>NC_044391.1:23399160-24764576 GCF_006542625.1 Nomascus leucogenys
TGAATCTGTCTGGTCCTGGGCTTGTTTTTGGTTGGTAGACTATTAATTACTGCCTCAATTTCAGAACTTGTTATTGGTCTATTCAGGGATTCCACTTCTGCTTGGTTTAGTCTTGGGCGGGTGTATGTGTCCAGAAATTTATCCATTTCTTCTAGATTTTCAGTGCTGGGAGATCCGCTGCTCTCTTCAGAGCTGGCAGGCAGGAATGTTTAAGTCTGCAGAAGCTGTGCCCACAGCCCTTCACCCAGGTGCTGTGTCCCAGGGAGATGGGAGTTTTATCTGTAAGGCCCTGACTGGGGCTGCTGCCTTTCTTTCATAGATGCTCTATCCAGAGAGTAGGAATCTAGAGAGGCAGTCTGGCTACAGTGGCTTTGCCGAGCTGCGGTGGGCTCTGCCTAGTTCAAACTCCCTACAGCTTTGTCTACACTGTGAGGGGAAGACCTCCTACTCAAGCCTCAGTAATGGTGGATGCCCCACCCCCCACCAAGGTCCAGCATCCCAGGTTGACTTCAGACTGCTGTGTTGGCAGCAACAATTTCAAGCCAGTGGATCTTAGCTTGCTGAGCTCCGTGTGGGTGGGATCTGCTGAGCTAGACCACTTGGCTCCCTGGCTTCATCTCATTTTCCAGGGGAGTGAACAGTTCTGTCTCGGTGGTGTTCCAGGCGCTACTGAGACATGAAAAAAAAAAAAAAAAGAAAAGAAAACTCCTGCAGCTAGCTCGAGGTCTGCCCAAACGGCCACCCAGTTTTGTGCTTGAAACCCAGGGCCTTGGTGGTGGTCCTGAGGAAATCTCCTGGTCTGCGGGTTGTGAAGACTGTGGGAAAAGTGTAGTATCTGGGCCAGAATGCACCGTGCCTCATGGCACGGTCCCTCACAGCTTCCCTTGTGCTTCCTGGGTGAGGTGACACCCCACCACACTTCGGCTTGCCCTCCATGGGCTGCTCCCACTGTCTCAGTTGGAAATGCAGAAATCACCTGCTTTCTGTGTTGATCTCACTGGGAGCTGCATACTGGAGCTGTTCCTATTCGGCCATCTTGCCAGCCACCTCTGAATCATAAGATTTCTATACATATTCTAGGTATAAGTCTCTCATCAGAAATATGATTTGCAAATATTTTCTCCCATTTCATGGGTTGTCTCTTCACCTTCTTGATGATAACTTTTATAGCACAAAAATTTTAAATTTTGATGTAATCCAATTTATCCATCTGTTTCTTTGTTGCTTGTACTTTTAGTGTCATATCTATGAAACTTTTCTCTTACTCAAGGTTATAAAAGTTTAAGCTGGTATTTTCTTTTAAGAGTTTTATAGTTTTCATTTTATAAACTCGTTTTATGAAATTATAGTAGTTCTTACAGTGAGGTCTTTGATCTATTTTGTGTGAATTTTTCTACATAGTGTGAGGCAAGGGTTCAGCACCATTTGCTACAAAGTCTATTCTTTGTCCATTGAATGGTTTGAATAGTTGAGTTGAATCTGTAGATCAGTTTGGGAAATATTGCCCATGAACATGGGTGTATTCATGGTATCTAATCTATGAAAGTGTTATGTCTTTCCATTTATTTAGGTTGTCTTTAATTTCTTTCAATAATATTTTATACTTTCCAGAACACAAGTTTTTCACTTCCTTTGTTAAATATATTTGTAAATATTTTATTATTTTTGATGCTGTAAGAAATGAAATTATTTTCTTTATTTCATTTTGGATTGTTCAGTGCAAGTGTGTAGAAACACAATTGATTTTTGTATAATGATCTTGTATCCTGCAACATTGCAAAACTCATTAGTTTGAATAGTTTTTGCTAGATTATTTAGGATTTTCTGAATCATGATGACTTAATCATGTCATGTATACATATATTTTACTTCTTTCTTTCAAATTTTATTGCCTTTCATTTCATTTTCTCCCCTAATTGGCTCACCTTGTATAATGTTAAATGGAAGTAGTGAGAATAATCACTCTTGTCTTGTTCCTGATCTTAGGGGAAAAACATTCAGTTCTTCACCCTTATGTATTACACAGGTTGTATATACCTTATCTGAACTAGTTGGGACCAGAAGTGTTCTGGATGTGGTGGTGGTTTTATTGGATTTTGGTATATTTGCATTGTACTTACCAGTTGAATATCCCAAATAAAAAAATAAAAAAATTTGAAATGATCCAGTGAACATTTCTTTTGAGCATGATGTCAGCACTCAAAAAGCTTTGGATTTTAGGGCATTTTGGATTTTGGACTTTCAGATTTGGGATGCTCAACATGTATTAACTGTGGGTTTTTCCATATATGCACTTTATCAAGTTGAGAAAGTTCCCTTCCATTCCTAGTTTTTTATAAGCAATATTTTAGTCTTGCATTGTGTGAAATGTTTCCCTTTTCTATTGAGATGATCATGTGAGCTTTATTGTATTGATATGATGTATTACATTGATTAATTTTTGGTCTTTAAACATTTGTGGGCTGTTATCCATTACAGTGTTTGCTCAACAGTTATACCTTGACAAGTGTGAGATAAATGCTGAGTCCTGGCCATGTTGCTGTCCCTCATTTTTAAAAAAACCATTTGATATTAAGTATGGTATTTCTAATGGAATCTTCTATTAAATGTCACACTGTAAAATTCAAAATTTGCCATTTCTCAGTTTCCTAAACTTAATAGAGCTCTTACTAAATTGTCTTTATGAGAAATGTGTCTCTTCCTATTTATCTGAAAGTAGATGAAGAGAATTTTGTATTGCTCCAGCCCTTCAGCCAAAATTAAATCAGAATAGGATGAAATTCTTAAACAACATGAATGTGTATCTATAATACACCTTTCAAAAAGAACAAGTTCTTACCAAATTACGCTGTTGTTTTTACTGGAGTCTTAGCTTTTATGATTTTAAAAACATCTCTAAGGCTCAAATTCTATCGTTCTTGGTTTGAAATCAACCTCTTCTTTTCCTATATGGTTGGAAGGGTTACACAGCTATGGCCCACAAGCCAAATTTGGCCTGTAGATATGTTTTATTTGTCCATAGACTTTTGAAATTTAGGCCAAGCATGTGCTCCCAGCTAGACACCACATTCAATCTTCCTATTGTCTTTTATTATGCATTTAAGCATGGCTTTGGAGTTTGTAATGCTTGCAGTAAACATCTTGTTTTTGGCATTTTTATTCATCTCAATGGAACCATTATCTCTTGGCTTACCCAAATTTGAAATATTGGAATCATGGAATCATTATTAATAATTTTTATAAAGATTTTTTAATATAAAAATCACTTAAATACAAATAGATTCTCATTATGTAAGATTTAGACAATCAAAAGTACAAAATGCTGAAAGTCCCTTTTCACTTCTGTCTACCACTTTTTTCTCATTTACATGTAATCATTGTCATTAAGTTGGGCTGTGTTCTTCCAGCTCACTTTGTAGACTTTTACACACACACACACACACACACACACACACACGGGCTATTTTTTTATATAAAAAATAGGCTTGACAAATATAGTCCAACTTATTAACAATGGTTACTTCTAGATGGGGAAGAAATAGTAGAGAGGAGTGAAGGGGATTTTCAATCTTTAGCCATTACTGCCAATTCTGTATAATCATGACTTACAAACATATTTATATGAAGACTACATCAGCAAGACACAAAACCCAGCAGCTATAAATGAGAATATTGATAGATTGACTATGTAAAAATATTATACTGTATCAGGGTTCAACCAGAAAAGCAGAACCAGCAGGGAGAATAATTATAAATACAAATTCAAATTTAAATACACACACACACACACACATATATATAAACAGATAAATATAGATGCAGATATATATATATAGAAAGAGATGTGTGTGTACACAAACAGACACACACACACACATATGGATTGTCTTGTGTGATTGTTGGGGTTTACTAAGAAAGTCTGAAATCAGTAGAGAAGGTCTTTAGAAAGGGAATTTCATAGTGTGAAACTTCATATTCCTTTGGGAGAAGCCTCAGTCCCACTTTTAAGGCTTTTCAACTGATTTAATTGGGTTTACTCAGATTATTTAAGATAATCCCCCTTATTTAAGGTCACCTGAGTAAGGGCTTTAATTATATCTGCAAACTACCTTCACAAGAAAACTAAGACTAGATGTTTAATTGAATAATTAGATATTGTAGCCTAGCTAAGGTAACACCTCAAAAAAGTCATCATATATACAAATAAAATTTACATACAGCAAAAGACACTATGAACAGAGATAAGCAACATGCAAGTAAAATAGCTATACAATATAGGTAATAGACAAAGGATTAATATTCAGAACTTACTGAGTTCCCCCAAATCAGCAAGAAAGACAAGAATCAGTTGATAGAAAAATGGGCAAAGGATATGCATAGGCAATTTACACACAAATTTTCATAGTCTGGTGAAAAAATACAAGAGAATGCTCAAACTCACTACTAATTAGGGAACTGAAATGTAAAGCAATAGCTAATTTTTCCTTATTATTTTAGCAAACATTTAAAATTATGGATAGCATCAAAAGCAGGCAAAAATGCAGAGTAATGGGAACTCTTGCTAGGAATCTGTCCTTTCTTACTTTCTTTTTTAATCACTAAGTTCATATGTTTGATTGTTTATGGTTGAGTCTCCCAATTAAATTCCCTAATTCTTTTCTCCCTATCTGAGTTCAGCTTGCGTAGTACTACTAGATACATCTTAATTCTCTCTCTCTTTTTCTCTTACATGCACACAGACAATGCCTTAACATTATTTGTAATAGCCTCAGCCTGGAAACCACTAACTGTCTAACAACTATAGCATGGATAAATAACTTGTGATATATTCATGCAACAGATTATTTATAATAAAGAAAGTGACTATGAACTACAAGAATCAGCATGGATGACTCCTCAGAAATACTGTTGGGCAAAGAAGCAAAACAACAAAGAAAACATCAAGCATGATTGTATCTGAACAAAGTTCAAAAACGGCAAAACTCAACTATCTTATTTAGCAATGCATACCTAGGTGGTAAAAACATAAAGAAAAACAAAGAAATGATTATTCCAAATATCTGGGTAGCAATTACCTTATGGTTTGGGAATGGTGGATGCACAGGGAGAAAGTTGTGATTTGGGAGTGAAACTCAGGAGATTTCTGGGGTGCTTTTGATCTTAGACTTCTTGACCTTGATGGCAATGACACGTTAAACAGAACATACATGTTTTACATTTTCACTCTATTTGGTTATAGTTAATAATTTTTTAAATTTAAAAATACCACAAGGGAACTTCCTGAGGTGCTGATAGTTTTCTATTTCTTGACATGAATGGTGATTGCATAATGTGTGATTTAAAAAATTAAATTTACTTAAAATTTCCACACTTTTCTCTTTGTTCTATTTGGCTAAAAAATTGTAAAAATAAAGTAGATAAAAAACCTTTATGAATTACTCCCTCCCTACAGAATAAAGATCAGACCCCTAACCTTTCAAAGTCCTCCATATATTGACTACCACAACCTTTCTAATCCTAACTCCCACTACTGCCTTCAGTAGAAACCAATAATAATAATGATAGCCCAAAACAAATGTAAAAAACCCCAAAAAACCCCAACCTTCAAAACTGCAAACAAAATTAAAAAGTCCACAAAGACACTAATTTTACTAAATTTCCTTTAACAAAAAACTTGACCTTGCCTCTTTTTATTCTTTATTTGAAGGATTTTGAATTGCCTACCACATGTTTTCCTAAGATGAATCAGAGCAGGATGACATGCTTGCTTAGTCTTTGATGATAATGAATATGTGTTTACACGATTGTCAGAAAGAACACATTTCTCCCAAGTTGTTACCTAACTGGTATTGTGTGTTTAAGAATTTTCTTTCTGATTTAAACCAGCTAAAACCAGTTTTTTAAAGGACATATATATATAAGATGTTAGATATTGGTTTGTGCCCAAGAAAACACAGTGAAAACTAAATAACCCAAATCAAGCCCTGAGTATTCATGTGCAGACTATCAGCTTCACACTTGGTCACAGTCAACTTCACACCTAAATGCCATTGAAAAGAAGCAGGGCCAAATGTTCCTGGAAAATGGGACTCTTAGGTTCACAGACATTTGCTGAAAATACCTGAGCCCCATGCTTCAGGGAGATTTTACTAAGAAGATTGATGTGCAGCTTCCAGGGGAAAGAATGAGGGAGGGGCAGGATGTGGTCTTGGTGAATCAGAAGTGGCCCTCCTTCCCCACCCCTCTTCTGAGTCAGCATGCAGCCACACGGCCCCACATGGTGCAGTTCTGGCTCTCGGATGAGCTGTCACACGGGGTCCTCCCTGCCTGCCTTCATTAAAGCAGTTGGTGATTTCCAGCAGCCCTATTTGTCATATGAATAGTTTTGTTCTGTCTATAAGTTAGTCAAGCAATCCATTTTTGAATCTTTCTGATAGTGACACAGTGACATGAGGTGTTGTTGGATTTGCTTGCCTCATTTGGTCCTTAAAATGGTAAAGTAACATCATCCGTTTGTAGACAGCCTCGCAAAAATTTGAGCCCCTGGTTTTGGAACCAAGTCAGCTGGGTTCAAATTCCCACTTGCCACCTTCCAAACCTGGGATTTTATAAGTGCATATATTCCTTTTTGCCCTAGGGCATGAAACATGTGCTCAGCACTTGGTTGCTGCAGTGGGAACTGAGAGTCATTCTTGCTGGTGGTGCTGGTGGCAGAAGTTATGGCAAGCTCCCACAGAGCAGTGGCAGATTTGCCAGTACCCGTGTCTGGGCTCCAGGTCTGGCAGTGTGGCAGAGTGGGCCACACTCACCAGTGCTGGGCAATAAAACAGCGTTTTCACATTGGACCAGCTCCATTACTTGATTTGGGGTATTGTTCATGGCTACAGGGTCCTCACATTGGCTGTCCTGGCAACTCTGGGAGTTCTGCAATGCCCTTTTAAGCACATTCCCTTTTGCTTAAATGAAAGTTGGTCTCTTTTAAATGTAACGAAAGATATTGACTGATATAGTGACCTTGTGAAAATTTACTTTCTCATCTATAAAGTAGCTTAATAATAGCCATCTCTAAGGGTTATTGGGAGATTTCAATATATTAATGCAGGCAAATAGTCAGTGTGGTGTCTGGCACTAAAATATTAGTTATTAATTATTAATAATGTGCTGGGCACAGGAAGAGCATTGGACTGTCTGTAATGAGAGTGCATCTTGTTATCAGGAGGGCCTCACTGTTTGTTTTAGGGTTAGGAATGATAGGATTAAAAGTAATTTGGGAATTTTTATGACTCATGACTTTATGGTTGGTTGATTTAGGCAACGATATAGCTTTTGTTTCACTTATTAAATTTAAATTTAATTTATGGACTTGTAAGGGCATAAATTTAATTTTACAGCTTGATTTTGACACAAAGCAAGATACTGAACATTAACAACACACAGAGGCCTACTTTGTGCTCCTGTCCCTGTTGTTACTTCCTCCAAAGATAACCACAGCACAGATTCCTATTACTATAAATTAATGTTGCCTGTTTTTGAATTTTAATTGAATGAGATTACATAGTATATACTCTTTTGTTGCTTAATGTTATACCTTTGAGATTCATTAATGTTTTTATAGATAGATATTGTTTTCTTCATTGCTAAATTGTATTCCATTATACATATATACCACAATTTATCTATTCTATTGTTAATAGGTAATATAGTTTGGCTCTGTGTCCCTACCAAAATCTCATGTCAAATTCATGTCAAATCTCATGTCAAATCTCATGTCAAATACATTTGTTACAGTTGATGAACTGGTATTGATACATTGTTATTAACATAAAGTCCATCTCTTTTTATATATTTATAAACATCCTATTGGTTCTGTTTGTCTGGAAAGCCCTGATTAATACACCTTGGCAACCACTAATCTTTTTACTGTCTCTATAGTTTTGTCTTTTCCAAAATGACATTTGTTGGAGATACACATATGTAGCCTTTCAGACTGGCATCTTTCACTTGGCAATGTGCATTTAAGGTTCCTCTGTATCTGTTTGTGGATCATTTTTTCTTATTGCTCAATAATATTAATATTACATTGTAGGGATGTACCACAGTTTGTTAATTCATTTATCTATTGAAAAACATCTTGGTTGCGTTCAATTTTAGGCAATTATTAATAAAGTTCCTGCAAACATTAATGTCAAATTTTTGTGTGAACATAACTTTTTAACTCATTTGGGCAAATACATAGGAGTATGATTGCTGGATCATAAGGTGAGACAAGGTTTAGCATTGTCATAAAATTCCATTTGTCTTCCAAAGTGGCTGTACCATTTTACAATCCTACCAGCAATGAATAAGAGTTCTGGATGGATATGTGTGCGTGTGTGTGTGTGTGTGTGTATTCTATATATGTATATATGTGTCTGTGTGTGTATACGTGTGTGTATGTAAAACTTGACCACTACTTCACATCAGATATAAAAATCAATTTCAGAAGGATTGAAAGATAAATCAATAAAAGTTCGAGAATATAACATAAGAGAAGATTCTGTTTTTAATTTCTTTTAAAGCATTAACTTAAGAGAGTAAAAAAAACAAGTCATAGACTGAGGGGAAATATTTGTAAAACACGTACCTGATAGAGGTCTTGAACCTAAAATATACAAAGAACTCTTAAAACTCAACAGTAAGAAAACAAACAACCCAATTACAAAGTGGGCAAAAGACCTGAACAAACACCTCACCAAAGAAGATAGACAGATGGCAAATGGCATATCAACAGATGTCCAACATCATATGCCATTAGAGAATTTCAAATTACAACAAGATAACACCACACATCTATTAGAATGGTTAAAATCCAAAACACTGAAATACCAAATGCTGATGAGAATGTGGAACAATCAATCCAACATAATTTATTTAAAAGACCATCCTTTTTCCGCTCCATCATAGTAACAGTGTTGTTGAAAATCAGGTAACTATATATAAGGACTATTTCTGGACTCAATTCTATCCTCTTGGTCTGTTTATTTTTCCTGGTGCCAATATCACTCTTTTGGTTACTGTTGCTTTAAAATAAACTTTGATAGCTGTAAGCTAATCTTCACAATTCTCTTGGCTATTCTTGATCCTTTGCATTTCCATATAAAGCTTAGAAACAGTTTGCCAATTTCCACACACACAGACAGATAAACAAAAACCGTGCTGAGAACTTGATTGTAAATGTTTTAATCTATAGATCAGTGTTATCAAACCTTTTGGTCTTGCAACCCTTTACAATCTTAAAAAGTATTGAGAACTCTAAAGAGCTTTTCTTTATGTGGGTTATATCTATTAATTGTTACCACAATGAAATGGAAAACAGAAAATTTAAACATACTTATTAAATCATTTAAAAGTAACAATAAACCCATTACATGTTAAAATACATAAATAAGTGAAAACAGCTATATTTTCTAAAACAAAAAATATTAAGTGAGAAAAAGAACCTTGCTTTATTGTTTTTATAACTTTTTTCTTTTTTTGGATAGAGTTTTTCTCTTGTTGCCCAGGCTGGAGTGCAGTGGCACAATCTCGGCTCACTGCAACCTCCACCTCCTAGGTTCAAGCAATTCTCCTGCCTCAGCCTCCCAAGTAGCTGGGATTACAGGCATGTGCCACCACGCCCGGCTTGTTTTTACAATTTTTTTAAAATGCCCAGTTTAATGGAAAACAGTGGGATTCTCTTATTGCTTCTGTCTTTAATCTGTTGTGATATGTTGTTTTGATTGCAGTACATAAAGAAAATCTGGGCTCAGGTACATGTAATTAAAAAGGGAAATGTTTTAGTAGTCTTTTTCAGAAAATGGTGAATATTCTTCTTTGATACTACAGTGAAATACAAAAAGTGGTAGTTTCTTAAATTTTAATTGTAGTGTTTGGTACTTTAAAAATGGGTTTTAATTCCGTGGTAAATTTTTTTTTATCTTCTTATTTATGTTTTTTCAAAATATCAGTTACAGTTATTTTAAAGTCACTGTCTTATAACTCCAACGTCTGTATCACCTACGGTTCTGTTTTTAATTGTCTATTTTTTCTCTTTATTTTTGTTTTGGCCCCGTTTCCTAGTATACTTAGTAATTTTTACTGATTACAAGAAATTTATTGAAAAAATTAGAGTCTCTCTGAATGATGTAAGCTTTTCCGGAAAAGATTTAGTTTTTTTCTCCTGGAGGGCAGGTAGAGTACATGCAGAACACTTTAATCTGGTTAAGGCTTTTCTATTTCTGCATTGTTCTTACTCCTAGGGTATATCCCTTTCAGGGCCCTAATTGAAAGCCTGAAGTGTTTACTAGTGCCTCTTTTACTTGGTGGTTTCTGAATTCCAATTTTTGTTTCCTTGGTACCATGAGATTGCCTAAATATCTGCTTAGCTTTTTAGCTTCTTAGCAGCTGCTTTCTGTCTAGTTTCTGCCATCTTGCCCCATATGTGCTCATCTTAGAAATCAGGAAATGCTTCATAGGAAAATTTGCATGCAGAATATTGGGCTTACTTCTCTCTGTAACTCCCTTTTCTTCTGGAGCTGGATCCTTATAGTCTGGGCTTTCATTTCTCTTCTATGTGCAGAAAATATATTAAAAGTAAGAATAAAGTTTGTTACAGAAATCAAATATGTCTTAATATTAGGAAACATATTAATACAGTTCATCAAAATGTTTTAAAAATCAACAATCCCTTTTAATTGTAAATGTTTTTCTTAGTAAACTATAGCTTGATGACTGCTTTATCACCAGGACTTAAAAAAATCTAGTTATCTATCCAAGGGATTGGCAAATATGGCATGTGGGTAAGTCGCATGCTTTTGTAAATAAAGTTTTATTGGAACACTGACGTGCCAATTTATTTATGACATCTATGGCTACATCTATGCTACAATGGCAGAACTGAGTAGTTGTAACAGAAGTTGGGTCATGGCCTAAATCCTAAAATATTTACTTTTTGAGCCTTTAAGCAGATGTTTGCCAATCCTTTATCTATCTTAGGCAGTTTCCTCATCTGTAAACTGGGGATAACATAACCTTACTTCACTGGGTAATAAAATAATTTTATATCATTATATATATTTGTGTATACAGTTGACCCTTGAGCAACACAAGCTTGAACTGCACAAGTTTCATTTACTATGCAGATTTTTCTCCATATATATTTTGGAAAATGCTTTGGAGATTTGCAACAATTTGAAAAAACAGATGAACTGTGTGAATTAAGAAAAAGATATGTAATGAATGCACATAATATGTGTAGACAATCATCTGTTTTACCATTTACTATCATAAAATATGCACGACTCTTATCATAAAAAGTTAAATTTTATCAAAATTTACATACACACTTATAGACCAAATATGGCGCCATTTGTGGTGGAGAGAAATGTAAACAAACGTAAAGATGCAATTTTAAGCAATAACTGCATAAAACTAATTGTAGTACATATTACAGTACCATAATAATTTTATAGCCACCTCCTGTTGCTATTGTAGTGAGCTCAAGCGTTGTATCTGCTTAAAATGCTATGTGGTGCTAATCATCTCCATGTGAGCAGTTTGTCTCTCCAGTAAATTTGCATATAGCAGTAAAAAGTGGTCTCTTGTGATTCTTGCGTATTTTTCATTATGCTTAGTGCCATACTGTAAATCTTGAATAACATTATGGGACCCATACAAAGTGCCACTTAGTGATGCTGGAAGTGCTCCCAAGAAGCATAGAATAGTCATGATATTACAAGAAAATGTTGACTTTCAGACAGATGATTCATCCTGTAAACAGACCATGTAAATTTATGGTATTGATAAATACAATATAGTACTGTAACTGTATTTTCTCTTCCTTATTATTTTCTTAATAACATTTTCCTTTTTCTGGCTTATTTTATTGGAAGAATACAATATATAATATACATAACATACAAAATATGTGTTAATCTACTGTCAGCCTACTATGGTAGGCTATTAATAGTTAAGTTTTTGGAGAATCAAAACATATATGTGTGAGGGGTTGGCACCCCGACCTCTGCATTGTTCAAGGGTCAACTGTATATCTGGATGGGTGTGTATACAACTGTATATCTGTATATCTTTATGTGTGTGTATACATACACATAATATTTTTACTCTTAATATTAACATTGAGAGAGTCAAATAGAGGGGACAAGTGATGGTTCTTACATTTCATTCTGTTCTATTCAAAAGTTTTACAGGTAGGCTGGATTGATGAAAGGTATGATTATAATTAGGAGAAATTAGAAAGTAACCTAATAATCTCATCAACACAAGGACCACAAGTGGGCTCCTTTGACAGTAGAAACATACCACAATACACAGAAAGATATTTTTCCTTAGCTTCGATCAAGAAAAAAGAAATATCTAGACCAACAGAATTAGAGGAAATGTTGATCAATTACTTGGCTCAGTCTGTTGCTTTAGATGGGTGTGTTTATAAATTACCTAGGCCATAGCTTAACTTTCAAAGATCTTCTGAGACATTTTTTTCTGTCTTATTCCAACATTTTTTTCCTTTTTTGACATCATTAAATTCTTCCTAGTGTCTCATCGAAATATCTCTAGAATTACATTTATCTTATTTTGTTCTTCTTTTTCACTCTTTTGAGCACATGGAGAACAAATGATCAGTGACTCTAAAATCCTTCAGTTACTTGATGAAAATCATCAAGCCTCCCTTGAGTCAGCTGTAGAATGAGCACTCCTTTCTTCACAAGACCTGCTCTGTTCTTTTAGCTTTTTAATCAATGACAGTGAGGAGGTTATCCATGAAGAGCATTAAATGAAAATCCAAATGTTGCAGCAAATATTTAAATTGATTAGAAGGAGCATAGGACATGAAGGGAACTAATATATATTGGGTGTCTATATCAGAAGCTATACTAGCCCTTTAACCACATTAAGGCACTAATTCAAATAATACTGCTATCAACTCTATAAACTAGGTGATATCACTGATATTTTATAGTTGAAGCTAGGAGACATTAACTAAGATACCTACAATGAGTTGCAAAAATTTCTGAGGAATGTATAAGTAGGTAATTTGTAAGTAGTTTTAAGTAGTTAATGCCACTTGCAAGTTGTAGTTAACTCTTTTGTAATCAGTCTGATGGTACAGCCATTTCTATTATTTCTCCAAGAATATAACACAGGCAGAGTAGCTGAGAGCTTAAGAGTTTAGGCTTTGATCTGGATTCAAATCTGTTCCCCACCACTTTCTGTCTATATAATGGGAAATGGATTTAATATTCCCAAGCTACAGTTTTCTCATAAAATAATAATAAGAATACCTTATAGGGTTGTTGTGAGGATTATATGAGATAACACATATAAAATCATAGTATATTTCCATGTAAGAGCATAATACATAGTGGTTTTTATTAATATTATTGCAGGTGAGTGGTAGAGCCAAGATTTTTTGGACTCATTTATCTTAGTATCTTACAGGGCTTAGAGTAGTATATAGTCTTCAGAAGAGAGAGTTGTCACACAGCACAGAGAAAGTGAGTTAACAAAGAATATTTAGTAATAGTTAAGCAAGTAAGGGTCTTCTTAGGCCTAGAGAATGGCAATATTGACAACATATGTACCTAAAAGTATGAAAGGAAAATATCAGACTTTGATATTTTTGGTGGTTTGCTTCAAAAATACCAATAAATAAATTGCAATGCATTGAGAGATTATTTTTTAATCTGATGACAGTGCATGACTTCAATTGGGTCAGAGAAAACTAGATGTTCAGATTGGAGGCTGAGGCTTGGATGAGAGGGGACAAAAGGCCTGCTCCAGGGTGGCAAAGGTAACAAAAGAAAGGCGTAGATTTCAGAGACATCATGAAAGAAGATGCAGGCTCAACAAAGTATCCTGAGTATCTACCATGGGATAGGTGTCATGCTAGGAGCCTGTGTGGTTTTCTCATTGATTTGAAGGTGACAAACTGAGGCTGTGAGAGACTAAGTGATTTGCTTAGTGTCACAGAACTAATAGATTTAACGTGGGGTTCTAATTCCAAGGCCAGCTTTGATTTTTAAATATACCTCAACTACCTCTCTTGGAGTCAATGACAAATTGGACATGGAAGAAACATGAGGGGGGAAGCAAGATAATTGAGAGCATAATAATACCATGAGAAGTCAAGAAGTGAACATGCACTAGCATGCATATATATATACATGCACACACACACACACACACACACACTCTGTCCCACCCTCCCTGTTATGGTCTGAATGTTGGCACTCCCTCAAATTCATACGTTGGAACCTAGCACCCAGTATGATAGTATTAAGAAGTGACAGTCTTTTGGGAATAAAGTTATGAGGGCTCTGTCTTCATGAATGGGATTAGTGCTTCTTATAAAAGAGGTTGAAGGGAGCCGCCTTGCCCCTACTGTCATGTGAAGACGAAGCAACAAGGTGTCATCTGTAAAGCAGAGATTCCTCACCAGACACGGAATCTGCTGGTGCCTTGATCTTGGACTTCCCAACCTCTGGGACTGTGAGAAATAAATGTGTATTTTTGTAAGTCTGTAAGTCAGCCTCCAATATGAGCATCCAGTTTTCTCTGACCCTATTGAAATTATGCACTGTCATCACATTAAAGAACAATCTCTCATTGCATTGCAATATACTTATTGGTATTTTTGAGCACCCAGTGTAAGGTATTTTGTTATAGCAGTCTGAATGGACTAAGACACTCCCAAATATATAACAACACACACAGATTCTCTAGTTAATATCCATAATCACACAGAATCCATAAATCTCTTATCTGACAGCAATGTTTTGAAATAAACTTGTGTAGTATGCCTCCCAAAAAGAACCAAATACAAATAGATATAGTAAAGGTATATGGCCAATTTTTATGGAACAGTTACCAAATCATAGCCCTGTGGTTACATGCATTATGTCATTTAATCAGAATAACCCTGCGAGAGTCTTATGAGGTAGGTATTCTCATTGAACCCATTTTACAAAAAAATGGGAGATATTGCTTCTAGCTAGTGTTCTCTGTTCCTATCTCCTAGATACAGTATATATTTTTTAGTTGTTCACCTCTTTTTCTCTGTTATTTATCTTTCTTCCTGCAGATGCCCATCAATTTTTACTACCAGACCCAAAATAGAGCTTCTCTTTTTAGCTCCACCCCAGTCCTGAGCATCTTCTCACTACACTTGGGAAGCTGAAAACCTCAGAAGCCATGTTTTATGGATGCCTGGACACCCCCCAGTGTGGGCAATAAAACTATACAGAGGATGGAATTATGGCTCAGTATCTATTTGGGCTTGCTGTTCCTGGAACCAGAGATAGTTTATTTGCGACCAACAGAAAAACTTACTAATCTATCTTCTTTAAGTGACAAGTAACAGAAACCCAGCTGAAACTTAAGCAAAGGAAAAAATTGTTTGGTTGTCTGGAACTAAGAAGAATCAAAGAGGAGCTGGAATCAGACACTATCCCAAATCTCTCTCTGTCTTTCTCTCTCTCTTCCCATATCTCCCTCTCACTTACAGGATTGTCAACAATAAGAAAAATACAACCTATCTTCCACTGGTTTAAGAAATAAGTCCTTCATTTCCTTCAAGTGTTTGTTCAAATCTCACTTCTTCAGTGAAGCCAACCAATTCTCACTTTATTCAACATCGAAACCTGTCCCTTTGATCCCAGCATTCTTGATTCTTTTTGCCATGCTCCTCTTATCAATTTTTTCCTGCTTACTATTTCCTAACATACTATAGAATTTTCTTACTTACGTTTTTAGTTTATTATAATATCTCTCTTGGCTAGAATGTAAGTTCCACAAGGGTAGGGATCTTGTGTTTTGTTCACTGAGCTACTTCAGACACCTAGAATAGGGTCTGGGACATGGTAGATGCTCAACAAATATGATTGCATGAATGAAAGGGAATCTATTATCTTACACAAGGAGAAATCTCAAGTTGAGTGGACCCAGGATTTTTGGTTTAATGGCTCAATGACATAATTTAAAACCATACTTTTTCCATCTTTCCTGTCTGCCATCCTCAGCACTTCAGCTAGGCCTCTTAGGCTGGCTCTTTTCATGTTTGCAAGATGGCTGCTGCAGTTCCAAGTATCACATGTTGACAAGTATCACAAGTTGATAAGACATGTGCAGCAACAGCAGAAGGACGGTTGCTAGCTGCTTCTTTTCTGACTCTATTTTTTTCTTTAATCAGTGAAAAGTCATATATTATTTTTTAAAAGCCACACTTACATATATAACAACTGAAGTTAAGATAACTGGTTATAGTTGCATTAGTTTCTAAGCTAACCCTTACAAACAAGAATACTTACTCTTTTTTTTTTTTTTTTTTGAGACGGAGTCTCCCTCTGTCACCCAGGCTGGAGTGCAGTGGCGCGATCTCGGCTCACTGCAAGCTCTGCCTCCTGGGTTCATGCCATTCTCCTGCCTCAGCCTCCTGAGTAGCTGGGACTACAGGTGCCTGCCACCATGCCGGGCTAGTTTTTTTGGAGAATACTTATTCTTAATATAAGTTACTCAAGTGCAACAGTGTGTTAGTTTTGGAAGAAATAAGTCAATGTAAATGTATGAAATATCAGGAAGGCATTTCTAGGTATAGTAAGTATAATAATTCAACATTGCTTTTGAAAAGTATAATAGCTCGAAAAATTACTTTTAAAAATCTATAGTAGTTTCTTATTTTGATAAAATTCTTAGAGAGAAATAAAACATGAGGAGATCTGCCATGAAGATGACTAATGGGAAGGTGTTCTTGATTATATTAAAGTTAGGCAAAGTATCTTTAAAAACTGTGAAAATGTATTTTAAAATACAAATTTTCTATATGGTATAATATAGCCAAAATATATGAGAGACAATTTATTTGTTTTTTGGCTTAATCGATGGAATACATATTTTATTTAACCTGTGTTACAGGTCAAATGGATTAAAAAATTAACTTTTGCTAAGAAGATGAGACAGTGGTAAGGGGTCTGTTGAACTCATTTAATATTACTGTTTGAAAAAATAAAGAGTATATGGTGTAAAAATATTAATTTAAAAATGGACTATATTGGTTGTAATCTTGTTCAACATTATCTGTAAGCCTCATGCTTATAAAATCTGAAGCGAAAATAACTACAGATCACCCTGTTAATCCTTTGGGCATTCCTAGTTGAATTAAGTTTGTCCTTGTTAAAGAAATTATCTTTGTTTTTTTTCCCCCTCAGGCATGCATGTAAAACAGTTCCTGTCTCAATGTATGCCTTAGGCAAAAAGTTCAGTGCTCAATTACCTGCTGTCTGAAGTCTCATATTTTGCAGCAAGCAAGTGAAATAGCATTTTAATCAGAAGTCTTGACCTCTGCTCCTCTTTTCCCTTCACAGCACTGCAAGCTATTTGGCATATGAAGGTCTTGACCTGAGAAAACCATCTTGGATAACCGCAGCAAGGAAAAGGAAAAATGCAACACCTAGGAGATTTCAGTAAACAGTAGAATCATGCCAACCTAATCTGTGTTAAAATGCTTGGAATGTGGGAGCCGCTGATGATGCCTGTTGTCTGTGTGTCTGACTGAATCCTTTCTTTTCTCAGAGCAGCAAAGCAAAGCCTGGGAACCAGGCCAAATGCCTGCCACTTACCTTAAATTGATCAGCCACTTTGAGATTAAAACCCCTGAAAGCTGCCACACCGTGAAAACAAGGCCTCCTTCACATTAAAGGCAAATTGCGACTTTGGGTTTGCTGTGATCTTTTTTCCATTTTATCCAGTTTTTCACAGTGCACTTTTTTCCCCCCTTTCCATTTATGCTCCAATATAGAAGCCAATAGTTACAGCATCTTGGCCAAGCATTCATTAAGGTTTATAAGAACAAAATTTATGGTTATTTAGGAGTTGGCACAAAGGCAGACTGTTGCTGGAAAAAGAAAAAGAAATACAGGTGGGAAATAGAAGCCTCCACAAATGCCCACACTATACAGTACTGTACTAGGCTCTAGCAGTGGGCTGGGAGGAAAATGAAATAGTATTTGAAACCAGCTACTCTTCTATTCTGAATCATTCTCATTTATGGCTCTGCAGATTATTGAAACAAGTATACTGGTTATTCCAAGCGATTTTTCTGTCTTGGGTAAATGCTACCATTTACAGGAGCTGACAGCAGAGATAAATAGATGTGTGCCAATCTGAGTGATCTGGCAGTTTGGCTAAAGGATAAAGTGCATTTAAAAAAGAAATACATATATATAATTTCTATATTTATATATAGAAATTATATCTATATATTCCTATATAGAGAGAATCATATATATATATATATATATATATATATGATCAGAATGAGGGCTTTCCCATAAAGAGAAGAGTCACATTATCCTCCTCAGCAGACCTTACATAATGCTGAGGCTGTGTTCCCAAAAATCTAGGGTGTGGGTAAAACACACCCTTAATCTTAGAATTCGGGTAGTAATGTGGAATTCTGATGCAGGCTGGAAGGCTTTATTCTCCTTCAGGAAATACTGTTAATGATTCTTCTTCCTTTAAAAAAATACCCTGGCTTTCTTCACTAGCGGAATAAGAAAGCTCTTTGCCCTATCTTTTGCAATATTTATTAAGTAAGCCCTTTAAAAATATAGTTTAGTTTCTACTCATTGTTGTCTAAGAACTACCTAGAGTACTATCATTTATTGAAAGAATATACAGCTTCAGTGTTTCATGATGTAAACTGTTCCTAAAATATCACTTATTTTAGCTGTACTGTAACTCAGTATATGACTTGGGGCAGGTTAATTTACATGCCCAGCCATCTCCCATTCTCAAATAGGAATACTAATAACAATTATAATAATAAAACATACTATTCCACTGTGATGAGGTACACTGTGATGAAGTATTTGCTTCTACTTCCATAACTTTGCATATGCTAGAATATTTTACCCTTTCCTCCCCATGAAATTAAGTTCATCATTTTTACTGATACTGTTTTGAAAACCTTCCACCTGATTCTTTTTATTCCTGTTTATCAGCATTGCTTCAACATGGATACACATACTGATATTTTGACCCACATTTGTTCACAGGTTGCTCTGCAACAGACCTATTTAATTGTGCATGGATATAAGTGATTCCTCCTAACTATAGCATGCTTAAAGCTCCCCAGGGGCAAGGGGAATGACCTTCCTGATATCTCTCTACCATTCTTGTAACAGTCCTCTGTTCTGAAAAGACACTCACTAAATCTGGAAAATTGAAGATGCACAGAATCTTTTGTGTCATTTCATAAAATGCCAGCTACAACTCAGGATGCATGAGCACTTATGTGACCATCATTTGCAAATAATACTGATTATTTCCGAGCCTGAGTTAGTCTGTTTAGCAATCATAATAAGTTATTTACCTTGTTTTGTGGAGTGTCAGAAAGCCACAGCCATGTTAAAAGGAAACAGAAAAAGCTATGGCTCAGTCAGTTGGTCAACTCTGTTTCTGCCCCTTTTTAACCAGTTTGTCTTATAAGTTTGTTATTGAAATTTTCCATCACACCTAATAGACTTTTATCTTGATCATCAATTTTATAACTTCCAAGTCTTCATACATCATATTTCCTATTAATTGTGATTGTTCTGTATTTCTTTTTTTTTCTATTTTTAAAAAAATTATCTTTAAGCTCTGGAGTGCATGTGCAGAATGTGCAGTTTTGTTACATAGGTATTCATGTGCCATGGTGTTTTGCTGCACCCGTTAATCCATCCACTACTTGAGGTATTTCTCCTAATGCTATCCCTCTCCTAGTCCCCCACCCCCTGACAGGCTCTGGTGTGTGATGTCCCCCTCCCTATGTCTATGTGTTCTCATTGTTCAGCTCTTGCTTATGAGTGAGAACATGTGGTGTTTGGTTTTCTGTTCTTGTGATAGTTTGCTGAGAATGATGGTTTCCAGCTTCATCCATGTCCCTACAAAGGACATGAACTTATCCTTTTTTATGGCTGCATAGTATTTCATGGTGTACATGTGCCACATTTTCTTAATCCAGTCTATCATTGATGGACATTTGGGTTGGTTCCAAGTCTTTGCTATTGTGAATGGTGCCGTAATAAACATACATGTGCATGTGTCTTTATGGTAGAATGATTTATAATCCTTTGGGTATATACCCAGTAATGGGATTGCTGGGTCAAATGGTATTTCTAGTTCTAGATCCTTGAGGAATTGCCACACTGTCTTCCACAACGACTGAACTAATTTACACTCCCACCAACAGTGTAAAAGTGTTCCTATTTCTCCACATCCTCTCCAGCATCTGTTGTTTCCTGACTTTTTAATGATCGCCATTCTAACTGGCGTGAGATGGTATCTCGTGGTTTTGATTTGCATTTCCCTAATGAACAGTGATGATGAGCTTTTTTTCATATGTCTGTTGGCTGCATAAATGTCTACTTTTGAGAAGTGTCTGTTCATATACTTTGCCCACTTTTTGATGGGATTGTTTGTTTTTTTTCTTGTAAATTTGTTTAAGTTCTTTGTAGATTCTGGATATTAGCCCTTTGTTAGATGGATAGATTGCAAAAATTTTCTCCTATTCTGTAGGTTGCCTGTTCACTCTGATTATAGTTTTTTTTTGCTGTGCAGAAGCTCTTTAGTTTAATTAGACCCTATTTGTCAATTTTGGCTTTTGTTGCCATTGCTTTTGGTGTCAGGAGGTCTTTGCCCATGCCTACGTCCTGAATGGTATTGCCCAGGATTTCTTCTAGGATTTTTATGGTCCTAGGAAGGAGTCTTTGATCCATTTTGAGTTGATTTTTGTATAAGGGAGTCCAGTTTCAGTTTTCTGCATATGGCTAGCCAATTTTCCAAACAATGTTTATTAAATAGAGAATCTTTTCTCCATTGTTTGTTTGTGTCAGGTTTGTCAAAGATCAGATGGTTGTAGATGTGTGATGTTATATCTGAGGACTTTGTTTTGTTCCATTGGTCTATATATCTGTTTTGGTACCAGTACCATGATGTTTTGGTTACTGTAGCATTATAGTATAGTTTGAAGTCAGGTAGCCTGATGCCTCCTGCATTGTTCTTCTTGCCCAGGATTGTCTTGGTTATGCGGGCTCTTTTTTGGTTCCATATGAAGTTTAAAGTAGTTTTTTCCAATTCTGTGAAGGAGGTCAGTCGTAGCTTGATGGGGATAGCATTGAATCTGTAAATTACTTTGGGCAGTATGGCCATTTTCACGATATTGATTCTTCCTATCCATGAGCATGGAATGTTTTTCCATTTGTTTGTGTCCTCTCTTATTTCCTTAAGCAGTGGTTTGTAGTTCTCCTGGAAGAGTTCTTTCACATCCCTTGCAAATTGTATTCCTAGGTATTTTATTCTCTTTGAAGCAATTGTGAATGGGAGTTCACTGATAATTTGGCTGTCTGTCTTTTATTGTTGTATAGGAATGCTTGTGATTTTTTCACATCGATTTTGTATCCTGAGACTTTGGTGAAGTTGCTTATCAGCTTAAGGAGATTTTGGGCTGAGATGATGGGGTTTTCTAAATATACAATCATGTCAACTGCAAAGAGAGATAATTTGATTTCCTCTATTCCTATGTGAGTACGCTTTATTTCTTTCTCTTGCCTGATTGCCCTGGCCAGAACTTCCAACACTATGTTGAAAAGGAGTGGTGAGACAGGGCATCCCTGTCTTGTGCCAGTTTTCAAAGGGAATGCTTCCAGTTTTTGCCCATGCAGTATGATACTGGCTGTGGGTTTGTCATAAATAGCTCTTATTATTTTGAGATACGTCCCATCAATACCTAGTTTATTGAGAGTTTTTAGCATGAAGGGCTGTTGAATTTTGTTGAAGGCCATTTCTGCATCTGTTGAGAGAATTATGTGGTTTTTGTCTTTCATTCTGTTTGTATGATGGATTATGTTTATTTATTTGCATATGTTGAACCAGCCTTGCATCCCACGGATGAAGCCAACTTGGTTGTGGTGGATAAGCTTTTTGATGTGTTGCTGGATTCAGTTTGCCAGTATTTTATTGAGGATTTTTGCATCGATGTTCTTCAGGGATAATTCTCTTTTTTTGTTGTGTCTCTGCCAGGATTTGTTATCAGGATGACGCTGGCCTCATAAAATGAATTAGGGACGATTCCCTCTTTTTCTAATGATTGGAATAGTTTCAGAAGGAATGGTACCAGCTCCTCTTTGTACCTGTGGTAGAATTAGGCTGTGAATCCATCTGGTCCTGGACCTTTTTTGATTGGTAGGCTATTAATTATTGCCTCAATTTCAGAGCCTGTTATTGGTCCATTCAGGGATTCAACTTCTTCCTGGTTTAGTCTTGGGAGGGTGTATGTGTCCAGGAATTTATCCATTTCTTCTAGATTTTCTAGTTTATTTGAGTAGAGGTGTTTATAGTATTCTCTGATGGTAGTTTGTATTTCTGTGGGATCAGTGGTGATATCCCCTTTATCATTTTTTAATTGCATCTATTTGATTCTTCTCTCTTTTCTTCTTTATTGGTCTTGCTAGCGGTCTATCAATTTTGTTGATCTTTTCAAAAAACCAGCTCTTGGATTCATTGATTTTTTAAAGGGGTTTTGTGTCTCTGTCTCCTTCAGTTCTGCTCTGATCTTAGTTATTTCTTGCCTTCTGCTAGCTTTTGAATGTGTTTGCTCTTGCTTCTCTAGTTCTTTTAATTGTGATGTTATAGTGTTGATTGTAGATCTTTCCCGCTTTCTCTTGTGGGCATTTAGTGCTATAAATTTCCCTCTACACACTGCTTTAAATGTGGCCCAGAGATTCTGGTAGGTTTGTTCTCATTGGTTTCAAAGAACATCTTTATTTCTGCCTTCATTTCTTTATTTACCCAGTAGTCATTCAGGAGCAGGTTGTTCAGTTTCCATGTAGTTGTGTGGTTTTGAGTGGGTTTCTTAATCCTGAGTTCTAATTTGATTGCACTGTGGTCTATGAGACAGTTTGTTATAATTTCTATTCTTTTACATTTGCTGAGGAGTGCTTTACTTCCAGCTATGTGGTCAATTTTGGAATAAGTGCGATGAGGTGCTGAGAAAAATGTATATTCTGTTGATTTGGGGTGGAGAGTTCTGTAGATGTCTATTAGGTCTGCTTGGTGCAGAGCTGAGTTCAAGTCCTGGATATCCTTGTTAACTTTCTATCTCGTTGATCTGTCTAATGTTGACAGTGGGGTGTTAAAGTCTCCCATTATTATTGTGTGGGAGTCTAAGTCTCTTTGTAGGTCTCTAAGGACTTGCTTTATGAATCTGGGTGCTCCTGTATTGGGTGCATATATATTTAGGATAGTTAGCTCTTCCTGTTGAATTGATCCCTTTACCATTATATAATGGCCTTCTTTGTCTCTTTTGATGTTTGTTGGTTTAAAGTCTGTTTTATCAGAGACTAGGATTGCAACCCCTGCTTTTTTTGTTTTCCATTTGCTTGATAGATCTTCCTCCATCCCTTTATTTTGCGCCTATGTGTGTCTCTGCACATGAGATGGGTTTCCTGAATACAGCACACTGATGGGTCTTGACTCTTTATCCAATTTGCCAGTCTGTGTCCTTTAATTGGGGCATTTAGCCCATTTACATTTAAGGTTAATATTGTTATGTGTTAATTTGATCTTGTCATTATGATGTTAGCAGGTTATTTTGCTCATTAGTTGATGCAGTTTCTTCCTAGCATCGGTGGTCTTTACAATTTGGCATGTTTTTGCAGTGGCTGGTACCAGTTGTTCCTTTCCATGTTTAATGCTTCCTTCAGGAGCCCTTGTAAGGCAGGCCTGGTGGTGACAAAATTTCTCAGCATTTGCTTGTTTGTAAAGGATTTTATTTCTCCTTCACTTATGAAGCTTAATTTGGCTGGATATGAAATTCTGGGTTGAAGATTCTTTTCTTTAAGAATGTTGAATATTGGCCCCCACTCTCTTCTGGCTTGTAGAGTTTCTTCTGAGAGATCCACTGTTAGTCTGATGGGCTTCCCTTTGTGGGTTACCTGACCTTTCTCTCTGGCTGCACTTAACATTTTTTCCTTCATTTCAACCTTGGTGAATCTGACAATTATGTTTCTTGGGGTTGCTCTTCTCGAGGAGTATATTTGTGGTGTTCTCTGTATTTCCCGAATTTGAATGTTGGCCTGCCTTGCTAGGTTGGGGAAGTTCTCCTGGATAATATCTTGAAGAGCATTTTCCAACTTGGTTCCATTCTCCCTGTCAATTTCAGGTACACCAATCAGACATAGATTTGGTCTTTTCACATAGTCCCATATTTCTTGGAGGCTTTGTTCATTTCTTTTTACTCTTTTTTCTTTAAACTTCTCTTCTTGCTTCATTTCATTAATTTGATCATCAATCACTGATACCCTTTCTTCCACTTGATCGAATCGGCTACCGAAGCTTGTGCATGCGTCACGTAGTTCTTGTGCCATGGTTTTCAGCTCCATCAGGTCATTTAAGGTCTTCTCTACACTGTTTATTCTAGTTAGCCATTCTTCTAATCTTTTTTCAAGGTTTTTATCTTCGTTGTGATGGGTTCGAACATCCTCCTTTAGCTTGGAGAAGTTTGTTATTACCAATCTTCTGAAGCCTACTTCTGTCAACTTGTCAAAGTCATTCTCCGTCCAGCTTTGTTCTGTTGCTGGCGAGGAGCTGTGATCCTTTGGAGGAGAAGAGGTGCTCTGGTTTTTAGAATTTTCAACTTTTCTGCTCTGGTTTTTCCCCATCTTTGTGGTTTTATCTACCTTTGGTCTTTGATGATGGTGACCTACAGATGGGGTTTTGGTGTGGATGTCCCGTTTGTTGATGTTGATGCTATTCCTTTCTCTTTGTTGGTTTTCCTTCTAACAGTCAGGACCCTCAGCTGCAGGTCTGTTGGAGTTTGCTGGAGGTCCACTCCAGACCCTATTTTCCTGGGTATCACCAGTGGGGGCTGCAGAACAGCAAATATTGCAGAACAGCAAATGTTGCTGCCTGATCCTTCCTCTGGAAGCTTCATCTCAGTGGGGCACCCGGCTGTATGAGGTGTCAGTCGGCCCCTACTGGGAGGTGTCTCCCAGTTAGGCTACTCGAGGGTCAGGGACCCACTTGAGGAAGCAGTCTGTCCATTCTCACATATCAAACTCCATGCTGGGAGAACCACTGCTCTCTTCAAAGCTGTCAGACAGGGATGTTTAAGTCTGCAGAAGTTTCTGCTGCCTTTTGTTGAGCTATGCCCTGCCCTCAGAGGTGGCATCTATAGAGGCAGGTAGGCCTCCTTGAGCTGCTGTGGGATCCACCGAGTTCGAGCTTCCCAGCCACTTTGTTTACCTAGTCAAGCCTCAACAAGGTAGACGCCCCTCCCCCAGTCTCGCTGCTGCCTTGCAGTTCAATCTCCAACTGCTGTGCTAGCAGTGAGCAAGGCTCCGTGGGTGTAGGACCCATCGAGCCAGGCACAGGATATAATCTCTGGTGTGCCATTTGCTAAGACCATTGGAAAAGTGCAGTATTAGGGCAGGAGTGTCCCAATATTCCTGGTACCATCTGTCATGGCTTCCCTTGGCTAGGAAAGGGAATTCCCTGACCCCTTTTGCTTCCCAGGTGAGGCAATGCCCTGCCCTGCTTCAGCTCACACTCCATGGGCTGCACCCACTGTCCAACCAGCCCCAAAGAGATTAACCCTGTACCTCAGTTGGAAATGCAGAAATCACCCATCTTCTGCATCCCTCATGCTAGGAGCTCTAGACTGGAGCCATTCCTATTCGGCCATCTTGGAACTCCCCATAGTCCCATATTTCCTAGAGGCTTTGTTCATTCCTTTTTATTCTTCTTTCTCTAATTTTGTCTTTTCTCTTTATTTTGTTAAATTGATTTTCAATCACTGATTTCCCTTCTTCTGCTTGATTGATTTGGCTATTCAAACTTGCATATGCTTCATGATGTTCTTGTGCTGTGTATTTTCAGCTCCATCAGGTCATTTATGTTCTTCTCTAAACTGGTTATTCTAGTTAGCAATTCTTCTAACCTTTTTTCAAGGTTCTTAGTTTCCTTGCATTGGGTTAGAACATGCTCCTTTAGCTTGGAGGAGTTTTGTTATTATCCACCTTCTAAAGCCTACTTCTGTCAATTCGTCAAATGCATTCTCTGTCCAGTTTTGTTCCCTTGCTGTCAAGGAGTTGTGATCCTTTGGAGGAGAGGAGGCGTTCTGGTTTTTGGAATTTTCAGCCTTTTTGCACTGGTTTCTCCCCATCTTAGTGGATTTATCTAACTTTGGTCCTTGACATTGGTGACCTTTGGATGGGGTCTTTGAGTGGACCTGCTATTCCTTTCTGTTAGTTAGTTTTCCTCTGATAGTCAGGCCCCTCTGGTGCTGGTCTGCTGGACTTTGCCACTCCCAACCCTGTTTGCCTGGGTATCACCAGTGGAGGCCACAGAACAGCAAAGATTGCTGCCTCATCTTTCCTCTGGAAGCTTCGGGGGCCCCTGCCAGATGCCAGTGAGAACTCTCCTGCACGAGGTGTCTGTCGGCCCCTGCTGAGAGTTGTCTCCCTGTCAGGATACATGGGGTTCAGGGACCCACTTGAGGAGGCAGTCTGGACCCTTAGCAGAGCTTGAACTCTGTGCTGGGAGGTCTGCTGCTCTCTTCAGAGCCATCAGGCAGGGATGTTTAAGTTCTGCTGAAGCTGCACTCACAGCCACCCCTTTCCCAGCGTGCTCTGTCCCAGGGAGATGGGGGGTTTTATCTGTAAGTCCCTGACTTGGGCTGCTGCCTTTTTTTCAGAGATGCCCTGCCTAGAGAAGGGAAATCTGGCAGTCTGGCCACAGCAGTGTTGCTGAGCTGCAGTGGGCTCCACCCAGTTCAAACTTCTCAGGGGCTTTGTTTACACTGTGAGGGGAAAACCGCCTACTCAAGCCTCAGCAATGGCAGATGCCCCTCCCCCCACCAAGCTCAAATGTCTCAGGTCAATCTCAGACTGCTGCTGTGCTGGCAGCGAGAATTTCAAGCCAGTGGATCTTAGTTTGCTGGGCTCCCTAGGGGTGGGACCCGCTGAGCCAGACCACTTGGTTCCCTGGCTTCAGAACCCCTTTCCAGGGGAGTGAACGGTTCTGTCTCGCTGGGGTTCCAGGCGCCCCTGGGGTATGGAAAAAAAGAACTCCCACAGCTAGTTATGTGTCCGCCCAAATGGCTGCCCAGTTTTATGCTTGAAACCCAGGGCCCCGGTGGGGTAGGCACTGGAGGAGATCTTCTGGTTTGTGTGTTGCGAAAACCGTGGGACAAGTGCAGTATTTGTGCTGGATTTCCTCAGACTCAGTCTCTCAAGGCTTCCCTTGGCTAGGGGAGAAAATTCCCTGATGCCTTACGCTTCCCGGGTGAGGCGACACCCTACCCTGCTTTAGCTCACCCTCTGTGGGCTGCACCCACTGTCCATCCAGTACCAGTGAGATGAACTGGTACCTCAGTTGGAAATGCAGAAATCACCCACCTTCTGTGTCGATCGTGCTGGGAGCTGCAGACTGGAGTTCTTCCTATTTGGCCATCTTGCCAGCCTCGACAAAATCTTAAGAGTTGTTCTGTATTTCTTTAGCTATCAAATATTTATGGAGGTCCTGGTATATATTTAATGTTAGGCTAAGGATAATTCAAAAATCACTGTATAAAATGAAGTAGTTGGTAAGAAAATACAAACAAGCAAACGACTGCCTGTAGCAATTTGCTTTGTATTTTGTTGCAGAGGGTAACAATTTGAGAACAATTCAAGATAATATAGTAAAGAGTCATATTTCACGATTAAACAGTCAATTTGCACAGTTCAAAGAGTATACATTGAAAACACCATCATAGATTGTATAAGACTTGAACAGGGTCTAGAGGGATGATGGAGAAAGGCTCTTTAAGAGGGGAATGGCATAAACAAAGACGTAGAGGTGGGAATGATCTTGGTTAGCTCACAAAGCAGCCAAACAGGCTTCAGAGGGAGAGGTGGGAGTGTAGCTAAAATGTGGTGGGAAATAGGGTTGAGAGAGAGACAAGAGCCAACTAATGGAAGGCCTTGAAAGTCAAAGAGAGGAGTTGTCATTGTCTTGGGAGAAAAATAGGATCCTCTTAAGATTTGGAGTCCAAGAACGAAAGATTTTAAGATGTTTATCTTTTTTTTTTTTTTTTTTTTTTTTTTTTATGGTGCGAAGAGCCCCGAATCCCAAAACAGAATACCTAGTCTTGGTTTCACCATTTTAAAAATGTGCAATCTTGAGCAAGCTAGTGGATCTTTCTGAGCTTTAGTTCTTGCATTCACAAATTGGGGATGAAAATACCAGCCTTACCAGTCAGGTTCAGCACACCATTAAGCCACTGCCGCTACACAGGTGTGAGGAAATGAGGATCTGGACGGTAGCAGTGGCTACAGAAAATGAGTGGGAGAAACAAATCAAAGAGATGCTGCAGAGGCTGACATTGTGTCCTGTAGGTGACTTTGGTCTGCCTGTCTCCAGAAAAAAATAACACTTCCAATTCACTTCTTTCCCTGAAACTTTATCTTCTCACCTCAGGTCCTCTACAAATCCTCACATTTTGCTGTTCTCTTTCTTCCCTTGTCCATTTTGGGAGAGAGTATTTTTGTCCCTACTTACATCACACAAGAGGGTTCAGACTCTCTCTGAGGAGTCACCAACAGATTTCCAAAAGACTTCTGTCGTCTACTGTTTCTTCACCACTCGGCTTATATGCTTTCATCTATTAACCTGTTAACATCTTTCCTTAGTAATGTACATCTTTCCTTTGTTTGAGTTCAAGTGATTGTTTTATTGTAAAGGCAAATAAACTTACTAAAACTAATACATGCGAGTTATAGGTGTCACTGCATGAATGTATTGACTGAATATCTGCTAGGAAATGAAATGTGAAATTTAAGCATACTTTTGGAATTATATACATATTTTTGTTTAAAGCACATTTTAATGGTTCTGTAAAAGTATAACATCTTCCTTAGAGCATATAAATGATTAGTATCAAAATCAGACATATAAACACCATGTGGGTTCACTAATTTTTCCTTATTTCTGCCTGCTGCAGAACTAGCCCTGTGACCGGGTTCTGGCTGCGTTTTAAATCACATGCACACTATATTATTGCTTCCCTCATCTTCCATTCTGGGCTAAGGGAGTCCAGAATGGGCACCATTAGTAATTCCTAATGGAAGCTCTAATTGCTACATAGAAGCAAACAGTAGGAAATTAAATCGGTTCAATCTAAAAAGATACAGTGGCAATTCTATTTCACAAGGGATGCTGGTTAAACAGTTAATCCAGAGTGAACTCCTCCTGTTCTTTGATTGGGAAGCCTTTCAGATCTTAATTACTGTGTTCTGTGAATCTGTGAGAGATGTTGGTAATGTCCTTTCTTATTAATTAATTAATTAATTATTTTTTAGATGGAGTCTCGCTCTGTCGCCCAGGCTGGAGTGCAGTGGTGTGATCTTGGCTCACTGCAAGCTCCACCTCCCGGGTTCACGCCATTCTCCTGCCTCAGCCTCCCGCATAGCTGGGACTACAGGCATCAGCTACCACGCCTGGCTAATTTTTGTATTTTTAGTAGAGACGGGGTTTCGCTGTGTTAGCCAGGATGATCTCGATCTCCTGGCCTCGTGATCTGCCCGCCTTAGCCTTACAAAGTGCTGGGATTACAGGCGTAAGCCACCGTGCCCAGCTGTACCTTCTTATTTTCTGTATCTCTCCAGAGTTTCTGCAGAGTCTGATTCTAAATGACTTTTATTTCCCACCTAAAAAGTTCTTGAGAGTGATGTCAGCAAGAATCACTATTTGATCATCATCACCCCACAGAA
This sequence comes from Nomascus leucogenys, assembly GCF_006542625.1. Classification (NCBI taxonomy): domain Eukaryota; kingdom Metazoa; phylum Chordata; class Mammalia; order Primates; family Hylobatidae; genus Nomascus; species Nomascus leucogenys. The sequence goes on from NC_044391.1 coordinate 23,428,986, forward strand.
GCATCAATTTTAATAACCACACATGGATGAGAGTACCTTTGAGAGAGTCTGGGAATCCAGTGGACAAATTCCAGCTTACCATTGAAGAGGAAAATTTGAGAATAGATGCATTGAAGAGGGTAAGAAAAACAGTTTCATTTACTTATGTCACTCCTCTAAGGTGGCATAGCTTAATACCAAGAGAGACCCCTTTAGTCCATGATTTATCCTATAGGAAAAAGTGAGAGTATAGTAAGTGAGCACCCAGCCATGGGGTGCTGCCAAAGAGGGTCACTTGTTTTTAGCCCCACCCAGCACAGTTGAGTGGCTGGGAGAGGCTGGAAGCAGAGAAGAGAGATGGGGATTCACAGCAACCATGGCATGGAACTCAACCAAAGGCCTTGGATGCTACTAACTGCTTTGGAGACTTCATCAGAAAACCTGCCCATGAGCTGCTTGGGAGACCTTGCCTGCAGACCCCTTCAGCTGGCTCATGGGCGCCCCCAACACTGTGTACCTCACTCCTGCCCCCGACTGCAGCTGGCTGTGTGCATGCCCCTGTGAACAGAAAGTACAAGCCTCTGCAGATGAGATGGCTTGTGAGCTTGCACAGACAACCAGCCTGATTCTGAAAAATAGGAAGAAGCTATACAAACTTGAGCATTTCAGGGCACTGACCTAGGAACAAGAAATGGTAGCCTTTTTTTTTTTTAAATTTACCATGGCTTGTGTGATTGAGAGAAGACATACAATCTTAAGTATTCCTCCTCAAGAGGGAACAAGAGATGTGGAGTGGGCAAATCCATAGGTAAGTTCTGAGAGAGCCTCAGAAATCCCTAGTCAGGCTGGCTGGTGATCGTATTTCTCTTCTGAAGCTAGTCAGTACAGATTTGAGGAGGTGATTACTTTTTCAGCTGTCTTTACTTTAAGGAACAAGAAAAACCAAGTAAACACGATACTATCAGAGGAATAGAATACTTTTCCAGTAACTGACTTTAAACAAATGGAGATCTACAAATTGCCCACAAATAATTTAAAATAATTGTTTTAAGGAAACTCAGCTGTGTTCAGCATCTTTTCAACACAGAGAGACAACTCAATGTAATCAGGTAAACAAAATGAGAAGTTAACAAAGAGATAGAAATTATAAAAAAGAACCAAACAGAAATTCTGGAATTGAAGAATAGGATGAATGAATAAAAAAACGCAACAAAGAGCATCAAGAGCAGACTAGATCAAGCCAAAATACATAAATACATAAATAAATAAATAAAAGAAAAAAAACTTGAACTCAATGACAGATCATTTGAAATTATCCAGTAAGTGAAGAAAAAAGAATGAAAAGAAACAAGGCTATGGGATTTATGGGACACCATCAAGACAACTATTTTATGAATTAAGGGAATTCCCAAAGAAGAGTGAGAGAAAATAGAAGAAAAGCTCATTTAGGGAAATAATAACTGAAAACTTTCCTAATCTAGGGAGAGATATGGACACCCAGGGATATGACACATTATAATCAAACTATCAAAAATCAAAGTCAAGGAGAGATTTTTGAAAGCAGCAAAAGAGACTCATCACATACAAGGGAATGCCCATTAAACTATCATTGGGCTTCTCTGTGGGAATTTTGCAGGCCAGGAAAAAGTAGATAATATATTCAAAACGCTGAAAGCAAAAATTGCCAATCAAGACTACTTTACCTAGCAAGTCTGTTTCAGAAATGAAGGAGAGATAAAGACAAACAAAAGCTGAGGGAATTCATCACCACTAGACCTACCTTATAAGAAATGCTAAGGGAGTTCTTCAAACTGAAATGAAAGAATGCTAATTAGCAATACAAAAATATATGAAAGTATAAAATAAGTATATAGTCAAATTCAGAATAATCAAATACTGTAAATATGGTATGTACATCAATTTAAACTCTAGTATAAAGGTTAAAATACAAAAATATTAAAAAACTAGAACTACAATAACTTGTCAGTAGATACATAGTATAAAAAATAGATTGTGGTGTCATATTTCAATATGCTCCACATAGAAAGACAAATACAGCATCATCTTATGTGTATGCGGAATCCAAAAAAGTTGAACCTGTAGAAGCAGCAGAATGGTGGTTATCAGAGGCTGGAAGGTAGGGGAAATTGGGAGATTTAATTAGAGTGCAAACTTTCATTCATAATATGAATAATTTCTAGGAACCTAATGTATAGCATGGTCACTCAAGTTAACAATAATATCTACTTGAAATTTTTTAAGAGAGGAGATCTTGGCTGGGGGCATTGGCTCACGCCTGTAATCCCAGCACTTTGGGAGGCTGAGGCAGGTAGATCACCTGAGGTCAGGAGTTCAAGACCAGCCTGGCCAACATGGTGAAACCCCATCTCTTCTAAAAGTACAAAAATTAGCCAGGCTTGGTGGTGGGTGCCTGTAATCCCAGCTACTTGGGAGGCTGAGGCAGGAGAATTGCTTGAACCTGAGAGGCAGAGATTGCAGTGAGTCAAGATTGTGCCATTGCACTCCACCCTGGGTGACAGGGCGAGACTCAGTCAGAAAAAAAAAAGGTTAATACTGTGTGATTGATATGTCAATGAGCTTGATTGTGATAATCATTTTGCAATATATACTTATATCAAAACCATGTTGTATGCCTTAAATATATACGATTTTCATTTGTCAGTCATACTCAGTAAAGCTTAGGGGGGAAAAAGGGTATCTTTTCCACACTTTCCCAAATATTTCACTATTTTTTTCCTTCCTGTTGGCCAGCTGATCTTTCTGGTTACTTGTTACCAGCACAACTCTCTCTCTTCCTGTTCCCTCATTTCTTTCTTGAGTCTCCTTGTGTTTAGGATTAGGAAAAGTGAAGTGATTTAGGATTAGGAGAAGTGAAAGGATTAGGAAGTCACACTGCTAACGCCAAATCCTGGAGATGATGTGGAGGAGCAGAAACTCATATAGTGCTGGAGAGAGTGTAAACTGGTGCAACCAATTGGAGATCAGTTTGGCAAGAGATATTAAAAAGATGCTCAGCACCTGACCTGTAATTATCAATTACAACAATTATCATTAGGGCAGACACCTAGCAAGTGAGGTCTTACTATGTGCAAGTGATATGGTTTGGCTGTGCCCCCACCCAAATCTCATCTTGTCTTGTAGTTCCCATAATCTCCACGTGTTGTGGGAGGGACCAGGTGTAGATAATTGGATCATGGAAGCGGTTTCTCCCATCCTGTTCTCGTGATAGTAAGTTAGTTCTCACGAGATCTGATGGTTTTATAAAGGGCTTCCCCCTTAGCGGGGCACTCACTCATTTTCCTTCCTGCTGCCGTGTGGAGGATGTGTTTTCTTCCCTTTCTGCTGTGATTGCAAGTCTCCTGTGGCCTCCCCAGCCATACTGAACTGTGAGTCAATTAAACCTCTTTCCTTTATAAATTACCTAGTCTCCTGTATGTCTTTATTAGCAGCATGAGAACGAACTAATACAGGAAGACTATTTTTGCTGCTTTAGTCTCTTCAAGGAGGTTCTATCATTATCCTAATTTTACTAATGAGGAAACCAAAGTGCAGAGAAACTAAATAACACACCCAAGGTCGTACTGTTGTGGTAGAGCTGGGGTGTAGATTGGAGCAGTTAGGCTCCAGAGCACCAAATATTGCCTGTAATAACGCAGGTCCCAGGAGTGATGATTATGAGTATTCTCTGCAACACTACTTAGAACAATAAAAATGCATGAATAGCCTAACTTGCTCCTTCAAGAGGGAATGCGTGGATATACCCATGGACTGTTGTTAGGAGCTAAAATGAATGAACTGGATCTACAAATATTAACATGGAAAATCTCAAAAATAGAATCTTGCAGGAAGAAAATCAAGGTACTGCAAAATACAATAACACCATGGATGGAAATTTTAAAACACATAAAAATACATAGTTTACAGATAATTACATATGTAGTAGTTAAAAACCTTAGGTGAGAATGATATAGTCCAACTGAAATATGTCTACCTCCAGAGATGAATGGAGTAAGTGATAAGGAATGGAGGTGATTTTCTGTTTTTATTTAACACAAAAAAGAAAGGTGATGAAAACATGGCAAAATATTAACGTGTTTAATCCATGCACTGGGTACATAAGTATATTATTTTTTAATTCATTTCTGTATGTTTAAAACATTTTATATAAGCATTTTGAAAACACTTAAAAAAGAAATGAGAAATTAGCCAAAATCTTACATGGAGGAGACCATCAATTTGGTGGATTTTCAAGTCAAAACAAGTAATTCTTGAGTACAGATTAAGTTCCCAATATGGTGAGGGAATAAAAAAATAAGGAAAAGGCACTTTCTGGGGGTCCAGAGATCAGTTAAAAATACAGAGCCAGGCCAATACGATAACTAGGAAACAACATATGCATAGGCAGGGATTTGTGTAGCATAACCTACATATACTAGAGAAATTTCACTTGAGAGGTTTTAGCAGCTTGTCTGTGGTCAGTGTTGCAGAGGAAAGATGACTTTTTTGGGCTAGTCTTTGACCTATGGCTGGCCCTTTGAGTATGATCCCTAATGTGAGTGGTAGCTGGGATTCAGCTCTCAAGGAATGGAGGATAGGGAGCACTTAGATATCCACCCACATTGACAGCCTATTTCTGATGTAGAGAAGCCAAAAATGTAATTTTATTATTTTTTTAGCCAGCTCTGCTTATATATCTCATGTCCATAGATTTGGTGTAATTACAGCCTAGAGATAATACCTAAGGTATTTATTGAACAAGTTCATTCTGACTGGGTAATATTTGTTATTTAGCTCTCTAAATGTACACGGTACTTGACAAATATGTAGAAAGACAAGTTTCCTGCCCTGGGGAGTTTATGTTCTAATGCAGACAAACAGAACAGAAGGGGTGGGATCTTGACTTGAACACTTGGCAGGTTGGGAGAGGCTGGCTTGGTAGGAGAGAAGGGAACCTGAAGACTGGAAAAGTGAGACTGGAAATGTGAAAGGAATAGAGGACTTTTAAAGACATCCTTTAAAATTAAACATAATGTTCAATCAGTATAATGCTTTTTTTTTTTTGAGATGCGGTTTTGCTCTGTTTGCTCAGGCTGGAGCGCAATGGCACGATCTCAACTCACTGCAACTTCTGCCTCCCAGGTTCAAGCAGTTCTCCTGCCTCAGCCTCCCAAGTAGCTGAGATTGCAGGTGCCCACCACCACACCTGGCTAATTTGTTTTTGTTTTGTTTTGTTTTGTTTTTAGTATAAACAAGATTTCACCATGTTGGTCAGGCTGGTCTTGAACTCCTGACCTCAAGTGATCTACCTGCCTCAGCCTCCCAAAGTGCTGGGATTACAGGCATGAGCCACTGTGCCCAGCCTAGTATAATGTTCTTAAAAAACGTTTTTGAGGATGGAGGTTAAGGGGAGGGAGAGCATCAGGACAAACACCTAATGGATGTGGGACTTAAAACCTAGATGACGGGTTGATAGGTGCAGCAAACCACCATGGCACATGTAAACCCATGTAACAAACCTGCATGTTCTGCACATGTATCCCAGAACTTAAAGTAAAATAAAAAAACAAAACAAAAAAAAAGTTTTTGAGGGTAGGGAGAAAGGTTAAGACAAATGAATCTGATTGTGACAATAGCAAGATTAGTAGCAGAAGCATTATTACGTTAGCAGCAGCTGTAGTGTATTGAAGCTACCATATGCCAGGCAATGATGCAATGCATCTGTGCTAGGCTCCTTGTATAGATTGTTTCACCAGTTCTGAAAGGCTGATTTTAGTGTCATTGCTTTATATTTGTGGAAACTGAGGTCCAGAGAGGTTAGATAACTTGCCCAAAGTGACACATCTGGGAAGTGAATAAGCATGAATTCAAACTTAGATATGACTCCAAAGTCCATGCTTTTTACTCTATGCTCCCCTCCACACAAAGAGAACATTAAGGAATGAGGAATAGACAGGAGGGTTAGAACATAGGCTAATTGTACACCCTCAGCAACATTAAATGCAACCACCTCAGCATTTAAGGGGGTAAATTTCCTTATGTGAGAAAAAGTAGAGTTGCAGCTAGTAGGTGAAATGACTGAATTGAATTGCACTTATTGCTAGGAAATTAAAAAAAGACAAATTTGTTGAGTCTTATGTTAATGTTCTAGGAGAACAGTCAGGGAGTAGAAAGATATGGTATTATCATGGAGGAAACCAGCAATGAGGAAAGATGACAGACTAAGCTTCAAAATTCCTTAAGAAGTGGACATTTAAGAGCTCTGGATCTGCAACTAAATATACCTTCCATTGTTTTTTTTTTTTTTTCTTTTTTTTTTGAGATGGAGTCTTGCTCTGTCCCCCGGGTTGGAGTGCACACTCAGGCTGAAGTGCAGTGGCATAATCTCGGCTCATTGCAACCTCCGTCTCTCGGGTTCAAGTGATTCTCCTGCCTCGGCCTCCTTAGTAGCTGGGATTACAGGCACACACCACCACACCCGGCTAATTTTTGTATTTTTCGTAGAGACGGGGTTTCGCCATGTTGGCCAGGCTGGTCTCAAACTCCTGACATCAGGTGATCCGCCTGCCTTGGCCTCCCAAAGTGCTGGAATTACAGGCGTAAGCCACCGTGCCCAAGCTACCTTTCTTTCTTGAGTCTGTGATCAGGTTGTTTTGGCTGCCTGTCTCTCCCCCTGCAACCCACTGCACAAGGTCCAACTGGCATGGAAATCAGTCTGTCTGTATATTTCTGTTGTCGATCTATCCATCTTTATCTATCTAATACTCTCCCACCTCTTTTCCAAAAGGATTTAAAATAAGTTTTAATAAAATTATATTGAACAGATATAATTATATCTATAATATATACATGATTATATACATTCAATTAGATAATATAGATAAATTATATCTATTCAATAAGGTTAATAAAAGTAAAATGATTATAAATTTACCTGAAATACTCTTTCCCAACCCCTCACTCCCACTCAACCACCTACCCATCACACTTCTATTCATATTTTAAGACCCAACTCAAAATTCCTTGTCAATCCGATGCTTCTATGTTGTCTTACCACTGTTCCATGTACATAATTTTATGATAGCATTTATTATATGATCTTATAATTAGTTGTTTTGTGTAAGTTTTCTTTATAGACTATAAGGTCCTTGAAGGCGGGAACCAAGTTTTGCTCAAAGTGTCTGGCATGTATTAAGTACTCAAATAGTTATTGAATAAGTCAATGACTAGATAAAATGAGAATTAAGGGAAAGAAGAGGAAGCAAGTATGCTAAGTGTATGGATTGACATGTACTTCTGTTGCTGAGCATCAGATTTGATTCTGGAAGCCAGGGCAAAAGGTAAACACAAAGTCACATGATTCTGATCGTCAAAAGGAAAAGGCAAACACATTCTCAGGGAGGCAGTGTTTATGGCTATTTATGTCTGATTAACCTTTATTTGTTATAAGTAATATGCAATAAGTAATATGTTCTAAACTGATGTTTTTCAAGCAGAAAGTTCATATTAAAGTATATCTCCTTATTTAATAAGGGATGGCTGGGTTGTCAGAGCTATAACCAGAATTTCCCAGTACCATTGACAAAAGATCCCTAAATTTATTAAGAAAGATGACAATATTACCACGAAAATGCTTTCTGCTTTGTTGTTGATGAGTTAGTATGCCACCAAAGGAAATACCATTCTAATCACCAATGAATGTAATTCATAGCAGCATTTAAAAAAATCGTATGTCAAGTGCCTTCTTTTTCAGCATATTTATTTTTTAAGTTTAAATTTATATTTTAAACAACAAATAATAGTTGTGTATATTTATGGGGTACAATGTGATACTTTGATATATATATATACACACACACATTGAGAAATGATTATATCAAATTGATATATCAATCACCACATAATTTTTTGTGAGAGCATGTAAAATTTATTCTTTTAGCAATTTTGAACTGTACAACACATTAGCTATGGTCACCTTGCTGTGCAATAGATATTGAAAACTTATTTCTCTTGTCTAATTGAAACTTTGTACCCTTTGGTCAACCTCTTTCCATTCCTTTCCCCTTCTCCCACCTCTGGTAATCACCGTTCTAACCTTTATTTCTATGAGTTTGACTTTTTTGGATTCCATATATAAGTGAAATCATGTGGTATGTTTTTCTGTGCCTGGTATATTTTAGCATAATGTCTTCCAGATTCATTCACGTTTTTGCAAATGACAGAATTTGCTTCTTTTTAAAGACTGAATAATATTTAATCGTATATATGTATAAAAACACATTCATACTCTATTCTTGCATTGATGGACACAGGTTTGTTCCATATCTTGACTATTGTGAATAATAGCATATTTGTTTTGAAATGTGGTTCAGTAAATAGAAGATGTATCTTGGAATCAAGCATCCTTAGGCTCACTTCCTAGCTCTGCCATTTATTTGTTATGTAATCATGGAAAAATTACAGTATCTCTGAGCTTCAGTCGCTCGTCTGTGAAAATTCTATAAGCAGTGTATACAGCAGTATATTTCAAACATGTAGGGATTTCATATAGTAGCCACTCAATCAATGATGGTTATTATCAAAGGCAAAAATGCAATTCTTCCCTGGTTGCCTTTCATTAGGGTATTTGAAACCATTCTCTGTGGTTTAAGAGTGGTAAGTGAGGAGTGAACACCTTTCAGGTTGTTTCCTTGGGGTGGGTTGCCTTTGACTGTTGCTTTGCTGATCATGGCCAAAACAATCACTGTCTTAGATGGGGATGAGCCCATATGTTGCCAACAGGGGAACTGAAAATTTTGTCTATCTGAAGCCCTCTTGCTTTGAATAGTACCATTTTCATCTTGGCATCTAACCCTGCTGAAGCAGATACTAGAATTTCTTATATTATGCTTTCTCTTTTTGTATTTTTTTTTTCTTTTTAGTAGAGACGGAGTTTCATCAAGTTGGCTAGGCTGGTTTCAAACTCCTGACCTCAAGTGATCCTCCTACCTCGGCCTCCCAAAGTGCTGGAATTACAGGTGTGAGCCACTGTGCCTGACCTATGCTTTCTTTTTTTAATCTTCACAGCCTGCATCCTGGTCACTTACCTGAACTCATCTTGTTTTAGTTCATTCTAAAGAAATGACCAGGACAATCTTACTCAAGCTCTGAGTTCACGATTGAATTACCACTTTCAAGAATTTAAGATATAAGACATACTAATGTAGTCAGATTGTGGATTCATCCATAGGGGTATTTTGCTTCTGCACCAAAGAACATTTTTTGAGGAGTCTCGAAAGGTTATGGAAATACCCATTATCTTTAGTAACTTTCTAGTAACCTATTACCTATATATCTAGAATTGCTTTCTTTCCTCAGGGTTGGCTCCTTGCGACAGTGACATATGTAGGGTAGAAAGAGCACCAAAGGATAAAAGGATATAGATTTCCACCCCCATTTTTATCTCAAGCTTTCTGCAGATAACGGGAAGCAGTCACCCAAGGTGCATAAGCTAGGGGTGCTTGAAATAGAGGTGATAATTGGGGTCATGTGTTTATTTCAATAAAGAAGAAGTGAAGAGAAAAATGCTCTGATCTGGTGACTTCTGATTTCCTCAGAAAATACACCTTCAGAAGGAAAAAGCAAGGAGATATCTAGACACACATAGAAAAGAAATGATAAACGTCTGCCTACAAGGAAGGCTAGTAGTAACTATAATAATAGGCACCATTGACTTAGAACCTTCTGTTCCTGGTTTTCATTCCCTTTTAAAATCCTAATTCATGTTGATCAGAAAAAGACTATTTAGCATCTATTTAGGTGCTGAAATTCTGTAGCTTCTCATTTATTTTCTGTAAAGTTAAACTATGCAGTTCTTCATCAATCACAAATATTTATTAATTGATTACTGCAAGAAAGGAAATGAGCCAGGTTTTGTAGTACAAAAGTAGCATATGGCTGCAGTGGACGTTTGTAGGATTTTTTTTTTGTGTGTGCTCAGTATTCAAGCTCCTTTTTACTTGTGGACATGCTCCAATGTGTGGTTCTGGTGAAATGGAAGCAGAATGGGGCAGATGCCCCTTTTGTCTTACTCTTCTTGTATCTAGGGTATGAATGTATGATGTAAGCTGAGGTCATTTCTCCCTTTGGTACTTTTATACTGAAAACAGTGACCCAAAGACACAAAGATTGTTTAGAAATTATTATACGGTGGCAAAGAGAGTCAAGCAGCAGTGATGTCCCCTGGGGCAGGGATGATGAGTCCAGCAGCAGTATCTTAGCCAGATTTTTCCTATGGCTTGACTTTGACTATGATTCTTGTTTTGGAGTCTGATTCTTACCTGCTTTCTGAATCTGCTTCTTAAGCTTCCCTTTGATATTTTGCCTCAGTTAGCTAGAGCAGATTTCTATTATTTGTCAGCCAAGAAGTCTGACTGATGAAATACAAACACAGCTCCTTTCTCCATATGTGTCTCGGGGATTCAGTCTATTTCCATCTTGTGACTTCACCATTTCAGCCTGGCTTCCAGAGTTGCCACAGCAGAGAAAGCGAGAGTGTGAGAACTCATACTCTCTCTTAAACAGTTTGGCCCAGAAGCACACAAAGCACTTTTTCTCATGCCTGTTACCCAGAATCAGTCACATGACCTCACCTGACTGCAGGGAGTCAGCAACTAGACCCCTGTGTGTCTAGGAGGAAGAGGATGTTCACATATGGGTGGACATTAGAGGTCTGTGTCATAGAGAGTGTAGATGAAGTGGTAAGAGTTCACTAAAAGCAGAAAGTGATGGAGGTTTAGCAGGTCAGAGAAAGTGTATCAGAAACAGCTTGAGTGCTTCCTCTGGTTACTCTGCACCAACATCTCCTGAACCATTAGTCTTAGCCACGGAGCCCAAGTGGTTCCAGCACCCACTGCTACCCAATTGCTGGGTGGGCTGGATTGTGTAGCTTCTTCTGCCACTTTTTGATTTGAGTGAAATGCTGCACAGTGATATATGGAATCTAAGTGGATACCAAAGGGGCTGAATGCAGCTACCTGGAAGGGCTGGGAAACAGACTGCCTGTGGTTCAAATTTGACTAATGGAAAACAGGAGTCAGGATGCAACTAGGCAGATACATTCCCTTTTTCTTCCTCGTCTTCGAGGCATAGTTTCTCTGTAAGATCAGTCAGTAGAGACACAACTGTTGTGTCTCTTCACGGCTCATTGTAAATCAGTGGCCAGCATGGAAATATTTCCCCTTTTAAGTTTTCCCATCTTTTCCTGTTTTACTTTCTTTCTCCCTCATTCTTATTGACCTAGGATTGTGTTCCCAAATAAAACATCAGCACTTAATACCTGCCTCAGGCTCTGCTTTTTAGCAAACTCAGACTAACAGGAGACTTCATGCAAAATAAATTAATATTATACACACTTACTTGAGCTTTAAAAATACTAATTATATGCAAGACTTACATTAAGAAAACTTGAAGAATAGAAGTTTAGTCTATTATAAATTAAGAGATAATGGTGTACTTTCAGAAAGCATTCCTTTCTGTATTTACTAATCTTTCACTGTCAAGTCAGGAGAGGATGAAGAGTTTTAGGAACGTTGAGATCGTAATAAAAGTTTACAACTTTCAAGTTCTCTGAAACTAAACTACATTGTTGCGAAGGTAAATCTAGTCACATGAGGGTAGAAGGTAGCGCAGAACAGTGTGGCTATCAAAACAACAAATAGAATTTGTAATGCAGAGTATTTAATATTCAGAAACAAAGCAAATAAGATATAAACAGATACAGGTAGGCAGGTGGAATAGAATCAAATCAGCCAACTTCAAAACAGTTGAATTGTTTGACGATAAACTTAAGTTTTACTGAGCTATATATGTTTGATAAACGTTCATATTATTCTATGAGGTTCTGAATGGGATGCACCTAGAAAAAAATAACTTCTACTGGAAACATGTCAACCTGATTCAGAATCTGGGAAGATATTAAGAGAATATCATACTATAAGTATTTACTATCTAAAAGCTCTAATCAAGGAGGTTAGAAATCCATTATCCTAGGCCTGAATCTCTTCCACAATATCTTCACTTCTGGTCCTTCTGCCTTTGCTTGCAGAATGCTAATCATGGGGAATTTGCTTTCTCAATTGAAAAATGATTTCTGGGGTCATCGTGTGAGTGTGTGTATGTCTTAAAAGTAAAATTTGCCACCCTTTAACTTTAACTGATCCTAGGTCCTTAAACCAAACAAAAATGGTCTAATTGCTCTCCCATATGATAGTACTTAAAATACTTGAAGACAGTTTTCATATTTTCTCCGGGACTCCTGTGCTCCAGGCTAAATATCTACCACTTCATCAATCACTCCTCCTATGATTTCGTGCTTTTTTTTGGCGTGACCCATGTTGAGTTTCCAAGTGAAGGAGAATCAGTCACTTTCTCTGATCGAGACATTATATTCTTCAAAAATGTAATGCCCAGAACTGAACACAGAATTTTAGGTATTGTGTGGCCCGTGTAGAATAGATAGGATTGTCAGTTCCTTTATTAAAGATTCCCTACTTCCATTAATGCAATCTAAAATTACACTATTTTTCTTAGTGGCCACTGTTGACTGCAATAAAACATAGCCAGCTGCTAAGCCATTAATTTTTTCCCTTCTGTTGCTTCCCAGCCATATGTCTTCCATTTTGTCCTTGTATTAATTTGTTTTGAACCCCAATTTAGTGCTTCACATGAATTGTTATTAAAGTTCATTTTATTTGATTCAGGCCATCATTAATGCCTTTGGAGATTATTTTTTAATTCAGAATCTGCCAACTAAGATAGTTACTATCCACAGGAAGGGGAATATCACACTCCGGGGACTGTTGTGGGGTGGGGGGAGGGGGGAGGGACAGCATTGGGAGATATACCTAATGCTAAATGACAAGTTAATGGGTGCAGCAAACCAACATGGCACATGGATACATATGTAACAAACCTGCACATTGTGCACATGTACCCTAAAACCTAAAGTATAAAAAAAAAAAGATAGTTACTATCTTCTTAGATTTTGAACACAGGCCTTCAATGATAAGCAAATTGACAAGACAGAACCAAGGATGACACTATGGCATATCAGTAGGTCATGCAGGTTGACCTCAGCCTGATATTCAATCAGTACTCATTGGGTACCATCATCAGTTAGTTAAAATATGTAGCTGTACCTAGCTCCAGAGACTTTATGAGGAGATTTGTTGAAATACATTTCCACTTGTTCTACCACTTTTCTATTGCCTTACTGACACTCAAGAAAGAGAAGGCAGCTCTTGGCATCCTGCTTTATTCCAGGCACAGTCAGTGAGGCCTTGGTGTTCCCAGGTGGCCTGGTGTTCACAACTAGGTCTTGGTTTTCTCTTGTTTGATGTAAACAATTTCACAGAACATGCCCCATCAAATAAGACCCACTCTGTGACCATGATGGATCAAGACAATGACTCTATAATCATGTTTGAGCACAGACAAAACATTAATGTTGTCCAGGTCTGATATGGTTTGTCTGTGTTCCCACCCAAATCTCATCTTCAGTTGTAGCTCCCATAATTCCCACGTGTTGTGGGAGGGACCCAGTGGGAGACAATTGAATCATGGGGGTGGTTTCCCTCAGACTGTTCTTGTGGTAGTGACTAAGTCTCACGAGATCTGATGGTTTCATACAGGGAAACCCCTTTCACTTGACTCATTCTCTCTCCTGTCTGCTGCCATGTAAGACGTGACTTTCACCTTCCATCATGATTGTGAGGCCTCCCCAGCCATGTGGAACTGTGAGTCAATTAAACTTCTTTCCTTTATGAATTACCCAGTCTCATGTATGTCTTTATTAGCAGCGTGAGAACAGACTAATACAAAGTCACAAGTTATCAAACCTTTCCCTCTCCTGCCTAATGTAATGGACTGTTACTTCTTTGGCAATTACAGCTTTATCTTTGCTTTACTCTGCTCTTCCTATAGATAAGATTTATTGAGATACCTAATCATAGAATTGTCCCCACTTTATGACAGAATCCAATCTAAAATGAACTTACACATCTCTAGAGCCTCCCTGAAGAACTCAAGCCCAAATTTTATAATAGGTTATTTCTAACACCATCTTACTGGGTGCCTCATGGTTTCCCCATAATGAATGTTATCCCATGCGGCAATGCGTAGTAATAAACCTAACTTAATCAACTACAGTTGTGTTTTTGGTAGTCTTTGGCTGGAGGTGTTGATATCCTATCAGAAAAGAAGGAAACTGTGTCCTACACAAATGCATACACACACTCTGTCTCTTAACAGATTTATTATTTTCAGTTTGGCTCTGGGGATTAGACAGGAGTCACAGTCACAGAACCCTATTAGTGTTTTCTCCAGTTAGGATCCAGAGTGGCCCCTGGCTTTCCTAAAGGAGGAGATGGCCTTGTCTCCCTCTGCACGGACACAGCTCTGTTCATGCTGATTTGAGCACTAATAGTGGAACCCAGGGCACAGTCTATACTATCCTGGCCCTGTGTCCTCAGCAGAAGTCTTCTGCTTGTGTTGTTGTCACCAAATCCAATGATGCTTTCAGTGGCATAAGGAAACTACTTGGCTTGTGGTGACTGTGGTGTCTGGCTCTGGGAGAGCAATTCTTCTCTTGAGTTGTGGGCAAGCCTGGCTCATGGGCTGAGGCCAGGGGTGGGATAGAGATAAATGCTTTTCTCTTCTCTGCAGTACCCAGCTAGAACCAGAGTCACTGAACCAGATCTAGCATTACAAATATTGTATTCATGTGTAGCTTGTATTCATTTAGTTTCAGGGAATGTCAGTGTTTTCTTGGCACTGGATTCTATTTGCACTTAAAGCCTGTGATTTTTTTTTTTTTTTTGCTACCAGTTTACATACTAACTGTTGTCCCTTACAACAGACTTTATCTTTCTATTTAATTTAATAAATATTTATTCAGCAACTATCATAGAGCTGTGAAAATACAAAGATGAATGAAATATAACTTATCTAAAGAACTAGATAATCTAGAAAAGGGGATCAGACATGTACATGAATAGCTGGGTGTTAATCTTTCAGCCAACAAATATTTATTAAGCAAATAGTTGTTCAAGGAAGTTCAAAGGAGAATAATCTACTTTTTGAGCACCTTCTATGCGTTAATACTGAATCAAGAACTTTTCCCTGGATAGCTCCCTTAATTCTCAGAACAACACTTTGAGATTGATGTTATCACTCAGTTTTGCAGAGGAGGTAGCTGTGGCTGTGGTATAACTTGCCAAGATCCCGGGGCTAGTTACGGGTGAAAGCCCGGATTCAAACCCAGACGCGGTGACTTTGGATCTGTGCCCTTAAAAAACACTTATCATTTGTGTTTTGTTATTCTTTGGGTTCACAGTTGTTTGGGATGTTGTTGATCTCTGAGAATCTCTGCTTAGAAAAATTGTGATGCAAGTGAATGTTTTAGAAGGTGTTTGAATGATTTTCCTGTAGTTACTTCACCTAGGAGCACATGTGAACACATAGGCACCAGAGTAGACCCTGGCGTCTGCAGCTATGACTGTACTGTCGTTGTTCTATGTATTCTGTACAGTCTTGGGAGGTTATTTTTAATGCAACATGCCAGAGTGGCATGTTGAAAGAGCCATAGTAACCAGCTAACAGTAACAGCAGTGCCTGCCAAGTAAAAGTTCCGTAAATCAGTCATAAACGCAGTTACAAAATCGGGGCCAGTGTCGTGTGCATGAGGGAGTGTCTCTGGAGAAGGCACAATTCATGCACAGTTTCGTGGGATCTCCATGAAATTCCATGGGAGTGGAGAGCTCTGTGGCCAAAAAAAAAAAAAAAAAAAAAAAAAAAGGGACAGAAAGCAAAAGAGGCTTTCTAATGGGAAACTTGCTCCCATGCCATCAGGTAACTCAGAAAAGCTAAGGAAAAGATGCTCAGAGTAATGAATGCTTTAGATACCAAGTGTCCTCTGGTCTCATGTTTTTAATACTTTTGGAATCATTCCTTTTCTGCTACCACAGCCCACATTCAGGCCTTAATGACTTGGTATACTGCAAAGCCTCATTGCTTTGATGTATCCTCCCTCAAATCCACCAAATGCAAAACAGTAATAATTATCCTAGGCAGAATTTTGAATATCTTACTTATCTTGTGAGTGAGAATTTTACAAGGCGCTCCCAAGCACTACCAACCCCCATGAAAAATCCATAATTTGAAACACTAGAGGCTTTCTCCTATGATAGATTTATAGAAAACTCTTTGAGGGAGCAAGATGCTTTACTTGGGATTTGGAAATTGTGAGGCTTTGGGATAAGGACTTTCTTGTCAGGCAATAGGGACATCGCCAGTGAGTACTAACAAATAATGTGTTGCATTTGAAAAGTCAGAGAAATCACCCTCACTGATTTGGCTCCCTGCTGTTACAGAAGATCTGGGCATAGGGAGCAGGTCATTCATGACTGACGGTATATTATACAAGTATAAAATACACCACAGGCAGGGAATTGGAGCACTGAGAAACTTAATGCTCAATAAAAGAGTTAATCTGTGCTTACTGGAGTGGACTATGTTGCCTCTTCCCTTTGATGCCCCTTCTGACTTTACAAATAGCTGGCTCTCTCCTTGCGTACCTATTTGTTTAGAAATCACTATCCTCTTTGTAGAGGAGTGTTAGGTAGGGGAAGAAAGGATGAGATAAACCCAAAGGGAAAACTTGGAGCAATGCCACCAGGTGAAGAGCAATTTTCATTTAGATAAAACCCCTCTGCCTATATAACCTCGGTTATGACCTGGGAAGATATGATTTACCTTACAACTTTACAGAAATATTGGTACTGGTAAAATGAGGTGTGGCTGTGTAACCCGAAGGACTAGAGATAAGTTTGAGTGGAAAGCTCTTTCCACTATGCTTGATGAGGACACCTACCTTGGTTGGGAATTCCCCACTTTGGGTGTTCTCCCAGAATGAGATTCTTATTGAACAAAAGGGAGTTATGAGGCTGATTTTTCTCTGTTGACTATGAACATTTTTATATTTCAGGAATTTTAATATTTTACACACTTTTGTTTCGTTTTATTGTGGTAATATATACATAATGCAAAATTAACCACCTTAGCCATCTTCAAGTGTTGCAACTCAGTGGCAATTAAATATATTCACAGTGTTGAACAACCATCAGCACTAGCCATTTCCTGAATTTTTCATCATGCCAAATAGAAACTCTGTACCCCTTAAACAATAATTGCCCATTTCTCCTTTCCCTAGCCCTTGGTGACCTCTATTTTACTTTCTGTCTCTGTGAATTTGCCTATTCTAGGTATCCCATATAAGTGGAATCACAGAATATTTGCCCTTTTGTGTCTGGCTTCTTTTGCTCAGCATGTCTTCAAAGTTCATATTGTAGCTTGTATCAGAATTTCTTTTCCTTTTAAGGCTGAATAATATTCCATTGTATGTAATATACCCATATTTCTTATCCATTACTGGAGTTTGGGGTCATTTTCACCTTTCGACTATCATGTATAATGCTGCTATGAACATTGGTGCACACATATCTGAGTCTGTCCTTTCCTTTCCTTTGGGTATATATCTAGCAGTGGAATTGCTAGGCCTTTTGATGATTCTATGTTTAACTTTTTGAGAAACTTTGGAGACTTGTAAAGAAAGTATAAATCAAAGAGGCAGACTCATTTCAGAGTCTGAGCTGAAACCCAAATGAGGAGTATTAATAGGATTTAGTTTAAAAAAAAAAAAAAAGTGACTGTTGACCCTGATGTGAACAGTTTGAGTGGAGCAGTGGAGACAGAAACCAGACATATTTAAGATGGGGGAATCCTGGGCATGCTTAAGTGTTGTGGGAGATATGAAAGGGAGGGGACAGTCAGCAGAGCGAGGTCTCCAAGAAGGCAGGAAAAGGAGTTGCCTTGGCCTGCTTTGAGAATCTACCTCTTTATAATGAGAGGCAAGGACAGCTTCAGGTGCAACCCAGTGTAATCAATCAAAGGTATTTACTGAGTTTGGCATTGTGCAGGAAGATAAAATGAAACACGACTTGGATTTTACCATAAATGGCACAGTGGAAAGGCTTGAACCTCGAACCAAAAATAGGGTAGAAAATGCTAACTGTCACAAAGGAAAGGTAAAAAGCAGGTGTTAGATCCTCAGCAGAGGGACAAGGTACTTTCAGCTGTAGAGGAGGACAAATAACGAGGAAAGCCTTCGCTGCAGTGTAAACTATTCTGGATGGGATTTGAGATCTGGATAGGCATTGACACCTGGCAAAGTGGGGGAAAGTTCATGCTACCCAAACTGTATTCTGCCACATACTTAGGTATTATATGAAAAATGGGAACAGTGGTCAAATTAATTTAGAAAGTGCTGTATCTAGGAAAACCATATTGTACAATGTGAGACATTTTTAAAAGCTAAAAGGGATACTGGTAATTATGCTGGGATGACAGGTATACATTGGGACTGTTCTAGGCCGACTGAGATGAGTGGTTATCTCTACCACTTCTATACCATATTTTACCTTGGAAGATTTAAATGAACATTCGAATTGTAAAAGGTTCTGAGACTTACTATAGTAAGGAAATCTATTTTATGCTGGTTAATCCAGCATTTTCCAAATTTATTTGACCATGGAATCCCCAACCTGCTTCCCCTCCCCTTCTGAGGAGTATTTATTAGCACCTAATAAATACTCCAAAGGCAGAGAGATGAAAGAGATGTGGGGATCAGGGAGGATTTGGTTTGGCAGAAAGAAAGCAATGGAAGATGAGATGAGAAATGTGGGTTGAGCCATGTCTTAGTGGCTTTTGAGGGCCAGATTTAGAACTTTTACTTGATGAAAGCCTTTTCTCATAGCACCAAATGGTGCTATGTGCCTACAACTCAAAAAGAATTTTGAAGAATCATGATTTTCAGGAGGATAAAATGGCATATTTTTCCTGGTTTTCCTAGTGCTGTTCCTTCTTTAATCTCTGAGATTAGTGGAGACAAAACCCTCCAATTTTGGAGTTTTCTTCAATTTTTGAGGTATTAAGGGATGAGTTGTAAAACTCCTATCTGAAGTCATGTCTTCTCTTAATCTGGTTTCATTTGTGAGGTCTAAAGGATAAAGGCATGGGAGAATGCCTAGGCTTTGAAAAGAAAAGTCATCTAGATTTCATTCACGATTGTGACTGCTATAACTTTAAATATAGATTTGAATGCAAAGAGTTAGCATTGTTAGAGCAGCCTAGTAATAAGTGAAGATCAATGATTATTACGTGACCACAGTTAGGCTTTTCTTAGTTAGAGGTCATATATCTGGCAACCTGGTTAACTGGACAATAGACAGGTAAGAAACAGGAGTTATTAAAAACAAACTTCTTGAGAAGTTATGGCACAAACTTTACACTGAAGGCCACACAATTCTCAGAAAAACTCATTTATAAAACCTTATTTGCACACACACTTCCAGTAAATTAAGTGAGCTAGATTTTTTGTACATGATAAATTTAATGGCAAATTAAAAGGGAAGAAAAAATTAACAGTGGTAGGTACATTTAAGTGAAAAGAGAAAGTGTAAACTATAAAAATTCAAAGGACTAAGGTGTAAGGTTCTGAAGGCATCTTAGAGGCAAAAAGTCCACCAAATCTCAACTATTCTCCCTGAGGATACCATTCAGTTATACCATAGAATCATACTTATTTAAAAGGCTTATATTTGACTCACCAAAAGATATTAAAGCATGTACCATTACTCAGTTTAAGATGGCAAGAAAGGGCCAGATGTGGTTCCTCACTTTGGAAGGCTGAGGTGGATGGATCGCTTGAGGCCAGGGATTCGAGACCAGCCTGGTCAACATAGCAAGATCCCATCTCTACAAAAAATAAAAAATGTTGCCAGATGTGGTGGTTTGTGCCTGTAGTTCCAGCTACTAGGGAGGCTGAGGTGGGAGGATTGAGCTCAGGAAGTCAAGGCTGTAGTGAGCTGTGATCGTGTCACTACACTCCAGCCTAGGCAACAGAGTGAGAAAAAAAAAAAGGCAGGCCAGGCACGGTGGCTCAAGCCTGTAATCCCAGCACTTTGGGAGGTGAGGCGGGCGGATCACAAGGTCAGGAGTTCGAGACCAGCGTGGCCAACATGGTGAAACCCTCTCTCTACTAAAAATACAAAAAAATTAGCTGGACATGGTGGCATGCACCTGTAGTCCCAGCTGTAGCTACTTGGGAGGCTGAGGTGGGAGAATCGCTTGAACTCAGGAGGCGAAGCTGCAGTGAGCTGAGATTGTGCCACTGACTCCAATCTGGCCAACAGAGCGAGAGACTGTTTCAAAAAAAGAAAATAAATAAAATGGCAAGAAGGCATATATGACATTTTGGAAATAGTTCAATCCAAAATGCTTGTGATTTTAAGTTTGGTCACTTGAAAGTTCTGTTATCTGGGGCAGTCAATATATAAATCTGATATTCTATCCAGGTGTCTTTTCCTTTAGAAAGAAGTTCATTGTCAACTTTTTCCAACCGTATTTCAACATCAATTATTAATCCTTTAGGTTAAAAGAGGATCAACATGGCAACAAAGTGTTTTGGAAATAGCCTCTTGTGATTTGAAGATTAAATAAATCATTAAATTCAATTACTATATAATCAAATGTTTATGGCTGTTTGAAGTCGGCCACTCTGTAAAGAGACATCGGCTGAATTATGTCATAAAATATGGCAGCTAAACTCTTATCACCTTAAAAGCCACATGCGGTTCTTATATGGGGATGTTGGCTGTTCAGGGTAGTGAGCAACAATCCTGTGTGTCAAGAAGCAGCTGTGGCATTGTATCAGCTGCCTTCCAAGAAGAGAGGGCCAACAGTGCAGTCCACAGAGAGCTATTTTTTCCTTAATATTTGATTTTGGAGCATTTTTGCCCACTTTAAAGGTACTTGGCAATCTTTGCCTCCAAAAGTGGGGGAAAAAATCAAACAAAGCTCCCTTTAAGCTAAACTCAAATAAAATTTGGAAATTGTGGAGAAAAAAAAAACACACCACTCATGCTCAGTTTGCCACTGTTAAGAATAACAAAGCACTGTCCCTAACATATGGCCATCAATCCTTACTTCTTGGAAAACAATAGCATTTCTACTTCTTATTCCAAATTGAGCTAGACAGTTAAAGAGTAAATCATAATTAGAAGAGTACATTTCCTCTCTGATAATCTGAACATGCTAAGATTTATCAGTCTCTTATTATATAATTTAATGTGGTTTGCTGTTACCCATTTTTTCTTCATCAGAAATATAGGTAGATTTCTAAAAAAATCTGTCTCTAATGTATTAGGAAACCCTGAAAATTTTAAACAACTAGCTAGAAAAGGCTATGTTGAAAGTATGTAGGACACTCTCCTGAATGGTAATTTGGACAGAAACAAGCAAGCACACAAACCAACCTATTGTATGACTCAGGGGCATTATGGCTGCCATTCCATGAGAGAGGTTGGGAGGGACACAAAATTGGTCCAATCCATACAGTTTGACTTTTATTTTTTTAAAAGAAGTAGAATTTTAGGACTTGAGGGAATCCCAGTGTGTGATCCTGGACCAGCAGCATTGGCACCACCTGGGAGCCCGATGGAACTGCAAATTCATGGATCTCACCATCCCAGGACACCTGAATCAGAATCGCTCAGGTGGAACACAGGAATCTGTGTCATAGAAACTCTCCCAGGTGATTCCGGTGTGTACTAAAGTTTGAGATCCACCTGTTGATTGACTTTCCCTTCTGACATCACTGTGGAGCACCATTGACTTTATTGACTGTATGGGGAATGTTTATTATCTTCTAAGGCAACCCATTCCATATTTGGATAGCTTTGAGTTTTCAGAGAAAAGTCTGATATTGAGCTGATAACTGTGTCTCCGAATCTCTCTTCTGTCGCCCCAATTCTACACAAACAAGCCCAGCCCAGTTTCTTTTCCTCTGTAAGGTTGTGAGACAGCCCTGAAGGATGGGTAACAACAGACGGGTTCTGGGTTTGAATCTTAGCTCTGTCATTAATGCCTGTGTGATTTTTGTACAAGTTATCTGACTCTGAGTTTGTTTCCTCATCCATAAAGGGAGGATAATATCAGTACTTTTCTATAGCGTTGTGGTGAGGATTAATTGAGATAATGCATGTACTTAGCACATAGTGATGACTATTATTCTGGAGGATGACTCTTTATACATTTTAAGACAGTTATATTCCCCTCTGAGTTTGTTTCTCTCCAAGGTAGATATGTACCCAGTTCTCTCCACCATCAGTACTATGATGACATGCTTTTGGATCCTCTCCAAATGCCCTTCAGTTTCTATATTCATGTCCCTCCCAAAGTGTGGCTCCCAAAATAGAAGGAGTTCCATATTCTAGATTTGCATAGTTGAACTAGTATGGCCTTTTGATTTTAAATAGCTATTCTTCTGTCTATGTAGGCAAACATAGCTATTTTGACTATCATGAGTCCTGTAGACGCACACTAACCCTGCTTTCAACAAAAACACTGAAGTATTTTAAGAGAAGTATTACTTTTTTAGCTGGGTGTGGTGACACACCTGTAGTCCCAGCTGCTCAGGAGGCTGAGGAGGGAGGATTGCCTGAATCCAGGAATTTGAGACCTGCCTGGGCAATGTGGTGAGACCATCTCTCTAAAATAAATACACACACACATATATATATAAAATAAATACACATATCTCTAAAATAAATACACATATATATACACACACATATATGTACATATATATGTACACATATGTACACATATATATGTACACATGTACACACATATATGTACACACATATACACACATATATGTACATATATATATATATATATAGAGAGAGAGAGAGAGAGAGAGAGAGATGGAGTCGCACCCTGTTGACCAGACTGGAGTGCAGTGGCATGATCTCAGCTCACTGCAACCTCCGCCTCCCAGGTTCAAGTGATTCTCCTGCCTTAGCCTCTGGAGTAGCTGGGATTACAGGTGCACACCACCATGCCTGGCTAGTTTTTGTATTTTTGTAGAGATGGGGTTTCACCATGCTGGCCATGCTGGTCTCGAACTCCTGGCCTCAAGTGATCCACCCACCTTGGCCTCCCAAAGTGCTGGGATTACAGGTGTGAGCCATTGCACCCAGCCAATAAATATTATTTTAATTACACAAATGCTATGCATTCAATAAGCAAAAAGAAAATGCCACCAATAATCACTACACAGATATAATTATAGTTAAAAATTTAGAATATATTTTTCCAGACTGTAAAAAAAAAGATATTCGGTAGTGAGTGTTTTGGAAAGCCAACAGCATGGACTTTGGAGCCTAAGAGAACTGTACTCAAATACTGGCTAGTTGTGTAACACATGAAAAATTGTATAATCTCTCCTAATCCCATTCCTCACTGGTAAAATAGGAATAGTTAGATCTATCCTTTTAGCTGATGTGAAATATAAATGAGATACTATTTGTGAACCACAAAACAAGATTTCAGTAGGCGGTACTCTTGTCATAATTACATAAATTACATGGATATTTTACCAAAAAAAAGAATTATACCTTCTGATTTGGTATGAGCTCTTTTTCCATAAAAAGCTTTCTATTTTAATAAATTTATTCTTTTTATTTCAAAATTATGGTAGACTTACAAAAATTTGAAAAATTATTCCAAAGAAGTCCTGTACACCCTTCAGTTAGCCTCCCCTGCAATGGCAACCTTTTACATAAGTATAGTACATTATCAAAACCAGAAAATTGCATTAGTATACCACCATTAACTAGACTATAGATTTTGTTTATATAATCCTTTCCTATTGGGGATGTTTTGTATGCATATTCATGAGTGTGTATGTTTTTCCATTATTAACAATGTTATGATTAACCCTCTGGTAGCTAAATATTATGTACATCCTTAATTATTTAATGAAGAAAATTCCTATAAGTGTAATTGCTAGGATGAAAGCTCTGCATGTTTTTTTCATTTCTAATACATGTGGCCAAATTGTTCCTGAAGGGCTTACCAATTCACACTTTCACATGATGTATATGAGAAAGTCTATTTCTTCACACCCTTTTCAGCATTGAGAATTACAATTCTTTGTAGCTTATCAATTTGGTAGGTTGAGGGATTACTGTTTTAATTTCTTTGACTAATAATGCATATAGTTTTATTATTTATTTCTTCTTTATATGGTTGTCAGTTCAAGCTAGTTCAAACCTGAGTCTTTAAAATACACACACACACACACACACACACGCAAGCCCACACACAGGCACACACACATATTGCTCCATGCCTCTCCCATCCTGTACTTGTACGTAGTTTTTTTTAATATGGGCTAGAGTGCAGAAACTTACATTTTCTTCATTGTAATCATTTCGTTAAATTCAGCCAAATGTTTCAGCTTTTTGGATCCTGATCCTCTCATCCTGTGTTTGCTGTCCTTTCTTTTTTTTTTTAAACTGGAAATCTGATAAATATGCAAAAAATATCTTTTTATTCTCATCTTTCAAAACAGGATTAGCAAGACAGGGCTCTGTCCAGAGCCTGTGGCACTCCCTCTGAAACTGGCCCTTGCATTGACATTAACCAGTTAATTAGATGGATTTACAGAATTACTTCCTGGTAGGCAGAGCTGTCATCCCCACTGTGGATGTTGTTGGAACCTCAAGTGTTCAAATGCTCTCTCAGCCTTAGTGTGTTGATCACTGCAGCTGTGTGTTGAGGTCCTCTGATGCAATAGGATCACAAAGTTTTGATTTCCCTGTTGACTGTAGACTTCTGAGAGGTTGGTGATAATATCTCATTTGTCCTTTTATGTCTCTCCTCATCCCTCCCCCCAGTTTCTTTCCATAGCAGTCATTCAATGAAAGTATATAAAATTGAATATAAATTTTCCCGGTTCTTAAGCACTTAGGGACAAATGAGTCACCTCTTCTCCTTTCCCCACAGTTAGGCGTTTCCATCCTATATCCAAGTAGCAATATATACACAATAAAACTTCAATTAACTGGACTCCAGTTACTCAGAAATCTAAATTAATTAGATAATATTATGCACTCCATTGTTGAAAAGGGAGGGATTGCACAAAAATGCTTATACCTTATAGTTTTAAGAGTACTATCTTTTTTTTTGTGGAGTTTTGTGGAGCTACAATAAGAACTTATTAAAGATGAACTTGAAGCACTGAGAATTTCTAGGTCATAACAATTAAATTATCTTCTTTAATGAGAAAAGTAGACCAACACACTTAGAAAATATTTTCAAGGAGCATTGAAGCTTAAAAATAAATTTCTGGTTATTCAAAAACACGTAAGTCTCAAACATTCTAGTTAATTGAGATTTATTATGCCCTCTTTTCACTTCAGTCTAACTTCTTTGTGGTTTCAGACCATTAACATTTTGTTGTTAGTTATTTGCCCAAGCCTAAAATCTGCATTTTTTGCCTAAACATTCTACGAACCTATCTCACGGAATCCTCACAACAAAAAAATGTACGGAACCTTTTTAGAAGAAGAAATTGACGTGGACTTTTAATGCTGAGGTCAATTATTTTAAATACCATGCTTCTACAGTATGTACAGTGATAAAACTGGATTCAGACTCATGATACTTACAGCTCCTATTAAAATAACAAAACAAGGGCAAATCTAGTAATTAATACAAATAAAATGACAAAACAGTGGCATCCAAATGAACCATATATGATTGATGTGATGGATAGTTTTGTTTGAGCTTTGGGCTCAATGTAAGAAAAAAAGGCTTACGTTGACTTGATTCTTTTGATTTTGAGCACTATGAGCCTTTGTTTGAATAATCACATGATCAGTATCATTAATTTTTCTCTTAAGCAATTATCTTGTTTTTAACGTTGGCCCTTTGTTTTGATGGAGCAGTCATTTGAATAATGCACCCCAAAAACGATAATAAAAAGCAGTTAAAAGTTGCTTTATAACAAACTTCACAACAGGTATACTATCACCCATACTGTTAATGAGCTGGGACAATTTGGTCTGTACAGACCAGGACCTACAATACATTCACTCCCAGGGCTCCCAGTATGTGGTGGTCTGACTGCTGTCGTGGGTAATTTGAGTCTAGTTTCCTTTTATTGGCATGAACTCTGTGGTGGCCAGGTTTTCCCATCACTTTTTTCTACGTAAATGACTCTCAACCTCATGTCTGCAGCTTGCCCCAAGGACTTTTGGCTTTTCCTGTGGTGAGAAGGAGATTGTAAACATGAATAAAGCATGGGCACTAATGTTATCTGTTGGTGGTCATCAAGATAATCCCAACAAATGGCTATACTACTTTTTCAACTTTTGTTGAAGTAAAAATTCCAAATTAAAACATTCTAAGGTAACTTCACAGGGGTTGACATTTTGAGAAACTTTGTAAACAGCTTTATTAGGATATAGTTCACATACCCTACAATTCACCCATTCAAAGTGTACAGTTCAGGCTGGGCCTGGTGGCTCATGCCTGTAATCCCAGCACTTTGGGAGGCTGAGGCGGGCGGATCACGAGGTCAAGAGATCGAGACCATCCTGGCCGACATGGTGAAACCCCGTCTCTACTAAAAGTACACAAATTAGCTGTGCGTGGTGGCAGGCGCCTATAATCCCAGCTACTCGGGAGGCTGAAGCAGGGTAATTGCTTGAACCTGGGAGGTGGAGGTTGCAGTGAGCCAAGATCGTGCCACTGCACTCTAGCCTGGTGAAAGAGTGAGACTCTGTCTCAAAAAAAAAAAAAAAATACATAAATAAAAAGTGTACAGTTCAATGGTTTTATTAGATTGGTGCAAAAGTAATTGCAATTTTACCATTACAATTTCAATGGTAATTACTTTTGCACCAACCTAATAGTATATCCACAGAGTTGTGCAACCACCAGTTGATTTTAAAACATTTTAATCACTTCAAAAAGAAACCCTATTTCTGTTATCTATCACCCCCCTATTCCTTTACTCTCCATCACCCAGCTTCCCCAGTCTTTTTTTGTTTTCTGTCTCCCAGGCTGAAGTGCAGTGGTGTGATCATAGCTCACTACAGTCTCTAATTCCTGGGTTTAAGGAATCTTCCTGCCTCAGCCTCCCAAGTAGCTGGGACTACAGGTGTGTGGTACCATGCCTGGCTCTTCTCCCTTAGTATTAAACCATCACTAATTTATGTTCTGCCTCTTTAGATTTCTCTGTTCTGGCCTTCCATATGAATGGAACCATATAGCATGTGGTCTTTTGTGACTAGCTTATTTCACTTAGCACAGTGTCTTCAAGATTCATCCACCCTGTAGCATGTATCAGTATTTCATTTCTTTTTATGACTAAATCTTCCGTTGTATAGACATACCACCTTTTGTTCATTTGTCAGTTGATGGATGTTTAGATTGTTTCCATTTTTGACTATGATAAAACATTCATGTAAAAGTTTATGTTAATGTATGTTTTCATTTCTGTCAAGTATATATCTAGGAGTGAAATTGCTTGATCAAATAATAACTCTATGTTTAATTCTTTGAGGAAGAACAAGACTGTTTTTCAAAGTGCTGCACCATTTTACCTTACCACCAGCAGTGTATGATGGCTCCAGTTTCTCCACATCCTTGCCAACACTTGTTACTATCCGATTTCTTTTTCCAAGTCACCCTAGTGGGTGTGAAGGGGAATCCCATTTTGATTCTCTCTTAAACTGTGCTCAGTACTAATTTTGTTTGCATGTGTTTGTTGCATCATTTGTTCTTTTTAAAAAAGGACGTCATTTCTTTGTTTTTTATTTGAACACTCTAAACTTTTTTGAAAATCTTCATCAGACTATTTTTGATAAATTATTTTCATCCGGAGCAAATATTTGCTTAGTCTGTCTTAGTATTACAGTTTCTCAAACACTTCGGAATTTCAGTGTATAGGCTGATTTTCAGTTAGATGTATTTTATTAAGACCCTCTCCCTTATGGGCCGATATTCAACATTCTTAAAATAATTTTCAACCCAGAATTTCATATCCAGCCAAACTAAGCTTCATAAGTGAAAGAGAAATAAAATCCTTTACAGATGAACAAATGCTGAGAGATTTTTGTCACCACCAGGCCTGCCTTACAAGAACTCCTGAAGGAAGCAGTAAACATGGAAAGGAACAACCGGTACCAGCCACTGCAAAAACATGTCACATTGTAAAGACCACTGAGGCTAGGAAGAAACTGCATCAACTAATGAGCAAAATAACCAGCTAACATCATAATGACAGGATCAAATTAACACATAACAGTATTAACCTTATATGTAAATGGGCTAAATGCTCCAATTAAAAGACACAGACTGGCAAATTGGATAAAGAGTCAAGACCCATCAGTGTGCTGTATTCAGGAGACGCATCTCACATGCAGAGACACACATAGGCTCAAAATAAAGGGATGGAGGAAGATCTACCAAACAAATGGAAAACAAACAAAAAAAAAGCAGGGCTTGCAATCCTAGTCTCTGATAAAACAGACTTTAAACCAACAAACATCAAAAGAGACAAAGAAGGCCATCACATAATGGTAAAGGGATCAATTCAACAAGAAGAGCTAACTATCCTAAATATATATGCACCCAATACAGGAACAACCAGATTCATAAGGTAAGTCCTTAGAGATCTACAAAGAGACTTAGACTCCCACACAATTATAATGGGAGACTTTAACATCCCACTGTCAACATTAGACAGACCAATAAGACAAAGTTAACAAGGATATCCAGGACTCGAACTCAGCTCTGTACCAAGCAGACCTAACAGACGTCTACAGAACTCTCCATCCCAAATCAACAGAATATACATTCTTCTAAGCACCACATCACACTTATTCCAAAATTGACCACATAGCTGGAAGTAAAGCACTCCTCAGCAAATGTAAAAGAACAGAAATTATAACAAACTGTCTCTCAGACCACAGTGCAATCAAACTAGAACTCAGGATTAAGAAACTCACTCAAAACCACTCAACTACATGGAAACTGAACAACCTGCTCCTGAATGACTACTGGGTAAATAAAGAAATGAAGGCAGAAATAAAAATGTTCTTTGAAACCAATGGGAACAAAGACACAACATACCAGAATCTCTGGGCCACATTTAAAGCAGTGTGTAGAGGGAAATTTATAGCACTAAATGCCCACAAGAGAAAGCAGGAAAGATCTGAAATTGACACCCTAACATCACAATTAAAAGAACTAGAGAAGCAAGAGCAAACACATTCAAAAGCTAGCAGAAGGCAAGAAACAACTAAGATCAGAGCAGAACTTAAGGAGACAGAGACACAAAAAACCCTTCAAAAAATCAATGAATCCGAGAGCTGGTTTTTTGAAAAGATCAACAAAATTGATAGACTGCTAGCAAGACTAATAAGAGAGAAGAATCAAATAGATGCAATTAAAAAAATGATAAAGGGGATATCACCACTGATCCCACAGAAATACAAACTACCATCAGAATACTATAAACACCTCTATGCAAATAAACTAGAAAATTTAGAAGAAGTGGGTGAATTCCTGGACACATACACCCTCCCAAGACTAAACTAGGAAGAAGTTGAATCCCTGAATGGACCAATAACAGGCTCTGAAATTGAGGCAATAATTAATAGCCTATCAACCAAAAAAAGTCCAGGACCAGACAGATTCACAGCCAAATTCTACCAGAGGTACAAAGAGGAGCTGGTTCCATTCCTTCTGAAACTATTCCAATCAATAGAAAAAAAGGCAATTCTCCCCAACTCATTTTATGAGGCCAGCATCATCCTGATACCAAAGCCTGGCAGAGACACAACAAAAAAAGAATTTTAGACCAATATCCCTGATGAACATCAATGCAAAAATCTTCAATAAAATACTGGCAAACCAAATCCAGCAGCACATCAAAAAGCTTATCTACCACGATCAAGTGGGCTTCATCCCTGGGATGCAAGGCTGGTTCAACAGGTGCAAATCAATAAACATAATCCATCGTATAAACAGAACCAAAGACAAAAACCACATACTTATCTCAACAGATACAGAAAAGGCCTTCGTCAAAATTCAACAGCCCTTCATGCTAAAAACTCTCAATAAACTAGGTATTGATGGGATGTATCTCAAAATAAGAGCTATTTATGACAAACCCACAGCCAATATCATACTGCATGGGCAAAAACTGGAAGCATTCCCTTTGAAAACTGGCACAAGACAGGGATGCCCCCTCTCACTACTCCTATTCTACATGGTGTTGGAAGTTCTGGCCAGGGCAATCAGACAGGAGAAAGAAATAAAGGGTATTCAATTAGGAAAAGAGGAAGTCAAACTGTCCCTGTTTGCAGATGACATGATTGTATATTTAGAAAACCCCATCATCTCAGCCCAAAATCTCCTTAAGCTGGTAAGTAACTTCAGCAAAGTGTCAGGATATAAAATCAATGTGCAAAAATCACAAGCATTCCTATACAACAGACAGAGAGCCAAATCATGAGTGAACTCCCATTCACAATTGCTTCAAAGAGAATAAATACCTAGGAATCCAACTTACAAGGGATGTGGAGGACCTCTTCAAGGAGAACTACAAACCACTGCTCAACAAAATAAAAGAGGACACAAATGGAAGAACATTCCATGCTCATGGATAGAAAGAATCAATATCATGAAAATGGCCATACTGCCCAAGGTAATTTATAGATTCAATGCCATCCCCATCAAGCTACCAATGACTTTCTTCACAGAATTGGAAAAAACTACTGTAAAGTTCATATGGAACCAAAGAAGGGCCTGCATTGCCAAGACAATCCTGTCAAAAGAACAAAGCTGGAGGCATCACACTACCTGACTTCAAACTATACTACAAGGCTACAGTAACCAAAACAGCATGGTACTGGTACCAAAACAGAGATATAGACCAATGGAACAGAACAGAGCCCTCAGAAATGATACTGCGTGTCTACAACTATCTGATCTTTGACCAACCTGACAAAAACAAGCAATGGGGAACAGATTCCCCATTTAATAAATGGTGCTGGGAAAACTGGCTAGCCATATGTAGAAAGCTGAAACTGGATCCCTTCCTTACACCTTATACAAAAGTTAATTCAAGATGGATTAAAGACTTAAATGTTAGACCTAAAACCATAAAAACCCTAGAAGAAAACCTAGGCAATACCATGCAGGACATAGACATGGGCAAAGACTTCATGACTAAAACACCAAAAGCAATGGCAACAAAAGCCAAAATTGACAAATGGGATCTAATTAAACTAAAGAGCTTCTGCGCAGCAAAAGAAACTATCATCAGAGTGAACAGGCAACCTACAGAATGGGAGAAAATTTTTACAATCTACCCATCTGACAAAGGGCTAATATCCAGAATCTACAAAGAACTCAAACACATTTAAGAAAAAATCAACCCCATCAAAAAGTGGGCAAAGGAAATGAACAGATACTTCTCAAAAGAAGACATTTATGCAGCCAACAGACACATGAAAAAATGCTCATCATCACTGGTCATCAGAGAAATGCAAATCGAAACCATAATGTGCTACCATTTCACACCAGTTAGAATGGCCATCATTAATAAGTCAGGAAACAACAGGTGCTGGAGAGGATGTGGAGAAATAGGAACATTTTTACACTGTTGATGGGACTGTAAACTAGTTCAACCATTGTGGAAGTCAGTGTGGCGCTTCCTCAAGGATCTAGAACTAGAAATACCATTTGACCCATTACTGGGTCATATAGCCATCCCATTACTGGGTATATACCCAAAGGCTTATAAATCTTGCTGCTATAAAGATACACGCACACGTATGTTTATTGTGGCACTATTTACAATAGCAAAGACTTGGAACCAACCCAAATGTCCATCAATGATAGACTGGATTAAAATAATGTGGCACATATACACCATGGAATACTATGCTGCCATAAAAAGATGAGTTCATGTCCTTTGTAGGGACATGGATGAAGCTGGAAATCATTCTCAGCAAACTATCGCAAGGATAGAAAACCAAACACTGCATGTTCTCACTCATAAGTGGGAATTGAACAACGAGAACTCTTGGACACAGGATGGGGAACATCACACACTGGAGCCTGTTGTGGGGTAGGGGAAGCGGGGAGGGATAGCATTAGGAGATATACCTAATGTAAATGACGAGTTAATGAGTGCAGCACACCAACATGGCGCATGCATACATAGGTAACAAACCTGCACGTTGTGCACATGTACCCTAGAACTTAAAGTATAATTTAAAAAAAAGACCCTCCCCGTTATCGTGTTCATGTCTCCCTACCCAAACGTGGTGGTGGCTTCAGCTGGCTCACTATGTACCTCTATGCAGAATATGCAACAGCCTTTTGCAGGCTCACCTTCAAGGCAACAATGGGGGTATTGCAGATCCAGTTAGTGAGCCAGTGGGAGACTTTATCAGGAAGCTGTATTTGGTCTGTAGGCTTTCACATTGCTAAAGGCATTGCCCCAGTTGTTGGTCAGTAATAGTTTTCTCCAGCCTTCTTTTACAGGTATGGGGAGAGGGGCTGATCATATACAGGACTGAGAATGGATTTGGAGGTGGGGAGAGAGGCCAACATTATGCTTAGCTTTAAGTATTAAAATGGTCATATGTCTATCAATTCCTGCTCTGCTCAGAGTTTTATGCTGCTTTTATTGTTTTTGGTCTACAAAAATATTTCTTTTGATTTTGTATCCAGTTTTTTAAAAAGTTGTCTGTTATCTTTCCTTTTTGTGTGGTCAAAGCAGAGGGAGTAAAAGTGAACTCCTTGTGTCACATGGACTAGAAGTCTTGCTTTACTTAAAGAAGGATAGCAGGGGCTGGGTTAATTTGGGAGCAGGAGCTAAATGGAGTTAATAGTTTTGCAGGTAAGGAAGTAGAGTGGAAATTTTGTTTTGACTTCCCAGCATTCTTTCTCATATTAGGCAACCCCAGCTTTCCTCTGGGAACTTCCCTCCCTTCTGACATCAGTCAGCATGATTTGGGGTTTGGCTCATC
This sequence comes from Nomascus leucogenys, assembly GCF_006542625.1. Taxonomy (NCBI): domain Eukaryota; kingdom Metazoa; phylum Chordata; class Mammalia; order Primates; family Hylobatidae; genus Nomascus; species Nomascus leucogenys. The sequence continues at coordinate 23,461,982 of NC_044391.1, forward strand.
CTACCCCCATAGTATCAGTATGTGACCCAAGGCCTGGCCACTGTAATTGGTTCAGGGATAAGCAAATAATTCAAGTTGTCCAATGAGATCTCTCCCTGTTGTTTTTCTATCAGGAAAGACATACACTTTTCTTTTTTGTGTCTAGCTCCCAGCATAGTCCCCTGTAAAATAGGGTCGATAGTGTTGTCTATCTCATAGAGAATCAGAGGCTAGGAGAGCCTGGCACATGTTGGCTGTTGTCATCGTTATTATGATTCCATGTGAAATTTAGAGGAGGGAGCAATTGCCTTCAACTGGTCTCGTCTAGGAGGGATTCATACAGGAGATGAGATTTTAAGTGGATCTTGAAGGATACATAGGAGGTTGATGGAAAGGAACAGAGAAAAAGCACTATCAAGAGGTAGAAGAGGACAACATAGTGGTGGATAGGAGGGATGGTGAGGAGGGTTGGTTGAAAGCTGAGGGTGGGTGTGGCAGTGGAGACCATATTGGGAAACTTGTTGGGGCCTGAACCAAGGAATTGGGACTGCATTTGGCAAGTATTGGGAAACCAGGGAAGGTTCCGAATTATAAAATATGATTGAAGTGGAATGGCTTATAATGAAATGACTCTTCTATAGGCAGAGGGTGGAGAAGTGAGAAATCACTCCACATGTTCCTTCACTGTAACCTCTTGATTACTTAAGCCCCAAACACAAAGCCAAACCACACATAGGAGAAAGTCTAGGAGAATGATGGAAGAAACAAAATATGAAAACACCATTTTCCTCCTTCCTTGCTGGATTCATAGCCTATGTTTCAGTTTTCTGTATATTAACCAAGTCAGCTTTCCTTTATTTCTGGGTCATGTAAGCTTAGTGTGTGTGTCATGGGGGTGGGGGGGTTGTTTTATGCACGAGTTTTTTTTTTTGGCAGTGTATACATTTGTACGAAATTACTTTTTTTGTACAAATTAGTGATGTACAAAATTATTTTAATGAGTTGGTTATCGTTGGTTGTCCACATTCCTTTTACTATTTTTTCCTTAAATGAATAGGTCATTGTAGGGACTTCAGCAAGATGTGGGCAAACCAAACGTAGCTTCCTTTGTAATATTTGAAGACATGTCATCAAATAGGTAGACCGGAGCCGTGATTACTCCCTTTCAAGAAGACATGTGTTCTCTACTTTGCCACAGCCGTCACTACTCCTAGTTTTTCCCCAACTCTGAGCCCCTGCATCAGTAGCATTTATCATCACCTGCTTAGTTCCATACATTAATTTTCATACCTACTTGGCCACTATGGGCATTCATGTATAAAATCAATTTTTATTTTTCACTTCTGAAGTTAAACTTTTATGGGTATTTCTCATAAGTTTTCTGAGACAAGCTAAAAAGCAGCATTAATTATCCCAAATACTGAACAGCTGAGTTCAGGCCAATTCTCAGTTGTAACTCATGTATGCCACCTTTCTTGGCCTGACTAGTTTTGTGCATTCGTTGAGAAAGGGAGTCTGCCAGGCGTTGTTTTCTATCTGATAGTAGGCCAACAGATGCCGTGAAATCATGCCAATACGTGCCAAGCTGTCACCTCTGCATCCTTATTTATCAGGGAGTCCATTGTACAAGTCTCCTATTACATCATGTTTACTTGTTCAGATAGATAAAGGTCCATACCCAGATGAACAAATTCTTAGGAAGGTGCTATTTTTACCCAATTCCCTAAACCACATATGAGTGACAAATATTTCCATAGGATTAATGAATAGGTGTTTCAGTCTCCTCCACCCTTATTAAATACTAGCTTTTTCTTTCATGCTTGGAACACTGTTGAATTTGTGGATGAGAAACATTTTCCATATGTAATGAATCCAAGGACTTTTTTAACCTATTAGATTTTGTTGCATATATTGGTCACTGTTTTAAATAATAGTTTCAATCTAACCAAAAATCAAATAACCTGAGAATCTGATATGCCTTCATTTTGAATATTTTCATAGTTTACAAGTAATGTACACAGAGCTCATTTTTTTGATAAGATCGAGAATTGACCAAAGGAATCATGTAGCTTTAGCCATCTGTAGTTTTATCATTTGCCAAAAAATTTCCTGAGCTTCGTAGAAACCACATAGAAACCAAATGACTTGGTTTTATTTCCATTTCTCTAGGCAATAAACCAATTTTTCAGTCTCCATGGACACCCAGTGGAGCAACGGTAGTTAGATCTGTAAAAACTACTATCTGACTTAGAATCTGATGGTGGCCTGCCCACCAGCACTTGATGACAACTTAGGCTTGACCCTCTAAGAGACCACATGTGTGAGAGATTGCACGTGGGCATCTGGAACAGTGCCAAGCTACTGTTCCAGGTTCTTAAATTGTGGAGGTTCGCAAATAATTATGGATCGTGTCTTGAAAGCTGGGCAGTTAGAAAGTCCAAAATAAGGCAGTGGAAATAGTAAAAAAAAAAAAAAAAAAAAAAAGTCTGGTTGAAATAGATTTACTTTCCACTTGGTTAAGCAAGAGCCGTCACATACTGATGGGTATGTTAACTCAGTTAAGAAAGAATACATATTTGGAAATCCTTGTGGAAAGCCCAAAATAATACTTGAAATGAGAGAAGTCTTAGGCTTATGTGTCAGTACATATGAAAGATAGCTTTGACTCTAAGCAGTAATTGGAAAGCCTGCCCTTTCAGTCTCAGCAGCAATATAAGAAAAGATTGAACTGAATTGCTCTGTGTCATATATTAGTTCTCTAGGGCCTGATTCCTCTAGCCTAGAATAGTGATTACTTGAAAAGATTAATCTGGTTTAGAGGTTTTGAATATGTAGTCCTTTGCTCTTGCTTGCATTGTGTAAAACTCCCTATTTCCCAGTTACTCTAAAATTAAGAAATTAAAAACTAGGTCTCACAGATCATTAAACAGCATTGGAAATGTCAAAAAAGAAAGGCATATGAAAATGATACCTTAATTGGCATTAGGGGACATAACACAACTCTGTAATAAATATGCTAGACCATTCCAGGTATGTAGTTTCTTTTTTCTGGGTTTTTGCCTCCTTATCTGTAAATGGTGTGGGGTGGTTGCTAATATTCCTTCAAGTGCTAATATTCCTTCTATTACTAATATTCTACTCGTTAATGAAAAGTCAGTTTTCATTTCACATATAACAAATAACATGGTCTTGAGAAATCTAGCTTTCTACAGGAAGAAAACATTCAAGTTTACGATCTTCAGGAATTGGATGAAAGAATCAATCTTGTGCTTTTTGAACAAGCTATAATCATTCCTGTTTCTCCTTAGACCATGGAACATTTCCATGAATACCATAGAAAATGAATTCCTGGGGAATAAGAATAGGTGCATTTTCTCAGAGACTTTTATTTTTGGTTTGTTTCTAGATATTTGAGACAAAAAATAAGAATAGAATCTAAAAAGTAAATTGTTTTTTAAAAGGAGGAGATAGTAATAGATGGTAGTTAACTATCAGAAATCAGCCATAGTTTTGTGAATATATAATGAACTGATTTTGGGGTGATATATTTAAAAATTGCCTTGGGAACAGGAGAAAGATTTAGGAGAAATGTTACAGAAGAAACCTTTAGCTTTACAAACCCAGGGATTGTCATTCATATATATATATATAAAATTGTTCCTTGACAGCACCTTCCCTCTGTTCAATGTTTTCCGTCTCACTCAAGTCAAGTCACATGGGCACATAAGGAAGGAAAGGCATTCCAGGTAGAAGTGACACCATGAACCAGAGAGAGGAGGTGTGAGACTGCATGGCATGTGGAGGCAGTGTGAGGAGTATAAAATGTAGAAAGAGGCTGGATTACTCAGAGTTCAGGTGCAGATAATAGAAACCACTTGAGCAATTTTGAGCAGTTTTAATATAGGCATATGGTGCTTACAAACCTGTGGGAAGGGGTGGAACAGTAGGCTTCCGGTGGGCCCTTCAGAAATGATTCTTAAATTGACACTTCAGGACCTATCTGCTTCTTGGCCTCAGGAACACACACCTTAGCCATGATCTGTGTATAAAATAAGCAAGCCAACTCAGAACCAAGCTGCACCTGTTAGATTCTTTTTAGCCAAATGGAGTCAGAGTGCCTTGCCCTTCTCTCCCTTTAATTCAATAGCAAAATCAAATCTTGGAAGAGTGTTTCTGATTGGAGGAATCTGAATCACTTCCAGAACTCTAACTGCAAGGAATTTGGGGAAATAAATTCTTTAGTTTTTTTTTTATCTTCTATTGTTCAGGAACAAACACTAAGAAGATAGATGGATGCTGAGCCCACCGATCTATCTCATCTGCTGTGGTATCTATTGCAGAAGTCTAGGCAACTAATGTGGAAGGCCTGAAGTAGGGTAGTCAGGAGGGTGCTGTAGTGACGATGGTACAATTCAGTCAGTCTTTATAAGGCAAAACCATAAGACCATCAGGAAATAGGAGTGAGATAAAGGATGATTTCCAATGTTCTGATTTAACCTGTACTTGATAAAAATTATGTTGGAGGAAGGGCAGATTTTGAGGGCAGGAGTAAAGAATTGAAAATGGGAAATGTTGAAGAGTTTAGTTTTATAGAATTTGAAGTGATAGAGGGGATACTAGGTTGACATGTCTAATGAACACTCGGGGTTTTGGTTTGAAGCTCCAGAGAAAGGCCTGAGTGAAAATATAGATTGAGGCTGGGGATGGTGGCTCATGTTTAATCCCAGCACTTTGGAAGGCTGAGGTGGGAGGACTGCTTGAACCCAGGAGTTTGAGACTAGCTTGGGCAACATAGTGAGATCCTGTCTCTATTTTTTTTTTAATTAAATAAAAAGGTAAATGTAGGTTGAGAAGTTATATGTGGCACTTAAAAGCCATGCATGTGGCCAGGCACGGTGGCTCATGTTTGTAATCCCAGCACTTTGGGAGGCCAAGGCAGGTGAATCCCCTGAGGCCAGGAGTTTCAGACCAGCCTGGGCAACATGGCAAAATCTGTCTCTACAAAAAAAAAAAAAAAAAAAGAAAAAAAAGAAATTAGCCGGGTGTGGTGGCTCACGCCTGTAGTCCCAGCTACTCGGGAGGCTGAGGTGAGGGGGTAACTTGAGCCCAGGAGGTTGAGGCTGCAGTGAGCTGAGATCAAGCCATTGTGTCCCAACCTGGGCAACAGAGTGAGACCTTGTCTCAAAAAAAGAAAAATCCATGCATGTGGATGAAATTTTCTGGAGAAAGCAAGTAGAAGGACAAATGAAGATTCATGGCAGAACAACTCTGGAGACGACTAATGTAAAGAGGTGTGAGGCACAATAGGACCATACAAATGAGACCGAGTGGCTACAGTGGTAGAAGGAGAACCAGAGAAGAAATGTGGAACAGAAATCAAATAAAGGGACAGTTACTTAAGTTCAAAACAGCTGTGATGTCAAGTAAGCTCAGGGCTGAGGAGTGTCCAGTAGTTTTGACCATTAGGAGATCCTTAGCAAAACAGGTCAAGGTGTTTAGTGGGACTACACTGTGTTGATTTAGGTACGAATGAAAAGTGAGGAAGAATGGAGTAATCTCTGCTTTCTGGAAACATGGCTCTGAAGGGAAGGGAAGCTTTGGAGAAAGAACACAGAATGGAGGGAGAGTTTAATCATAAGCTCCAAAAGTCTTAAACAGGCTTGGATGCTGAAAAAAAGGAATCAATGGCCAGGTAAAGATTGACCATATGGGAAAGAGTCAGATACTAGATACCAGCTGCCTACAGATTTGGAAGAGGATTCCAGAGTCTGTACTACTCCTCCTTAGATAGGGGAGGAATATGTATTTCTCTTACACATGGCAGTGAGGGAAACCATGAATGAAGAAGCAGATATGTTTGTGAAAGGTGGGAAAGAACAGAATAGAAATCACACCTGATAGATTATTTTCTGGATGATATAAAATGCAGATAATTTGCTGAGAGAGGGGAGAGTGGGCATGGGGTTAAATAGAATGGAGTAAGAGGTTTGCAGAAAAAATTGGGTTGGGGGAAATGAACGAGAAATGATTAGAGACCCATGTCAGAATTGCTAATCAGGACTGACCATGAAGAAGTGGGGAGATTTCTGAGGAAAGGAATAAAGTAATATCATAATTGTCATGATCATAAGGTCTTTGGTTCTTTAAAAAGTGGTGGTGTGTCCTTACAATGATGGTGTTCCTCTTAAAATATTTGTTTTAGAGTTGTCCAACTGTTGATTAGGTAAGCCTTTTAAATCACTGCCATTGTCATCATCATCATAATCATAATCTGTTAATCTATTAATAAGATCAATCTTGTATTTGTATTGCAACTTTCAGTGCCTTGGATAAAAATGAGACAAAATGGCAGAAGTGTATCATTAAAGAAAGAATGCCTAAGAATTTACATTTTGAAGGACTCTTCTGTGACTGAAAGCTGTCCCCTTAAGTTAAACCTGATTGAGAATTTGAGAAATCTTCCCAACAGACTAAGGACATGAAAAGATGCTCAATATTATTAGTCATTGGGGATATGCAAAATGAAACCACAATAAGATATGACCAAGTATTTATTAGAAAGTCTAAAATGAATAAGACTGAAACATCAGGTATTGGCAAGGATGTGGGGCAACTGGAACCCTCATACACTGCTGATGGGGAAGAAAATATTTCAACCATCTTGGAAAACAGTTTGACGATTTCTTGGAAATACACACAGACACACCCACACACACACGCACGCACACACATGCATGCTGTATAACCCAGTCATTCTATCTTCAGATGCCATAAACATTTGTGTATAAGTCTTTACCCAAGAGAAAAAGAAATACGAGTATACAAAGACAATGTTCATAGCACTTTTATTTGTAATAATAAAAAATTGAAACAACATATATCAACAGATGAATGGATAAACAAATTGTGGTATATCCATACAATGGAATACTAATTAACAATAAAAAGGAATAAAGTATTGATTGCACAGCAGCATGATGAATCTCAAAATAATTATGGTGATTCAAACAAGCCAGACAAAAGAGAATATGTAGTGTATTATTCCGTTTGTTAAATTGTCTACAAAATTCAAACTAATCCATAACAACAGAAAACAGATCAGATGCCTAGAGATGGGGGTGAGGGCAGGGCAGGGCTGAGAGGGGATTACCAATAAGCACAAGGAAACTCCTGGGGGTGATGCGTGTGTTCATTATCTTGATTGCGATGATGGTTTCACAGCTACATTCATAGGTCAAAGTCTACGAAACTACACACTTTTAATAGGTGCAGTTTATTATACTTTAATAAAACTATCACAAAAAAGAAATAACTTATGTTCAAGAACTGGAACATGATTTTATTATGTCATACAACAGCACACTTTTTGAACTTTGTATATCTTTTAAAAATCATGTTTTGGAGCCTATGTTGTGTCATTGGAAAATGCTCATAATATTTAGAGACAAGCTTGGTTCTGATTTATAATAGCTCATTAATATTTGTTGAAAGTTAAATCAATGATGTAGTGTTAAATGAAAACAAGATACAAAAAATACTTATATAATATCCCAAATGTGGTAACTCTCTCTTCTCTCCCACTGCTGAAAGGAAATACCCCAAAATGTTAACACTGGTTGTGTCTGTTAGGTGGAATAACATATAATTTTTATTTTCCTTCTCATGGTTTTGGGGCTTTTCTAAAATTGAGCTTCTGTTACTTTCACAAGCAGACAAAAACCCAATAAATGCCCCTCTAAAAGATTCTTGCCCACACGAAGGAATTCATTTGGTGCAAATATTTTTAGAAAACATTAGTCTAATTGAGGTACATAGCATCTTTTCTTGCACTTTTTTGATAGCAACATGTTAGCAAATACTTCTCAGAGATTTTACTTGGAATGGTGGATGTGCTGGAAAGAAAGACTTATACCAGCTTCAGCCTGCCAGCTTGTTATATGCTGTCTAGAAATGCCTACTTATAAGCATGTTTTATATAGCCTTAGGAGTTCCGTTACCTTTATTGCTCCACCTCTAGCAGTCCTTTAATAAAACAAGGTCAAAGACAAGGACAATAAATTCCCAGGGCCATTCCTGGCACAGTTCTGCAGGCAATGATCATCAAAGATGTCCTGATCAGAAAAAGAGAGTTGCTGGATGTAGGTTTTTCTGCGAAATGCAGATGATTTCTTGCTCCTTTGTCTAATCAGTGGTTACCTTTTTTCTTTTTGCAAAAAAAGCAAGTGCAGGGTGAGACATGTGGGGTTAGAGCAAAGGAGAAAACCCTCCCCTGGGAAGGTGAGAGTCAAAGGTGATGAAGAGTCAGGAGGGTTCTCCCGCATAAATACATGCTGAAAGATGTACCTTCCTTACTGTCCCCAAGAGTATGAAGGGCATTTGTCCTGGGAAGCTTTCATTTTGATTTTCTGCTTGTGTGAAAAAGACAATGACTGGGTGCTGTTTGAGTAAGGTGGGATTTGGCAGGAGGGTGGGGGCTGGGCCATGAAGGAGAGAGATTGGTGAGACTGAGGTAGTCCTAGGTCCTGCTTTGTCAGGACGCTGGGATTGTATCTTACAGCCTAATCTGTTCTTATCCAGTGACATGAACATTAAAAATAAAGTAGGAATGGAACCTTCCATGTTTGAAAATCATCCAGCGGCTTATAAAATTTTAGCTTTTCATTTCTTTTTTTATTATTTAAAAAGTTATAAGCAAATCCTTGAAAATGTGTTTGTTCGTGTCCCTAGGACCCATTGTAATCCCTCTGCTATGTAAACAATCTTATCCTTGAATGTATCAGTTTGCAAATCAGATCTTCAGGTACTTTTCTTAAATGCTCTGCATTCTTCTCATCTAGATTTCCCTAGAGGATTTTTTTTGTTGTTGCTGTTGTTTTTTTGAGATGAGGTCTGGCCATGTTGCCCAGGCTGGAGTGCAGTGGTTATTCACAGGCACAATCCCACTACTGATTAGCATGGGAGTTTTGACCTGTTCCGTTTCAGACCTGGGCCTGTTCACCCTTCCTTAGGCAACCTGGTGGTCCCCACCCCCGGGGAGGTCACCATCTTGATGCTGCACTTAATGCAGACATCCGATGGGCATAGCGCACTACAGCTCAGAACTCCTGGGCTCAAGCGATCCTCACGCCTAAGCCCGCTGAGTAGCTGGGACTACAAGCATGTGCCACCATGCCCCACTAGATTTCCCTTGAGTTTTGAGAGGGACGTCTGGTCACTCCATCGTAGTTCTTCAGCCTTCTGGATTTTACCCTCAGCCTCCTTGCACTTCCTCAACTGGTCAGGCCATAGAGACTACCATTGTTGGGTGGAAACCATGAAAATCCAGTTCCTCTTGCTGGCCTAGGGCCAGGGATGGTGAGTGGAACAGGGAGTCAGGAGAATTCTCCATCTGGGAACAAAGTTTTAGGCATTACAGGTGAGAATTACATATGCTTCCCTCACCCCCACTTAGAAACATTGTTATACATGGAGACTAAGTGCTAGAATGCTATGATGGTGGAGTTTAATGCGTTTGTGGTTAAACAAGTTTTAGTAGGATCACTTGGGCATTCAAGGTCTTTGAAAGTTGTCGTATATGTGTGTATATATGTCACATATGTATGTTACATATCTATTATATATCTATACAATTTTTTGTTAAACTAATCATTTAACCCAAACCTTTGAGCAGAACAACACATTCCCCAATCATGTTTGACAATAGGATTGGCCACATTTAATTGTGGAAGAATGAAAGGATATGGAAGAATTATATGTTCATGATCTATTTTCTTTTACATAGAAATACTTTTCTATGTTATAATTTCTTTCAACATAGTAGAAAATCTGGTCACTGGTCTGAGTCCTCTCATTTCACAAATTGTCCCTTACATTTAGCTGGACTATAGCTAATTCATATTTCACTCTGATTATTGCAGAATCATTTACTTTTGTATAGGCAGTTGTATTTGGCCATTCTTGCACTGCTATAAAGAAATACCTGAGACTGGGTAATTTATAACAAAAGAGGTTTAATTGGCTCATGGTTCTGCAGGCTGTGCAGGAAGCATAGCAGCATCTGCTTCTGGGGAGCCCTCAGGAAGCTTCCAATCATGGCAGAAGGCAAAGGAGTAGCAGGCACATCACATAGCAAAAGCAAGAGCAAGGAGAGACTAGGGGTGTGGGTGGAGGTTGGGGGTGGTGGAGGGAGGAGCCACACCCTTTTAAACGTCCAGATTTCACAAGAACTCACTATCGCAAGGACAGAATCAAGCTCTGAGGGATCCACTCCCATGATCCAAACACCTCCCACCAGGCCGCACCTCCAGCACTGGGGCTTGTAATTCAACATACGATTTTACTGGGGACAAACATACAAACTATATCAGCAGTAGTTATTTCATAAATAATTTAAGTCTTTTCGGTATTTAAAAAAAGTTTTTGTGCCCCAAGTGGATTCCATATATTTGTGAATAAATAGTGAAATCTAAATATGCTGTTGGTTAAAACTTGTTTTTCAGTCACTCTTGAGAATTTGAAGAATGACCCTGGTGTACATCAGCATTCAAAAATGAAATATCCATATTTCTTTTTGGTAGGGAAGGAATTTTCTTTTTTTTTTTTTTGAGTCGGAGTCTCACTTTGTCACCAGGTTGGAGTGTAGTGGTGCAATCTCAGCTCACTGCAACTTCTACCTCCCAGGTTCAAGGGATTCTCCTGCCTCAGTCTCCCAAGTGTCTGGGACTACAGGTGCACAACACCACGCCCAGCTAATTTGTATATTTTTAGTTGAGATCGGGTTTCACCACGTTGGCCAGGATGGTCTCGATCTCTTGACTTTGTGATCCGCCTGCCTCTTTGGCCTCCCAAAGTGCTGGGATTACAGGCATCAGCCACCATGCCGGGCCAGAAGGGAAGAAATTTTCTAAAGAAATATACTGCTGAGTGCAGTCTTCAACAACAGCATTTAGGGACTCTGAAATAAGATCTAGGCAATCCAGGTCTTGGGAATGATATCTGGGATACATTAAAAACACCACTTTCAATATTTAAGCCCTAAAATATATTTATTATTGTTGGAATATTATATATTCCAACAACAGTTTATTAAGGTACTCTATTCAATAGGTTATTGTTCCTTTTAAACATAGTTGTATCCTAGGTAAGAATTTTTGAGTATGGAGGATTATAGACATGTGACATTTATACACATAGAAAAAAAGTCATTTTGAAACAGAAAACTGCTTCATTCCATAAGCATGCCATTAATACATGATTCAAGATGTCAGAGTTTGGATGAGATAATCAAATTCCTCAGATAAATCTGTTGAAAGCAGCTGCTTCATTCAGGAGTGATTTAGAGATACATAAATTGAGGACAGTAGATTGAAAAGGAAAAAAGATAAGTGTAAATTTATTACTGAAAGTGAAAAATGATTAAAAATTGCCATTATGACTATTGGGCCAATAAAACATTTTATGTTCATTCTTCTTTCAAGAAGGCACCTACAAATGAAAGTATGGCACTAGCTCTACTGTTAACAAATAGAGCTTGTTTGATGTAAAATGCCATCATTTTGAGACTATGCATTTTGCAATCTTTGGTGATCATCATAGAAAGAATGAACTAGCATTCTCTGAAAAATCCTAGTCCAAGGAAGTTTGTTCTTGATAATAAAATTTCGTGTTTATAAGGTGCCTTTCATTCAACTGTTAAGACTTCACGTATAAATGTGTTTAAATATGCAGTCATATATCACTGTCTTCATATATCATAGCCCAGATATTTCAGTTCTTTAGACATAAAGCAATTCTTTATTTCATATGAGAAAATACAATCTCTACTCCTGCCACACACATTCTCTACAAATAACACCTTCTTGTTAATGCCTCTATATTGCTTGTGCTGAAGGATTGCCAATGCAATCTTTTCTTAAAGCAATGTTTTAAAAAATTCTTTAAAAACAAAACACCTGTGTTTCCTGGCAGAACAACAATGTATCAGCCAAAATACTTTTATTTAATGACTAACTGTGGTTAGCTAGCGCCCCATAATTCATTTCATAATTGGAAAAAAATGTAACATTTGCTGACATCATCTGAGTGCTGATCTGGACCCATTGAACAGGGAGTTTTCCAACAAAAACGATTTAATTTTCCACTTCACAACTCAAGAAGAATTTAGGATTAGGGCATTCATGGAGTCTAGAAATGGTTTTCATATTCAGAATTTTAGCTCAAAATTTGGACAGGAAGAAAGACTGAACATAGTTTAATTTCCAAGACAAAAGTTTATCTGTAAAATCCTACTTCTTTTTATGCATGTTAATACCAGTCTGAGATCAAACATACTAAGCTCTGAAGATAAAAGTATTAGGAATAAAAAATTAAATGAAAAATCTAATGAGGGAGGAAAGACAGTTACCATTAAGTTTTATTCTGAAAGAGTTTCTTAAATATGTACTCACCTGATTTTTGCCTACCCAGATCTCAAGTTTATCTGAGTTTTTCATGCAAAATGTACATGGAATGCATAAATCATTATTTAAAAGTAATGTACTATTAATCATAGTGGCATTATTTGATATTAATGTGGTAATGGGTCCAAAATTGTATATACTCCATTGCAAACATGGCCAAAGAGTATCTAGCTTATCTTTCTTAAGAAACTTTATATCACAGAAGAGATGGAGACAAATTTGTTTTTGGAGTTGTCATTTTCAGTGTTTTTGTCTCTTATTTATTTTCTTTTTACTGAGCTATAATCTATATCTCTTCTCATTTAAGCACTGTCTTGTGTAATTTTTTAATTCTCTGTCTACTTCTTTTCTTGACTGGACTTCGCTCCAGAGTCATGATCCAGGTTAAACCTATCTGTCTGCTTATCCTATGCCCATGTCCAAGCAGTTAAAATGGCTGGAAAAAATACCTACACACACATATACACACACACACACAGACACGCACACACCCCTGTGTTGCTTGGTCTCTCTTTAAGTTCTACAGACATAAATCTCAGATGTACACTCAACATCTCCAGAATCTTACTAAACTTCCATAATATTTTCATCAGCTTACATGTCCTAATGACTATGTCATGTCTTCTGTGTGAACCTCCTGCATTACGCAACCTCTCTGCCATGCTCATGTGCACTATAAGCTTGTGTTATATGCATCAGGAAAGCAGGAGCACTTAGACAGGAACTCCTTCATATTTCTCTGTGAAAGCCACCACCCTGCCCACATCATTATTCCCCTTTTTTGACTTCCTTCTCATTTCTGTGGTTGATGTGCTTGGCCAAGGTCAAAAGACAACCTGGTCAGGGGCCTCTATTGATTATAAATCCTTTCCAGGGACTTCGTTTCTATAGTTATCCCCTCTGTCTCATGTCCACATGTCTTTTGAATTTCTATCCCATTTTTCTGTTCCCCTTCATAATAATTGTCTTCAAAGAGTTATCTAGAGTTGCTTGCTCTTATGGACTGAATTGTATTCCTCCAAAATTTATAGGTTGAAGCTCTAACCTCCAATGTGGCTGTATTTGGAGATAGGGCATTTATGGAGACAATTAAGGTAAAATGATGGATTTTACCTTATAAGGATGGGGCCCTAAACTGACAGGACCAGTGTCCTTCTGAGAAGCAGAAGAAACACCCGATGATCTCTCTATCCACACACATACAGAAGAGGTCGTGTGAGGATACAATGAGAAGGCAGCCATCTGCAATTTAAGAAGAGAGGCCTCACCAGAAACCAACTTATAGCCTCCAGAACTGTGATAACTTCATTGACTTTGCCCTGGTCAAAATTAACAATGTCCCTATTCTTAGCACTAATGGCCATTCCATTATTTCTCTCTTGCTTGCTCTGTCAGCAGCATTTAACAAAGTTGATCACCACTTCCTGCTGATAGTTAACTTTTCTTGGAAACCATGGTACCATACTTTTTTGGTTTCCTTCTATTTCGTTGGCTGCTGCTGCTTATTCTTCATCATGGGCACTTCTTCTCTGCCTAAATGCTAAAGGTAGGAGCAACCCAGGTCCTGGTCTCCTTTCTTTTCTCTATCTACACAGTTTTTCCAGTGAGCTTCGTTCAGTCCCATGACTTTAAATACTATTTGTATACTTAAAGTTTCCAAATCATATACTTAGCTCTGATCTCTCTTCTGAGCTCTAAATTTTATATTTAGATATCTTTGACAGCGCCACATGAATATTAAATAGCTATCTCAATTGTATTGTGCTCAAAATAGAACTTTTATTTGTCACCCTTGACTCCAATCCTGCTTGGTCTTTTTCTCAGTATATGGGAACACCATCCACCCACTGCTGAAGCCAAAATTCTAGGAGTCAACCTTAATTCCTCTGCTTTCTTCATTTACTCTCACCTCTAAACCCTTGGTAAGTCTTGCTGACTCTACCTCTAAAAGTGTTTTGAAACCTTTTCCAGTTCCTATCACTGCCCTTTTAGTTCTAGCTGCCATAGTCTCTACCCTGGACTATTTTCACAACCTTCTAACTATAACAGGGTTCCCTCCTGTTCCCCACCCCACCCCCTAGTCCAAATGGAATTCCAATGAAATGGATATGTGGTAGCCAGTGTGCTTTTTAAAAAATATCAAATCATGACCCTCTAATTCCTCTAATAACTTCTCTAATGACTTCTCATCAGAATCAGAATAAAATCCAGAGTTATGACCTTAAAAACTCTAGGGCTTGAAGCCTTTAAAATATATTCTATGAGAAAAGTCCTGCAAAATTATTTCACTATTAAATATGATGTTGTGGATTTTTCATAGACCCTTTTATTAGGTTGAAGAAATTTTCTACTATTCCTAGTTTGTTGAATTTTATAGTGAAAGTGTGCTGAATTTTGACAAACACTTTTTCTGTATCAATTGTGATGATCATGTGGTTTTGTCCTTTATTCCACTATTACGGTGTATTATTTTCATATGTTGAACCATCCTTGCATTCCTTGGGTAAAGTGCACTTAGTGATGGTATAATTCTTTTTATATGTTGTTAGATTTGGTTTGCTGGTATTTTGTTGAGGATTTTTATTCTCTTGTAATGTCTTCGTCTGGTTTTGGTAGCAGAATAATACTGGCCTCATAGAATGACCTGAGAAATCTTCCCTCTGTTTTATTTTTGGAAGATTTCATGAAATTTTGATGTTAATTCTTCAAGTTTGGTAAAATTCACCAGTGAAAGCAATTGAACTGGACTTTTCTTTATGAGACATTTTTTGCTTACTAGTTCAATCTTTTACTTGTTATAGACCTATTCAAATTTTCTATTTCTTCTTGAGTCAGTTTTAGTAGTTTGTGTCCTTCCAGGCATTTGTTAATCTTAACCAGGTTATCTAATTTGTTGACATACAATAATTCCTAGTATTCCCTTATATGCTTTCTTATTTCTGTAAGATCAGTAGTAATGCCATTCTTTTCATTCTTCATTTTAGTAATTTGAGACTTGTCTTTTTTCTTGGCTAGAGGTTTGCCAGTTCTAATGTTGTCTTCAAAGAATCAACTTTCTTTGGTTTTATCTAATTTTTATTCACTGTTTCATTTATTTTTGCTGTAATAATTATTTCCTTCTTTCTGCTTTCTTTAGGCTTGGTTTTCTCTTTTTCTTGTTTCTTAGAGTGGAAAGTTAGGTTATTGGTTTGAGATTTTTCTGCTTTTTAAATATAAGCATTTACTACTATATATATCTCCCTAAGCATTGCTTTAGCTGCATTTCATAAGTTTTGGTATGTTGTGTTTTCATTTTAGTTCATCTAAAAGTATTTTATTTTTATTTTTTTGAGACAGGGTCTTGCTCTGTCACCAAGATTGGACCTCAGTGGTACGATCACAGCTCACTGAAGCCTCAGCCTTTTTGCAGGCTCAAGTGATCCTCCTACCTCAGCCTTTCGAATAGCTGGGACTCTAGGCATGCACCACCATGCCCAGCTAATTTTTTTTTTTTGTAGAGATAGGATCTCCTTATGTGGCCCAGGCTGGTCTCAACCTCTTGGGCTCAAGTGATTCTCCTGCCTCGGCCTCCCAAAGTGCTGGGATTACAGGTATGAGTCACCAGGCCTGGCCCTCAAAGTATTTTCCAGTTGTCTTTTTGGTATCTTCTTTGATGCATTCATTATTTAAGAGTATGTTGTTTAATTTCCACGTATTTGTGAAATTCCCAAATATCCTTCTTTTACTGATTTCTAATTTCAATCCATTGTGGTCAGAGATCATATTTTGTATTATTTCAATCCTTTTTAATGGCCTAGCACGTGACCTATCCTGGAGAATGTTCCAGGTACACTTGAGAAGAATGTGTATTCTGTTGTGTGACATGTTCTGTTAGGTCTAGTTAGTTTATGGTATTATTTAAGTGTTCTATTTTCTTGTTCATCTATTTAGTTGTTCTATATATCATTGAAGTGGGACAGTGGACTCTCCAATTACTATTACTGAATTGTCCATTTCTCTCTGCAGTTCTGTTTTTGTTTCACGTTTTTTTAAAGCCCTGTTATTAGGTGCAATTCATGTACATATATGTTTATCATCACCCTCTTGATGGATTGACCAATTTATCATTATAAAATGTCCTCCTTTATTTCTAATAATAAATTTTGGGTTAAAATGTAGTTTGTCTGATATTAGTATAGTCACTGCAGCTCTTTTTTTGGTTAACCTGTATTATATATTTTCCCCCATCCTTTTGCTTTCAACTTATTTGTGATTTTGGATCCAAAGCTCTTGTAGACAATATATAGCCAGATCATGTCTTTTAAAAATCCTGACTGTCAATCTCTGCTTTTTGATTAGAGTGCTTAATCTATTAAATTTAATATATTTCTGATGTCAGTATTTGTGTCTGCTGTTTACTCTTGCTTTCTATATACCTCTTTTTTTGTTTTCGTATTTCTTTATTAACACCTTATTTTGCATTAAATAGATATTTTCTAGTGTATCATTTTAATTCTCTTGTCCTTTATTTCACTGTCTTTTGGAGTTATTCCTTAGTGGTTGCCCTGGGGATTACAAATAACATCTTAAATAATTAATCTAGTACATATTAATATCAACTTAATTTCAATAGTATACAAAAACTTGGCTTCTATATAGCTCTGTTCTCTCCTTTTTCTTTGGTGCTATTATTGTCATACAAATGACCTCTTTATATATTATATGTCCATTGATGCAGATTTATAATTATTTTATACAGTTTTCTTTTAAATCAGATAGAAAACAGAGTTAAAAATGAAAAAAATACATTTACACTGTCTTTTATATTTACCCACTGTATTATTTGCTAGGCTGCCATAACAAAATACTCCAGACTAGGTGGCTTAAACAACAGGCATTATTTTCTCATATTTCTGGAGGCTAAAATCCAAGATCAGAGTGTCAGCAGGTTTGGTTTCTCCTGAGGCCCCTTTGGCTTGCAGATGGCTACCTTCTCTCCATGTCCTCATATGGCCTTTTCTCCATGTGTGTACATCCCTGGTGTCTCTCTCTTCTTATAAGGGCACTAGCTATGAGGGTGACCCCTCATCCATAATTATTGGATCATTTAACCTTAATGACTTCTTTAAAGGTCCTATCTTCAAATATAGTTACACTCTGAGGTGTACTGGGTGTTAGGACTTCAACACATAAATTTTGGGGTGCTACAATTTAGTCCATAACACTATTGATATAATTACCTTTATCAGTGCTCTTTATTTCTTCACATGGATTTGAGTTACTGTCTAATCTCCTTTAATTTTAACTGGAAGGACTCACAGTCCTTCTTCTTGTAATCCCATATTTCACAGTATTTATTGAAAGACATGTTTGCTAGTGATGAGTTATCTCTCTAATTTATGTGAGAATATCTTAATTTGTTCTTTACTTATAAAGGATAGTTTTGCTAGATATAGAATTATTTTTTGATGTCCTTTTTCTTTTAATAATTTGTATGCTTCATCCAACTGCATTCTGGCCTCCATGGTTTCTGATGAGCAATTGGTGGCAAATATTATTGAGGATCCCTTGTATGTGATGAGTCACTTCTTTTTTTTTTTTTTTTGAGATGGAGTCTTGCTGTCGCCCAGGCTGGAGTGCAGTGGCGCGATCTCGGCTCACTGCAGGCTCCGCCCCCTGGGGGTTCACATCATTCTCCTGCCTCAGCCTCCCGCATAGCTGGGACTACAGGCGCCCGCCACCTCACCCGGCTAATTTTTTGTATTTTTAGTAGAGATGGGGTTTCACCGTGTTAGCCAGGATGGTCTTGATCTCCTGACCTCGTGATCTGCCCGCCTCGGCCTCCTAAAGTGCTGGGATTACAGGCGTGAGCCACCGCACCTGGCTGAGTCACTTCTTATTTGCTGATTTCAACAGTTGGTTGTGTCTAGGTGTGGCTATCTTTGAGTTTATCCTACTTGGAGTTTGCCAGGTTTCTTAGACATGTTGACTAATGTTTTTCATCAAAGTTGGGAAGTCAAAAAACTTGGGCTACTATTTCTTCAAATATTTTCTCTCTCTCTCTCCTCCTTCTTGTAATCCCGTTATTCATATGCTGGTATTTACTGATATTCTCTATTCTGTGCAGTGTAATTCGCATACTTTCCTTTAATTCTTTAGACGTGGTTTCCTCTCATTCTTTGAATGTATTCAAAATACCTGATTTTAAATCTTTAATTAGTCCAACAGCTGTCTCAACATCATGTCCCAACATTCTTTAGGGACAGTTTCTGTTGGCTGCTTCTTTTCCTGTGTATGAACTAAAGCTGCCTTTTCCTTTGTATGTCTCCTGGTATTTTTTTTTTTTTTTTTGGAAACTAAGCACTTTACATAATACAATTAGACAACTCTGGAAATCAGATTTCCCCTGCCCTAGAGTTTGTTGTTATCATCACAGTTTGTTGTCTAGTGACTTTCCTGAAAAAAATCTTTAATGTGTAGATACTTTGTTATGTGATCACTGAAGTCTCTGCTTAGTTCACTTAGTGATCAAATAATAATTGGATAGACATTTTCTTAAATGATTGGGATCAATTCATTTCCAATCCTTTTTCAAGGGTTTCTGTGCGTGTGTGTTGGCAGGAAGTCTACAACTCTGCTTTAGCCTTACTTTCTGCTTGTGTAAAACCTCAAGGTTAGCTAGATGTAAGAGCTTCAGGCCTTCTCAGTTCTTTCCTGGGCATGCACAAAACCCTATGCAGGTGTGTGGCCTTCTGGATTACCAGAAATATGTCAGAGCTTTTCTAAACACCCAATGGCCATCTCCTTCTCCAGTTCTATCTCTTTTTTTTCTTTCGTATTTTTTCTTTCATTTTTTATTGTAATTAATTGACTACAGTGCTTATGTGCAGTTCCTTTTACCTTCAGTTGTGTAGACTCTGAAGTTTCTTAGGCGAGCACCTTTTTTGCATGCTCACTTCAGTGAGGTTATGTCATGCATTTGTAATACAGTTAGATTCTCTATTCACAGTTTGTATTTTTTCCTGGAATTCCCCCAGTCTCATAAATGATTTTTTAAAATAATTTGTATATATTAAGGCTCATTCTTTGTACTGTAAAGTCACTTGCGATTTGACAAATGCATAATGTCATGTATCCACCATTACAGTATTATACAGAATAGTTTTCCCATCCTAAAATTTCTCTGTGTTTAATCTACTCATCCCTTACCACCCCACTCCCAAATCCCTGGAAACCGTGACTTTTAAAACTGTCTTTATGTTTGAGTCTTTTCCAGAATGTTGTATAATTGGAATCATACAAACATAGACATTTCAGACTGGTTTCTTTCACTTAGGAATATCCATGTCTTCTCATGGGTGATAGCTTATTTCTTTTTTATTGCTGAATAACATTCTATTGTATGGTTATCCATTCACTTATCTATTCATCTTGGTTGTTTCCAGTGTTTTGTGATTGTAAATAAAGCTGATGTAAACATTCACGTGCAGGTTCTAGTGTGGACATAATTCTTCATATCATTGGGTAAATACCTAGGAGTGCTATTGTTGGATCATATGGTAAGATGTAAGAAACTTCCAAACTGTCTTCCAAAGTAGCTGCATCTTTTTGCATTCCCAGCAGCAATGAATGAGCATTCCTGTTGCTCTGCAACCTCATTAACATTTGGTATTGCCAGTTTATTGAATTTTTGCTATTCTAAAAAATAATGAGTAGTGGCATTTTATTGTTTTAATACAGAATTTCCCAATAAAATGATGTTAAGTGTCTTTTCAAGTGTTTATTTGCCATATATTTATCTTCCTTCTCAGCTGCTGCTTTTTTTTTCTTTTTTTCTTTTTTGCTACAACTGTTAGCCCTGCCTCAGGCAGCTGCAATGTTAAATAATTGTTGCTGAATTTTTTGACAAATATGTTGTGGAAAAGGATGCTCACATTAAGTGAGGTTTCAGGTCAAATAAAGACAAGACCTCCTAATGGAGTTTCCAGGAAACTAACAGACCAACATAGATAATGACAATTCTCTTGAGTATGGTGCTTTTGGGGAGATCAGATTCTATTCTGCTACCATCAATGGCTGCTAGGCTTCTGGTTTCACTATAATTGTGGGGATTTTGGTTTTTAAGGATATTGTGGAATCAGGGGAGGGGCATGGGATTAAGCAAATTAAAATGCCGCAGATATTGCTGTTCTTACAAAGATTCAACCATTTTTCCTTGGATAAGCCCTCATTGGATTATTGTAAGACTTTGATTAATTTCTAGAGTCCTTAAAAGTTGACTTGGATACTTTTGCCAATGTTTTTATTACTTTTATGGAAGGGCATCTTTTCATAGGTCATTACTGTACCATTCTTGTTGATGCCCCTCTTCATTTATTACTGCTTTATTTATATTTGTTGGTATCATTTTTCCGTTGTCTCCTGACTTCCATAATTTCTGTGAGAAGTCAGTTATTTTATGTTGTTCCTTTGAAGGTAGTGTGTCCTTTTCCTCTAGCTGCTTTTAATGTTTTCTCAGTTTTTATGGTTTTCATCAGTTTAACTATCAGGTGTTTAAGTGTGGTTTCTTTGTATTGATCCTCCTTGGGATTTACAGTGCTTCTTGAATCTGTGGCTTAATGTTTCTTGTCAGTTTTAGAAAATATTTAGCCATTATCTTAAAATATTGCTTCTGCTTCATACTCTTTCTTTATTTTTCTTCTTTAATTATATATACATTATATCCTTTCAGCTTATTTCATACACAATTTTCTGTATTTTCCTTATTTAAATCCCTGTGATCTAGACATTTTCTGATTATCTTCCAGTTCACTGGTCCTCTTTTCTGCTGTACTAAATTTGCAGTTAAATCTATTGTGTCCTTGATTTCAATTTTTGTACCTTTTCAATCTGTAATTTCCATATACTATTTTTTCTATTAGTTCTAGTTCTATGGTGAAGTTCTTCATCTTGTTATCTGTTTTTTCAATATATATTACAGTAATTTTAAAGTTCAAGTCTGTTAACTCTAAAAGCTGGGCTATTTATTCTTATGTTATATATCTGAGTACCATAGTTTCCTATGCCAATTTAATAAACTCATAGAAAATAGTCATTAAGGGGTTATATTATTTAAGTCTTTTACATTTCCATCTGAATTTGTGAACCTTGAGTTGTGTTTCCATTTTGTTTCTTCGATTGCTGACATCATGGAATTGTGTTTTTACTGAAAACAGACAAAAAAATCATTTGAATCTAAGACTCCAAACGAGGTCATATAGATTCTTTCCTGCTTTTTCTCTTTCACTTTTCTCCATTTGTTTCCCCTTCTGTGTTGTGTTTTTTTTTTTTTTTTTCCAGGTGGACACATTTTTCCAAACCCAGAGGAAAGAGAGCTCCTCTTTGTGATGGTTTCAAATCATCTCAGGATTGAGATTTGCTTTTACCTCTGAATCAATCGATGTGACCAGAGATACTGACTGCTTTATTATAATGACTGGACAGATCTAGCATCAAGACCCCCAATAGGTCTTACTCCATTTGGGCTGCTATAACAAAATACATCAGACTGGGAAACTTATAAGCAACAGAAATTGCTCACAATCTTGGAGGCTGGGAAGATCAAGATCTAGGCACCAGCAGACTCAGTGTCTGGTGAGGTCTTACTCTCTGCTTCATAGATGGCTCTTTCTTGCTGTGTTCTTGAGCAGAAGAAGGGACAAACATGCTCCCTCAGGCTGCTTTTATAAGGGCACTAATCCTATTCGTGAAAGTGGAGCCCTTATGACCTAACCACCTTATGAAGTTCCCAGCTTTTAACACTACTGCACTGGAGATTAGGTGGCCACATATGAATCTGGGAGGACACAAACATTCAGATCATAACAGCTCCTCATGAAGCTGGTGGTAGAATCAGCCAGACCCACCCGCAGGGACTGAGAGTTGGGAAAAAGTGGTTTCTCAAAGGAAAACTGAGGTATTCTTACTAGAAGAGGGAAGAGATGGTGGACAAGCAAAAACAAGATGACCAATGTCTCTGATGTATTAGATCATAAGAATCATCAGAATGAGTGTTAAAACTGAGATTTCTGGGCCCTACTTCATTCTTATTGAATCAGAATCATTAGAGGAGTTGTCCAGAGATCAGGGGTTTAAATAAGATTAATTACTCCTCCATTTTAGTTATTGCTTTTGCTAAAATGTAAAGAAGTAATTGGAATCTTTTGTTTTTCTGTTCATATTAAGATATACTTCTTAGCTAGGTTCCATATCCAAGCTAAAGAGGGCTAAATAATTATTGATTGCATTTAGATTGTATAGATAAACACTTGAAATTTGGTATGGGGATGATCTGAAATACATATTGATACTTCTTCTTCTTCTTCTCTGTCTCTCTTTTTTTTTTTTTTTTTTTTGACAGAGTCTTGCTCTGTCACCCAGGCTGGAGTGCAGTGGTGTGATCTCAGCTCACTGCAACCTCCCCTTCCCAAGTTCAAGTGATTCTCCCACCTCAGCCTCCCGAGTACCTGGGATTACAAGTGTGTGCCACCACACCCGGCTAATTTTTGTATTTTCAGTAGAGACGGTGTTTCACCATGTTAGCCAGGCTGGTCTTGAACTCTGGAACTAAAGTGATCCACCTGCCTCGGCCTCCCAAAGTGCCGGAATTACAGGCGTGAGCCACTGTGCCCGGCCCATATTGTTATTTCTTTAAACTACCATTTATCACCTTTTTTTACTTCTGCAGTGTAAAGCCAGGAACATGTTTTATTTTAAAAACAAAACAAAACAAAACTTTTCTAGTCCAACTCTCTTCTTCTCCCAAAAGGCAAAGATCAATAAATAGCTGTACTATGGACTCAGTAAAAGAGACCACCTTTTTCATGTCTTGAATTGTACCATGTTCCTCTGTTATTTATTTATTTATTTATTTATTTAGAGATGGAATCTCACTCTGTCTGCAGGCTGGAGTGCAGTGGCATGATCTCGGCTCACTCCAACCTCCGCATTCCAGGTTCAAGCGATTCCCCTGCTTCAGCCTCCCGAGTAGCAGGGACTACAGGCACGTGCCACCACACCCAGCTAATTTTTGTACTTTTAGGAGACATGGGGTTTCACCATGTTGGATGGTTCCGATCTCTTGACCTCATGATCCACCCGCCTCGGCCTCCCAAAGTGCTGGGATTACAGGTGTGAGCCACCATGCCTGGCCTACTCTGTTATTATATCTGTTTAGGCTTCATCACTAGAAGAGAAGATATCCTCAGCAGATGAAAAGTCACAGCGGAGCACCAATTAATTATTTGCTGCTCATATGACTGATTTAAGTGTGTAATGTATGAAGAGGCTTTGAGATAGGTTTTCTGGCTCTGCTGCATGTTCAGGAAGATGTATTGACTGCTCTTGAATCTATGCACCTGTGGATCTGAGTTTTACAGCCAATATGTACCAATGCTAAAGGAATCCTAGCTACAACACAGACTTATATAAAATTAGCACCACGGATGGCATGTGCTTTGAGATGTCATTCGATAGCAAGAATAACAATAACAGCAATAATACCAACAACAACAAATTGAAGTAAAAATTGACAATTCATTTTTGCTATGTGCCTACCATTGTGTTAGACATTTTGTATGGGTAATTTCATTAAATCTTTACATGAACCCTATGAGGTAGTTGCTATAATTATCCCTATTTTATCGTGAGACAATGGCAGCACCAAGAAAATTTAGTAATCTACTAAAGTCTACATAGCTATGAAATGGTTGAGACAGGATTTTAGGACAGTCAGTCAGTCTCCATCCATATCCACTTACCCTTTCCTCCTAGTGACTAATGGATTTACAATGACAGTGGGGATCCATTTGGTGGGGATATATTCAGTGAACACACAGGAAGACAAGATTAGCTGGATTAGATTAAGATGGAATTAATGACCTTGACTTCATTAACTCCGTACTCTACTCAGCTAAATAAGCCTAGTAGATCTGAATGTTTTGGAAAACTTGCCTCTGGGTTGAAGGCTCCCGGCCTGGAAAGAACAGGCTTTAGAAGGCCTTGCTGTCTGTTGTGGGATAGACAGATTAGGTTCACAGAATGAGGGCAAATGAACATGCAAGTGATCACCTGTACTCTTTAAAAACTCAATGAAAGCAAGAACAGAGCTCATTCATTTCTGGCCACCACCAGGAAGCTCTCATTTATTTAGCCTGTGTCTCCAGGGAAGGTTGTTATTTTCATAAAAAATTTATCTCCATATTAATTTTATTTCTTTAAAAATAATGGTAGATTGTTTGAAAACTTTTCTCAGTCTTTTTATTAGCTTCTTGGAAAGTTAGAAGTAGCCCTATGCTCTCTAAAATTGGTTTGAATTAGGTGCATGATTAAAAGTCCATCAAATTGGGAAAGATTTGAACTTTCTAACACTGGTTTATCATCATTTTTCTAAAACCAGTATCAACAAAAGAAAAAGGGAAAGCCTGCTTCAAGGATCCTATGCGAAGAGCTCTCAGTTTGTTTTTTCTTGTAATTATTGTCAGTCCTTAAGAAATGTACATATCTGTTGCAATAAGCAAGAGTTGTGGCATGCTCTGTGAAGATGGGCCAAACCTCCCGCAGAACTGTGTGAATGGAATTCAGTATACACTGAAGCCTGAAAATATTGTAAGAGCATTCCATTCTTCTCATGTGACTTTTCTTTCTTATTCAGCTGTATTTGGATCTCTGTGGGGAGCAAGTAAGAGACTGTGGATTCAATGAAATGGAAAAGCAGGAGAGACTTCCAGAGAGCCTCTTTCCATCCTTCAGGGTCTTCATTTGTCTATAACACTTGATAGATCAGTTTAGTCCAGAATTCACTGATATACGAGAGATTGACCTGCCTATTATGCTAACATAGAAAGCCCCAAATCAAAACCCCTGCCACTGACCCCAGGCCCCAAGCTCTAGGAGCTGTGAGGTTGAGACAAGAAATTGTGAGAGTCAACAATGGCACTGACAACCATACGTTATTGACTCAGACTGATTGAAAATTAAAGCACCAACCCCGGAGGAAAATTTGCAAAGAAATCAGGATGTGCTTAGATGCTCTGAATTCCTGAGCTCTTGCTTTTGCCTTGACTGGATCATTATAAGTAAAGACAAGTAGAAAAGCCACAAAGTGCGTTAGTAAGTTCTTCTCCCTTTTAAAAAGTTGTCATTGACTAAGGTCCTATGTGGAAAACCAGGATGGGATTTAGAGGTTTAACATTAAGTGGAGTCTCTGCCCTTCAACTGATGTGACTTTAGGGAATTCATGTCACCGCTTGATGTCTCTGTCTTAAATTTGTAAAAAGTGAGATAATTATATTTTCTTCCTTCCTAATCTTCCAAGACGATTATCAGTCAGGTTGTGGACAACAATGTGTTGAATTCTGAGCAAAGAAGGCTCCCATGAGATTCAAAAGAATACCTTTTCCCTTACTGTTGTATTTTTCTTTCAGTGTAGTTTGCCTCTAACAGACAACAAAGTAGCACAGATATGTCCTGTCTTGTTCCTGGTATCTTCCTTCTCTCCAAAACATTATCAGTGACTCACCAATAGGAAAACAGGGCTTGGGAGATGGGATTTGTCAGTTAACTTGCACTCCCTCTGCTGGTTGGATGCCTTGTATTTATTTTTCCATGACTCCCAGGCTGTAAGGTTTATTTACTTGTTTTTGGTAAACTTGGAAATTATGTATACTTTTTGGAGAGCAATCAACTTAGAATGAATTTGCAATATTCTATGTTTTCCAGTATCTGGAAGTGTTGCCATTTTATTTAGTACAAATGTAAAGGCCAGGTTCATAAAACTGTTTTATCAAGGCAATATTATCAGGAATTAGCAACTCTATCCAACTCCAACTTTCTATTGGTACATGTGAACAAAGGGGTAAGAAATAAGTACTTATCTGACATCAGGTATCAGTCATTGTCCTTAAAACACTGGAGGAGTAGCTCAGTGCACACAAGAGCAGTCTGATAAAAGCAGCCAGAACCATCAACTATGTTTACATTAATGAGTTCATAGTAATATGGAAAAATAAACTGATCGGTTATCTTCAGAGGATGATAGAGAAACAATTCATTATTTTGAAAACTGGAAAATAAAGGGAAAGACAAAGCAATTATCCTGTCTTTTCTGTGTGAATTATAGTATGGGGGTAATCTAAAGTAAATGAAAGGAGTATTTCTTTTTAAAAGTATTCTAGGCAGTAAATGTAAAAGAAACGATAGAATTAGAATATAATTGTTCTTCAATCCCTAATCAATTAATGGATCTAGGCATCAAGCATCAAAGGCTACCGACATCACATAAAGAGCTACATCTCGTACCTCCCAATGAAAGAACATACTACCACCTATGAACTTGCCAAAGGTATTGAATTTGAGTCTGATCAATTCTCTGGATCCAGTTGCCAGTTTGCAAAAAACGGAGGACAGAGGAAATGTTGAAATGTAGCATGAGTGTGCATTCAGCAAAATCCAGACTGAGGGAAATTCTACAGGTCAAATGCCCTGAGTTCTTTAACACATATATTGCAAAGAAAAGACATGGATAGAGAAGTCTCTAAAATAAAGGTGACTTAAGAGACATGTCCATTTTTTTTTTTTTTTAAGGGCAAGTCTTAACCAGAGTGTCTAAGATGCCTCTGTGGGTGATAAAACTATGAAGAAACAGAAGGAAGTGATTACCGTGCTAGTTAGGTTGTGGTTATTTCTGGGAAGAGGGAGGGCACTGAGATTGGAATGAGGCTAATGGAGGTGCTTCAGGGATGCTGACAAACTTTTATTTCTTGACCTGGGTGGCGGTTATTGGGTGTTCACCTTATAACTAATTAAGGTGTGAATTTGTTTGTGTGGGTTTTTTGTTTTATTTTACCATGACAAGTTTTTTTTAAAAAAGGCCTCCAGGATGGCCAGCTGCGGTGGCTCATGCTTGTAATACCAGCACTTTGGGAGGCCGAGGTGGGCGGATCAGCTGAGGTTAGGAGTTCAAGACCAGCCTGGCCAACATGGTGAAACCCTGTCTCTACCAAAAATACAAAAATTAGCTGGGCATGGTGGAACACGCCTGTAATCCCAGCTACTCTGGAGGTTGAGCCAGGAGAATCGCTTGAATCCGGGAGGGGAGGTTGCAGGGAGCCGAGATCGCACCACTGCACTCCAGCCTGGGCAACAAGAGCGAAAACTCCATCTCCAAAAAAAACGCAAAACAGCCTTCAGGATGAGAAAGGTGCCTTTCAGCAGCCTCAGTCAGTCCCCCTCCTCCCTATTTCTTTCTCTTCGCCCCCTCCTCCGCACCCCCATCTCAAGCTCTCCATCTTTCTAATCACTGTGATTACTCTCCCTGGTTCTCAGCTCTCGGCCACCCCTTGACTGAGCCTTTGGCATTTCCCTCATGTGGCTCTTTTAGATCCAGATTGAAGTTCTTTGTGTGTTGGTTTTGGTGACTGCCTTTGCCTAGTCTCATGTCATGACCAAGTGAAACAGCTGGGAAGAGAAAACAGAGCCCAGGAAATCTGGTTCTACTTTGCTGGTCTTCAAGGTCGGCCTGCCAGATAAACCCAGTTTCACTAGACTTAATGTTCTCTTATATGTGTCTCATTGTATATTTTTGTATATGTATATGATTTTATATTTCTTTTCTATTTATAGAAATATGTTTGTTCTTTTTCACCATAATTAAATATTGACTTACAGCAGTCTCCATTATACAGTTAAAACAATTTTCTATTTATAGAAATTTCTACTTCTCATGATGAAGTACAACACTGGACTTGAGTTTCAATATGAGTTATAAGATTTACTGTGGATGTTGATGTTTTGTGTTGGCTGTTCTTCCCGTTATGGGGGTAAAGCACAGCTGTTATGGCAAACAGATACAATCACAATTGAGTATTAAAAATTAAAGCTAATCGTAGAGAAAACTTCCCAAGTGCTTGGCCAACTGTTGCCTTTCCTTTTCTACCTTTGGCACTGCTTCACTTCAATGTGCTTCACGTCACTCATGCTTTGTTTTTCTCTTACTACCGGGTAACTGAGGGCTAATGTGTTGATAGGAACATATTGCTGATTTCATAGTAAATCAGCGAAAATAACTCCTCCTGGTCTATTATTACAGTACTTACAAGGTGATTTCGCCCCATATTATGTTCAATTCCGGAGCTCTTCTGCATTTGGACAAGTAGGAGACAGTAAACAGAATCAGAATAAGAGAGGATATATACATTTATTGTAAAATTGTTCATTATGTAACCCAATTCTCACCTGGAAAAAAAGTCACTTAATGTTGAAAGATTTTCTATCCTGGAATTGCATAATCCAGTTTATTTACTGCACAGGAATAAACATGCACAGACAAGGGGGTAAGAACTTGACTGGGTTTCTTGTTATAGTAGTCTTACAAGAAAAAACATTTTTATTTCATTTTAAAAATTGCTTTTTTTATGTCTCTCAACTTTCCTCAGGGTTTTTGCTCTCTTATAGCTTTTCAAGTAGAATTTGAATAGATTGTGATTTTTTTTTTTTTTTTTTTTTTTTTTGCTGCGGAGTGGACAGAAGAGAATTGTTTCCCAGTTTGAGTATTAATATATTGGCAGGCTTTTTTTTTTAAGCTAATCTGCCACAAATCCTGCAGAAGAAGCATTAACACAGATTATTTTTGTATGACTCTTACATACCATATGTATGTAAGCCTTCATAAGGCTATTTATTCTTTCATGTTTATAAAAGTATGGATATTGCTGATACAATTTTTTTCATTTTCATTTTTAAAGAATATAAATCACACACACACACAGGCCAGACTAGAAACTGTGCTATTCTTGAATTTCTCTAAGAGCAAAAACCCCTGTAATCCTCTAATATCTGAAAACGAGTCTTTGGCTATTTTTGTTTGTTATACATCGAGGATAGATTTTTAAGGTGCTCAACAGGGCCTTGAGAACTATTTGTATGTTAAGACCTAGACTTACTGAATATTTTCAAAGCAATCAAGTTAAATACCTTTTCTTTTGAAGAATCCTGGCTACTCTTAGAGAAACTCAGAACACTCCATAGACACAGCAGTGACATGTAGGCCTACAGATCACTTAACAACGACAATCCCAAGCATCTGACTCTGCTGTACAAAGGGAAGGCTATTTGGCCAAGTGAGATGCTAAAGTCAGTGGACTACAATAAAGAAAATCCCTTAATAATTAAAATACAGAGTCTAAAAACCAGACATCCCTCAACAGCCAGCAATTCTTAACCCTCTGTCCATTAGAATTACTGGGAGGGAGTGCATGCGAATGCTCTCAATGAATACTGATGCTCAGCCCCCTTGCAGTTCTCTAGGTATGGATTGGAGCCATCAGTGTTTTTCAAAACTCCCCAGGTAGTCCTTATTTTTCCAAACATATTGCAAATTCTGGGGTTACCATGGAATGACTTATTCCTAGTCAGAAAGTCTGATTTAGATAGAGGAGAACATCATCAGCAAGATTGGCTCACTGGCAATTCCTTTATTTCATTTAGAAGGCATTACTCTACATTACTGCATGGAGGGATTGTATGCAGACTCCAGAGATATTTTGCCAGACATCTGTGGCACCAGAGGGTCTGGAAACTTTCCAAATGATACGTTTCCAGACTAGAGAAGGTTTATGCATTTGGGGTATGAAACGTGCTTTTTGGGGTCTGTGAGAACTTTTTAAACAAGAGTATTTAGAGAAAATTAGGAAAGCTTCCTCCCCGCCCCTTCATTTTTACTTTCTGAAATGTATTCATGATGCCTGGGACTGATCAAGGTGTCATAATCCTCACCTGAATGGCACAGAGTAGTGTTTTCCATAATGAAGGAGCCCACAGGTCAAACTTTACATAAAAATTCTGACATTCCTGCTCTCCAAAGCCATCCTCTCCCACTGATAATAACTTCCAGTTTCTTGAGATCCACTGGGCATTTTGCTATGTTGGAAGGCATTTTGTTTGCTTAGTTTATCCTAAGATCTGAAACAAGAGTGGTGTGTGGAGCAGATTTGCCTTCTGGACACTGTGGAATTTCAGCAAAAAAAGATCAGCCTGTATGGCTCGTTCTAATTTATCAAAAGCTGCCAGGCTTGGCTACAGTGTAGATCTAGCAATCCACTTTAATGTAAACATTTTAATTACTATTTCTAACATTTGTCTTTCATTAAAAGAGAAAAACTTTAAAGTTTTTTTATAAAGTTTAAAGTTTATACTTAAAACCCCTTACAGAGTGTACCCCTTCCTATTTCCAACACACACACACACACACACACACACGGTTTTGATTTAAAAACAAAAAGGAAAATCCATAAATAAAAGGAGAACAAGAAGAAAGGGAGGGGAAGGGAGGAAAAGAAGGAAGAAAGGAAAGAAAAAGAAAATACCCCAGTAACCCAATAGCCCAAGTGTGAAGGCAAGGTTTAGGTCTTAAAACATGAATAGAAAAGAGGTAACCTCTGATTGATTCTGAAATTCAAAAATATCTTTTTGGCAAAGGACCTTGAAAAAATATGATGCATGGTGAAGTGTAAAAATGTTTTGCGGGATATATTTTCCTGCCCAGTTTTAAAAAGATTTATGGTCATTTATAAGGTGGACTGTGATGCGAACCAGTACAATTGGTGTTGAAACAGAGCCTGGGCTATCTGATGAAAATGGAGGGAGAGGGTGTTACCTGGAATTTGGGATGAGTTGCTTACTTCTGGGCATTTTCAGAACCCGCTACTTCACACCCCTCTGTAGCAGCTAAGCAGTACCTCTTTCTCAGGGGACTGAGCATCAACTCATTGGGGAACCTCCTTGGAGCTTCCAGGTCCTGGTAGCTCCAGCTCCTTCCCTTTAATTCCCTGGCAACTGCTTCCTGCAAGTATCATCTCTGGGCTCCTTCCATGTTCTTTTTTTACTCTTTTGGTTTTCCAACATGTATGTAACCAGTCCCCAGTATTAAATTTTGTCTGCTAAAAGGCTTAATGTGGTTTCTGTTTTCCTGACTGGACCCTAACTGGTACATTTTGTCTAGTTATTAAATGCTATGATCCGAATGTTTGTGTTCCACTAAAATTAATATGTTGAAATATTAACCTCTAATGTGATGGTTCCAGAAAGTGGGACCATTGGGAAGTGATTAAGTCATGAGGGTGGACCCCTCATGAATGGCATGAGTGCCCTTATAAAGGAGGCCCCAGGGAGACTGATCTTCCCTTTCACTGAGAGGACACCATAAGAAGGGGCCATCTATGAGAAAGTAGGCCCTCAGCAGACACCAAATCTATTAGCACCTTGAACTTGGACTTCCCACCCTCCAGAATGGGAAGAAATACATTTCTGTTGTTTATAAGCCACCCAGTCTAGGGTGGTTTGTTATAGCAACCAGAATATACCAAGACATTATTAAATAATGGAAATTCTTTGGAATCTGGTTCTGGGTTGGGACCCAGGGATCTATATTATTCTAAAGTACTGATGCATGGCCAGTTTAGGGGACCATCAGGTAAGATCATCTATAAGGTCTCTTTGATCACTAAAATTCAATTATTTCTTAGAATGACAGAGTCATAAATTTAAAAATTCAATGACGTGAACTTGTTCTAAACTTGTATTTTTAAAAGATGGATGTTGGGGAAGACTTACTTCTATACCAGGGTGTTATTAGTCTCTTAGAGTGGCAAGGGACCTTAGATTTTATTTAGCTAAGCCCTCCTTCTAGTGCAAAATGGATTCTAAATGGCTCTTGCAGTAAGAACATAAAATCAGATCTGAGTTCCATTCAGGGAGCAGCCTGTGTCACTGGCATTCCTATAATGTAAAGTTCTTTCTATGTGATAAGTGACCTTGACTAAGACCAGACTCCACTACTTTTTTCACCTTTGTGTGAAGAAATGAAAAAAAAAAAGTATCCGTTTGTAAACTGCAAACAGTTTTCTATATCTTAAGAGGTGGAGACTTAAGTTTTATCTTCTAAGCACAGTGTCACTTTATTCTGGAGAAACCTCTCCCAACTAGTGCAAAGGCAATCTTTAAAATGAAGTTTGACATAATTTGGCTCCAAGGAGATAGAATGAACTAGGTAATGAAACTTTTCTCTATTTAGGAAACCATTGCATCTCTACAGAAAGTGTTTCCTTTAGACTGAAATCCCTTCCCTTCCCTTCCCTTCTTCCCTTCCCTTCCCTCTCTTTCTCTCTCTCTCTTCTCTCTTTTCTTTTCTTTTTTCTTTTCTTTCTTGCAGGGTCTCACTCTGTCACCCAGGCTGGAGTGCAGCGGCATGATCCTGGCTCATAGCAGCGTTGACTTCCCAGGCTCAGGTGATCCTCCCACCTCAGCCTCCGAAGTAGCTGGAACTATAGGCATGCATGACCACACCAGGCTACTTTTTGTGATTTTTGTAGAGACTGGGTTTCACCATGTTGCCCAGGCTGGTCTCAAACTCCTGGGCTCAAGTGATCCTCCTGCCTCAGCCTCCCAAAGTGCTAGGATTACAGGTGTGAGCCACAGCGCCCAGCCACTTTTCTAAGTATAGTCATGAGTCACTTAACGATGAAGATACCTCTGAAAAATATGTCGCCAGGCTATTTTATCATCATGCAAATGTGCTTACACAAACCTAGATGGTACAGACTACTACACACCTATGCTAGTTGGTATAGCCTACTGCTCCCATGCTATGAAGCTGTACAGCAGTTAACTGCACTGAATACTGTAGACACTTGTAGCAAAATGGTATTTGTGTATTTAAACAGATCTAAATGTAGAAAAGGTATAGTAGAAATATAGTGTAAAAGATAAAAACTACCCTTGTATAGGACACTTACCATGAATGGAGCTTGCAGGACTGGAATTTGCTCTGGGTGAATCAGTGAGTGGTGAGTGGATGTGAAGGCCTGGGACATTATTGCATACCACTGTAGACTTTATAAACACTCTACACTTAGGTTACACTAAATTTATAAAAATATTTTACTTTCTTTTGTAATAACACTTTCTTGTGTAACAACGCTTAGCTTAAAATGCAAATACATTGTGTAGCTATACAAAAACATTTTATTCCCTTATATCCTTAAGCTTTATTTAACTTTTTTGTTTTTGTCTTTTAAACTTTTTTTTTTTTTTTTTTTTTTGAGACGGAGTCTCACTCTGTCACCCAGGCTGGAGTGCAGTGGCGCAATCTCGGCTCACTGCAAGCTCCGCCTCCCGGGTTCACGCCATTCTCCTGCCTCAGCCTCTCCGAGTAGCTGGGACTACAGGCGCCTGCCACCACGCCTGGCTAATTTTTTGTATTTTTAGTAGAGACAGGGTTTCACTGTGGTCTCGATCTCCTGACCTCGTGATCCGCCCACCTCGGCCTCCGAAAGTGCTGGGATTACAAGCGTGAGCCACCGCGCCCAGCCTAAACTTTTTTTTTGTTAAAAACTAAGACACAGACACATTAACCTAGGCTTATACAGCCTGAGGATTATGATTGTCACTGTCTTCCACCTCCACACCTTGTCCCACTGGAAAGTCTCAGGGCCAATAACATGCGTAGAACTGTCGTCTTCTATGATAACAATGCCTTCGGGAATGCCTCCTGAAGGACTTGCCTGAGGTTGTTTTGCATTTGATTTTTTTAAAATAAGTACAAGGAATATACTGTAAAATAACAAAAAGTATAATATATTAAGGACATAAACCAGTAACAGTTGTTTGTTATCAGGTATTATGTATTGCACCTAGTCGTATGTGCTATACTTTCATACAACTGACAGTGCAGGTTTGTTTACCCCAGCATCACCCATCACCACAAACATGTGAGTGATGTGTGCGTTATGATGTTACAATGGCCACGATATCACTGCGCAATAGGAATTTTTCAGCTTCATTTTAATCTTATGCAGCCATCATCATATACGCAATCCTTTGTTGATCGAAAGTTCTTTATGCGGTGCATGTCTGTATAAATTTAGACCAGTGCAAACTATGCATGGGGAAAATCTGGCCTAGCACCTGTTTTTGCACTGCCTGCAAACTAAGCATGGTTTATTATATTTTTTAATGGTTGGAAAAAAATCAAAAGAAGAATATATCATGCCATGTGAAAACTATGTGAAATTCAATTTAGTGTTCATAAATAAAATTGTACTGGAACACAGCCATGCACATTCACTGACATATTGTCTGTGGCTGCTTTTGTATAAGGACAGAATTGCGGAGTTTTAATGGAGACATGTGGCCCACAAAGTTAAAAATACTTAGTATCTGACCCTTGACAGAAAAAGTTTGCCAATCCCTGGTTTAGACCACGCTGTGTTTGAAAACCGTTGTTTGTTCTTGTGGAAGTGTGTGCGTGTGCATGTACAACCTCAGTTGCTCACTGAAGATTGGGAATGAAAATGCAGGAAATGGTAGATAAAATATGGATTTTCATCTTCAGGGCACAATGGTGGAGAGATCAACAAAGGAGTCAGCCGAGGACTGCTGAAGCTCCACTTGAACTTTTCCATTACATAAACTGTGTACGGCATCTGGTGTTTATTTTAAGCTGATTAACACAGAATCTGGGAAATACAATCATGCTGGACTGTTGTTTTCTGATTTTGTCCTGGAGACAAAGGGCCACTCCACACTCCTGCGATATGGGTGGAGCTTCCCTTGAAAGGAATGGATCTTCTCACCCTCAGTTACCCAAGGAAGAGGAAGACTTCCATCTGAGGCAGAGCAATGGGGACTTGGAGGAAAGTTTCTGCTCTGTGGGTTTCTAGATAGTGGGACTAGACTCCAAGCAGGGCAGGCACAGCAATGTCACACCCCGGGACTAACCTTTGTCCGGGACCACTCCTCATCTGAAAGTTTCGTCAGCAGTATCCCACCCTCTAACTCGAACTCCCCATTTTCCAACTCCCATGCTTTCTCACTCTATTCTGTCTCAAGACCTCCATTTCCTTGTGCCTTTCTTCCCTCTCAATCTTATGGCTCCTTTTTGGATTCACTCCCTTTCTTTTTCTTTTTTCCCCTTTCCTTCCTTCCTTCCTTCCCTCCTTCCCTCCCTCCTTCCCTCCCTCCTTGCCTCCCTCCTTCTCTTTCTCTCTCTTTTTCTTCCTTTCTCTTCTCTTCTTCTCCTTCTCCTTCTTTCTTCTTTTTCTTCTTCACAGGGTCTTGCTTTGCCACCCAGGCTTGAGTGCAGTGGTACAGGAATGGCTCACTGCAGCCTCGACCTCCAGAGCTCAGGTGATTCTCCCATCTCAGCCTCCCAAGTAGCTGGGACCACAGGTACCGACACCATGCCTGGCTAATTTTTTTGTTTTTTGTTTTGTTTTGTGTTTTTCTTTCTTTTTTTTTTTTTTGTAGAGAAGGGGTTTTACCATGTTGCCCAGGCTGTTCTCAAACTCATGGGCTCAAGAGATCTGCCCGCCTCAGCCTCCCAAAGTGCTGAGATTACAAGCGTGAGCCACCATGCCCACTTCACTTCTTTCTGTAATTAACCTAGATTTCATCATTCAGTTTTTCAGTGACTCCCTTGCTGGTCAATGACTTCATTTCATTTCCAATGTCTTTTGCTTCTCTTGCCCTAGTAATACTCAACCCTGGATAAATCCAGCCATTTGCCTTTTCACTCTCTTTCATCTGACTATGGAGTATTTTTGCAAAAAAACACAGCAAAAATTCATGATTCAAATTTCAACTTGGCCATATCTCCTTATTCAAAGGGAAAAGAAGCTATCATATGGAATTCTCTGCCTACAGACTTATCTGATTCTGCTTGGTCTTTTTCTCCTCTTCAATCTTAAAGCAACTGCCTCCCTGTCCTCCTATGCAAGAGTTTGGCTCCTCTACTGACAACTTGGATCCTGGTCCCTCCCTATTTACATGGACTTGCTCTGTCTTTAATTCCTTCCTGCTTATATTTGATTCCTTCCTGCTTGTCTTTATCTTCTTTATCTCTGTTACCTCTTTCTCCTGAGCATAGACCTATGCTCAAATCTTGCCTTAGAAAAAATCTCCCTTTTCTACAATGTATCAATATTGTTTAATATTTTAAATTTGCATTCCTCATTGACTAGTTCTATCTTGCGTTTATTGCATGGAAACTAAGATGTTCTCTAAGATGTTCAAGTATTTCTAGGCAGAATAAAACATAAGAAACAACCTAAATGTCTGTCAATAGAGGTTTGGTTAAATAGATTTTGTTAAATATAAATATATTTGTATGCCTTCATACAAATAGAATGCTACAGGTCCAGTAAAAAAGAATAGGATTAATCTCTGTATCCACTGACATAGAAAGAGACACACTTTTAGGCAAAAGGGGCCAGTTGAGGGACATATACGTATTCAATTTTTATAAACTTTAATTAAACACACACATACAAATGCTAGTGTCTTCTTAGCAGGCAAATCTCACATGCCACAAAGTTATGTGTAAATCAAATGTATTTTTTTCTTTATTTTTCTATAGCTAAACCTAATTTCTTACATGTCCTTTCTGCCTAGTGACATAAACCTATTCTGAGTCAATTCAGGTTAAATTTAACTAATTCAGAGTATTCTCAGTTAATATAAATCTTGTCTCCTTTCCTTTCTCTGCAGAGAAGCATCTGGTTTTTAGGGGAGCTTGTGTAGTTTCCAGGAAAGGGGATATCAATACTCAGTTGCCAGCCTGTTCATTCATTCACATAGTCAATCAACCATTTTTGATTGTGTATCATATGTCAATCATTGTTCTAAGTTTCTAGAAATACAGCAATGAATAAAGCAGTAAAATCACAGCAGCAGCAGCAAGAAAATCCTGACTTCATAAAGCTTAATTTCTATTGGGTACAGACATACAATAAAATAATAAGTATGCAGTATATCGAGTAAGTGTTTTGGATACAAATTAAGAAAAGGGGACAGGGAGGCTTGGGCAAGGGATGTTGCTGTTTTAACAAGGCTGATCAGGGCAACTCATCCTGATCAGGCAACCTTTGAGCAGAGAGCAGAAGGAGATGAGGGCAGCAGCCATAGATGTGTGGGGGAAGAGGATTCCAGGTAGAGGAAAGAGCTACATTTGCTCTCTTATTCAAGCATGAAGCATGCTTGACCTGCTTGAATAAGAGCAAAGAGATCCGTGTGGGCCAAGCAGAGTGAACAAAGCAGAGAATGACAGCAAAATAGTTTGGAGATAAAGTGGGGAGTCATGATGGTGGTGGGAACCTCTGTTGCTCCTTATCCCTTTCCTGGATAGCTCAGCTCAGGATGGCTAAGGGTTCTCAATCCCTTCTCAGGACATTTACTGCCTCTATCACTCTGGCTTCCTTCTGCTTCTGAGCCTTTGCCCCAGCTCCAGATACATGTTTATGTAGGAAAAAGTGCACTGAACCACAAACTTCAGATCTAGGGTCTTTTAGAACCTCAACTCCTAAGACTCAGAGCTTTTCTCTCAAAGATTTACCTCTGTTCAGGACTCCAAATTTATCCAAATTTCAAGATTTATATCTGCTAGGGATTTTGAGATTTTTGAATCTCAAAATTGAGAGTGGACTTTTTCTTTCGCTCAGAATTTTTGCTGTAACTGCCCTCCTCTGGAACAAAGGATGACACTTGCTTAAATAGGGAAAGAGCAGAGGTGGACATAGAATGTAAAATGGAATTCCTAGAAATGAAAAACACATTGATTAATATTTAAAACAATTACATATTACCTTATCTTCCTACTGTTAATGATAGTTATCTCCTGTGTTCTGCATTCTAGGAGGCTTTTCTTTACTATAGCTTTCTGAATCTCTTGAACCTTTTCCCAGTTGCCATGTATTAATTTTGTAATCATGCAAAGCTATAAAAATAAGCAATAAAATTATATATAAGTTGTCCTTTGGTGCAATTTCACTCTTTATCTCTCTTCCCTCTTTCCTCTACACCTGCTCAGCCAACCTTCTTAAAGAAAAACCTGTACTTTCTCTCCCACTCCTTAGTGTACTGTTATCTGACATCACCCTCCAACTCGCCATGGAGACTGTTTTCTAGTTCAGTCAACTCTAAAATGCCAAGGAAAATGGATGTCCAACCTATTTATCCATTACCTTGTCTGCTGTGTGTGATACTGTTGACCATTTGCCTTTCTCGACACTCTTTCTTTTCCTACCTCTCTGGATAGACACTGTTTCTCAGTCTCCTTCTTGAAGTCTCCTTTCTCCTTGTACTGTGTCAATGTTGGTGTTCTATTAAATTCTTCACTTGATCTTAGCCAAAAGGCCGAGAAGCTATATGTTCTACTTAATTCTGTCCTCAAACTTCCTCCCTCCCATTACCAATCTTGATAAATTTTCATGGATACAAGCATTTTCATTTGTGACTCCAACTTCCCATGTATATAACTATTAATCCTTAATATGTATCTTCAACCTGGAAAAATATTGTGGATTAAAAATGCTATATTCAGTGGCTAAGACATCTCTGGCTGATGCACTGACATCTCAGGTTTGGCTTCTGCATACATGATTTTTTCACTCTCTCAAACTATCTCTTCTTCCTTTATTTCCTATCTCGGGTTTTAATGGCTCCACCATTCAGTTTCTGAAGCCAGAAATGGTGGCATCTTCAGTTATATCTACCTGCCTGCTCGCCATCTTTATTCCTTATACTTACTCCACATTTAATTGCACTCTCAATTTTTGGAGTCGTGTTTTCTAAATGTTTGTGAAATATTTGTTTTTTTCTCTCCATCCTTATTGTCATTGCCTTGGTTTTGGTTTTGGTAATTCCTTGCTTGTGCTACTGTAATAGTCTTCTGGCATCCAGTTTCACCTCTTCTAATCTGTTCCAACTGTCACAAAGGTGAATTTTGAAAACTGAAATCTTGTTCTGTTCCTTTTTTTTTTCATTTTTAAGGGCCATTAAAAATGGTTTTCAGAACAAAATCAAGTTTGTCAGCATTGCATGCAAGGCATTCCATGATCCAGCCTCTATCTACTTACCACACTAACTTCCTACTAAAAATTTCTTTGGCGTTATTGATCCTCTTGGAGTTCCCTTATATATTCTTGTTCTCTCTTACTTCTAATTCTTTGCATAAATGATAACCTCTGCTAGTAATGTCCTTCTTCCCTTTCTCCCCAAGTCTGTGAAGACTCCACTTAAACCTCATATTCTGTTAAAGTACCTTTTAATTTCTCTGCCTCTCCAATTTTACATCTGTTGCCCCTCCTAAGTATTCCTTCTCTGTGCTACCATACTGTCCCAAGCATTATCACTCTACACTTTCATAATCACATTTTTTTATCTGGTCCCACATGAGCCTATAAATTACCTAAGTATAGGAACTGCATCTGGTTCTCTCCCCTGCTAGAACACTACTTGACACACAATAACAACTAGCAAATATTTGTTGTCTGATTTAATAGCCACCAAAGATATTTCAAAATAATTCTCTCCCATAGTGTATATCTCAAATTGATTTCTTGTTTAGCATAAGAATCAATCTGCTTTGCTAGAAAATGTATCTATGCTAAGAGCAAGAAATATTGTACCTGGATTTTCATAGCAGCATTATTCATAATGGCCAAACAGTAGAAACAACTCAAATATTCATCAACCGATATTTGTGGTATAAACATACAATGAATACTATTCAGCCATAAGAAGGAATGAAGAACATTCATTCCTTCATACATAATAGAACATATTTGTAATACAACACAGATGAACCTCAAAAACATACTAAGTGAAAGCGATTCACAAAAGACCACATATTGTATGATTCCATTTATATGAAAGTCCATGATGGAGAAATCTATAGAAACAGAAACTGAATTGATATTTGCTTGGGCTTTGGGTGGGTAGCAAAGGGAGGATGGAGAAATAGTGAGGTGATAAAATTGTTGGTGATAGTTGCATCTTTCTGTAAATATACTAAAAACTGCTGAATTATATACTTTACATGGGTAAATTACATGGTATATGAATTATTTTCAGAAAACTGAAGCCAGTGGCTGGTATTTGACTTCTCTCCATACCAGTCTTGGCACCAGTCATGAACCAATGCAGGACCAAGGTCTTGGTAGTGCTTGGGATGGAAATGGCCCTTAAAAATCTGGCTACATTAGCCTAAGACTAACCCGGTATATGCTCAAGAGGCCAGATCGAACACAGCAGGTGTGGGAACAGGTGTTAGTAGGCAATGTTTTAGGAGTTCTGGACCAAGTGCACTCAAGAGAGCAAGTAAACTGTTCCTACCATTTGCCTGGCCAGCTCAGGAAAGTTAGTCCTTGTGGACAAACTATAACCTACCTTAGTCCTTGTGGACAAACTATAACCTACCTTAATACACAGACCAGATTGAAAACCTAACTTAGGAGTATGTGCCTGTAACAATAGCTGAGTCTTGGCCAATCCCAGCGGCCATACTTCAACCACTTATAGACTGCTACGTGTTCAAACTGTGTTCAAACAAGGCAAACGTCAGTCTGTAACCAATCCAGTACGTCACTTCCTTTTTTTCATCTATAAATTTGTTCTGACCACGAGGCATCCCTGGAGTCTCTGAATCTGCTGTGATTCTGGGGTCTGCCCGATTTGCCAATTGTTCATTGCTCAATTAAACTCCTTTGAATGTAATTTGGCCGAAGTTTTCCTTTTAACAAAGGTAAACAAGAAGAGTCAAGATTATGGAGGACATTGGGCAGGAAATGATGAAAACCTTTGACTGTATCTTGAGGATGATCAGGAGTGAGTGAAAGGCTTTCTATAGGGGAATCCCAGTCAGAATAGAGTTTTGGCAAGAGCAATCTGACCATGATATGGAAGGTGGACAGCAGGTAGAGTGAGGCTGAAGATAGGATGGCCACTCAAGAACTACGGGGTGGTCTAGTGAGAAGCGGAACTTGAACCCAGCCAAGAAAGTGGGGCTGGAGAGGAGAGCAAATGTGCAACAAGCAGTGTCTACAGCACCAGCCCCTCAGTTTACAGAGTTTATATTCAAAGGAAAACACCACAAAAGACACACTTAGCCTCTTCAGTTTTAACATAGGTTCATCCTCAAGGTGTTGTTTTTTTGTTCCTGCTGCGTAACTGTAGGAAGGAGACTGTTAGTCCAGAGCTGGGTGTAGCACGTGGTCAGTAAAATTCTCTGGGCTGCTTTCTGCATGTCACGGTGGTTAACTGGTCCTCACCCTGGCTGTAGGTGTCTGATAATACAAGGATTTGGACCCAAGTTGTAGGTAGCTCCTATCTTAAGGCTCCTGCTCAGACCCTAAGGGAGTTTCCTGGAAACCCTAGCTCTGTTGCTATAGGGAATCGGCTCTACTCTAAGTGGCAAACAGGGAGACACTTGGGCTCTGAGGAGAAAAGAACTTTGCAAGTCTCAAGAAAGATTGAGTGATTCTTTAAGTTCTCATTTAGAATTTGTTTTTGCCTTTCTAAGAATGCAATACATCTGGTTATTGACCTTTTAATATGTTCTGCATAGAATAAGGCTAATAAATATGGGTTATAGCTTACCCTCCTCATTACCCCCTTATAAACCCACTTTTTATTTATTTATTTATTTGTTTTTGAGATGGAGTCTTGCCCTGTTGCCCAGGCTGGAGTGCAATGGCATGATCTTGGCTTACTGCAACCTCCGCCTCCCAGGTTCAAGTGATTCTCCTGCCTCAGCCTCCTGAGTGGCTGAGTAGCTGCATCCCACTTTTTTATGAATTGGGTTCTGAAGAAAAAATATTCCAGACAACTTCACAAGATGGCCAAGAAATGTATAATTTCATTTTTAAATTATAAATTATATTTTTATGGTTTAAGAAAAAATTACATGACTAACATTTTTTGAATTACATAGACAATAGTTACTGGGTCTAACTCTAGTTAGGTTAGTGGACCTATATGTAATATTCAGTAATGATTAGTTTCTTTATGCTGGGATTAAGCTGAATTGCTTGGGGCTACTGAGAAAGCATATATGAGAGGTCATTTGACAAAAACTAAGAGTGAAATATTGAGAGAAAGTAAAAGCTGTTCTTTGCTAGGTGGTCAGGAATGTATGGGAAGCCCATAGATATAAGGACAGGTGTTTCAGAGGTGGAGGTGCTCAGAGCACAAAACCAAAGGGCGATGTGTGTTCTCTAGATATTTTGCAGGTGAGGAACCCGAAGCCCGGAGAAGTGAACTGTCTTGACAAGGTCATATAGCTGGTTAGTGGCAGGGCCTAGATGAAAACTGACCCCCCTTGATTCAAAGTCTATTGCTTTTTCTAATATCCCACATTATGCTGTGATTAAA
Source organism: Nomascus leucogenys (assembly GCF_006542625.1). Lineage (NCBI taxonomy): Eukaryota > Metazoa > Chordata > Mammalia > Primates > Hylobatidae > Nomascus > Nomascus leucogenys. Next base: position 23,504,638 of record NC_044391.1, read on the forward strand.
TACAGAGCTCGTGATTTCGGTGACTATAGAGCCACACAGATAAGGACCAGAATAGAAAGAGTGGTAAAATTATATGAGAAAATGACAAAAACAGACTTATAAAACTAAAGTAATAGGTCAGATTCATCTTTCTAGATTGAAGGAAACAATAGCTATCTCCTAAGGCTGGGGAGGGATGGGTTAGTGGCAGAAGAGTGCACTGGGCCCTTACTTGGTATTTGGTTCAAGAAATAGTATAATAATCCAACTTTAAGAAAAACCTTCAGGTAATTTTTTTCACATACACATAAGGCAAAGGGTGAAAAGGTCTGATTAAGAGGCATACCCAATAGAAGGCTCTAGCACATTGTTAAATAATTATATTACCCTTCTAATTGCCGGGGAAGTGGGTGGAGATCTGTTAAAACTTTACAATAGACAAGGCGCAACAAGGAATCTAGATAACAGCCAACAGAACTAGTTATAAAAAGATTAGAAGCACTTGAAGTTGACCAAACAGCAGGAGCAGATAACACACATCTGCAAGTTCTAAAGGCATAAGCAAGGCGACTGGTGAAGCTAGGATGTGCATATACAGCACGAAGGGGAAGTTTGAATAAGAATCTGAGGCATTCAGGTGTCAACTGTCTAAGATATTTCAGTAAGCCACTTTCTAAAAGCTGACCAGAACAACTGGAACTCAGTTTTCTCATATGTGTGAAAAAGAGCACCCTAGGGACCTATGATTCATAAAACTTCAGTGTAGTGTTCCAAAGAGGTAGGAAATAAAAACACAGATTACCGAGCAGCTCCTATAACCAGGCACTGCATTAGACTCTTCTAAGAATCTGCCAGCTTAGTGTTATTATCCTTACTGTATAGAGTCTTAGAAAAATTGATTAATTTGTACAAGGCCATTCTACTAATAACTTAGTGATGGAGCAGGAATTACTACCTGGTTATGTCCAATGTTTATCCATTTCTCATACAGCACAAAGTAGATCGGTGGGAAGAGTTATAACTTCTTGCCTACTCTGTCAAGGCTCTAGCGGAAGACACCTGGAGAAGGCAGATCAGTTCATCCTGTGTTGGTGAATGTGTTCGTGATCCTTCAGGAAGTGATGTTCTACAAAATTTCCCAGGTAGTTTTTAGGGGAAACTTGGGAGGAAGTTGTCTGACTCTGGGTCTCAAACATTGTGCAGATGCCAACAGTTCCCTCATAACTGTAGGATAAAATTTAGTCTTCAAACTCCACATTCTGCCATAAAAGACCCTTGCAAGTTTGCCCACGCTCTTTTGTTTAAACAGTTTTTATTGTGAACTATAGCAAATACACAGACAAATATGTAAAACGTGTGTACAATTTTAGAAATGATAATTTATAAGACTCTAGTTATATTCTAGGCACAATGACCAGCACTTTCTTCTCATTATATTCAATCTTCGCAAAAACTTAAGGTTTTTGAAGGAAATGAAGACCTATTTTATGAAGGAAAAAGCAGAGTCTGAGGATGGGTGGGTGGTTAGGGGTAGTTTAAGCAACTTGCTCAAAGTCATACAGCCATACAGCTAGAAAGAGGGAGAGGGATTTGAACCATGGTCTGCTGGATGGTAGAATTGTCTACTTCCTATTTGGCAAAACATGTCCTCCCAATGCCACTTAGGTGCATCATCCACTTTGCCCTGCCCCATCACCATCTCCATGAGGCACAGACTTGGCCACAGAGGCTGTTCATTACAGTTATCCAGATCCCAGGTAAGGGAAAATGGTCATGGGCAGAAACCGCTAGGCAGCCAAGACTCATGCATGGAGGTAGTAGTGACCATTTTGCTACTGTTTATTTGCTTTAGAGCAAAAAAAAAAAAAAAAAAAAAAAAGTCACAGTTGAGAACCACATATTTGATTGTTCCCTAACAGAGAACACAGAGAAGTTGTCAGCATAGGTATGTTCCAAATACTTCATGGAACTAAAAAATTAAGTGTTTTTTATCTGAGTTCAAATCTAATTGTGCACTTTGTAATTTATTTGCTAAATTTAGCAATCCTAGTCCTTAAAGAGAAAGGCTTCCCATTATCTCCCATTCTTGGAAGCAAAAAATAATTGAAAATAGCTAAAATAAACACAGAGCAAGAAGCCCAAAAGCAAGAGTCCATGATCCCTAAATGTGGTTTATTTAGGATAAAATTATTTGGTCTCTCAGTTCTCCCTCCAGCTCTGCTGCTTGATACACCACAGTTGGAAGCAGGTGCTTTAGGGAAAGGATTCATGTGAACTGGAAGTTGGACTTCTAACTCTGAGTGAGTTTGAGCAACCCCTTAATCTCACCGAACCTAGTTTTCTCATTTATAAAATTAAAACACTAGACCAGGTAACCTCTGAGGTCTTTCCAATTCTAAAAATATTCTCCTTTGTATAAAAGAAGTGAGGAGAAATCAACATTTGCTGAACATATATTAAATGGTCAGTATTGTACAGGATAGTTTAATACATTAATCCTCAAAATAATTCAGAGAAGCAAGTTTTACTATCCTTGAAATCAATACATGGCAATTCTCAAAGGCAACCTTTATTTTTTCTCTTCTCTCATTTCAAGGAAAGACTACATAGATGCATTATAGAAATGAGTTAAATTTCACAGCACGTTAACTAGACATGGTTAGTTCACTGATGATTTGGTGGAGTGACAAAGTACCAATAACATACCAGATTTTCTGCTCTTAATTATGAATTTCCAATCTGCCACTAGCTATCATATCTTCTCAATTCTCAAATTCTTTTCTTCCAAACCAGTCTGTTGTCCCTAGACTCCTTCCTCAATGGGATTAGACTCAGTAATAAAGTCGAATTCAGGGCATTTTCAAAGTGTGGAGAGGCTGTTTGAACTGGCCAATTGTCACTGAGAACTATCTTTCAAGCACTGAACATCTGTTGGTAAAAAGCTTCTGGCTGACTTTCAAGAGAAACTCTTTAACTTCTATTGATAAGTAGTTCAGTTAAGTAGAAAAAAAAACCCTGTGAGATTAATCAAATAGAAAATACACACAAAAGCGTTGTATTCTACAATATGCCTTAGTGTTATGCTGCAATTATAATTGGGTTAAAATGGCAAAGATGAGGAGCATGAAATCATTTTAGGAAGCCTTTCGAGTAAGGCTGTTTTCTTTCAGCATAATACTCTTGAAATTAACCCACAGTTGTGCATATCATTAGTTTGTTACTTTTTGTTACTGGGTAGTATTCTATTGTATGAATGTACCACAGTTTATTCATCCTTTTTGACCATTTAGGTTGTTTCCAGCTTTTGGTGACTATGAATAAAACTGTAGAAATAAAAGATAAAAATTTCATATAGGTTTTTGTGCAGACATATGTTTTTATTTTTTGTGGATAAATACCTAGAAATGGAATGGCTACACTGTATGGTAAATTTTTGTTTAATGTGTAACTAGCTGCTAAACTTCTTCCCAGTGTGATAGTACCATTTTACATTTCCACCAGCAATGTATGAGAATTTCAGGTGCTCTGCATCCCAGTCAACATTTGCTATTGTCATTCTTTTAAATTAGCCACTCTGATGGGTGCGTAATAGTATCATATGATGGCTTCAACTTGCATTTCCCTAATAACTAATGACATTGAGCATCTTTTCATGTGCTTATTTGCCATCTGTATATCTTCTTTTGTAAGTTGTCTATTCAAACCTTTTGCCTATTTTTTAAAAATTGTGTGGTTTGCTTTCTTATGAGTTTTGAGAGTTCTTTTATATATCCTGGATACAAGCCCTTTATCAGATATGTGATTTGTAAATATTTTTCCCACTTTGTCTCTTGCTTTTTAATTTTCTTAACATTGTCTTTCAGATCTTTGAAAGTGCAGAGCTTTTAATTTAATGAAGTCTAATTTACCATTTTTTTCTTTTTGATTTATGATTTCAGTGTCCTAAGAAATCTTTGCCTAACTCAAGGTAACCAAGATTTTCTCCTTTTCTTTTTTTCTACATATTTTATCATTTTAGCACTTATGCTTAATTCTGTGAGCCATATGGAGTTAGTTTTTTAAATATGGTGGCAAAGGTTCACATTTTTTTCATATGTATACCCATTTGTCCAATACTATTTATTGAAACAACTCTTTTCCCCATTTAATAACCTTGACATCATTGTTGAAAATCAATCGACTGCGTGGGTCTATTTTTGATTCTCTTCTATGTTTGTCCTTATGCAAACACCACATTGACTTAATTAGTGTAGCTTTTTACTAAATCTTAAAATCGAATGGTGAAAAATCTCTAACGTTTAGTACACTCTCCTAGAGTGTTCAAATTTGGAAATATTAGGAGGGGATATTTCTTTTTCCCACAAAAGTACTCTGAACAGTTGTACATATTCTGGAAGCATCCTTTGCTTTCTGCAGTAATTTATATCTGTTACTACTAAGCTTTAAGTACTCCAAGAGTTCATTATAAGTTCTTGCTTTCATGTTCTCTTGCAAATGAACCCCTTAAACAGATCACTTCATGTCCATGATGTGTGTAATTCGTCATGGAAGTCACTAATCCCAGATCTCCATGGAAGGAAAGTGGTAGCATTATTGAACAACTTGACTTTTCTGACTGTCAAGTTATCTTGCTCACCCATGGTTTCCTGATGCTTGGAACTCTGGCTTCTCACCTCAGAGGCTTTGTAAACAAAACAGGTTGTATAGGTTGCATTTAAAATGCAAAAAGCTTACTTTTTAAGTGTTGGGAATTCTAGGGAACATAAAATCACTTTCACCAATTCAATCTATAAAAATGAGAAATCAAGAACGTTAGTCATGCAACTATAAAGTCACAAATCAAGGAGATTTCTGCTGAAGACAGAGCTTTATCCTTGTTTTTTGGATGCAGGGACCCTCCTTTCTATCACCAAAGGAATATTTTGGACAGAAACAGTTCATTTGCTAGGGTATTTTCAAACTGGAAGAAGTGTGCCTTATATCACACTTACCAGTCTATAATTATTGTCCAATCTATCATTTTATCTCCCCAAACTAGAAAAGGCAAAATGTGATAAATATGAGTTTAATGGTGAGTAACAAGTATCTTTGCATAATAACAGCTCATTTGTTATCAATATTATTGAAGGAATAGAACAAAGTATCAGCTTAAAAATTCAACCTTTTTAACAAAATGAATTAACACTTCCTTGTCTTGGTGATGGATAATGCTGAACATAATTTAATCTCACCTAGTAACTCAGGGACTACTGAGGGTATAGTGTTGTTTGCCCCTGCATTAAATGGTCCCTAATTATTGTGCTTTTTACTTCCTGTATTCACTTAATAGCTCCCCTCCCCTGCTGTTGGTATGCCTTTTATTTTGCGATGAGATAATGAGATTATTCAACAGCTCTGTTAGATATGAGATAATCGAAGCTTGCTGGAATTGTGAGAAAAGTAAGAGCACATGAGTTTTGTGTGAGGCCCAAAGGCTTCTTCTGTGAGCTCATGATTTTTTCTCATTAAACATTCTGACATGGTTTGCCTTCTACATGACTCAGAAGTTCTTGGCTTTGTAGTAGATTGTCAAAGTTGCTGGAAATGACCAATCGTGTATGCATGTGTGTGTTTCTGGTTTGGTGTCTGTGTGCTAAGTATGTGAGAAGTAAATACATGAATATATACACATAATATAAATTTTAAGTTCCACAAGAGCATTTCTATATGCCTGTATCTATATAAACTTTCAATAAATGTTTGAATTAATTAAAAACTGTATATATTTTGTATTTCTTGATTGGTGACCATCATAGCAACTTCAACAATTTTAGAATTCCTGCTGCCATGTGGGAAATGTGTAATGTCCACCCTGGAACAATGCCCCAATTCCTTTTGGAAGAGAAAGGTATTCTGATAGCATTGTTATGACTACCATCCACACTTGTTTTGGGGGTTAAACTTCCAGGCAGCCAGCTGTATGCAGAAGGGTGATTCACTGTTTCTGTGTCCATCCAGCTCAAAGCCCCTCTGGGGCTGGAACACCTTTAGTCTAATTTTCTCAAAAAAAAAAAGCATATTTGCCACTTTCCATTTAATAAAATGCTATGTAGAATATTGATATCAAAAGGCAGTTGCAGTATCAAGATTTTCATACTTCTATTGGATTAAGAGGGAATATATTCTTTTGCTGCTAATGCTATTGACAGTCACAAAGATAAAGGGGAATTTAATGGTTTAAGAGCAATTAACTGTATTTCCTTCCTCGAATCAATCAGTAAAACACAGCACATCTGAGAATAGAGAAAGGGATATTGGATCCAAATCCCGAAAATCTCATCTGAGATAAATTTAAAAATTAGGACTAATAACATTGGACTATATCTACCATGAAGTAAGATATTTGCTTTGACAAAGCTTTGCTTCAAAAATTTTTTCATCCTCTTTAATCATGTTGGAGGTCTACATCAATAAAGGATCAGTTACTTCTAATGGTATCTGTAAATTTATCCTTTTTAATAATTATTAGCCTGGTTTTTGCATTCACATTCTTTTAAAAATAATTGTAATGTGTCTTAATGCTTAAAATGACCAGTTCAGTGCTCCAAATTGTTTGAAGTTGATTTTGATTTTGAAACAACTTACGTTACTCATTGACAGCAAGTTGTACCAGTAGCATGTGAATACTTAGATCATACTATAAATCCCAATATAAAGATTAGAGGTAGGGAGAACACAGAAGAATAACAGAATCTTGTGAAAGCCTCTGTGCAAAACCTCTATCTCTTTGTATGCTCAGAGGATCTGATCTGGCACTCAATAGCACAAATCTACATGCTCTTCTAATCAAGATAATCCTGAGATTATGACATCTGTTGGGGCTCAAACTCAAGATTAAATGTCCACCCTGCAGGTTGGAAAGACACGATGAAGAGTTAACCTTATGATATGGAAATGCTAATGTGACATGAATCTTTGTAAAACTGTAACAAGCCTTCTCACTGTAGAGCTATAGTATTTCTTTTATTCTAAGCATTGCACAACTGACCCAAACTGTATTCATGCAGCGTTCATTTTATAGGAAAAAGTATTATGACCAGTGGTTAATGTATTGGGAGACTAATGAAGCTTAAACCTCAGGGTGCTTCACTTGCACAGGCCCCTTCTAAATAAATCTTCACATCTATACATAATTTTTTTAAGACATAAGGGTCTTGCTATCTATGTCACCCAGGCTGAACTTGGAGTCTAGGTTCAAGTGGTCTTCCCACTTTAGCCCCTGGAGTAGCTGGAACTATAGGCATATGGCACATAGTTTTGTATTTGTATTTTTTAAAATGTTTTCTTAAAAAGGCCCTCAATGTTATGTAAGTATCCAGCCCACAAGACCTGGCTCTGTCCAGCTGTATCCAGTGGGGTTTCTATCTGTGATCAAAATAGCTGGTTTGTGAGCAGCAGTCTTTTCTAAGAGGCACACATCTAAACATTATCCTTTTGTTTCCAATGGTTATCCAGCTTGGTTTTGTTTCTGACTCTACTGTGTTGACTTACAGTTTGCATGATGCATCTGTCCAAAAACTATTTCCCTACATCAGAATTTCCCTATGCCAGGCTTGTCTATCCCCCTCTTGAATTTCAGTTTAAGTTTTCAATCCTTCCTTCAATCACATAGCAGTCAGTCATTGCTCAGATATTCTGCACACATCTGGTCTGGTGCAGATAAGACATGGTCAGTCTTGCTTAGGATTTGTGGATGGGCTGTTAAACATGGGAGACTGATGTGTATCTGCAAATCTCAAATGCTTCTCATCCCTGGAGTTGTGTGTGCCTATTTCAAATATTTACACATATTTTTCTTTCCAGTCATCTGTCCCCCCAAATATTATCAACAAATACATTGTTGGAAGCACGTTGTCTATTTGAGTGTCATAGAATCTCTAACACTAGGAGATTTCTGGGGCTACGATGGGAAGAGGCAAAAGTTGGAAAAGTTAGTGCACATTGTTTTGTTTTACAGAAAGTCATATTAAAAAAAATAAAAGTAAACATGTCGTTTCCTAGATTTGCAGACCCAGCTTTCTTTAATGATGTAAAAATGCCTAGAGAGGCCCTGATAGCTGTGCAAATGTTTGCAAATTGTATCACTTTGACTGAACTGAGGGAATTTTAATATCATCAGGTTGGGTGGGCACTAGTAAGATCTGTTTGCAATTGTAGTTCCCTGATGCTGGCCACAACTTAAAAACATACTTTCCTACATACTTGTTGGCCAGTTTCTGAATGGAGGCAAGGCCTTTCTTCTGCAATCTGCACTCCCATAGCTGACTTTTTAATGAACAGTGGAGTAGAACATACTGTGGGAAAACCACCCTCCCATGCTGATTTCCAGAGCCATTAGAAATGAACAAGATCTAGTATATAACAGAAGCCCTCTTCCTGCTTAGCAGGCTTGACAACAACTTCCTTCTTGGCAAGACAATCAGTAAGCCCAATCACTTTGAAACACACTCGTCTGGTTATAAACGGAACCAGGAAGTTTTCTGGAAGTGCTGAATATGCCCCCCAATTTGAGGGTCTGACTCTGATGTCCCTTCTTAGACATAATGCTTCTTTATTTCCATGGATGGCCTGTGTGAGGGAGGACTCTGGGACTTGTTTCTAAAGAGGTTTAACATTTTAAATTGATAAGGCTGGAAAATATCCACATACATGTTGAATGGCTCCTTTTCGCATTCCTGTAAAAATGATATGTCTATTATGACTCAAAGATGGTGCAGAAAATAATTATTAAAATAAGCAATTTTATACTAGACTGCTTTCTCTCCACGCCCATTGATTTAAAACTCTGTCTGAGTCTGCATGGAATATCCAATGCTTTTCTCTAAGAGAGATTAAGAATTAAGTCCCCTGCCTTTCCCATCTGTTTCTTCTTCTTAAAAATGTTCTCAGGCTTTTTTCCTGCCACTTTTCCTGGGATCATGACAAAGGTACACAGATGAAGGCTGATCTCAAAATAAGCATGTCAGTGCAAAGAAGTAAAGAAAGAAAAAAGAATGGTGGCCTAAAAGAATGCAGAGGTTTACAGAAATGATGTACCTCCTGTAAAAATCTTAACTGCTCAGAGAGTCTTGGTTTTATGGAATGCCTCCTTGGAATGATTTTTTTTCCCAGTGGCTGCAATACATAAAGGCCACTGAAATTTGCTGTTACCCTCCCCCTGCTTTTTATATCCCCTCAAGTTCGGGTCAGTTTTCACCCATCTAAGCCCGGGTGGCAACTCTGGTTTAAATACAATTTCATGCCTGATAAAATTTCATTAGGCATTTTAACTTTTAATTTCTTTTATTGACTTATTGTGCAGATGGAGAGAAATGTTTAGAAAGGGAAAAAAATTTAAATGGGGGATTTACTGAAGTCATGTTTCAGTAAGGAAGGAAATACCATTGACTTTATTACAGCTGCCTAATGTTTTCCACAAACTGTAGAAATAATGCGTTGTATCTTGGTGACCTACAATAGCAGCTGACTGCTTGCACATGATGGAAATGCAATCTGGTTTTGCTAAAAATTAACTATTTAATGTCCTGGTGTCCTGTGTCTCACTGTATCTTGTGTCTGATTTCTTTTATATGTTCTTTTCTAGTTGTGGACAGTCATTTGCTATAGGCCTGAATGCTGTGCAGCTTCCTGAGAAGGGGCTAGGGATAGATGGGGAGAGGCTGCACCAGATACCTGTATGTCTGTGTTTGCTGAGCCTACATGGTCCTAAATGCTGATGTGAAGATTTCTTCTTCCTCCTTCCTGTGCCCCCTTTACCTACTCCCCTATCCTCCATCAACCAACCCCAAAAGGGCTTTCTCTCCCTTCGTTTTCCCTTTCTTCTCTCCCTCCCTCCCCCTTCCCTTTGCCGGGCCTTATCTGATATGTTCAATGATGCGATAAAACAAAAAGGGAAGTTTTTGATTGCACGAACACACCCTTTGGAGAGATTCCAGCTGAAGAGTCTGTTAAGGAAAGCGAGAGCTGTGTAAGGAGGCCTGGGTGCTGGGTGTGAGGAAAATGCTAGCTTAGGAGGGAAAAATAATAACATGCTAGGATGGCAGTGGTGGTTGCAAGAGGTCTGGAGGGTGGGGGGAGTTCAAAAACGAGCTTGCTTAATGAGGCCTCTCTGAAGATTTACTGCTGTGGCTGCTGCTGAGAAGAGGATCCGGAGAAAAGATGTTCTGCCCTGACTAGCTTCACAGGAAGTCAGACAGGGCTTGTGTTCTCTGGCAGGCAGAAGAGAGAGCCTGTTAGGCCCGCAGCATCTAGGGACTTTCAGCCTGATTGTTTTTAAAGAGCCCTCTTCCATGCACTGTTGATGACTTTTATACATATAGTTCTCAAGGCAGAAAACCAAATAGGGAAACTGTTCTGGATGGAAGCCATTCCCCAGTTTGTCATGAGGATGTTCATATTGATTCCCAGGGGTACCATTTCCTCCCCTGACTGTACCTCTCATGTAGCCTCAGGGTGCATCCTTCAGACATCAGCTTCTTGGCTGGGAGGACACAACAGACCATCCGCGGAAGTCAGAATGCTGTCTGTCCTTTACCCAGCGGATTGGGGCCTGGCCTTTTCCCATTTTCTCCTGCGAAACCCAAAGCCTCCCTCTCTTCCAGACACTGCAAGTCAAACTCTCTGGTGCAAATATGACAGCAGCAGGCTGCCTGCACTCAAATGGGAATGCTGTCTTCATGCTAAAGGAGTTATAAGGATTAACTGCTGGGAGAAAATACTACCTTTCAGGTGCAAAACTTCACCTCTCTATAGAGTAGATACCATCACTGTCATTTTACTTATGGGAAAACGGTGGCTTAGTGAACAGGGTGATTTGCTCAAGGACACAGAGATATTTGGCTTTAGAACAGTCCTGCCCCATCTGACTACTGGAGCACACATGCACCGTGCTCTCAAGGACAGGCTGATGTCATCTTGAGAACTCATTCTGGGTAATAAATCAGAATCCTTCAAGGGGAAGAAAGACAAATGGGGTTTTGGGTGTTTTTCTCACAAAAGACAGGAAAGCAGCCCTCTGGTACACCACGTAAATCATAGTAAGTGAGACAGAATATGGAAAGACAGAGTTCAGGATTCCCACCCGTGCTACGAGCTGAGGCTGAGCTGAGCTTCAATAAAATGAACTCAGCTTACCAGGAAGGCTCAAGGTAAATCCAAAGAAGGACTGAGTGTAGCCACAGTGAGGGAAGAAAAGCAAAGGAATTCTTTGATGACAGACAGGTTCTTAGATCATTTTTCCCCCAAGGACTGAGAAAAACAGAACAGTGGCAGGAAGGAAGTCCTCCCTTCTTCACTGAGTGGTGTGTGGCAACAGGTAGAATGCCCAAAAAATTCTAAGCAGAAAATTACTTCATTGACGTCTGTTTCCACTTAAAAAATACAAGATTCCTAGTTGCCTACTGAATATATTTTCTCTTTCTTCTTTAGTAAAAAAAAGCCTGATTTTTTGGAGGGTGAGGTGAGGGACATAAGTTGCCTATCTAAAGTTTTTATTTCTCAACCTTCCTTGCTGTTAAGTTCTGGTGAATAGGATGTAAAGTCAAATTTATTTGGTGGAACGTCTAGGAAATTTCCTTTTAAAAAAAACAGACACATGGCGGCTCTCTTGTCATAAGATACAAAGCTAAGTGCTAAAGATGTCGTAGCAGAAAAGATAGAAGCCTGTGTCTCTAATGATATCTTCTTGGCCACATAAAGACTCTGAATTGTCTTTTCTCAGATTTCTTTTACAAGAAAGAATAAATTCCTCATTTGTTTGAGCCACTGTGACAGGGTCTCTGTTACTAGCAGGAGAAGCCAATTCCTAACGATACAAAAGGGAAGCTGCTTACTTTTTTCTCAGTACACAGGTAGTACACATGACACAAAGAAGTGAATGTTCAAAGTATGAAGGAGGCCAATAAATACAAGGGAGGAATTCTAAATCTATTGCATTCACCCCTTCAATGAGAATGTCATAATCTTTAATGTCAAAGGCCCTTTTGAGAAACTGTAGAAAGTTGTAGAAATCTCCTTAGGGAAATGCATATATACACTTCTGTATGAAGTCTTCACACATAATCTCAAGCATGTTATGGAATCAGTGAAGCCTGTCCGCAAAGCCCTTGTTAGGGATTTCTGCACTGGGTTACAGTTAGGTCAAGACAGAAAAGAAGGGACTAGATCTGGCTTGACTAATAGACTGTGCATTCAGGGTCTTTTACACAGGAAGTCTCACGACTAGACTGAGTTACCTGGGTAGTCATACATCTTCCTAGGAGCCTTCTAAGAGAGCAACCTAAATCTTTTGGACTTGAAATGGGGTAATAAGACTGTTTTCTAGAGGAAAAATGAAAGGTCTGAGATCTGGTAGGACTCAGGGACAGTCCGGGCCATCACAGGGGGCTTCAAGAGGTTTCTGAGGCCAGCTGTAGCCCAGTGTTAAAACAAAAAATGTGCAAACAGCTGATTTACTCTGCAAAACGGAGCAAAGGATGTTAGGAAGTGCCTCAGGATAGAATGGGAACCATCTTTAAGGAAGTATCCACTTCTGTTTATTGGATTTTAGTAGATTCTGAGTAGTTTTACAGGACTTTATATGTTTGTGTGACACAATGACAAGACATTTGAATAGTTGGTTGGTTAACAAAAATGTAACAAGATATTTTACTTATAGCACAGCTGTTCCAATGTTTGGGCATTCCATTTCAAACTGCTATGAGCTGATCTAGTCCAAAGAGGCTTTACTGAAAAAAAAGTTGCAGTACACAGTGTCCATTGGTGAATTCGCCTAAATAGTGTTTTGTGCATTATGTCTGACGGCAAGTACATATATTTGGAAGCTGTTTTGGTTTCATTTTCCAACAAAGTAATCCTTCCCTCACAAATTTTAATTGGATGATGCCACAGAATAGGCCTAATCCAGTTGTGAAAATGTGTGAGTCCTATCATATTAATCCCCAATTGGGAAAAAATGTATAACTCATTTCTTTAGATCTTTATCGTACATGATTTCTTCTTGAATTATTTACGTATCTTTCACTCTTTTTCAAAAACAAGGTAAAACAAAAAAACAAAACCCCAGAAACAAAAAACAAATGCCCTGATTTGTTCATTTCAACCTCCAAGATTATACAAGGAACATAATAATAGTGTTTGTGGAGCATTTTCTCATATTTTAATAGAAAATTAGAATATTCTGGGGCAGTTCTTGAATTTCAGTGTGATAAGAATCACTTGTGGAGTGTGTTAAAATGCAAATACCAAGGCCCCTCTGGACTCATTCAGGGGCCCATGCTGCTGTTAGTAGCTATTGTGCTTTTTTTTTTTTTATAGTTTAAGTTCTAGGGTACATGTGCACAATGTGCAGGTTTGTTACACATGTATACATGTGCCATGTTGGTGTGCTGCACCCATTAACTGGTCATTTACATTAGGTATATCTCCTAATGCTATCCCTCCCCCTTCCCCGCACCCCATGACAGGCCCCGGTGTGTGATGTTCCCCTTCCTGTGTCCAAGTGTTCTCATTGTTCAATTCCCACCTATGAGTGAGAACACGTGGTGTTTGGTTTTCTGTCCTTGCGATAGTTTGCTCAGAATCATGGTTTCCAGCTTCATCCATGTCCTTACAAAGGACGTGAACTCGTTCTTTTTTATGGCTGCATAGTATTCCATGGTGTATATGTGCCACATTTTCTTAATCCAGTCTGTCATTGATGGACATTTGGGTTGGTTCCAAGTCTTTGCTATTGTGAATAATGCCACAGTAAACATACGTGTGCATGTGTCTTTATAGCAGCATGATTTATAATCCTTTGGGTATATACCCAGTAATGGGATGGCTGGGTCAAGTGGTATTTCTAGTTCTAGATCCTTGAGGAATCGCCACACTGTCTTCCACAATGGTTGAACTAGTTTATAGTCCCACCAACAGTGTAAAAGTGTTCCTATTTCTCCACATCCTCTCCGGCACCTGTTGTTTCCTCACTTTTTAATGATCGCCATTCTAACTGGTGTGAGATGGTATCTCATTGTGGTTTTGATTTGCAGTTCTCTGATGGCCAGTGATGATGAGCATTTTTTCATGTGTCTGTTGGCTGTATAAATGTCTTCTTTTGAGAGGTGTTTGTTCATATCCTTCACCCACTTTTGGTTGGTGTTGTTTGATTTTTTTCTTGTAAATTTGTTTAAGTTCTTTGTAGATTCCGGATATTAGCCCTTTGTCAGATGGTTAGATTGTAAAAATGTTCTCCCATTCTGTAGGTTGCCTGTTCACTCTGATGATAGTTTCTTTTGCTATGCAGAAGCTCTTTAGTTTAATTAGATCCCATTTGTCAATTTTGGCTTTTGTTGCCATTGCTTTTGGTGTTTTAGTCATGAAGTGCTTGCCCATGCCTATATCCTGAGTGGTATTGCCTAGGTTTTCTTCTAGGGTTTTTATGGTTTTAGGTCTAACATATAAGTCTTTAATTCATCTTGAATTAATTTTTGTATAAGGTGTAAGGAAGGGATCCAGTTTCAGCTTTCTACGTATGGCTAGCCAGTTTTCCCAGCGCCATTTATGAAATAGGGAATCGTTTCCCCATTTCTTGTCAGGGTTGTCAAAGATCAGATGGTAGTAGATGTGTGGTATTATTTCTGAGGCCTCTGTTCTGTTCCATTGGGCTGTTGTGCTTTCAAACACACAATCTAAGTTTTACAGAGCTGAAGTTTCTTTTGATAAAAGGGTGAGATTATTTGCTTATTTTATTTCTTTCTATTTGAAGACTGTACAAATACTTTAAAACAATATTATATTGAACAGTAGTGTGAATAGTGACATCAGGAAGAAAGTAGGAGGGAAAAACCTTGGTTCTCGTAACCACTGTACCCTGAGTGGGATATAAAGTTACATCTGACAACCCATGAGATGATGTACGTGCCTGGAACATAACTGACCGTCAGTCACTGGAGTGAATTCTGAGGGACCCCATCATTTCTATGGTGCCTCCTAAATGCTGTGTCACCTTAGGATTTGAAAACACCCTTCTCTTCTTAGACTATTCAAGTGATGATTGAATTGATGACAATATCAGGAAGAGAAACTTTTAAGCCCTTCTCAGATGCTGTTCTATCTGCTTCATGTTATAAGCCCACAGATGGTTCTCCCTTTAGGAGACTTCGAACAGTCTTGTTTTACAATGTTAGGAATTATAGTATTTTCAATATGCTGCTCTAAAAGTGCCATTTATGTTTATAATATACTGTCCTTTAACCTAGAAGTATGTATCATGTAAACTATAGATGTCTTTTATATTAATGCGGAGGGTCTAGTTACTCACTGTCTGCTTTCACTAAACCTCTGTGCGCAAGGAGAGCTTTCCTCTCTCTGACTCCACGTGTTGAGAAGCAGGCAAAGCTGGGTGGAGCAATGAGGCTACTTCTGAGAGGTGCCTACCCTTAGATGGGGTGGGCTAGTGCAGGGTCAACTGTGTTAGAAAGGGAAAGGTCAAACCAGCAGAAGTCCAACACATCAATCATCAGGGAAAGCTGAAGTGTGGATAGTCAGGAAAAAGAGAAGGAGAAAGGCTCACACAAAAGCAGTGGGAACTGATAAGACAGGTGAAAAAGAAGCAATAGAGTCTAGACTATTTTTCATGAATGGGTTCATGGTTCTTAAATTTCATTTTTGGTAGCATAAAATTTCATTTTCCTGACAATACAAGCCTTTGTGAGTCACATTTTGAGTAATCATTCAAGGTGTCTAACTCTTCCAACTACCTCCAAACGCAAGATCTGTAGTAACACTGGAGTCTCACCTATTTATTTGCAGAGGGTCTTAGGGCATCTAAAGGGAGCTCACTCCACGCCCTATATCCTCATATGATTTTGTTACAGCTTCTCTGTTTATTTCAGCCACCTTTGAAGGCGTTGAATAGTACCATCATCCCAATGCCACTGCCCACCTGTGGGCACTGATGCCCTTGCCTGGGATGGAGCCCCCTCGAGGCCCTTCAAGCAGCCAGTCCTCAGGGTGCGAGGGTAGAGTGGCTTTCCCTAGAGCCCTCAAAGTGAGAATGCTGCTGTGTCCAACCTGACACGGGGAGACCAGTTCTTCCTCCCAGCTGGCTGTCACACTTTGTCTCTAGGCCCCAAACAGTGTGGCTCCCGTCTCACAGAGTTCCTCAGGAAAACTCTTTCTTTCTGCCTTTCTCTACAGAGCTCAGAAATGAATCCATGGGGCTGAGATGAGGAACTAGAACCCAGGGCACATACCACGTTATTCTGTCTATTTCTCTTCCTCTAAAAGCCTACTCCCTTTTTCTGGTTCTTCAGACTCAAACCTTCATGCAAACCAACTCCTGGGATGAGCTCCACTGGTGCATTAACCATGCCTGGTATTGTGTCTGGAATTTATTCCTTCTGGTGGGTTCTTGGTCTCGCTGACTTCAAGAATGAAGCCACGGACCCTTGAGGTGCGTGTTACAGTTCTTAAAGACGGTGTGTCCAGAGTTTTTTCCTTCAGATGTTCAGACGTGTCTGGAGTTTCTTCCTTCCTGTGTAGGTTCGTGGTCTCGCTGACTTCAGGAATGAGGCCACAGACCTTCACAGTGAGTGTTACAGCTCTTAAAGGTGGCGTGTCCAGAGTTGTTTGTTCCTCCTGGTGGGTTCGTGGTCTCGGTGACTTCAGGAATGAAGCCTCAGACCCTTGCGGTGAGTGTTACAGCTCATAAAGGTAGTGCAGACCCGAAGAGTGAGCAGCAGCAAGATTTATTGTGAAGAGCAAAAGAACAAAGCTTCCACAGGTGGAATGGGACCCAAGCGGCTGACTTGGGTGGCCAGTGTTTATTCCCTTATTTGGCCCCACCCACATCCTGCTGATTCGTCCATTTTACAGAGTGCTGATTGGTCCGTTTTTACAAAGTGCTGATTGGTGCGTTTACAAACCTTTAGCTAGACACAGAGCACTGATTGGTGCATTTTTACAGAGTGCTGATTGGTGCGTTTACAAACCTTCAGCTAGACAGAGCACTGATTGGTGCATTTTTACAGAGTGCTGATTGGTGCATTTACAAACCTTTAGCTAGACACAGAGCACTGATTTATGTGTTTACAATCCTCTAGCTAGACAGGAAAGTTCTCCAAGTCCCCACCCGACCCAGAAGCCCAGCTGGCTTCACCTCTCAGTATGTCTGCATCTCACTAGACAGAAAGGCATCTCTGCTTCTGGGGTCCACTTCTTAATGCAGTCATTTCTTGGCCTGGTTTAAAGCCTTAGCATCTATGTGGACAGCGTGGGACATGTTGTGCGTGCATACCCTATACACAGATAGCGCTCCAGCATTTGTCCGTTGCTTTCTTAGAAGACTAGGAAACCACTGAAGTAAGCAGCAGAGTTAACCTCAAAGGTGGAGGTCACATAGTTCTCATATTATAGCTAATATGTATTTGCCAAAATAGTTCTAAATCTCAGGACCTGTGATATTTCCTGCGTGAATTCCACAGTTTAGTTATGAGCCCCTAAGAGTGAGCATGTTGTCTAATATCCTCAGTAGATCCCAAATGACTTTTAGTTAGAAAGAGTGAAACTGGATAATTAAACTCTGTGACAATTAATTACCTCTCTGCTTGAACAGAGCCTGCTCTGAACAGCGTTATGCGGTGGATGAGGTTCTGGTCTCATGGCACCAGCAGTTCACACTCTTCCGTGCTTCTACCCCCACTTCACCTTGTCTAGGGAGCCCTCTGTCCCTTGGGGGAAGTAAAGGCCAGAAGCACTGTGGCCAGAGACAAGGATCTGGGGTCAGAAAACAATTTCAAAGTATAGCCTTGCCACCTATTAGCTGTATGACCTTGAGGGTTCCTTAACATCGATAAGCCTCAGTTTCCTTATCTGACAAATGGAAATAACCTCAAAATGCTGGCATAAATGTCAAATGAGATAGTTCTGCTACCTAGTTAAGACTTGGTAAAAGAAAGCTGTTCTTATTCTTGGTTTTCCTTTGTATGGTTCTCCCTCCCAAGATGTCCCATGTCCCATACACATCCTCTCCCTCCCTGCATGTGAAACCTGCTATCAGAAAAGCATCAGAAAAACAAATTTCATCATAGCTGCTAAGTGCATTATGGGAAGGAGATAGCACGGTTGTGGTATATGGTGGCATTTAAATACTTTGAGTCAGTTAAGGTACATGTGACATATCTGCAGACTATATTTTTCTGAAGGTATTTGCGTGATTAAATGAAAGAAGGCTAAAAGCTTTCCCTTCATTCAACAAACCTTCATTGAGCACCTACTGAGTGTGAAGCACCGTGGTAAGCATGCCATATATGTACAGTAGCATTAGAAGCTGATATTGTCTCTGCACTCACGGAACTTTGAATCTTGCAAATTAAAAAAAGGCTAACAGTGGAATGTTAAATACTGGCAACCATGTAGGATGGGAAAGTAAATGTTAGGCATCTTCATGTTCACAAATTACTACATTCCATTTTATAGTTTGGTGGGAATGGGGGATAAGAGAGTTTTAGGGGAACTAGGAGATTGGGAGGAATGATGGTGAATATGGATTAAAACATAAAAAAATAGATAATTTCTAAGTAAAAGAGCATTCTAATAGGTTGAAAATAATCACACACAAGCAGCTCTAAGATCAAATGACCTCTTGGTTGAGATTTGAGATTGCAGACTAGCTCCCTAAAGCAGCTGAGGCTCAAATTCAGTAAAATATCGATTTATGGCTTGACTAAGCACTGGGATCATTCCATAAAAATGGATATCCTAGAAAAGAGGAAATTGGCTATTTTCTTAATAATTTTATTGAAAAAAGTTCTCTTTTTCAGCAGTCAAAAGAATGTACTTCTATTTCCCTCTATTAATAAGTTAGAAAATACAAAAAGCTAATATAATTACAAAAAAGCTTACAAAATTATTTAAACCTTTACTAGGTGCTTTGCATGAGACTACCACATTTTACCTAAAATGAAATCCTAAAAAGAGATTATATAAAAACAAAATTTTCTTATAAATTAAACAAAATCTTTGAAACTTTTGAAGGGCTACTAAATCTTGTACAATATGTAGTTTAACTATTTTCCAAATCTGATAATTTTTTTTAAAGGATTTAGAACACATAAGTACTAACAGTGCCTTCTCCTGTGGTGCTTATGTGGCACTGTGTGATAGGAGCACTTAAAGAGATTTTTTTCTTTCAGTCCCATATAATCCTCGACATCACTCTGTGATGTGGCTTTTATGCTCATTTTACTCATAGGAAACTGAGGCTTAGAGAGGTTAATGTCATTTACTGGCAGGCAGAATAACCAGTATTTGAATTTCCAGCCCTGAGCTTTTTCCACTAAACCAAGTGGCGGCACACAAATCTCTATGGGTGACAGTCCTGGCAGCTTAGATTTTGCCTTTTATCTGAAAATGGCTTATGATTTATTTTCTGATTTAGAATCTGAAAAGGATGTGGATTAAGTTATTTTATGAAGACAATTAGCCAGCTCTTGAAGCAAATTTGAATCAACAAAACTACAAAACCTCATAATAATCTGACCCTTAGATTGCAAGAAAAAAAGGAGAGGAAGGGTGGGCAAAGGGCAACAGGAAAAGGGAAGAATAATCAGGCTTTGGTGCAGCAGAGAAGAGTAGAGATGGATTCCCATGAGAAAGTCCCACATGAATGAGGGACACTCATGCCTGGGTCTTCAGGACCTGGTTACCTGCCTATTGTAGGCTCCCACAGGGCCCATGGGCTTTTATACTAGGAATGGTATTGGGATGGTATCAGGACTGTTTATGCTGGGAAGAGAGTGGGCATTAGAGATCAGGTACATCCTATAGCAAGAGGCTCACTGAAATGTAATACTTTGTATTCAGACTCATACACAGACGAAAACAACTAAACATTGTAAGATTTTTGGATGTTTCCTGGAAGTATATGACATTTGCTTTCAAGTATGTGACGACAATCATCTGTTATTTTCCACTTCTGGCCAAGGCAGAAAACAATGTGAGAGGCCAGTTTCACCTTTGATATAAGTTCTAGACCTTGGATTAGAAACTTGGGGGTGTACACTCCATCACAAAAGACTTCTTTGCTGAGTTTAGGTGATCTTTCTGGAGGGTGGGAGGTCAATCCAGGTTGTCATAGAAGTGAGGATCCAAGTATGGGACAGTGTGGCTAAATGTACTTTTCATTCATTCTTTTGGATGTGGTTAGGGTCATGGGCCCTAGAGTCCAAAGGTCTGAGTTTGAATCCCAATTTTGCCGATTCCTAGCTGTGTGACCTTGGGCAAGTTACTTAATCACCCTATGCCAAGGTTTGTTAAATAATAATGTGCTAAATAGGGATAATAGTAATACATAGGCATGTAGTGGGGGTCATATACGACAATTTCTATAAGCCATTCAGTACATAGTAAGCTTTTAAGAAATGTTAGCTGTTATAGGCTAATTAATTCTTAAATGAATATTGATTAATCTAATACAAAATGTATCTTGTCACTCAGGAGTTTAAGAAAAGAAATTATTTCTTCTTTGTAATTTAGGTCAGAAAATCTAAGGAAATATATAGGTTGAAAGCCTTCTAACCACGATTCCATAATGAGAGGGCTCATGTCCTGTTCATGTGGCAATTCTAAAGCTGGAATTGGTGGGGGTTGCCTCTTGGAGGAGGTTTCAGGGACTGAGTCTCTAGAAAGGGATCTGGCTCCTGGTAGAAAGATTTAGGAAATATAGCTATTAGTTCTATTCATGAGGCTGGAACCAGGCATTAAAGAACTGCTTACAAAGCAGAACAGTTTCTGATATTTCTGGGAATCAGAAGTTGTGCGAGTGTCTGTGTCTATGTGGGTGCGGGTAGGTAAAGGGAGGAGGGATAGATAAGGGAGGCTTAAGAACAAAGTGAGTCGAGGTGAGGCAGCTTGTCTACAAGAACCACAAAATTTTACATGGGGTGGAGGAAATGGGGAGATTGTAACAAATCTAGGCTCACCAGGGTTTTCTTTGTACATTTATTGTGCAATTCCTCCAGCCTTTTGAATTCTGATTTAAGATGTTCCCGGCCCTTTAGGTGCACCAAGGTGACACATGAAGAAGAGAGTTCAAGCTCTTTCTGAAAGCAAACCCATCAGGAGGAGAGAGACTCTGTATATCATTACGAATCTAGAGTGAAAGGGCAGAAAGCATATGTTTTTATATTGCAAAGAAGCATTATCTCTTTTGCTTTCAATTAGAAATTGTTTCTAATAATCAAGTTTTCTAAATAGTCACTTTGTACCTTAACATATCTAGCAGAGCACATTTTTAAAGCAGTGCCCTAATACAACCAAGGATTTATTGTACTCTCATTTTTTAACTACTTTCATAACACAGGAATGGTAAAAAGTTTAAAAAATGTTTCTATTATATAAATATAATTAATACACACTTTAGCAAAAATTCAAACAATTTCAAAATTAATTAATAATGAATTTAAAATTTATTGCGTATGTCTGTGGACTTTGACCACATTTGGTTACACACTAATTCTATGATTGATTTTGCAAAGGAATTATCTGTCAAACTAATATTAATACTTATTGAGCACCTATTATGTGCCAGGCACTTTGCTAGAAGCTTACCCTAAAGGAATCAGTAAGATAAACATAGTTTCTATCCTCAGGGAGTCTATCAGACAACAGAAATCTTATAATAAGTGAACGTGTAGTGAAAACATATATTAAGTCGGCTGGGCGTGGTGGCTCACGCTTGTCATCCCAGCACTTTGGAAGGTTGAGGCAGGTGGATCATGATGTCAGAACTTCAAGACCAGCCTGGCCAACGTGGTAAAACCCCATCTCTACTAAAAATACAAAAATTAGCTGGGCGTGATGGCGGGCGCCTGTATCCCAGCTATTCTGGAGGCTGAGGCTGAGGCAGAGAATTGCTTGAACCCAGGAGGTGGAGTTTGCAGTGAGCCGAGATCGCGCCACTGCACTCCAGCCTGGGTGACAAAAGTGAAACTCCATCTCAAAAAAAAAAATATATGTGTATATATATATATTTAATAATAATATATATTTTAATGTATTATATATTTTTAATGTATATGTTATATAATATATATATTTTAATATATTATATATGTTAATATATATTATATAATATATGTTAATATATATTATATAATTTATGTTAATATATATTATATAATATATATGTTAATATATATTATATAATTTATGTTAATATATATTATATAATATATATGTTTATATATATTATATAATACATGTTAATATATATTGTATAATATATATGTTTATATTATATAATATATGTTAATATATATTACATAATATATATATTTTAATATATATATTATACATATATTAGGTCAAAAGAAAGGCTCGTTCCTGCTCTAAGATGGCCAACTAGATGCAGCCAGGAGGAACATCTCCCACAGAGGGACCAGAACATTGGGAAGACTGGCACACTCCTAGCAGATCTACAGAGGGAAGGCATCGAGAGTGGACAGAGGGAAAACAGAAATGCTGGGCTGAAGCAGGAGGAAGCAGGAAATGCTGCATGGGGCTACCATGCATTGGCTGTCATTCCTGGCCCCCAGTGATTTCTGCCTAAAGGGTGAGTTGAACAGGCAAGGAGCAACCCGCCCTCTCCACAGGCCTCTGGAATCCCAGCAGGAAGAGACCTCTTGATGACCACAGGCGGTGGTGGGGAGAGCTGCTCTGAGAAGTGGTAGGGTCAGAACTCCAGCCAATGCAGAGCCCAGAGGGCTTGGTGTGGGAGTGTCTATAGTGGAACACAGCCAGGGATGCCCCTCAGTTCTACTGGCTCCCAAAGGAGACTTTAGCCCTTAGGATAACTGTTGGACTTGAATTCTGCAGGGTGGTCTTGCCCATGAGATGGGGCCAGTCCAACCTGAGCACCCCTCGGCCTGCTGGCCTCTCCGGGGCCCAGAAGCTTGGTTGTGTCTGCTTGAATTGGAGCCCCTAGGCACCCCCTGGGGGCCCGTGTCATAGCTGTTGCACTGGAGGACCACCCATGACCAGCAGAGTACTCCAGCAGAGCTGCGCCCACTGGACACACAGCAGTCCACCTGTGCCCACCCCCCACCACACTTCCCCATGGTGCTTTGCCTGAACATGTTCACCCACGGCCAGCCACCCCCCATTGCTTTGCCAGCACATGCATGCCTGGGTGGACCTTGCCTTCCCTTCTCTGCCAGTACATGTCCATGTTCACCCTGCTGTGTCACTGCTGCTGGTGTGAGTGTGCCCTGTCCCCATTCAACCCACCTGGGATGGTTAATACTGAGTGTCAACTTGATTGGATTGAAGGATACAAAGTATTGATCCTGGGTGTGTCTGTGAGGGTGTTGCCAAAGGAAATTAACATTTGAGTCAGTGGGCTGGGAAAGGCAGACCCACCCATAATCTGGGTGGGCACCATCTAATCAGCTACCAGCATGGCTAGAACATAAGTAGGCAGAAAAATGTGAAAAGAGGGACTGGCCTAGCCTCCCAGCCTACATCTTTCTCCCATGCTGGGTCCTTCCTGCCCTTGAACATTGAACTGCAAGCTCTTCAGGTTTGGCACTCAGACTGGCTCTCCTTGCTTCTCAGCCTGCAGATGGCCTATTGTGGGACCTTGTGATCATGTGAATTAATACTTAATAAACTCCTCTCTGTCTGTCTGTCTGTCTGTCTCTCTCTCTGTCTCTCTCTCTCTCTTTAGAGAACTCTAACACACCACCTTCCTGCCATTGTCACTGGAGCATTGACAGACACAGAGCCTGCCAGCCCCACCAGTGCCCCACCCCTGCACTGACACTGCTCCTGGCATGAAACTAGGCACAAAAACAGCAGACTTGCCCCTAACCTGAGTATTCATCACCACCAGCATGAATGCACAGAGGGCACACACAGTCCTGTTCCCACCAGCACTCTGCCCCCCTGCTAACACCACAACCAGCGCAAAAGTGCGCACAGTTGCCAGAAGGGATGCCCTCTCCCCGCAAGCTGTACTGCTTCCACTGTTGCTGTGAACACCTGCAAAGAGGCTGGCACCCCAGTGCCTGCTAGCACCCTGCTGCAGCTGATATATGTGTACCCCACCACACTGCCATTGCCACTGCTGCTGTTATTTACAAACGAGGACAAATCCCACTGCCACTGGCCTACAAAGTGCTTTGGCTGACACCACTCATTGCAGTGTTGTGCCCAGTGGTCTGTGAATACCTCAGGCCCTCCAGTACAGCAGGCTTCTAACCTCCAGGAGCCAGAGAACAAAGCCAGGGCTCTATATAAGTCCCTCAGAATTAGAGCACATAGTCCAGGAGTCACCTGCTGAGCCTTGCCCCGCTAAAATCTTCCAGAAATGAAGCCAGTTAACGGCTTCAAGTTGACACTCAGTATTAACCATCCCAGGTGGGTTGAATGGGGACAGGGCACACTCACACCAGCAGCAGTGACACTGCAGGGTGCACATGGACATGGACAATCAAACCCCCAAGGTCATCAAATGAAAGAAAATAAAAAAAACCATCTAAAGGTCAGCAACTTCAAAGATTCAAGAAACGTGAGCCCACAAATATGAGAAATATCCAGCATAAGAATTCTGACAACTCAAAAAGCCAGAGTGTCTTCCTTCCTTCTAATGACCACATTAATTCTTCAGCAAGAGTTCTTAACCAGGTTGAGATGGCTGAAATGACAGAAATAGAATTTAGAATATGGTAAGGAATGAAGATAATTGAGATAAAGGAAAACATTTAAACCCATTCTAAGGAAGATAATAATCTCGATAAAATGATACAGGAGCTGACAGACAAAATAGTCAGTATAGAAAAGAATGTAAAGACCTGATGGAGCTGAAAAACACACCGCAAGAATTTCATAATGCAATTGCAAGTGTTAACAGCAGTACAGACCAAGCTGAGGAAAGAATCTCAGAACTTGAAGAATGGCTTTCTGAAATAAAACAGTCAGACAAGATAAAATAAAAAAGAATGAAAAGGAATGAACAAAACCTCTGAGAAATGTGGGATTATGTAAAGAGACCAAATCTACAACTCATTGGTGTTCCTGAAAGATGCAGAAAATGGAAGTAACTTGAGAAACATATTTTAGGATATCATTTATGAGAACTTCTCCAACCTAGCTTGAGAGACCAACATTTAAATTCAGGAAATGCAGAGAACCGTTGCAAAATTCTTCACAAGAAGCATCCCCAAGACACATAATCATCAGGTTCTCCAAAGTCACATGAAAGAAAAAAATGTTAAAGATAGCTAGAGAGAAAGGGCAGGTCACTTATAAAGGGATGCCCATCAGACTAACAATGGACCTCTCAGCAGAAATCTTACAAGCCAGAAGAAACTGAGGGCCTTTATTCAAGATTATTTTTTTTTGAGATGGAGTCTCGCTCTGTCACCCAGGCTGGAGTGCAGTGGCGCGATCTTGGCTCACTGCAAGCTCTGCCTCCTGGATTCACGCCATTCTCCTGCCTCAGCCTCCTGAGTAGCTGGAACTACAGGTGCCCACCACCACGCCCAGCTAATTTTTTGTATTTTTAGTAGAGACAGCATTTCACCATGTTAGCCAGGATGGTCTCGATCTCCTGACCTCATGATCCACATTCCAACCAAGAATTTAATATCTGGCTAAACTAAGCTTCATAAGCAAAGGAGAAATAAGATCCTTTTCAGACTAGCAAATGCTGAGGGAATTTGTTACTACCAGATCTTCCTTACAAGAGCTTCTCAAAGAAGCACTAATATGGAAAGGAAAGACTATTACCAGGCACTACCAAAACACACAACTACACAGACCAGTGACATTTTAAAGCAACCACACAAACAAGTTGGCATAATAACCACCTAACACCATGATGACAGAATCAAATTCACACATATCAATATTAACCTTGAATGTAATCAGGCTAAATGCCCCAATTAAAAGGCACAGCATGGTAAACTGGATAAAGAAGCAAGACCCAATGGTATGTTGTCTTGAAGAGACCCATCTCATATGCAGTGACACCCATAGGCTCAAAATCAAGGGATGAAGAAAAGTCTACAAAGCAAATGGAAGACAGAAAAAAGCAGGGGTTGCAATCTTAATTTCATAAAAAATATGGATTTAAAACCAAAAAAAAGTTTTTAAAAAAGACAAGATCATTGTATAATGGTAGAGGGTTAAATCCAACAAGAAAAGCTAACTATCCTAAATATATCTGCACCCAACACAGGAGCACCCAGATTCATAAAGCAAATTCTTAGAGACCTTCAAAGAGACTTAGATTCCCACACAATGATAGTGGGAGACTTCAATACCCTACTGACAGTATTAGATCATAGAAACAGAAAATTACCAAAGATATTCAGGACCTGAACTCAACACTGGACCAAATAGACTTGATAGAAATCTACAGAACTCTACTCAAAAAAACAAGAGAATATACATTCTTCTCCTTGCCACATGGCACATACTCTAAAATTGACCACACAACTGGACATAAAACAGTCCTCAGCAAATGCAAAGGAACTGAAATTATACTAACTACCCTCTTGGACAATGGCACAATAAAACTAGAAATTAAGAATAAGAAAATTGCTCAAGACCATACAATTACATGGAAATTTAACAACCTGCTCCTGAATGACTTTTGGATAAATAATGAAATTAAGGCAAAAATCAAGAAGTTTTTTTGAAACTAATGAGACCAAAGATACAACATACTAGAATATCCAGGACACAGCTAAGGCAGTGTTAAGAAGAAAACTTATAGTACTAAATGCCCACATCAAAAGTTAGAAATATCTTAAATTAATAACCTAACATCACAACTAAAAGAACTAGAGAAGCAAGAGCTAACCAACCCCAAACTAGCAGAAGACAAGAAATAACCAAAATCAGAGCTGAACTGAATGAGATTGAGACACACACACACACAATTCAAAAGATCAATGAGTCCAGAAGCTGTTTTTTTTAAATTAATAAGATAGACTACTAGCTAGACTAATAAAGAAGAAAAAAGAGAAGATTGAAATAAACATACTTAGAAATAACAAAGGGAATATTACCACTGACTCCACAGAAATACAAATAATCGTCAGAGACTACTATGAACACCTCTATGCACATAAGCTAGAAAATCTAGAAGAAACAGATAAATTCCTGGACACATACACCCTCCCAAGGCTGAACCAGGAAGAAATTGAATCCCTGAACAGACCAATACTGAAATTGAAACAGTAATAAGTAGCCTACTAACAAAAAAGGCTCAGGACCAGGTGAATTCACAGCCAAATTCTGCCAGATGTAGAAAGAAATGTTGGTACGATTCCTACTGAAACTATTCCAAAAAACTGAGAAGGAGGAACTCCTCCCCAGCTCATTCTATGAGGCATTATTCTGATACCAAAACCTGGTAGAGACACAACAACAACAAAAAAACAAAACTTCAGGCCGATATCCTTTATGAACACTGAAGCAAAAATCCTCAACAAACTACTTGCAAACTGAATCCAGCAGCACATCAAAAAGGTAATCCATCATGACCAAGTAGGCTTTATCCCTGGGATGCAAGGTTGATTCAACATATGGAAATCAGTAAACATGATTCATCACATAAACAGAAATAAAGAAAAACACCACATGGTCATCTCAATAGATGCAGAAAAGGCTTTCAACAAAAGTAAAATCTCATGTTAAAAACTCTTATTAAACTAGGTATTAAAATAACATACCTCAAAATAATAAGAGCCATCTATGACAAACCCTTAGCCAATATCACACTGAATGAGCAAAAGCAGGAAGCATTCCCTTTGAAAACTGGCAGAAGACAATGATGCCCTTTTTCACCACTCCTCTTCAACATAGTATTAGAAGTTTTGGCCAGGGCAATCAGGCAAGAGAAAGAAATAAAGGGCATCCAAATAGGAAGAGAGGAAGTCAAACTATTTTTGTTTGCTGATGACAGGATTTTATATCTAGAAAATCCCAGAGTCTTAGCCTAAAAACTCCTTCAGCTGATAAACAACTTCAGCAAGGTCTCAGGATACAGAACCAAGTACAGAAATCACTAGCATTCTTATTTACCAATAACAGACAAGACAAAAGCCAAATCAGGAATATTTTCCCATTCACAATTGCCACAAAAAGAATAAAATACCTAGGAATACAGCTAACCAGGGACCTGAAAGATCTCTACAATAAGAATTATGAAACACTGCTCAAGGAAATCAGAGATTACACAAACAAATGGAAAAACATTCCATGCTCATGGATAGGAAGAATCAATATCATTAGAATAACCATACTGTCCAAAGCAATTTACAGATTCAATGCTATTCCTATCAAACTCCCAATGACATTGCTCACAGAACCAGAAAAAACTATTTTAAAATTCATATGGAAAGAGCCCAAATAGTCAAGGAAATTCTAAGCAATCGTAAGGAAAAAGCAGGAGGGATCATGCTACCCAACTTCAAACTATACTATAGGGCTACACTGACCAAAAACAGCATGGTACTCGTAAAAAACAGACACATAGACTGATGGAACAGAGTAGAGAGCCCAGAAATAAGGCCACAAACCTACAACCATCTGATCTTTGACAAAGCTGACAAAAACAAGCAATGGGGAAAGGATTCACTATTCAAAAAATGGTGCTGGGATAACTGGCTAGCCATATCCAGAAGACTGAAACTGGAAACTGGACCCTTTCCTTATACCATATACAAAAATCATCTCAAGATGGGCTAAAGACTTAAATGTAAAACCCAAAACTGTAAAATCCCTGGAAGACAACATAAGCAACATCATTCTGGACATAGGAATGGGCAAAGATTTCATGATGAAGATGCCAAGAGCAATCGTAACAAAAGCAAAAATTGGTAAGAAGGTTCTAAGAAAACTAAAGAGCTTTTGTAGAGTAAAAGGATCTATCAACAGAGTGAACAGACAACCTACAGAATGGGAGGAAATTTTTGCAAAGTATGATCTGATAAAAGTCTAATATCCAGCATCTGCAAGGAACTTCAATTTGTAAGAAAAAAAAAACCATTAAAAGTGAAGGAAAAATACTTCTTTATTTTCAATTTCAGTGCTTGAGAAATAGAGCCAAATATAGCTACTGGTTGTAGCAACTACTGCAGTCTTCTTAGCTACAGAGAAGCCATGACTGCTCCTGTGCTGCTCATCAACATTTCAAAGTTACAAAGTGAACCCAACACCATGCCCAGTTCAGTTACAAAGTTGGAGACAGAGTTGTGCATACCTACAGGTATGTTATCTGCAAGAAGATATTGTAAGAACATAGAGCCTCATGACTTTGAAAAAAATATACATCAAAATGCAATTTTTAATGAGTCTGCTATCTGTTCCTATAAGCCAACTCCAACTCACTGCTTTGCAACTTGAGCCTTTATTCTTTCTGCAACACTTATACTTCATTTCTTGCTACCTTTCCCTTCTCAGTTGACAGTTCCAGTTTCCACAGAGGCAAAAAACAAAAACGAAAACAAAAACAAAAAACAACAAAAACAGCTGCATTTAAATATATATTTAAAATTTATGATATATATGTGCAAGGATGTTTATGGCAGCATTATTGATATTACTGATGAATTTGGGATAACTTTAATGACCATAAATATGGGAAGGACTAAATAAAACATCATACACTGATATTCTGGAATATTATGGAGCCACTACAAATAATATAATACTGGTATTAAAGGCTATTCATGATTATATTTCTGAGTAAAAAGAAGGAGGTTATAGAACAATATGTTTAACAAGATCCCATTAAAAAGAAGCAATCCTCTCTCTATAGGTACATTAAATGTATATTGCATGTATACACATATATTTTATACACACATATATATTATACAGTATATGTGTTTGTGTGTTTAAAAAGACTGGAAAGATACTTGTTGGATTTGTAAGTGATTATTCCAGGGGAGTGGGAATGCGGGTAATTTTTACTTTTAAACATTTCGGTATTGTTTTCTTTAATAAGAAGGCAATACATTAATAATTCAAAATTTTTTTAAAGATAGAGCATATCTGCTATTGAGAGTGTACTTTATAAGTGATGTCCATTTTTTTTCTCTTTCTCTCTCTCTTTTTTTTTTGTAGAGATGGGGTCTTGCTGTGCTGCCCAGGCTGGTCTAAAATTCCTGCCCTCAAGCAGTCCTCCTATCTTGGCCTCCCAAAGTGGTAAGATTACAAGCATGATCCACTACACCTGGCTGGATGTCTATTTTTATGTATCTTCTCTAAAAATGCATTATGTGTACAACTGGGTCTTCAGTATCTGACTTTTCATCCCAGGCTCAAATGTTTCCTAGACTCTTAAACCTGCCATTGTCACTTCTGAAGCATAGAAAAGGCACAGTGAGATAAAATGATTTAAAAAAAATCATCATCCAGGTTCTTGATAGTGGTAAGTCAACAAACTGAATCATAATTAATATTTTGCTTAGCCACCGATGAAGTGATATCAAATCTTATTAAATATGATCAATTAAAGCATTGTTGTAAATAAACACAAATCACTGACCACCTCAAAGCCTTTGCAGCCGCTTTTGAGAAGTGCATCTCTAAGACTGACTTGGATTTTTCCACTCCCAGTCTCATCCTCAGACAGCCCAATTACTGGGAAACACAAAGCTGAATTTGAAATTATTTTATGGGGGCGATTTTTCTGTCCCCTTACCCCCAGTTTCAACTCAATTAAGGATGCTTTCTTGTTTGGCGATTGCCCGATTGTGGGATATCTTCATATAAATTCCCCCAAAATGGAATCATGGATAGATATGTTGTAACAAACTCCACATTCCCTGATGTTTGCTTTTTTCGAAAATGCGTTAGTTCTACCTTCTTTTTAAAAATTCATTAATTCATTTATTTCTGCAAAGAGGGAGCGCCTCTAAGTCCACACACACACACACACACACACACACACACACACACGCACACGAATACCCAGGTACTTAGGCCCATGCAGTCAGTCATTTACTAAACCAATCTAGGCCGGAGAGACTGTCATCCTTCAGCCCTACAAAAGGGCTCAGTGTGTGCATCTTGCGCGGAATTAGTGCAGGCAAACAGTTCCTGGAAGGGTGAACAGCTAGCTCATGTGTAAAATGATCGCACATCGGTTCCCCAGCTGCCGCAGCCCAGCGCCGGAGCCGGAGCGGCCAGGGAAGAGCCTTCCCCCGAGGCCAGCCAGGCAGAGACGCGGGAACATAAAACACATTCCAGCGGTTGGCATCTGGGCGTGCAGCTGCCAGGCGCAGCCACTGTGTGGCCGCGGGGGCTGCGGGGCGGGCGGGGGCAGAGCAGGTCCGGCGCCAGGCCTGCAGAAAGCGGCCTGCGGGCCAGTTTGGCTCTGCAGGCTGTGGCCTCATTACTGAGAGCAATAGTTTTATCTACAAAGTGTGCTGTGGGGGATTTTGGAATCCTCCTCTGGGGCGAGGGCTTGGGGGGAGTAGCTCTGGCACTCCCAAGGCTCTGGGGTCGGGGAGCATTCCGTGTATCGTGGTGTTCATGACTCAGGCAAAAGGGAAACCCCAGAATTACCACAAAGCCATCCCAATCCTGGCTTGGCATCACCAATCAGCTAAAAGCAATGTTCTCATTTAGCATTTAGGAGTGCACGTTTGTGTCTGTGTATGCGTATGCATATTTTTAAGAATGAATTCTCCCGATTTTCATCTTTGCAAATAGATTGGGGGTTGGGGGTAGATGGCCGGTAATGCCTATTAGAACTCCAAGGGATTGGTTTTCACATGAGAGAGCTTCAGAAATGAGAAATCGCTGAAATTATCTAGTAGCAGCTTCTGAGGGACATTTACCGTGGATTCACTTTTACATTTCAGTTCATTTGAAAGCCAGTATGGTTAAATTAACCAAAATCTAAATTAAAAAAAAAATTCCACGATTCTTCCAGGCCTACTTCACATCATCAAACCAGGCCCTGCTGGAGGCCCCATTAAAATGGCAGCTCCCACTGAGAGAGAGACAAAAGCCCCCTCTCTGAATGGGGATGCTGAAACAGTGATGGACTCTCAGAACTGCTTTTTTTTTTTTTTTAATCCATTAAAAAAAAGTTACCTCTGCATTGACTGTGAGAGAGTATTTATTTCGCTCTCCACACTGTGGGAAACAGAGGCGTTCTCCCTTATAAGGACACCCAGACCTTCTTGGGAGAGGAGAGAAATATGAATCCATAACATGGCTGAACAAATTCCTCCTCGCAACTGAATTCATGGAATGTTTCAGACGTGAACAGCTTAATTTTGGTGTGGTCTGGGACAAATTAATATGACTCAAATCCCACCTCACAGAGGAAGCATCTCCTGATGAAGTGGGTGGGGTGAGTACACTCACTTCCTTCAAAATTCTGTCGAACAATCATCTCTATTAAATTTCAATATGTCTCACCCTCTCCCCCAGCAAGAAAAAAAAAACTAAGAAAAAAAAATAGGGAAATCAAGAACAAACTAAAAATATATCTAAAAAGCCTAACTGCAAAGTGTTCAGCAAATGATTATGTGAAATTTTAGGCTGTATGAATGATAATGAGTTTGTATACAACAGAATAAAAGCTTCTAGAGGGTAGTCCAGAAACTTTGTATTTTGGGAGTGAGTACATTAAACAAGATCACTCTTCTAGGTTCTCATGAAATCCTAGTTATCGTTATTCCAACCCGGAAGGCTTAGGGATGAACAAGGACATATCGTTCTTTTCTTCCAGAAGATGAACTGGACTTTTCACCTTAACACTTAATCGGACACCACTCTTTTCCAATAGAGATGCTCAGTCTCTAGCAGGGAAGGACATCTATACATGAAAATGAACTGTAATGTTATCCTCTCCAGACTAAATTTATTTACTTTTGCAAAATGGGAATAATTTCTTCACTCTTTCAAAATGGAAAAATGATTGCTAGAACATATGGGAGTAGATTGAAAGTTACTATAAATATTAGATATACAGTGGGATTTAGCAACCCACTTGCATGTGGCTCACACACATTACCTTGTATTTATAGAAGGCAGTGGTGAGAAAGATTACTTTTCAATGATCAAAAATAGAAATCACGTTTATTTGGCTTTGAACTGCATCATATGCTTGTTCTTTCTACATGTTTAGCATGTAATTATGTTTGGGTTTGGTTAGTGTTAAAAATTAGATTACATTTCCTGAACCGCTGATAATCAGCAGAAGTTCTTCAAGAAGCAAGATGGGTTGCTAGGCACTTTGAGGTGGAATGCCAGCCAAGATGCCATTTTTGAGATGCCCTTGGGCTCTATAAGCACATGAGACCATTAGAGACCATGAAATGCTGACAAACCCAGTGTGATAATGCCACTCTGTATGACAATCTCTGTAGTGGTAGAGGCTGTATATGTACTCTAATACAGTGCTCCCATTCTAGAGTGGGGTTCTCAGAACACATGTCCCTTTCCAGATGCATCTGCTATACATAGTTTTTCTATAAGAACACTGTTTTGATCAAGAATCAATAGGAGAGACATTTAATTTAATATCACTGTTAAGAGCCTTTGAAAAATGCTTATTAATAAAAGATACAAATTTATGCATCCCCTTTTCATTACAAGAATCATACACCATCAGAGGTAAAAGGAACATCCTTCAGAATTGGTTTTCAAATGCTTTTTTTGACTTGAAATAGGCTCCTTTTAAAAATGGAATAAAAAGAAATAAAAGTCTACATGGTATTCCAGTATGTAAAATAATACCAGTATGTCTTACTGAACAGGGGAAATAAATAGGGTTCCAGAAGTTCATTTTGAAAATCACTGTGTTAACATGTTTCTTAAACTTCCTGAAAAAGAAACTATATGAATCATCTGAGGATGCAAAGGAATAGTAACAAACACAGAAATCCTAAAATATCGGGGAAATGGTATCATTGTACTAAGATGGCACCTACTCGTATACAGATGAAGAAATGGGAGCCTGATTTTTTGCAACAAATGGCCAAAGGTTGCACAGCTCCTTTAGGACAAATTCAGGACCCAAATTCAATGTTTTTTCCCCCAGCTTGCAGGTCACTATCTGATGCCACCTCTGGAGTCTGGAATGCCTTTGAAATCAGGCTGTATGACACTCTAATCAATTTTAATGATCTAAAGCTTTTATAAATTGGTGAAAAATTTTATAGCACAGAACTACTTTCTGCATTGTTCTGTGCTGCCACAAAAATCAATCATAATTCTCAGGGATATTTTTATGTTCATATGTTGATGATAATCATTCCTTATATTTATGTAGCTCAGTATGCATGGCTTAAACACCACCACATGCATTCTGGAACTGGACATAGGACATGACATCCCTGACCAGTAAATCCCTTGAATGAGTGCATTTTCCCCCTCTGTGCATGTCTCCTTCTCGTCCATTGTCTGTCTCCTTTTCATGCCTGTCAGGCGGTGGCCATGACTGTGCACTTATAAAGGTCAGTGACCCAGCAGAGAGGGCAGGCCCTGCAGAAGGCGTGTTGATGAAGCATTACAATGCACACTGAATTTGTTAGCTCTCTGGCTTACTCCCAGGGGCAGGCTACAATTGTTTCCTGTGTGGCATGGCACCCACCCGGAACTCTAATGGTATGGGCCATTCCAACCAGGAATCTCTAAACCACATCCTACAAAATAAACATCCCATGTTTCCCAGCTCACTAGATTCTTATACCTGGCTATCCTTCCGTTAATTTGTACACTATACCCAGTGAAATGAATTAAAACAGAGTTATCTCTTATTTACATAAACAGCCATAGGGAGGTTTTCAAGGGATTATCTGCAAAACTGGGAGGCCACATAGATAATAATAAACTCACATCTTTCAGGTTGAAAAGTTTTAGAAGGCTGAGGTCTTAAGCCTCTTTATATTACAAATACTAAATTAAACAAAAACAGTCATGGCATTTCCTTTGAGATTGTCTCAAGGAAGGCAAGCATTTATTTCTCTCTTTGGAGCATCTACCTTTTAGTAAAGCAATGACAAAAATTAGGCCGGCAGCGGTGGCTCACGCCTGTAATCCCAGCACTTTGGGAGGTCGAGGCGGGCAGATCACAAGGTGGAGATCGAGACCATCCTGGCTAATACGGTGAAACCCCGTCTCTACTTAAAAAAAAAAAAAAAAAAAAAAAATTAGCCGGGCGTGGTGGCTGGCGCCTGTAGTCCCAGCTAGGGAGCCTGAGGCAGGAGAATGGCGTGAACCCAGGAGGCGGAGCTTGCAGTGAGCCGAGATCGCGCCACTGCACTGCAGCCTGGGCCACAGAGCGAGACTTCATCTCAAAAAAAAAAAAAATAAAAAATTAATAATGTGGGAGATTTTGATACTAAGAACTATCTTGATCTAACTGACATTCACCGAATGCTGTAACCAGTAACTTCAGAAGGTATGTTTTTAAGTACATAAAGAGCATTCATCAAGATAGACCATATGCTGGGCCATAAAACAAGACTCAAATTTCAAAGGATTGGCATTTTACAAATCTATTTTCTTACCATAGAGGAGTTAAATCAGAAATTAATTACAATAGGATCTCTTGAAGACTGCTAAATGAACTGTAGGTTAAAGAAGAAATCAGGAGAAAAATGAGAAACTTTCAAAATGAATGATAATGAACATATAACACATCAAAATTTGTGGAATACAAGTAAATCAGTTCTTAGAAGAAATACACTTTGCAATGTTTATATTTTAGTTAGGCTGGGAGTGTGGCTCATGCCTGTAATCCCAGCACTTTGGGAGGCCAAGGTGGGCAGATCATTTGAGGTCAGGAGTTTGAGACCAGCCTGGCCAACATAGCAAAACCCTGCCTCTACTAAAAACACAAAAATTTTTATTTTTGGGCGTGGTGGCACATGCCTGTAATCCCAGCCGCTCAGGAGGCTGAGGCAGAAGAATTGCTTGACCCAGGAGAGTGAAGGTTTCAGTGAGCCCAGATCGCACCACTGCACTCCATCCTGGGAGACAGAGCCAGACCCTGTCTCAAAAAAAAGAAAAAAAATGCTGGTATTTTAGTTCAAGAAAGATGTAAAATCAATGATGTAAATTTTCACTTTAAGCTACTACAAAAAGAACAAATTAAACTCAGTTAAACCATATATATGTAAATAATAGAAATAATAAATGTAAAAGTAGAAATCTATGCAATAGAAAAGAATAAAGAAAATTAACGAAAGACACAAGTTGTTTCTTTGGAAAGAGTAATAAAATTTATAAACTCCCAGCAAATCTGATTCAAGAAAAAAACCAGAAGCACAAATTACTAATATCAGGAATAAAATAAAACTATAGAGCCTATGGACCAGCAGTCCCCAACATTTTTGGCACCAGGGACCAGTTTTGTGGAAGACAATTTTTCCATGAAACGATTGGGGAGTGGGTGGTTTCAGGATGAAACTCTTCCACCTCAGATCATCAGGTATTCGATTCTGATAAGGGGCATACAACCTAGATCCCTTGCATGCGCAGTTCACGATAGGGCTAGTGCTCCTATGAGAATTTAATACCACCGCTGATCTGACAGGAGGCGGAGCTCAGGCAGTAATGCTTGCTCGCTCACTGCACACCTTCTGCTGTGTGGCCCAGGTTCTAAGAGGCCATGGACCAGTACCTGTCTGTGGCCCAGGGATTGGGGACCCCTGCTATAGACATTAAAATAATAATAAAATAAGGGTGACTTATGTCTTTATGACAATACTGGAAAAATTGGGTAACTGTATAGTAAAAATGATCCTCAGCTTCTACCTCACATAATACACAGAAATTAATCAGATGGATTATTGCAGATCTGAACCTAAAACCTAAAACTTGAAAGTTACTAAAAGAAAACATAGGACAATATTGGACGCATTAATTAAAAACAGTAAGCCATAGACAGTGAGAAAATATTTATACTATCCATATCCTACAAAGGATTTATATAGAGAATACATAAATAACTCTTACAAGTCAACAATTGGAAAAACAAGAAGTGTAATAGACAAAATACTTGGACAGATACTTCCCAAAAGATATGTACAAGAATAAATGCTCAAATATCACTAATCATCAGGGACATAAAAATTAAAACTATAATAATATATCATTTTATATCAAATGTTTGTGAGACTGTGGGATTCCTAGAAATTTCATACAGTGCTGATAAATATATAAAATGATACTGTTTGGTAATTTCTTATGAAGTTAAACATAGAACAACCTTATCACTCAGCATTTCTACTCCTATAAACTTAGCTAAAGGAACAGAAAATATGTCCGCAAAAATATGTGCAGAAGGGTATTCATGGAATCTGGTATTTATTGAAGAGAGTATATGGAAACTTTCTGAGGTGATAGAAATATCCTCTATTACATTTACCAAAACTCATTGACTTGTATGTATACTTAAGATTTGTGACCTTCACTGTATGTTAATTTTAGCACCCCCCACCCACCACAAAGCCAAGAAACAAACCTCATGAATGCCACTATTTCGCCTTGAGAAAAAGCAACAATGTCACAAAACATTGATAAAAGGGAGTGAAAAGTATTCTTAAATGAAGATCCTGAAGCCTTTGTATACTTTCTAGTCATTGCTCCCATTTGTCTGTTTCGTGAAAATAATAATAGTTTCTATTTATGTAAAAGGTTTAAAAGAAAGCTAAACTAATAACTGGTAGAAGCATAACTTCCTAGACACTTAGGAAGACAATTTAGCAATGCCTGTGAAAACTCAAATTGCTCTTACCTTTGACCCAGCAACCCCCCTTGTTGACACCTGTTCCACAGAAATATTCACATTAAATGTATAAAGATATGTGGACAAAAATTCCACTGTAGCATGTCTTGGAACAGGAGCAAACTAGAGACTGCTAAATGTCTACTGATAGGGGAAGAGTTAACAAACTATGTCACATCTATGCTAACAAATACTGTGTAGCTGTTAAAAGAAAATATAAATATTAGATGTCTATAGGACAGTCTTGTGTGAAAGAAGCAGGCTGCAGAACAAAATGCACACAATATTGTCTGTTTTGAAATAACTTCCTCCATTCTGTCTTCTTTTTCTCCGCTTTTCTCCTTCCTTTTTCTTTGTGAATGCATAGAAAATGACCCAAAGGATACACATTAAACTTTTATCAGTGGTTCCCACCTGGAGAGAGGGTGTGGAGAGGTGGTGAGAACTTTCATTTTTTTTTCTTTCCATATGCCTATATTGTTTGATTTGTCTTGTCAATGGATGTGTGGTTGTTTTGTAATTTAAAAAAGAAAAGAGCGGCTTGCACCTGTAGTCCCAGCTACTCCTTCGAAGGCTGAGATTGGAGGATCGCCTGAGCCAAGGAGGTGGAGGCTGCAGACGGGATCTCACCACCGTACTCTAGCCTAGGTGACAGAGTGAGACCCTGTCTTTAAAAAAGAAAGAAAGAAAGAAAATAAAAGAAGAAGAAAAAGACAAAAGGAAATGAAGGAAAAGGAAAGTGAAGGAAGGAAGAAAAAGGAAGGAGGAAGAAAAAACAAAGGGAGGAAGGAAAGAGAGGGGAGGGGAGAGGAAGGAAGGGAAGAGCCGGGAGGGGAAGGAGAGGAGGGAAACAGGAAGGGAGACTGCAGGTCTCTGAAATGGAAAAGCAAAGACAATCTAATCGTCAATGTTCTGAATTGCTCAGGGCTTGGCAGAATGATCCCTCCGGTCTATGAACCATAGATTTGATCTCTGCACCTTGAGAAGGCAGTGAATATTTCTTATTTTTAAAGACAGAGTAGTCGATTCCACAACTTCCCTTGGTAACATTTTTATGTATACTGATATTTACCTTCAGGTTATTACTTCCTTGTATCTGAGTACTTCTGTCCCCAGGCTAGAAACGGAATCACTGATCATCACATATCATCACACACAATGTTAACTTTCAGTTAATCTCGTTAATGTTAAAGGAGGAACAATGACTTGGAGGAATCAAGTTAGTTACTAATTAATAACTGTAATCAATATAATATATTAATTAATAACTATTAATTAATAATCAATAACAATTAATAGTAATAATTATATATTATTAGTAGCTATAATTAATATAATAGCTACAATTAATATAATATATATTATATTATTATAATATATTGTATTATAATATAATTTATTTATTTATGGGGTGGTCATTGTTCCTCCTTTAACATTAACGAGATTAACTGAATCTTGGTTAAATAATCAAGATTATATTAATATATTAATATTATATTAATAACTTGATTAATATAATATATTAATTATAGTTATTATATATTATATATTATATAACTATAATTAATATAATATATTAATCAAGTTAGTTATAATATAATATATTATATTCATATAATCTTGATTATATAATCAAGATTCAGTTAATCTCGTTAATGTTAAAGGAGGAACAATGACCACCCCATAAATAAATAAATACATATGTATAAAAATATATATATATATTTATCCTATCACTTTAAAGCCAGAAGAACTTGAAGAACAGTGGTGTACTGTACCTGTACAGCCTTGGAGTCAGGCAAGAATGAAAGCCAGCTCTGTCTCCTACCAGCTGTTTGCTTTGGGCAAACTAATTAAATTTCTTGAGCCTCAGTTTCCTTATTTGGAAAATAGTTAGAATCATAATAGTAACAATGATAACAATAACTCCTAACTTGCAGGCCTTTTGTGAGGATTACAAATACTTAATTGGCCAAGACTTTGAGTATTATAAAGAATTAATTGGCCAGGTTCACCTCTGTTATCCCAGCACTTTGGGAGGGTGGGGTGGAAGGATCCCTTGAACCCAGGAGTTCAAGATCAGCCTGGGCAACATAATGTGACCCCGTCTGTACAAAACAAACAAACGAACAAACAAACCTGGGTGTGGCGGTGCATGCTTGTGTTCTCAGCTACTCCAGAAGCTGAGGCAGGAGGATGGCTTGAGTCCAGGAGGTTGAGGCTGCAGTGAGCCATGATCGTGCAGTGGCACTCCAGCCTGGGTGACAGAGTGAGATCCTTCCTAAGGAAAAAAAAAAAAAATTAATGAAAGCACCCTGTTCATAGTAGGTGTTTAATCATGATTATATTTAAGGGAACCCCCTAACGTAACCTAAAATGCTACTGGAGATAAGAACCCATCTCTCTTTACTTCAAGGTCATAACTCCATAACTGTTTGTTTCAGGGTTGGATCTCTTTACAACAGGCTTTTGTGCGATAGTCTCTTAATGATAACATTTGGGCTATTAGTAATTTACTGACAGTTGCTCATAGCTACCTGCCTTGTTGAGATCCATTTTATAGTTCATAAGAGCCTAATATGCATGTATTCTGGGATGTGAAAGGTTATTCTTTAGATGAGAATTGTGGACAGCAGATGTCCTTCAACTTCACTGGAAAGGCCCACGCTACAGGAAATGGGATTACACTTCATCAGGAGGGGTTTAGGTTAGATGGGAAGAAGAACTTTCTGACTGATGATTTCCTCCCTTGAAGTCTTTAAAAACAGACTAGTTCCCCATTTGTCAATTTTCAAGATGCTGGGGGTTAGAATAGATGGTTTTTCAAGATCTCTTTTAATTCCATGTATTGCTTACGTCACAGGGCTGTATTTTTTTTTTTTCTTGAGACGGAGTCTCGCTCTGTCGCCCAGGCTGGAGTGCAGTGGCGCGATCTCGGCCTCACTGCAAGCTCCGCCTCCCGGGTTCACGCCATTCTCCTGCCTCAGCCTCTCCGAGTAGCTGGGACTACAGGCGCCCGCCACCACGCACAGGGCTGTATTTCTAAGAGCCACACACTTTATTGCAAATGTGTATAGAGACAATTTAGAGACCTTTTATTTTTTTCCTAAAGCAATAGGAAATGTTTCTGTCTTGCCTGCCTCTTGAAGGGCCTATAGAATAACACAAAATTGCTTTAGCAAGTTAAAGAATAATTAATGGAAAATATGCAGAGATTTAAAAAACTATTGTGTAATAAAAATTTATATTTGTATTGCACATTAAAAATGTTACTATAGGTATTATTATTTCCTCATTATTAGATGTTTGAGTCAAACCTAAAACAGCATTGAATTGAGTCTGAAATCTAATTCGTTGAACGCCATTAAGTCTGGAACCCACTGCGCTGAAAAATGAGAATAAATATAAAGTAACACTGCCATCTAATGGATTCTATGTGTTACTGCCATTGTCTGAGGCAACATTTAAACTCAGATCTAATTCTAATTAATCATTGATATATTCCACCACCTTATTTTGTGTTTTTAATTCACCGTTTTTTTCTTTGTATTTTTTTCCTATAATCTGTTGGATTGATTTTTAAAATTCTTTCTTTTGTCATTTTAGGATATATTGTATTACTGGTTTTTTTTATATTTTATCTCATAATATTTTTATTATGAAATAGTTCAATATACAAATGAGTATATGATGACCTATGTGCCTGCACCTTAGCTTTATGAAGTTTTAATAAACCTAACTTTCTGCTATAAGTGCTTCAAATTTTTTAAAAGGAGAAAACATTACAGATTTAGTTGAAGACTGTATATTTCTTCTCAATTCTATTTCCCTCTGTCTCCAGAGTTCATCTTTCTCATCGGTTTGATGGCTATTAATTCCATACATGTTTTAAGGTTTTATTCTGTATTTTCTAATTAAACAATATATTTCAGCAGTTTTAAATTTAAAAAAATGTTTATACAAATAATATATCTGCTACATTAACATTATATTTTTGATATTCATTCATGTTGATTCATCTACTTCTGGCTGATCATTTTAATACCTGTATAGTAATATTACATTTATATATGTACATTTTTTCCAACTTATTCTCCTGTTGATGGACACTGAGTATTTTCCCCAAGTTTTCCTTTTATCAGGCAATGTTAGAATGATGTTATTTTACATTTCTTCATGTACACGTGTGAGAATTTCTGTAAAGTGACTCATTTACTTATGCATCTCCTAAAATAATCTTGAAAAACTATGTAATTCCTTAAACATTTTATTTTAGAGACAGGGTCTTGCTGTGTTGCCCAGGTTGGAGTGCAGTGGTGTGATCACAGCTCACTGCAACCTCAGACTCCTGGGTTCAAGTGATCCTCCCACCTGAGCCTCCCAAGTAGCCAGGACTACAGCTGCATGCCATCACACCTAGCTAATTTTTAAAAACATTTTTTGTAGAGATGGGGTCGTGCTATGTTGCCCAGGCTGGTCTTGAACTCCTGACCTCCTGTGAGGCCAAGTGATCCTCCTGCCTCAGCCTCCCAAAGTGCTGAGGTTACAAGTGTGAGCCACTGTGCCTGGCCTCCTTAAACATTTTCAAGGTAACATTAAAAATTTTTTATTTTAAATTTCAATAGTCGCAAATGACATGATTTTGGGTTTATTAAAATATTAATATTTTAAAATACAATGGTTCAAATATTGAGGCAGCACCACCATCAGTATAAAGAAACATGAAGATGCTCTATTGGAATAGTCAAATTTTACATTGTTCCTTTTTCTCCTTACACTCACATTTCCATTTCACTCCACAGAGTTTTATCCCAATGCACCGCTTTAATGTATGAAAATATTTTCTCAATCATCTTCATATTTCTCCATAATACACTATAAATCAAAATTTTAAAAAACATTTTTTTCTCTGTGATTAAAAGACTGAAAGGTAAAACATTTTATTCTGCATTGAGTTATTAGCACTATTATTAGTAGTATAAAATTAGTCAAAGCAAGACAATAATTATTTTGATAAGTAGTTATTAAGCATAAATATTAAAACTTTAAACATTAAAAACATATTTTGATGAAATATATTTGAGCTTCTTTTTCAGTTACAGGCATACCTCAGAGATAGTGCAGGTTTAGACAGTAGCATTCTGTCTAAAAACCAATGTATATACTTAAATTAAAATACTTTATTGCTAAACAATGCCAGCAACCATCTGAATCTTCAGTGAATTGTAATCATTTTACTGGTGGAGGGTCTTGCCTTGATGTTGACGGCTGGTGAGTCTTCAGGGTGGTGGCTGTCGAAGGTTGGAGTGGCTGTAGCAATTTATTAAAATAGGATAATGAAGTTTGCTACATCCATTGACTATTCCTTTTATGAAAACTTTCTCTGTCTTGCAATGCTCTTTGATAGCATTTTACCCACAGTAGAACTTCTTTCAAAATTTGGGTCAATCCTTTTAAACATGCTGCTGTTTTATCAGCTAACTTTATGTATAATAATATTCTAAATCCTTTGTTGTTATTTTAACAATGTTCACAGCATCTTC
This sequence comes from Nomascus leucogenys, assembly GCF_006542625.1. Taxonomy (NCBI): domain Eukaryota; kingdom Metazoa; phylum Chordata; class Mammalia; order Primates; family Hylobatidae; genus Nomascus; species Nomascus leucogenys. The sequence continues at coordinate 23,547,949 of NC_044391.1, forward strand.
ACCAGGAGTAGATTCTATCTCAAGAAACGACTTTTTTGGCTCATCCATAAGAAGCAACTCCTCAACTGTTTCATCATAAGATTATAGCAATTCAGTCACATCTTCAGGCTCCACTTCTAAATCTAGTTCTCTTGCTATTTATACCCGATCTGCAGTTACTTCCTCCACTGAAGTTTTGAGCCTCTCAGTCATCTATGAGGGTTGGAATCAACTTCTTCCAAACTCCTGTTAATGCTGATATTTCAGCTTCCTCCCATGAATCACATATATTCTTTCTTAGTGGCATCTAGAATGGTGAATTCTTTCCAGAAGGTTTCAAATCGCTTTGCCCAGCTCCATTAGAGGAATCGCTATCTATGACTGCTATAGCCCTACAAAATATATTTCTTAAATAATATGACTTGAAAGTCAAAATTAGTCCTTGATCTGTGGGCTGCAGACTGACTGTTGTGTTAGGCATGAAAACAGCATTAATATCCTTGCATATCTCCATCAGAGCTCTTGGGTGGCTAGCTGCATTGTCAATAAGCAGTAACATTTTGAAAGAAATTTTGTATTCTGAGCAGTAGGTTTCACCACTAGGCTTAAAATTATTCAGTAAACCATGCTATAAACAGATGTGCAGCCATTCAGGCTTTGCTGTTCAATTTATAAAGCCCAGATGGAGTAGATATAGTACAATTCTTAAGGGCTCTAGGGTTGTTGGAATGGTAAACGAGCATTGGCTTCAACTTCAAGTCACTAGCTGCATCAAGAGAGTCAGCCTGTCTTTTGAAGCTTTGAAGCCAGGGATGGACTTTTTGAAGGCGGTTTCATCTACATTGAAAATCTGTTGTTCAGTGTGGCCACCTTCATCAGTTATCTTAGGAAGATCTTCCAGTTTACTTGCTGCAGCTTCTACAGCAGCACTTGCTGCTTCACCTTGCACTTTTATGTTATGGAGATAGCTTGTTTCCTTAAACCTCATGAATCACTTCTTCTGCAGCTGCCTCACTTCTCAGCCTTCATAGAATTGAAGAGAGTTAGGCCCTTGCTCTGGATTAGGATTTGGTTTAAGGGGATGTTGTGGCTGGTTTGATCTTCTATCTAGACCACTCAAATTTTTTCCATATCAGCAATAAGGCTGTTTCGTTTTCTTATCATTCTTGTGTGCACTGGTGTAGCACTTTTAATTTCCTTCAAGAACTTTTCTGTTGCATTTGCAACTTGGCTAACTGGTGCAAAAGGGCTTTTGACATGTCTTCCTCACTAAGCTCAATCATTTCTAGCTTTTTTGAAAGTGAGAGATGGGTGCCTTCTTTTCACTTGAACACTTAGAGGCCATTTTAGGGTTATTAGTTGGCCTCATTTTAATACTGTTGTGTCTCAGGGAATAGGGAAGCCCAAGGAGAGGGAGAGAGGTGGGGGAATAGCCAGTTTGTGAAGCAGTCAGAACACACACAACATGTATTGATTAAGTTTGCTGTCACGTGACACCCCAAAACAATTACAATAATAACATCAAAGATCACAGATCACCATAAAAGATGTAAGAACAATGAAAGAGTTTGAAGTATTGCAAGAATTACCAAAATATGATGCAGAGACGCAGTGCGCATATGCTGCTGGAAAAATGGTGTCAATAGACTTATTTGATGCAAGGTTGGAACAAACCTTCAATTTGTAAAAAATGCAATACCTGCAAAGTGCAATACAGCAAGGTGTGGTAAAACAAGGTATGCCTGTAGATTGTGTAGTCATGAAAGTTCAAAATAAATTCTATTTCTGCTTGTTATTGGTGTAGCCAAAGCTGCTAAGAAATCTTGTTCACATAAATAAGTGGATGGGGTTGGAATTGTTTTGCTAAACTATGTCAATTATATGAACTCATGATGAGTTATATTGTTAAAAATTAATGTAATTACCATTAAAATTATGTTAATGATCTGTCAGCTGACAACTCAATTAGGTCTGCCTTCAGTTATATTGATAACAAAGATTTGCACATGACTTGCAAAATATTTTGTTATACAGACAGTGTAGATACTTTCCCAGTTTCTTAGAAATATACCAAAAGAAGGTTTAGCAGTTTAATGGAAAAAATGTTAATAATAACTATTGCTCTTTTATTGAAAGTCACCTTGTTTAACAGAATATAATCAGAAAGTTTTGGGAAAATAAATATGTTTTTAATTTCAGTACAGCTTTGCTAACAAAGTAATTTTGATAAAATTGTGTAATCTCATGTAAAGATATTTTCATTAAAATCTTAAAACTACAGATTTATCTAATTTGATTAATCGAAACTGGCCACTTGAAATTTAATTTGCATAGTTAGTCCTCATTGTCAGGCTTATCCGCCAAATTCCACTTTCTGTGAAAAAAAGTAACTATTTTTTAATTCAAATAAATGTGTTAATACATATTTCAAGGTATATTATGAAATCCTATGAGAAATAAAAATATATCTTGTAAAATAGACTAATAAAAGATGTTAAGATGAAGTTAATGTGATGTAGCTCTAATATAAATTATTCATTTTATAAAGTCATAAATTAGGACTGTAATTGTGTTTTTCATTACTTAATTTGAAATAACACAATGTATCATATACCCCAAATTACATTCTTTTTGTGAAACAAGGGGTAAGCAAGGACGTGGGATTTCTTTTGGTAAGAAAGTGTGACCCTGTGTGTGTGTGTGTGTGTGTGTGTTTGAGTGTGTATTGAATTCCAGTTTAACTTTTGGAAATGATTAAGAATCATGTAAAAATTAGAAATAGCTTCAGTAATTTTAATAGACATTACAATAAAACATTTAATAAAAAACATTTAATAAAAAATAAAGGTATATTTGCTGTAAATACATTGGACCACAATCTAATGGGAAATGAAAAAAATTAAACATATTATAAGGTGGTATCAGATCATCTTATATAATCTTATATATTTGTTGTTATTATATGATTATGTAATTGTTACAAATAACTCACAATTTGATAAATGTGCTTTAAGTATTTCATGGAATATTTTGCTAATGTATTTATTATTTAATAAAAATAGCATTTACTGTGCTCCCAAAACTCTGCAAATATTAACTGATCTATCTATTTCTTATAACGACTCTATGAGGTAGCTACTCTAACTTATTTTATAGCTGAGGCACAGGGAGGTATCTTAAATACCGACATAGGTAGTGAGAGGCACACTCTAAGTTTATACCAAATAGCACACATTGAATCTGAAAGATAGCCATAAAATTTTCATCCTTAAATTTTATCCAGTTCATTAAAAGTATTAGATACTTCTGGAAATCTTTTTTTAAGCACAATTCATTTCAATTTCTTTGAAATGAATCAGCATTACTAACTTGTCTTGTTTCAGTTGTTCAAAGACTCTTTTTTTTTTTTTTTTTTTTTTTTTAGATCAGGGCATGTTTTAGGATTTTGAGACTGGCTGATAAGTTTATTACAATTAAATATGTGAAAAGGCCCTTTTGGCATTATTTCCTACTAACCTTCTCCTTGCAGTGCTCTTATGGGACCCCTCCTCAAGAAGGATTTTTTGATAATAAGAGAGAGATTGAAGAGATAAGATCACTAAATGAATGTTATCTCTCCTATCTTCCCACAGCACAATATGTTTGTATTCACAACAACCCAACATGGGCCAAAATATTCTGTTCCTAGCACTTTGTGTCTCTATCTTAAAAGAAATATGTACAAGACAGAAAAGAACTTTGGGTTATAGTGTATTGGCCAATTACTAAAGGAAAAACCAGTATTTCTAATTGCTTCTTTGTTTGGTGGCCCTGAGGTTTTTATACCAGGGGCAACATAGTATAATGAAGTTTAGAATGGTTAGAAGCATGTCTCTGTATCAGTCAGGATAGGTAATTTGTGCTGCAGTAACAAACAACCCCCAAATTTCAGTGACTTAAAGTAGCAAGGCTTAATTATTTCTCATTCAGCATGCCATCTTGGATTAGCTGGGCACTGTGCTGTACTTTATCCCCACTCTGGAAACCAGACTGATACAGCTACCTCCATCCAGGTTGTTGTCATTTATCTTGGCAAAGAGAAAAGATCTCTGGAGTGGTTTGCTATGGTAGTTCAGTCCTCTGAACATTGTAAAGTGGAGAGGATATTTGTAAAAGGGGAGGAAGGAAAAGACTAACTATATGAGCCTTAGAGTGAATGAGTCAGTTAGTTTTCCAGGTAGATCACTTTTAGGAAGGAAAAAATATGAAAGCTGAAAGTCTAAAGTTGATTTTTTTAAATCCCAGTTTAAAACTCAGCATCTTCACTTAGAAGTCTAATATGAATCTCAGAGCTACTATGGGCAAAAATGAAATTCCTCATCTTCCCCCTACATTGCCCCCATGAGCAGTATCACCATAAAAGATGTAAGAACACCATAAAAGATGAAGTATTGCAAGAATTACCAAAATATGATGCAGAGATGCAGTGCACATATGCTGCTGGAAAAATGGTGTCAATAGACTTACTTGATGCAAGGTTGCCACAAACCTTCAATTTGTAAAAAAATGCAGTTATTGGTCTCCTGTTATCGGTATCTCCATCCTTCCAATTAAGTTAGGCTGAAACTCTTGGAATTAATATTCACTGTTAATTGTTCTCTCTCAATCCATATCCAATCTGCCAGCAAATTCTGATGATTATACTTTCAAAAAAATGCCAGAATCTGACTACTTTTTTCCATCTCTGTTGTTTCCATCCTGGTGAAGGCGACCATCATCTCTGGCCTGGAGAGTCACAATAGCCTATAACTTATCTCCTTGTTGCCTTCCTTGGCTGCCACCCTCCTCCCTACCAGTCTATTCTCAAAATAAAGGTTTGGGATAAAAAAAATTGCTAATTTCAATAAAGCTTTGCTAATATAATACTTTTTTTGACAAAAGCAACCTAAGAGGTACATTGGTTCCCATCTTACCCAGAGTAAAATCCAGTGTCATCATGGCTTATAAAAAGTTATGAAGTCTAGCCTCTTCATGCCTCTCCAACTTCATGCCCTTTCACTTTCCCACTTGCTTATTCTGCTCTTGCCACACTGGCCTTCTTTTTGTTCTTCAAACATGCTAAGCCTATTCCCACTTCAGGGTCTTTGCACTTACTGTCTTCTCTGCTTGGTGAGTTCCACATGGCCTGCTCCCTCACCTCCTTCAAATCTTGCTTTGGATCATGTAATTATCTTTTCGGTAAGGCCTTTGTTCAGCATCCTGCTTTAAATTGTAACTGATTTAATGTCTACAACTAACACAGAGGTAGAAACTCAATAATCTTGATGAAATTAATGAATCAACCAACAATATTTTATTTTTATACAAATGTATGCATATTTTCTTTCATATTGTCCAGCTTATTATCTTGTTTGAGTAGATTCTTCCTACACTTAGATTGCACTTTTAGTATTATAGATTTTGTTTCTACATTTTAATTATTTTGACATTTATTTTGTATATGGTATGAGATAGAAATACAATCTAATTTAATTCCAAATGAATGACCACTTGTGCTAGTATCATTTAGTAAACAATTTATTGTTTTCCTACTCAATCGAGCTGATGCCCTTGTCTTGTATTAAAAATTTCACATATTCTGGAATCTATTTCATGAATCTTTGTTCTCAATGATCTATTTGTTTATTCTCTTACCAATATAATATTGATCTTATTAAAATCACTTAATAGTATATTTTGATATCTATTAAAACAAATCTTCCCACATTATCCTGTTTTAACACTGTTTTGGGGAGGGTTTTGAGGGGGTATTTTCTCTTTCATATAAATGCATCAATCAAAATAATTGAAGATTTAATGGCATTACATCTTTACATCCAAGAATGTGGGTTTTTTTTAAACATATTTCAGATCTTTTATTTTGTCCTTCAATAAATGTTATGGTTTTTAAAAGTTGTGAAATATTTTTTATATATGAAATATCTTATTGGTCTTATCCCTGCTTGTTAAACTTATTCACTAGTATTTTAAGTTTTTATTTTTAATCACTTTGCATTCAACAGCATCCAGCAAATATTTGTTGGGTTTTCTGCCAACTGCTGTTAGATCATAGAACAATACCTGGCCAAAAAAAAAGAAAGAAAATCTTCACCCTCATGGAGTTCACATTCTAATAGGAAAAAGAAAATTAAAAAAGCAAAGTCAACAAAAATATATAATATGTTAGAATATGATAAAGCTGATGGAGAAAAACAAATCACTGTGTTGGGAGGGGATGACAGTTTTCAATGGGGAAGGTTTTACTGAGAAGATGATGTTCTGGTAAAGATTAGAGATAAGGGAGATAGTCACCTAGGTTTCACAGGGAGGGGCATGTCAGGTAGAAGTCTCTGCAAATGGAAAGGCCCTGAGAAGGGAGCTGGCCAGGTGTGAATGAGGAACAGTGTCATTGTATGTGGAGCAGAGTGAACTAGATTAGAAGGAGAAGAGGTCAAAGTAATGGGAGCCAGACCCTACAGGGCCCTGGGTGTCTCCATATAAAGGTTGAATTTATTCTGAGTGAGTTGCAAAGTCATTGGCAGGTTTTGAACAGAAGAGTGGCATGATCTGACTTAGGCTTTCATAGAATCCCTCTGGTTATACTGAGAATAGACAAAAAGAGGAGTGAGGTTGGAAGCAAGAAGGCAGCAATCCAGGTAAGAGGTAATGGAGACTTGGCCCAGGCTGGGAGCAATGAAGGTTTAGAAGATGTGATTAGATTCTGGATACATGTAGAAAAAAGAGCCAAAGGAATTTGCATGTAAATTAAATGTTGGGGGGTGTGAAAAGGAGGGAAGTTAGAGATGAATCTATGGCTTGACAGACTGGAAGAGTAGAGTTGTCAGTAATTGATTTGGAGAAAACTGTGGAAGGAGCAGGTTTGGAGGAAAGCTGAGGAACCTAGTTTAGATACGTTTGAGATTTGCCATGCCTGTTAGACATCTAAGAGGAAATATTGGGAAGGAAATAAGAGGAAAGGTCCAGGATGCAGATATAAGTGTGGAAGTCACAGGCACATAGATAGTATTTAAAGCCAAGAGCCAGGATGGCATCAATGAGTAAATGAGTGTAAGATAGAAAAGAGAAGAGGTCCCAAGACTTGAGTTCTGGGACACTCTAACTTTAAAAGGTCTTGGACTTGGGAGCTCTTAGGGGTGATAGAAATGTCTATGTTGATAAGTGTACAGGACATATGCTTATATACATTTTTCATCCTATTGGACACATAAGAATTGTGCATTTCACTATATTACTGTCTATACATTTTACAAAAAAATTATTAAGCATACAAACAAAAGCTCTCAAAGATAAGGAGGGACAAGAAAAGTAGTCTCAGGATGAGTAGCCAGTGAGGTTGGGAGAAAATCGAGAGAGTGAGGTGTCTTGATAGCTGAGTGGAGAAAATATTTCAGGAAGGAGGAAGTGATCATTTATGTTAAATACTGCTGAGAAGCAATCTTATAGTAATATTTCCAGCAGAGCAATAGTGGTTATAGATTAAAATGTGTTCAAAAGAGAAGGAAAGGAAGGAAGACAGACAGTGAATTTCAACAAGTTTTTGAAGGAGTTTTTTCAATAAAGGTCTGTAAAGGTGAGGAAAGGCATGGATATGCTATTTGGAGAAATGAGTCAAGACAGGACTTCTATTTAAACATTTCTTATAAAATTTCAAAATATACATACTGAAAAGAGTACTACACTTACATATAGTTTTAAAATAGTTATAAAGATAGTACTCATCTCACTACTAGCTGAATCAAGAGTAGAACATTTCAACATCAAGAAAATATGAGTGTTCTGTTTTTCCCAAACTGTGCCTACCTCCTTAGGAAAATTTACCTTTATGGTAGTCATTTCCCTGCTTTCCATTACTTCCTGCCCATGTAAAGATCCCTAAAACATACAGTTTTGGCTTTTTTCTTATATATAATATATATGGGATCATAAAGTATATTCTTTTGTGTAAAAACACAGGTGTTTTTTTTTCACCCAATATAATGTTTGTAAGGCATATATTGTTAATGAATATAATTTAAAAAATTTTAATTGCTATATAGTAACTAGAGCTTGTATGTTCTACACTATAATAATTTATTTCATTTTTGATTAGCACTTGGATTGTTTTGTGATTTCAGGAATTAGAAATGATGCTACAGGAGACTGATTCTCAACTAAGGAGATTTTGCTTCCTAGGAGACATTTGTCAACGTTTTGAGACTTTTTTTATTGTAACAACTGGCAAGTGCCACTGGCATCTAGTAGGTAGAAGTTGGAGTCCTGCTAAACAATCTACAACGCACAGGACAGCCACCCATGACAAAGAATTAACACACCTATAAAGTCAATAGTGCTGAGCCTGACAAACCCTGCTCTGGGTTATATTGTTGTATTGTTGGGAGAGGAATTGCTGGCTGATAAACTATATTTCTCTTCAAACTTACACAATACTACGATTGTACCAATTTACAGTGCCATCATCAGAGTGGGAGGCTTCCCGATGCTGTATATCTGCACCAGGGCTAAATATCACCAGCTTAAAGATATTTTGCTCCAGGCATGGTGGCTCACGCCTGTAATCCCAGCACTTTGGGAGGCTGAGGTGGGTAGATCACAAGGTCAGGAGATGGAGACCAGCCTGACAAACATGGTGAAACCCTGTCTCTACTAAAAATGCAAAAATTAGCTGGGCATGGTGGTGTGCGCCTGTAATCCCAGCTACTCAGGAGGCTGAGGCAGGAGAATCACTTGAACCCAGGAGGTGGAGGTTGCAGTGAGCCGAGATCGTGCCACTGCACTCCAGCCTGGGTGACAGAGCGAGACTTCATCTCAAAAAAATAAAATAAAAAACTATTTTGCCAATCTACAAAGGACATGAACAGATGCTTCTCAAAAGAAGACACACAACAAACATGAGAAAATGCTCAACATCACTAATCATCAGAGAAATGTAAATCAAAACCACAATGAGATACCATCTCACACTAGTCAGAATGGCTATTACTTAAAAAGTCAAAAAAGAACAGATGCTGGTGAGGCTGTGGCAAAAACGGAACACTTACACAGTGTTGGTGGGGATGTAAATTAGTTCAACTCTATGGAAAACAGTTTGGAGATTTCTCAAAGACCTTAAAGCAGAACTATCGTATGACTCAGCAATCGCATTACTGGGTGTATACCCAAAGGAAAACAAGTCATTCTACAAAAATGACACATGCATGTATGTGTTCATTGCAGCACTATTCAAAATAGCAAAAACATGGAATCAACCTAGGAGCCCAACAGTGTTGGATTGAATAATGAAAATGTGGTGCATATACACTATGGAATACTACACAGCCATAAAAACAGTGAAATCGTGTACTTTGCAGCAATATGGATGCAGCTGGAGGCCATCATTTTAAGAGAATTAACATAAGAACAGAAAACCAAATAGTGCATATTCTCACTTCAAAGTTGGAGATAAACATTGGGTAAACATGGACATAAAGAAAGGAACAATAGACACTGGGGTCCATGGGCTGGGGGTAGCAGGGAGTGGAACAAGGGCTGAAAAACTACCTATTGAGTACTACGCTCACTACTTGGGTGACAGGATCATTTGTACCCCAAACCTCAGTGTCAGGCAATATACCCATGTAACATACCTGCACATGTACCTCCCGATCTAAAATAAAAGTTAAAATTAATAAATTATTTTTGCCAATCTAATTAATTATATTTCATCAGAGTTTTAGTATTTCATTATTAGCTAATGGGGTTAATCGCTTTTTCAAGTCTTTGTTGGCCAAGTTGATCAATTTAAAAAATTGGCTTATCTCCCTCATCCTCATTTGTTTGTAGGTATTCTTTATATAATCTGGCCCCTGGACTGTTTTTGGTTATAGGTTGTTCATATCTTCTCTTCTCTGTGGCTTGTCTCTGTATTCTTTTTTTTTTTTTTTTTTTTTGAGACGGAGTCTCGCTCTGTTGCCCAGGCTGGAGTGCAGTGGTGCAGTCTCGGCTCACTGCAAGCTCCGCCTCCCAGGTTCACGCCATTCTCCTGCCTCAGCCTCTCCGAGTAGCTGGGACTACAGGCGCCCGCCACCACGCCCGGCTAATTTTTTGTATTTTTAGTAGACACGGGGTTTCACTGTGGTCTCGCTCTCCTGACCTCGTGATCCGCCCGCCTTGGCCTCCCAAAGTGCTGGGATTACAAGCGTGAGCCACTGCGCCCGGCCGTCTCTGTATTCTTATGTGATATTTTTTAATGTATAGAAATTCCTAATTTTAAATAACAAATATTTCTCTTTATTGCTTTTTGTGAGGTGCTTAAGAAATCCTTATGTACCCCAGATTCATGATGATTCTTCTAAAATCGTTGGCATTTTACCTTTTTCATTTAGATCTTTAAATCACCTGGAAATGATTTTTGTGTAGGCAGTGTGATGTAGTGTTCAATTTCGCTTTTTCCATATGGATAACAAATTTACCTTTCATGACTTACTGGAAAATCTGTTCTGCTATTCCACCTTTCTCATAAATCAAGAATCCATATATATGTGGGGCTTGGTTTATGGTCTGCTGAATCTGTCCCATTGGTCTATTTTGCAGGTTCAGCCCTCCAGGAAGCCGACTTTGAGACTCTGATAGAAGGGAGTTTATTAAGCAGGGTGATTGGGATCAACACATGTGGAAGGGAAGGAGCGAAAGTAAGATTGAGCAGAGGGAGAAGCTGGGCTGCAATTCAGTCTCAACAAAGCCTCAGTTGACCATATGAGAAAATGAAGCCAAGGTGGTTACTGAGAGTTGTTCAGAGTCAGGATGAGGGGGGCATAGCCTTTATATTCCATATCAATTATTGGATACAGGCTCTCTTCAGCTGAAATAAATCATTTATTCTGGCAGCACTCCCAGCTTCTGGGAAAATAAGTTCTATGATCCCAAAGGGATTTCAGCGGTACATCACAACATTCACTACAGCCCACCTCTTGAGCTGCTTGGATTTATTTTTTCATTTGAGGAGCAGATCTTCTAGGATTCTGGAAGACCTCTTTGAGAAACCAGTAAGAGAAAGCAAATGGGACAAACTACAACCCTTGCAATGTAGGCATTCTTAGGACTGAAACTGATACTCATAATCTTCCCTCTTTGCTCTCTATTCTAGATTTTCTCACCCTCATCTAGCATCTCTGCTGGTCTTGGTGGCTAACTCAGTGTTACAAAACCTTAAACCTTGAGAGTTCTGAATCCTTGGTTACCATGCCCTTCTCAGGCCATGACTGCTGCAATTGTCCATCTACTGTCAAAATTGGCAAGAAAGTACTGATTCACCCAAAGATATCACTTACATGCAAAACATTCTTCTCTGCTATCACTGTATAACAGCAGCTTCACCTCTCCTGATGGCAGGGTCAATAGCCATTGCTGTAACTCCTCTCTTACCTGCTGACCTTTGACACAGATGGTCAAGTGGCTCGAGCAGCAACCATAGCTTGTGTTTCAGTGGGACTCTTGCTGTGTGTCAAGCACTGTGGAGGGTCTGAAATTTTACATTACTTGCAAGCTAACAAGTTAGCTTGCTGTAGTTTCACAGACCATAGTGGAAGACTTAGGACTCCAATTCCTAAAGGGCAACATGAAAAAGACCAGGTAACACTTGCACATGCTGTCGGTTGCATTCTAGGAGAGCAATCCCAAGTGTAGGAAATCTGATTCTTTTATAATGGTTAGCAAGCCTCCTGAGGGAGACACTATTTCCAAAACTCTTCACTGTAAAAATAATCTTAAGAAGATATTCTGGATCAAACGAAGTCAGTGCCACTTCTCAGAACAGCTTCAGAAACACAAGATACCCATGGAGAATTTTCTCCTGGCACTATTGTTGTTTTATGTTTTGCTTTTACATGTTATAAACCTCACAGTATTTTAGTCATTATATTTGCTAGAAAAAGTAATTTTCTTTCAAAAATATTTTATATTTTAAAATTCTCTATTACCTATTTTTAAAATTATTTTTGGTGCTCTCTGTATTTTTCTGTAAATCAAAATTTCCATTTGGTATTATTTCACTTTAGACTGAAGAATTCTCTTAGCCCTTTTGTTTTTAGTTTTGAGTCTGCTGGCTATGGATTATTTTAGATTTCATTTACCAGAAAATGTATCTTTCTGGATACATTTTTGAAGAATTTTTTTTTTTTACCGGATATAGAATTCTAGATACAGAATTCTGGATATAGATTTTTTCTTTCAGCATAATTTTTTTTAACTTAATTTATTTAATTCTCCTCAAGTAGAGATTATTTTTCTCCCTTTTATTTTTAGTTGACATGTAATAATTGTACATATTTATGGGATACAGAGTGATATCTCAATACATGTATACAATGTGTAATGATCAAATCGGGGTAATTAGCATACTCATCACCTTAGACATTTATCATTTCTTTGTTTTGGAAAGATTTAAAATTATCTCTTCTAGCTTTTTGAAAATATACAGTAGATTATATTACAGTTAACCATATTTGCCCATTAGTGCTGTAGAGCACTAGAACTTATTCCTCCTATCTAGCTGTAATTTTGTATCTGTTAACTCTCTTCCTATCCTCCCCTCCGCCCTATCCTTTCCAGCCTGTAACAACCACAATTCTACTCCCTATTTCTATTAGCTCAACTTTTTAAAGCTTCCACATATGACTGGGAACATGTGGCGTTTATCTTTCTGTGCCTGACTTACTTCATTTATCGTAATGTCCTCCAGGGTCATCCACATAGCTATAGTAATAACAGGATTATATTACTTTTTATGACTGAATAGTATTCCATTATGTGTATATACCACATTAACTGGATCCGTTCGTCTATTGATGCACATTTAGGTTGATTCCATATCTTGGCTATCATGGCTAATGTTTCAATAAACATGAGGGTGTAGATATTTCTTCCATATACTGACTTTCTCTCCTTTGGATAAATACAGTCATGGAATTGCTGGATTATATGGTAATACTATTTTTATCTTTTTGAGAAGACTCCATACTACTTTCCATAATGGCTCTACTAATTTACATTACCAGCAACAGTGTATAAGAGTTCTCTTTTCTCCACATCCTCACCAGCATTCATTTTTTTTTGTCTTTTTGATAAGAGCCATTCTAAATGGGGTGAGATATGACCTCATTGTGGTTTTGATTTACATTAATCTGATAATTAGTGATGTTGAGTATTTTTCATATACTTATTAGGCATCTGCATATCTTGTCTTGAAAAATATCTATTTAGATGCTTTGCCCATTAATAAGATTTTTTTTGTTATTAAATTTCTCTTTTTTTTTTTTTTTTTTTTTTTTAGGTGGAGTCACACTCTGTCGCCCAGGCTGGAGTGCAGTGGCGCTATCTCGGCTCACTGCAAGCTCTGCCTCCAGGGTTCACACCATTCTCCTGCCTCAGCCTCCCGAGTAGCTGGGACTACAGGCGCCCACCATCATGTTTGGCTAATTTTTTGTATTTTTAGTAGAGACAGGGTTTCAGCGTGTTAGCCAGGATGGTCTCGATCTCCTGACCTCGTGATCCGCCCACCTTGGCCTCCCAAAATGCTGGGATTACAGGCATGAGCCACTGTGCCTGGCCTATTGAATTTCTTTAGTTCCTTGTATGTTCTGGATATTAGACTCTTGTTGGGTAAATAGTTTGCAAATATTTTCTCCCATTTTAGGTTATCTCTTCACTCTATTTGATTATTTTGTTTTTTTGTGCAGAAGCCTTTACATTTGATATAGTCCCATTTATCTATTTTTGTTTTTGGTTGCCTGCGCTTTTGAAGTCTTACTCATACAATATTTGCCTAGGCCACTGTCCTGAAGTGTTTCACCTATGTTTTCTTCTAGTAGTTTTATATTTTTGAATATTATATTTAAGTCTTTAATCCATTTTCAATTGATTTTCATATATGGTGAGAAATGGTGGTCTAGTTTCATTCTTCTGTATAGGGATACCCAGTTTTCCTAGCATCATTTATTGAAAAGGCTGTCCTTTCCCAAATGTATATGTTCTTGGAGCCTTTGTCAAAAACATGTTGGCTGTAAATAACGTGGATTTATTTATGGGTTTCCTGTTTTGTTTCATTGCTCTGTATGTCCGTTTTTATACAAAATACCATGTTGTTTTAGTTATTATAGCTTTGTAATATATTTTGAAGTCAGGTGGTGTGATGTCTCTAGCTTTGTTCTTCATGCTTAGTGTTGTCTTGATTATTCTGGGTCTTTTGTAGTTCCATATGAACTTTAGGATTTTTTTTTTCTATTTCTGTGAAGAATGTAATTAGTATTTTTATAGGGATTGCTTTGTATCTGTAGATTGCTTTGGGTAGTACGGTTGTTATAACAATATTAATTCTTTCAATCCATGAATATGGGATGTCTTTCCATTTGTTTATTTCCTCTTCAATTTGTTTCATCAGTGTTTTATAGTTTTCATCGCAGAAATCCTTCACTTTCATAGTTACATTTATTTCTAGGGTATTTTCTTTTTTTTTGCAGCTACTGCAAATGGGATTGATTTCTTGATTTCTTTTTCAGCTAGTCCATTATTGGTGTATAGAAATACTATTGATTTTGGTATGCTAATTTTGTATTCTGCAACTTTACTGACTTTATCAGTTATAAGAGTTTTTTGATGAAGTCTTTAGGTTTTTCTATATATAAGATTATGTCATCTGCAAAAAGGGACCATTTAACTTTCTCTTTTTTAATTTGGATGCTCTTTCTTTCTTTCTCTCACCTAATTGCTCTGGCTAGGACTTCCAGCATTATTCTGAATAAGAAAGGAAAAGTGGGCATCTTTGTCTTGCCCCAGTTCTTACAGGAAAGGCATTCAACTTTTTCCCATTCAGTATGATGTTAGCTGTTGGTTTGTCATATATGGCCTTTATTGTGTTATGATATATGCCTTTTGTTCCTAATTTGTTGAAAGTTTTTACCATGAAGGGATGTTGAATTTTTCAAGTGCTTTTCCTTCATCTATTGAGATGATTATATGGCTTTTGCCCTTCATTCTGTTTACGTGATGTATTACATTTATTAATTTATGTATGTTGAACCATCCTTGCATCCCTGGGATAAATGTCATTTGCTCATTGTATATTATCTTTTTAATGTATTATTGGATTGATTTCTTCGCAGATTTTTGCATCTATGTTCACCACGGATATTGCCCTGTAATTTCTTTCTGGTTGCATCCTTGTCTAGTTGTTATGTCAGGGTAATGCTGGCCTCATAGGATGAGATAGGGTGAATTCCCTTCTCTTCTTTTTTTTTAGAATAGTTTGAGAAGAACTGGTGTTAGTTTCTTATGAGTTTGGTAGAATTCAGCAATAAAGCCATCTGATTCTGGACTTATTTTTTAGGGGGGAATTATGTTACTGATTTGCTCTTATTACTTGTTATTGGTCTGTTCAGGTTATCTATTCTTTCTGGTTCAAACTTGGTAGGTTACAGGTATCCTACTCATTATTGGTCTGTTCAGGTTTTCTATTCTTCCTGGTTCAATCCTGGTGGGTTATAGGTATCCAGGAATTTATTTTCTCTAGATTTTCCAATTTTTTGACATATAGTTGTTCATAATTGTCTTTAACGATTGTTTGAGTTTCTGTGGTATCAGTTGTAATATCTCCCTTTTTGTTTCCAATTTTGTTTACTTTTTTCCATTTTTTTCTTAGTCTAGCCAGGGGATTGTCAATTTTATATATCTTTTCAAAAAACAAAACTTTTGTTTTGTTGATCTTAAAGCTCTTTTAAGTCTTTATTTGGTTTAGTTCTGTTCTGATCTTTATTATTTATTTCCTTCTACTAATTTGGGATTTGGTTTATTCTTGCATTTCTATTTCCTTGAGGTGTGTTGTTGTTTATTTATTTATTTTATTATACTTTAAGTTTTAGGGTACATGTGCACAACGTGCAGGTTAGTTACATATGTATACATGTGCCATGTTGGTGTGCTGCACCCATTAACTTGTCATTTAACATTAGGTATATCTCCTGGTGTTATCCCTCCTCCCTCCCCCCACCCCACAACAGGCCCCAGTGTGTGATGTTCCCCTTCCTGTGTCTATGTGTTCTCATTGTTCAATTCCCACCTATGAGTGAGAATATGCGGTGTTTGGTTTGTTGTCCTTGCGATAGTTTGCTGAGAATGATGGTTTCCAGCTTCATCCATGTCCCTACAAAGGACTTGAACTCATCATTTTTTATGGCTGCATAGTATTCTATGGTGTATATGTGTCACATTTTCTTAATCCAGTCTATCATTCTTGGACATTTGGCTTGGTTACAAGTCTTTGCTATTGTGGATAGTGCCACAGTAAACATACGTGTACATGTGTCTTTATAGCAGCATGATTTATAATCCTTTGGGTATATACCCAGGAATGGGATTGCTGTGTCAAATGGTATTTCTAGTTCTAGATCCCTGAGGAATCGCCACACTGACTTCCACAATGGCTGAACTAGTTTACAGTCCCACCAACAGTGTAAAAGTGTTCCTATTTCTCCACATCCTCTGCAGCACCTGTTGTTTCCTTTTTAATGATCGCCATTCTAACTGGTGTGAGATGGTATCTTATTGTGGTTTTGATTTGCAGTTCTCTGATGGCCAGTGATGATGAGCATTTTTTCATGTGTCTGTTGGTTGCATAAATGTCTTCTTTTGAGAAGTGTCTGTTCATTTCCTTCGTCCACTTTTTGATGGGGTTGTTTGTTTTTTTCTTGTAAATTTGTTTGAGTTCATTGTAGATTCTGGATATTAGCCCTTTGTCAGATGAGTAGATTGCAAAAATTTTCTCCCATTCTGTAGGTTGCCAGTTCACTCTGATGGTAGTTTCTTTTGTTGTGCAGAAGCTCTTTAGTTTAACTAGTTCCCATTTGTCAATTTTGGCTTTTGTTGCCATTGCTTTTGGTGTTGTAGACATGAAGTCCTTGCCCATGCCTATGTCCTGAATGGTATTGCCTAGGTTTTCTTCTAGGGTTTTTGTGGTTTTAGGTCTAACATTTAAGTCTTTAATCCATCTTGAATTAATTTTTGTGTAAGGTGTAAGGAAGGGATCCAGTTTCAGCTTTCTACATATGGCTAGCCAGTTTTCCCAGCACCATTTATTAAATAGGGAATTGTTTCCCCATTTCTTGTTTTTCTCAGGTTTGTCAAAGATCAGATGGATGTAGATATGCAGCATTATTTCTGAGTACTCTGTTCTGTTCCATTGGTCTATATCTCTGTTTTGGTACCAGTATCATGCTGTTTTGGTTACTATAGCCTTGTAGTATTTGAAGTCAGGTAGCGTGATGCCTCCAGCTTTGTTCTTTTGGCTTAGGATTGACTTGGCGATGTGGGCTCTGTTTTGGTTCCATATGAACTTTAAAGTAGTTTTTTCCAATTCTGTGAAGAAAGTCATTGGTAGCTTGATGGGGATGGCATTGAATCTATAAATTACCTTGGGCAGTTTGGCCATTTTCACGATATTGATTCTTCCAACCCATGAGCATGGAATGTTCTTCCATTTGTTTGTATCCTCTTTTATTTCATTGAGCAGTGGTTTGTAGTTCTCCTTGAAGAGGTCCTTCACATCCCTTGTAATTTGGATTCCTAGGTATTTTATTCTCTTTGAAGCAATTGTGAATGGGAGTTCACTCATGATTTGGCTCTCTGTTTGTCTGTTATTGGTGTATAAGAATGCTTGTGATTTTTGCACAGTGATTTTGTATCCTGAGACTTTGCTGAAGTTGCTTATCAGCTTAAGGAGACTTTGGGCTGAGAGGATGGGGTTTTCTAGATATACAATCATGTCATCTGCAAACAGGGACAATTTTACTTCCTTTTTTCCCAGTTGAATACCCTTTATTTCCTTCTCCTGCCTGATTGCCCTGGCCAGAACTTCCAACACTATGTTGAATAGGAGTGGTGAGAGAGGGCATCTTGTTGTTTAGTTAAAACCTTTCTACTTTTTTGATGGAGGCACTTACTGCCATAAACTTCCTTCTTACTACTACTTTTGCTATATCTCATAGGTTTTGTTATATTGTGTATCTATTTTCATTTGTTTTGAGAAGTTTTAAAATTTCCTTTTTAATTTCTGTTTTTCTGTTTTGTTGTGTTTTTGTTTTTGTTTCTGTTTTTTTGTTTTTTTGTTTTGTTTTTGTTTTGAGACAGAGGCTCGCTCTGTCACCCAGGCTGGAGTGCAATGGTGTGATCTTGGCTCACTGCAAGCTCTGCCTCCCCGGGTTTTACTTATGCCATTCTCCACCTCAGTCTCCTGAGTAGCTGTGACTACAGGTGCCTGCCACCATGCCTGGCTAATTTTTTTTTTGTACTTTTAGTAGAGACAGGGTTTCACCATGTTAGCCAGGATGGTCTCGATTTCCTGACCTCGTGATCTGCCCGCCTCAGCCTCCCAAACTGCTGGGATTACAGGTATGAGCCACCATACCCAGCCCTTTTTAAATTTCTTAATTGACCCATTGGTTGTTCAGAAGCATGTTACTTAATTTCCATATATTTGTATAGTTCTAAAAGTTCCTCTTGTTATTGATCTCTCATTTTATTCCATTGTGGTCTGAGAAAATATTTTATATGATTTTGATATTTAAAAATATTAGTTGAGAATAATTTTGTGGCCTGACATATAGTCAGTCCTGAAGAATGTTCCATGGGTTGATGAGAAGAATTTGTATCTGCAGCTATTGGGTGAAATGTTCTGTAAATGTCTGTTAGGTTCATTTGTTCTATACTAGAGTTTAAGTCCTATGTTCCTGTGTTGATTTTCCATCTAGGTGATCTGTCCAGTGCTAAAAAGTGTGATGAAGCCCGATTATTGTATTGGGCCTATCTCTCTTTTTAATCTCTAATAATATTTGCTTTATATAGTTGGTTGCTCCAGTGTTGAATGCATATATATTTATAATTGTTATATCCTTTTGGTAAGTTGATCCCTTTATCATTATATATTTACCTTTGTGTCTTCTTATGCCTTTTTGACTTAATGTCTATTTTGTCATATATAAACATAGCTATTCCTGCATACTTTCGGTTTCTGTTTGTGTGGAATGTCTTATTCCATGCATTTACTTTCAGTCTATGTGTGTCTTTACAGATGGAGTGATTTTCTTACAGAGAGCATATAGTTTGGTTTTGTGGTTTTTAAAAAATCCATTCAGCCAGTCTATATCTTTTAATTGAAAGATTTAAGCCATTAACATTCAAGGTTATTATTCATAGGTGAGGACTTACACTTGTCATTTTGTTAATTGTTTTCTGGATTGTTTGCATAGTTTTGTTCTTTTCTTCTCTTACTGTTTACTTTGTGGTTTGATGGTTTTCTGTAGTGATATTTGGTTTCTTTCTCTTTTGTGTGTCTGCTCTACCAGTAAATTTTATGCTTTTGTTTGTTTTTGTGTTGGTATATATCATCCTTTTGCTTCCAGAGGTAGGATTCTCCTAATTATTACTGGTAGCACTGATCTAGTGGATCTAAAGAATTCCCTCAATTTTTGCTTGTTTGGGAAAGGCTTCATTTCTCTTTCATTTCTGAAGTATAGCTTTGTTGGGTATGGTTTTCTTGGTTAGCAAGTTTTTTTCTTTCAGCACTTTGAATATTTCATCCCTTTCTATATTGGCCTGTAAGGTTTCTGATGAGAAATCTCCTGTTGGTCTGATGATGATTCCCATAGATGTGACTTGATGCTTTTCTCTTGTTGTTTTCAGAATTTTCTGTTTGTCTTTGATTTTTGACTATAATATATCTCAGAGAGGACCTTTATGGGTTGAATCTCTTTAGGAATTTTTGAGCTTCCTGTATCTGGCTGTCTGTATCTCTCTCAATACTTGGGAAGTCTCTGGTTATTTTATGAAATAGGTTTTCTGTGCCTTTTCCCATTTTATCTCCTTTTGGAATTTCCAAAATGCAAAAATCTGTTCAGTGTTGTCTTGTGTCATGTGGGCTTTCTTCTTTTTTATTTTATTTTATTTATTTTTTAGTCTAACTGGGTTATTTTGAAAGAACTGTCTTCAAGTTTATAAACATTCTTCTGGCTTTTAGTGTGCCTCAGTTACTTGGAAATGGTGAAATAGAGCATAAAGACAAACTCTGTGAGCTTTTAATTAAGGAAGGAAAATAGAAATTCACCAGAATAGTGAACGACACCCCAGATCCTGGAAAAGGGAATGTGAGCAAGCAACCCTCATTACAGTGTTTAGCTGATAAAACTGCATGAAGCCACTGTACATGAGACAGACAGAGAATCTCCCTCTTTGACTCATCTTTCCACTAGGAATCCATGCAACCCAGGCCAAAGGAGAGCACTTGGTTTCTCCCAAGCCCTGAAGCTAACTTGGGGAGAGGCTGGGAGATGCTGAGAGGGAAAGACACCAGGAAAAGCTGCAGGCACTTTCTCAAGCCTGGGAACAGGGTTCCTGGGACCCTGCCATTTTTAAAACAACCTCAAACAAGTAAACTGAATTCAAATAAACTGGATAATAGACCAAATGTATCTTACAGACACTTACTGAACATTCTAACTACAGAATACACATCCTCACCTCTACGTGGAATGCTTTCCAAATTTGCTCATATGTTTGGTCATAATAAATCAATAGGGCAGCCATCATTACAGCTCCAGGCTGCACTTTACCCTGACTGGAGCCAGGGATGCTGGACAGCTTGGTCCTGAGAGATATTCCCCACAGTACAGCATAATGGCTATGGCAGACCATGTCCATATTGCTTCTTCAGGCCAGACCCTGACCCATATCTCCTCACTGGGTGGGGCCTCCCTGCAGGAACTCCAACAACTCCAGCCAGAGGCTCAAGGACAGAACTCTGATCTCCTTGGGCCTGAGCCCCTAGTGGGAGGGGTGGCCGCAGTCTCCATGGACCGGCAGACTTATTCTTTTCTCCTGCTAGCTCTGAGGAATCTGGGCAGCCCAGACAAGTGGGTTTCCACCCAGTGCATCACACCCCTTCCACCAAGGGACAGCCAAAGTGCTCCGTTAAACTGGTCCTGCTTTCCGTATCCCCCCAACTGGGTGAAACCCCTGCAACAGGGGTCACAGAGACCCTATATGGGAACATTCCTACTGGCATCAGGCCGGTGCCACCTGAGGTCAAAGATCCCGGAGGAAGGAGCAGGCACCCATCTTTGCTGTTCTCCAGCCTCCTCAGGTGACATCTCCAGGCGTGGGAGTGAACCAGACAAATAGGGCCAAAAGTTAATCTCCAGCAAACTGCAGCAGCCCTACAGAAGAAGGATTTGACTATTGAAAGAAAAACAAACAGCAACAACAGCAGCATCAACAAAAAAGTCCCCACAAAAACCTCATCCAAGGATCAGCAGCTTCAAAGATCAAAACTAGACAAACTCATGAAGATGAAGAAGAATCAATGAAAAAATGCTGAAAACCCCAGAGTGCTCCTTCTCCTCCAAATGACTGCAACATCTCTCCAGCAGGGGCACAGAACTGGACAGAGGATGAGATGGATGAATGGACAGAAGTAGGCTTCAGAAGGTGGGTAATAACAAACTTCTCTGAGGTAAAAGAGCATGTTCTAACCCAATGCAAAGAAGCTAAGAACCATGATAAAAGGTTACAGGAGCTGCTAACTAGAATAACAAGTTTAGAGAAGAACATAAATGACCCGATGGAGCTGAAAAACCCAGCACAAGAACTTTGTGAAGCATTTACAAGTATCAATAGCTGAATTGATCAAGCAGAGGAAAGAATATGAGAGACTGAAGACTATTTGCTGAAACAAGGCAGGCAAACAAGATTAGGGAAAAAAGGATGAAAAGGAATGAACAAAACTTCTGAGAATTACAGGGCTATGTAAAAAGACCAAACCTGCAACTGATTGGAGTACCTGAAAGAGACAGGGAGATTGAAATAAGTTAGAAAACACACTTCAGGATATCATCCAAGAGAACTTCCTCAACCTAGCAAAGCAGGCCAACATTCAAATTCAGGAAATACAGAAAACCTCACTAAGATACTCCACAAGAAGATCAACCCCAAGACACATAATCATCAGATTCTCCAAGGTCAAAATGAAGGAAAAAATGTTAAGGGCAGCCAGAGAGAAAGGCCATGTCACCTACAAAGGGAAGCCCATCAGGCTAACAGCAGATGCAGATCTTTCAGTAGAAACCTTACAGGACAGAAGAGTGTGGGGGCCAATATTTGACATTCATAAAGAAAAGAATTTTCAATCCAGAATTTCATATCTGGCCAAACTAAGCTTCATAAATGAAGGAGAAATAAAATCCTTTACAGACAAGCAAATGCTGAGGGAATTCATCACCACCAGGCCTGCCTTGCAAGAGCTCCCGAAGGAAGCACTGAATATGGAAAGAAAAAACTGGTACCAGCCACTGCAAAAACACACTAACATACAAAGACCAATAACACTATGAAGAAACGCATCAACAAGTATCCAAAATAATCAGATAGCATCATGATGACAGGATCAAACTCACACATAACAATATTAACCTTAAATGTAAATGGGCTAAATGCCCCAATTAAAAGACAAGGACTGGCAAATTAGATAAAGAGTCAAGACCCATTGGTGTGCTGTATTAAAGAGACCCATTTCACATGCAAAGACACACATAGGTTCAAAATAAAGGGATAGAGGAAAATTTACCAAGCAATTGGAAAGAAGAAAGAAGCAGGGGTTGCAATTCTAGTTTCTGACAAAACAGACTTTAAAGCAACAAAGATAAAAAAAGACAAAGAAGGGCATTGCATAATGGTAAGGAGATCAATGCAACTAGAACAGCTAACTACCCTAAATATATATATATATATACACACAATACAGGAGTACCAAGATTCATAAAACAAGTTTTTAGAGACCTACAAAGAGACTTAAACTCCCATACAATAATAGTGGGAGACTTTAACACCCCACTGTCAATATTAGATGATCAACAAGACAGAAAATTAACAAGGATATTCAGGACTTGACCTCAGCTCTGGATCAAATGGACCTAATGGATATAAATAGAACTCTCCACCCAACAGTAACAGAATATACATTCTTCTCAGTGCCACATGGCACTTACTCTAAAATTGACCACATAATTGGAAGTAAAACACTCCTCAGCAAATGCAAAATAACTGAAATAATAACAAACAGTATCTCAGACCACAGTGCATTACAAACTCAAGATTAAAAAGCCCACTCAAAACCACAAAACTACATGGAAATTAAACAACCTGCTCCTGAATGACTCTAGGGTAAATAGTGAAATTTAGGCAGAAATCAAGAAGTTCTTTAAAAACAATGAGAACAAAGAGAAAATGTACCAGAATCTGTGGGACACAGCTAAAGCAGTGTTAAGAGGGAAATTTATAGCACTAAATGCCCACATCAGAAAGCTAGAAAGATCTCACAATGACACCCTAACATCACAATTAAAAGAACTAAAGAAGCAAGAGCAAACAAATTCAAAATCTAGCAGAAGACAAGAAATAACTAAGATCAGAGAGGAAACAAAGGAGACAGAGACATGAAAACCCCTTCAAAGAATCAATGAATCCAGGAGCTGGTTTTTTGAAAAAATTAATAAGATAGATGGACTGCCAGCTAGACGAATAAAGAAGAAAAGAGGGAAGAATCAAATAGACACAATAAAAAATGATACAGGGGATATCACCCCTGGCCCCACAGAAATACAAACTACCATCAGAGAATACTATAAACACCTCTACGCAAATCAACTAAAAGATTTAGAAGAAGTGGATAAATTCCTGGACACATACGTCCTGCCAAGACTAAACCAGGAAGAAGTTGAATCCTTGAATTGAATCCAATAGCAAGTTCTGACATTGAGGCAGTAATAAATGGTCTACCAACCAAAAAAAGCCCGGGACCAGACAGACTCACAGCTGAATTCTACCAGAGGTACAAAGAGGAGATGGTATCATTCCTTCTGAAACTATTCTAAACAACTTAAAAGGAGGGACTCTTCCTTAACTCATTTTATGAGGACAGCATCATCCTGGTACAAAAGCCCAGCAGGGACACAACAAAAAAAGAAAACTTCAGGCCAATATCCTTGATGAACATTGATGCAAAAATCTTCAATAAAATACTGGTGAACCAAATCCAGCTGCACATCAAAAACCTTATACACCACAATCAAGTTGGCTTCATCCCTGGGATGTAAGGCTGGTTTAACTTTTGCAAATCAATAAATTTAATCCATCACATAAACAGAACCAATGACAAAAACCACACGATTTTCTCAACAGATGCAGGAAAGGCCTTTGATACAATTCGAAATCCCTTCATGTTAAAAACTCTCAATAAACTAGGTATTGATGGAATGTATCTCAAAATAATAAGAGCTATTTGTGAAAAACCCACAGCCAGAATCATACTGAATGGACAAAAGTTGGAAGCATTCCATTTGAAAACCAGCATAAGACAAGGATGCCGTCTCTCACCACTCCTATTCAACGTAGTATTGGAAGTTCTGGCCAGGGCAATCAGGAAAGAGAAAGAAAGAAAGTGTATTCAGATAGAAAGAGAGGAAGTCAAATTGTCTCTGTTTGCAGATGACATAATCCTATATTTAGAAAACCCCATCATCTCAGCCCAAAAGTGCCTTAAGCTGATATGATAAGTTGCTTAAGCAACTTCAGCAATCTCAGGATACAAAATCAATGTGCAAAAATCACAAGCATTTCTACACACCAACAGTAGACAAGCAGAGAGCCAAATTATGGATCGAATCCCATTCACAATTATTATAAAGAAAATAAAATACTTAGGAATACAGCTAATAAGGGACATGAAGTACCTCTTCAAGGAGAACTACAAACCATTGCTCAAGGAAATAAGAGAGGACAAAAACAGATGGAAAACAATTCCATCCTCATGGATAGGAAGAATCGATATCATGAAAATGGCCATACTGCCCAAAGTAATTTATAAATTTATGGCTATTCCCATCAAACTAACATTGACATTCTTCACATAAATAGAAAAAAACTACTTAAAATTCATATGGAACCAAAAAATAGCCTGTATAGTCAAGACAATCCCAAACAAAAAGAACAAAGCTGGAGGCATCATGCTACCTGACTTCAAACTATACTACAAGGCTACAGTAATCAAAACAGCATGGTGCTGGTACTAAAACAGACATATAGACCAATGGAACAGAATAGAGACTTCAGAGTAAGATCACACATCTACAACCATCTGATCTTCGACAAACCTGACAAAAACAAGCAATAGGGAAAGGATTCCCTATTTAATAAATGGTACTGGGAGAACTGGCTAGCTATATGCAGAAAATGGAATCTGAACCCCTTCCTTACACCTTATACAAAAATTAACTCAAGATTGATTAAAGACTTAAATGTAAAACCCAAACCCATAAAAACCCTAGAAGAAAACCTAGGCAATACCATTCAGGACATAGGCACAGGCAAAGATTTTATGATGAAATGGCCAAAAGCATTTGCAACAAAAGCTAAAATTGACAAATGGGGTCTGATTACACTAAAGAGCTTCTGCACAGCAAAAGAAACTATCATCAGAGCAAACAGGCCACCTACAGAATGGGATAAAATTTTTGCAAACTACCCATCTGACAAATGTCTAATATCCAGAATTTACAAAGAACATAAACAAATTTACAAGAAAAAACCAAACAACTCCATCAAAAAATGGGCAAAGAGCATGAACAGACACTTCTTAAAATAAGACATTTACGTGGCCAATAAACATGAATAAAAGCTTAACATTACTGGTCATTAGAGAATTGTAAATCAAAACTACAATGAGATACCATCTCATGACAGTCAAAATGGTGATTATTAAAAAGTCAAGAAACAATAGAGGCTGGCAGGCTGTGGAGAAATAGGAATGCTTTTACACTATTGGTGGGAATGTAAATTAGTTCAACCATTGTGGAAGACAGTATGGCAATTCCTCAAGGATCTGGAACCAGAAATACCATTTGACCCAGCAATCTCATTACTGGGTATATACACAAATGAATACAATCATTCTATTATGAAGATACATGCACATGTATGTTTATCGTGGCACTATTCACAATAAGAACGACCCAACCCAAATGCCCATCAATGGTAGACTAGATAAAGAAAATGTGGTACATATACACCACGGAATACCCATAGAAAGGAATGAGATCACATCCTTTGCAGGTACGTGGATGAAGCTGGAAGCCCTTCTCCTCAGCAAACTAGCACAGGAACAGAAAACCAAACACTGCATGTTCTCACTCATAAATGGGAGCTGATCAATGAGAATACACGGACACAGGGAGGGGAGCAACACACACTGGAGCCTGTTGGAGAGGAGCAAGGGGAGGGAGAGCATTGGGACAAATAACTAATGCATGCGGGGCTTAAAATGTAGTGATGGGTTGATAGGTGCAGCAAACCACCATGGCATGTGTGTACCTCTGTAACATACCTGTGTGTTCTGCACATGTATCCCAGAACTTAAAATAAAAATCAATCACTCAATCAATCAGTTAAAATAACCAGAATCATATCAAGTATTTTCTTGGACCATAGTGGAATAAAATTAGAAATCAATACTAAGAGGAACTCCAAAACTACAAAAATAATGGAAGCTAAACTATTTGCTCCTGAAATATCCTTGGGAAGACAACAAAATTAAGGCAAGAATCAAGACATTTTTCAAAACAATTGAAAATGGAGACACAACATATGAAAACCTCTGGGAAAAGAGCAAAAGCAGTGTTAAGAGGGAAGTTTATGGTGTAAATGCCCACATAAACAAGACAGAAAGATGTCTTATTAATAACATAACATCAAATCTCAAGGAAAAAGAAAAATAAGAACAATTTAAACCCAAAGATAGTAGAAGAAAAGAAATAACAATAATTTGAGTAGAACTAAATAAGTTTGAAAGTAAAAATCCACAGTATAACGGATCAGAGAAACAAAAATTTGATTTTTTGAAAGGATAAACAAAATTGACAGGCCACTAGCTGGATTAACCAAGATAAAATAAAAGAAGATTCAAATAAGCACAAGCAGAAATGAGTAAGGGAGCATTACAACTGATACAACAGAAACAAATGGATCATCAGACACCCCTATGAACACCTCTATGTACACAAGCTAGAAAACCTAGAGGAAATTGATAAATTCCTGGAAACATACAACCCCCCTAAGATTGAATCAGGAAGAAATAGGAATCTTGAACAGACCAATAATGAGTAATGAAATTGAATCAATAATAAAAAAATCTTACAACAACAACCCAAAAATCTCAGGAACAGATGGATTTATAACCAATTTTTGCCAGATTTACAAAGAAGAGCTGGGACCAATCTTACTGAAACTATTCCAAAAAATTGAGGAGAAGGGAGTCCTTCCTAACTCATTCTACAAAATCAGTATTACCCTGATACCAAAATCAGGCAAGGACAATTAAAAAAAAAAGAGAGAAAAAGAAACTACAAGCCAGTATCCCTGATGAACACAGATGCAAAAATCCTCCACAAAATACTAGCAAACTGACTCCAACAGCACATCAAAAAACATAATTCAAGTGGGTTTTGTTCCAGGGATGCAAAGATGGTTCAACATCCACTAATCTATAAATGTGATTCATCAAATAAAGAGAACTAAAAACTAAAACCATATGATCATCTCAACAGATGCCAAAAAGGTGTTTGATAAAATCCAACATCCCTTAATGATAAAAACCCTCAACAAACTAGGCATCAAAGGAACATATATCAAAATAATAAGACATCTATGGGAAACCCATAGCCAACCTAATACTGAATGGAGAAAAGTTGAAAGCATTCTCTGTAAGAACTGGAAGAAGACAAGAATGTCCACAGTCACCACTCCTATTCAACATAGTAGTGGAAGCTCTGACCAGAGCAATAAGACAAGATAAAGAAATAAAAGACATCCAAATTAGAAAAGAGGGAGTCAAATTATCTCTGTTTACTGATGAAATGATTATATACCCTAAAACCTTATAGACTCCTCCAAAAAAAACTCCTAGAGTTGATAAACAAACTCAGTAAACAACTTTGATACAAAATCAAAGTACAAAAATCAGTAGCATTTCTATACACCAATAAAATTCAAGCTGAAAATGATATCAATAACTCAGTCCCATTTATGAAAGCCACAGGAAAATAAAATACCTAGGAATACATATAACCAAGGAGATTAAATATCTCTACAAGGAGAATTATAAAACACTGGTGAAAGAAGTTGAAGATTACACAAACGGAAAACTTCCTGTGCTCATGGATTGGAAGAATCAGTATCATTAAAACGACCATACTGCCCAAAGCAATGTACAAATTCAATGCAATGTCTATCAAATTACCAATGTCTAATTTTTGTCTATCAAATTACCAATGTCTAATTTTTACAGAATTAGAAAAAACAATCCCAAAGTTCATATGGAACCAAAAAGAACACCAAATAACCAAAGCAATCCTAAGCAAAAGAATAAAGTCAGAAGCATAATACTGCCTGATTTGGAATTATATTACAAATCTATATTAGCAAAAATAACATCATACTGGTGTAAAAATATAGATCAATGGAACAGAATAGGGAGACCAGATATAAAGTCACACACCTACAACCAGCTGATCTTTGACAAAGTCAACCAAAATAATGGGGAAAGGACACCCTATTAAATAAATGGTGCTGGGAAAACTGGCTAGCCATATGCAGGGTAATGAAACTGGACCCGTATCTCTCAAGACATACAAAACTTAAAGTGTTCAAAGGCTTAAAGGTAAGACCTGAAACTATAAAAATTCTATAAGAAAACCTAGGAAAAATGTTCTAAAGACTTAAATGTAAGATCTGAAACTATAAAAATCCTACAAGAAAACCTAGGCCAACTCTTTTGGCCTTGGCAAAGAATTTTTTTAAAGACCCCAAGAGCAACTTCAAGAAAAAAAATAGACACATAGGACTTAATTAAACTAAAAAGCTTTGCAAAGAAATAAGCAACAAAGAAATAATTAACAGAGTAAGCAGACCACCTGCAGAATCGGAGAAAATATTCACAAATTATGCCTGTGACAAAGGACTAATATCCAGAATTTACAAGGAACTCACTCAAACAACTCAATAAGAAAAAAAAAGCCAAAAACAACCCCATTAAAGGCTAGGCAAAGGATATGAACAGACATTCCCTAAAAGAAGACATACAAACAGCTAACAAACACATAAAAATTTTCAGCATCACTAATTATCAGATAAATACAAATTAAAACTTCAATAAGAATATCGTCTTACACAAGTCAGAATGGCTATCATTAAAAAATGGAAAAGCAAAAGATGTTGGCATGGATTCAGAGCAAAGGGAACACTTATACATTGTTGGTGGGAATGTAAATTAGTTCAACCTCTATGGAAAATAGTATGGAGATTTATCAAACAACTAAAAATAGAGCTACCATTTGACCCAGTAAATCCAGTACTGAGTATTTACTCAAAGCAAAAGAAATCATTATATAGAAAAGACACCTGTACTTGTATGTTCATTGCAGCACTATTTACAATAGCAAAGTCATGGAACCAACCTAAGTGTCCATTGACAGTTGAATTGTTAAAGAAAATGCGGCATATATACACCATGGAACAGTAATCACCCATAAAAAAGAATGAAATCATGGTTTTTGCAGCACCATGGATGGAGCTGGAGGCCATTATCCTAAGTAAACTAACTCAGAAACAGAAAGTCAAATACCACATGTTCTCAGTTATAAGTGGCACATAAACAATGAGTACACATGAACATAAAGATGGAAATAATAGACATTAGGGACTCCAAAAGGGAGAGGGTATGATGGGAATAAGGGTTGAAAAATTACCTATCAGGTATAATATTTGCTATTTGGGTAATGAGTACACTAGATGCTCAATCCCAGTGTGCAATATAACCATGTAACAAACAAGCGTATGTACCCCCAAATCTAAAATTTAAAAATAATAATAATAAAAATTCATTTATATTTTAATTATCTTTTAAATAAAAATATTTATTATCTTAATTATCTTTTTATTATTCAACAAAGAATATCTTTGTGGAATTTCTCATCAAATTATGAATTATTTTCCCAATTCCTTTGTATTATTTGTGTTCTTTTGTATTTTACTGAGTTTCCTTAAGGTCATTACCTTGAATTCTTTTTCAGGTATTTCATAGATTCTCATTTCTCTGGGGTCTGTTACTAGATAATTATTGTGTTCCTTTGTGGAGGTGTCATATTTCCTTGCTTTTTATTTATTTATTTATTTTTTTTGTTTTGGTCATGCACATTGATATCTGTGCATCTGGTGTAACAACTGCTCTTCCAATTTTATGGAGTAGCTTTTGCAGGAAAAAACTTTGCCCTATACATGTATCTATAGTGTCAGTTGGGTGGGGTGCTTTGGCTTTGGGCCTGGGGGGCTGTAGTATAGTCCTTGTATGTTCTCTTGGGCTATAATCAATACCAGTGCTGTCTGTGAGTTTCTCAGTTACTTAAGCTGTGGATATTTGTGAAGGTTGTGATGCAGCTTTGATGGAGGCAGGGGCAATGGGCAGGCCCGTCCTTGGGACCATGGGGGACCCACGAAGGTGTGTGGTGGCCCCATTTCTGGAAAGGGAGGGTTTTCCAGTGGTGGTGATGACAGACCCTGGATGGGCTGGTCCTCAGGCCCCTGGGTAGCATGTTCAGGCACCAGTGGTTGTGGTGGTTGTGATGGGCCTGCGTGGGCTGGTTTTTATACCCCTGGGTGGCACATGTGGATGCTGGCAGTGGTGGCAACAGGTTTTGAGTGAGCTGATCCTTAAGACCCTGGCCAGCATGCATGGTGGCCCTGCTGCTTGAGGCAGTGAAGTCACTGGTGGTGGTGGTGTTACGCCCCAAGGAGTGCAGTGCTTGGGTCCCTGAGTGGTGCTTGTGGCCCTGCTGTTGAAGGGGTCAGGGTCAGTGTTGACAGAGGTGGCTCTGGGCAGGTGGCTCTCAGGTTCTTGGGAGTACATGTTTTGGCTTCCTATATTCAGGGGACAACTTCCCTGATGCGCAGGACCATCTGTTTCACAGGGCATAAGGTGCTATATGGGATTCGGTATTAGGGACGTGGCTGCACCACTGGGTCCTGGTGGTGTAATGCTGTGTCCTTCTGGGTAGATTAAGGAGATGTCTTCACATATTTTCTTTATTTATTCATCTGTTGATGAACACTTATGTGGCTTCCTCATCTTGGCTATTGAGAATAGTGCTTCAATAAACATGGGAGTCTAGATATCTCTTTGACACACCAATTTCCTTTCTTTTGGCCATATACCCAATAGTGGTATTTTTGAATCATATGGTAGTTCTAATTTTAGTTTTTTGAGGAACCGCCATGCTACTTACCATAGTGGCCATACTAATTTACATATCCACCAACAGTGTATGAGGCTTCTCCTTTCTCTGCGTCCTCACCAAAATTGTTTTTCGTCTTTTTTTTTTTTTTTTTTTTTTTGAGTCTTGCTCTGTTGCCGAGGCTGGAGTGCAGTGGCACAATCTTGGCTTACTGCAACCTCTGCCTCCTGGGTTCAAGTGATTCTTGTGCCTCAGCCTCCCGAGTAGCTGGGATTACAGTGTGCACCACCACACCTGGCTAAATTTTTTTTGTATTTTTTTTTTTTCGTAGAGATGAGGTTTCACTATGTGGGCCAGGCTAGTTTCCAATGTCTGGTCTCAAGTGATCCACATGCTTCAGCCTCCCAAAGTGATGAGATTACAGGTGTGAGCCACCATGCCCAGCCTGATAAACATCCTTTTAACTGGGGTGAGATGATATCATGTTTTGGTTTTGATTTGCATTTATGTGATCTTAGTAATGTTGAGCATTATTCATGTATTTGCTGGCCATTTGCGTATCTTCTTTTGAGAAATGTCTGTTTGGATCTTTTGCCCATTTAAAAATCAGATTCTTTGTTATTTTGTTATTGAGTTGTTTGAGTTCCTTACATATTCTGGATATTAATCACTTGTCAGTTGAATAGTTTGCAAATACTTTTTCCCATTCTGTAGGTTATCTCTTCACTTTGTTGATTATTTCCTTGCTGCATGAAGCTTTTTAGCTTAATGTGATCCAATTTGTCCATTTTGCTTTGGTTGCCTGTGCTTTTGAGGTCTTACTTGAGAAATTTCTGCTCAGATCAATGTCCTGGAGCATTCCCTCAATGTTTTCTTGCAATGATTTCATAGTTTCAGGTCTGACATTTAAGTCTTTATTCCCTTTTGATTTGATTTTTGTATACAGTGAGAAATAGAGGTATAGTTTCATTCTTCTGCATATGGATATCCAATTTTTCCAGCACCATTTATTGGAGAGACTGTCCTTTCCCCAATGTACGTACTTGGTGTCTTTTAAAAAAATGAGTCAATTGCAAATGTATGGATTAATTTTTGGGTTCTCTATCTTGTCCACTGTGGTCTATGTGCCTGTTTTTATGTCAGTACCATGTTGTTTTGTTAATACAGCTTTGTAGTATTTTAAGTCAGGTAATGTGATGCCTCCAGCATTTCTCTTTTTGCTCAGGATTGCTTTGGCTATTCTGTCTTTTGTGGTTCCATATAAGTTTTGGGATAGTTTTTTTCTATTTCTGTGAAGAATGTCATTGGTATTTTGATAGGGATTGCATTGAATTTGTGGATACCTTTGTATAGCATGGACATTTTAACAGTATTAATTGTTCCAATTTATAAACATGGAATATCTTTTCCTTTTTCATTTCCTGGAATATTTTTCCTTCCTGTCCTCTTGATTTCTTTTATCAATTTTTTATACTTTTTGTTGTATAGATCTTTGACTTTTTTGGTTAAATTCATTCCTAGTTACTGTATTTTACTCGTAGCTGTTATAAATAGGGTTGCTTTCTTGGATTCTTTTTGAGATTGTTTGCTTTTGGCATATAGAAACGCTACTGATTTTTGTATGTTGATTTCATATTCTGCAACTTTACTGAATTTATCAGTTCTAATGTTTTTTTTTTGGTGGAGTCTTCAGGTTTTTCCAAATAAAAGATTATATCAGGGCCGAGCGCGGTGGCGCACTCCTGTAATCCCAGCACCTTGGGAGGTTGAGGTGGGCAGATCATGAGATCAGAAGATCCAGACCATCCTGGCTAACGTGGTGAAACTCCGTCTCTACTAAAAATACAAAAAAATTAGCCGGGCATAGTGGCAGGTGCTGGGAGTCCCAGCTACTTGGGAGGCTGAGGCAGGAGAATGGTGTGAACCCAGGAGGCAGAGCTTGCAGTGAGCCGAGATGGCGCCACTGCACTCCAGCCTGGGCGACAGAGTGAGACTCTGTCTCAAAAAAAAAAAAAAAAAAAAAAATTATATCGTCTGGAAACAAGGATAATTTAACTTCTTCCTTTCCAATTTGAATGCCATTTATTTCTTTCTCTTGTCTTATTGCTCTATGACTTCCAGTACTATATTGAATAAAAGTGATGAAAGTGGGCATCCTTGTC
The DNA here is from genome assembly GCF_006542625.1 of Nomascus leucogenys. NCBI lineage: Eukaryota > Metazoa > Chordata > Mammalia > Primates > Hylobatidae > Nomascus > Nomascus leucogenys. The sequence continues at coordinate 23,581,481 of NC_044391.1, forward strand.
TTGTTACAAATTTTAGAGAAAAGGCTTTCAGTTTTTCCACATTCAGTATAATAGCTGTGGGTTTGTCCTATATGGACTTAATCATGTTGAAGTATGTTCTTTCTATACCCAGTTGGTTGAGAGTTTTTATAATGAAAAGATGTTGAATTTTATTGAATGCTTTTTATAGCATCTATTGAAATGACAATATGGTTTTTGTCCTTCATTCTGTTGATGTTGTATATTATGTTTATTGATTTTCATGTCAAAGCATCCTTGCATCCCTGGGATAAATCCCACTTGATCATGATGAATGACCTTTTCAATGTGTTGTTGAATTTGGTTTGTTAGTATTTTTTTTTTTTGAGAATTTTTGCATCTGTGTTCATCAGATACATTGACCTGTAGTTTTCTTTCTCTGTGTGTGTGTCTTTGTTAGTCTTGGTATCAGGGTAATACTGGACTCATAGAATGAAGTCAGAAGTGTTCCCTTTTCCTGTGTCTTTGAATAGTTTATGGAGTATTCCTATTAGTTCTTCTTTAAATATTTGGCAGAATTTAGCAGTGAAATAATCAGTTTCTGGGCTCTTCTTTGATGAGAGACTTTTTTTTTTTTCAATTATCATGACTTCTATCTCATTACTAGTTTTTAGTCTATTCAGGTTTTGTATTTCTTCATGGTTCAATCTTGGTAGGTTTTATGTGTCTAGGAATTTAACCACTTCTGGGTTTTCCAATTTATTGGCATGTAGTTGCTCACAGTAGACTTTAATGATCCTTTGAATTTCTGTGGTATCAGTTGTAATGTCTCTTTTTCATCTCTGATTTTATTTATTTGGGACTTCACTCCTTTTTTTTTTTTAGTTAGTCTGGCTAACAGTTTGTTGATTTTGTCTATTTTTATAAAAACCACCTTTTCATTTCTTAGATCTTTCATATTTTTTGTCTTGATTTTATTTATTTCTGCTCTGATCTTTATTATTTCTTTCCTTCTATTAATTTTGGGTTTGGTTTGCTCTTATATTTCTAGTTCTTTAACATGCATCATTAGGTGGTTTATTTGAAGTCATTGTACTTTTTTGATGTAGGCTTTTATTGCTATAAACTTCCCTCTTAGCACTGATTTTGCTGTGTGCTCTAGGTTGTGGTATATTGTGTTTCCATTTTCATTTGTTTCAAGAAATTTTTAATTATTCTGCTTAATTTCTTTATTTGCTGAACAGTCATTCAGGAACATGTTATTTAATTTCCATGTATTTGTATAGTTTTTAAATTCCTCTTGTTATCGATTTCTGTTTTCTTCCATTGTCATTAGAAAAAAATACCTGATACAATTTCAAATTTTTTGAATTTTTTGAGATGCATTTTGGTACATCCTTGAAAACGTTTTATGTGCTGAGGAGAAAAATGTATATTCTGCAGCTATTTGATAAAATGTTTTGCAAATGTCTTAGGCTTATCTGGTGTATATTATAGATTATGTCCAATATTTCTTTGTTGATTTCTGTCTAGATGATCTGTCCAGTGCTGAAAGCGGGGTGAAAAAATCCCCAGCTATTATTGTACTGGGGTCTCTCTGTCTCTTTCTTTATCTCTCTGTCTCTTTTTCTCTGGCCCTAATATTTGCTTGTTATATCTTCTTGCTGAATTAACCCCTTTGTCATTGTGTAATTACCTGCTTTATTTCTTTTGCAGATTTTGTCTTGAAATATATTTGATCTGATATGAATATAGCTATTCCTGATCTTTTTTTGGGTTTACATTCATATGGAATATCTTTTTTTCTATCCCCTCATTTTCTGTCTATGTGTGTCTTTATAGGTGAAGTGAATTTGTTGTAGGCATCATATAGTTGGGTTTTGTTTTTTAATTCCTCCAGCCACTCCACCTTTTAAATGGATAATTTAGTCAATTTGTACTCAATGTTATTATTGATAAGTAAGGACTTACTACTGTCATTTTGTTTTCTGGTTGTTTTATTAGTCCTGTCTTCCTTTCTTCCTGTCTTCCTTTGTGTATAAGTGATTTTTTTTCTGGTAGTATGTTTTAATTTCTTGCTTTTTATGTTTTGTGTATCAAATAGGTGTTCTCTTTGTGGTTGCTATGAGGCTTGCAAATAACATCTTATAACCAATTATATTTAACTGGTGACAACTTCATTCACAAAAAAGAAAAAAACAAGCAAAGAGAAAATTGAAGAACTCTACACTGTATCCCCTCTACTTTTTGACATTTTATTGTCTCTGTTTATGTCTTTTTATATTGTCTATCTCTTAGCAAATTGTTGCAGTTATTATTATTTTTGATAGATTTGCCTTTTAGTATTCATACTGAAAATTCTGTATTCCTTCTCTGTATTATCTTGAAGATATGAGTGGTTTATCTACTATAATTACAGTATTCTGTATTTACCTCAGTACTTAATTTTATCAGTGAGTTTTATGACTTATTATTACACATTAGCATCCTTTTCTTTCAGATTGAAGAACTTCCTTTAGCATTTCTCATAAGACAGGTCTGGTGGTTATTAAATTCTTCTATTTTTGTTTATGTAGAAAAGTCTATTTTTCATTCATGTTTGAAAGATAACTTCACTGGATACAGTATTCTAGTTTAAAACTTTTTTTCCTTTAGCAGTTTGAATACGTCAATCCATTCCCTCTTGATCCATAAGGTTTCCACTGAGAAGTCTGCTGCCAGATATATCGGAGCTCATTTACCTGTTACTTGCTTCTTTCCTCTTGCTGCTTTTAGGATCCTTTCTTTATCCTTACTTTTGAAAACTTAGTTTACTCCTTGAGGTAGTTTCATTTGGTTTGAATATGTTTTGTGTTCTTTGATCTTCTTGTACCTGGATATTCATATTTTTTCCCATAGGTTTGCAAATTCTTTGTTATTTCTTGGAATAAGTTTTCGATCCCAATCTCTTTCTCTGTATCTTCTTTAAGGCCAATAACTCTTAGATGCGCCCTTTTAGGTTATTTTCTAGATATTGTTGGCATACTTCATTCTTTTTTTCTTCTCTGGTGGTATATTTTCATATAACCTGCCTTTGAGCTCACTAATACTTTCTTCTGCTTGATCAGTTCTGCTGTTGAGATATTCTGATGCAGTTTTCAGCTCGTCAGTTAAATTTTTTAGCTTCAGAATTTCAGTTTGAATTTTAAATTATTTCAATTTTTGTTAAATTTCTGTGATTGAAAATTCTGTATTCCTTCTCTGTATTATCTTGAAGTTCATCATGCTTCCTCAAGACAGCTATTTTGAATTCCCTGGCTGAGGTCACATATCTCTGTCACTCCAAGGTGATCACTGGTGGCTTATTTAGTCTTTCTGATGAGGTCATGTTTTCCTGGATGTTTCTGATGCTTGTGGATGTTCGTTGATGTCTGGGCCTTGAAAAGTTAGGTGTTTATTCCAGTATTCACAGTCTTGTCTTGTTCATACCAGTCTTTCTTGAGAGGGTTTTTCAAGATTTCAAAGGGTATTGAGTATTGCTACTTAAGCCTATGTTTACTGCAGTCATTTCAACACTAGGGAGTGCCCTAAGCCCAGGAACACTGAAGCTCTTGCAGACTCCTAGATACACAATCTTGGTGGACTTGGGGAAGATAAAGGAGAATTCCCTGGGTTCCTAGACAAAGTCTCTTACTCTCTTCCCTCTCTTTTCCTTAAGCAAAAGTCTCTCTTTCTGCACTGGGCCTTCTGGAATTGTTGGAAGGGTGATATGGGCACTCCTATGGCCACCCCAGCAGGCACTGTTCTGGGTTGTACCTGAAGCCCATGGTCTCCCAGACCAGCACAGTTTTGGTGCTTGCCCAAGGCCCATGGCCACTACTGCCTGGTGGCCACTGATGTTTACTCAAGGCCCACAGCCTCTTTAGTCAGCAGGTGGTGAATTCTTCAAGGACTAGGTTTATCCTTGGTTCTCTACACTATAGAGCCAAACCATATCACCAGGTCACTTTAGTTGGCTGGTGGTGAAGCTGGCCAGGACTAAAGTTTCTCCCACTGAGACAGAGAATTTTTCTCTGACTCAGGGCTAGTCTAAATGCTTCCTTCATGGACACTGGCAGAATTCTACTTGGTGTTGTGTTCCACTGTGACAGAGTGGCACTGAGTTCAAATGCAAAGTTTCACACTCACTTTGCTCTTTCTCCTTCAAACACACAGATTATCTCCCCATATTGTGCTGCTGGGGTTTGGGGAGGTGTGGTGTAGGCAATGTAAGACTGTCCTTCCTACCTTCTTCAATGCCTCTTTCCTTATCAGTTTGTTAAAACCAGGTACTAAGATCACTCATCTGATTTTATGTTCTTTTGAAGGTGGATTTTTATATAAACAGTTGTTCAATTTGCTGTTCCTGCAGGGGGGATGATTGTTGGAGGGCTCTATTCAGCCATCTTGCTCCTCCTCCTTCTCCAAATTATAGAATTTAAACATTCTGTAATTAAGTTTGTGAGGCCAGGCATGGTGGCTCACACCTGTAATCCCAGCAGTTTAGGAGGCTGATGCAGGTGAATTGCTTGAGCTCAGGAGTTCGAGACCAGCATGGACAACATGGCAAAACTCTGTCTCTACAAAACATACAAAAATTAGCTGTGCACAGTGGCACGTGCCTGTAGTCCCAGCTACCCGGGAGGCTGAGGTGGGAGGGTTGCTTGAGTCCGGAAGGCAGAGGTTGCAATGAGCTGAGATCATGACGCTACACTCAAGCCTAGGCAATGGAGCCAGACTCTGTGTGTGTGTGTGTGTGTGTGTGTGTGTGTGTGTGTGTATCTATATATATCTATATATATCTCAAGTCTGTGATTGTTTTAGAGTTAATTTTTGAAAAAGATGTGAGATTCAGGTCGAGGTTCATTGTTTGGCCTATGGGTATTTAATTGCTTCATACCACTTATTGAAAAGGTTATCCTTTCCCCATTGAATTGTTTTCATATATTTGTCAAAAATCAATTGATCTTATTGTGTGGGTTTATTTATGGAGTCTCCATTCTATCCCATTGTGTCTATCCCTCTGCCAATACCACACAGCCTTGATCACTATAGCTAAATAATAAGTCCTGGAATCTGGTAGACTGGTTTTGTCTACTTTCTTCTTCCGTATGTATGTATGTATGTATGTATGTATGTATGTATGTATGATTTTAGAGACAGGGTCTAGCTCTGTCACCCAGGCTGGAATGCAGTGGTGCAATCATAGCTCCCTGCAACCTTGAACTTCTGGGCTCAAGTTATCATCCCACCCCAGCCTCCCAAGTAGCTGGGACCACAGGTGTTTCCCACCACTCCCAGCTAATTTTTGAAATTTTTGTAGAGAAGGGGTCTTACTATATTGCCCATGCTGGTCTCAAACTCATGGTCTCAAGCAATCCTACTGCCTCAGCCTCCTCAAACATTGGGATTACAGATGCAAGCCACTGTGCCTAGCTAAGACACACACACACACACACACACACACGTTTTGTATAGAGTGACATATATATAACATATGATATGTTATATATATATGTATATATATATATGAGTCACTCTCACAAACAGGCTGTTATATCTCCCAAATACACACACACACACACACACACACACACACACACACACACAGAGCGAGAGAGAGAGACAGAGAGAAAGCATGATTGGATTCCGGTAAGACTGAGAGAGCTATCAAACTGGGATGAAAATCTGACCCAAGTGAAGGAGAAGTGAAGCATCCTTGACTTACTAGATCCCCATTTTTTACTCCTAGGCTTTCTTTCTAATAACATCTTCACACATTTAGTCCTTTCTTGGTATCTACTTCTTCAAGGACCTGGAGTAACAGATTGAAAAAAAACCTGGTGAAAAGGGGAGATAAAGTGTTAACCTTAGAATTTTTTGTAGCATTCCCAAGGGAATGAGAAACATAATCTACAAACATAAAACAACAACAGCAACAACAAATACTAGTAATAATAAAAGCATTAGTGCAAGAAAACACAGTTGAGAAACAAGGGATAGAACTCTCTATCTCACTGCCTACCTTGGTTAGTTTACATACCATGTTCACACACCTTTGAAAACCTGCCACGTGGTTCAAGGTATGATTGAAAGGATAGCCCCTGTTTTGGAGCTTAAAGTTCTTCTGAAACATACACAAAACTTCCATAAATTGGAAACAGATATGTATTGGGAATAATAGTTAAGAATGAAGAAAAAATTAAATCAGTTCTCAAGCATGTACCCATTAAATAATTTCCTGTAAGTCCTCTTCAACTGCTTTCTTAAAAAACAGGAAGAAGATTAGGTGAATGGACAAAGACTAAACTCAGGTTAAGATGTCACTGTTATCACCTTGGAATAGTGAAAGAAATTTGCTTTTTAAGGTCATGTGTCAATGCCATTTAAGTTTCAAACTCAAATGGGTATTGGAGATGGTTGTAGGAATTAAAGAGTTTCAGGGATACCATGCTGGATATCTTGTTTGTCCCTCCATATACGCTCTCCTCTTTTCCATACCTTGCTGATCTGTATGAACTGTGTCAGTGGGCACCCTTGTCCTCTAGTTTCTGGTTGAATCTGAACCAATGGGAAGCACAGGCAGGAGATTAAAGGGAGGAAGAAGAGTAAAATTACATTATTTATTCCCCTGGGCTTTCTCCTTGTGGGGCACTTCAGGCTGGTTGCATCCCTCTACTGAAGGTCACAATTCCTATTAAGCAGTCCTCTCCAGAAAGTGCCCTCACCTTACTACCACCGCCATCCTGCTAACAGTTCCCTTCTCTTGGCCTTCAGGAATAAGGATAGTAGGTGCTCCTCATGCTACTAGCTAGTCTCAGGGCACTGCTTTATCCCTTGAGACTTCCCTACTCCCTATCCACACTTTGGAAAATAGTTCTTTTATTAGACTCTCCTCAAAGGACTACTTTTAAATGTGTCATCTGTTTCTTGCCAGGATTTTCACTTGAAGAGCATGAACTTAAGTGAATCACTAAAATACGGGATTAAATTATATTTACTTCAACTAGGAAGAAATGGTGATAGCTTATCACTAAAGGGTAGATATCTGGATTTCAAACTGAACAATTCCCTTCTTCCACTAATGAAAGGAAATGCACTTTTTGACTTTCCTGAGTGTTCTCAGAGGTGAGGTATGACTTTCAGGCCATATTGGATGCCATAGAATTTAAAACTTGGCTATGATATTATGATGGTGGTGTACATACATATTTAAGTTTTAGAAATACATAAAAGAACAGAGAACAATAGTATACGCATTTTAATTGGAGATTAGCTTGTTGACAATAGAGAAAGTGAAAAATCTATAATTATTTCAGTGTATATGAACTCTTTTTTTTTTTTTTAGCACATTTTAAGTTGTGCAACAGGGAGACCTTTGGAGGAGCAAGGGATATAAAAATAATGAGGAATTAGGTGATTTTATTATTCTTAGAGAAATAAGTTAAATAATCTTCCCTTTGGTATTACTTTCTGAGAGCTTTTTTCTTTCTTTTTTTTTTTTTTTTTCACATCCTAAATAGCCAAAAGCAAAATTTGGCATGCTATAGTTTCTAAACTTCCTTCGTTGAGGCTACCATTTGTTTTGGGACTGTTGATAAACATTTTCTTTTTGAATGCTGAGTTTGGAAACTATCGTGTATTACAGTGACCTAATTAGTGGTTTCCAAAGGGACAGTTAACAAAAATTCAGATGTCTTTCCACCCTAGATTGTGTCTGAATTGGGAAATAGAATGTGCAACTTGAAAAGACCTTCAGGAGTTCTGTTCAATTGAGAACTGCTGGCCTGTGAAAGAGAAAATCATTAATATTTTAATCTCACCTTCTGTTATGGTCTGAATGTGTCTTCCCAAAATTTATATGTTGAAATGTAATCACCCTTGTGATAGTGTTAAGAGGTGGAGCCTTCAGGAGGGGATTAAGTCATAAAAAGTTCAGGGAGCTGCCACAGGGATGGGGCTACACAGAGAGCCCCTACTAGGGCAATTTCTACTGGAGCAGTAGGAGTGGGGCCACTGCAGAAAGGCCCCACCAGGGCAATGCCCAACAGAGTTATGGGGTTGGGGTCACCGCAGAAAGCCCCGACTGTGGCAATGTTTTGTGGAATTGTGGAGGCAGGACGATCTCTGAGATCCCAGACTTGGAAAGCCACCAGTGTGCAATGTGCAGTGCCAGCCTGAGAGAGCCTCAGGCACTTGACTTCAACCCCTAAGAGCTGCTGCATGGGCTGCACCCAGCAAAGCCATGAAGGCAGTGCTGTCTGAGGGAATGGGGGCCCAATCTCCACTCCAGTGTGTGCAGAAGGCACGGCATGGAGTCAAAAAAGATTATTCCCAAGCCTCAAAATTTAATATTGTTTGCTTTGTGTTTTGGACTTGCTTGGGACTTGGGATCTTCTTTCCTATTTCTCCCTTTTGGAATAGGAATGTTTATCCTATGCTTGTCCCACCATTGTAGTTGGAAGCACATAACTTGTTTGATTTTACAGGATCACAGCTGGAAAGGAATTTGCCTTATGAAGAGTCATACCTTAAGTCTCACCTATAACCGATATAGATGAAACTCTGGACTTTAGACATTGGAGCTGGTACTGGAACAAGTTAGAATTTTGGGGCTACTGGGATGGAATGAATGTATTTTGCATATGAGAAGAATATAAATTTAGGGAGTCAAAGGTAGAATGCTATGGTCTGAATGTGTCTCCCTCAAATTCATAGTTCTAAGGAAATATAAAACTAAATAGGTAAAGAGAATTGTGATAGATTAAGGTGCCTGTTAAATTGATCCTGCACAATTCAGGAATTTTTAAATTTTCAGAACGAAAACTCACACACATTTATTACACTGGTGTTCTTTGGAAAAGTGGGTCTGAATTATTATAATATGAAAATTGACTTTTTTTCTGTTAAAAAAATTAAGATTTAACTTTGGCTCAAAAGTGATAAAAATTAGATACCAAAAGAGGTGATGAACCAAAATGCATATTTTCAAAGTAGGGTGTTCAAGAACCAATTTGACAATTGACCTATAATAAAGACATAATAGAAGAGTTAACTGCATAGAGCAGGGGTCAACAAACTTTTCCTGTAAAGAGCCAGACAGTAAATGTTTTAGACTTTGTGGCCCATAGGGTTTCTGTGGCAGCTACACAGCTCTGTTGTTGCAGTGCAAAAGCAGCCACAGACAATACTTCAACAAATGAGCAGGGCTATGTTTCAATAACACTTTATTTACAAAGACAAGCAGTAGGCTTGATTTGTCCCAGAGGCTGTAGGTTGCCCATTGCTGGCATTGAGGAAATAAGGGCTTATGAAGAGGTTCTTTTGGAGAAAGTTCTGTCATACCCCTGTGAGAACCTTCTCTCAAGCCTTGAGAGAGGCGGCCTTCAAAAGATTCACTTGAAGCGCTTTACCTGTGTCCCTCCGAATTTACAACACATGTTATTCCCCAAACTGGAAATTACCTTCACTCCCTACCAATGGCAGAACAAACACCCATAAGTGTTTCCTGTTCCCCCAAGGCAGATCATGGGGGACAGAATATCTGCCTAAACTGGCTTAATTTGAGTTCAAAAGAATCACCCTGGAAGGCAGGAGTCCAGAAGAGACAATTCTGTGCAGAGTGGACTGAAACCTGGGGCAGAGTGGGAAGTGGCTTCAGAGAAAAACGTGACTGGACATTCTAATTGAAACTCCGTTTGACCAGAGGAATTCTTTTATGTTTTAAAAATTGAGCTGAAGTGAAACGAGCCAGGCACAGAAAGACCAATACTGCATGATTTCAGATTGGATGTGGAATCTAAAAAAGCTAAACTCATAGAAGCAGAAAGTTGAATGGTGGTTTCCAGGGTTGCAGGGGCAGTGAGGGAGGTAGTGGGAAATGAGATGTTGGTCAAAGGGTACAAAGTTTCAGTTAGGAGGAATAAATTTTGGAAATCTATTGTACAACATGATGATTATAGTTAACGTATTGTATACTTGAAAATTGTTAGGAGAGTTGATTTTAAATGTTCTCATCAAACACACAAGCGGGCTTGAGAGGTGATGGATATATTAATTACCTTCATTTAGTCATTTCACAGTATATACCTATATCAAAACATCAGGCTGAACACCATAAATATATACAATTTTTATTTGTCAGTTAAAAAGTAACAATGAAGAGTGACCTCCTAAGTTATGGAGTTAAAGTTTTATGCAGAAGCAAGGGAAAATCTTCCTCCAGTGAAAAAATTCTAATGAGATTTTGAAGACAGAAACAAATCACATTTTTTTGTTTTTGTTTTCTAAATGTTTTACAAGAGAAAATTTCAAAAGCATAATCAGTAAGAGAGAGAGAAGTGTGCTGAATTCCATGTATCCAGCATGCAGCCATTGTTAACTCAGGATCAATCTTGTTTCAGTTCTACTTCCCTTTCACCATCCCCACACACCAAACACAAAATTACTAATTATAGATCATATCATTTATTTACAAATACTTTAGTATGTATCTCTAAAAGGCACGAACTCTTTAAAAAACATAACCATGGAATCTTCAATAATATAGGACCTTAATATCCTCAAATATCTAGTCTGTGTTCAAATTTTTCTGATTGCCTAATAATTGATTTTAGATTTTGCTCAAATTAGGATCTAAAGTCTATGTGTTGCCCTTTAGTTGTTAAGTCCCTTATAATGTATAGATTCCCCAACATTTTTTTGTTTCTTTGTAATTTCTTTCTTTTTTGGTTGAAGAAACCAGGTTTTTGTCCTGTGAATTTCCACTTTCTGGATATTGCTGATTGCATATTTGTGGTGGTGTTAGTAGGATTTTTTAAAATTTCTTTTGAATTGAAAATAAGATCCAGAGACCTGATCAAATTCAGGTTTAATTATTTGGCAAGACCATCTCATGGGTGATGTGTGCACTCCTATAGTACTTCCAGGCCCATAACGTCTGGTCTTCCTCTGTGATGTTAATATCTATCAGGATTTGGGACAGTTTGATAAATCCATTAGAAAGTTTTTTTTTTAATCAGCTTTCCACTTAATGGTTTTGGCAGCCATTGATGACTGCCCATATCCATAATTTTATTAGGGTAAAATGACATTTTGATTACATATCTCTGGTTGTTTTTGTTCAAAACGTAGGTTATATGTTAATCTGCCAGTACATTGGCATCTTCTGGATGAGGGAGTCATTAGTCTTCTCACAAGAGTCCCTTTTGTTCATTAGCTTGTGGAATTTGAGTGTGTGTGTGTGTTTTTTTTTGATTGTATGTTTCGAGGGGAGTTGATAAGCTAAGTAGCTATAGAGACAAATTTCATTTTTGCTTAACTGACTCTCACTGCATGAAAAGGCAATCTAATTCTCCAGCCTACTTTGGTAAGGTCTGATGACTTCTGTGGGCATGACCTTCAGAAGATTGGTTGGTCCTCTGTTTTGGAAGATCCTTGAGTGCCAAGCACATGATACATTGATGATCTGCTTAGTAAGAATAAATGTTGCTCCTCAGTTTGAGAGGTTTTTGCTCTCTTTGAGAAATATTTTCCCAGACATTCTAATGTCTAAATGCCATTTGAGTAGACAATCTTCTTCAATCCATGCCTGGTAAGTAGTGGGGTTCTATGTAGCCAGCTGATTAAACTAACTTCTCCAGACTCCAGTCATAGCTCATTATTTTGTCATCAATGATGTTAACCAAACCAAGGAATATATTTGCTACTTTTCATATATCTCACTCCTTCGTTTTTCATTATTGTCTTTGTAGGACTCATAACATGTGTAAGAGGAAATTAAATACTGCATGTACAGGTCAGAAGAGCTAGAGGCTGTATCTATAACCTTGCCAGTTTAAAGCATAGCTCTTGAGTCTAAAAAAATTAAGTGGATACTGAGACCAAATTCTTGGAGGAAGAATATCAGGCTCTTAAACAATTTCAATGTCATAAGCAAGTGGGCCTCCAATGGAAAATCCCAGGTAAAAAGACACCTTCTCTATGCTTCTGCCACTTCTAAGTTGACCTAAAAAAGCAGGAGTGATGGGTATTGTGATTTTTTCATTGATTCCATATTCTATATATAAACAATTATTTTCAGCTCGACCTTGTAAACGAAGCAAAAGTTCTTGGACTTTTTCCTCCTTCCACACATCTCCACTCTGCCACAAGGAATTAATATCTAGTGTCTTTTCAAAGCACTGGTCAATTTTTCCTTTGTGAACAAGTCTTTTCAGTCTTTTACCTTTTCCAAGAAAGAAATATGCAATTGGTTGCTTTGTACGATGCATATGTTTATATTGCCCCTTGAAAGAATTTTCCAGTGCTTGAGCATACTCTTTCATTTGTCCAGAATGTTGATCTAGTTGTTGATTTTCTGGCCAGAATAAGAGGGAAGCTAGAAAATAAGGTTCTGAAAACCGGTAAGTCAGTCCTATTGGTTGCAAGACTTCTCGAAGCTGATCTTTTAGTTTTTCAACTGGCTTTACTAATCTGGAGGTAGGTTTGATACAGGAGAGAATAATGTTGGCCAAGATGAAATTTAGCTTTTCTTTTGACTGGATTTTGACAGTGCATTGTTCTGAGAGAAAAGTGTATTTGTCCACTATATTTTCCATAGTGCTAACAGCATCCGCTTGGCTTTTGATAAGATATTCCAAGAGCCCAGAAAACTTGTCTGCTTTTAAAGCTACTAGGCTACTCCTGCATCTCTCTACTTGAAGTGGCTCACTGAACTTTGATCCAAGATCTTTGTTTTGTGATTCTTCTGAGACACAAAATATATCTATATATTTCTTAAAATATCCAGCCACCTTTCTCCGAGTTTTGGCCTCTTCATTTTGCTTAATATTGTTCCTGGGTTTTAGCAGGACAAAGTATTCATCAAAAAAATCAAAGGACTTTTTCAAAGAAAATTTCAATTTAGTTAAATAAGGAATATAGTTTTTGAGGGCTAATTTATATTCATTGTTTGGATCCCCTGGAATATCACTACTTCCTGATATAAAATTGACCATATCTCTTTTAGATAGCTCATTTTTTTTTATCAAAAAAAGGAATGAGCTGGAGAATTTGGATTGTGTAAAGCCCAACTTCTATCTCTCCTTGATAACCAGCTATATTGTAAGTATCATACCTCCTTTTTGACTTCGGATACAATCTTTCCTTCACTTCATACTCTCTATCTTCACTTTGCTGTTGAGATTCTTTGAATGCACTTGAGGCATGTTCTGCCAAATTCAAAAGAGCAATTAGATCATCAACTGAAATGTTCCCGTTTCTTTCGTTTTCCTCTATCCACCATCTCATTTTACTTTTGTAGACTTGACCCAGTGTATCTGAGATATAAGAATTGTCAGGTTCTATGATTTTTGCTTGTTTTGCCCAGTTTAGAGCATTGCCAAAGTCCTTCTTTTTAATGTAGAAATGTCTTGCCAACGCTTGGCAAATGAATGCATTTGGGTTGAACCGATGGATACCTTCAAGCAATACAGCTTCAACTGCTTCATTTCCTTCATCTTTATGTAATGCTTCAATAAATGGGGAAAACCAATTTCCTGTTTCACCATCATGTTCATCACGGTGTCTTGTGAGTAGGAGTGTGTGCATATCTTGCAAAAATTTGCTTTTTCCCATACCAGTATCGAAGAACAAATTCTCAGTTAGCATATCCAACATAATTTGACTTTTATTCAGGTGATAGCTTTTCTTCAATTCTTCCAGTGAGAACTTTGCAATCAAAGAGTGAATGATGCGTACTCCACAGTAGTTCCCACATTCGATGACCTCAGTTTTTATCAGAATTGTAGAGTAGGTGCCCATCTTGTCTTCAAATTTTTCTGTCCCCCAGAAAGCCTTCTTGTTTCCAATTCCTAAGAATTTTTCACACTGTGATAGTGAAATGGTGGTATCAGGCACATATGAATTAAGAAGAGCCAGAAAAGAAAAGAGCTTTGCTTCCTTGGTGAAAATATTCTGCCCTTTCAGGATATTCCGGACCACATTTTCTATGTATTCTTTATTAAAATTGGTTTTCATGATCATAAAGGAATAAAAATCCTCAAAGTTTTTATGCTGTTCTTTGATTTCTTTCAATTTAAGCTCGAAAGCTCTCTGTTCTTTGGGAGAGAGTTGCTGTATTACGGCAATACTGTCCGGGATCCTTGCACTTTTTTTGGGATTTTGTGATCTCATACAATTTAGGATAATCACCAGAGGTTTTTCATATCGAATGTACTTTTTAGCTATAGCTGTTTGAATAGAGTACTGCAGAAGATAGACGTTATCTTGTTCTTCAAAATCATCAACAAGGAGCAGTACAGGTATGTATTCCTGACGGTTCATTGCCCCATAAGTGATTAAACTGGTTACCTGTTCTCCAATTTCAGAAAAATCCGCTGTCTTGTTTTTCAGCACAGCACATCTGAATTTCTTCCTTAGTTCCCAGAGAATGTGCATAGCCAAGGTAGTTCCCCCACAGCCTGGATGATGATACAGATGAATAATTTTGGTACTTGTTGGTTTAGAAGAATCTGCACAGTTTTGAATCATTGCTTCAAGTCTTTCATATTTATCCCTTTTGACAAAAGGTGAAGAATAACTTTCAGAAGAGAAGTAGAAGTTCCACCATGACACTTTGCCACCTCGATAGAAGTCTTCCTCTTTTGATGCCTTGAATTCAAGGAATTTATTTTTGTCCTTCCCTAACAGTGTACCCTCACATTCATTTTCACAGATAATTTCCAGAGCAGTCATGATATCTTCTTCCTTTTTCAGAAGGACAGTCGATAAACCAATAGATGGCAAAAGTCTTTTTGAAGATTGAGTCACAGATTTTAGTTTAAGAATAGTGCCATTGATCTCTTCAAGGCTTAAAGCAGAAATACATTGGCTTGAAATTTCATCTTGGTGTTTTATTAATCTTGCTTCAAGTAGATCTTTCCATCCCTGAAATATGTGTGGCTGTACACAAATACACAGTATATTTTCCATTCCTTTGAGATCCTGGTAGAAAGCACAGAAAGTCTCAATGAGGGGATCTCTTGGGTCATCCACAGAGGACAGTAATAGAAATACCACCAAAAACTTCCCTCTTGGCATTATGTCTTCATGTGTAAGAAACGAAATCAGTTTCCTGACATCAGAAGCTCTTTCTCTTTGCCAGGAACTTGGATCCAAGGGTTTATATTTTTCACTGTCAAGGTCTAACCTGCCATTGCAGAAAATCCAGCTGGGTTGATGGTAAAGATTTAGAGTAGAAATCATCTCATTTGATGTGGTTTTCTCTTCTACATATACACTTGGAAAGTGAAGGTTTGCTACTCGGCTTTCTTTGTAAGCTTTGACCACTCCTTTGATGTTAGACTCAGGATCAAACTCCAATACAGCAAACCATTTAATTTCCTTCAGGAAATCTAAGTGTTTTGTTTGATCTGGGTGGCATTTATTTGTTACAAGAATGTACTGTTCATAGTATGAATTATCTAACAAATCTTGATTTCCTGTCAATAATTTAACCAACTTTGGTCCCTCCCTTTCTTTTTTATTTGTTTTTGCTCTGAATTTTTCTTCTGCTGCTTTTCTGGACTCTGCCAGTGTTTTAAAATCTGCTTTAAATGCTCTGAAATCAACTTTATTTTTCATAATGTCCTTAGAGCTGGGCCCATCTCGCACAAATAGTGAGAATTTTTTACTTTGTTCCCATGTTTTGTTGTTGTAATTTTGCATTTTAATCTGGAAATAATCATACTGACATTCAGAGAACTGTGGAATAATGTCCACTTCAATAACAAATCTGTCAGATGCAGTACTATTTGGCAGTAAAACTTCCACAAATCTTGGCTCTCGAATGCACTTCTTTGCTTGTTGGACCTGATGGTCTTCAAAATACTTGTTTATCATCAGATTGAAATGGTTAATGAGGGCTTCCTTGGTATCACTGGTGACTTTGATGCCAACAATTTTCCCATGGGGTTTGTCTTTGACTCCAAAATGAATAGTGCCATTGGTACGTGAATTCATACAAGCTGAAGCAAATCGGAAAACCTCATTGCTAAATTTCATCTTGACATCCTCTTCTGTGGCTGTTGCTGTATTTGTGAAGGCTTTGAATTCATGTATTGGATCAATGAGATTGCCTGGTCCTGTTTCAGGCTGTAGACTAAAATCCAACTTGTAATGATATGGATTACTGAATTCATCAAATGGGTATGATACACATGTCAGGTCTATGGATGGTTGCCTTTCCTTTGTGTAATCTATTTCATCTTCTATGAGCTCAACTTTTAGTGACTTAGAACCTTTAGCAATTGTACTCATTGTAGACGGATTAGCCATATCTGGGTTCTCTTTACCCTTTTGTTTTTGCTTTGAAGTTTCTCTACGTGCCTTTTGAGATACAGTTTGGTCTTTAGGAACATTTTTACTGGGCTTTCCCATCTTAGATGTCTGAATTGAATCTTCAATGGCTGTTTTCCGCAGTTCTTTGAATAGTTCTTCTATTTGAATAGCTGGTCCATGTGTGATGCCCATATCAACAAGATGTTCTTTTTTTAACCACTTCAAGACTGCTCCATTCACGTCTTGTCCAGTCAAAATTTCCCTGTGTTTTTGGTCAATCTTATGACTTTCTAACCACTGATTTACTTCCTCTTTTGTCCAATCATCTGTATTTTCTGGAAGGTTCAGTTGCTTTGCCATTCTGATACCTACATGTAGAAAAAGAAAAATTATTTAGCATTATTAAAGGTAAAATTTTGAAACAATTTTAGTAGATAATATATACATAATTTTCAAAATTTAAAAAGTTCAAAAGGATATGCCAATGAATTATCTCTTGAGAGAATGTGACTATTGCCAGTTTCTTCTGCATCCCTCCAGAGAAAGAATACCAAATACAAACACATGAACACCCTTTTCCCCATAAATTGTGGCATGCTATACATAATTCTCTTGCTTCATTCACTAAGTAAATTTTGGGAATGCTTCCAGTCGGTATATATAGAGATAGTTTATCCTTATTAATGATTGTTTGCTATAATGTGTGTTTGCTGTAGTATTTAAGAACATTCAATTCTGCTGTAGAAAATAAGAGAAAAAAGAAGGATATATGAAACTAAGTATAGAAGCAAGTTTGTGAGATACATCATGATAGACATAGATAAAGTAAATAGAGCATATGAGTATTAAGCACAGTTAGAAAGGGATATAAGAACCAAATAGTAAGTATTCATGAGACACACATGAAGCATTTGCTATTTTTGAGGTCTTAATTGGGTTCCCTATTTGGTGACACTCATTCTAATCATTTGTGTTCTCCATTGAAGAAACATCCGTAAAATCATAGTAGATTATCAGGCTAATGACCTGTATCTGTGGCCAGGCATACTCATCCCTCTGCATTTCTCTGATTACAGAAAGTGTATGCCATTGACCCAGGACCTCTTCTATCTCCCGAGACCCTTTAAACAGACCTCAACTCTGGTTCTCAAAATTGTACAATCAGTGGAGAATGCTGAAATATTAGAGAGGAAGAGAGAAGATATATTAACTTGCACAACTCAGGTAATGAGATCCTTTTACCCTTCTTGTTCCTTATCCAAGATGTGTTGCCCACCTCTTTGTTGTTGTTGTTGGGTATTTTAATTTTTTTTTTTTTTGAGATGGAGTTTTGCTCTTATTTCCCAGGGTGGAGTGCAATGGCACGATCTTGGCTCATTGCAACCTCTGTCTCCTGGGTTCAAGTGATCCTCCTGCCTCAACCTCCCAAAATGCTGGGATTACAGGTGTCAGCCACCACGCCTGGCCTTGTTGTGTTATTTTAATTGATTTTTAAAAATATGCCCTTCGAGCATCTTAATTTTGTCTGTGAGCTGTTCTGTTCCATGTCATCTGGAATAGCTTGCTGAGTAGTGAACTTGTTGGCTACTGTTGTATTTAAGTAATTTTTCAGATAATAATGGATAAGAGCTGATTCCTGAGCAATAACTCGTGGCATAATTATTTAGTTTGCAAATTTGCAGAGTACTATCTGAAAATTAATGTCAATCTAGGCTACAGAAATATAGCAATGGTTAGAAAAAATGAAATTCAAATAATAATAGTTAACTTTAAGTATGATCCAAAATTGTGAGTCATTTTAATGAACTAAACTTTCATTCATCATGGGAGACATCAAATTAAATAATGGAGACAGCCTGGGGAATGGCCTCAGATAAATTATTATATAGGCCCATGTTCAGGAAATAATACACAGAAATATTGCTTTCTAGTGGCAGATACAAACTCAGGATTAGGATTTACCTTTCTTTCAAGACATGAAGATGCCAGACCCATGGTCCAAGGTTTAAGCTATTATTTTTTTTGTATGTAACTACGGTATGCACAGAAAGTGAATAAGCAACATACCTTACAGCTATATCAATACAAAATAGGCAAAGATAGGCAATGTCTTCATTGTGATTTTGTACTATAATTTTACAAGATTTTACTATTGGGGAAGCTAGGTAAAGAGTACACAGAATATCAAATTATTTCTTACAACTACATATGAATCTACAATAATCTTAAATAAAATTTTACTCAAAAAATAAAAAACTGCAATGGTATCCGTATTTAGAACTGAGCAGTAATAAAAATGCTGCATATAAAGAGTTGTAAGGAACAATGTCTACAATACTTGGAGAAATATGTATAGCCTTGGATGTATTTATAAAAATGGAAGAATGGGTGTGGCCCGCCATGCCTCGCCGTGCACCTGTGTGGCTAAGGCTCCTGCTGTGTGTGTGCGTGGGTGTGACTTGTGTCCGCAAAGTTTGTGATGTCCGGGGGACTGCATGTACCTTCAGCCATCCTCCCTTCACACGCATGTGGACACAGTGTCACCTCCTCAAGCTATAGGGTGCCGAGTCTAAAGCACAGGGCCGGGTTCCAAGATGGCTGAATAGGAACAGCTCCAGTCTACAGCTCCCAGTGTGAGGGACACAGAAGATGGGTGATTTCTGCATTTCCAACTGAGGTACCGAGTTCATCTCACTGGGGCTTGTCGGACAGTGGGTGCAGTCCAAGGAGTGTGAGCCAAAGCAGGGTAGGGCATCACATCACACGGGAAGTGCAAGGGGTCGGGGAATTCCCTTTCCTAGCCAAGGGAAGCCGTGACAGATGGTACTTGGAAAATCGGGACACTCCCACCCTAATACTGTGCTTTTCCAATGGTCTTAGCAAACGGCACACCAGAAGATTATATTCTGCACCTGGCTCAGAGGGTCCCATGCCCACGGAGCCTTGCTCACTGCTAGCACAGCAGTCTGAGATTGAACTGCAAGGCGGCAGCAAGGCTGGGGGAGGGGCGTCTGCCATTGCTGAGGCTTGAGTAGGTAAACAAAATGGCCAGGAAGCTTGAACTGGGTGGAGCCTACAGAAGCTCAAGGAGGCCTGCCTGCCTCTGTAGACTCCACCTGTGGGGCAGGGCATAGCTGAACAAAAGGCAGCAGAAACTTCTGCAGACTTAAACGTCCCTGTCTGACAGCTTTGAAAGGAGCAATTGTTCTCCCAGCATGGAGTTTGAGATCTGAGAATGGACAGACTGCCTCCTCAAGTGGGCCCCTGACCCCTGAGTAGCCTAACTGGGAGACATCTCCCAGTAGGGGCCAACTGACACCTCATACAGCCAGGTGCCTGTCTGAGATGAAGCTTCCAGAGGAAGGATCACACAGCAAAATGTACCGTTCTGCAATATTTGCTGTTCTGCAACCTCCGCTGCTGATACCCAGTCAAACAGGGTCTGGAGTGGACCTCCAGCAAACTCCAACAGACCTGCAGCTGAGGGTCCTGACTGTTAGAAGGAAAACTAACAAACAGAAAGGACATCCACACAAAAACCCCATCTGTACATCACCATCATCAAAGACCAAAGGTAGATAAAACCATAAAGATGGGGAGAAACCAGAGCAGAAAAGGTGAAAATTCTAAAAATCAGAGTGCCTCTTCTCCTCCAAAGGAATGCAGCTCCTCGCCAGCAATGGAACAAAGCTGGATGGAGAATGACTTTTATGAGTTGAGAGAAGAAGGCTTCAGACAACTGGTAATAACAAACTTCTCTGAGCTAAAGGAGGATGTTTGAACCCACTGCAAATAAGTTAAAACCTAGAAAAAAGATTTGATGAATGGCTAGCTGGAATAAACAGCATAGAGAAGACCTTAAATGACCTGATGGAGCTGAAAACCATGAAACAAGAACTACATGACACATGCACAAGCTTCAGTAGCCGATTCGATCAAGTGGAAGAAAGGGTATCAGTGATTGATGATCAAATTAATGAAATGAAGCCAGAAGAGAAGTTTAGAGAAAAAAGAGTAAAAAGAAACAAAGCCTCCAAGAAATAAGGGACTATATGAAAAGACCAAATCTACGTCTGATTGATGTACCTGAAAGTGATGGGGAGAATGGAACCAAGTTGGAAAACACTCGGCAGGATATCCAGGAGAACTTCCCCAACCTAGCAAGGCAGGCCAACTTTCAAATTCAGAAAATACAGAGAACGCCACAAAGACACTCCTCGGGAAGAGCAACTCCAAGACACATAATTGTCAGATTCACCAAAGTTGAAATGAAGGAAAAAATATTAAGGGCAGCCAGAGAGAAAGGTCCGGTTACCCACAAAGGGAAGCCCATCAGATTAACAGCAGATCTCTTGGCAGAAACTCTACAAGCCAGAAAAGAGTGGGGGCCAATATTCAACATTCTTAAAGAAAAGAATTTTCAACCCAGAATTTCATATCCAGCCAAACTAAGCTTCATAAGTGAAGGAGATATAAAATCCTTTACAGACAAGCAAATGCTGAGAAATTTTGTTACCACCAAGCCTGCCTTACAAGAGCTCCTGAAGGAAGCACTAAACATGGAAAGGAACAACCGGTACCAGCCACTGCAAAAACATGCCAAATTGTAAACACCATTGATGCTAGGAAGAAACTGCATCAAATAACGAGCAAAAGAACCAGCTAACATCACAATGACAGGATGAAATTCACACATAACAATATTAACCTTAAATGTAAATGGGCTAAATGTTCCAATTAAAAGACAAAGACTGGAAAATTGGATAAAGAGTCAAGACCCATCAGTGTGCTGTATTCAGGAAACCCATCTCATGTGCAGAGACACACATAGGCTCAAAATAAAGGGATGGAGGAAAATCTACCAAGCAAATGGAAAACAAAAAAAGCAGAGGTTGCAATCCTAGTCTCCGATAAAACAGACTTTAAACCAACAAAGATCAAAAGAGACAAAGAAGGCCATTACATAATGGTAAAGGGATCAATTGAACAAGAAGAGCTAACTCTCCTAAATATATATGCACCCAATACAGGAGCAGCCAGATTCATAAAGCAAGTCCTTAGAGACCTACAAAGAGACTTAGACTCCCACACAATAATAATGGGAGACTTTAACACCCCACTGTCAACATTAGACAGATCCACGAGACAGAAAGTTAACAAGGATATCCAGGAATTGCACTCAGCTCTGCACCAAGTGGACCTAATAGACATCTACAGAACTTTCCATCCCAAGTGAACAGAATATATGTTCTTCTTAGCACCACATCGCACTTATTTCAAAATTGACCACATAGTTGGAAGTAAAGCACTCCTCAGCAAATGTAAAAGAACAGAAATTATAACAAACTGTCTCTCAGACCACAGTGCAATCAAACTAGAACTCAGGATTAAGAAACTCACTCAAAACTGCTCAACTACATGGAAACTGAAAAACCTGCTCCTGAGTGACTACTAGGTACATAATGAAATGAAGGCAGAAATAAAGATGTTCTTTGAAACCAATGAGAACAAAGACACAACATACCAGAATCTCTGGGACACATTTAAAGCAGTGTGTAGAGGGAAATTTATAGCACTAAATGCCCACAGGAGATAGCAGGAAAGATCTAAAATTGACACCCTAACATCACAATTAAAAGAACTAGAGAAGCAAGAGCAAACACATTCAAAAGCTAGCAGAAGGCAACAAATAACTAAAATCAGAGCAGAACTGAAGGAGATGGAGACACAAAAAACCCTTCAAAAAAATCAATGAATCCAGGAGCTGGATTTTGAAAAGATCAAGAAAATTGATAGACTGCTAGCAAGACTGATAAAGAAGAAAAGAGAGAAGAATCAAATAGATGCAATAAAAAATGATAAAGGGGATATCACCATTGATCCCACAGAAATACAAACTACCATCAGAGAATACTATAAACACCTCTATGCAAATAAACTAGAGAATCTAGAAGAAATGGATAAATTCCTGGACACATACACCCTCCCAAGACTAAACCAGGAAGAAGTTGAATCCCTGAATAGACCAATAACAGGTTCTGAAATTGAGGCAACAATTAATAGCCTGCCAACCAAAAAAAGTCCAGGACCAGATGGAATCACAGCAGAATTCTACCAGAGGTGCAAAGAGGAGCTGGTACCATTCCTTTTGAAATTATTCCAATCAATAGAAAAAAGAGGGAACCCTCCCTAACTCATTTTATGAGGCCAGCATCATCCTGATGCCAAAGCCTAGCAGAGATGCAACAAAAAAAGAGAATTTTAGACCAATATCCCTGATGAACATCGATGCAAAAATCCCAATAAAATACTGCAAACTGAATCCAGCAGCACATCAAAAAGCTTATCCACCATGATCAAGTGGGCTTCATCACTGGGATGCAAGGCTGGTTCAACATATACAAATCAATAAACGTGATCCATCGTAGAAACAGAACTAAAGACAAAAACCACATGATTATCTCAATAGATGCAGAAAATGCCTTTGACAAAATTCAACAGCCTTTCATGCTAAAAACTCTCAATAAACTAGGTATTGATGGGACATTTCTCAAAATCATAAGAGCTATTTATGACAAACCCACAGCCAATATCATACTGAATGGGCAAAAACTGGAAGCATTCCCTTTGAAAACTGGCACAAGACAGGGATGCCCTCTCTCACCACTCCTATTCAACACAGTGTTGGAAGTTCTGGCCAGGGCAATTAGGCAGGATAAAGAAATAAAGAGTATTCAGTTAGGAAAAGAGGAAGTCAAGTTGTCCCTGTTTGCAGATGACTTGATTGTATATTTAGAAAACCCCATCGTCTCAGTCCAAAATATTAAGCTGATAAGCAACTTCAGCAAAGTCTCAGGATACAAAATCAATGTGCAAAAATAACAAGCATTCCTATACACCAATAATAGACAAACAGAGAGCCAAATGATGAATGAACTCTCGTTCACAATTGCTTCAAAGAGAATAAAATACCTAGGAATCCAACTTACAAGGGAAGTGAAAGACCTCTTCAAGGAGAACTACAAACCACTGCTCAATGAAATAAAAGAGGACACAAACAAATGAGAGAACATTTCATGCTCATGGATAGGAAGAATCAATATTGTGAAAATGGCCATACTGCCCAAGGTAATTTATAGATTCAATGCCATCCCCATCAAGCTACCAATGACTTTCTTCACAGAATTGGAAAAAACTACTTTAAAGTTCATATGGAACCAAAAAAGAGCCCACACTGCCAAAACAATCCCAAACCAAAAGAACAAAGCTGGAGGCATCACACTACCTGACTTCAAACTATACTACAAGGCTACAGTAACCAAAACAGCATGGTACTGGTACCAAAACAGAGATATAGACCAATGGAACAGAGCAGAGCCCTCAGAAATAATACCACACATCTACAACCATCTGATCTTTGACAAACCTGATGAAAACAAGAAATGGGGAAAGGATTCCCTATTTGATAAATGGTGCTGGGAAAACTGGCTAGCTGTATGTAGAAAGCTGAAACTGGATCCCTTCCTTACAACTTATACAAAAATTCATTCAAGATGGAGTAAAGACTTAAATGTTAGACCTGAAACCATAAAAACCCTAGAAGAAAACGTAGGCAATACCATTCAGGACATAGGTGTGGGCAAGGACTTCATGACTAAAACACCAAAAGCAATGGCAACAAAACCATAATTGACAAATGGAATCTAGTTAAACTAAAACTCTTCTGCACAGCAAAAGAAACTACCATCAGAGTGAACAGGCAACCTACAGAATGGGAGAAAATTTTTACAATCTACCCATCTGACAAAGGGCTAATATCCAGAATCTACAAAGAACTTAAACAAATTTACAAAAAGAAATCAAACAACCCCATCAAAAAGTGGGCAAAGGATATGAACAGACACTTCTCAAAAGAAGACATTTATGCAGCCAACAGACACATGAAAAAATGTTAATCATCACTGGTCATCAGAGAAATGCAAATCAAAACCACAATGAGATACCATCTCACACCAGTTAGAATGGCGATCATTAAAAAGTCAGGAAACAACAGGTGCTGGAGAGGATGTGGAGAAATAGGAACACTTTTACACGGTTGATGGGACTGTAAACTAGTTCAACCATTGTGGAAGACAATGTGGCAATTCCTCAAGGATCTAGAACCAGAAATACCATTTGACCCAGCCATCCCATTACTGTGTATATACCCAAAGGATTATAAATCATGCTGCTATAAAGACACATGCACACGTATGTTTATTGCGGCACTATTCACCATAGCAAAGACTTGGAATCAGCCCAAATGTCCATCAATGACAGACTGGATTAAGAAAATGTGGCACATATACACCGTGGAATACTATGCAGCCATAAAGAAGGGTGAGTTCATGTCCTTTGTAGGGACATGGATAAAGCTGGAGACCATCATTCTGAGCAAACTATTGCAAGGACAGAAAACCAAACACCGCATGTTCTCACTCACAGGTGGGAATTGAACAGTGAGAACACCTGGACACAGGTTGGGGAACATCACACACTGGGGCCCTTCATGGGGTGGGGGGAGGGGGGAGGGACAGCATTAGGAGATATACCTAATGTAAATGACAAGTTAATGGGTGCAGCACACCAACATGGCACATGTATACATATGTAACAAAGCTGCACATGTACCCTAGAACTTGAAGTATAATTTTAAAACAAAGGAGGAATGACTGAAAATCAGGAACCAAATGCCAATTTAATAAATTGAAAGAAGAATAACAGAATAAACCTGAAATAAGAAGAAAGAGAAAAATAAAGATAAGAGCAGGAATTTATAAAATGGAAAACAAAATGACAAGAGAGACTCAGTGAAGTCCCAGAGCTGTTTAGATAAAAAGTAATAAAATTGACACATCCATGGAATGATAACCAAAAAATAAAAAAGAGAGGTGGCAGAAATAAGCAATATTAGAAACTTTACAAATGAAAGGGTTTGGATGTTATTCCAACCAACTTTAACTGAATAAATTGAAAACTGAGATTAATTGAGCAAATTCTTTAAAAATATAGCTTACCAAACTGAGTTTAGAAGAAACCGAAGGAGTCTCACTTCCAGAGTGATGTAGGAGATCACAAAAGGCCACCTATTCACCCACTGCAACAATGAGAACAAAATCCGAAAAATTGCAAAACTCATATTTTTAAGTAATCACAAAGTCATCAATAGACCAGATGACAAGGACTGGATGAACTAAAATTCCAGAGAGGAAAGATCCCTGTCTGTGTAAGCTTTGGGGGCATTTGTTGATTTAGGGTTGGGTTTAAGGATTAGACTTGGCCTACTGGGAGGAGGAGAAACCAGTGGGGCTTTTCATAGTCACAGGGGCGGGTCTAATGAAGTGCAATTAGAAGTGTTCCAAAATGTTTACTATAATGGAAATGCAAAGTAAAATTACAATAAGATAATACTACATGCCTACCAGAATGGCTAAAATTAAAGACTGGTAATGCCAAATGTTGGTGATGATGTGGAGTCAATGGAGCTCTCATACACTGCCTGTGGGAATGTACATTGTTTCAGCCACTTCAAGAAACTGTCAGTTTTTGTGAAGTTAAATATATACCTATCCTTTGGATCTGCAATTCTCATGAAAATGATTAAAGTACTGATATAGGCAACAACATGAATGAATGTCACATCATACTGTGTGAAAGAAGCCAGTTACAACAGAAAACATATTGTATAATTCTACTTATATAGTTTAAGAATAGGCAAAAGTAATCTGTCATAGAAGTCAGACTGATGTGGGGGGTGGATATTTTATGGGAAGGGGTGACGGAAATATTTTATATCTTGATATGGCTAGCAGTTGCACAGATAAGTACATATTAAAATTTCATAGAGGCTTACCCTTAAGTTTGTTCATTGTATACAAGTTATACTGTATTTAAAATGCCAATAATGCCTCCAAAATACATTAGAAAATAAATAAACAGATGAATAAAATAAAAGAGATACTTGCTTAAAAAAGATGATGGTGTGTTATGAATCAAGGATAATTGTGAATTCAATGCTATGTGAGGTCCTAAAGTTGTACTAGGTGTTTATTATTGCAGCCCCAGATTATGAACTTTTGACTTCTGCATCCCACTCAGTGTTGATTCAATATTGGTTTTAGAGTTGTCTAAAAACTGACTACACCCTCGTCTAGTAACCATTCTATCTAAGTCACTTTCTTGTATCCATTTACTGAGTCACATCTACTTCACCCTATGAAAGTATGCTCACTTTTGTTGCACCCACACTATTTAACACATAAAGCAGGGGTCCCTGATTATTCTGCTGCTAGTGTGCTCTGGCTCCTGAGGCCTCATACTCATGGCTCTCATCCCCCATCTCGCCGCATCCCACCAGCACCCTTTTCCCACCAGTACCCTTTTCCTGGGGTCTGCCTGACTTCCTTCATCAACTTTGACCTTTCACAGTTTTACAGACACAGTCCTTACTCTCTGGGTTATATGTCATAAACTAGATTATGAGACTGGTGAATTAGATGGATTATTTGATTTATGCAATAACTGCATACCATTATATGTAAAAACATAAAGTCAGGTTCTCATATAAGAGTGTAGGGGATGGAGAACTGGGCCTGAATATTTGGTTGGGAAAGCAAGCAAAATAATAAAGAAGTGACTTTGGACTGTTTTCTCTACTGGAGACATTATGAATATTTTAAATGTCATTGAACAGGTTACACTTTCACACTTCTTCCCCTAAAGCTTTTTCAGGTTATTCATAGCTGTGCCTTTCAATACGTTATTTTAAAAAAATTGTTGATGATGTCACTCTTGGAGAAAATATATGCCACCATTCATAGGTATTTATGCTACTGTTCATAGATATTTTACATATTAATGATTTCTTTATACCCTCTCTTGTTCCATAATGTCTTTTAGGTAATTTAGAAAGTAATACAGGATCACACATATATTAAAACCCTTAGGTAAAGAAATCATGGGGAAGGCTAAATAAGGGTAGGGGGAAAAGAAGGTGAAATCATGGAGTAAAATTAGTACCTAAAATTACTGGTTTTGATTCTGTATACTTTAAAAACTGACCTGAAAATTTGGTTCTGAGCATCTTAGTAGGAAACACTATTTGTTACTGATTGAACCCACATACATTTTTTAACTCTGGTTGGTGTTAAACTGTAGGGTTTGTTAACTTTTCTAGAAGGGAGTTGAAGGTCAGGCCTTTATTCAGAAATGTGATCCTCCAACCCTCTTGCATTATCTTACTGTTTGCTTCGGGGAGAAATTAGACATAAACCTAGTATTTTTGCCAGGAACATAAAGCTGCCTTAATTCCGAAGACTTCCCATAGTAGTCTATCTGTCTGTCTTCCTATATATGTCATCTGACAACAATATCTGAGAAGCTCTCAGAGAGTTTTGTTTTCTGGAAGTTACCTATTAGAGTAGATGGTGGAAGGTGTATTTGATTAAAGTAAAGTACTTTTAAGTTTTCATTGCCTATTCTTTATCTATCTTTCCTTTTTTTTTTGAGACAGGGTCTCACTCTGTTGCCTATGCTGGAATGCAGTGGTGCAATTACAGCTCACTGTAACCTTAAATTCTTGGGCTCAAGCAATCCTTCTGCCTCAGCCTCCAAAGTAGCTAGGACTGCAGCTGCGTGCCACCACATCCAGCTATTTTTTTTTTTTTGGTAGAAATCTTGCTAGGTAGGGTCTTGCTATGTTGCCCAAGCTAATTTTGAATTCCTGGCCTCAAACAATTCTCCTGTCCTTGCCTTCCAAAGTGCTCAAATTACAGGCTACCACACCTGGCCTGTTTGTTCTTTCTGAATATGCTGTTATTCCTTGGGAGAGTTCATCAATAAAAGTGTCTGTAGTTTTCAATTGCATCTTTAATGAAATGTTATGACTAATTTTTCAACTAATATAAAGCAGACTGCTGTCAGAACAACAAATAGTCTAGAATTTCTAGGCTTAGAATACTATTTTTTGTTTTGAGGTATATTTGAAGCTTCTAATTGAAAAGTATATTTCTTTCTATTCAATAAAATGCTGCTATAGATAGTAAGAACAATACTAATAATAGATATTGTACTTACCCAGTAGTCTTGCAAATTTCTTTTACATATATGTGGGGAAAACCATCCTTTTTGGTGCTGAAAATATCTGATGTGTTTGTTTTCTTCCTCCTACGATGCTAGAGAAAAGTATTTTCCTCATTCTGGTTTTAACGGAAGTCTATGTATTCTCTGCTTCTGTCTCACAGCAAGCTCTAATTGGCTCAGAAACAGCAGGCCGTGTTTAACAACTGGGAGGTTGGGGAAGGAAGAATGTAGGTTTGGTTTCAGTTTCATTTCTCAGATCTGAAATTACAGCATGGCCTTTTCTTTCTAAAATGCTTTTTAATAAGCTATGGCTATATACCACCTTCTGGTCTGCTTGGTTAAAATCTGAAGGCTTAACAATTTTTCCTCACTTGAGAGTTTTGAGGGCGCAGAAAGCCCCATTGTCTTGTTATAGACAAACTGTGGGAGTCTGGCTTAATTGATCCCTTGGGAATATGAGTTTACATTGCAGTCCCAGCCTTGTAGAGCGCCAGGTTGGAGATACTCTAGGTCAGTATTTCACTGGCCTTTAAGGGTGGAGTTACTGTCCATTTCTGTTTTCCTAAAGTGTGTAAAGAATGTCTTTCAGGGATAGGACTTCTTTGAGCACCCCAATAAATACTAAATGCATTTATTGCAGAGCAGACCAGGGCTGCAGCAGACCTGATGGTCACATTGTAAAGATTTATCTTTTCTAAGGTCAGTGTCAGGGCCAGGTAGAAAACTGCCTGAGTGAGATAAACAAAAATAGCTGATAATTTAAAAACTAACAGCAAGTACTGATATTTCTTGTGTGTGCTCAATTAGCTTTTGGTTTCCACATCCCACAATTGATTCACACTGGTTTTAGATGAAAACATTCAAAAACATTTATTATAAAATATTTATTGGCACTTACCATGTACCAGGCATTGTTCTAAATGTTTCATATTAACTTAATTACTCTTCACAACAATCTCCTGAGGTAGAGATTATTTTTAACTCAATTTTAAAGGTGAAGAAACTGAGGCATAGAGATTAAATAATATGGCTAAAGTTTGCATAACTAATACATGGCAGAGATTTGAATCCAGGTTTCAGGCCAGTGCTCTTAAATCTTGAGGTTTAGGAAGAAAGAAAGTGACTATGAAGGACAGCCTAGATATGACCACTACACTCACCCTCAGGAGCCCTCCTCGTAAGAGGACCCTAGGCCTGAACTCCAAAACCTGGGTTCCACTTTGCATCGGGACCAGTGTGATGGTTAATTTTATGGGTCAACTTGACTGGGCCACAGAGTGCCTAGATATTTGGTCAAACATTATTCTGGTGGTTCTGTGAGGGTGAGGAGGCAGGACTAGCTTGCAGCTCCTACTGGGACAGACAGGACCGCATGTGTAGACTCACATCGTGAACTTTTGCTTCAAGAATTACTGCAGCAACATGCCAGGAAAGCCAAGAGAATTCACAGACCCTTAGAAGGAACTGTATCGCCACTGCAGTTTCTCTGAGATGCCAAAAAAGAAAGCCATAAGTCTGCTTGCTTTCTCAGCAGGGAGGCTGATAGTCAGGGGCAAGTTCTCAGCCCTGGTCACCGACTTGATGTTGTTGGCAGGGGCACAGTGGGAGTGAGACTGGCCTTTAGGACTGCAAGTTATGTGGAAACGGGGTGAGGCCTGTGACTACTGGCTTTTCCCCACTTACCTGGTGTCCTGTGTCACTCAGTGGAGACAGCCATAATCCCCCTGGGAACATAACTCCATTGGCCTGGGAACCACACCCCTGCCCCCCACAGCAACTGCAGCAAGCCCCACCCAATAAGAGTCTGAGCTCAGACACACCTATCCCTGCCCCAACCTGGTGGCCTTTCTTTACCTGCCCTGGTTGCAAAGACAAAAGACATATTCTGCCCACTGTCTCAGAAACATGAATATATAACTAGACGACCCTAGGTCAAGTTTGCTTCCTCACTATAGTACCACAGCTAATGCACTCTTGAAAATGCCACCTCCTGGCCGGAGGCCAACCAACACAAAACCAGAGCATTTAACAAAAATATAACCAAGGACTCTTATAGAGTCCACTTCACTCCCCTGCTACCTCCACTGGAGCAGGTGTTGGTATCCACAGCTGAAAGATCTGAAGATATATTACATCACAGGACTCTGCCGACACTTCCCAGTACCAGTCTGGAGTCCAGTAGCTCTGCTAGATGACTAGGCCCAGAAGAGAAGAAACAATCACTGCAGTTTGGCTCAGGAAGCCCCATCCCTAGAGGAAGTGGGAGAACACTACATCAAGGGAGCACCCTGTGGGACAAAAGAATTTGTATAGTAGCCCTTGAGTCCCAGATCTTCCCTCTGACACAGTCACCCAAATGAGAAGGAACCAGAAAAACAATTCTGGTAATATGAAAAAACAAGGTTATTCAACACCCCCAAAATACCACATCAGCTCACCAACAATAGATCCAAACAAAGACAAAATCTCTGAATTGCCAGGAAAATAATTCAGAAGGTTTATTATTAAGCGAATCAAAAAGGCACTAGAGAAAGGTGAATTCTAACTTAAAGAAATAACAAACATGATACAGGATATGAAAGGAAAATTCCTCAGTGAAATAGATAGCATACATAAAAAACAATCACAATTTCTGGAAATGAAGAACACAATTAGAGAAATAACAAATGCACTGGAGGTGGTTGGCAAGATGGCCAAATAGGAACAGCTCTGATCTGCAGCTCCCAGTGAGATCAATGCAAAAGGCGGGTGATTTCTGCATTTCCAACTGAGGTACCTGGCTCATCTCATTGGGACTGGTTAGACAGTGGGTGCAGCCCATGGAGGGTGAGCTGAAGCAGGGTGGGAAATCTCCTCACCCAGGAAACACAAGAGGTTGGGGAACTCCCTCCTGTAGTCAAGGGAAGCTGTGAGGTACTGCGCCATGAGGAACGGTGCATTCTGGCCCACATACTACAATTTTCCCATGGTCTTCACAAGCTGCAGACCAGGAGATTCCCTTGGAGGCCTACACCACAAGAGCCCAGGGTTTCAAGCACAAAACTGGGTGGCCGTTTGGGTAGACAATGAGTTAGCTGCAGGAGTTTTTTTTTAATACTCTAGTGGTGCCTGGAACACCAGCAAGACAGAACTGTTCACTCCCCTGAAAAGGGGGCTGAAGCCAGGGAGCCAAGTGGTCTAGCTCAGCGGATCCCACCCCCATGTGCCAGGTCTGTTCTGCAGACCCTGGCTGAGCAATGGATGTAAGGGGTACTCAGACACAGGTATGCAGTGTAAGAGCAGCTAGGGGTCTGCCTAGCTTTAGTGGCCAAAGTGCAGCAGCCCTGAGAAGCTGGAGCTGCTTGCTTTTATTCAGTGCAGGCACAATGCTGAAAACCTGGAGCAAACACAACCTGAAGGTGACTAACATTTATTGTTCCCCTTTCAGGAAATGTCATACGCATGGATGATCAAAGGTCAGTTCCTGGCCAATATAAGTAAACAAGCCTGTTTAAGATAAATTCCCGGTGGAGCCAAGATGGCCAAATAGGAACAGCTCCGGTCTCCAGCTCCCAGCCCCAGCGACACAGAAGACGGGTGATTTCTGCATTTCTGCTTGAGGTACCGGTTTCATCTCACTAGGGAGTGCCTAACAGTGGGTGCAGGACAGTCGGTGAAGCGCACTGTGCGTGAGCCGAAGCAGGGCGAGGCATTGCCTCACTCGGGAAGCGCAAGGGGTCAGGGAGTTCCCTTTCCTAGTCAAAGAAAGGGGAAACAGACGGCACCTGGAATATCGGGTCAGTCCCATCCTAATACTGCGCTTTTCCAACGGGCCTGGAAAACGGCACACTAGGAGATTGTGTCCCGCACCTGGCTCGGAGGGTCCTATGCCCACGGAGTCTCGCTGATTGCTAGCACAGCAGTCTGAGATCAAGCTGCAAGGCGGCAGCGAGGCTGGGGGAGGGGCGCCCGCCATTGCCCAGGCTTGCCTATGTAAACAAAGCAGCCAGGAAGCTCGAACTGGGTGGAGCCCACCACAGCTCAAGGAGGCCTGCCTGCCTCTGTAGGCTCCACCTCTGGGGGCAGGGCACAGACAAACAAAAACTCAGCAAGAACCTCCACAGACTTAAATGTCCCTGTCTGACTGACAGCTTTGAAGAGAGTAGTGGTTCTCCCAGCACGCAGCTGGAGATCTGAGAACGGACAGACTGCCTCCTAAAGTGGGTCCCTCACCCCTGAGCAGCCTAACTGGGAGGCACCCCCCAGTAGGGACAGACTGACACCTCATTCAACCGGGTACTCCTCTGAGACAAAACTTTCAGAGGAACTATCAGACAGCTGAATTTGTGGTCTCACGAAAATCCGCTGTTCCGCAGCCACCGCTGCTGACACCCAGCCAAACAGGGTCTGGAGTGGACCTCTAGTAAACTCCAACAGACCTGCAGCTGAGGGGCCTGTCTGGTAGAAGGAAAACTAACAAACAGAAAGGACATCCACACCAAAAACCCATCTGTACATCACCATCATCAAAAACAAAAAGTAGATAAAACCACAAAGATGGGGAAAAAACAGAGCACAAAAACTGGAAACTCTAAAAAACAGAGCACCTCTCCTCCTCCAAAGGAACGCAGTTCCTCACCAGCAACGGAACAAAGCTGGATGGAGGATGACTTTGATGAGTTGAGAGAAGAAGGCTTCAGACGATCAAACTACTCTGAGCTACGAGAGGAAATTCAAAACAATAGCAAAGAAGTTAAAAACTTTGAAAAAAAATTAGAAGAATGGATAACTAGAATAACCAATGGAGAGAAGGGCTTAAAGGAGCTGATGGAGCTGAAAGCCAAGTTTCGAGAACTACGCGAAGATTGCAGAAGCCTCAGTAGCAGATGCGATCAACTGGAAGAAAGGGTATCGCTGATGGAAGATGAAATGAATGAAATGAAGAGAGAAGGGAAGTTTAGAGAAAAAAGAATAAAAAGAAATGAACAAAGCCTCCAAGAAATTTGGGACTATGTGAAAAGACCAAACCTACGTCTGATTGGTGTACCTGAAAATGATGGGGAGAATGGAACCAAGTTGGAAAACACTCTGCAAGATATTATCCAGGAGAACTTCCCCAATCTAGCAAGGCAGGCCAGCATTCAGATTCAGGAAATACAGAGAATGCCACAAAGATACTCCTCGAGAAGGGCAACTCCAAGACACATAATTGTCAGATTCACCAAAGTTGAAATGAAGGAAAAAATGTTAAGGGCAGCCAGAGAGAAAGGTCGGGTTACCCACAAAGGGAAGCCCATCAGACTAACAGCTGATCTCTCAGCAGAAACTCTACAAGCCAGAAGAGAGTGGGGGCCGATATTCACCATTCTTAAAGACAAGAATTTTCAACCCAGAATTTCCTATCCCGCCAAACTAAGCTTCATAAGTGAAGGAGAAATAAAATACTTTACAGATAAGCAAACGCTGAGTGATTTTGTCACCACCAGGCCTGCCCTAAAAGAGCTCCTGAAGGAAGCACTAAACATGGAAAGGAACGACCGGCACCAGCCACTGCAAAAACATGCCAAACTGTAAAGACCATCGAGGCTAGGAAGAAACTATAGCAACTAACGAGCAAAATAACCAACTAACATCATAATGACAGGATCAGATTCACACATAACAATATTAACGTTAAATGTAAATGGGCTAAATGCTCCAACCAAAAGACACAGACTGGCAAACTGGATAAGGAGTCAGGACCCATCAGTGTGCTGTATTCAGGAAACCCATCTCACGTGCAGAGACACACATAGACTCAAAACAAAGGGATGGAGGAAGATCTATCAAGCAACTGGAAATCAAAAAAAGGCAGGGGTTGCAATCCTAGTCTCTGATAAAATAGACTTTAAACCAACAAAGATCAAAAGAGACAAAGAAGGCCATTACATAATGGTAAAGGGATCAATTCAACAAGAAGAGCTAACTATCCTAAATATATATGCACCCAACACAGGAGCACCCAGATTCATAAAGCAAGTCCTCAGTGACCTACAAAGGGACTTAAACTCCCACACAATAATAATGGGAGATTTTAACACCCCACTGTCAGCATTAGACAGATCAACGAGACAGAAAGTTAACAAGGATATTCAGGAATTGAACTCAGCTCTACATAAAGTGGACCTAATAGACATCTACAGAACTCTCCACCCCAAGTCAACAGAATATACATTTTTTTCAGCACCACACCACACCTATTCCAAAATTGACCACATAGTTGGAAGTAAAGCTCTCCTCAGCAAATGTAAAAGAACAGAAATTATAACAAACTGTCTCTCAGACCACAGTGCAATCAAACTAGAACTCAGGATTAAGAAACTCACTCAAAACCGCTCAACTACATGGAAACGGAACAACCTGCTCCTGAATGACTATTGGGCACATAATGAAATGAAGGCAGAAATAAAGATGTTCTTTGAAACCAATGAGAACAAAGACACAACATACCAGAATCTCTGGGACACGTTCAAAGCAGTGTGTAGAGGGAAATTTATAGCACTAAATGCCTACAAGAGAAAGCAGGAAAGATCAAAATTTGACACCCTAACATCACAATTAAAAGAACTAGAAAAGCAAGAGCAAACACATTCAAAAGCTAGCAGAAGGCTAGAAATAACTAAAATCAGAGCAGAACTGAAGGAAATAGAGACACAAAAAACCCTTCAAAAAATTAATGAATCCAGGAGCTGGTTTTTTGAAAAGATCAACAAAATTGATGGACCGCTAGCAAGACTAATAAAGAAGAAAAGAGAGAAGAATCAAATAGATGCAATAAAAAACGAAAAAGGGGATATCACCACCGATCCCACAGAAATACAATCTACCATCAGAGAATACTACAAACACCTCTATGCAAATAAACTAGAAAATCTAGAAGAAATGGATAAATTCCTCGACAAATACACCCTCCCAAGACTAAACCAGGAAGAAGTTGAATCTCTGAATAGACCAATAACAGGTTCTGAAATTGTGGCAATAATCAATAGCTTACCAACCAAAAAGAGTCCAGGACCTGATGGATTCACAGCTGAATTCTACCAGAGGTACAAGGAGGAACTGGTACCATTCCTTCTGAAACTATTCCAATTGATAGAAAAAGAGGGAATCCTCCCTAACACATTTTACGAAGCCAGCATCGTCCTGATACCAAAACCTGGCAGAGACTTAACCAAAAAAGAGAATTTCAGACCAATATCCTTGATGAACATTGATGCAAAAATCCTCAATAAAATACTGGCAAACCGAATCCAGCAGCACATCAAAAAGCTTATCCACCATGATCAAGTGGGCTTCATCCCTGGGATGCAAGGCTGGTTCAACATACGCAAATCAATAAATGTAATCCAGCATATAAACAGAACCAAAGACAAAAACCACATGATTATCTCAATAGATGCAGAAAAGGCCTTTGACAAAATTCAACAACCCTTCATGCTAAAAACTCTCAATAAATTAGGTATTGATGGGACGTATCTCAAAATAATAAGAGCTATCTACGACAAACCCACAGCCAATATCATACTGAATGGGCAAAAACTGGAAGCATTCCCCTTGAAAACTGGCACAAGACAGGGATGCCCTCTCTCACCGCTCCTATTCAACATAGTGCTGGAAGTTCTGGCCAGGGCAATCAGGCAGGAGAAGGAAATAAAGGGTATTCCATTAGGAAAAGAGGAAGTCAAATTGTCCCTGTTTGCAGATGACATGATTGTATATCTAGAAAACCCCACTGTCTCAGCCCAAAATCTCCTTAAGCTGATTAGCAACTTCAGCAAAGTCTCAGGATACAAAATTAATGTACAAAAATCACAAGCATTCTTGTACACCAATCACAGACAAACAGAGAGCCAAATCATGAGTGAACTCCCATTCACAATTGCTTCAAAGAGAATAAAATACCTAGGAATCCAACTTACAAGGGATGTGAAGGACCTCTTCAAGGAGAACTACAAACCACTGCTCAATGAAATAAAAGAGGATACAAACAAATGGAAGAACATTCCATGCTCATGGGTTGGAAGAATCAATATCGTGAAAATGGCCATACTGCCCAAGGTAATTTATAGATTCAATGCCATCCCCATCAAGCTACCAATGACTTTCTTCACAGAATTGGAAAAAACTACTTTAAAGTTCATATGGAACCAAAAAAGAGCCCACATCGCCAAGTCAATCCTAAGCCAAAAGAACAAAGCTGGAGGCATCACGCTACCTGACTTTAAACTATACTACAAGGCTACAGTAACCAAAACAGCATGGTACTGGTACCACAACAGAGACATAGATCAATGGAACAGAACAGAGCCCTCAAAAATGATGCCGCATAGCTACAACTATCTGATCTTTGACAAACCTGACAAAAACAAGAAATGGGGAAAGGATTCCCTATTTAATAAATGGTGCTGGGAAAACTGGCTAGCCATATGTAGAAAGCTGAAACTGGATCCCTTTCTTACACCTTATACAAAAATTAATTCAAGATGGATTAAAGACTTATATGTTAGACCTAAAACCATTAAAATCCTACAAGAAAACCTAGGCAATACCACTCAGGACATAGGCATGGGCAAGGACTTCATGTCTAAAACACCAAAAGCAATGGCAACAAAAGCCAAAATCGACAAATGGGATCTCATTAAACTAAAGAGCTTCTGCACAGCAAAAGAAACTATCATCAGAGTGAACAGGCAACCTACAGAATGGGAGAAAATTTTTGCAACCTACTCATCTGACAAAGGGCTAATATCCAGAATCTACAATGAACTCAAACAAATTTACAAGAAAAAAACAAACAACCCCATCAAAAAGTGGGCAAAGGACATGAACAGACACTTCTCAAAAGAAGACATTTATGCAGCCAAAAAACACATGAAGAAATGCTCATCATCACTGGCCATCAGAGAAATGCAAATCAAAACCACAGTGAGATACCATCTCACACCAGTTAGAATAGCCATCATTAAAAAATCAGGAAACAACAGGTGCTGGAGAGGATGTGGAGAAATAGGAACACTTTTACACTGTTGGTGGGACTGTAAACTAGTTCAACCATTGTGGAAGTCAGTGTGGCGATTCCTCAGGGATCTCAAACTAGAAATACCATTTGACCCAGCCATCCCATTACTGGGTATATACCCAAAGGACTATAAATCATGCTGCTATAAAGACACATGCACACATATGTTTATTGCGGCACTATTCACAATAGCAAAGAGTTGGAACCAACCCAAATGTCCAACAATGATAGACTGGATTAAGAAAATGTGGCACATATACACCATGGAATACTATGCAGCCATAAAAAATGATGAGTTCGTGTCCTTTGTAGGGACATGGATGAAACTGGAAAACATCATTCTCAGTAAACTATCGCAAGGACAAAAAACCAAACACCGCATGTTCTCACTCATAGGTGGGAATTGAACAATGAGAACTCATGGACACAGGAAGGGGATCATCACACTCTGGGGACTGTTGTGGGGTGGGGGGAGGGGGGAGGGACAGCATTAGGAGATACACCTAATTCTAAATGACGAGTTAATGGGTGCAGGAAATCAACATGGCACATGGATACATATGTAACAAACCTGCACATTGTGCACATGTACCCTAAAACCCTAAAGTATATATAAAAAAAAAAAGATAAATTCCCCTACACTCACTTGTACCTACTCCTTGCCCTCTGCCTCAGGGATATAGAACAGCTGCCTTCAGCTATTCTCCCCTGGAGCTTTGCAGAGCCTTCTGACCTTTCTGCTCCTTTCCCTATTGTTTCTCCCACCACTCTGACTGATCTCCTACACCCATGGAACCCAGCAAGCTAAGATCCACTGGCTTGAAATTCTCGCTGCAAGCACAGCAATCTGAAGTCGACCTGTGATGCTAGAGGTTGGTGGGGAGAGCTGTGTCTGCCATTACTGAAGCTTGAGTAGGCTGTTTTCCCCTCACAGTGTAAACAAAGCCACCAGGAAGTTCAAATTGGATGGAGCCCACCGCAGCTCAACAAAGCTGCTGTAGCCACACTGCCTCTCTAGATTTCTCCTTTCTGGGCAGGGCATCGCTGAAAGAAAGATAGCAGCCCCAGTCAGGGTCTTATAAATAAAACTCCCATCTCCCTGGGATAGAGCACCTGGGGGAAAGCTGGCTGGGGGCACAGCTTCAGCAGACTTAAGCCTTCCTGCCTGCCATCTCTGAAGAGAGGAGCAGATCTCCCAGAACAGCGCTAGAACTCTCTTAAGGGACAGACTGCAGACTACCTCCTCAAGTGGGTCCCTGACCCCTGTGCCTCCTGACTGGGAGACACCTCCCAGCAGTGGTTGACAGATACCTCATACAGGAGAGCTCCAGCTGGCATCTGGCAGGTGCCCCTCTGGGACAAAGCTTCCAGAGGAAGGAGAAGGCAGCAATCTTTGCTGTTCTGTAGCCTCCGCTGGTGATATCCAGGCAAACATGGTCTGGAGTGGACCTTCAGTAAATTCCAGCAGACCTACAGCAGAGGGGCCTGACTGTCAGAAGGAAAACTAACAAACAGATAGGAATAGCATCAACATCAACAAAAAGGACGTCAACACAAAAACCCCATCTGAAGGTCACCAACGTCAAAGACCAAAGGTAGATAAATCCATGAAGATGAGAGAAACCAGTATAAAAATGCTGAAAATTCCAAAAACCAGAATGCCTCTTCTCCTCCAAAGGATCACAAATCCTCGACAGCAAGGGAAGAAAATGAGAGGAAGAATGAGTTTGATGAATTGACAGAAGTAGGTTTCAGAAGGTGGGTAATAACTAACTCCTTTGAGCTAAAGGGGCATGTTCTAACCCAATGCAAGGAAGCTAAGAACCTTGAAAAAAGGTTAGAGGAATGGCTAACTAGAATAAGCAGTGTAGAGAAGAACACAAATGACCTGATGGAACTGAAAAACAGACCATGAGAACTTCATGAAGCACACACAAGTATCAATAGCTGAATCAATCCAGTGGAAGAAGGGATATCACAGATTGAAGATCAACTTAATGAAATAAAGCATGAAGACAAGATTAGAGAAAAAAAGAATGAAAAGGAAGGAACAAAGCCTCCAAGAAATATGGGATTATGTGAAAACACCAAAATCTACATTATATTGGTGTACCTAAAAGTGACAGGGAGAATGGAACCAAGTTGGAAAACACTCTTCAGGATATTATCTGACCTTCCCCAAACCAGCAAGACAGGCCAACATTCAAATTCAGGAAATACAGAGAACATCACAAAGATACTCCTTGAGAAGAGTGACCCCAAGACACATACATCAGGTTCACCAAGGTTGAAATGAAGGAAATAATGTTAAGGGCAGCCAAAGAGAAAGGTCAGGTTACCCACAAAGGGAAGCCAATTAGACTAAAAGCAGAACTCTCCGCAGAATCCCTACAAGCCAGAAGAGAGTGGGGCCAATATTCAACATTCTTAAAGAAAAGAATTTTCAACCCAGAATTTCATATCCAGCCAAACTAAGCTTCATAAGTGAAGGAGAAATACAATCCTTTACATACAAGCAAATGCTGAGAGATGTTGTCTACACCAGGCCTGCTTTACAAGAGTTCCTGAAGGAAGCACTAAATATGGAAAGGAAAAACTGGTACCAGTCACTGCAAAAACATACCAAATTGTAAAGACCGTTGACAGTAAGAAGAAACCATATCAACTAAAAGGCAAAATAACCATCTAGCATTATAATGACAGTATTAAACTTACACATAACAATATTAGCCTTAAATGTAAATGGACTAAATGCCCCAATTAGAAGACACAGACTGGCAAATTGGATAAAGAGTTAAGACATATAGGTGTGCTGTATTCAGGAGACCCATCTCACATGCAAAGACACACATAGGCTCAAAATAAAGGATTGGAGGAGTATTTACCAAGCAAATGGAAAGAAAAAAAAAGCATGTGTTGCAATCCCAGTCTCTGATAAAACAACTTTAAACCAACAAAGATCAAAAAAGACAAAGAAGGGCATTAAGTAATGGTAAAGGGATCAATGCAAGAAGAAGAGCTAACTATCCTAACTATATATGCAGCCAATACAGGAGCACTCAGATTCATAAAGCAAGTTTTTAGAGACCTACAAAGAGACTTAGACTCCCACACAATAATAATGGGAGACTTAAACACCCCACTGTCAGTATTAGACAGATCAATGAATCAGAAAATTAACAAGGAAATTCAGGGCTTGAACTCAGCTCTGAACCAAGCAGACCTAATAGACATCTACAGAACTCTCTAACCCAAATCAACAGCCATTCTTCTCAGTACCACATCACACTTATTCTAAAATTGACCACATAATTGGAAGTAAAACACTCCTCAGCAAATGCAGAAGAACGGAGATCATAACAAAAAGTCTCTCAGACCAAAGTGCAATCAAACTAGAACTCAAGATTAAGAAATTGACTCAAAACCACACAACTACATGGAAATTAAACAACCTGCTTCTGAATGACTACTGGGTGAATAACAAAATTAAGGCCGAAATAAATAACTTCTCTGAAACCAATGAGAACAAAGACACAACATACCAGAAACTCTGAGACACAGCTAAAGCAGCATTTAAAAGGAAGTGTATAGCACTAAATGCCCACAGGGGAAAGTGGGAAAGATCTAAAATTGACACCGAACATCACAATTCAAAGAACTAGAGAAGCAAGAGCAAACAAATTCAAGAGCTAGCAGAAGACAAGAAATACTTAAGATCAGAGCAGAAATGAAGGAGATAGAGATACAAAAAGCCCTTTAAAGAATCAATGAATCCAGGACCTGTTTTTTTGAAAAGATTAACAAAATAGACCACTAGCCAGACTAAAATGAAGAAAACAGAGAAGAATCAAATAGACACAATAAAAAAGAGATAAAGGGGATACCACCACTGATCCCACAGAAATACAAACTACCATCAGAGAATACTATAAACACCTCTACGCAAATAAACTAGAAAATCTAGAAGAACTGGATGAATTCCTGGACAGAAACACCCTCCCAAGACTAAACCAGAAAGAAGTTGAATCCCTGAATAGACCAATAACAATTTCTGAAATTGAGGCAGTAATTAATAGCCTAGCAACCAAAAAAAGTCCAGGACCAGACAGATTCACAGCCAAATTCTACCAGAGGTACAAAGAGGAGCTGGTACCATTCCTTCTGTAACTATTCCAATCAATAGAAAAAGAGGGAATCCTTCCTGACTCATTTTATGAGGCCAGCATCATCCTGATACCAAAACCTGGCAGAGACACAACAAAAAAAGAAAATTTCAGGCCAATATCCCTGATGAACACTGATGCGAAAATCCTTGATAAAATGCAAACCAAATCCAGCAGCATATCAAAAAGCTTATCCACCATGATCAAGTCAACTTCATCCCTGAGATGCAAGGCTAGTTCAATATATGCAAATCAATAAATGTAATCCATCACATAAACAGAAGCAATGACAAAAACCACATGATTATCTCAATAGATACAGAAAAGGCCTTTGATAAAATTCAACACCCATTCATACTAAAAACCTCCAATAAGCTAGGTATTGATGGAATATATCTCAAAATAATAAGAGCTATTTATGACAAACCCACAGCCAATATCATACGGAATAGGTGAAAGCTGGAAGCATTTGCTTTGAAAACTGGCACAAGACAAGGATGCCCTCTCTCACCACTCCTATTCAACGTAGTATTGGAAGTTCTGGCCAGGGCAATCAGGAAAGAGAAAGGAATAAAGGATGTTCAAATAGGAATAGAGGAAGTCAAATTGTCTCTGTTTGCAGATGACATGATTGTATATTTAGAAAACCCCATCATCTCAGCCCAAAGTCTCCTTAAACTGATAAGCAACTTTAGCAAAGTCTCAGTATACAAAATCAATGTGCAAAAATCACAAGCATTCCTATACACCAATAATGGATAAACAGTGAGCCAAATCATGAGTGAACTCCCATTCACAATTGCTACAAAGAGAGTAAAATACCTAGGAATCCAACTTACAAGGGATGTGAAGGACCTCTTCAAGGAGAACTACAAACCACTGCTCAAGGAAATAAGAGAGGACACAAACAAATGGAAAAGCATTCCATGCTCATGGATAGGAAGAATCAATATCATGAAAATGGCCATACTGCCCAAAGTAATTTATAGATTCAATGCTATTCCCATCAAGCTACCATTGACTTTCTTCACAGAATTACTAAAAACTACATTAAATTTCACATGGAACCAAAAAAGGGCCCGTATAGCCAAGACAATCCTAAGCAAAAAGAACAAAGCTGGAGGCATCACACTAGCTGGCTTCAAACTATATTACAGTATAGGCTACAGTAACCAAAACAGCATGGTACTGGTACCAAAACAGATATATAGACCAATGGAACAGAACAGAGGCCTCAGAAATAATGCCACACATCTACAACCATCTGATCTTTGACAAACCTGACAAAAACAAAAACAAGCAATGAGGAAAGGATTCCCTATGTAATAAATGGTGTTGGGAAAACTTGCTAGCCATATGCAGAAAACTGAAACTGGACCCCTTCCTTGTACAAAAATTAACTGAAGATGGATTAAAGACTTAAACATAAGACCTAAAATCATAAAAACCCTAGAAGAAAACTAGGCAATAGCATTCAGGGCATAGGCATGGGCAAAGATTTCATGTCTAAAACACCAAAAGCAATGGCAACAAAACCAAAATTGGCAAATGGGATCTAATTAAAATAAAGAGCTTTGCACAGCAAAAGAAACTATCATCAGAGCGAACAGGCAACGTACAGAATGGGAGAAAACTTTTGCAATCTATCCATCTGACAAAGGACTAATATCCACAATCTACAAGGAATTTAAACAAATTTACAAGAAAAAAACAACCCAATCAAAAAGTGGGTGAAGTATATGAACAGACATTTCTCAAAAGAAGACATTTATGTGGCCAACAAACATATGAAGAAAAGCTCATAATTGCTGGTCATTAGAGAAATGGCAAATCAAAACCACAATGAGATACCATCTCACACCAGTTAGAATGGCGATCATTAAAAAGACAGGAAACAACAGATGCTGGTGAGGATGTGGAGAAATACGAACACTTTTACACTGTTGGTGGAGTGTAAATTAGTTCAACCATTGTGGAAGACAGTGTGGTGATTCCTCAAGGATCTAAAAGCAGAAATACCATTTGACCCTGCAATCCCATTACTGGGTATATACCCAAAGAATTATAATCATTCTACTATAAAGACACATGCATACATATGTTTATTGCAGCACTGTTCACAATAGCAAAGACTTGGAATCAACCCAAATGCCCATCAATGATAGACTGGATTAAAAAAATGTGGCACATACACACCATGGAATACTATGCAGCCACAAAAAAGGATGAGTTCATGTTCTTTGCAGGGACATGGATGAAGATGGAAACCATCATTCTTAGCAAACTAACAAAGGAACAGAAAACCAAATATCACGTGTTCTCACTAGTAAGTGGGAATTGAACAATGAGAACATATGGACACAGGGAGGGGAACACCACACACTGGGGCCTGTTGAGGGGTGGAAGGCTAGGGGAGGGATAGCATTAGGAGAAATACCTAATGTAGATGACCGGTTGATAAGTGCAGCAAACCACCATGGTGTGTGTATACCTATGCAACAAACCTGCACATTCTGCACATGTATCCAGAACTTAAAGTATTATAAAGAAAAAAAAAATTTTAAAAAATGTTGCTGATCCTTTGTTTTGTTTTTTCAGAGTCAAGGAAACTTTTCTTTTGAGCTATTGACAGCTTTTTACAAATAAGTATACTCCTATGAACAAAATTTGGAGCATATTTGTTTCTCTCTACCTTATTTCTCCAGAATTTGGAA
The DNA here is from genome assembly GCF_006542625.1 of Nomascus leucogenys. Classification (NCBI taxonomy): domain Eukaryota; kingdom Metazoa; phylum Chordata; class Mammalia; order Primates; family Hylobatidae; genus Nomascus; species Nomascus leucogenys. The sequence continues at coordinate 23,625,811 of NC_044391.1, forward strand.
ACTATTTCTGAGTATTCTTAATTTATGGCAGTATAGTTGTTTATGTAAGTGCAATAAGAATTTGTTTTCATTTGTAACAGGACACAATTGGAGAAACTGGTTATTTTACCAAGGCTGTGACTGGAATGACATGCTTTCCTTTAAAGAATCAAACTTGCCCTATAGAGCCAATAAAAGATTTTTGGGAAAACTGGCCTTATACCTTGTCTACACAGTCCCTGCACAGGGTTCCTGACCTGTGGTAAATAAAGAATGTCACTTTGTGACAGGCCCAGGGCCCCAAGTTATCTTGGGACTTCAAGGGGAGAAGAATTCACCCAACTCATAGGTGTTTGATGGTACAAAACATGGCTGGGCAGCTTGAGGCAGGAGAATCACTTGAACCCAGGAGGCAGAGGTTGCAGTGAGCTGAGATTGCACCATTGCACTCCAGCCTGGGGGACAGAGCGAGACTCCATCTCAAAAAAAAAAAAAAACCCCAAAAACAAAAAACAAAGGCTGATCTGTGATGCCTTCTATGGAACAAAGTTCCATCAAAGCCAATTTAAAAAGCCTATGTGAAAAATAATTATTCTTGCTGCACTTTATACAAATAATCTGGCTAAGTACAATAAAGCGAATCAGTCCTACCATGATGTGTCTTTAGTAAAATTGGGAAACTGGAGAGAGAAAAATTATGTTTCAAAAACTATAGTACATCTGTTGTTGGATTCTAGTCTTGCCTAATATTTTTCAATTTTTATTATTTTCTACAGTTTGGGCTGAATTCTAATGTTTCTTGGGTACAAGTTTTCGAAATAATGTTTTAATTTTTTTCCCTTCTTTTTCCCCTCATTTTTCCTCATTTGGAGTCACTGAAAACTAAGTTATGCTTTTGTAAAGCCCTGTGACCTGATGCTAGATAACTTAAACTTCAGAAGAAAATAACAGCAGCCTATTTACATACATAAGCCACTTTCAAACCTGCTTGCTGATATATGGGCTTCAGAGTAATGTGACCTATATCGATTTACCAGGATTGTTCTTTTATATCTTGTATTCTCTCTCCCCCTGTTTTCTCTGCATAGGACATGAGACTTCTCAACTTGCTAAAAATGAGCTTTCCTAATAACTTGGGACCTGTCTAGGAATAAACCATTTTAGCCACGAGAGGCCAGATGAAACCTTAGACCAGAGACTCATTTTCTTCTAAAATGCTTTCTCTAAAGATTTTAAAAAAGAAAAGGGAAATGTGAAAGGAAAGTAAATCTTGAAAATCTTGGGCCCCCCAGAATCACTAACCTAAAGGGAAAAGTCAAGCTGGGAACTGCTTAGGGCAAACCTGCTTCCCATTCTACTCAAAGTCATCCCTCTGCTCACTGAGGAAAATGCATATCTGATTGCCTTCTTTGGAAAGGTTAATCAGAAACTGAAAAGAATGCAACTCTTTTTCTCTCACCTACCTGTGACCTGGAGGCTCCCTCCCTTCTTGAGTTGTCCCTCCTTTCTGGACGGAACCAATGTACATCTTACATATATTGATTGATGTCTCATGTCTCCCTAAAATATATAAAACCAAGCTGTGCACCTTGGGAACATGTTATCGGGACCTTCTGAGGCTGTGTCATGGGTGTACATCCTCAACCTTGGCAAAATAAACTTTCTAAATTAACTGAGACCTGTCTCAGATTTTTGAGGTTCATAAACTTCTCTGCAGAGTAATGTAAGACCTTATCCTCATTGAGGGTGGGGTGACATTTTGCATATTACACTATATTTCTCTTCAGGAAGAATGTAATTATTTATGGGGGCGTCAAAGGGTTTGCATCCTACTCTCTATGAGTCTAGCATTCACGTTTAGGGGTTGTTTCATTCCGGAGAATCAGAAAAGATCACTCTATAGCATGGCTGTTGAAATGGGGGCTAAGGAGAAGGAAGCTCTCTAAGATACCTGATGGTGGGGCCAGAATTATTAACTCTAAAGATAGTTACGGTTAGCAGGAATATTTAGTAATTTTTCCTCCTTTCATTATAACTTTTTTCTCTACATCAAGCCTTTAGTTATATCTTACTAAATGTTATAGTCCAGTAGCAGAGTTTAAAATAAATAAGGATCAGGCCTCTGTCCACAGGCCTATGAACAACTTGGGGAGTATAGCCACTTGGGAGACCCTGTTACTGTATGGACTGGTGGACTGCAGAAGAGGGAGGCAACTGTTTGGAGCAGGATCAGCAGTAGACACAGCTTTCAGAAAGAGGGACATGTTCTAGACCGTGTGAGCGTTGCCCAGATTCATAGAAATATAGGCCAGAAGAACACTCATAGAGCATAGACTTCTTGATGACAAGAAGAATTGGGTTTGGAGTCCAGAATATCTAAGTTACATTACAAAGAGATACAAAGATGTGGATAAACATATTTGTTATTTCAATATTCAATTTAATCTATATTAGCCAATATTTCACTTTATAGGCAATGAGTAGTTCTTAAATTCCAAGCTCTAGAATGCTGCTTGAGACTGTTCTGGCTGTTGTGCGTCCGAGAATGAGCTTCTGGGATGGCATTCCTTGACACTGAAAACTTGAGAACACATATTACCATGAGGAAGCCCTCTAATCAGGCAGGAATGATGGTGGTCATGGAAGACTTCCTGGTGAAGGTGACTCTTGAACTCAGTTGTGAATGACAAATCAGAATAGCAGGAGAGAGAATGTTAGATGGAAATAAGGCAATCTCAACAGAGAGAACAGCATGTATATAGCACAGGTTGAGAAGTAAAGGGAGCAAAGAGGGTAATGAATGGAAAAAATAAGCCAGGGAAGATGGGATCTAAGGAACAGGTGGAGATAAGGCTGTATTCACAGGAGACAAAAATGGCTTAAAGAAAGAGATTCACCTGTAAATGGGAACAAGAGAATGGAGAGAGTTCAAGTTTATGATTACTTTATTTTTTGAACTCTTCTCTCTCCTGGAGCAATGATCTGGAAGAAGGGCAAGGGGTACAAGGAGTGTGTGTGTGTATGTGTTGGGGACAGTGTTATGTGGAGGATGGGGAACAACATATTTACCTTCCACATAAGTTTTTATTGATACCAAGATGAGGTAAGTAGAACTCTGGTGTGGATCTGTGGGTTTGAGTCCAATAAGCTTTCTCTTTTACATTCATCTTATTTAAATCTTTGCTGTCACAGTGAAGAAATAATTTAGAAAACTTATAAAAGCAATTGAATTTAACATATATTTTATTGCCCTATAAACAGTTATGATGTGACCCATGGATATCAATGAAACTTCTTAATTATATGAGTCTGAAAATGCATATTTAAAACATTAAATGATTGACTCCACTTTGTGCCAAGCTCTGCAGCTAGGCATATTTCATATCTTAAAAAGGCTTATAATTCATTGAGGGAGGCAAAAGCAAAATGTGTAATTAGAGGTTAGCCATAATGTTATGAAAGTGCCATGAGAATAGAGCGAATGAAATCATAAAGATATAAGTAAACATATTTGAACTACAGGTGATGTATTGTCTTAAATTACTTTTATATCATATGCCAGAGGGCCTTCAATGGAAAATCCTAGGTAGAAAGACACCCTTTCTATGTTCCTACCACTTCTGAGTGGACCTGAATAAACAGATATTACTGGTATTTTAATTTTTTCCTCTGTTCCATATTCTATAGAGATTAGCTTGCCTTCAGCCTGACCAGTTAGACGACGCAGGAGGTCTTTGACTTCATTTTTTTTCCACACATCCCCACTGTGCCAGAGGGAATTTGTATTTTGTGCTTTATCAAAGTACTGCTCTATTTCGGCCTTGTGAACAATACTGTTTAGACCCTTCCTTTTGCCCAGATAGAAAAGTGTGCTTGCCTGCTTGGACCTGCACATGCGCTTGTACTGTCCCCTGAACGATCTATTTAAGGATGAAACGTACTTTTCTATTAGTTTGGAATCTTGATCTAGCTCTTGATTTTCTGGCCAGAACAGGAGGCAGGCCAAGAAATAAGGGCCTGGATATTGATGACTTAGTCCTACACATTGCAAGACCTCTCGGAGTTGTTTTTTTAGCGTGGTAAGTGGTTGAATTAACTTGGATTTGGGCTTTAGACAACTGAGAATAATGTTGGCCAAAATGGAATTTTGTTTCTCATTTGTCATGCGCTTTTTTGAGTTTTGCTGCAGTAGGAAGGCATACTCATTCACTATACTTTCCATGGTGGCAGCATCTTTGTAGTTTGGATTAAGATATTCCAAGAGTCCAGCAAACCTATCTGCTCTCAGAGCTTCTAGCTTTTTCCTGCAATTCTCCTCCTGGAGTAATTGACTCTCTTTACTTTGTAATAGACATGGCTCCAAATGACAGAAAAGTTCTGTGTATTTCCTGAAACAACGACTGACTTTCTTGCTTAACATGATTTCCGTGATTTCTTTTTGGGTATACCTCATTTTCAGAAGAACCATATAATCAATAAAAAAGTCAAAGCACCTTTTCAGATCTGATTGTAAATTTTTTAGGTGGGATGTGAACTTGCTAAGAGCCAAATAACATTCATTTCTGGGATCAGGAGGAATGGTCCACTTTCCTGATAAAAATTGCACCATATGTTTTTTGGATAATTCATTTTCTTTGTGGAAAAAGGGAGTGAGCTGAAGAATCTGGATAGTGTAAAGACCAACTTCTATTTCACCCAAGAAACAAGCTGTATTATACATGTCATATCGTCTCTGGGACTTCTGTGGTGACCAGTTCTCCGTTTCATAGTTTTTACTATCAGTTTGCCTTTGGGATTCTTTGAAAGCTCTTGAGGCTTTTTCGGCAGCTTCTAGGAGATGTGTTAGGTCATTAACAGTAATGCTCCTACAGTTTTTGTTCCCATCCAACCACCATTTGATTTCACTTTTGTAGACTTGACCAAGTGTATCTGAAATATAAGAATTTTTAGGTGCTTTCATTTTGGCCTGATGTGCCCAGTCCAGAGCCGTGTTAAAGTCCTTCTCTTTAATGTAGAAATGTCTTGCTAAGGCTTGACAAATGAATGCATTTTGTGGGAATCGTCTACTTCCTGCACTCAAGACTTTTTCAATGTCTTTATTCTGTAAAGCTTCCATTAATGGGGAAAACAAAGTGTCTGTTTCATCTCCATACTCCTTGCGCTGTCTTGTAAGCAGAAGAGTTTGAACATCATGCTGAAATTTGTCTCTTCCTATTCCAGAATCATAGAATAAATTCTCTTCTAATATATTCAATGCAATTTGACATTTATCCAAGTGATAGCTTCTCTCCAGTTCTTTTAGACAGTACAGGGCAATCAGAGGGTGAATGATACGCACACCTGTGTATCTCCCATATTCTGCAACTTCTGTTTTTATTAGAAGTGTAGAATAAGTTCCCATCTTGTCTTCTAAGTTTTCAGGTTCCCAGGGTGTACTAGTGTATATGATTCCCAAAAATATTTCACACTGTGAAACTGAAATTGTAGAATCAGTAACATAAGAGTTGAGTAAAGCCAGGAAGGAAATGAGTTGTGCTTCCTTGCTGTCAACATCCTGTCCTTTTAGGATATTCCTGACTACATTTTCTATATATGTTTCATCAAAATTGCTTTTCATGATCATGAAGGAATAAAAGTTTTCACAGTTCTTATGCTGCTTTTCAATTTCCTTCAGTTTGGCCCCAAAAGCTCTTTGTTCCTTGGAAGAAAGTTGGTAATTTAGTGCAATACTGTCTGCCAATTTTGCACTTTCATCTGGATTCCGGGATCTCATGCAGTTTAAGATAATTACCAGTGTTTTTTCATATCGCAAATCCTTCTCTGCTAAAACGGTATGGATGGCATTTTGTAGAAAGTAGACATTTTCTTGTTCTTCAAAATCATCCACAAGGAGAAGCACAGGAATGTAATCCTGATGGCTCTTTGCCTTATAGGTGACCAGATTGATCACTTGCTCTGCAATTTCTGCAAAATCAGTTGTCTTGTTTTTTAACACAGCACATCTGAAGTTTTTCTTTAAGTCCCAGAGAACATGCATAGCCAGTGTGGTACCCCCACAGCCTGGATGATGATAAAGATTGATGATTTTTGCAAATATTGGTTTAGGAGACTCTGCCCAGCAGTGTATTAAATCTTTAAGCTTTTCATAACTGTCCCTTTTGACAAAATCTGAAGAATAGTTTTCAGAAGAAAAATAGAAGTTCCACCAGGATACTTTGCCACCTCGATAAAAGTGTTCTTCTTTTGATTTCTTAAACTCCAGGAATTTAGATTCGTCTTTCTCGATGTCTGTGTCTCTACACTCATTTTCACAGAGGATTTCCAGTGCAGTCAAGACATCCTCTTTCTTTTTCTCTAGGATAACTGAAGAAGATCCATGGGCGGGCAAAAACCTTCTTGGTGACTGAGTCACCGATTTTAGTTTAAGGATAGTGCTGTTTACCAGTTCTATATTTAAAGTGGAAATACTGTGGTTTGTTAATTCGTCTTCCATCTTCATTCTTGTTTGTAGTAGATCTTTCCATCGTTGATAAATATGTGAGTTTACAGAGATACACAACATATTTTCCATTCCTTTGAGAGCTTGATAGAAAGCCCAGAAAGTTTCAATGAGTGGATCTCCTGGGCTTTCCACTGAAGAGAGTAATAGAAACACTACCAAAAATTTTCCTCTTGTCATTATATTTTCATCTGTGAGAAATAAAATTAGTTTCCTGACTTCTGAAGCTCTTTCTCTCTGCCATAAATATGGCTCTAGAGGTTTATATGTCTCGCTTTTCAGGTCTGATCTGCCGTTGCAGAAAATCCAGCTGGGCTGTTGGTAAAGATTAAGAGTAGAAATCTTCTCCCGCATGTTAGTTGTCTTGTCTTCATATTGATTTGGAAAGTGAAGGTTGGCCACCCGACTTTCTTTGTAAGCTTTGACCACTCCATTGATCATAGATTCAGGATCAAACTCCAACACAGCAAACCATTTAATTTCTTTTAAAAAATCTAAGTGCTTTATTTGGTTTGGATGGCATTTATTTGTTACAAGAACGTACCAGTCATAGTATGAATTATCCAGTGAGTCTCGGTTTCCTATGAGAAGTTTAACCAGCTTTAGTCCTTCACTCTCCTTCTTCATTGCCTTCATTCCATACTCTTCTTCAGCCTCTTTTCTAGATGCTACCAGTGACTTTAAATTTTGTAAAAATGCTTTGAAATCTACATCCCGTTGCTTGGAATTGGCCAGGATATCCCTAGAGCTAGCCCCTTCTCTTACAAACAGTGAAGTATTTTGGTTTTGTTTCCATATTTTATCTTTACAAATTTGCATCTGAATGTAGAAATACTTATCTTTACATATAGAGTGTTTTGGATTAATATCAACTTCAATGACAAATCTGTCAGATGGTGTATTGTTCTGCAGAAGGACTTCCACAAACCTTGGCTCCCGAATACACTTCTTGGCTTCATTGATCTCACTTTCTTCAAAATACTTTTTGATCATTACATTGAAGTGGTCAATGAAGGCAGCCTTACTGGTGATTTTCACACCAACAATTTCTCCATGGGGATTGTCTTTGACTCCAAAATGGATGGTGCCATTGGTGCGTGAATTCATACAAGCTGATGCAAATCGGAAGACTTCATTGCTGAATTTCATCTTAATGTCCGCTTCTGTGGCTGTTTCTGTGTTTGTGAGAGCTTTGAACTCATGTATCGGATCAATAAGATTGAGTGCTCCTGTTTCAGGTTGTAGAGTATAATGTTCTATGTAGCGATGGCTGTCATGGAACTGATCAAAAGGATATGGCATACAAGTCAATTGCTCAGGCTTTAGCTTGCCCTTTTTCTTGTCTTTAGCATTTGCTACTTCATCTAACACATTTTCTTTCATAAGAATTGATTCTTGTTGTTTGACATCTCTGATCTCTCTAGGATCATAATCAATATTAGATGACTTTGAATTTTCTTCTTCCTTTTTGGTCTGTTTTGGATTTTTTTGGTGTTCTGTTTTGGATGGTTTTGAATTGTCTAATTGTCCCGGATCACGATTGTCACTTTCAGGGGACTTACTATTCAATTTGTTATATGAACGTTTTATCAAAAGTGCTGGACCCCGTGGTAGCCCCATTTCTATAAGGTCCTTCTCAGTTAATTCCTGCAGGACTAATCCTGTTACTTCTTCACTGAGCAGAATTTGCCCATATTGCTCATTAATCTTAAGGTCTTCAGTTACCCATTTTTTCACATGCTCTTTGGTCCAGTCTTTAATCATTTCAGGTAGAGATACTTGTTTACTCATATCAAAGCTTCCACGTCTTCCTGAGAAAAAGCAATATAATAAGTATTTTAGAATTATACTTTATTATTGAAATCACATAGACAATTATGTATACATTATCATACAGAAGATACACACATATATATATATGTATAATATTGCTCAAGGCTGACCCTTAAAACTGCTTGATACTTACTTTAGCTGTTTTACCATCCGAATTCATACCCTTGTTTCTTAGGTGACTCTAATTGTAATTATGAAATAAGCTGTAGTTGCTAACTGGTGACACACCTTTTAGCCTTATAATAATTCTCCCTTTTAGCTTCACTTGGTGAAAGTTGGGTTTTTGTAACTTAAAACCAGAATCTTAAGTAACATAGAAATTGGTTTCCATAGCATATAGGAATATTGCCAATAAACTTTAAAATAATGAAACTGGATAGGTAGAAGAGGGTTGAGGAACAGGAGTCTACAGCTGGCTATCTTCGTTACATAGTAACAAAGCAGTTGGTTAAATAATCTTCTATTTTCTTTTGGAACTCAAGCTGTTAGGCCACAAGGCTAGGGTTTGGGGGAACTTGGTAGCAAAATGTCAGGATAATTGATCTGATTGGCTAATTCTTGTGCTCTCAGGAGGTACCAAAAGAGACTAGCTATAATTCAAGCTGGGCTCCCTGAAACTAGATAGGGAAAATAGTATGAGTTTTTAATTTTGTTAGAGCCATTTTCACCTAAATTATTGATATGAGGCCAATGAAGATCCTACAACTATGTACTTTGGTGAATGGCAAGAGCTGCCTATTTTGGACTCCTAGAACAGGGGTTCTCAACCTTGGTTAAACATTAGAATCACTTGGCATTCCACACCTGAGACTGCATTAGTTGGTTGAGGGAGTGAGGGTGGTGTTTTCAGGCATTAGTACTTTTAAACATTTGCCTTGGTGCATCTATTGTGCAGACAAGACCAAGAGCAGTGGTTCTCAAGGTGTGGTCTCCAAACCAGCAGCATCAACATCACTTAGAAGCTGGCTAGAAAAGTAAATTCTCAGGCCCCTACTTAGACCTACCGAATCAGAATTTAAAAGATAAATCAATTAATTAGTTTAAGTAAACAGAAAATCAGAAAGTGAGAATATTTTAAGGACAGACAAAAAACATTAAGGATCAAATGAAACAAAAACACTAGACTAAACTATAAAAAGAGAAAATACAAGCATTTTAAACTAGGGGTCCCCAAATCCGGGGACCTGGACCAGTACCAGTCTCTAGCCTGTTAGAAACTGGGCTGCACAGCAAGAGGTGACTGGCTGGTGGGTGAGCTGGCAAAGCTTCATCTGTATTTACAGCCTCTCACCATATCTTGCATTACTGCCTGAGCTCCACATCCCTTCAGATCAGTGGTGGCATTAGTTTCTCATAGGAGTGAAAACCCTGTTGTGAACTGTGCGTATGAGGGATCCAGGCTGCACACTCCTTATGAGAATCTAATGCTTGAGGATCAGTCACTCTGTCCCATCACCCCAAATGGGACCATCTAGTTGCAGGAAAACAAGCTCAGGGCTCCCACTGAGTCTACATTATGGTGAGTTGTATAATAATTTCATCATATTTTACAATGTAATAATAGAAATAAAGTGCACACAAAATGTAATGGCCTTGAATAAACTCAAAACCATCCCCCACTACCCTGTGGAAAAATTGTCTCCCATGAAGCCGGTTCCTGGTTTCAAAAAGTTGGACTGCTGTTTTAAATGATTTGTAATTTTTAGGTTCCTTAGGTTTAAGGAACCTAAGTTTTTTAAAAAAATTTAATGCACAGCCAGTCACAAAGTCTGGCCAAACTGCAAATTTGAACCATCTGTGCTTGGAGCTTCTTGGAAAAGTTCACCAGAAAGTCCCCTTGAAGTTATGTATGGAGAATAAGCTAAACTGGGGCTTCAGCTTGCAGCCCTGTGATTGGCCACAGAGGAAACTTGCACTACACATTTATGGTGTGAATACCATATTTGCACCAGGATGATTTACCCTATCTATAGGCATGCAACCACTGAGCCTAGCAGCTTCCACTTGTCTTGGTAAAATTGTTCCTGGTTGTCTTAGTGCCTTGAATTCTCTTACTTACTCTGGCTCCAGTCTGCGGATCACAACTAGTCCTGGGCCAATTAGCAGAACCATGAGCAACTGGCACAATGAACTCTATAAACGTATTTTAGATGATCAATTCAGTTCATCTGTAGCGTAGACAGAAGTCACTTGTGGGTCTTAGGGGGGTCCCACAAAAATTAGCCCATATATTGTAACTAGAGATAAGTGTTATTTATCTTAAATAGTGTCATCTGCTCATTCATTCAACACATATTTAATGAGCACCTATTATGTACCAGGCATCATGCTCAGGAAAAACAGTGATAATCAAAACAGATGTGAAGCTGTTTCATGATATTTATTGTCCATTGGAGAAGATTAAAAAAATGAAACAAGTCACACACACACACACACACACTCAAAAAAGTTTATACTGACAAAGTGTGGTAGTGCTTTTTGTCAGACACAAGAAGGAGTCTAGGCCTGGGATATATGAGGAGGAAGAGAGTGGGAACATTGGGCAGGTGAAGCTAATGGAGCTGCTGGAGTCATGTGGGAGGCAATTGAGGGAGAAAGCCTGGGGAACAGAGTTAGGGAATAAGAAATAGTCTACCTGGTGGACCTGCCAAAGGCCCCTTTAGTGAGTCTAAGGGGTATGACATAGTGCTGTTCCAGCAGTGGGCAGTTCCTACTCCTGCACCCAGAGCCAGGGCACTGGGCCTACCATACAGTACTCCTGGGCAGATGGAGCTTGGGAGCCTGGTAGGCTCATCCCTGATCTTCCCATCTCCCCTGCTGAGGCCCTAAGTGTCATCTCAGGTAAGACTGACAGAGGGGCCCTGCCTCACCTGTTTACAAGCATTATATAAAACCAATAGCTTAAGCAGTTATTAATAAACATATCCTTCATGAAAACTTTTTTGAAGTCATTACATATGAGATAAGTACCATAGTATTTTAAATCTTAGTCTTAAGATATTTCATACTTTGAAAATTTGCTGAATACTTACTTTTTATATATTTTGTACAGTTTTTAGACATTTTAATACATTTTGTATTAAATACATTTTGTATTAAAATGTAGGAAGCTGAAGGGAAGAGGACACTTGTGTCCTCAGATACCATTTCTGTCATAATTATTGGTGGCTCAATAGACATGTCATTGATCCTTCCAATACAATGGCCTCTCACCCGATCGACTTTTATCTTGACATCAACCCACCTCTATTCCCACGGTCATATCCTTGACCTTATCATTACTATTATGGATTGAATTATATCGTGCCAAAATTCAGGCACTGAAGTCAACCTCCAGCACCTTAGAATGTGACTTTATTTGGAGACAGTATTGTTGTAGATGTAATTAGTTGACATGAAGTTATAGTGGACCCTAATCCAATATGACTGAGGTTTTTGTAAAAAGGGGAAACTTGGGCACAGAGGCTTGCTTACACACCGGGAGAACAGTATGTGAAGACGAAGGCAGAGGTCACTGTGATGTTTCTACAAGCCAAGAATCACCAAAGATTGCCAGCATGCTACTGTGAGAGGCATGGAAGAAATTCTCCCTTGTAGCCCTCAGAAGGAACCCACCCTGCCAATAGCTGGATCTTGGACTTCTAGTTGCAAAGGTTCTGAGATAATACATTTCTGTTGTTGAAGTGACTCTGTGCTACTTTGTTATGGCAGCTCTAGCCAACAAATACAGTTACCGAGAAATACAAGCCCTCCATCCTCTCTGTTTCAAATACTTCCCTGTCCCCACCATCTCCTGCCCCTCAGGCCCACTGCCTTTAGTGCTCAAACACTAGTAGGTATTTCTTTAACACCAACACCTTCGATCTATGGATTCTACTACTGTCTCACTTTTCCTCACTCCATTCATGTTTTACTTTTCCTCTTTTACTGACTTAATATTTTTTTGATTATTCATTATCATGACTTATTTTTCTCCTCTCTGGTACACTCTTATAGTTAAACTACAATGCTAGTTACATCCATCACTCAGTCCCCACTCAGTCCCCAACAGCTTGTCAGAGCATGGCTGGACAATGGCCCTCCACACCCTGACTGGAACATGGCTGGACAATGGACCTCCACACTGACTGGAGCATGCTGGACAATGGCCCTCCACACCCTGACTGGAGCATGCTGGACAATGGCCCTCCACACCCTGACTGGAGCATGCTGGACAATGGCCCTCCACACCCTGACTGGAACATGGCTGGACAATGGCCCTCCATACCATGACTGGTCTCACCTTAATGCTGTCAGCTACCATGCTTTATTTCTCTGCTTTAGTCAATCTCTCCACTTGCAGTAGTCACTCTCTTATTCTCCTAAACGATCATTTCACTGTCTCTCCTCTCTCATCAAACCTACACCTCCTCACCACAGTCACCTTGTTTCCCGTTTAAACTGGCAGCATTGAAGGAATCCAAAAAGAGCTTCTCCAAACTCCTGAAACCACATCTACCCATCAACCTGCTTCTTCACTTTTCTTCTGTTACTACATCATATGTTAGTTTCTGTTCTCTGCATGTTCTGCCCACATGCCTAGTGAGGTCAACCTCTCCACTTGCAGTAGCCCTTGCATCCCTCTCACCTATTCAGGAAGTTGCTCCAGAAAGTGTCCCCTCTCTATTTGGCTTCTTCAGTCTTTCCTCATCTACCAGATCTCCTTCAGCAATCAAGCATGTTTATTTTTTTCATGTTAAGCAAGACTCTTTGGAAATACTCTTCCCCACATTTCTGCTTTTCTTCACAGTAGATCTGTCTACACTTCCTGTTTCCTGTTTCTCTTTTTCTATTCACTTTAGAAGTCACTCCAATCAGGCTTTGGCCTCACTCCTCCACTAAAATTGCACTTGGTATTGCTACAGACAGTTCTTGACAGAGCAGCAGCACTTGAAACAAGTGATTGCTCTCTTTTCCTTGGATCACTCTCCTTGCAGGCTTTTGGGACACTACCTTTCCTGATTTTTCCTTCTGCTTTTCTGGCTAGTCCTTCTCAGTTTCCTCTGCTGGTTCTTCCTTAACTCTCCACCTCTAAATGTTGAAGTGCCTCTCAGACCTAGCCTCTTTTCTATCTAGAGTTTCTCCGTATGAATCTCATCTATCTTGCATTTAAATGCAATCTTTATGCCTGTGACTTCCAAATTAACATGATCGGCCCTGGCTTCTGCCATGATGTCCATGTATCTGCCTTCTCTATGTTCACCTACATATATGACAGTCCTGAAACGAACATGGCCAAAATTGATCTCCTGATATCTGCTCCTCCCACTCCAAACTTGCTCCTCCTACAGTCTTATCAGTTAATGGAACTTGTCAATTGTTCAAGGTAAAAACCTTGGCAGCATTTTTGACTGCTTTTTTTTTTCACTCATTGTATTAGCAAATACTTTCAATCACACCTTCACAGTATATCCAGAATTCCACCCTTTCCCACTATCCCTACTGCTACCACCCTGTTCTAGGCCATCATCTCTTTCTTGGATTATTTTTGTTACCTGTTCTCTCTGACTCTGGCTTTGCCCCACCCCCATGCCATTCACTCTATTTTCAACACAACAGGCAACCTGATCCTGTTCAAATGTGTGTGATCATGTCACTGACTCTTAGTCAGTGTCCTCTGCTCAAAACTTTTATCTGACTTCCCATCTTGCATGGAGTAAAAGCCAAAGTCCTTAAATAAGGTCTGACATGATATGTCCACCCCACTGTCTTTTTGACCTTACTTCCGCTCACTTCCCTCCAGCTGTCCAGTTGTCTTACTGTTCCTCAAACATGCCAGCCATGCAGCTACACGAGGCCTTTGCACTACCTGTTCCCTCTGCTTGGAATGCTCTTCCTCCAGATGCCAACACAGCTCACACCCTCAACTTTTTAGCTCTTTACTCAAATTCAATAAGGCCTTTCTTGCTCATCTTTTGTAAAATTTCAGTCTTTCCTCCAGCACTTTCCATTGCTCTTCCCTGCTTCAAGTTTTCACTTTAGATTTATGTACTATACATTTTACTTAATTATATTTCTCATTCTGTGTCAGCAACTGGAATATAACCTCCATGAGAACAGGCATTTTTGCCTGTCATTCATGCATGAATCACCAGGGCCTGACATAAAATAAGCACTCAATAAATATTTGTTGAATGAGGAAATTAACATTTTTAGATTAGTGAAACAATTGAATCGTATTTGGGAAATATCTTCATGTTGTCATCGATGAGACCAAAACCAACTCCAGCGTCTGGGTTAGCCGGTCACAATTAGTAAGAAAAGAGTTTACTTTGCAGAAAGAAAAGTCAGTAAACATTTTATTCTTCATCTAACAGGCAAATTGCAGAGAGACTTGATGTCCTATTGTAAGCTCCAGTTTTCTAACACTTCTCCTCAGGTTTTGGTGTCTCACAGTCCCTGAGTGAGCATTTTTCTCAGATAGGGTTTTCCCTGGAGGAGATCTCTTTCTACCCTAGGTCCTCAGTGAGCCGGAACCCCAGGACTTCAGGGTCACCCTCCACTGTTTTAACTGCTCTTGCTGCTTTAGGCAACAAACCCTCCTCTGGAGATGCTCTTACTGTGCACCATAGACTGGCTCTGTTTTGGTGTGAGGCAGTGTCTTCTCCTAGCCAGTGTCCTCTCTCAGTAATTCAAGCTACCCATTCTTTCTTTGGGTCACCCCAAATACTGGAAGGAAGAACTCTAGATTTTTCTCTTCTGTGACTACAGCAATTCTTGTAGACCCCAGCACTCTACAAGAAGCAGCGTTTTAGGAATTTCCTGCTTAGCAACCATTACATGCCCAGAGACACTGTGTGTGCCGGGTGGTGGTGTGGGGGATAGCAGAGGGCTTGTCTTTGTGTCTTTGTGTTACCTGACAGCATGACAGCTTTCCCTCACTTTCTTCTTTATTGATTGACTTCTGTCAGGAACTACCATGGAGATAGAAACACCCTTCTCAAATAGGGTGACTGGCATCTGTGCTCCTCAAGCCTCGAGTCTTTTTATCTTTACCTTGTCTTAGAGGTTTCCCAATGGTTCAAAGATAAAGACTCCACACCCTGACTGAAACATGGCTGGACAATAGCCCTCCACACCCTGACTGGAGTATACTGGACAATGGCCCTTCACACCCTGACTGGAACATGGCTGGACAATGGCCCTCCATACCATAACTGGTCCCACCTTAATGCTCTCAGCTACCATGCTCTTATTTCTCTGCTTTAGTCACTCTTTTATTCACCTAAATGATCATTTCACCATTTGTCCTCTCTCATCAAACCTACAACACCTCCTCACCACGGTCACTTTGCTTCCTGTTTAAACCAGCAGAATTGAAGGAATCCAAAGAGAGCTTCTCCAAACTCCTAAAAACACATCTACCCACCGACCTGCTTCTTCACTTTTCTTCTGTTACTACATCATGTGTTAGTGTGACAACATATAACATAAAAATATTTCTCAGCCAGAATTCCACCATTTCCCACCCCTATGTTGGTAGCTGAGAAGATATTTAACAACTTGAAGCTATTATGTATTCAATATTACTTTCATGTGAATTTTGCCCTCTGTCAATTATAAGCATCTTATATGATCTATAATCCATAGGTAGTTGGAGCTGTTATTTAATTCAGGTGACAATGATTTGGGCAAAAGGCTTTAATAATGCTTTGACATAACTCTTTGGCTCTTTCTGTGACTTAAGCCTTACACCCTAGACTGCAGGCATAGTTTTAAATATGAGGGCTTTCATGTTTAGCAAGAAGCTACATAGTGTGTATAAAGGTGGAGGAGTTGTGATCAGAAAAATGATGTCATGATTAAATTAGATCTCTCAGTGAGCCTGTTTTCCCACTTATAATGTAGGAAAATCAGACCAGAACTAGTATTGTCTTAGCTGTTGCTTGTTTTTGTTCTGCTTCTTCAAATAAATGCACCTGAAACTGCTATATCTAACATGGGTAAAGGTGTAGCTGCTCTGGTTGGAGCTGGGCAGAAGAACTTCACCTTAACTCTATTCTGTTCTGGGATAATTTTGAAACACAGAGTTCTCTTTATCTGTACACTGGGCCCTCCCTATCAGTGAGTACCACATCTGTGGATTCAACCAACCACAGATTGAAAATATTTGAAAAAAAAGTTGCATCTGTACTGAAAATGTACAGACTTGTTTTCGTTGTCACTATTCCCTAAACAATAAATACAGTATAACAACTATATAATATTACATTGTACTAGGCATTATAAGTAATCTAGAGATGACTCAAAGTACACGGGAGGATGTGTATAGGTTATCTGCAAATACCTTGCCATTTCACATTAGGGATTTGAGCATGTACAGGTTTTGGTATCAGCGCAGGTCCTGAAATTGATCCCCTACAGATAATAAATTTTAGGATCTACTGCCTAAGGACTATTATTTTTCTCTCTTTAGGGACTAAGCAGGAAGGATCAAACTGGCCTGCCCTTGGCAAGCTCTGGTGCTCACCCTCATGTTTAGGAGGTTGGGCCTCACTGGGCTCACTCACCTCACTGGGCTCACTCACTCACTTTCCGTGCCTCCAGGAAAGGATGCTCAGAATCCCAGCTGCAGTCCAGCAGGCCCACTCCTGCTCTGATGCTCTGTGTAACTGAAACCGCAAAGCAAAAGTTAGTTTTATTTTCTTGAAGTGCAAGTTCAAATTATGTGTTTCTTCCCATAGTCTCTATACAAGCTAGTTGTGCATAAAAGTCTTACATAAAATGATGGCTAAACCTTGGAGGATTTTATTCTTTAATTAAATGTAACTTATAGGACAGAGTATGGCATAGCTGCACATGGCTACAATTTTCTACATGGTTTTGTATGCTTGGATTCCTGATCTCCTGGTCTACGTTTTACCCAGGGTTTTTAGCCTCGCCCCCAGAGCTTTCCACCTCTAGAAATATGCTGCACCCTCGCCATGCTTGCTGGAAAGTTTCTTTTTTAAAAATTCTGCAATCAGCACAAGTTACATCTATTGATTCTCATATAAAAATAGTGATATTTCTCATTCCTTTTAAAATGGTTTCATAAGAAATAGCTTTTGCACACTTGCAAGTATGTTCATTTTCAAAGTTCTGTTATACTTTTTATAATTAGTTTTTAAAGATAGCTTTTAAAGAGAGTTGATTAAACAAGACTTTAATGATTAGAAACTTACCAGGGCTTTTCTGAAAACTTCTATCCTTATATTAGAAACATGAAATAAGTCTTCATGAGGCTGTTTGATCTGGATCCCTTAGATTAGTTCCCCTTTCCTGATAATTTGCAAGAGTCACGTTCTGGAAAGCAGCTATGAGGAAGCAGAGCTGTAGGCAGAACAGACTTGGTCCTTGTTCAGTTTGCTGGAGGACATACTTGTTGAGAATGTACTGCATAAAACAATGATATTACAACCAATTAAAATGCAATAGACCGGACTGCTGCTTAGGAAATGTTTATGAAACAGATTCCCCCCCCTCCAACTTTCTACTATGAAAATGTTCAAACATACAGAAAATTTGAAAGAATAGTGAAAAGAATACCCTTCTCCTAGGTAGCATCTCTTTGTATACTTACTTCTAAGAAAATAAATAAACCTCAAAAAGTATGTGGCAGGTACACTTTATCTCTCTTCCAGCATTCCACATTCAATGTAGAGCAAATCCTATGGGGTATATCTTCAAAATATACCCAGCATTTGACTACCTGACACCACTACCAGCTGGTCCAAGCCTTCCTCTTCTCTTTCCTGGATTATAGGAATAGCTTCCTTGCCAGGTTCCCTCTTGCTGTTATTGATCTCTTCAGGGACTTCTCAAAAAAGCAGCCAGAATGACCCTGTTAAAATGTAAATAACATCATATCAATGTTGTGTCCAACCCTGTCTGTGGCGTTCCATCTGACAAGGCCTCACACAATCTGGTACCGTGTTAATCCTCTGATATTAGGTCTTTTATTTTTCCCTCTAAATCTGGCCCAGTCCCCTGACCTCCTCGTTGCTTCCTGAAGGAATTACCTGCCCCTGTTTCCAGCTACTGCACTTGTTTTCCTTTCCTGGAATGTCCTTGGGTACCAACAGGACTCACTCTCTCACTTTGTTGAGATGTTTTGTCAAATGTCACCTTCTCAGCAAGGCACTGTTTGGCCAGCCTACTGAAAACTTTATCCCACCTCCCAACATTTCCTATCCCTCTTCTGGCTTCATTTTTTATCTACTTAGGACTTACAAGCAGCAAATATTTTATATATTTTAACCTATTTACTTTGTTTATTTTCTGTCCCACCCATTATTCCATGCACTCCATAAGGACAAATTTCTTTACATTTTGTTCATTATCTGGCATTGCCTAGCACATAATAGCTTCTAAACAAAAATCTGTTAAATGAGTAACACATTTTCTTAGAGTAGTTAAAAGTAACGAATATTTGAAGGGCCTTGAGCTACCAATGTCTGTGGGTCAAAGGAATTCCTCATTTTCCTAGGGAAATTATTTCACTTGGCTGGAACTCCAGATAGAAATCTGGGGGAATCTCTTTACTGTGCTACCCGTCAGGCCAGAACTAACTCCAGCTTCTATCACCTGGTCACAAAGAATGAAAAGGAAGTTTTTTTTTCAAAAGGAAAGCAAAATGAATGAATATATTTTCTCCTGCAGTTTTTGTAGATACCCTAGTTACAGAATACACCTTACCAACTTTCTGCTGTGTCACTCACAGTCACCGAATGAGGCCATTTCTCACACAGCGTTTTCCCTGGAGGAGTTCCCTTTTGGCTCCAGGTCCCCAGTGTCTTAAGACCTTTGCTGTTTTCACCCTCTGCCTTTGCTGGGAAGCTGCTCTTCTGGCAAGGGGCTTACACTTTCCACAGACACAATCTGCTCGGGTGAGATGCAATACCTTCTTTCAGCCAGTGTCCTCTTTCAGAAATTTAACCAGCCAGTCTCTCTCTGGAAATGCTAAAGATGGAAAAAACAGACTCCAGATTTTTTCTTTTGTTTTAGCCAGTACAATTTTAAGAGCATCTGGATGTATGCTGTTGGAACTAATAACAATCAAAATGACCATGATTAGCGTGGACAAATTTTGTGATTGCTTTGACATAAGTCTTGGCTTTCTAGGGGCCCTCAGTGTCCTGTTTTGAAACAATCGTGAACACAAATCTTGTCTTTAGCATCGTTGGTTATTGACAAAGGAGTTGCAGGTTGCCATCCTCAACACTCCAGTTTTCTTTCTTTGATGTTCAGCAAGAAGTACCAAGTCAGCAAACTCTCAGGGACAAGCCCATCCCATCTTCGAGAGACCCTCGGCAACACCGCCGATATCCATGCCCTAGGGAGGTGTTCTGCTCTGCAGGATTCTTAGAACTGATGTAAGGGAAAAACACTTCAGAATCTGGCTGTAGCCCAGGAGAGCTACCCACACCCTCCTCACGTAGTCTGGCAGACAGAAGCCACACAAGCAAGTTAGTTTCGTTTTCCTGAGGAACACTTTGCATTTTTTTTCTTAGTTTTCTTTTTTCTTTTTTTTTAATTATACTTTAGGTTTTAGGGTACATGTGCACAATGTGCAGGTTTGTTACATATGTATCCATGTGCCACGTTGATTTCCTGCACCCATTAACTCGTCATTTAGCATTAGGTATATCTCCTAATGCTGTCCCTCCCCCCTCCCCCTCCCCCAACCCCACAACAGTCCCCGGAGTGTGATGTTCCCCTTCCTGTGTCCATGAGTTCTCATTGTTCAATTCCCACCTATGAGTGAGAACATGTGGTGTTTGGTTTTCTGTCCTTGCGATAGTTTACTGAGAATGATGGTTTCCAGTTTCATCCACGTCCCTACAAAGGATATGAACTCATCCTTTTTTATGGCTGCATAGTATTCCATGGTGTATATGTGCCACATTTTCTTAATCCAGTCTATCGTTGTTGGACATTTGGGTTGGTTCCAAGTCTTTGCTATTGTGAATAGTGCCGCAATAAACATATGTGTGCATGTGTCTTTATAGCAGCATGATTTATAGTCCTTTGGGTATATACCCAGTAATGGGATGGCTGGGTCAAATGGTATTTCTAGTTTGAGATCCCTGAGGAATCGCCACACTGACTTCCACAATGGTTGAACTAGTTTACAGTCCCACCAACAGTGTAAAAGTGTTCCTATTTCTCCACATCCTCTCCAGCACCTGTTGTTTCCTGATTTTTTAATGATGGCCATTCTAACTGGTGTGAGATGGTATCTCACTGTGGTTTTGATTTGCATTTCTCTGCATATAAACAGAACCAAAGACAAAAACCACATGATTATCTCAAGAGATGCAGAAAAGGCCTTTGACAAAATTCAACAACCCTTCATGCTAAAAACTCTCAATAAATTAGGTATTGATGGGACGTATCTCAAAATAATAAGAGCTATCTATGACAAACCCACAGCCAATATCATACTGAATGGGCAAAAACTGGAAGCATTCCCTCTGTAAACTGGCACAAGACAGGGATGCCCTCTCTCACCGCTCCTATTCAACATAGTGCTGGAAGTTCTGGCCAGGGCAATCAGGCAGGAGAAGGAAATAAAGGGTATTCAGTTAGGAAAAGAGGAAGTCAAACTGTCCCTGTTCGCAGATGACATGATTGTATATCTAGAAAACCCCATGGTCTCAGCCCAAAATCTCCTTAAGCTGATTAGCAACTTCAGCAAAGTCTCAGGATACAAAATCAATGTACAAAAATCACAAGCATTCCTGTACACCAATCACAGACAAACAGAGAGCCAAATCATGAGTGAACTCCCATTCACAATTGCTTCAAAGAGAATAAAATACCTAGGAATCCAACTTACAAAGGATGTAAAGGACCTCTTCAAGGAGAACTACAAACCACTGCTCAATGAAATAAAAGAGGATACAAACAAATGGAAGAACATTCCATGCTCATGGGCAGGAAGAATCAATATCGTGAAAATGGCCATACTGCCCAAGGTAATTTATAGATTCAATGCCATCCCCATCAAGCTACCAATGACTTTCTTCACAGAATTGGAAAAAACTACTTTAAAGTTCATATGGAACCAAAAAAGAGCCCGCATCGCCAAGTCAATCCTAAGCCAAAAGAACAAAGCTGGAGGCATCACCCTACCTGACTTCAAACTTTTTTTCTTAGTTTTCAACCAGATTGCTGGATAAGACGTATGTGAATGAAATACTTTAATAGAATGATATTTAGCCTTTGCAGAGTATTACCTTTGATAAAATGTAAAACTTTTAATAACATCTTATGTTATGAAGACAGAATTTTGTGTAATTACACAAGATCACAGGTGCCTTTAGAATCTTCAGTACTTAAATTCCTGACCCTGTTTGCATTGTTTCTCTACCCTCTTTTCCAAAGCCTGCCTGCCACAATCAGAAACCCTCCCACCATCCTGATTACACTTAATGGTACGTTTCTTTTTAGAAGAGCACTTATAAATTATTATCAGTTAAATATACTGACATGTATTTAATCCATTGATTTTTCTAATTACTCTAGTATTTTTATAAGTAATGGTTTATGTACAAACATATATTTATATAAAAAGTACAGCTGAAGTTTTAAAAAATAGCTGTTGCCTCAA
Organism: Nomascus leucogenys; assembly: GCF_006542625.1. Taxonomy (NCBI): domain Eukaryota; kingdom Metazoa; phylum Chordata; class Mammalia; order Primates; family Hylobatidae; genus Nomascus; species Nomascus leucogenys. The sequence continues at coordinate 23,647,755 of NC_044391.1, forward strand.
AAGCATAACGAATAAAGGTTTAATGATTCAGTTTACTTACCAGGATTTTCCTGAAAACGTCATCGTTTTATATCAGAAACTTGAAACAGGCCATTTGAACTTTTGCTGTCTCATTCCTCTTCTGATGGCTAGGAGACGTGAGTGTAAGGATCCTTTTTTAAAAACTAAGGCATTAAATTGTGAAGTCTTCTGTTCTCCCAGTGCTCTGACTTTCTGAGGGTGTGTCAGAGTGCCAGTTCAGAAGCAGGAGGAAGTTGAAGTACAGAGAGTTTCAGTTTCGCTTTAGAACCTTCTTTTTTCTCGGGTTTAGAAGGATCTAAAATGTTTTTTAATCAATGACATTACCAAAAATATCAATAAATTCAAACCACTGCTTAGAAACTGTTTACCAGGCAGACTTTTAAGTCATACGAGTTAAGAAATAAGGAAACAACAAACAAACAAACAAAAAAACCCAACGACCCAAAAAACTACCTACAGGACAAAGAGAATGGAAACACCAGGGAGCAAATTAATATGTCAGTGCAATTATAAGTTCCTGTTACTGATTGAATGGTGTCCCCCAAACATTCATATGTTAAAGTCCTAATCCTCACTACCCCCGAATGTAACTGTTTTTGGAGATAAGGTCTTTCAGGAGGTAATTAAGTTGAAATGAGGTCATTAGAGTGACTGTAATTCAATCTGACCGTGTCCTTGTAAGAAGACGAGATTGGGACACAGACACTTACCGAGGGAAGACCATGTGAAGACACAAAGAAAAGATGGCCATCTACAAGCCAAGGAGAGAGACATCAGAAGAAACCAACCCTGGTGATGTCAGAGACAGTCGAACCAGAGTGACTCTATTTTGAATGAGGGCTACGAAAATGAGGCTGAGACTTGCTGGGCTGCCTTCTCAGAAAGGTAGGCATTCCTAGCCTCTAGATGTTTATGATTAAGGGGGCAAATTAATAATATTTACTAAACAGACCCTGACTTGGGAGTGTCTAGATATCCCAATATCTGGAGAACAAAGGCATTCTTAATTTTGCTTTAAAGAAAATAATATTGATTCTTGCAAAATACACTAATTAAGAAAATTAATTCTTTATCAGAAACCCTTGTAGCAAAACATATCTCCCCATATATACAAGCATTGTACCTAGGGTGGATGTGTTCCTACTCTTACTTTCGGGAACGTCCTACTCTGTCTGTGGAGTAGCTGTCCTTTTACCGCTGTACTTTCTTAATAAACTTGCTTTTACTTTGCACTGTGGACTCACCCTGGATTCTTTCTTGCATGAGCTCCAAGAACCCTCTCTAGGGGTCTGGATTGGGACCCTGGTCCTGTAACATTTCTGGCAACCATGAGGGACAGATACTGAAGAACCTCTCCACCAACCCAAAGGAAATGGACTACAGCACTGATTGATGACTTTGGGTAAGTGGTGGGGTACCCGGGTAAAGAATGGGATTGGGTTAGAGGCCCAACTTAGGGGAATTAGAGTCTCTCCGAACACAGGGTGAATCAGAGACCCCTCTTAATAGAAGGCAAAGATGCTTGACTGACCTCGGGTTAGAGGACCAACTTAAAAGGGTTAGAGTTCCTTCTAAGATTTAGGGGGTTAGAGGCCCCTCTCAGTAAAGTCCCTCTCTGCTAAAAACGGGTTTGGCACCACAGGCCATGCTCTTTGTATTAATCTGCCTTGTCCTCCTTGCTGCATAAATCAGTTTCTTGGTTGCTGTCTGTGTTTCACTGTCATTGTTAGGAGACTTTATCTAAATGGTCTTAGGGATTTTAACTTACCCTTTTCCTATGTGCCTCCTGATTTCCATGTGTCTGCTCTTGAAACATTGGGAACAAAAAGCATTGAAGGCTCTGTCTTTAAAATTGCTGATTGAGATTTGGTATTCAACAGCTATGAGCAATAAAATTAGACAGATGTGGTTATGTTTTGTTGCTGCTGTGCTTACTAGGTGTGATCGAGAAGCACTAGGACGGAAATCAGGGGACTCTTCTTGACATTTTGTTTCATTTTGCACACGAAAAACACTTCTTTCCTTTCTTGCATTCAGGCAAACCGGCTTTGCTTGTTCAATCCACACTGTCGCTATTGCCCAGAACCTGCTTGCTCTGGTCATTCCCACCTAAATCCTCTTCATTTCGTTTGCCTTATTCAACATTTTTGTCAAAGTCCATGTTGTGGTTTATCTAAGATTCATGACTCAGCTCACTTGTGTTATTTGGATAATGTGAATCATGTTTGATAAGAGGAAAAGAGGAAAAAGAGCTAGACATACTAGATGATCTTTAATGCAAGCATCCTTGGTTCAGCAGGCAGTTTTGGGTGGAGCAGAACCTCCTTCTGTCAGCTCTGAAGGTTCAGATGTGTCTGTCCTTTCTCCCTCTATCACCCTTGAGAACCCTTTGTCCCCTCCTCCTTACCCGTCTAGCCCCACTCTATACCTACCACTCCCTGAGGAACTTAGCCTGGTGAGTACTACCCCTAGTGGAGCCTCCTATCAACCTCCAAAGGGAAACCTTTGTCCACTTAGAGAGGTGGCAAATTGGGAAGAAGGCGCTGTGAGAGTACATGTTCCCTTTTTTTTTTGTCTGATTTGACTCTATGTAAAGAGAAGTTTTGGTGATTTCTCTGAAGACCCAGGAAGATTCATAGATGAGTTTGAGAAATTAATTCTGACCTATAGTTAACTTGGCAGGATCTGCATGTTTTGTTGTCTCTGTGTTGTACAGCGGAAAAGAAACAATGCATTTTGGGGACAGCTAGGGCCCATGCAGATGAGGCATTGGCTCACAACCCAAACCATAATACATATCAGGCAGGAGGTAGAGCAGTTCCAGATCAAGATCCAGAGTGGAACTATCAAAGGGGCAGTGACAACTTGGGGAGGAGAGATCATATGGTCACTTGTTTGTTGGAAGGGATGAAGAAATGTATGAAAAAGCCTGTTAACTATGAAAAAGTTAAGGAAGTTTCTCAGGACAAAGAGGAGAATCCAGCTTTGTTTCAAGGGCATTTAGTTGAGGCAATTAGGAAATATACTAACACTGATCCTGCTTCAAGGGAAGGACAAACCCTTTTGAGAGTACATTTTATAACGCAGTCTGCCCCTGATATCCATAGGAAACTAGAAAAAGCAGCTATGGGTCCCCAAACTCCCATATGGAACAGCTTTTGGATATGGTATTTTTAGTTTTTAAAAACAGGGACAAAGCAGAGGAAGCAGAAAGAGTAAGAAGGACCTCCCACAAGGTGCAGCTCTTGGCTGCAGCCTTAAGCTTACCTCCCACATTGGGTCGCCCTCCTGGTTCTTGGCCTGAATAAGGGAAGCTGAAAGGTGGGAAGTCAGAGTCACCGTGCCTTGGGCATTAATCAGTAAGAACTGTAAGAAAACCGGCCTTTGGAAGAGGGATTGCCCAGCGCTCCGAAGGGAGCCATTGGCACCTGAACCAATGATGGTCGAAATAGCCAGGCAAGCCCAAGAGTGACGGGGTCTGAGACCTTCCACCACAGCTCCCATCAGACAGCTAGCTATTATCTCTGGAGAAGCCTTGGGTAACCCTTGACCTGGCAGGTAAGAACATTCACTTCCTTCTGGATTGCTTATTCTGTTTTGACCCATTATAATGGGTCTTTGTCACCCCAGAACTGTATGGTCCTGGGGATAGATGGACAAGCCCATAGATGCCATTTTACCTGTCCTTTAAGCTGCTCTTCAGGGACCTTGCTCTCCTGAATGCCCCACCCCTTGTTGGGAAGGGATTTATTAACTCAGCTGCGAAGAGTACTGTAATCTTTTGGAAATCATAAGGCAGACTGAAATTGCTCCTTCTTCTTTCCTGTGAGTAAATATCAGGCTTTGTTGCTAAACATCCTGATATAACACTTAAAGTATGCCATATGTTGAATCCAGCTACCTATTTGCCTGAACCCACAGGTATCGTACATTATTCTTGTATATAAGTTATGCTGCAAGTTTACTCCAGCTGTCCAGATTTAAAGGATGAGCCTCTAGATAATCTTGAGGTAGTATGGTTTACAGATGGAAGTAGCTTTGTGCACCAGGGAAATGGAAAAGCTGGGTATGCCGTTGACAGTCAACACGAGGTAATCGAATCTCAGGCCTTACCAGCTTCTACCTCAGCTCAAAAGGCAGAATTAATAGCTCTTATTAGAGCCCCGCAATTGGGAAAGGACTTAAGAATTAACATTTACACTGATTCTAAGTATGCCTTTCTGATACTTCATGCTCATGCTGCTATCTGGAAGGAATAGGGACTCCTAACTGTTAAGGGTTCCCCTATAAAGCATCACTTAGAAATTCTGGGCCAGGCATGGTGGCTCACGCCTATAATCCCAGCACTTTGGGAGGCTTAGGGGTTGGGGGAGGTAGGGGGGGGTGGATCACTTGAGGTCAGGAGTTCGAGACCAGCCTGGCCAACGTGGCGAAACCCCCGTCTCTACTAAAAATACAAAAAAAAATTATCCGGGCATGGTGGCAGGTGCCTGTAATCCCAGCTCCTCAGGAGGTTGAGGCAGAAGAATTGCTTAAGCTTGGCAGGTGGAGGTTGCAGTGAGCTGAGAAAAAAGGTTCTTCCCTTAGTGCGACTAAGGGAAACTTCTTTGCAGATGCAGCTGCTAAGGCTGCAGCATTAAAGGAGCCCCCAGCCATGACAATAACAGAACCAAGATATATTAAAGAGAAAGAAGAATGGACTGAAGGTCCATTGAAGGTCAGGGTTTAATTGAAGATCATTCTGGCTGGCTTATCAATGACAACAAACTGTTGATACCAGGTGCTAATCACTGGAAAATAGTTAAGCATTTGCATGACTCTACTCATTTGGGAAGAGATTCCCTGTTTCAATCAATGTCACAGCTTTTTGTAGGAAAAGACTTACTTAAAACAGCAAAGCAGGTAATTCAAGCCTGTGAACTATGTGCCCAGAATAACCCAAATAACCAATCTTTACCTCCTCCCCTAGTAAGGCCTGTTCAGCATAGGGGAATGTACCTTGGTGAAGATTGGCAAATAGACTGTACTCAGATAGTCCATTGTAAAGGGTTTAATTATTTATTAGTATTCGTTGACACCTTTACTGGTTGAATTGAGGCTTTTTCTACCTGGTCTGAAAAGGCAATTGAGGTTTCTAAGCTCCTACTAAAGGAAATTATTCCTAGATTTGTGCTGCCTAAGAGCTTACAGAATGATAACGGCCCATCTTTCACAGCAACAATTAACCAAAACATATCTTCAGCCCTTAGTACCCCAGCTGCAGCTAAACTCCTGGGAATAAACAGCTGGGTCCACTTACCTCCAATTAAACCTGTCTCTTACGAAGTCCCACAGACCTGTGGAACACAAGAGACTGATCCTGTTTATTCCTGTGAGTGAATCAGTGACCTCTGACTCCTGTTTGGAAGAAATGAAAGGGATGGGTTACAGAAAAATATAGATTGACGGTCTACTTCTGGGTATAAGCTGGAATCATGCAGAGAGTAACTTATTTACTGAGTGGGCACAGACTTTAGCCTCTACATAATCAGTCAAACTGTTGGGTATATGGAGAATTGCCACTTTCCTCCACTTCTGGGTTGCTCTGACATATTCAATCGGCCAGCTTAAGTTTGTGGGGGACTTTATTATGTTCCAGACTATTACCTAGCCTATGAAAGCTTTAGACACTCATATCTCTGCCATTGATGTACTATCAGTCGACCCTATATCGACTTGGTTCCAACAACTTCCCAGTTCTTGGAAAGCTTCCCTGTTTAGTTTACTTGGAATGATTTTACTTATTTTGCTTTGCTGTTGTGGAATATATTGCAGTTGTACTTTTTGTGTACAAATGCAAGACAAGCTCACTCAGTGCTTTCTTAAATTGAACACTTACTAACCTCCACTTAATCTTCTGTGGCTTAAGCTATTCAGTCTGTGGTACTCTGTTATGGCAGCCTTGGTAAATTAATACCGTGCCATTAAATTTCTGCTTGCTGATTCACCATTGATTTCATTTTCTTTTGAAAACTAAAACTTTTTTTGGAGGTTATAGATATCAGGATGTACATATTAAATGTGTACAGTGTTTTTCTGAATCAATTATACCTCAGTAAAGCTAAATATTATTTCTTCAATTGTGACTATAATAAAAGTTTATTTTCAAACTTAAAAAATACAGAATATACAAAGGGAGAAAACCTATGTTATCCAAATACAATATCTATTTCCTATTGTTTACTGCCTTTCTTTTTTTCTATATGTATTTAAAATATATAAATTTAATATTTGAGAAATTTCCCAGGCCGGAAAGCATATAACTTCAAATAGGCAATGTACAATGCCCAGTAATCTAGGTTTTATTTAGCTTTGTCTTTCTCTCTCAATAAGCACATTTCGGAGATTCTCAACTGTGTATGCCCTGTCAATTTTGCCCTCCATCACTCTCATGTGATGACATGTCTTCCTATGTAATGGACAAAATCGAAGCCATCAGATGGGTTTTCTCACATGTTCCATTCTCAAGATCTTCGAACTCATTTTTTCCCACAATACAGCAGTGATTCTTAATCTGTACCTCTATAATCTCATCTTTTCCCCCACAATAGAGCAGTGATTCTTAAACCATATTGCGCATTGACCTCTGGGGAGCTCTCAAAATAGCAGATGCTCAGGAACTCTATTGGACAATCAATTATCTCTAGGGTTAGGGCCAAGCATCAATAATCTTTAAAAGCTCCTTGAGTAGTTTAGTGTACAACCAGGGCAAGAATGTCTGGAATAAAATGAATGATTTCTTCTCTTTCTTTTCCAAACTTCTTTTCACACAATTCAGTCCTAAAACCCAAGAATCAAATCAGAAAACTTATCCTTAAAATTCTATTCCTCTAGAACCACTCTCAATACCAAAATCTATACTACTTCAGGTTCTCCAGAAAAATAGAACCAATAGGATGTATCTATATCTAGCTATATTGTATATATCTATATATGAAATCTTAGATATGTATTTTTTCTATCTATTATCTATCTATCTATCTATCTATCTATCTACCTATCTATCTATAAAGAGATTTATTATATTGGCTCACGTGATTATGAAGGCAGAGAAATCCCAGTCTGCTGTCTGTAAGCTGGAGACCCAGGAAAGCTAGTGGTGTAATTCAGTGCAAGTCCGAAGGCCTGAGAACCAGAGACCCACAGTGAGGAAGGAAAAAAGTTGTGAATTCCTCTTTCTGCTCTTTTTAGTTCTATTTGTTATCTCAAGAGGCTGGATGATATCCAACCTTTTTAGGGAGGGCAATCAACTTTACTCAGTCCACCAATTCTGGATGCTAAAATACCATCACAGACGCACCTAGAAACAATGTTTAATGTGGACACTGTATGGCCCACTCAAATTGACACAAAAAATTTGGGAGTCACACAGTTACATATAGCAGTGCAGCTAAATATTTTATGGCTGTACATCATAGGAAAACAGAAACTGCGAGACAATTAGCCATTTCTTCTACAGATGTCTATTTGCAATTCAAAGACTCCTAAAAAGCATAGATTCTCTTAAGTGAAATTGGAATCTGTGAAAATTAACTTCTTAATGTCTTAAAGTTTTCTAGCTCAATATACTTTTCTGGCATAGTAAAAGCAAGAGGAGAAAGGAGGAAAAAGTGACGCCAAAGAAATTGAGGCTTATACAATGAAACTTCTTAAAATATAGGAAAATATAGGAAAGTAAATATGCTGATGACTTCTGGGAAGAGGGAAGTTTAGACAGAATATCTTTAAGTTTGATATTATCATGGACCAAACTCACACCAAATAATACAGTAACACTAGGAAATTGTATTATTTTATTTTATTTTTTGAGACAGAGTCTTGCTCTCTTGCCCAGGCTGGAGTGCAATGGCATGATCTGGGCTCACAGCAACTTCTGCTTCCCAGGTTCAAGCGATTCTCTTGCCTCAGCCTCCCAGTAGCTGGGATTACAGGTGCGTGCCACCAGGCCCGGCTAATTTTTGTACTTTTAGTAGAGACGGGGTTTTACCACGTTGGCCAGGCTGGTGTGGTGCTGACCTCAGGTGATCTGCCCGCCTCGGCCTCCCAAAATGCTGGGATTACAGGTATGAGCCACCGTGCCTGGCCAGAAATTTTCAAAATATGTCATTAGCTAGCTGAGTAAACAAAAGCATAGATTACATAGAGCTTCCAATGCAAGCGTCCAATTTATTGTCTTGGGACTGTGTTGGAAATATGGGTTGTGTGTGGCAGAAATCAGCAACTAATATAAACCACAGTCAGAAAGACATCGAATATTCAGATGAAGGACCAGGTATGGAAAAACATTTCTCAATATACACATTATATGTATCAAAGACATTTTATGCCCCACTTTACCTTCTTTTGGTCTGTCTTGTATCATAAACATTGCTGTGACAACCAGTTTTGTGCAAATGTGACCTGAGAGTACTTTACTTCAGTGACTGCGTACGTCTTACTTTATGTTCCAGGCTTCTTGGGCACCAGGAATGATAGGTGACAACTGCTGGAACCCTGTGGTATTCATATATGAGCATCTGGGAAATGTGAGGAGCATAAAAAGTCACAGGGGTAACCAACAGTTGACTAATAGAGGACAGAAGCTGGTGGAAAATTTTTCTTCTTTTCACAGCTCAGAAAAATTCTTAGTTGCATTCTGTCCACCTCCTCAGTAGGTCCTGGCAAGACTGAGCCCAGAGCAATAACACATTTCTTGTATTGGTTTTCCACCCTTCCCTGTTTCACTTTCCCCAGGGCCCCACTACTTTTCCTTGGGCTCAAATCCAAAATAAACTATCTGCATACAAGCTCTGTTTCCTGGAGTGTAGGGAAGGGGTGGGGAGGAAACTGAGGCTAATACAGTTGGCACCAAAATGGGCCCAGAAAGCAGATTCACAGCATGGGATTCTGGAACTTGTCAGGAAGTGGTAAGGACTATATTAGTGATGGTAAGTTTGGTGGTGAAAATTCCTGACATGCAATCAGGATGAGGCACAGAAGGAAAGTGAAACATTGGCTTATGCTGTAGTTTCAGCACTTAGATGGTGTTAAAAAAGCAGTGTAAGAATTCTAGATTGGACTGGATTATAGCAGCCTTGAAAAAGCAAATGACAGGTTTATATTAGCTAACTATAAACTCAAGACTGTCTCTGAAATCAGAAGGCCTACATGGTAGTATTTTAAAATAAAAAAATATATTTTCTGAAGCTCCTGGACAAGACTGTACTGAAAATCAGGCACAGAGTCTAATTTTAATGGTAGAAGAGCTACATAGTCAACTTTATATGAGTGTAACACCTCTATAGGTATTTGATGTCAGTCAGGGCTATGATAGGAAAACAGTGGAACCCTAGAACCTGGGATGGAGATATATGAGTAGGAAGGTCTGAATCTGGAATACCTGTACTCCCTTGAATCCAATGGGCTGGTAGAATAAGCTTCTTCCCATATGGCGGCCTCTCCTTGCAAAGAGAACTGGTAGAGATTTCACTTGGAACAAGACAATACTTATTTTTTTTGTGAAATTTGCCTCAATCTTCTCTCGTTGCCTGCAGACCAATAACTGGGGCCAGCTTTCAGTATAGATTCAGCAGGAAAATAGAGCTTGAGAAAACATACCCCACAAAGTGCAAGACCTGCCTTATATTTACCATCAGAAACCAGGGTAACCTATGTAATAGTGGATAGTGATGTGAAAATGGGCAGAATATATGAATAGGGAAATTTATTGCTAAGTGGACACTTTTTCACGATTCTGGATTTAATATCCTGGCCCAGATATAATATCTTAAAATAAAATAAATGCTGGAACTGCCTTGGAAGAATGTCACAGAGCTCAGGAAAGAGAGTAATTTAGAAAAAATTTATTACATGATCCCAGATAACCCACTATTTCCATATTTTTCCCAGAAATAAAACACTCCTTATTTTAAGGATAAGAGGGCACTCCTTTCTTTAAGGCTATATGGAATGTACTGATGCAGAGGATCCTGGACTCTTTGACAAGCTCAGTGCTGGCTATCTGCTGAGGGCCAGGCTTGAGAGTAGGAGGTATGGCTGGATGCAGTAGCTCATGCCTGTAATTCCAGCACTTTGGGAGGCTGAGGCAGGAGGATTGCTTGAGGCCAAGAGTTTGAGATAAGCCTGGACAACATAGTGAGACCATATTGCTAAAAACATTAGAAATAATAAAATAAAAAAGAGAGTAGGAGATACACCCAAGAACTGGGCTCCATACAGATGGATATTTGCATTAGAGAATGCATTCTGGAAATGCAATGTCCCAAGGGAAGCATTTAAATAAAGAAGCGAGATGGAAACAATAATAGTGAGCAGCAAGACCAGAATGGTGACCAGGGGTCTGTGGTTATGTTTAAGAGGTAACAGTTCGTTTCTAGGAATAAGATGCGCAGGCAGCCAAAACAGTATGACAAGTATAGCCAAACTTGCATAATCAAAAAGACAAAGAGCTGGAGAGCAGATTTCAGCCAACATATTAGAAAATTATGATACTGCAGTCAGTTTGAAGATCTCAACCAGTTTATAGATCTAGAGTCCATTGATTGAAGAGAGCTTTCTCTTGAGGAAGGCCTCTGCAATGTCACAGCAAGTAAATATAATAAATAATTTCCCAGTCTTCCCCCACAGGGACATGCACTTATTTGCCTCAGTGTGCAAAAGTACAGGATTACCTATACCTTTTGAGGGCTGTTATATATAGGTTACAAGCTGACTCTGATTACTAAGATCTAAAACACACTGTAGTCCTCTGGTTAGAGTAGTGGGGTGCTTAGAGGAAGAAGATAAATAGAATTCTAACACAAGTCTATCTCATAAGTGGGTCCAATGCATTTGCAAACTCACAATGGTTATTTCTCTAGTCCTCGAGTACATGATTGTGAAATTCTTATCAGCTTGCCAACTCTCACACTGATTCCATGACGTACAGAATGGGAGCCACTACAGTAGAAAGGGCCAAGTAGAAGTTCCTGAATTGCCCCCATATCCTCCTGTCAAGACAGTAAATCAGATGCAATGCTTCATCCTGAGAATTTCAGAAATGAGAATTACTGTCAAAAAGCTAAATAAGCAAAAAGTAATGGCCCTTTTAATAAATCTCCATTCAAATCATCTGTATTCCCCCAACAAAAGTAGATGAATCAAGCATATTGGCAGTGGGCTACCATATACTTAACCAAGTGGTAGTCCCAATCATAGATGCTCTGCCAGATTTGGTGTCTTCACTGCAATAGATCAATGCAATCACTTAATTATGTAGCTATTGATGTAGTTAATGGACTTATTTTAATCTCTGTCAGTAATGACAATCAAAAACAGTTTGCATCTACGTTGGAAGGAGAGCAGTCTATATTCATACAGGCACTCCATGGCTACATTAAGTCTGTTAATATAGTCTGCAAGAACCTTGATCATGTTGATATTCCACTGAACATCCTATCTGTCCTCTATATTGATGACATCATGCTAATTAGACTAGAGGACAGGAAGTGGCACGTACTTGGAATTCTTTAGTAAGATAAACACATGCGAAAGGGTTAGAAGATATACCAAACAAGTCTGGGAATTTATCACGGCAATGAAGTTTTTAGGGATCTTATGGTCTGTGGAGTCCAGAAAAACAAAGAGGTTTGTAGAAGATTCAAAATGTGATGTAAGCTGCTCTGCTATTCAGGCCATGTGGCCCAGCAGATCCCATAATGCTCAAAGTATTTATTGTGGATTAAAATGCTGTTCAGAGTCCGTTGGAAGGCCTAATGTGAGAAATACATTGCAGATTCTCCAGGATTCTGGAGTAATGGCAGGACTTTTGTGCGGAAAACAAGTTGATATTTGAAAAAGAGCTGTAAAAGAGACGGAGTACCTGACCATGAGATAACAAGTGATATGGTTTGGCTGTGTCCCCACCCAAATCTCATCTTGGATTGTAGTTCTCATAATCCCCATGTGTTGTAGGAGGAACCTGGTGGAAGGTAATTTAATCATGGGGGCAGTTACCTTCATGCTGTTCTTGTGATAGTGAGTGAGTTCTCATGAGAGCTGATGGTTTTATGAGGGGCTTTTCCCCCTTTTGCTCAGCACTTCACCTTCCTGCCACCATGAGGAGAAAGACATGTTTGCTCCTCCTCCCACCATGATTGTAAGTTTTCTGAGGTCTCCTCTGCCTGCTGAACTTTGAGTCAATTAAACCTCTTTCCTTTGTAAATTACCCAGTCTCTGGTATGTCTTTATTAGCAGTGTGAGAACAAATTAATATAAGTGATTATGTGACTAGAGTTTTCCAACATGAGTTGGATATTATCAGATCTTAGGAGCCATGATGTCAGCAAATGCAACAGCCATCTGTCAAATGGTGGAATGACACATTCAGATCATATCTGAGCAGGTCCGGGGGTCACAAGTAATACATAAAGAGGTGACACAGAACTCCACATCACTTATCTCAGTTTTACTATTGCCTCTCCTTCAAATTATATTTGTGGTGTAATAGGAATTCCTCATGACTAGCCGAGAGAAGTAGAAACTAAAGGCTTGGTTCACAGATATGTTGGTGCTAACAAAAAATGGACAGTTGCCATATCACAGTCACACTCATAAGATACCCTGACAACAACTGGTGAAGGGCAAGCCTTCCAGCAGGCAGAGCTACAAGCAGTGCAGTTGGTCATGATTTTTATGGAGGGGGAAATAATCTGAAGTATGGATATAAATAAAACCTTGAGCAGAGGAGGCATGGAGGGAGCAAAATGTAATATTGGAAACAAGTAAGTCTGGGGAAGAGGCATATGAATGGATCTTTGGAAGTGATTACACACTTTGTGGATCCTTTTGTCTTATGTTATGTGCACCAGAGAGCATCTACTGAAGAGAAGACACCAGACAACCACATAGAGAAACTCATCACACAGATGTTAACAGCTTCTCTCTTTAGCTACTGCAGCGTCTGCACAATGAGCCTTGGAATGGATGGCCATGATAATAGATTTGGTAGTTATTTATGTGCCCAATATCAGGGACTCTGTCTCACAAAATTGGCTTATTGGCCCTGCCACTGCCACTGTTTATTGGCCCACCTGCATAGCATAGACCAGAGCTGAGCCTGCATATGACACCATCTTTCAGGGATAACAGCCAGGCACTTAATTGTGGGTTGATTATATCAGACCTCTTCCACCCTGGACTAATTTATCCTTACTACAATTGATACTCTCTCTGCATATGTGTTTGTCTTCCCTGCCTTGAGTACCTCCAGAGCTCATACCATCTGAGTGATTACAGAATGTGTGATTTACTGATATGGCATTCCACACAAAAATGCATCAGATCCATTTCAAGATAAAGAAAGATTTATTATCCTGGAGGTGAAGCAAGATATCTCCCTGACTCCTTCGCTGTTGGGAACTAGAGTACACAAGCACTATCGAGGGCAATCTCCACTCACTAGCTGCTTCACCCCTTATGGGAGGGGGAGAGCAGGTGAGTAGGTGCTGGAGCCAGGGTGAGCACTTTTGGGCACTAGCAAGAGTGAACTCCATACTAGCCCCACAGCAGCATCTAGGGGAGGGTGTCCAAAACCCCCAAAGCCCCAAAGGAAGTGTTACAGTGCCCTTTTAGCTTTGCCATCCACAGATGGCTTAAGTGTTAACAGCTCAGTGGAGGGTCAGTGTGACAGCCTTTTGCATCCACATTTGAGTTCTTGTCCAGCATCCAAGAGGAATGAGGTGGCACAAACGACTTGAAGATAGTAAATGCAGGGGATTTTATTACTAATGAAAGTGGCTTTCAGAGGGAAAGGAAGCTGAAAAGTGGACAGAGCGGAAAGGTAATCTTCCCCTGAAGTCTAGCCATCCCCGGCCAGACTCCTCTCTGAAGCTATGCCATCAAGCTGTCCTTCTGAAGTCAAGCCACTTCTCTCTGACATCCCACTGTAATTTCTGATGTCCAACTGCTTCTCTTCCTCCTGCTGGCTGAGCCTGGGGTTATTATGGGCACAGGATGGGGGCAGAGCAGGCCATGAGTAGTTTTGGTTTAAAAGGCAACATTTGAGTGGGAAAACAGGAATGCAAGTTCTTACTTTGGGCCACAGTTCCAGGCTTGAGGGTGGGGCCCTCGCTGGGGACCCACCCTCTTCTGCCCAAAATTTCCCTGTCTCCTTTCCCTATGAGAAGGACTGGAAAGTCCTGGCTCATCAATATAAATACTAGTCTTGTGATCTTGGCCAAGTCATTTAACTGCTCTTTTTCTGTTTCTCCATCTATTCAGATGAGGATGACAGGTGTCCTATTAAGATCATATAAGACAAGGCTGTGTGTAAAAAAGTCCTTTAGAAACCACTAGGCATAATGTTAGGAATGAATTTGGTATGTACAGCTGTGGTTTTTAGGCATATCTTGTGATAGAAGAGGTATTACATGTCACAGGATTTCACAACTGGTAAAGGAGGGGAATACGCCTATCACAGCTCCTATAACCCTGAGACCTGTGGTTTACTCTCAGTGTCTGGGAGCAAATTTTAGCTAGAAGAAGCTTTCTGCTTTCATTTATCAGGTAACTAATATGTGTAGTAATCATTCCAAGTTGATGTGCCCCTTTTGTTTTCTCTGAGTATCTGGATTGTGTCCAGTTTTCTGTAAAAGAACTTTCTTTGGAATGATTTCTCTTTCTGTTATAAATGCAAACTTCCTCAGGAAATCAAAGCATTTTGGAACTTGAAGTTGATTGGCTAAGTCAGGAGCCTGTAATAATCCATGTTCATATTGAAACTCTGCCTCATTCAGGGTACACTGCTCAGTGGGACCCCTGGGAGATCTGACCCATGTCTTCCAAAGAACAGGGTCTGTGAGCACCAGAGGCTCCTGAAGAGCCACACCCCTCAGCTCTTCAGCTCTTTAAGTATTCATATTTTGCCTCATTCTTCCTGAACTATCCTGAACCTGTCGAGCAGAAAAGTGCTTGGTTTGGCATATATTAAACTTTTTTTCTCATGTAAGCATCTGTGCATGTTTTATGTATATGGGAGAGAACAGATATGCAGAAATAAATGACTAGAAAATAAAATGGTCTGTTTTATTTTTCTTCCTTGCATCATCCCAGCCAAATCATGATCTGTGGAGCAAAGGAAATCCATGGTCACCATTTTCCCTGGGGCATATGTTGGGGATGAGTGTGGTTATCAGGACCCAGCAATAAAAATGTATAGCTTACTTTAGCTTCAATATTCAAAGAGGCTTAATTTTCCTGTGCCAGACCTTGAAGGACAGTGCAGACCACTGAGAAATTTGCAATGAGATGGGGTCAGGTCAAACCACTTAAAAAATTACTATGCCCTGGGATCAAGGATGCCTAGGAGCTGGGTAGGAGAAGATAGCAAAAGAGTGAGAGGAAAAAGCCTGAGATACTCAGAGGAGTGAGTGAGGGGCAGTAGGAAGCTCTCTCCCATTCTCTGGGATAATAGAAATGGAACACAGACATGGGGGTTGATAGCCAGGCAGGGATTGGCCCTGGTCTCCAACGAATAATGATTTCAACAGTCATGGAGGTGAGTTGGCCAAGAGTCCCACCATGCCAGTACCAAGAGGTGACTTGGTAAACAAGAAATGGTACTGCGTGATGGGCTTATAT
The DNA here is from genome assembly GCF_006542625.1 of Nomascus leucogenys. Taxonomy (NCBI): domain Eukaryota; kingdom Metazoa; phylum Chordata; class Mammalia; order Primates; family Hylobatidae; genus Nomascus; species Nomascus leucogenys. The sequence goes on from NC_044391.1 coordinate 23,663,433, forward strand.
TGCCCACTAAGAGCAAGGAAGGCATTGCTGTTACACTTCAGGACCATGCTCATCAGGGAGCTTGGAGGGATCACAAAGGCAGCATAGAGAATTATCCCTACAGAGACAACAGGCCACAAGGTAATCACTGGACAGCCACAGCACAGTAGGTAGGGATGGCATCAGCCTTTATGTGAAGTTGGGCCTCTTCAGGAAGTCGGGAGAACACAGACATCATCCCACAATCAGGAACCAACCAGGAACTGAACCAACACACCAGAGACTCCATCAGTGATGACTTCAATATCACCACAATGAACATCTTGGATGCCAGGTGGAGGCAACTGCAAATCTGCCAAATTGGGACTGGTGAAGTGGCAAAGAAAGAAAGAGAGATTGGAAAAAAAAAAAAAAAGAGAATCCACTTGAGTTCACAAACAAAATTCGAAAACACACAAAGCAGCTAAGATCAAAAAGGAAAGACAAAATTAACTATGAATTCATTCCAAAAATAAATTTACATTTTAATAAGCATGTTTAGGATTGTCAAAGAAATACATATAGGGATATTAATAAAAACAGAACAAGACATTATTTTAAAAAGTTGAAATTAAATAAAAGAGAGAAGAAAAGTTAATTGAAAATCTTGGAAATTATATATATATAAATTGGGTATCTACATTACATATGTATTATATATAATATATGCATAATGTTATATATGTACTTTATGTATGATATACACATTCATACATCTTATATGTATTTTATGCATATATGTGTATATTCAATAGGTTTGATAAATTCCAGTTATAGTAAAAAAAGTAAAATCTGTGTATTGAAAGATGTTTCTGAGGAATTTACCCAAATGAAGCACAGAGAGAAAAAGGAATAAAAATATGTGAAAGGATGATTAAAATATATGGTGAAGAGTTTGAGAGACTTCAACAAATGTCTGATTGTTGTTTCAGAAAAAGTGAAGAAGGGAAATAATGGCAAAGTAACATACGTTACTTCTGCTATTTCCCAGAATTGAAGAGAGACATGAACTTTTAGCCTGGAGATTTTAAAAATTACAAATAAAAGAAAAATAAAAAAAATCCATAGCTGGACATAGCATAATGCAACTGAAAAACATTTAGTATAAAAATCAAAAATTTCAAACTCTCAAAGGAAAAAATTCCCAAATAATCTCTATAAGACTGAGTATAGAACTTTCATCAGAAACAACTGATGAAAAAAGACAATGAAGTAATATATTCAATATTTTGAGAGAAAATATTCATCAGCCTGGAGACTTACACTCAGGTGAACCACAATTCCAAGGTCAAAATTAAGACATTTCAGACATACACATTTCTTTAGGATTTACCACTAATTGATTTTCAGTGAGAACTGATTACTTGATGTACTTTAACAGCAAGAGATTTAGACTTAGAGGGATGACAAATGACTTGAAAAATTGGAGTCACACACAACATTAAGAAAAACGGAGGCACACAAATTGATTAAAGGGTTGAATGTGTGTGCTTTGATGAAGGGATGTTAAAGCATTGTAGTGTTCTAGGAGGACTATAAAGATAGGGATTAATTCCAGATTTTAAAATAAAACTATATATGTATTAAAAACATAGGATGCCAACTAAGGGAAGAAAAATATAGTCTAGAGTTTCCATGAGAGTAGGAGATAAAAAAAATGTAGAAAACTTTATTAATCTACTAGAAGGGAGGAACAGAAATTAAAAAGAAATGGGGAAGAAAGATGGTAAACAGAAAACATGAATTACGAAGGAAAAAGAGTATAAATATATAGTTATCACAGTGAATGTAAATAAGTTGAATTCACTTGTTGAAGTACAGTCTATCATGTTGACTATATGTTGTTTATAAAAGACCCGACTAAAACAAAACTACACAGAGATTTGAAAGAAAGTATTGAAAAATATACTGGGCAACTAATAACCAGACAAAGGATATATCAATATTAAAATAAAATGTAAGATTGAAAACTTTGATAGGGATAAAAAACATATTACCAAGAGAATATAATAATAATGAATTTGTGAGTGTGTAACAACATAGCCTTGAAATATATGAAGTGAAAACTGAATTACATGGTGACATTGACAAAACACAATTTAGTTGAATTAAAAACCTAAATATGAAATGAAAAAATTTCAGAAGAAAACATTTAAAACATGAGAATTGAAAAATAATTTTGCCACAAGACACAAAAATACAAACCATAAAGGAAAATACCAACACGTTTTTATATATTAAAAAAACTTTTTGTATCAGAAGATACCAAATAAGGGAGAAAAAGTAAGTCACATAATCAACGCAGGATTATAAAATCAACAAAGAATTAACATTCAGCATAGAAAGAGTTCCTACAAATCAATATAAAATGACAGCCTGATAGAAAAATGGTTAAAATATGTAAAAAATCAATTTATAGAGGAGAGAAACTGAATGGCCAATAAATATAAGAAAATATCTCAACCTCACTAGTAATCAGGGGAATACTTGTCAAAATTACAAAAAGGTAATATTTCACATTCATTATGTAGGAAAAGTATTATAAAAAATAGGTTAAACAGAATTATCAGATTCTTGTTGGAAATACAAGTTGTTAAAGTAATTAGTATCTAGAGAAGTTGATATTCATGTCTCTAATCTAGATTTTCAGTTTCTAGGTTTATGCCATAAACTCACACAAGTTCATAAAAAAGAATATTTATTGTTCTAATGAAGAACAAGAAAAAGTTCAAATCCAACAGTTGAAGGAAAGATAAATATATTGTATGTACATATATACACATAATATACACATATGTGTAACATAGATATTTTGGATTTAAAAGCTTGTGTTAGAAAATTAATGAGAGGCCATTAGGCTGAGATGGATTTAGGCCTTAGGTCCTACATAAGCAAACTGAAACCCAACTCACTGTAAATAGTGAAATGAAACTTTTAGCTTAACCAGTCAGAAACTTCCAACTATATAAGCAAACTGAAACCCAACTCATCGTAAATAGCGAAATGAAACTTTCAGCTTAACTGATCAGATACTGCCAACTAACCCCTAACTAGGGACTTTCCACTTTAATGAATCAAATATTTTCTTTTTCTTGCTTCCATGAGCACCTTATAAAAGTTTTGCCCTCACACCCTCTTTCTAAAGTGCTAAACTGCTTGTAATTTATGAATTGTTAAATGTTCAAAAAACTCATTAAAATTTTAATATGTCTAAGTTTTGGTTACAATTACATAAATATATGGCATAGAAGGAATTTTAGATGCTAAGTTTTTTTTTTTTTTTAAACAAATTCTCCTTGTATGGGAGCAGAAAAGAAAATAAATAATAAAATAAAAAAATAAATTCGACTTCTGCTTTCAGCTCTGACACATAGAAGGCTTGGAAATAGTCACTCCCAACTTCACAAAAAAAATCTTGAACAAAACGAAAAACCAGCTGCTTTTCTTGAACCCTTCAGAAAATTGAGGTCAGAAAATAAACTGTCATCCTGAAATCTGGAGACACTAGCAAATACAAAGAATCATAGCTGAGATCAGCTTACCTAGACCAGAATCCATAGGAACAATAAACTGATAATGACACTTAAATGGTAATTTTGACATGCTGACCTAAAGGAAGAAGCTGAGAAACAAAGTATAATTTTAAAGAGTTTACTTAAGCCAAGGTAAGAACAGTTGCCCAGAAAACTCAGACCTCAGTAAATTTGGGTATGAGCTCCCCATTTGGCCTTTGTTACAAGCAGGTTTCTAAAGGTGAAAAGGGGAACAGGAATGGGATTATACAAAGTTGCTCATCAGGAATTCTCATTGGTTTACAGAAAAAAAAAACATTGATTAGTGGTTGGCTATACATTGTTCTTTGTATCACAAATTCCAGGACCATGAAGATAATGGCTGAAGGTCACATTGTGCAACTTGTGGTAACTTATTTTGAGATATGCTTCATCAATACCTGGTTTATTGAGAGTTTTTAGCATGAAGGCTGTTGAATTTGTTAAAGGTCTTTTCTGCATCTATTGAGATAATCATGTGGTTTTTGTCATTGCTTCTGTTTATGTGATGGATTACATTTATTGATTTGCGTATGTTGAACCAGCCTTGCATCCCAGGTATGAAGCCGACTTGATAGTGGTGGATAAGCTTTTTGATGTGCTGCTGGATTTGGTTTGCCAGTATTTTATTGAGGATTTTTGCATGGATATTCATCAGGGATATTGGCCTGAAATTTTCTTTTTTTTGTTGTGTTTTGGAATCAGGATGATGCTGGCTCCATAAAATAGGTTAGGGAGGATTCCCTCTTTTTCTAATGTTGGGAATAGCTTCAGAAAGAATGGTACCAGCTCCTCTTTGTACCTCTGGTAGAATTCAGCTGTGAATTCGTCTGGTCCTGGACATTTTTTTGGTTGGTAGGCTATTAATTACTGCCTCAATTTCAGAAATTGTTATTGGTCTATTCAGGGTTTCGACTTCTTCCTGGTTTAGACGTGGGAGGGTGTATTTGTCCAGGAATTTATCCATTTCTTCTAGACTTTCTAGTTTATTTGCATTGCGATGTTTATAGTATTCTCTGATGGTAGTTTGCATTTCTGTGGGATCAGTGGTAATATCCCCTGTATCATTTTTTATTGTGTCTATTTGATTCTTTTCTCTTTTCTTCTGTATTAGTCTGGCTAGCGGTCTATCTATTTTGTTGATCTTTTTAAAAAACTAGCTCCTGGATTCATTGATTTTTTTGAAGCGTTTTTCATGTCTCTATCTCCTTCAGTTTTGTTCCGATCTTAGTTATTTCCTGTCTTCTGCTAGCTTTTGAATTTATTTGCTCTTGCTTCCCTAGTTCTTTCAATTTTGATGTTAGGGTATCAATTTTAGATCTTCCTGCTTTCTCTTGTGGACATTTAGTGCTATAAATTTCCTGCTATACTCTGCTTTACATGTGTCCCAGAGATTCTGGTGCGTTGTGTTTTTGTTCTCATTGGTTTCAAAGAACATCTTTATTTCTGCCTTAATTTTGTCATTTATCCAGTAGTCTTTCAGGAGCAGGTTGTTCAGTTTCCATGTAGTTGTGTGGTTTTGAGTGAGTTTCTTAATCCTGATTTCTAATTTGATTGCACTGTGGTCTGAGAGACTGTTTGTTATGATTTCCATTTTTTTTGCATTTGCTGAGGAGTGTTTTACTTCCAATTATGTGGTCAATTTTAGAATAATTGCGATGAGGTGCTAAGAAGAATGTATATTCTGTTGATTTGGGATGGCGAGTTCTGTAGATGTCTATTAGATCTGCTTGGTGCAGAGCTGAGTTCAAGTCCTGGGTATCCTTGTTAACTTTCTGTCTTATTGATCTGTCTAATGTTGACAGTGGGGTGTTAAAGTCTCCCATTATTATTGTGTGGGAGTCTAAGTCTCTTTGTAGGTCACTAAGGACTTGCTTTATGAATCTGGGTGCTCCTGTATTGGGTGCATATATATTTAGGATGGTTAACTCTTCTTGTTGAATTGATCCCTTTACCATTATGGAATGGCTTTATTTGTCTCTTTTGATCCTTGTGGGTTTAAGTCTGTTTTATCGGAGACTAGGATTGCAACCTCTGCTTTTTTTTGTTTTCCATTTGCTTGGTAGATCTTCCTCCATCCCTTTATTTTGAGCCTATGTGTGTCTCTGCACATGAGATGTGTCTCCCGAATACAGCACACTGATGGGTCTTGACTCCTTATCCAATTTTCCAGTCTGTGTCTTTTAATTGGAGCATTTAGCCCATTTACATTTAAGGTAAATATTGTTATGTGTGAACTTGATCCTGTCATTATGATGCTAGTTGGTTATTTTGCCTGTTAATTGATGCAGTTTCTTCACAGTGTTGATGGTCTTTACAATTTGGTATGTTTTTGCAGTGGCTGGTACCAGTTGTTCCTTTCCATGTTTAGTGCTTTCTTCAGGAGCTCTTGTAAAGTAGGTCTAGTGGTGACAATATCTCTTAACATCTGCTTGTCTGTAAAGTATTTTATTTCTCCTTCACTTATGAAGCTTAGTTTGGCTGGATATGAAATTCTGGTTTGAAAATTCTTTTCTTTAAGAATGTTGAATATTGGCCCCCATTCTCTTCTGACTTGTAAGGTTTCTGCAGACAGATTCGCTGTTAGTTTGATGGGCTTCCTTTTATGGGTAACCTGGCCTTTCTCTCTGGCTGTCCTTAACATTTTTTCCTTCATTTCAACCTTGGTGAATCTGATGATTATGTGTCTTGGAGTTGCTCTTCTCAAGGAGTATCTTTGTGGTGTTCTCTGTATTTCCTGCATTTGAATATTGGCCTGTCTTGCTCGGTTGGACAATTTCTCCTGGATAATATCCTGCAGAGTGTTTTCCAACTTGGTTCCATTGTCATCATCACTTTCTGGTACACCAATCAAACATAGATTTTGTCTTTTCACATAGTTCCATATTTCTTGGAGGCTTTGCTTGTTTCTTTTCATTCTTTTTTCTCTAATCTTGTCTTCACGCTTTATTTCATTAAGTTGATCTTCAATCTCTGCTATCCTTTCTTCTACTTGCTCAATTTGGCTATTGACACTTGTGTATGCTTCATGAAGTTCTTGTGCTGTGTTTTTCAGCTCCATCAGGTCATTTATATTCTTTTGCAAACTGGTTATTCTAGTCAGCAATTCAACTAAACTTTTTCTAGATTCTTAGCTTCCTTGCATGCTCCTTTAGCTTGGAGGAGTTTGTTATTATCCACCTTCTGAAGCCTACTTCTGTCAATTCATCAAACTCATTCTCCTTCCAGTTTTCTTCCCTTGCTGTTGAGGAGTTGTGATCCTTTGGAGGAGAAGTGTTCTTGTTTTTGGGATTTCCAGCATTTTTGTGCTGGTTTCTGCCCATCTTCATGGATTTATCTACCATTGGTCTTTGATGTTGGTGACCTTCGGATGGTGTCTCTGAGTGGACATGCTATTCCTTTCTATTTGTTAGTTTTCCTTCTAACAGTCAGGCCCCTCTGCTGCAGGTCTGTTGGAGTTTCCTGGAGGTCCACTCCAGACCCCGTTTGCCTGGGTAGCACCAGTGGCGGCTGCAGAACAGCAAAGATTGCTGCCTGTTCTTTCCTCTGGAAGATTCATCACAGAGAGGAACCTGCCAGATGCCACCCAAAGCTCTCCTGTATGTGGTGTGTCGGCCCCTGGGAGATGTCTCCCAGTCAGGATACACAGGGGTCAGGGACCCACTTGAGGAGGCAGTGTGACCCTTAGCAGAGCTCAACACTGTGCTGAGAGATCTGCTGCTCTCTTCAGAGCCATCAGGCAGGGACGTTTAAGTCTGTTGAAGCTGTGCCCACAGCTGCCCCTTCCCTGAGATGCACTGTCCCCAGAAGGTTGGGGTTTTATCTATAAGTCCCTGACTGGGGCTGTTGCCTTTTTTTCAGAGATGCTCTAACCAGAGAGGAGGAATCTAGAGAGGCAGTCTGTCCACAGCGGCCTTGCTGAGCTGTGGTGGGCTCTGCTCAGTTTGAACTTCCCAGCAGCTTTGTGTACCCTGTGAGGGTAAAACTGCCTACTCAAGCCTCAGCAATGGTATATGCCTCTCCCCCCCATGAAGCCTGAGCGTCCCAGGTTGACCTCAGAGTGTTGTGCTGGCAGTGAGAATTTCAAACCAGTGGATTTTAGCTTGCTGGGCTCTGTGGTGGTGGGACCTGCCAAGCTGGACAACTTGGCTCCCTGGTTTCAGCCCTCTTTCTAGGGGAGTGAATGGTTCTGTCTTGCTGGCATTCCAGCTGCCACTGGGGTATGGAAAAAAAAACTCCAGCAGCTAGCTTGGTGTCTGCCTGAACAGCTGCCCAGTTTTGTGCTTGAAACCCAGAGCCCTGGTGGTGTAGGCACCAGAGGCAATCTCCTGGTCTGTGAGTTGCGAAGACTGTGGGAAAAGCGCTGTATCTCTGCTGGAGTGCACCTTTCCTTAGGCACAGTCCCTCCTGACTTCCCTTGGGTAGGGGAGAAATTTTCCCAACCCCTTGCACTTCTTGGGTGAAATGATGCCCCACCCTGCTTTGGCTTGTCCTCTGTGGGCTACACCCACTGTCCAACCAGTCCCAGTGAGATGAACCAGGTACCTCAGTTGGAAATGCAGAAATCACCCGCCTTCTGCGTTCATCTTGCTGGGAGCTGCAGACTGGAGCTGTTCCTATTCGGCCATCTGACAAAATGCTTTAAACAATTGCTCCTGGTCATGGGTGTGGTGGTGGTGGTGGTGGGGTTGTGGATGGCACCTAACTAAAGTGTTTTGGATGGCATCTAACTAAAGTCTCATACCCATGTCTCTCTGGACCTGATAAGTTCTGCATTCCTCACATTTCTCAGACTGCTCTGAGCTATTTTTCTTCCTCAGATGCATTTTTGGAGGCTGAGTGTGAACTCATGAGACTGAGAAACTTTCAGTCTTAGGAGGCCTCCATACTTGCATGGATTTTACCTCCAGGAAACCCATGGTGAAGAACCAAAAAAGCTTTGCTTCACAGCTCTGGCAGCGGGGAGAAAAAAAAAGTAATCATTTTGAAATATGTCCAAAATACTCTCCATAACAAAAAGCCTACTCTCTAGGAGAAAAGTCTTTGTCAGAGCCTTGTCCCACCTATGAGGAAGGGCCTTCACCCAAATTCAGCTCACCTTAGGCTTTCTGTCTCACCTAATGGAGAAAATATAAGAAACAATTATGAAGGTCACAGCACAGAGATACAGGCCGGCTAAAAGACTGAGCTTTAATCATGGGATTATAGAATGTTTCCCTTGCCCCATACCTTAACACCACATCAACAGGGATCCAGTATAATCAAGTGAATTACAGCTACAATAACTTCAAAATCTGGGCTTTATTTAAGAAGGTTGAAAAAACAAAAATGCTAGAGGAATTTAAAGCCACTGAAAACTATAGCTCATGTATTCCCAGAGCCCAGTATATTAGTTAGCTGGATCTGCTATCACAAAGTACCGCACACTGGGTGGCTTAAGCAATAGAAATTATTGTCTCACAGTTCTGAATGCTGTAAATCCGAAATGAAGGTGAATCAAAGTTGGTTCCTTGCGTAAAGGCGACTGTTTGGAATCACCTGACAGATTCTTCTTGCCCACTGCACAGATAAAGCCAATTCACTGAGACAGTGGTATTCCAGTAGAGAAATTGTTTAATTAATTTAGGGGTAGTCAAATTAAAGACAAGAATTTATTACTCAAATCAGCCTCCCTGAGAACTCAGAGGCTAGGGTTTTTATGGATAAATTGGCAGGCAGGGGACTAAGGAATGGGTGCTGTTAATTGGTTGGGGATATACAATTACAGGGGTGAGAAAAATGATCCTAATGCTGAGTCAGCCTCTGGGTGGGGCCACAAGACTGGTTGACTTATGAGTCATGGGTCTGGGTAGAGTCAGTCGATTGCCAGAATGCAAAAGGCTGAAAAACATCTCAAAAGACCAATCTTAGGTGTGTTATCTGTAGGAGCAATTGGGGAAGTCACAAATCTTGTGATCTGGCCACATGACTCCAGAGGAGTTAAAAAAAAAGCTAGGAAAAAAATAGCTGGTTGTTATTTAACTATGCCTACATCTTAGCAGAATTCAGGCTCCTCTCATAATAGTAATCTTATGGTCTTTCAATCATCTTACAAAGGGGGTTTCAGTCTGTGAACAAGGAGGGGGTCATTAAGCTATAAACAAAATTACTCCCATGGTTAGCTTGGCCAATGTTCAGGAATGAGTGAGGACAGCCAGCCTGGGGGGCTAGAAGCAAGGTGGAGTCAGCCATGCTAGTCTTCTCTTGTTGTCATGTCTTTGCAAAGGCAGTTTCATGTTCCTTGCCTCCCACCTAGCTTCTGGTAGCCTAAGGCATTCTTTGATTTGTACATGGTGTTTGCCTTGTATTTTCACTTCACTGTATGTGTCTCTGTCTCCTAGTCATATTGGATTAGGAGCCTACCCTATGCTAGTGTGACTTCAATTTAACTTAACAAATTTTATCTGCAATGACTCTATTTCCAAATAAGGTAACTTTCTTAGGTACTGTCAGTTAGTACTTCAACATATGAGTTTGGGAGGGTGGACACAGAATTCAACACGTAATACATAATAACAAAAACAAAAAAGAAGATACAAACTGATAATATCAGAAATGAAAGAGAAATCATCACTACTGTTCCCACTGACACTAAAATAAATAAATAAATAAATAAATAAATAAATAAATAAATAAATAAATACCATGAACAGCTCTATGTCCACAAATTTGGACTCTTGGATGCAATTAATCAATTTCTTGAAAAACACAAACTATCCAAACTCACAGAAGTAGAAATAGATAATCTCAATAGATCTATGTCTATTAAAGATATTAAATAAAGAGTTAATAATCTTTCAAAAAAGAAAGCATCAGGCTCAGTTGGTTATATTAGTGAATTCTACCAAACATTTAAAGAAAAAAAGATGTAATTACATATAGTCTCTTCCCAAAAATAGAAGCTGAAGGAACACATTCTAACCTATTCTATGAGGTCAGTATCACCCTAATACCAAAACAAGAAAAATGCTTAATAAGAAAAGGAAAACTGTAGACTAATATCTCTCATGAATATAGATAGAAAAATCCCAACAAGGTATTGGCAAATGGAATACGAAAATGTTTAAGAAGAGTTATATATTGTGATTGATATGGTTAGATTTGTGTCCCCATCCAAATCTCACTTTGAATTGTAATCCTCAGGTGTTTAGGAAGAGACCTGGTGGGAAGTGATTGGATTATGGATGTAGTTTTCTTCATGCTATCCTCATGATAGAGAGTTAATTTTCATGAGATCTGATTATGTTATAAGGCAGTTTTCCCTGCTCTTGTTAGAGCTTCTCTCTCCTGCCACCATATGAAGAAGGTCCTTGCTTCCCCTTTGCCTTTTGTCATGATTGCAAGTTTCCTGAAGCTTCCTCGACCATGTGAAACTTTGAGTCAATTAAGCCTCTTTCCTTTATAAATTACCCAGTCTTGGGTATTTCCTTATAGCAGTGTAAGAATGGACTAATATAGTGAATTCATACTGGGAATGGGGCACTGTTATGAAGATACCCCAAAATATGGAAGCAACTTTGGAACTGGGTAACAGGCAGAGGTTGGAGCAGTTTGGAGGGCTCAGAAGAAGATAGGAAGATGTGGGAACATTTGAAGCTTCCTAGAGACTTGTTGAATGGTTTTGACCAAAATGCTGATAGTGATGTAAACAATGAAGTCCAGGCTGAGGTGGTCTCAGATAAAGATGAGGAACTTACTGGGAACTGGAACAAAGTGTACTCTTGCTGTGCTTTAGCAAAGAGACTGGCAGCATTTTATCCCTGCCCTAGACATCTGTGAAACTTTGAACTTGAGAGAGATGATCTGAAATCGGAACTTACAAGGGAAGCATAGCATAAAAATTTGGACAATTTTTCTTGGTGTGGTGGCTCATGCCTGTAATCCCAGCACTTTGGGAGGCCGAGGCAGGCAGATTACCTGAGGTCGGGAGTTTGAGACCAACGTGACCAATATGGAGAAATCCCATCTCTACCAAAAATACAGAATTAGCCAGGCATGGTGGTGCCTGCCTGTAATCCCAACTACTTGGGAGGCTGAGGCAGGAGAATCACTTGAACCTGGGAGGTGGAAGTTGTGGTGAGCTGAGATCGCACCATTGCACTCCAGCCTGGGCAACAAGAGTAAAACTCTGTCTCAAAAAAGAAAAAAAAAGTTTGGATAGTTTGCAGCCTGATGATGTAATAGAATAGAAAAACCCATTGGGTGTGGTGGCTCATGGCTGTAATCCCAGCACTTTGGGAGGCCGCTGTGGATGGATCACTTAAGGTCAGGAGTTCGAGACCAGCCTGGCCAACAAGGTGAAACCCTATCTCTACTAAAAATACAAAAATTAGCTTGGAGTGGTGGCATGCACCTGTAGTCCCAGCTACTTGGGAGGCTGAGGCAGGAGAATTGCTTGAACCCAGGAGGCAGAGGTGAGCTGAGATCATGCCATTGCACTCCAGCTTGGGTGACAGAGAGAGACTCCATCTCAAAAAAAAAAAAAAAAGAAAGAAAAGAAAAGAAAAACCCATTTTCTCAGGAGAAATTCAAGCTTGCTGCAGAAATTCGCATAAGTAATGAGGAGTTAATCACCAAGACAATGGAGAAAATGTCTCCAGGGCATGTCAAAGGTCTTCATGGCAACCCCTCCCATCATAGACCTGGAGGCCTAGGAGAGAAAAATTGTTCTCTAGGCTGGGCCCAGGGCCCTGCTGCTGCTCTGGGCAGCTTCAGCACATGGTGTCCTGCATCCCACCCATGGCTAAAAGAGACCAACGTACAGCCCAGGCCATTGTTTCAGGCAGTGCAAACCCCACGCCTTGGAAGCTTCCATGTGATGTTGGGCCTGCAGGTGTGTAGAACACAAGAATTAAGGTTTGGGAACCTCTGCCTAGATGTCAGAGAATGTATGGAAACATCTGGATGTATAGGCAGAAGTCTTCTGCAGGGGTGGGGACCTCATGGATAACCTCTGCTAAGGCAGTGTGGAAGAGAAATGTGGGGTTGGAGCTCCCACACAGAGTCCCCACTGGTGCACTGCCTAGTGGAGCTGTGAGAAGAGGGCCACCATTCTCCAGACCCCAGAATGATAGATCCACCAACAATTTGCACCATGTGCCTGAAAAAGCAGCCAGGGGGTGCTATACCATGCAAAACCACAAGGCTGGAGCTGCCCAAGGCTGTGGGATCCTACCTCTTGCATCAGCATGACCTGGATATGAGATATGAAATCAAAGGAGATCATTTTGGAGCTTTAAGATTTAATGACTGCCTTGTTGGGTTTCTGACTTGCATGGGACCTGTATGTAGCCCCTTTGTTTTGGCCAATTTCTTCCATTTGGAATGAGAGCATTTATCCAATGCCTGTACCCTCATTGTATCTTGGAAGTAACTAACTTGTTTTTTATTTTAAAGGATCCCAGGCAGAAGGGATTTGCTTTGTCTCAGATGAGACTTTGGTCTTTGACTTTTGAGTTAATGCTGAAATGAGTTAAGACTTTAGGGGACTGCTAGGAAGGCATGATTTGTTTTGAAATACAAGGACACAAGATTGGGGAGGAGCTGGGGGTGGAATTATATGGTTAGGTTTTGTGTCCCCACCCAAATCTCACCTTGAATTGTAATCCCCAGGTGTTTAGGGAGAGACCTGGTGGCAAGTGATTGGATCATGGGGGCAATTTCCCCTATACTGTTCTTACGATAGTGAGTGAATTCTCATGAGATCTGATGGTTTTATAAGGCAGTTTTCCCTGCTCTTGTTAGCACTTTTCTCTCTTGCCACCATGTGCAGAAGGTCCTTGCTTCCCTTTTGCCTTCTGCCATGATTGTAAGTTGCTTGAGGCCTCCTCAGCCATGTGGAACTATGAGTTAATTAAATCTCTTCCCTTTATAAATTATCCAGTCTTGGGTATTTCTTTATAGCAGTGTGAGAACAGACTAACACAATAACCAGCTGGGATTTATTCTGAATATGAAAGGCAGTTTCAGCATTTGAAAATTAATTATTGCAACGCATTCTATCAACAGGCTAAAGAAGAAACATTATATAATCCTATTGATTGATACAGTAAAAGCATTTGGCAAAATCCTACACCCATTTATAATAAAACACTTTTAGCAAACTAGGAATAGAGGAGAAATTTCTCTGTTTGGTAAAGAACACCTACAAAAAAACTACAGCTAACATCATATTTAATGGTGAGAAAATGAATGCTTTCGCCTTAAGATAAGGAACAAGGCAAAGATGTTCTCTTTCTTTACTCCTACTCGAAATTGTGCTAGAAGTTCTAGCTAGTACATTTAGAAAAGAAAGCAAATAAATAAGATTGAGGAAGAAGAAATAAAAGCATTAAGACTATTAAAACTAATAAGACTGTTGCATCAGACAAGAGATAATGGTGACCTGGATCAATATAATGGTGGAGATGAAGAGATGGATTGAAGAGGTAAGAAATAAAATCCACAGAGCCTGGGAATGGATTACATATGCATGGTAGAGAGGGGGGTACCCAGGATGATTTTCGGGATTTGGTTTGCCTAAATAGAAAGGTTGTAGGGCCATTTATAGAACTTAAAGAGAGCACCGAAAGAGAGTAAATTTGGAAGAAAAAACTATAAATTATGCTTTGGTCAAGTAGAGATTGAGATGCCTTAGAGAAGTGATGTCACTTGCCCACTTTATGCTTGTGTGCTTGTGTGCATGTGTGTGTGTGTGTGTGTATGTGTGTGTGTTCCTGGAATTCAGAGAAAAGCATAGGGCTAGAAATTAGTTTGTAAATTATTTGCATGTAAGTGGTGATTGAAACCATAACTATGAAGAAATTGCCTAAGGGGAGATTGTAGAGTGAGAAGGATGCCAAAAACTGTGCCATGGCATTTAATGGCCAAGAAGAGGAGAATGAGCAGCAAAGGAGACTCAGAAGTAACTGAAGAAAAGGGGAAGACCAAGGGTAGTGTGTGTTTCAGGAAGGAGGCATTGGTCAAGAATGTTGACTACTGCTGAAACAGTACAATGACTACTGAAAAAAATCCATGAATTTAGCAACAGAGAAGTCATTAGTGACTTTACAGAGGGCTATTTCACTCTGTGATGGGGTTATGTGCCAGACTGAAGTGGGTTTAGGATTGAGCAGGAGGTGTGAAAATTGCAATAGCACAAAAAGAAAATCAAGAATGACTGTGAAGTGAGGGATAGAAATAGTACTACAGTTGCTAGAAGTGAGGAGGTGGAGGACATGGATTTGAGTGAGAAATTCTTTTCATTTTTTGTTTTAAATAACATTCACTTGAGTATGTTTTAAAGTTGGTGTAAAACATTCAATTGAGAGAAAAGTTTGAATACACATGGAGAAGAAAAGAGATGATGAATGGTGTGAAGTTCTTAAAGTGGGTAATGGGGTAAAATCCAGGGCAGAGGTGGAGAGATTATTCCCCTCTCTGGTAGTCAGAGAGATGCAGACCAGGCTAGACAGGGAGGTAAGTATGTTTTATTTCAAAAAAATGAAGGAGTTTCAATCTGGTAACTTCTGTTTTCTCTGCAAAGTAAAGATTCTATATCATTTATCTTGAATGGTGTATATGCAAAATTTAACACTCTCTTCTAGCATATTTGTAAACTCTCTTTGCTAGGCACATAGCTAACTGTTTAGTTTTGTGGGTTATGGATTGTATTTTGGTGTGATGTAGCATGCTGTAGCATTATAGATCTCTTCAGATTTTTGACAGTTTATGAAAGACTTGAAATCTTTCTATAAGGAGAAAAATTATAGAGATTGCAACTGAAGGTGATTTTTTTTCTTTTGACACATTTTGAAAAATGGATGCATCATATTCCATCATATAGATGTATTTTAATCATTTGCACATTGTTTTTAAAAATAATACAGTAATGAATATACTTATACATGTATCTTTCTTGATATTTCCTAGACATGGAGTCACTGAGTTAAGGAGTTTAAACATTTTTAAATCTCATAATACATATTGCCAAATTGCCCTTCAGAAAGATATCCAGTTCATTTAGTCAAACCCAAAAGAAATATAATTGAGAGATTAATATGCTAATTTTAAACTAGGAGACGACACAGTATCTAGAATTTGTTTTAAACTGACACTTTCTAAATTGGGACCATAGATGGCACTAAAGGATTAAGGGATGTAACCATGTTTGTAATTCTCTGTTGGAAGGGATCTTGAATGGACATCCCAGCCACCCTCTTTCATAGCAGATAAACTATAAACAGTTCTAGAAAAACAGTCCTTTCTGTCTTTAACCTTATATATAAATCAAATTGGTCACCCATTCTAAACTTACGCTTTTAGTCTTAATGGTCTGTTGTACTTGTAATTCTGTAACAAGGTAAGCTTATTGGAATTTATCTTGTCCTCTATGCCAGTGGTCCCCAACCTTTTTGGCACCAGGGACCGGTTTCATGGAAGACAATTTTTCCACAAACTGGGGAGCAGGGGGCGGCAGGGTGTGTGTGGGGGGGGTAATTTCAGGATGATTCAAGTGCATTACATTTATTGTGCATTTTATTTCTATTATTATTATGTGGTAATATATAATGAAATTATTCTACAACTCATAATGTAGAATCAGTAGGAGCCCTGAGCTTGCTTTCCTGCAACTACACGGTCCCATCTGTGAGTGATGAGAGACAGTGACAGGTCATCAGGCATTAGATTCTCATAAGGCGTGTGCAACCTAGATCCCGCGCATGCGCAGCTCACAATAGGGTTCCCGCTCCTATGAGAAGCTAATGCTGCCATTGATATGACAGGAGGCAGAGCTCAGGTGGTAATGCCAGTGATGGGGAGCAGCTGTAAATACAGATGAAACTTTACTTACTGGCCTGCTGCTCACCTCCTGCTGTGCAGCCCAGTTCCTAACACACTGGTCTGTGGCCCAGGGTTTGGGAACCCCTGTTCTAGGCTGTGGAGTATACTTCACCATGTCATTTGCAAATTCCTTGCAATACCAGTTTTTTTACACTAAACCTTGCCACCTTTCATTCTTCTGCTTCTAAAACTTTCTTTTTTTAAAGGAGGAAACATATAGGTCATAAGTCAGAAAGGCAAAGAGCTCTCATGATCTGATCATAAAACTCAGCACTGTGAAACTCTGGATATGAATTTATGCGACATACTTAACTTGCTAAGTTGTACAGTGACTTTCTAGCTTTGCAGTGTGAAAATTGTATTTTAAACAAACTATATAAATGTCAGGCTGATGTGTCCTTGTAGGGATGGTTTCGAATGTCACCACTGTCCACTGTTTTTACCATCAGTCCTTAGGAATTGCTTTGGTGACTTCTTACCCAACATTTCTAGGTTTCAATAGTCCAATGACTGAGAAGCAAGCAGGCTTGCAGGGAGTCAACTTTTCTTGGAAGACCAAATGGCCCCTGCTGGTGTAGATGAAACTTACATTAAGAACTACCTGTCTTAACTTAGGTTTCCCTCTGTAACCTCCTTCAGCGATGACAGCAGAACATGTGTTCAGTCATTATCTATGGCTGGGAGATAGGAAGGGGAGGGAAGCAATGGGAGCATTCATGTTTGTGCCTTTTCAAAGATAGATTTAAAATGCTAAAGTTTACAGCTTGCCACTCACGATAAAAATGCATTATTAGATGCAGAGGACATGAGAATTGAATCTACCTGTTAAAACCGGTTTACTTTAGTTAAAACGAGTAGCCATTGCTTCAGAAACCTTTCAGAGCCACAATACACACACACACACACACACACACACACACACACACTCTCTCACACTCACATACACACACACACACTCACACACACACACACACCCCTCCTTGATCTAGGCCTTTTTGTTTCTGTATAAATAAAGGTCTCACTGCTGTGGAGCAGCATGGTATTAGAGATAGGAAGTGAAATTATAGGTACCCCATTCTAGAAATGTAAAGAATACCACCTCATCTTTTTCTCTCTGCAGATAAAAGAAGTTTGCAGTCGACCTTACTGCAATGTAAACATTGCCTGATAATATGTAAATATGTATGTGGATGTTTCTATATATAAATAAATATATATGAATATACATTAAATATGTATTAAGAGAGACATAACTCATTTTGATTCTAGCTTATTAATTCTGAAAAAATGGAATTATTTTCCTAGCATTCTTATGCAAAGTGGAAGCCACCTGAACACTGAACAAATTGAATAGCTGATGTTCTGCAACTGTTTAACTCCAGAGAGCTTGGAAGCTTTAGCTTATATGTGTTATATGTAAACACATGGCTTCATGAAGACTCCAGTGTGATTCCACAAAGCAGCCCTTGCTGAAGTTGTCTGGGAGAAAGCAGAGAGTGATACAGACATTTACTCTTTAGTTGATGACATTGGAGGGGTTTCCTAATGTCTCTCAACATCAGTTTCTTCATCTACAAAGTAGGGAAAATGCATCATAGCATTATTCTGAAGGCTAAGGTAGAATATATTTTAGGCATCTGGCAGAGTTTGACATATATTGCACACCAAATTGCAACAATAAATTAAGTGAATCCTTGATAAGCCTCTGCCTCAGGGTAGTCTTTTGCTTTCCAATTCAATGTGTTTCAATCCAATTCAATTTCAATTCAATCCAATGACATAGACTTTTAGCCATAAGAAGCAAGACCCGCCAAATACTTCGTATCTTTCACCAACTGTTCTGATTAACCTGGCAGTTGCCATGGTAGCATTAGCCCAGTCCTCTCTTAGTTATGTAGGCTCCTTTATTCCAGGATTCACTCTTTTTCCTAATGAACAGCAGGTGAAATGGCCACAACATTAAAGCCAAATTGTTATATATTTTCATGAAAAAGTAGATTCTGGATTTGAGTGATAGAATTTTGTTTTAAATCTCTACAGTCGGTCTCTGAATCTTGATGTCCTTCCGTGTTGGCCACAGTTCCTCTCAGGCGATCAGAGCACACAGTTCAGATTCCTGTATTTGGAGATCCCTGGGCCATGATTAGAGTCACCACCCAACCTGAAAATCACCTGTTTACACTTTCAGATTTTTTTTTTACCTTTCTGGGATTCAGTTTAGGGGAATGGAGGAAGGAAATTAAAGGCAGGAAAATATGGAATACAACAAGGAGAAATGAAATCAGAACAAAAAAAGGAAAATCAGGAAGAAAGGGCCAAGAAAAATTGAAAGAAAGAAAATGAGGGTAAATGAAAGGGAAGAGATAAGTGGTCTACATACCTGAGTAATTACAGAACAATTTTGCACAAATGGAATTTCAATTAAGATGTGTGATTTAGAATGTTAAGTTCTCCTTAAGTAGTTTTTGTGCTTTATTTTATTATTGTAAAAAATCTATGAAGCAGTACAAATATCTGTAAAGTAAAAAAGAAAAAAAATTAAGCCTTTCCACCAGCTATTCCTTTCTTCTTCTCAGAGATTGCTACTAAATATTTTCCGTATATACACTAATACATAGAATTAGTATTGATTCATATGATTATATCACATATGAATCATACCAAAAAATGACCTGTGACATATTGTTTTTCATCTAATGAGATATGCAGAACTTTTCTCCATGTTATTACATTTAGATTTATCTCATTCTTTTTAATGCTACAATGTCCTAACTGTTAGTTTTATTAGTATTTAACTGGCCCCCTGCTGATAGGTACTCTGATTTCTTGTTCCTTTTCTTTGAACAGATCATTTCAAAACAAGAAAACCTAAAAACACTACTGGGAAAAGTTTGGACATTTAATCGACATTATAGGTATTTGGCAACTATTACACTGTGTGTAATTACTTGATAGAGCCTACACTAAGTGGTGCTGCATAAAAATGATAAGAGTACAAGTGAGATGCCATGCTGAGTTCTCAAATGAGGAAACAAATTTTCTTTTATGTCTACTTCTTGGTCCAGTTATTTAAGCAAAGGCAACGACTTGGTGAAAAGATTTGGACTTTATAATATCTGTCTGCCAAGAAGATATAGTTATTTATGGTAAATTAATAAAAGCATGGGCCATAAAACTGAAAGGAATCCTAGAGTTGATTTGGTCCTTCTCTCTCATATTACAGATTAGACAACTGGGACTGGGCACAGATAGTGTTTGGTTTTACCTCAACACTACCACATCAACACTACATACACAGTACTAGTTTGCTAATATCATTTCTATGTGTGTAACCTAGTTACTAAATGATATCTCATTTATTTTAAGTTGTTTTATCTTCCCCATCTAATAGGGGAAAGTAGATGTGTGTACAGGGCTCCAGCAGGGTTTTATAGGCAGCATTACAGGATCATGAAAGAATCCTGGGCACTTCTGGGGAGGCTGCACAGTAGATATGACATCAGCATGGATAGTCTTGAAGAGCAAACAGGAATATTCCAGATGGACAAGGAGGCAAATTAGAGCTTTCCATGTATGGTCATGATATAATCTATTGTTTAAGCTGGGACACTTTTCAAAGCAGAAGGTTTGAAATAGATGTATTTTAAGTGTGTGTGTTGGAGCAGTGGGGATTTTCCTTGATGGCATGAGAAACCAGGTCAAGGTCAGAAGTTGTTAGACACAAATGAAATCAAGCAAATGTATTTATCTATTAGCATCTAATTATGACTGCCTGGCAGGTCAGCCTCTACTACTGTTTGTTTGAAATTAAGAATTAGGACTTGCAGTTGGTAGATTTCTTAATATGCAAAATCATATAGTTAAAAATTAAATTTCATTGAATTATTTCAGTAAATATATGTTAATTAACCTAATAAAATTTCACTAAAACAGAACTGTCTAAGAAATGGTTAGGTGGTCATTGTAAACACGAGAATCTTCCTGATCTGGAACCAGAATATAGAGGGTCACCCACCCTTTTTAAAAGATATTTATGGACATACAGCAATAAAATTCATGTTCAATTTTTCTCTTTAAAGTTGATTTCCAAGTTCGCTTTTTGCTTCCTTAACTGCTATTTCTTAACCTTTCCTGGCATCTCCATAATGGTGATGGCATCTCCTGAAGTTGGTGTTTCCAAGGGCATTTCCCCCTTTATTTGGTTTCTATCTCATCTTTTTGACATCCATTTCCACCTGTTCCTCATTTCCATACAAAACTCAATTTTAATCGGATATTCATTGTTTTTCCACCCACTCACATGCTTCTGAAGGTGTTGTCTTCCCTACCATATCCACGGAAGTAAATTCTGAGTATTGTTTTAATCAAGGTAATCCCACTCCTCTTGCTAATAATTCATTTAGGGAAGGGTATGTAATATGTATGGCCAAGGAAACTCTACTGGAATTCTAGTAAAGGCTTCTGGGAAAGGTTTCCTCACACCCAAGGAAGTAGCACACAAAGTGGCTTTTTCCATTTTCTGGATGGTGTGGCATGTTTATATGACTTCTGGAATTGCTACATCCATCCTGTAACCATGAGGGAAGAGTAGAAGATGAAAAAGAACTTGAGTTCTTGATGACATTGTTGAGTCATTAAATTAACCAATCCTGGGAATTTACCTGGCTTTTGAACTTCCTGTCATTTGAGATAATAAATTATTCTTTAAGTCCATTTAATCTGAGTTTTTTGTTATTCTCTTTCAAAGGCATGGCGATATATGGTCCAAATTTACTTCTTAAACCCAGACCTCTCCTTGAATGTCCCTCTTGGATATACAACTGTCTGTTGGACATTTCTGTTTGGAATCCTAAACTAATCCTAACCTTACCTAGTTCTGAACTCATCATTTCCCCCCTTTTAAACCTGTTGCTTCACATGCACTTCCGGTCTTGTGTGATGGCATCATCAAGCTCTCAAGACAGAAACACAGGCATTATTTATGACTCTTACCTGTATTTGATATCCCACATCCAATAACTGGGTCCCTATAAGTTTTATCTCCAAGACTTCCACCCTATAGTCCATCGAGCGCTTCATCCTCATCTTGATAATAGTAATATCTTCCCTAATTATTTATCTAGTCTCAGTTTTGTCCTATAAAATCCATTTCCAAGTTTATGTAGAGTGATCCATCCAAAACAGAAATCTGTTGTGATTGCTCATCTGGTCTGAGTCTCATTACTTACAGAATAAATCCAAGTTTCTTTACTGAACACTCAGGTTCATGCATGATCTGACCCTTATCCATGTACTCTCATTCATTCATTTTATCCTCAAATATTTCTTGATTGCTGAGATATGATAGTCATTGGGAATATAGGCAGATGTTGTTCCCTGCCTTCCCTGAATTTGGCAGCTTACAGTCTAGCAAGGAAGATAGACACTAAGCAAATGACACCCTTGTGATGAGTGTAATGGGGAAGTACAGTTAACTAGCTTTTTCTCTCATCAGTACTTGCCTTGACCATTCCCTCTCTTATTCTCTTATTATTCCTGCACTGCTTACAGTTCTTCACATAGACCAGGCTGTTTCTTGCCTCTATGCCTTTGCCCAAGCAGTTCTCTCTGCCTGAAATGCTTTCCTCACATTTCTTCACTTGGCTAACTCCTTCTTGTCCCTTGAGATTCAGCTCAGCTTCCTCCAGGAAGCCTTCTTTGAATACCCTAGACTCAATTTGATGACCTCATCTAAGCTTCCACAGTATGCTTTGTGTTCTTTCTTAATGGTGTACCATGTTGCATTTACTATCTACTAGTACTATTATTTAATTTATTGTATCTCTTTCTTTGACTAGACTGCAAGCTCTTAGAATATAAAGACTGAGTCGTATTTAGTTCTTCTCTATCTTATGGCACATGAAATATAGTTAACAAGAGTTTATTAAACATAACTGAAATTTCTAATGAGATTTAAATTTCTCAAGGACTGGGTGTGTTTTATAATTTTACTAAGTATACCCTCCTGGATCATTCACATGTTTTTAGTTTTGCATGACTATACTTGTCATACTTGTTCCTCATATATTACAAATCTTACTCAATGTTAGCTCCTGGAATGCCCTTTCCTCTAAAGTTGGTGTGTTCCTTTTGCCCACCAAAACCCAATATGCTGTAAGAAATCTTATTGGATGCTGCCAAAAGGAAATCACTCCTTCTTCTGTGGCGTCTCTGCATTTTTACACACTTCTACTATTGCATTTAGAACACAGTATTATAATTAGCTCTTTACGTGCTTGGTCCACAGTATAATTATAGTAGCATGATAAGGGTTTCGATACAGGTGTAATGAGAGCATTGCAGAGGACCTGACCTGCTTGGGGAATGTCACTTTTGAGAAAATCAAAGCAGGGTGAAGTTTGCCTAGTTCAACCTCTTCATGTTTTGTTGGGGAAACTGAGGGCCTGAAAGTCTGAGTCAGTTTCCCCCTCTGTAAAATGTCTAGTTATCTGTGAACTGTGAGTCAGAAAATATGAATTATTTTACACATAATGAGAATCAAATTTTATGTAATCCCACCATGTGACTCTCTAGTTTCTGAAGGACAAAGCATTTTGGTAGAGTTTCAGTGAAATGCAAGGAAAAATGCAATGTTATTTAAGTGTCTCTGGGAGACAAATTAAAAGAAACTTGGTTATTGAAAATACAGTAATTTATTTGCCTCCTGTAGATGGTGTCTTTATTAAATACAAAGAGGGCAGGCAATTCAGCTCATTACAATTCAAAAACCGTGTATTGTCTGTGTTCTAAAGTGTGTGTGCTGGGATGAATGCGATGAGGCTCATTGATCCCCAAAGACTCAGAGGCTCAGAGAGCCTCTGTCATAAACCTAAGGTGGGATTCTGCTGGAGATTTTCACAAGTGTGAAAACATTCTCCCATTTTATGCCCTACTGATGGCAAGCAGTTGAGCTGTCATCTTCCCCAAGAGCATATTCAAATGAGAAAATTCTTGGCCAAGAAACAACAAACAAGTAAATAAACTCTGCTGGGAGCTCAATAATACTTGAAACTAATGAAGTTCCCGAGGTAAGGCTGACAAGACACAGTTGTGTTTGCTTCATTCCAGGATGTCATGCCCAGAGAAATCACTGGTGCATTGGAATAGACCTTGGACTTGGAGCCAGAGATGTAGTTCAAGAATCAGCTCTGCCATTCATTGGTTTGGTGACTTTAGGAAAGTCATTCAACTCCCAGAGTTTTGATTTCTCCATCTGTAAAGTGGGTATACTGGTTCTAGCTCACAGGGTTCTTGTGAAGATCAAAAGAAGTCATGGATGTGAAAGTTGAATAAACTTCAAGTTTAATATGGTAATCACAATAAACAGTGTATCTAGGAGATGAGAATGAAGGAGAGTAACACTGTTAAATCCAAATGCTGTGTCTGATTTCTGTGTCGATGAGGAAGATAGTTTTGCTTTCCTATTGCTTTGTGAAACTAAAACATCTATATTAATGTATATTTGAACACGAACTTTAGAGGACTGTGTAAGAATGATATAGGAATATACATGGTTATATATAGCAATGTAGAAGCAGAAAATAAGAACTTTAAAAAAATAAGTTTAAGTAAAATATAGGGAAATAGCCACCTATATGTTAAGTAATGTGTTGTCACTCCATGTTTATTATTTTGAGAACACCTTTTCATGTACATGCTCTAGTGCAACTGAAAGATCATATGGACCTTGATGTCTGAGACTATATTGCAGTTTAACTGAAATTGTCTTATTAACATGGAAGTACATGTCAGAAAACCAAGGAAAACTATATTTTAGTAGTAGGTATTTTAATTTTTTGCATAAAAGTCTATCAGTAGAATATACTCTTTAAAAATAATAAGCATCAAGAATTTGATTCTATTCCAAGTTAGAAGTGGTAATATAAAGTTAAAAACTAACACTAGCTACGATTCTGTTTAGTAATGAGAAAAGAACTTTAGGCTGGCTTTTAAAGATTAATTTGTTAATTAGGTGAACATCTGGGTTTTGGTTCATCACTTCCCTTGGAAACCTTGATTAATTTATGAAACTTTCATCCTCATTTACTAAAAAAGCAGTGAGTCATCTGGTGTTACACAGCAATGACAACAAAAGTTAATTGGATCCTAGATCCTTTCACGTTTCTGCTTTCAGCAATTCCTTGCCACTTTGAGTGGAACCATGCGCTAAGGGAGTCCGTGTATTTTTGTGTGTGTGAGAGAGATAGAGAAATGAGAGGAATTACAAGTAATTGAAAAATGAGTTTGAGAAAATAAGAATATATATTTGTATTTTCTTTGGTTTATGGTGAGAAACTCTGGAGGTATACACAAAATAGCCAAACCAAACCCCAAAGCTAACAAACACAATTACCTCAGTGCATGTTTTTTTTAATAGAGTTTTGATTTGTGAACCATGTGAATGTATTATTATCTTTTCAGAAAGAGCTGTTGAAGATTGTGGATTAAAGTGTTTCAGAGTTGGGTTTAGGAAGGGGAAGACAGAGATGTAGCTGTAGTTTATTGTAGTTAGTGTCTGGCCTCCAAATAAGAGATGCATTAGCAAAGAGAACACCCCCAAGGAAGGAGGGGGGCACAAGACTGAGAAAGAAAGGGAGAGGTGGATGGAGCTGGGGTGGATGGCTTACTTACTGACTGACTTTCTTCTGGCCCTGCAGTAGGATTGCAACCTTTTTTTTGGTGCTGCTACTTACAAACTGCATTCAGCTTAGAAACCACTCTTTAGATATACCTGTATATGGCACATGATCTTGGCCATGTGAAACAATACTCACAGATGAAGGAGACTTCATCACACTGGTTCTTAATTTCTTTCTGCTTTTGCTTTGCCTCTCGTTGTTCCTTCATCCTGTTTTCCTTATCAACTTTACTTTTTGGGCATATTTTATCTTGTGATATTATGCATTTATATGAGCTACCATGAATCTTTTCTGGAATTCGAAGGAGCATGAATAAATAGGTACATAACTAATCTGGGGAAATGCTAACAGAGGAGTAAGATTACAAGTGATTTTAATTGTTTTATGGTGAGTCTTCTGCATTTCCAAGTACACATATATTTTTACAAGGGGCGTGAATTTCTTTTCTAATCAGATACAGTAGTTTTTTTGCTAAATGTAGAAGAAAATACTTGTGGTAGAACTGATGGACTTTTCCAACAGAACAATATATAAGGGTAGTAGAGAGAGAGGACCAGAAAACAGTCGTGGGACTAAAGTCTTAATTTTCCTTTCACCATGTGCTTCTGTGAAAATGCAGGAGGGGCAATGTACCTACAGTGGCTTGCTTGAGACTTGTAGAAAAGACATTCTATTTTTAAGATTTCTTTTCTTCTATTTAAAATAATAGGCCATGAGAGAGCAAGATCTTTCTTTTTATAATTCCCTATAATCTAGAGTTGATTGCACATTGGGAAATAAGGATTAAAAAAAACAATGTCTACAATCCGATTTTTATGCAATATTTTACTCTACAAGACAAAGAATTAAGACCACATAAAAGCAAAAAGAGAATAATTTATTCGATTCCATCTTTCCTTGAAAAAAATAAAAATAAGACTTTAATAGTCATTTCCTTAAGTGTTTACAAGTCTTCTCAAAAATACTACTGGTGATTGAAAAAAAGAGAAGGCATAGTTTTGTTTTTGTGACAACCATCCTTATTACTTTGTTACTTTGTTGTACAAATAACAAGATAGAAATTTGGAAATAAAATCAAAACATAAATTTAGCATTCTTAACACTAATAAAAATTTAATAAAACAAAGTCTGCTGAAAAATCTAACAATGTAAAGTTTCCACATTTGTAGGTGAGACAGGATAGTCTCAGTGTTGATGATAGTGAAAGTATAGAGTAGAAATAATTGAGGTTTGTAGAGATATTTCATACAAAAGTAATGAGGAAACCCCCGTCATTTTCGTTCTCCCCGTCAGCATAAGAAAGACTGTCCACTGAGGAATATTTCCCCAACACGTCTTTCTGTTGCACAAGACATTGTGTATATGCTGAAAAACCTGCAGTTCAATTTGCATAAATGCCTCTCTTCTGCATGTAAAGGAGTAATGAGTAAGAGGTGTTGGTCTTGGTTTCTTCATGGATTCCAGATTAATATACTTTTCCACTGTTTTTCCTTAAAATGTTTCTTCAGAATTTCACTCGAATGTACTGTTTAGCCCATGAAAGTTCACCTAGTGAAGAGATATACAAAATATGTAACCAGTTCTATAGATTTTTCAGGTCTGCAGGTAAAAGAACCTGAAATTCGTTTATTGCTTTCCAGGGCTACAAATTAGATGAATGTTTTGAGCTAGCTCAAGAAAATTACATTTATCAACAAATAAATATAAGAGTAAGCAATTATTAAATTTTGTAGATAATTTACTTTTGAAACTAAAGGTTTACTTAACTTGAATGTCCTGTTTTCAATATACTAACATCAGTCTTGGGTTCAATATAAACCCTACCAAGAGCATTTAATGAGGTCAGTAGACGACGTTGAAATACATTCAGCCATAAGTTCACTAAATAAATAATTGGGCTGAGTTCTAGAATATGAATACAAACCAATTTACCAATTCGTTAAACAGCAGTCCAATTAGGTAATAGACACATGAAGTAAAGAAAATAACACTGTTATTTTATAACAGTCTAAGAGCCAAAGAATAAAATTGTTTGGCTGTCTTTCCTACTCAGAAGTGACTGCCAAATAAAAGAAAGCAGTGAAATTAGGATTCTTTCCCCAGAGCTGGCACATTCACGTTGGGAATAAGAGATGGGAGAGATTCACCAACCACCTATAATAATGCATTACTCATGAAGTTGATCTTTGAATTTAATTGGACCTAGAGGAGAATAAAACCATAGGTAATCAGGAAAGAAAAATGCTCTCTGCATCTATAGGTGGCATTTATCCTACTGAGAAATATTCATTTTACTAAGAATCACTAATCTTTAGTTAAAATAAGTAAACAGCAGCCCACTAAACTATGAAATCTTTAAAATATCAAGTCTTATTTAATGTCTTGCTCTAGCATATAGTAAATGTCCTGGAAATGTTTGTGAATTGATTATAAGTAAAATAAGTGCAAAATAGTTTCTGATAAAGAAAAAGGAAGCATTTCACTTATTTATTAAAAAAACAAGTAACATAAATCTGAATTCAAATAAAATAACACTTTAGAAAATATTGGCTCCCCGTTTAGATAAAGCTGGAAGACAGACAGAGGAGGAAAATTTTAAGAAGGATATTTCGGATAAGGGAGACAGCTATGGAGAAAGAGAGGAAAAGAGAAGGGTAGACTCAGAAAAGGAGGGATTCAAAGGATGAAGGTAAAGGAAGAGAGAGCCACTGGAAGACAAAGATGTACATAGATAAACTGACAAACACAAAAAAAGATTGAGAAGACGGAAGGAGAAGGTGAGAAGAGAGAGGCTGTGAGAGGTGGAGATGCCAGTCAGATTGGGCTGGTAGCATGAGCTGGGGTCTTGAGGGTGACTGCCTTTTGGAGGAGGATGTCCTAACAGCAGTTTTGAATACTTTTTAAATAGCAGTTTTGAATGCCTGAAAAAGAACATTTCTGCTTTGTTTTCAATTCTCAAATCTTATTTATGAAATAAACTTTTATATTCTTAAGAAAGTCAAAAGATTTTGCTAGTGTCTAAAAGTCATCTAGTTTCAAAAGGTGCTTTTTTTTAAGAATCAGTTTTTTGACATGCAAAACAACCCAATCACTTTGTTTTGTGTTCTGAAATTGTAGCTGCCATATTCACAATTTTGACTTAAAATTTATTTCGTTCTTGATAACCTTAAAAGATAAACCCCAAGTTGTCATTTGATTTGTTTACATTCTAATGTGAAAAATTGATAGAAGAAAGGATACATAGAAAAACAAATGAACTTAAATAGGATACAAATTTTAATTAGATTAAATCTTAGAAAGGAGACATAATCTCAGAATTCTTTCAATGCCTTATATTTAACAGCAAACAAACTTCTCCCTAGTTTTCTGTTATAGACAGTAAAGAGAATTAGATATCATTTTAGAGTTTTTATTCTTAAAATATCATGTAATAATATCCTACTCTTGTGTTCTACTACATTGATAATGCAATGCTTTACAACATTTTTTTTTTCAAACTAGAAGTTCCTAGCTCCATCAGAGTCTGTTCTTTATTTATGTGACTCTAAGTAAATTTTCTCTGATGAGGTTCTCTGAAGTGTCTTGCCACTTATTTAGTCCTTAAATGACGCACAGTCCCCCCAGGACTAGGTTTCCTCCCCATAAGATGATTTTCCTTGGATTTGTTCACTCCTAGCTGTTATTTTTGATATTTACTCAGAAGTGTGCATGAATTACTTTGCTGGAACTGTTTATTTTGGCAGAGGGGAAGTTTCTGTATGTGGTTATTGATGTTCTTTTCAAAGTCAATAAGTGACAAAGAAATGATGGAAGATGATCTGTGGCAGTTATGACTGCAGGCAGCTATAGCCCACAAAAAAGAGAAGTTCATTTTATTATTTCAGAAGATTGTAGGCTTTATTTCTCCATGGCATGGAGGAAAGGGAACTTCTTAGTGACAGCCTTGAGCTTAACTGGATAAATAGGTTCTCAGCTTCGTCCTCAGCACAGGTTTTGTCCTCTATGGGTGAGAGGCCAGTCCTCAATGGGGTTCCACTCGACTGGGAATAGGCTACTTCAAATAAGAGGATTGGCATTGGTGCTGACTGTGCTGTGGACCCTCTGTAGGCTTTTATTTTACTGGTCCTATTTTTAGTGACAAATCATAATGGCTCTAAAACTACCATAGCCACTGGAAAATCATTAAGTAATCATTAAGATGGCTACAGAATTAGCCTGAACATGCCTTTCATATTCAGATGTGGATTCCTTGGGGAAATATTGTGAGAAAGAAATGTACACAAGAGAAAGTTGTTTCTAGAGTTTTGTATCTAGTCCACTGGCCCAAGTGCATGGCCCTCGAAGATATTTGTGTGTTTGCCTGTTTTGTTTCTCAAAATTATGTTCAGGTGGGGAAGTGTGTTCAAATGTACAGAAGCTATAATTTCTTGTTTTGGTATTTTTCTTCTGTGTCTTTTAATCAATTCTGGGGAAAGCAAAAGCTAAATGCTTAGCCTTTCCATAGCACCATCAAATGCAGATTCATACTTACTCTGGATGGTCTTGCTGCTGGGCAGGGATGTGCTGAATAACTTCATATACTGTACTGTGCAAATCTTGCCCTGATACACCATCAGAGGCTGGAATAGACCTGCTTGGGATCTAGAAAATGTGACACGTTAAAAATAAATTATCTCAAGACTAGTAAATAGTTTTTCCACTATGCTGCATAGTTAAAAACAACTGGCAGTAGTGATGATTAGAGAATTAGAACAGTTTATCTTCCCTAGAAGGTTGACTTCCTCCTTGCTACACTTTTCTGCACTTACCCTATGGCAGTTTGTGCAGCAGCATAGCTATAAGGTCAGAAGAAGGATAGCTTGACAAAGCTATGGCTTTTTTCTTCATTTAAGAAGAAAGCTGGCAGTACTGTAAAGGAAATATTATAGAAAGAAAAAAATAGCAAAAGAGAAGATATCAGGACATCTTAGAATCAGATAGCACATATCATTATCTTTTCTATACCTCAGTTACCCTTTTGACACTATTTGCCAATTATGTGCGCAAGGATGGCTTAAAAGAAAGAACAATATACAGCCCAAATCCCTCATCATATTGCAAATAAGTAAAGACAGTACCAAGAAATGTGGAACACTCAAAGGAAAATGTTTTGGTTTAAAGGTAGTAATGGACTGTAAAAACTAAATGCTTGGGTGAATGTGGAAAGAATAGTGTATTTATGGCTGGTAAAAACCGACGGGTATTTTTATTGAAAGTGGTATTTGTGTTTTATTAATTCCCATTCCTTGTATTTCATAACTTTCTTCTTCCTATAAACACTCCCTCCCAATTATTTAGCCAAAGTCTAGTTTTCCTCCCCATCCCAAATGCTTCCTATTTTAATCCTGCTTCTGTCCAATTTCAGTCCTTCATATTTATACAGCTTCACCTCGAGGACTCTTTGCTCTTGATAACTCTGAAGAGTTCACTATCTCATGTTAATTTGACCTGCTAGGTTTTAGTGGAACATCTTAGCTTTTTGTTTTTCTAGAAACCACTAATTTCCATTCCACTTGCTATAGCTCTCACATGAAGCCTTAGATTTGTTTTGTCATTTTTGTGTCAAGGAAGTTTTGGTTTACAATCTATCCTTGAGATCAGCTCTTGATATGTGTTGTATGAAGGTATTCAGGAGCTATGGTAAAAGCAATCTATTGATGATCACCAACTTACTCACCTAACCTAATACTAGAGCTGTTAAATAATAAACTTGCTCACTTAATGCAATTGCTTTCTGTCTAACTCCTGAAAGAGGTGCTAAATGGACAATGAAATGTACAATGGGTAGAGACATAAGTAATTCATTTGTGTACATACCACACAATATGCCAAGAGATTATTTTGATTATCTTTTTTTGAGTCAGGGTCTCGCTATGTTACTCAGGTTGGTCTTGAACTCCTGGGTTCAAGTGATCCTCCTATCTCAGCTTCCTGAACAGCTGGGACTACAGGTGCACACCGTGGCACCTAGCTTATTTTGATTTTAAATAACTCTTAATAGTTTAATTTATTTCCCTTCTCAAGTTCAGTTTTGAGATCTTGGTTTTATTATCACCTTTCCTTTTCTTCTAAAGGCCATTGCATTTGGCTGCTAATCTTCCATTACAAAGCTACATATACATAGCTGCCATTCTGGCTTCTCATGCAGATCCTCCTCCTCATGTCCCTGTCCTCATCCTCCTCCTTTGGTTGTTGGTCTTGATTTCTCACTTCTTTCCCAAAGCACCTGCCATGGCCAGTTAAGAACCTCAGCAGATTCCTCAGGAGCTTGCAGCTTTGAAGACGGACATGGCTCCAAATCAAGTTATTCTGTTTCTGACAGAAATAAGCAGGGCTTCCACTATGTAATTAAAGCCCCTATTTCTCTGCTTCAAGTTCTTCAGGGCTGTAATATTTTGAGCCAATTGAGGTCCTCCCAGTAAAACTCCAAAATTGAGTAGTGATTAATCACATGGTAAGATTTAAAATTTCTTACATAAATCTCACTCCTTTCCAGTGAATTCCTAGGAATAAATGTTTGCATTATTTTAAATAAAAAAACTGAAACTCCTTATTCAAAAACTCAATTATAAGTCTTAGCTCTTCAGTTTCCTGCTCTCCAATTTGAAGCCACACCTCAGAGTGGTGCTTTCTGCCATCATGAGAAGCTGTTTGAAATAACTGATCCATCAAATATTTGTTTTTGTCTTTTGGTTGTGGAAGTGAAGGTGAGCCAATCCTGCCTGAGACTGAATAGGGTATTGCAAAGCCTTTGCACGGCAGTTCTTTGCTTCATCTCTGATTGTTACTGACTCACCCTTAGGGAGGATGAAATCCAATCAGTCCCTCTCCATTACTCACGTGACATTTCTCAAATAAAGTCTGTGGCCAGGAAGCTTACTAGATAAACCTTATACACTGATAGAATCCTCTGAACAAGAGAAGTCACCATTCCTTAATGGCAAATAGTCTTTTTAACAAATGGAAATGAGAATGCCTGGAAGCCAGTGATCTGTTTTTATGGTGCCCTTCCTCAAATGGACTCTCATAGCGGAATAAGGAAGCAGAGGAAAACTTGGTTCTATACGAATCTATAAAAGTGTTAATAATCTGATTCGATCAGAGAAACATTCTGCATGTCTGTTAAGCAAAACTGATTACTTTAAAAGATCTTTTTTTTTTTTTCTGGACTGAAATGACTTCAACTATATGAAAGCTCCCTTGCCATCTCATGCACCTTTAGGGCAATAATAAAGATGTAAACTTGCATATTTTGGGCCTATATGGTAACTTCCTTCTGAAAGCATGAGGTATCTTCAAGGGTGTGATCAATTGTCTTTGCAATGTTGTCAAAAGATATGAGGGGGCAATAAAGGGAAAACTGAGGAACAGAGAGAGTTTAGTAAAGTGATGGGTTGCAGTCACCCAAGTGATGCAGAATGACTTAAATCAGGGTCTCCTGATCCTCTGTTTATTCAGTATTTATTTATTTGAGACAGGGTCTTACTCTGCTGCCCAGGCTGGAGTGTGGTAGTGTGATCACGGCTCACTGTAGCCTTGAACTCCTGGGCTCAATGATCCTCCTGCCTCGGTCTCCCAAGAAGCTGGGACCAGAGGCATACACAACCATGCTTGGCTAATTTTTAAATATTTGTTGGGATGGGGTCTTTGCCCATGCTGATCTCAAACTCCTGGGCTCAAGTGATCTTTCCATCTCGGCCTCCCAAAGCCCTAGGATTACAGATGTGAGCCACCACGCCCAGCCTGTTTATTCAGTTCTCTTGACTTTCAACCTAGTTAGTTCTCTCTTCACTGAGATTACCAGGTAAAGACTATTTATGAATTAGCATAACTTTCTTATTTGTGTTAGCTTTACTTATAAAGGTGAACTAAGATGCTTTAGCTTCCCAAATCTGGCAATGCCATTAATTACGGAGTAAGTCAACACTGCTTAATGCAGTAATGGGTAATGCAGCCATTTGACCACACTGCCCAGTGCTTAAACAAATGCAGTTTACACCTCTGGTGAAGCAGAATTCTACTTCTTGGTTAATCAGCCACTAGGAAAACCAACCTTGGAAACACCAGAAGCATCTGGAAAAGCAACAAATTCATATATTCCGAAGTCATCCAGAGCATCTTCATGGCCTGAAATGTAAAACAAATACTATTTACAAACCAAATGCCTTGATTTGCTGTTGTTTTTTAAACCTTTGTAAAACTTATTTTTATTGTCTGCTTTAAATGGTATAGGTACAAAATGAATTTAACATTTCCTAATTCCTATAGTCGTATTGCCATTAAGCAGTGTTGGAAATCACTCTTTCTGAAGCTGAGAATCGAAACTGAATTGGAACAATTATTCTTAAAGCCAGACGTGAGAATAGCCTGTTGTATCTTTAAATATACACAGGTGGGCAACCTTGGCCTTTGTAACTCGCAGTTACCGGAGACTCATGGTCACCAGGGCTTCAGCCTGAAGGTCATACCAGTTCTTGACCCACCCGTAATATCTACTGCACCCCGTTAGATCTAACAGATCCAACAGATCATCAGAACTAGAAAGAGTAAATAGCTAACTGAAGCTTCCCATACATAAAAAGTAAAATACATTACAATATCAATCCACATAAACTATCATCTATAGAATCATGGCGGGGGAGGTGGTTAGGAGGAACCAGATAGCCTCTGCGGCCCTTGCCAGCTCTGACATTCTGTCACTTATAAGTCAGGAAGGGCTAGAAAAGAGGAAGAAGGCCCACATTTATTACACATCCAGGCATCATATCAGGCACTCCACCTATATCATTTAATTCTCATAGCAACCTTAAGGGGGAAGTTTCTATCCCTATTATATAGAAGAGGAAGTTGTGGTTAAGAAAAATAATTTTCCTAAGGTGACATGAGGGGAAAGTGGTATATATAAAACTGAAACTTGGCTCCCTGTGATTCTGTGGCCTGAGCAAAAACTTTGTTAACTTATAATAACTCAGTACAGTCAATATTGATGATAATGAGGGTTACAGTGGGGACAAAGAAGCAATCCTGGCCCCTGCCAAACCTTCTTTTCCTCTTCTCTTTGGGATGGAGCTGCCAGCATGAAACCTACCTTAGGAATGAACAAAGTGATAGAACCCTTTGGCATTTTCAAAATAATAATAGGATAAATGAATTAGCAGAACTAATTTCTTTGGTCCTACTGACTGTGGACAAGTGACTTAATCTCCTTGATCATTAGTTCTCTTGACTGTAAAATGGAGTTAAGAGTGCCTTCCAGGCCTGATATTACAGACTTGTGTGACTTATATAAAACCAATACAGAAGACAGCACTTTGTAAAGTGAAGGCACTAACCCAAAGGTAAGAGGCTGTTATATTAATTTTAGCTCATATTAATTATATTACATTAAGAATATATAATAATATTAACACAACTAATTAACATACATTAAAACTGATAATAGCCCTTTTCAGCCTGGCCATTACCTGAAAATGTTTGAGCTTTCCTGTATTCTGTTTCTGGCCTGAAAAGACAAAATAGGTATTTTTGTGAGGGATAATAATTGAGGAAAAAGCATCTAAGGAAAAAAACTATTTTCATAGAAACAGATGCATTACCTGCCTTCTAGTTTCTGTTTTATAACTAAAATCAACAGAGAAGAAAAATGGTAAGGTTTTTTTTTAGTACACATATATACAGCTTCAAATTTTTTTTTTGTAATTTTAACCTACCTTTGTAGGGTTGATATTTTTTCCATAGGAAGAGAAGACACATGGATATAATCAAAAATAGTGATATTCCAGTTATACTTGCTAAAGGTGACAATGATTTTCCTTTCTGTGCAAGCTTCTCTAGTCCTAAATAAAAAGATAAATATATTTTTAGCAATAAATTGCTACAGTATATAACTTGACTTTTTAAATGCCTTATTTTAAATGAGACGCTATTGAAAAAAAAACATATAAACATGTATATTAGAGACACACAGAGAGGGAGACCAAATGGAAGGAATGCACTTATTTTAGAACACACACTAAACTCCCTAGGGATACCTGTGATTGGAAACGTGGTGCACTGCCCAAGTTAAAACTGATTGTGTTGTACTACGTGTAGCAAATATCTCACGTCGTACTTCTGTTATGTTTGCCACCTTAACTTAGATCTGTTTCATCTCATCATCTCTACATCCCTAAACGCTAAGTTGTTCTCTCATTTTCCTTCCATTTTGCTTTTTTAGCATAATTCAAGTATGTGAATTTTCTAGGGAGATGGTATGTGATTAAAGGTGCAAGAGGGGAGGTGTTCATTTCAAACACACTTTAGTAATTTTTGGCCAATAAAGAAATGTCTCTTACCATAAATGATGAAAAAAATTAAAAAGAAAAAAGAAATGTCAATTCTTAAAATAGGATGTCTGTGTGATTTTTCAAAAAAAAATTTAAAGTCCCACCTTTTGACTAGAATTCGCTTTGTTTTATAAGTCATTCCCTTTATTAATATCACTATATAAAATACGGTGCTAATAACATCTGCTGAGTGTTTACAGTATGTCAGGCTCTGTTCTAAGGGTGCATGATACGTATTAACTTACTGAATCTTTACAACAATCCTATAAAGGAGAGATTATTTTGTCATCCTTTCCAATAGATGAGGAAGCTGAGTCTTGCCCAAGGTCACGTGGGTTATAAGTGGTAGAGTCCAGATGTTACCCCAGATTCTTAACACTTAATGATGCCTCCCTTTAATATAATTTTAACACAGCTTATTAACTGTGGCTATGTTAACACCAGCTTCAGGCTATAATATGTTTAATTATATAGTTAATCTATATAATAGGAAGTAGTTTTAACCTCCAACAAATGAAAGTAACAGATGCCTTCCATATTACCATGTGAATCAGATATGGGTGTGGAAATAAATCATGACAGTTGCTTGTCTCTGTCCAGATTAATGTGGGAGTGAAAGTCATGTGATGCCATTTCCATTCAGCAATGGTGAACAGCCTGGAAAATCTGGGTGTGGTAAAGACCATGGTGGCTACACAGCTCTGCAATAAATATCCAGCCTGCACTGTGTCATCTTTCATCATAAAATCTCTGCTGAGATCTCCAACAGCCAAATTAAGGGAGGAAGCCTTAGTCTTTTCTTTCCCTCAGTGTGAACCTACATTAACTCTCTCGGCTTTTCCACCTAGAATACTTCCATTTCTTAATCTTACAGGAATCTTTTAATAATGTGGTGTAGATCATATGTGCAAAAATCGAGTAAACACATCATGGAAATCGGTTATCTCTTCTAATTTCCCAATACAGCACCATTCACATATTTCCCTTAAGTCCTAAAGAGTTCGACAAGGTTGTTTTTCATTATCAAAAATCTTCACCATTTCTGATGGGGAGTTTATAAATTTCTGACATGCATTCAGAGAACTGCGTTCTTAAAATGTTCTTCTATGGGATTATAATAGCTGTGTCCTGCTTATTGCCTTTAAACAGATTTTAAATTAAACCCTTTCAAACCTTGGCTAGAAGAAATAAATGCAAGGCAGCTTCAAATGAACTAGAATGGCAATTTATTGATCCTAGATATAGACTAGAACATCATGAAGCTTATTAGATTATTTTTGCCTTATAAAAAGTTGTAGAATAATTTATATTCTCCCACTGTTAGAAGGCTGACCTTTTAGTTTGGAACCACTTTGCACTTGGGTAGTCTCTTTGTGAGATCTTAGCCTTTTCTCAGATATGATTCTCTTGTGGGATTGTTCTCTCTAAAGAGCTGTGTAACTTTGGGTGAGCCCCTTGACTCTCAGGGTTTTGATTTTTACATTAGTATAATGAGGAGGTAAGAGTGACTGGCATTTAAGTTCTCTTCTTGCTCTGATACTCTATGACTTGGGGGAGCCAGAGAAGTTTACATGAAGTTATGTAAATAGGACCCAATATCTGTGGCATGCTAGTAACAAAGTCTTCAAAAAATTGCACGTATATATATGTTATTTTAATACAACTTATAAACACACACAATACACTTTTAAGTTTAATTTCCATTATTTTTTCCCTCATTTCCTCAAGTGTAGGCAATGTAATTATAGAGCAACATTTTTCTGAGTTTTAAAACATAGTAATTTCATTATCATTAAGTCCAAAATGTCTTCTAATTTTCACTGCAATTTCTTATTTGACCTATGGGTTTAGAAGTCTGTTGCCTAATTTTCTTAAGTTTGGGAGTCTTCTAGTATTGTTTCTATTATTGATTTTTAGTTTAATTTCATTCTTGTTAGAGGGCAATCCTTTGAAGTTTGTTGATTTTTTTAAATAACTATACAAATAGACATATGAAGAGGGTGCATTCTGCAGTTGTTGCATGTAGTATTTATATTATTTCAACTAGGTGAGGCAGGTTTTCTCTATCCCTACTGAGTTTTTGTCTGTTTTATTAGTTACTGAAATAAATATGTTAAAATCTCCCACTTTGTGATTTTTTTCAGTCAATTTTTGCTATTTATTAGGTGCACTTCCTAATGCTTCTTATCTTAAAGAATTTATCTAATTCATCTAATTTTTATATACATTATCTTATACCAGTACAGTAAGTCCTCACTTAACATCAGCTGATTCTTGGAAACTGTGACTGAGCAAAACAACATATAATGAAACCAATTTAGCCCTTGGTTAATTGATATAAACAAGAGCTAAGTCTCTACAACATATTTCTGGTCAGAAAAATATCAAGAGTTCTACATAAAGATCCCAAACCCTTCTAATATCAAACACTGAAGTAAATGTGAGCTATACATACACTGAATAAATATTAATAAAAACAAGTAAGATCATTATTTACTCCATTTTTGGTGAATCCGTGAATGATGGCAGTGATAGTGGTAATGGGTTAAATCAAGGAATAAATGTTTACAAATTGAAAATTGTAAAAATCACCTCCTAGCATCATGCAGTTCAAAAACTAACATCACAAATCTGGTAGTCTTGCGGAGCACTTTCATATCACATCATTTATTGTCATGCATTTATATGATTATCCTAGTCTTTATAAATTTTTATTTGACAATCATTCGTATTCATTCATTCATTCATTCTCCAACCTGCTTATTCTAGTTCAGGCTTGCAGGTGGCTAGAAGCTTATCCCGGAAGCCCAGGACACAAGGCCGGAACTAGCCCTGGACAGGGTACCATCCCATTTCAGGGCACACTCACACACATACCCACACTAACTCAGACAGTGACCATGCAGATATGACAGTTCACTGAATGTGCACATCTTTGGGATGTGGGAGGAAGCTGGAATACCTGGAGAAAACCCATGTAGGTAGGGGGAGAAAGTGCAAACTGCACACACACAGTGGCCCCAGTGGGAATTGATATTTTTTCTCATCAATATTATAATGAAATGATGTTGAAATGAAATAACATTATTAGAAGACCTGCTATATATAGCTACACTAGCTTTCTTTTTTGTATGGTTTATCTGTTCATCTATTTAATTTCAACCTTTCAGTATCTTCATACTAAGGTGTGTATCCAGTTTGACATTTGTTTTTTACTTGGAATATTTAGCACACCAAGACCTACTATGATTAGTAATATATTTCAGTTTAGATCTGCAATCTTATTGTTTTTTCTATATTTCCTACCTTTTTATTTCTTTTCTCTCTCCTTTCTTGTCCTAATTTAGATTAATCAGAATTTTATTTATCTTTTCTTCTCTATTTCCTTGTTAGTTATACATTTTTATTTGTCTTTTAGACTTTAAGGATTAAAAATTCTAATCAAAATTAATAGTTTTACCATTTACTGCTTCTACGACACAATAATTAGTTTCATATTACAGTTGGGAAATCTAAGACTCCAGGACTCAAATTTGAATTTAGCAATGTCTAACAACAATTCCATGCTGTTTCCACCACTCTTACCTAATCATTATAGAAGAAAGAAAATCCTTCTCCCAAACGAAGCCCAAATCTACTCAGTTCTACCAATTGAAGCAATGACAAATAAATCAAATCCTCTCTGTATATGATGTCATCTTAATTGTTTGATGAAACTCTCACATCTCCCCCTGAGAATCCTCTTCTTCAGATTCAGCATCCCCAGATCATTTTGTTGTTCTTTACATAACTGGATTGCAGATTCTCTACCATCCTAGAGGTGCGCTTTTGGAAGCCCAACAAAATTTAGTCAATTTCATTTCTAAGATATAAATTTAGAAGGACCCATACTTCACTGTGGTTGTCAATAAGATAAAGGCAAATAGAATGCTCTCTGAGACAGTGACAGTGATAAAAAAGCAAAAAAAAAAAAAAAACAAAAAAAACAGAAAAACTGGTAAGAAATAAATAATAAAAAAGAAAGAATTAATAAAAAATACCAAATAATAGAGTGGCAAGATTTAACATATGTCATATGATTTGGGCATCACTTTTAGCAAGTGAATTCTCTATTTCATCATTTTAGATCTGACAATAAAATCAAAACTAGCTAAGGGAATTTTCAGATAATGCACAATTAAATATGTATTAAATATTATATATACATAAAATCAAATGTACATTTGTTTTCCATTTACAAAAGAAAATTCATACCACCACTTACAGTTACAGATAAAGAAAGAGTCTCAGAGGAACTAAAATATTTGCCAGAGTCAGTAAGTCCTAGAATTGAGAGTAGACAGGTTTTTTTCTGACTGCAAGTTCAACTTTTTTTCTGTTAATCTGTGGTCAAAGATTGGTTTTTCCAATTAGTAGGTAGGCTCTTACATATCAGTTTTTCCTCTAACTTTTTCTGACATCAGACTTCATGTGCTTCAAATCTTTCACTTCTTAGTAGCCAGACTGCCATCACCAAAATTCTATAACCCCTGAAGACTCCTCAAAAAAGAATTCAATGCTAATTTATTCTATTCAAGTTTTTGCAATGTGCTTTATCATCAGCAAAACTGCAGGAAAACACTTGAGTAGTCTCGGCTGTTTTTTTCCCTCTTAAACTTGAACATATGCTAATAATTACTATTTCCAAGCAGTTCCCATTCTAATAGTGAAGCTTCACTCTGGCTGGCTTCAGCTCTCTGCCAGACACTTCTGTGATTCTCCAGTCGGGCAGTAGGCTTAATATACAATGACTGGATGTCCTCGACTAGATAAGATACATATGTTCCCTTCTCCTTCATTTTTAATTTTTTGTCCCTTTTGATATGTATTTACTAAAATGACCTAGTTTGCACACATTCTGTCCTACAGAGGATCCCACTCTTTCCCTCCTCCGTTACTTCCTTATTTTTCTAGGCTCCTTCCTTATTGCTCTCTTGCCTCTTCCCTTGGCCTGTGTTTGCCCTACATCAGAGAGCTTTCCTGTAGTGACCAGTGCCTGTCAGCCCAAAACCACGGCTGTGGCAAAGGCCAAGAGTCTTCCCCATGGAGAATGAGGAACAGGGACAATCCTTTTCTTGGAAGAAATGATCTTTCCTGTTAGTCCTCTTCTCTAGAGCATTCTGGCTCTCTGCTCTCAACACTGCTCCTCTATCGCAGAACACACAAGATTTACTAGGTCCAGCATCTGAAATTTGTTCCTTTCACACACACAAAAAGTGCCAAATATGTAAAGGATCAAATCAAGGGGCACAGTTGTTGTGGTCTCAGCCATAGGCAAGTGTTTTTGCAAAGATGAGCTTCCAGAACCTGAACTTGAAAATAAGACAGCAGGAAATTCTGACCCTATTGCCATAGAGAATGTATAGGGATCGCTTCTGCAGTTCTGGACACCTGCAGGAGCTTCCTTCTTTCTCCTTTCAGAGAGTTTATACTATTCTTTAGCACACAGCATGCCATTCTCCCCATTATTTAAACATGATGGACTCATGTGCCAAAGCCATAGTGCAAATGCTATTTGCCTCCTCCTTAGGCAAACAAATAAAATGGAATAACATGTTAAGTGCAAATATAGGCAAGAGGTGTGGTATCCATGGTATTGCAACCCTGCTGTTTGAGACTGCACTCAATGGCAGGACAGCCATATGCTACCAGTCTGTGTATCTATTTCTAGATCAAAATGAAGTCTTGAGATCTCTCTCATCCAATCTGTTCACTGATTATGGCAGCTGACTCATGTCCCTCCGGAGATGAAGGTGCCACGTTGAGGAGTGTGCCATTTCCACACTCCATCATAGGCCCACCTGATAGACACAGTTGTTCAATGCTGGATGCTCATGGAGACATCACCTTAGGTCTCAGGGTCTGAATGTCAGATTTGCAGTTCTATCTTAACTGTCATTTCCAAAGGCCCAATGTGAAATACATTTCCTAGAGGCCTTGACTTGAGAAATTTCCAGATAGAAAAAATTAGTAAATTCATTCTCCTGTCTTGAGTCTTTTTCCTGTTCTCCTCTTTAAGAAAATATGGGGAATATAAATAAATGTAAAAAATGGTAGCTTTCTCAGGATCATGTAAAAATTGAAAACATTTCTATTATGGCTAAATCTCAAACTATGCCCACATGGCCTTAGGGAATTCTATTTATACAATTGAATGCCTTCATTAAATGTGAACATTTGAATACTGATCAGATGATTACATTTCCATAAACATTATCTATCTATCTATCATCTATCTATCTATCTATCTATCTATCTATTTATCATCTATCTATCTATCTATCTATCTATCATCTATCTATCTGTCTGTCTATACATTGCATGTCACAATAGCAATTTTGGCTCAGTTAAAACTTTAAAGTAGGGACATCTGCATTCAAGGAAGTCCGTAATTAAGGTAATAAAATCTTGTTTCGCAAAACACAAAGCTAATTTATTATTTTAATAGCTATTCTTTTCTTGAAACATATCATAGACATTATTTTCAGTTACAAGTATTTCCTAACTTTGCATTAATATGAAATTATACACATTGTAGACAAACCAGAGTATCTCTACGTACAGAGCATTAAATTAGATAGGTGATGAGAAAGTACACGTACGTAGCATTAAATTGGATAGGTGATGAGAAAGTGACCCTATACCTACCTTTTAGAAAGACCATATGGTTTCATCAACATTCTCAGTTATATCAAAGGAGGCAGTTTGTATAGTGGTTAAAAACAAGGGCTTTGGGCTGGGGACGGTGACTCACGCCTGTAATCCCTGCACTTTGGGAGGCCGAGGTGGGCGGATCACCTGAGATCAGGAGTTTGAGACCAGCCTGGCCAACATGGTGAAACCCCATCTCAACTAAAAATACAAAAATTAGCTAGGCATGGTGGCACATGCCTTTAATCCCAGCTACTTGGGGCACTGAGGCAAGAGGATCACTTGAACCCAGGAGGCAGAGGTTGCAGTGAGCTGAGATTGTGCCACTGCACTTTGGCCTGAGCAACAAGAGTGAAACTTCATCTCAAAAAAAAAAAAAAAAAAAAAGGCTTTGAATTCAGATATTATTTATCACCTACTAGCTGTGTGAACTTGCCTATTGTCTCTATTTTCTTTAGGATATTTCCATGGAGATATAAAAAGGTCAATTAATATCTCCAAATAGACGTGAATCATAGTCCAAAGAGGTGAAAGTCACCGTTTGCTGTAGTCTTAGAAAGGCAGAAAAACACAGAACTAATTGTTCTCTCCAGACTTCCTCTCCCCACTGAAAATCTGGGCCCAATAAAACTTGATTATTTCCTGACCTTGTCATTTTCTTTCCATATCTGTGACCTTGGAGTCATCTCTGGCTCCGTTTTCCTTTGGCTTCCACGTCTTATTGCTAAAACTTTTTGGTCAGCCAAATGTTTTGCCTTATTAAGAAGTAAGAGGTTAATCTCTTACTTACAACTTCACCTTTTAAATGATTTCAAATTCTCCACAGATCTCAAGAGTTTATTCATCAGAGTGGATGGAGAGTAGACTCAATTGATAGTTGCAAGTGATGGTCATTTATAACTATAGGTTGGTGTATACTTTATCTGTACTGCAGAGGTTCATTGACTTTGAAACTTAGAAAAAACAAATATATAACAAAACACATCAATACTATTCCTTTTCTTTGCCATTTTGTTGCTGTTTGAGTTAAAGCTCTGTGGACATTTGGGGGTTAGAAAATAGCTCTAAACGCCACAAAGAGGTCACTAATATTGACAACTCTGAATCCCTCTGAAAAATAAGCACCTGCTCTTCTTATTTACTATAATAACAAATGCTTGGTCTTTGTACAGGTCAAACAGGTTTTTTAGATTTTGCAAAAGGCAATTATCTGACGTTAAGACTGTAGCTGTCTTTATACCTTGGTAATAAGATCTTAATCAAATATTGGGGGCTTCTGATATGAGAATATCTTGGCTAAATATTAATGTGGAAAGTTTAGGCAGTGGGGAAAGCCTTACTGTAGTGCACTTCTACACATTACAGCCATGTTTTCACTTGCAGTGAGCACGAGAAACAAGCAGAAGATGACACCTGGATTGCTACTATTTTACGTGCTTAATTATGGCTTGCTGTACAATTATGTCTTGGTT
Source organism: Nomascus leucogenys (assembly GCF_006542625.1). Classification (NCBI taxonomy): domain Eukaryota; kingdom Metazoa; phylum Chordata; class Mammalia; order Primates; family Hylobatidae; genus Nomascus; species Nomascus leucogenys. Next base: position 23,707,067 of record NC_044391.1, read on the forward strand.
TCCTACTGAGGTGAAAAGCTGGTTAAGCCTATAAAAATTTAATAAAATAGAAAGCAAAGGATGTACCTCAGCTGTTTATGTGTTTGCCACTCATGTTAGACTGTGAGTAGGAATTCTTATTAGGAGGAATTACCTTTCTCATATGTTATTCTTAGTGTCTACTCCAATATTTGGCACATAATGAGTGCTAAAAAATGAATGAATGGGTGCTTAATTTACAACACCCTAAAACACATACTATTTTTGGGTCTGCAAGAAATGTATATTATTATCTACTGCCCAAATGAAGCAACTCAGGTAAAAATTCTAGAGCTGCATTGTCTGACATGGTAACCACTAAACACGTGGCTATTTACATTCATATTAAAATTAATAAAGATGAAATAAAATTAAAAACTCAGTTTCTCAGTTGCATAGCAATGTGTTAAGTGCTCAAAAGCCAGATGAGTTTAGTGGCTATCATAATGAACAGTGCATTTTCTTCAGATGAAAAAAACCTCACCATGACAATATATACATCCCAAAATACCTAGGTGATTTTTCCTCCTAGTACCTTAAGGAGTCCCTATGAGGAACCCATCCACTATACATTTCTTTATCAACCTGTAGGTTTGCGATAGTCTTATAATTCTTCGTGGCTCTTTAGGCACTTTTTAGTAAATTCAAAACGCTCTGGAGATAAAATGTACTAAACAAGTGGTTGTCACGCTTTTATGTGCTGAATATTCAGATTCTCAAGTGCTACCTGAAAGGTCCTGATCCAATAGGCCTGAGATGTCTTAATGAAGCTACATTTTTAGCGACCTCCCTAGGTGATCTTGATGCAGATGGCCCAAGGGCAACATACTGAAAAATTGAGCCTAAGGATTACAAGAAATTATATTGTTGCATCACTTATTCAACAAAACATATTGAGTTTCTCTGTATTATGGGTCTTTTTCTAGGTACCAGTGCTATAAAGGTGAAGAAAGAGAAGGCATCAATAGAAAGGATATTAATGAGTAGTAGCTTTTATAAACTTGTTCTTCCACCAGTCATAGGTACCATAACCACCATGTCCTGTCCAAACCTGCCCCCAGATTTTGCCCAGGTGGCATTTGATTTGTGTGCAAAGGAGAGTCTGAGAAGGACTTAGTGGTAGTAGAAGTAGTCATAGAAGAGGAAGAAGAAAAAGGAAAAGGAGAAGGAGGAGTAGGGAGGGAAAGGGAAGGGGAGAGGGAGAAGAGGAAGAGAATACAAAGAAATAAGTAAAGAAAGACAAAAGAAGGAAAGAAGGAGAGAAGAAAATGTATCTGAGAAATAGGAAGGAAGGAAATGGACACAACTCGGTGACTGAATGTGGGACCAGGAAATAGACAAGAGGAATGAGTCTGAGAAGACACTTAGCTTTCTGTCTTAGGTTGGTAGTTAGTAGGGCCATTCACTTAAATAGGCAATACAGACAGAATAGCAATTTTGGGGGAAAGAAGATGGTTTAGTTTTGATATATTGGACCTGTATGGTGCTTCTGGCACTTCCAAGCAGAGACATCCAGAGGCAGCTGGGTGTACGGTTTTAGAGCTTTAAAGATATAGATTTGGGATGTACCAGTGTTACACGAAGCCATGGAAATGAATGAAATCATACAGAAAATCATACAGGAGAATAAAACCATTCTGTAGAGAAAGAAGAGAAGATGTAGAAGGATGAGGATTTGGTGGACATCAATATTTTAGGCAGTAATTCTTAACCTTTGCGGGTTGATGACATTTCTGAAAATCAGATGATTTCTAGAGAAAGCCAAATTTCACAGGCTTACAGAATTTTGTAATTTCCAAGGTGTTGAGACTCCCCTTGTGAACTTCCGTAGATTTCGCTGTTTAAATGGTGAAAGAGGAAGGGGAACCCATGAAAGACAGTGAGAAGGAGAATCAAATAGAAGTAGGAAACCCAGATTCCCAACTCATAGAGACTTATTCATCTGACCTAATGCAATGGTAGATATAAACCCTCTAAATGAGCAGTTTGTTTCTCTTATATTTTTGTTCATAAAACTAGGAAAGCAAGAGTGCACATTTAGAAGTAATTTATGGAATTCTCCTTTTCTTCATAGCCCTTCACAATTGAATTGAATTCCTCCCCTATTTCATTTCGAGTTTTTTTCTTTGAGTCATAGAAACCATGGCTTAGTTAACTTTGGAAAGAGAGATTTTTAGAGTATATGAATAATCCCACAATGATTTTCTTTTCTACCTAGGTATAAGATAGGGGAAGTGCAAGGCCAACATACATTCATGTTTTATTAGGATCCCTTCCTTGTATGTCACACATACCTACAGAAGTGATGATAACTGTGAAATGAGTTTCATCTTGCCTGCCGGTTATGTTGTTGTAAGCACAGCACACATAGTCCGTTGTCTTCTGGGCTACTTTCTCAGATGCAACTTCTAAGCGAGGCCCATGCTTAATGATATATGTAGTATTGTCAGTCCTCCTAATCCAGGAGTAGGTGTTGGGGGGATAAGAATCAGCAGAACAATCAAATAGGATGGCCTCTCCAAGGTCAACAGTAAACACTTCCCCTACTTTTAGCCCTTTATCAGAATTCACTTGAAGTCCATAAGGTCCATCTGCATCAATATAAAAAAAATAGATAAGTAACATAAGTAATCACAACATAGGTTTTGAGTTTGGGAGAGCTTAGTAGCATTTTACTGTTTTTGAAAGTTTTCATCTTAGAATTGGATGAGCAGGTCCTTGCTTAGACTCCCAATAAATGATGAGGACCTAAATATGTTTTATTTTGATATCCATGAAAGTGAAAATTATTTGAGATTTGATTTGAAATAGTGATTTGAACTAATCTGAAATAGTAAAAGCCTGAAACTTCATATATAATTTTACAAATACTGTCATCATAATTGTGATGCTAAGGTTTTGAGTAATGTATTGATAAATCTGCAATCTTGTAGACAAATTCAATCTTTCTGTTTTTGTGTGACTAGCTTATTTCTATATGCTGATTTATTTTATTATTATTTTTAATTGAGACATGATAATCATACGTATTTATGAGGTAGTGTGATGTTTTGATCACATTTTGATACATGTAAACAGTGTGTAATGATTAAATCAGTCTAATTAGTACCTCCATTACCTCAAACACTTATTATTTCCTTTTGTTGGGAACATTCAAAGTCTACCATTGTTGCTGTTTGAAAATACGCCATAAATTGCCGTTAATTATAGTCACCCTATAGTGCTATAGAACACAAGAACTTATTCCTCGTATCTAGCTGTCCATTAACTATTTTTGTGTCTATTAACCAACTTTTGGTTACCCCCCACCACCCCACCCTTCCCCATCTCTAGTAACTACTATTCTACTCTCTATGTCTATTAGATCAACTTTTTAGCTTCTACACATTAATATTTCTGAAATAGTCATTGTACTTGAAAATATTTTTACAAGAGATTATGGCCACTATTTTCTCTTTAACAACCATACTTTCAGTATTATCTATTTTTCTTCTCAGTGCTAGGGTAGGCCATGTAAATATTTATAAAAGACATTGTTTCACATGGGACACTGTGCAAATAGACATAGGGGTGTTTGGTATTTTTACAACATTTTAACAGTTAAAGAATTTTTAAAATTCTCCCACCCACACCCCAGCTAAGATTAGGATTCCATTTGAAAAAAAAAATTACATCTTCTTTATCATTAACTACTTAACCCCTGGTGTTTTTTTCCATATTGCAGTACTCCTGCAGCATTTTACCATTTCTATGGTGTTAGGTTGCCAGTAGGTGAAGACACATTTCCCATTGCTTTCTTCAGAGAATAAGGAAAATTAAAAAAATATTCTTCTCCTAGATAGGTTTTCTCATTCAGTCTAAATCCTGGCTTATAGTCGAAAAATCTTCGAGTTTTGGGTATGCTTATGTTCACCTTTCAGCTGATCATTACCAACATTTATTGGATATCTGCCATGAGAAGGCACTTTAAGTGCTTATTCAGATACCAACATTTAATATTTAAAGCAACCACCACGAGGTAGATGTTATTATTCTTATTTTAAGATGAGGAAAGAGATATGTAAACAATTTATTTGCCCATGGTCATATAGCTATTAAATAGCAGAGCTAGGACTCTACAATATATGCACTTAATCATTCACATTACTTCTCTAAAAAGAAATAAAGTATAAGTGGTATAACTTTCTATATCATAATGGTTTGTTGTTGTCTAACTATAGTACTAGTTCTACAGTCAATTACTAATTATATATTAATATTCTATAATCATCCAATCAAGTAATGAATCAAATGTTTGTTTGAGAGATGATGCTAAGTATGAGATAATGTATTTAGTATACAGGAGATAGAGGTATAAGACATTCATATTCTTAGGGAATTTACAAGCTACATATGGCTATGGATGGTTTGCTCAGTAATGGCCTAATCTTAAAGGTCCTGATTTTTTTAAAAGTATAAGCTATTTATCTCTCAACATATAGAATAATAGAATGTAGTAACTAAACATTAGGGTAACTAATTTTTTCAATCACTAGCTATGCATTCTTTAGAAGTCATTTGAATTTTTTGGATCTCATTTTCCTCACCTTTTAATATAAAAAGACAGGTTAGAGAACTGATTGCCAAGATTCTTTCTAACCCCTTCGAAACACCTCGGATTCTTGCCATGCCATTAAAAGTAATGGCAAAAACTGCAATTACTTTTGCACCAACCTAGTAAAACCATTTTGGATATTGGCAAACCAATCCCAAGTTTGCAGATTCCGAGAGTGGTTCTCTATCATGGCGGCATTTTCTGACCAATCTGCCACAGAGGAGACAAATTTTCTAGGCTATAACAGAAAACGAATATACAAAACAATAGATTAGCTAGAAAACAGACTAATCTATGTTTTCTTTCTAGAGAAAAAGACTTATGGAGAAATGTGAAGGAACCATATGGGTTTTTATTAATATACCTGCATGAGATAAGCCTGCTTTCAGAAAGCAAACAGAAGTTAGTACTTTCAATTTAAAGCAATTAGGAACTGAAGGTACAGGATTAAAATAAGGAGAAATTTCTGCCCCTTTCCTGTTACTGAATAAGAAGCCTGTTCTCTCATTTCAGGCTGTGACACAGTCTCAGGTGAAACCATGATAAAAGGTTTAGAACAATATGCTGTCAAATGGAACTCTTTTATTCTGAATTCCACTAAACAGTAAGTAGTGTAATGGGAACAAAAATTTGTTTTTGCTCGCTCAACCGAAATCAATATTGAGATTACTTTGCACATGGTATGAGTCTAGGCATAGTGAAGACATCTGAGATGTTGACCACATACTATGTACAGCTGTTATTTCAGGCCCTGTGGTTCAGAAGGGACCCTTCATGTTGTCAGCATTGATAGAACATTAGGGAAGGAAAGATCACCAAGCAGCGGGCACGGTTATGGTTCACGCCGAAGGAAACCAGCAGGAGGAATTTACCATAGTTTGGGAGAGCAAGAGACCTGAGTCTATGTACAAAAACCAAAGTCTGAGGGTCTTTCTGAGAGTAGAGCAAGGCAGACTTGATAAAGAAGAAAAATGTGGTCACAAAAATACAGCCACTCAATTTAGGTCTTCATCTTCCCCCTGCTTTTCAGGGTATAGAGAATGGGGCTATAAAAACAAACTGTCTAGTAATTTAATACACATGAAAATGAGTGTTACTCCTTTTCAAGTGTGCTGACATTGCTCAAAACTTTTGGGGTAATTCCTCATTTGGAGTTGCCTTAGGACCCTGCAGCATAATGGAGTATTCTCACAAGCAGTAATTCTTCAATTTCAATTTCAGAGGGTAGGTTTAATTTGTAGAGGAAGCCCATAGTCATTTAGAGCCAAGGCTGGTAAATAAGGTCAATTACCTAATTTAATAAGATCATTCTGGTTTAAAATAAAAATACCTTTAAAGAAAGTAATCTGATTATCTTATGTTCCTTAATCATGTTTATTTTGATTTTGTTACTTCCCCATTTATTGGGTTTCATGATTGGCTAATTTTTTCTCTTCTGTCTGTTTTATTTATATGCTATATCTGGCTCTTCAGAAGCGGCCTCACATCCCTCAAACTTCCTTGCCCCCACCTCAACACCTCTTCCAACTCTTGGAACCTAACACTTTGAAGCATTTCAGTTCCTTGCTTCTGATATGTTTCTTAAAAAGTAACATAGTTTATCTGTTTATTTAAGAAATGCATGGTTTTTTTTGCAGAAAATCCTAAAATTCAGAGAAGCACAAAGATGAAAAGAAAGTCATTTGTAATTTTATTGCTCAGAGAACCAATATCCACATTTCAGTGGATGATTTTCAAGTCTTTCTTTAATGCATCTTTTTCTCTCTCTCTATCACACATGCACAGAAATTTAACTACATCTCACACTCTACATGTTGCTTACAATAAACTTTCTTCTGACTCTACTATGATGTTATTTCCTTTATCATTAGAATTCCAGGCTGACCATCCCTCTACTTGGAGAGGCAGCCTAGTACATTATTCAAGTGAATGGGCAATCCAATTGGAGATATTTGGAGTGATTCAAGTAGAGTGACCTCTGATACTGAAGATGAAAGCAGAAGGATAATTCCATTTTGACTTTGGATTATGGTTTACTTTCTTGCCTTTGGCAGAGAGCTCCCAATAGAAATGAACCCTTTGCCTTGGGGATGGCTGTTTACTAAATGACTTGTAAAATCACGTATCATCTGTTCTCTTTAACAATTTATGGCTGTGTGGGAACAGTACCTAAATTTACATCATGATGCTGTTTGCTGCCCTGCTTGGGAGCAGATGGTAAGTGTTTACCATGAGTAACCTTTTTTTCCCCTTTAATTTTTATCACTTAGAGCTCTCCACTGCAGCATTGCCATATGTTGCACACAAAACGCAGTGGTTACTGGGTTATTATTTACAACTAGAGCTTGAAGGCATATCATGAACTGCGAGTAGATACTTGTCTGAGTTATTGGCTTGACATTGTATTCCACCAAGGCCAATACCGGATTATGACATCACAACCTCATAAGTATATAGTCAATCTTAATAGATTTTATTATACTTTTTCTGCCAAAATAAAAAATAGTTTCTACTTTCATGAAAAAACCCTTCATGGAAACAGTGCCTGTAGAAAACAGAATAGTTGATTTTGCTAAAGGTCAGGAAAAAAAGTGCCAAAGCACTATAATGAAGAAGCTGTCACCTTATAATGAAAATTTAGCCTTTTTACAGCATCGTCAAGTAACACTGGAATCTAAAAGGGATATGAAGAAAGATAATCTGTTCCATTTTAGTTAAGTTCAAGAAATTTTACTGATTTCTTAATCTCTGTCAGCTATTGCCCTATGGATACAAAGATGAAGAATGCAGAACTCTGGTTTGGGTTTGGGGTGTTCATGAGAGTCAAGGAAAATATAATGCAGTGAGGACCAGGAATGAGAGTGCCTAAGATGCTGAAGGAGCACAATGAACCTGTTAGTGACACTAAGGAGGTGAGACAAGTGGAGGCAGGTAAACCTTTCTGGAGAGGATGATGATGTCATGAAGGAAGAAGAAGGTAACCAGATGAAGAAAGAGAAGTGTGAATAACACCAACCAAGGCACATATTCGCAGCTTGAAGGGAATGATAAAGATTGTAAACATTTGGATGCCACATCAACAGATAGGATATACAACCAATCTTCAGATTACAGTATACATTTTATTTAATTTTTGTTACTCAGAAGCAACAAAACCAACCAACCATAACAAAAACAGGGCTAAAATAGTGATAGAAAAATTATTAAATTAATAGTTCTGGGTTGTGTTTGTACATGTTATATGGTAGGTAGTAATTGCTTAGCACAAACAAGACCCTGATGTTTGATTTTTTAAAATCAAATAATCTACAAATGAATGAGTGCATAAGTGAATAAATAAGTGAATGCATGAATATCAATAAGATGAGATGTTGACCAAGTGAAGGATTCTGCATTTGAACGTAAAAATAGTGAAGACAAAAATTAGTAATGCAATGTTCATAATTACCAATTAATAAGAGTCAAAATCTTTCTTAAGCCATGTAGATAATTCATCTTTACAATGTGTAAATGGAACCCACATTTGTAAATTGTCTAAATGTTCTTCTTTTTATTATCTGTCGTTAGTCTTTGCATGTGATAGATGTTTCTCTGTGAGATTTTCATAGGTAATGTTTAAAACAATGTAAAGAAGAAAGTTCAGTCTGTCAGCAAAAGATAGATTCTATGAAGTGTGAACTTACTCAAATTGGGGTATTCTCATTCTTTCAAATAACATCGTGAAGGAAAGAAGGCTTAGGAGCCTAAAGCATAATATTTAACATTTGCAGGTTTGATTATGGTTTTCTCTCCCATTTTTACATTTTCCACACTGTGTATCACAGCATATTCTGTGATAATAACGAGATTGGTGCACAGACTTGCACATGTTGAAAGAAAGACCTTATTTTCATTTTGCCAGATTAATATGAACTGTATAGCAAAACAAAAGTATATTTCAAAAATGATATTTGCATGTGCCTATAATTGCTTAAGTAATTTTCCCCAGGACTTTTTCATTTAAACCTATGGCTAGAGTTTAAAGATAAGCAGGTAGGGATGGAAAGACATACAGATAAAGAGCTAGAAGAAAGAATTGATGTAAAGAAAATATTTTACTAGAGAAAAATAAAGTATGTTAAATTCAGGAATGGTAATATTTGGAGAGGAAAAAAGTTCTTCTCAAGATATTCTTTCGGTTTTTTCAATGCAGCCTCTGCATTGTTCTGGTTCTTGAAATTGAGAATCTTGCTTTCCACTGGAAATGAGGTCGCACAATAGACTGAATCACGAAACACAACCTGAATGGCCCCTGGCCAGTATTTCAACTTGATCTTTAAGAAATAGGGTTGTGGTAGTAGACATATTTCATATAAGACAGTGCCTAGGAGGTGTGATTAGAACTACTGAACTACGATAATGGTAAAAGCCAAATGACATCTGGTACTTATATTCTCTGTGACTATCCTGGGAGATATTCTCAGAAAACAACAAAAAACAAGTCATGAGTTAAAAAAAAAATAAACTTACAATATATGATGGGCATAATGATATCACTTTCCATTTCACTGACAGGGTTCCTCACCAGGCAGCTGTAATTCCCAATGTCTTCCTTGGTCACTGGAACAATATGAAGGGTATTGTTTTGGGGAGAAAAGGAGTAGGTGGAGCTGGTGTGGACAGGTCTCCCATTTTTTAGCCATTGGTAAGCTAGCCGAGTGCCCCCTTCCACCTGGCATGTCAGGGTTATGTTGCCCACATACTCCACAGCCCCAGAGGGAGGATGAATCTGCACCACTGGCTTTGTGACAGGATCTGCAATATTAAGAGAGATAGGAATGATTTTTTCTTCTCATGGAATTATAATAAAACTCTATGAGGTCTTTCAAATATGAACTCCTGAAGAAATTATTCCAGCATTTTACACTGTAAATGTAGACAACTCAGGTAATAACTAAAGAAGAGAAGAGAATAAAAAGCCAGGGAAAATGCAAAATGATAAAATATGAGAATATCATTTATAATCAGAGATAATCAAATTCCAGAACTTACTTTTCAAGGATGGTCTAATGAAGCTCTTTACTTTATAGGTGGCTGAGAATGCCAGCTTCCTTATTTCCTGTTCATTGTGCTTTCACCAACACCATAAAGGTACACTTTCACAGGCAAAATTTATATGGTCATTCCCCTCTATTGATTTGTCCTAATGTCCCAATAGCAGCTGGCTGGAATGGATGTGGTGAACTCAAATTTCTATCATCTGCAAAATATACAGCTAATATATATACTATAATTTTGGGAAACTGAGGGATAATTTTAGTGAATCACATATGTACAACTATTCTTTCTATGTATGTCATGAAGCAATTATAAACTTTAATTGCTTTGCATTTGTGTTGTAACATTATATTAGTCACTTTAACAAACCAAAGCCTACATTTCAACACTGACTCAGTCTGAAAATAGGATAAAATATATTCTTGGACTTTTATCAAATTAGAGAAAAAATACAAATCCAATAGAAATTCCTGTTAGAAAGTCAAGTCACAGGAAAATAGTCTTATTTCATCATCTGCCACACAGTAGGCTCTTAATAATATTTGTCAAAGCAAATTTCCAAAAGTGAGTAAATATTTTCTCTCTGAATTTTAACTGTAAAGTTGATGGATTATATAAGCATGGTAGAATTATATAAGAATCCACAACCATTTCTGGCAATTTTCTTTAATCATTGAAGTTCTTGACTTAATTGATAAAAACAGTGGCTTGCCCAGAGTTACACAGCAGTCAGTGGCAAAATGAAGACGGCTTCACATCTGGCAATGTTTCTCTTCTGCATTTTGGAGAGAGGTATATTTAATAATCTCCTTCTATGTATGACTACAGGACACAGAGAGAGTAGGATGATACATAAGTGAGAGATGATTGTGTCCAATGTTTAGACTTCAATTTCCTTTCAAGCTTTTAATTAGGGTCGATGCATCTTCCTCAGGTAGATTTATTTTGACTTGTGCTCGTATTTTTGTACACTGGAAAATGTGCTTTAGGGCACAAACTGACCAAATTCTCCATCCCAGAGAAGATAGAAGAAAGTGAAAGATAAGAGAAAGGAGGTCGAAAGGTAACTTATAGGGGAGCCGAGTAGTTCTGAAGCCTGTAGCACTTTTCAAGAAGGGTGTAATCAACTGGCTCATCTATTTAATTTAATCCTTCATCTTCCCTGGCAAGAACAAAAGATTGGGAAAGGCTTTATGTTTATGATATTATGATTTTAAAAGAAAAATAAATTGTGTACATTTAATATGCAGAAAAAACTTATATTTCAAATGCACCTGTGTGTGGAACTGTAAGTGGTATGAGATAAATAGGTAACATATCAACAGTTTTGTATGAGAAGAACCAATCATTAGGATAGTCACTGGTACTGTGATCATACATTTGCTTAAAACAGTATAACTCAGATGAAGAAGTTTTTCTTCTGAGAAGAATTTTGGCACAGGGCCTAAAACCCTATTGAGGCTTTACTAAGCTTTTGGTTGCATTTTCCTAAGCAGATTCAACTTTACTACTGATTAACAAGAAAGGATTCTATTAGGAGGGAGACAGGACACCATATAGGAAATCTTCATGGAAATTCCCTTTAGATCTCTCTTTTCTTCTTCCCCACAGTCGCTCTCTAGGCATTTGCTTCTACCTTCTGCATCTTTACTCCTCTGAAGCCTCCCCAGTCTCCTCTGTGGCCACTCATTTACTCCACAGATAGTTGCTGAATCTACTAGTGGCCAGCAAAGGTTGTAAGCACTGAGGACAAAGCAGCAAATAATACAAAGTCCCTGCTCCCAGGGACCTCGTATTCTAGGTGCGGAAGAGAAACAATAAACAAATAAAAATCTATAATATGCCCAGGTAGTGATAAATGCTATGAAAAAGAGAGAAGCAGAATTGGAGATAGAGAGTGACTCTCTCTCTCTCTGTCTCTCTGTCTCTCTCTCTCTCTATTTTCTCTGAGCGTGTGTCTCTCTCTCTCTCTCTGTGTGTGTGTGTGTGTGTGTGTGTGTGTGTTTGGAGAAGTGAGATTACATTTTATATAGGGTGGTCAGTAAAGGCTTCACAGATAAAGTGACATTTGAGCTAAGACCTAAAGGAAACGAGGGGAGCATGCTAGTGTCTTGGAGAAAAGCTGTCTAGGTAGAGCAAACAGCAAGTACAAAGGTCCTGAGGAGTGAGTGTGTTTTGGCCTGTTCCAGGAAGAGCATGAAGGCCAGCATGGCCAGAACCGAGTGAGTGAGGGGGATGCAGATAGGAAAATGGGGTCAGATAGGTGCTTTGTTGGGCATTGCAGATTGTTAATACTTTGACTTTTACTCTGAGTGAGATAGAAGCAATGGGAGGATTTTAAGCTGAAGGAGGCAGGAATAGAAGCAGGGAGAGTAGGTGGCAAAGCTATTAGGATAGTTCAGGCCACGGCTGATTGTGATATTGAGTGGGGCAGTACTGGGGGTGGTAAGTGGTTGGATTTTGTCTATATTTTCAAGGTAAAGCCAATAGGCTTTCCTGTGGACTGGATGTGGGATGTGAGAAAAAGAGGAGGTCAATGGTAACTGCAAGGTTTTGGCTGGAGCAATTGATAGAATGGAATTTGTATTTATTAAAATGGGGAATACTGTCAAATAAACAGGTATAGAGAGAAAAAATCAGAAGTTGGGCTTTGGACATAGTATATTTTATGTATGTCACTTACTTCAATAAGGAAAACAAGTGTCTGAAAGTTAGCTGACCCTACTCCCCTTCAGAGGACATTTCCAAGCATGTCCATTGTCCTTAAGTATCACTCTTGCACAAGTCTCATCCTCTTCCAAATAGTGTACTGAAACAAAAATCTTCATGACAAAAATAGGGCTCTTCCCAGGGTACAGTCTATTGTTGAGAAAATAAGATTTTCTCCATCTCATCAAATTAGCAACATTATACTTGATAGTTCCCAGGCAAACAAACAGTAAGTTATACTTAGTGCTTGATTACCTATTGCTGGGCACTAGGTATATCTCTTACGTGCATGTCTTATTTAATCTTCAGAAAGACTTGTGAGGTAGATAATGTCATTAGTGCCATGAGACATTGAGGCTTTGAGGATTAATTGATTTGTGCAAAGTTGTGAAGCCAAGATCTAAAGCCGAGGTAGTTTAGTCTCCTGAGACTTTGCTAACTACCATACTAGACTGCTGCCCACGTACACTCACAGGGGACTCACCATCAACCGTGACTTGTATCTTCTGACTGGCGGATAGAGTTCCATTTCCCTGAATGTTGACCTTCACGATGTAATTGCCTTCATCAGGGAACTGTAGTGGGTTGATAAGCAGCGATGCATTGGGTGGCATCATGGTGAACTTGTGTTGGTATTCCAAGTCGGGAACCACAGACTTATTCACAGAGCCCAGTAAGTATTTGGGCATCGTGTGGGGTCTCTCAAATAGCCATATGATCTGGATGTCTGATGCTGGAGTGTGGAAGCCATAGTGGACGGGTAGGTAGAGGGCCTGACCTCTGACGCCATGGACAGTGTGTGATGGCACTGTCACCTTCAGCCCTGAGCAAGCACCTATTGCAAAGGAAAGGAAAGTTGTGAAGACCTTGAGCCACATTTCACAATCTAAAGGGGCAAATGCAGAGAGAATCTGATCAGGTGATAATCCTTTTCAAAGAAGAGTGGCTTCTAGGTACTGACTATTCTAGTACTGGTTACATGTAGAGGTAAATATTTGTCTCTGAAACCTTCCGCACTTAAAAAACTCCACCCAAAGACTGTGCTGATTGCACAAGATAAAAAGGAAAAGCAGAAGTTATTTTCTATGATTGCTACAGAATAATGGGAAAAGGAGAACTAAGAAAGTTTACTACTTCTAAAGTCCAATGAAACCATTAAAACATTTGGAATTATGACTATATTAATGTCTGCCATATCATATCATAATCTATGTGATTTGAGAAATACTAGAGGTTATTTCCTCCTAACATTTAAAGCCGTCTGAAATAACTGAATATTCCATTATTGGAAGTTCTTCCTTTTAGCCAAATTCTTGCCAAATGCAAATATCCCAAGGAGAGTGATATTAAACCATTATCAGTCATGACCAATTATTTCCACCCAGAACAGGCATCTGGTTGGTGTATTTGAGAAACAGCAAGAGGCAGGTACAGATGGAGCACAGTGGAGGAGGAGTAGCATGATAAGATATGAGGTCAGTGAGGTGGCTGTGACAGACTGGCAGGACCTTAGGATCACGGGAAAAACTCTGGCAATTTTACTCTAAGATGGGGATGCAATAGGAGTTTCATGAACAGAAAAGGGCCATGATTTTTTTTATGTTTTATTGGACCTAGTCTAGCTGCTGTGAGAATACACAGGAATAGGGCTAGAGCAGGAACAGGAAGAACACTTAGTTAGGAGGTGACTGCAATGTAATAGGCCAGAGACAACTGCCCTGGAAACGAGGGTGTTAGTAAAAGACATTTTGGGAAAAGGCTGATTGTGACAAAAGGATTTGCTGACACTTTGAGGGTGTCAGAAACAAAGAGGATGCCAAGCTTCTTGACTCGGACCAACTGGAAGAAAGGAATTGCAGTAAATAAATTAATCATGGGGAAGACTGTGAGGAGAATAGTTTTTTGTGGGGAAGATGAGGATTCAGTTTTAGGAGTGTTCATTTTGAGATGCCCATTAGACATCCAAGAGGCAATGTGAAATCCTGATTAATGTGAATTTAAGAGAGAATGAGGGGCCTGGAGGGCCTTGGGGCATGGAGCTCTGCCCAGTGGATAGCCCTGGGCAGTGCTGGGGACTTTTGGGCCCATGCATTCACTGGTGTATCTTCAGGTTTCTTCCTAGTTTCTGGCAACTGGAGATTTCCCCATCTTACCTTAAGCCATGATATATTATTTTATTTCATTTAGCATTTTTATGTATTTGCAGGGGGAAGAGAGTCTTCCTTAGCTCAAGTTACCATGTTGCTGGAAGCTCTTTGCTTCAAAATCCTCATATTAAAAGGGGCAATATGATACCTACATCATAGAAACATTTGACGTAGTAGAGGAGAGAGTGAGAGAAATTTAAATGTGGAATATTTTGAATGATGAGAGAAAAAATAGACAATAGAAAAGAAACTGTAGACAATGAGTATAGACAACACTTTTGGGAAATTTTGCTGTGAAGAGGAGCAGAGAGACGGGACAGAAGCTGGAGAAGGATCAAAAATGTGAAATAAAGAGAGTTTTTTGCTACTGGGAATGTTTCACTGGAAAGGGAAATGTTGATGAGGCAGAATAGAGATGGATGAAAGTGGAATAAAATCCTTAAGCAGGTGAGAAGAGATGGAAATTAGATATAAATAGAAGCATTTTACAATTTTAAATTTCTCAGATACAAAATGTTTATCCTCTTTGATCGCTTCCACTTTTTCATTTTTTTCTACGTTTTTTCATTTCATTCTACTAGAAAGGGAGTCTTTAAGCTTCATCCAAGTCATGTCATGAAAGGCCATCAATTTTAAAAAGGGAAAGGTAGAAAGGTCTGTTTGCCTTTTGTGATTATTTCCTTGGAAAAACTCAAAGATGTAGGTCTGCCGCTATGAGGAATCCAGTTCTACCAACAGTAAATTTATCTCCTTCCTTCCCAGAGTGGAGGTAGAAGTAGATTCCCACAGTTTGGGCCTTTGGCTAGCTATTAGTAGAGAGTGAGACTCTGGGGTTGGCAGAGAAGTTAGAGCAAAGAATCCAAGAGGAGAAAACACCAAAGAGGAAGATAGTTGGTTAGAGGGAGAAGAGACTCCTAGACTTGCAACTGAAACTTACCATATGGTCTGAAAAGCAGATGACTTAAGAGAAACATAAAGACATGTCTTATTGTCTCTTTGGCCTCTGTGTGTTTTTGTGATTAACTTCTAAGAATTTTGTTTCTTCTGATAATGGACCTACTTGCACACTTTGGGGATTGGTCCATAACAAAGCAGTTACAAAGATGAGAATTCCCTTCTGTATTCTTTTCTGCCAAGTGTAAGACTATTAAATCTGGAATTTTTCCTAATTTGAGTGATTAGAAAAAGAGAAAACTGGGTGCTGGGAATTCTAAAGAGGAGATAAAGTGGATTGCAGAAAAGAAGTAGTGGTTTTCACAAGGAAATAGTAGGAGAGAGAAAGAAAGATGAGAGAGAGAAATCTACGTCTCAAAATTAGTGATGTCTAAGATATGTGAAGCAGAGGCTGACAGTCGGGGTGAAACTCTCAAAGTCATAGATTTATTAAGATTGGGCCTTTGGATGGGAGATCAGCACAGGAAAAGATTCCGCTTTGTCTGTCTGTTTTCTGCACAAAACAAAATGCATTTATATGTCTTTCATTGAAGTTGAAGATAGGCAGTTCCTGACAAGTTCCTGGTAAGCAACAATAAAAAAAATAGGTTCAGTACCTGTTATTACTAACTAAGATATGTAAATTGGAACTTTCACTGTATTAAGTGTGTTGCTCCCTCCTTTTTTTTTACTTGTGTAAATACGAAAATATTTACAAGGGTTTCATGGCTCACTCCTGATCTTGGACTCCCATGTTCTATGTCCGCCATTGAGTCTTAAATTCATCGCTTGCAAATAGCCCTAAAATAATGATTTTCAAGCACCTATTCTCTTAACTTGAAGATTACTGTGCTTGTTACTTTAATAAAGTTAAAGATCTACTGAAATATGAAGTCCTAGTAAAGGACACATACTTGGGGTAAAATGGTGGCTGGTCAGTTACGTGACCTTAAATAAGTCATTTTAATTTTCAGACTCAGTTTTCTCATGTGTGAATAGGAGGTAATTAATGTCGGATAAGGTGTAAGGCCTTTCTCGACTCTCTTAATTTTATGTTATTGACATCCTGAGGTGCTTTTCTAAGGGTAGCAGCTACCAATATTTGAAGGTGAAGGGCCCAGAGAGTTTTGAGAGGACCCAAATTGAGAGAGGGCCTAAATAATTTTGAAGAATTGAGTCCCAGTTTTTGGTTCATTTATTAACTTGTCAATCCTTGGATATCCTTTAATAAAACAGCAATTCTGTGTTTTTTAGAAAGAAATCAAGGGGAATGATGGAAGTCTGTATAATTGCCTTGGGAATGCACTGGAAAAAGCTGCATGGCTGCTAATAGGGAGCAGTTTTGTCATGGATGTATTGGTTCACTTAGGACATTTCACAACTCAGCCTAGAAACCACCACTAGGCTGAGAAGGTCTGAATGCATTCTGACCAATTTGTGCTTGTCATTTGGGAAAGCCACTGCAAAAGTCCTTCTCTGCTTTTTTTTGTAATTGACTTCCTTTGTAGTTATATTTGAAAAGATTGATTGAGACTTATTTAATATTCTGGAAATGGTTGGGAGGCACTATATTACTGTGGGGTGACAATATCGCTGGAATAGAAATGTTGATGACTTTTGGATCTTGACCCAGAATGTTGAATCTTAAATATGAAAAGACCAGTTAGAGAGTCCATGACTAAAATTATAGGAGGAAAATTTTATTTAATGAAATACTAAATACAATATAAATATTGAAGCTCTGAGAAAAAATAAAACTACATTAGTAGAAGAAGATATTTTATATAGCATTTATGATCATTATTTAGGGGGAAAATTAGTTTTGGGGTCTATTTTAGACTGCATCATGTAATAATACCTTAAATAATATATTGCCATCAATATCTCTGAATAGGTTCAGTGCTTTCTTATTAAATGAAAAGTTTTTTTCAAATATGTATGCTTTTTCAAATGTTTTTATGACAGTGAGAAGTAGCACAGCTGTTGCAGTAACTATTTGCTTAGAGATTGCCTATCCAATTTTTTATCGGATAAATTATAGGTAGCAAGTTATAAGAATGTCAGCAGGGAATGAAATTTTCTTTACACAGTATCTTATCTCAGCCACGTGAAATCTCTTCACTGGATGTGAACCTATCAATATGATACAATCTTTGCTTGTAGTGAAATTTGGGAATAAACAGATAATTGAATGCTTCCTCCACATTCTAGGAGCACATACTCTCTTATCATTGATGTGTCACCCACTACAGATGTGATGAATTCATGCTGTCAAACACAGCAGTTTACTAATGTGAGAAAACTTAGCTTCATTTTGAGAAATTTTCAAGTGCTCTTTTCTAGTTGTATGAGAAAACCCAAAGGACTAAAACTATCGATTTTAGAAAATCATCCTCTGCATGAACAGATAAACTTCAAGAAAATAAATAATATAAAAAGGCCGGTTGTGGTGGCTCATGCCTGTAATCCCAGCACTTTAGGGGACTGAGGTGGCAGATTGCTTGAGCCCAGGAGTTTAAGACCAGCTTGGGCAACACAGCGAGACTCCTGTCTCTATTTGAAAAAATACAAAAACAAAAATAATAAATAATATAAAAATTGATGAAATTTAAATTTATTTTTAATAGTCCTAATATTTAGACTTAAACGGAAATTTAAATTCGATTTTATTATTATATTCAGTATTACTTTCTGGGTCTAACAAACAAAAACTCTTATAAATTATAGTTCTGTTAAAAAAATCTTGACTTTTTGCTTGTAAGGCATTACACAAATCTGGAGAAACATTTATAATACTAATCATAATCTGACATACAAAATTGCAGCAATGATCCCTCCTTTACAGACCCTCTTACATTGTATGACAATAGCACCATAAAAAAGTATCCAGTGTTAAGGTACACTTGAAGTCCTACTGTAGAAATTATCTATATTCCGGCAACAAAGGACTCCCTAGACCGGTTTCATTGTATTGAATATAAACATCAGATTTCACAAAGTGACCTCTGCTGTAGCTCAAAATAGCTGGCATTTACTTCCCTGTTATCATGCGTGGTATTAACAAGCATAACACAAGTATTGTTGACTGAAAATAAAATCTTGCATCTTTAGAGAAAATAGAAATTATGATGCGTTTTGAATAAACTGTACATTTTAGGCTTCCAATTTTTAAAAATTTTTTACAAAGAAGAAACAAACAAAACTTCAATATTCCTAAAATCAAAGATTGCCAAATCATCTGTGGTCTTTACAACACACTGCCTATGGAGAAAAGCAAATTTGCAGAAGAGAGAAGGTCTTAAGGTATAAAAACTGCGTTAGCTATTTACGAACATGCTATTTTCCTAATGTACATTTGTTTTATTTTAGTTGAATTCCTTAATGAAATTGTCTCAAGTTCTTCTTAACACCAGTTTCAAAAACAACACTTATAAAATGATAGTAGTCCTACTGTTTTAAATATAAAAATAAGTGGGATGATGACCCAGGATACTTTCAAAAGGAAGAAAAACGCACAAAGGTAGGGACAGTTATAATAATTATTTACTTTTTCAAAAAATTTTAGAAAACAAAAATTGTTTGGCTTAAATTTGATAACATAAATACTGTAATGACTGGAACAATCACAACTCTGGGAAACTCAAAGACTTAAAAAAATTTACAAATTGTACATTTCAAATGTGTGAGATAGGTGCAACATTAGGTATGAATTTGAACAATAACATTTACAATGCAAACTTTAACAAAATATAAGAGTTAAAGTAAAGCTCTAAATAGCTGAAGAAGCCTCAAATTTAAATTGCTTATTTTGCTAAGCTGTTCTTAATTTTTTTAAAATGTAGCCTTTTTTGAACTCCTATCTGTTGAATATAAACAAAACAAGACATTGATTTGACTTTTAAAACTGATAAATAGGAAGAATGGAAATGAGAACATCTGGTGAAAATAATGTTGACAGACAGCAGTCGGAATGCTGGAAAGAGACTCCTTTAAACTCTAAGGATAAAGAGGAGAATGAGGGAAAATATTAAGGTAGAAAAAAAATTTTAATAGGACTAGCCATTGGGCAAAGAGAAAAGCTAAAGGCATTTTGGAGTAACAATCTTTTCAAACACGTTCTCCCTTTTGTGTAGGAAATTTTTTTGTTAGTTTGGAATCTTACCTTTGTTCCATATTTCATAAGATGAGACAGAAAACTTAAAACAGTAAACAGTTTGCAACAATATCTTTAATTAAAAAGAAAACAATTTTCATAAATTATTTGTAGTTTCACTCTAAGTGGTCACAATTTCATGGCCTATTAGAATATTTGCTGAAATAAATGCATTAAAGACTATTGAACCTATATGTAAACTCTAAAAAGAAGAAATTCATTATATTTTAAAAATATCTTAATTCTCTTAATGAGTGCTATGACAATAATTGTTATTCCAAGAAAACAGTAACAATCTATTTATTGAAACTCATTTCTCTTAAATGTTCCTGCTTCTTTGCTGAAACAGTGTGTTATTGTTAAAAGGTTCTGACCTGCTCTTCAATTATCTGAATGCATCTACAGCCTAAAGCAAATATTTACCTTATGTCCACAATTAAAAAAAAAAAACCTAACAAACAGCTAAAACACAATTCACACAGGGCCTTACCGAAGAGAAGGAGGTATATTTTGCACTGAAAGACCCCAAGTGTGTCACCGAAGGGCTCCATGAAAGCATCCTGTCCCATGCATGCAGTGCCCTGTTCTCGGTGGTAA
This sequence comes from Nomascus leucogenys, assembly GCF_006542625.1. Taxonomy (NCBI): domain Eukaryota; kingdom Metazoa; phylum Chordata; class Mammalia; order Primates; family Hylobatidae; genus Nomascus; species Nomascus leucogenys. The sequence continues at coordinate 23,727,255 of NC_044391.1, forward strand.
CTTGGACCAGCAGCTGCTGGTTTATTTGCTAGGGAAATTAGCAGTGAGGTAACAGACCCTATCTTGCCTCTTGCTTCTGTGATTTGAATACAGAATGAATGTGTATACAAAGGACACAGGGAGTGGGAACACCTGTTATGTGCTTTGCAAGAATACAGGCTTATGGCTTTCAGAAGAGTTTCTTAGCAACTACCAGTAATTGTCTATATACTTCATAAATTATACTTCGTTATTAAAAAATCACATGAAGGAAAACATCCTTTTGAGTGACTTTACTGAAAAATGGCATGTTTTCATAATGAAAGAATATTGTGAGATTTCCTTAAAAACAAAAGCTGGTTTTCCATCATGCAAAACTATGCCATTATTATTTTAAAATTAAAAAAAATTATATGAAAATTGAAGTAGCTCACATATCTGCTAAACAGTTATAAACCTTTATGAAGTCACTGACATGTAAAAATTCTACCAATGAATCAAAAGAGAGATCCAGAATACATTTAAAACGTATTTTTTCTATGCAGTGTTTCCTATTACAATGACTGATTTCATTTAATCTTTGAATTCATCTTATTTTTAAAAGCAAATCACAGGTGTGTTTCCAACTGGGACTGAGGCATGGACCATGCATAATTATAATGAAAAGCACATGCCAAGAGATAGTATCTGAGGCCACATTTTCACAGCTGATGCATAGAGGAAGTGAACCAATGATCTAGAAAGATCTTACCTCTACTGTGGTGTCCAGGTTACAGTTTTTCAACCTGGTCTCTTCATTGTCATGGCAGCAGATAGTCTAAGCATGTCTGCTTAATTTACTAAGTTATTAGTTAACCCCTATTTGCAAGAAGGCTCTGGTTCTAGCCTTGTTAAATAAAATGTTAAGGATATATCCAAATCTGCATCAAATCATCAAATCAAGTAAAATTCCTTGCATACATCAGCTTTAACAGTAAAGGCCCACTGAAGAAGTTCAATGACAAGAGGGGAAGGAAGACTATACCTCAAGCATAATTGAAGTAAAAAAGGAATGATAGTAACTTTGGAATCCAAGTTCGGAAACACTCTTTGCATTAAGGCTCTGAACTCTTCTAGAAGGACTTCTATAAGCAAAGAAAGTAAGTGGCTATTGGGAAAATGAAGTCTCTTCAGAGATCAGTCACTTTCAGATCCCTCCATGCTTCAGAAAATGGCAAGAGCTCCTCATGCTTCCCCCACCTCCCTGCAAAATAATAACAGTGCCACAACTTTCTCTGCACTATCTCTAAATCTGGTACATACATCTATTGCAGCACTTATCTCCTTAATCTTAATATATTTCATTGGATGTTTATTTTCCCTCTGAGCTCTCGAATACAGAGAATAATCTTATTCATTCATGGATCTTGGGCACGTAGCATAATGCTTAACTAGTATTTTTGTTAAGTTGTTTCTCCAGAAAACAAAACTCTAAATCCTCCTTGGCCCCTGTCTTACAATTCTCAGTTGATGCGTAAGAAATACAAATAAATTTTAATATTGGACTGCACAAAATACAATTTGGAAAGTAATATGGAAGTTCTACAGATATCACATAGGCTCCCCCAACATCTTTTAGATTGATATTAATCTCCAATTGCCTTTATTAAATTAGCTGTTTTCAGTGTTTTTCAATCTAGTGCTGGATTGTAATGAAGTTTGTTGGGTCCCTGGCAAAAAGAGAAATAAAGACAATGTACTGTGTTTTTTCCCTAGTGTTAAATATACTCAATATAAAGGAGTTTTTTATTCTGAGAGTTTCTTTGTTGTATTTGAAAATATTCCCTGTTTCATGACATAAGGTGATAGTAGATGCTACATTAAAAAATAAATGCCAATATGAATCTTACTTGTAATCTTTTTATTTCATGGCACATATTGAAATATAATACGGCACATCTAGGCAAAGGGCTACTGGGATAATCATGACAAAGCGCCCTCTAGTGGTAAACTGTAGATATAAACTCTTACCTGCTGGAGTAACTTCTGATTTCAACATGTTTATACAGGAAGTGAGAAAAAGAGTGCTGAAGCTTAACTTCAACAATTGTTAATTTTTACATGATTCTTAAAAATAGTTTGAAGTGTTTTATAATTATAAGAATTTTCCTACCATCCATATCTCACATCACACCTGTAACCCACTGGGAAGTTCTGCTGTATCATTTCCAGTCAGGAAAAAAGGGCCTATAGTGTTACTGTTTACCAATCTTAGTTATATTTGCCTTTAAAATGAGAAGGCTGATTAACCTAAAACAATCTATATCCATGGTGATTAAACTGCAAGCAATGCAAGGAGCCACTGGGATAGAGTATGCGTGTGTGTGTGCACATGCATTTACAATGGGATATGGACACATATACTGTGCAGGGGTGTGTGTGTGTGTGTGTATGTGTGTGTGTGTTTGTTGGGGGCAGGGCTTTTTATTACCTCTCAAATCACACTACACAGTTTACAGTCTAGTTTATTTAAATTGTAGACTGGTATTACTTCATACAGTAAATGCTGCATGAATTTCAAACATCCACATTTTTAATCACAAGTAGCTAGCACACGCATGTTTTGCAGTGGCAGAAACAATTAAGAAGGAGAGGTGGTGAAATGCCAAGGTCAGTGTAGATGTAGAACAGTGGGGAATAGGAACTGGGGGAAGAAATGTTTCTTATTGTTGTAATTAGTGGATTCTCTCCAGTTTGCAGGGAGAGTTAGCTGCCAGAGGAGGCTATCACATATGCCTATGCCTGTGCTAGTGTTCACTTCTGTGAAGTCTACAAAGCTGCCTCGCGGAAGCCTTGATCTATCTTATGTGGCTGCTAAACACTAAACAGTAATGTCTTTCTTCCTGGGCACCTCTGTAGGTCACTACTTTACCTTCGGCAAGTGTTCTGTTTTCTGTTATGGCCTGCTCAAGAAGTGTAGTCACATCATCTTGGAGGGGCTGCATCTCTCCATTGCTTTGGTATTTGTGGAGTGGTAAGAAATTGGCTGGGCGCGGTGGCTCACGCCTGTAATCCCAGCACTTTGAGAGGCCGAGGCAGGTGGATCACGAGGTCAGGAGATAGAGACCATTCTGGCTAACACGGTGAAACCCCGCCTCTACTAAAAATACAAAAAAAAAAAAAAAATCAGCCGGGCGTGTTGGTGGGCGCCTGTAGTCCCGGCTACACGGGAGGCTGAGGCAGGAGAATGGCGTGAACCCGGGAGGCGGAGCTTGCAGTGAGCCGAGATGGCGCCACTGCACCCCAGCCTGGGCAACAGAGCGAGACTCCGTCTCAAAAAAAAAAAAAAAAAAACAAATGTTATCTTTCTAATCAAACCTGGATCTCAGCTTTTATTTAAGCTTCTAGACATTCCTCCTGTTTTGGGCCATTAGAAATATGCCCTTATCCTACTTTACTGCTAATCTTATTGCCCTGAATCAGATCAATTTACTTAACTCTTGGCTCTGCACTCCTTTACCAAGGAATTGGTATCCAGCAAACCTTCCCCAAGATTTGTTGGCAGACCATCTAAACCTTCCATTATTTTGCACTGGACTATCACTAACAACAGCTCTCAGGTAAATGTGAAAGTCCTGAATAAATCTTAAAAATAAATACCTTTTTGAAAATTGGAAAGGAAACAGCATGTCAAAACTTTTAAAAAGTGTTTGTTAGGATGCCAAGTTTTTTGTTTTTTTGAGCATAGACAGGTAGAAATGAATAACGTAAGATTCAATTATTTCATATAGTGTTAAGGTATGCTGAATTAGAAAATATAGTTTATTTAGACATCAGCACTGATTTACTTTACAAGCTTTCAATATTATAGTTATAGCCTTCGAATATTTAGAAGACTGTATCCATTTTTATCCATATCTCCAGTTTATAGGAAATAAACTAAAATGTAGAGTTTTTGAGTGAAACAAAGTTTTAATACTTTCTTGCTTTTTCAGTGTCAAATAGATAGGGATAACACTCATTTTTCAGAATTTGGCCAATAGAAATACACACATTAGATAAAAAAATCTTTTTGGGGGGATCATCTTTAACTTTGTGTATTTGAGTATGTGAGGGAGAAAATTCCGGGGTTGAATCTGGGTTCTAGTCCTAGATCAAGCTCTCATGAAATATGTGGTCTCGAACCCTTATACAGATACGTTTTCTCATCTTTACAGCATGTATTTGACATGCTAGAGCTGGACTGCCTTTAAGAATCACTGAAGATTTTAAACAAACATCCCCAAAGAAAACAACAATAATAACAGCACACACCTCAGGTGAATCTCAACACTTAGGTTTGAGATCTACTGAACTCGGATCACCCCTAAGATATGCTTTTAAACTAAATTGTGAACTCCTTGTGACCACAACCATAGATTATTAATCTAAAGTGCTTACTTTAGTGTTGCCTTGAGCTCAAAAATCAAGAAATGTTTATTGACTTGGGTTTCATTTTATAGGCTAATATGGCTGGCAGTTTTTGTTTCTTTTGATGCTTTCAGGGACTTCTAAATATTGCAGATTTTCATATACAAAGAACAGTCTGACAATTAAGATTAGAGAAGGTAAAGAATAAACTAAACTAGACTTGCCCTAAATGTGATCAGAATTTCTTTAAGGGGTTAGAAATAACAGAGTCAGAGAAGCATATAGGTAAACATATAATTTCAAAGGAATTGCTGAATGCAGTGATGATACAAGTATGCACAAGGTGGTTCTGTTGGAGTAGAGAACTGGGCAGAATCAAAACTAATAATACCTCATAATTGTATAGTGCTTTACAATTTATACATTTCATTCACCTACATCATCTCATTTATCCTTACAAAGCCCTATGTAAGATATTACAACCTCATTTGTAAGAATTAATAAAACGAGGCTCTGAGGGGTGAGAAAATAGAATTTCAGAATCAGAAATAACCTCTGTCAGTGTCCCCCAAACTTCAGTCATTTGCAAATCAACTTTATTAGTTTTGCCATATCTGACTACCACCCATACTATTGTTTACCTAATATTTTTATTAGGTTGATACACTTGAACTTTTTTTATTCTAAGAAATATTTTTGAAATTATGGGTCTGTGTCATACTTTTAAAAGTTAACATTATAATAAAATAAACTTAAAAATATTGGTGCCATGCTTTAGAACTTTCTTCAGCACAATACATGAAAATCTTAACACATCTGATGACCAATCCTTCAGTTTCTGCTTGCACATCTGCAGTAATCTTAGGCAAGTTCCTTAATTTCGCCATACCTGCTTCGTCATCTTTAAAATGGGAACCCACAGGATTCTTGTGTGTATAAATGAAATCGTATATTTAAAGCTATTACCAGTTCCTGACAGGTACTCAGCTTTCGATTCGGTAAGTGTTAGCTATTATTGTTAGCTTTACGGCTGCTTTCTTTTTCTTCTTCTTCTCATATTCTCATAATTGTAAAGTCCTTTTAAAATTGTGTCCCCAAAGACACTCCTGTTCCTTTCCCCAATTTAACTAAACTGCCAAAAGTTGAAAAGAGGACTTTAAAGTGACACGTGTACTCGTTATTGTTGTCGTATTTCCCGTCATCACTGCTTTAGAGTACGGAGGTAAAATAATAGGCGGGCGTCGAAATCCTTCGATTTTAGAGCTTTTGCAGGGGATACCAAGACTGAGGTAGAACAGCCCTAAACCTGGAGGGCCGCCTATTGGGCAACCTGGAGCACACCTTTCCTCAGGCCAAACCCAGAGCGGCCGGGGTAGTCTCGAGTTCTCAGGTCACCCCTCAGTGACAGCCCTTTCTTGAGTTCCTTCTCCTTCGCGTCATTCTCTCGTTCTCCCACCCCGCCCCTCTAGACCCAGGTGAGGTTTCCTCCCTCACACTCCTAGGGGACATCGCGTCAGTCTGGCTTATATATTGTCTCCTCTGAGTTTGATCTTTCGCTCAACGCCTAGTCACCTGTGACTTAGGTTTCCGTCTCGCCGAAGAGTAGCTAATACCTAGGGCAAGCACCTTCGTAAGACCGGCGATTGCAGTGGTCGCTCTGAGCAGTAATATTTACCGGCTTAACTGAAGCACCCGCTCTTTTGCTTGCTGGGAGATGTAGTCCCCGGGTTGGCCGCTTTAGTTCATTGTTGCTACCGCCGGCGTTCAGAAGACTACAGTTCCCAGTATGCCCAGGGAAAGACAGGCTAGCCTGAGTCGGCGCCTCCACGTGACAACCCACTATGGCTTCCCAGTGTCAGGGCCAGCTGTGTAGTGGCTGGGTGTGATTTGTTAGCTCTTTGAAGCAGGGTACCCTCCTCAGGATTTCGACATGCAAAAAATCAAATCTCTCATGACCCGACAGGTAAGTCGTGGCGGCTGAAGCAAAGGCTCCTTTCATCTCGGAAGTGAGAGGAGCCGAGATGTTCTGTCCCCAACCAGTGGCGGGCGGAGATCTAAGTTATGGGTGGTGGCAGGTGTCAGGGGGACTGGGAAGCCGGGGCATACCCTAGAAAACTCACCTGGGCCGCCTGGATTGGAGCACTGCTCCAGCGGGTACCAGCCTCCCAGAAACATTCGTTTAAAAAGAAGTCATTGAAGGAGTCAGGATATCTTTGTCTCCCCTCCTCCTCTTTTTGCCATCGTCCCACAACAGCCCCAGCTTCCTTGCAAGGTCTTCCGCATCCAGGCTGTCATATGCGAGCTGATAGCCTGGGTAGGGTGGTGTGGTCTGTGCAGTAGAGGTGACCTGGAAAGACTGAAAACGGATGATTTGAAGACAGAATTAGTAGCTTTTGGATTTTGGGCAAGTCCCCAAACTTTGTAGTTTACGTTTCTGGATGTGAAAATAATTATTTTTGTTCATTTTATTTCACAGTTCTGTTATGAGGGTCATCAATAAGCTAATATATGTGAAAACTCCTTGTGAAATTCTACTTTAAAAAATTTATTTTTGTCATGGCAAAATACTGATCTTTTCTTTTTTTCCCAGAATGGAAATTTATGAATAAGAGCTTTGGCTATTTTGTAACCTGTCTCATAAATGTTAGGGACCTCGTAATAATGCCTCAGCTTCATTTAAGGAGTGCAGAAATTTTCTTTTATGTACTTATTGATTATGACTTTGGTTTAGGTACTTTTATTTACTTCAACTTTAATATTTCACTAGAATTGGTCATTTTATTGTTTTAATATGAAAGATAGTTTAGAGTTTTAAATCAACATGGCTTTTAGAAGTTTGGAGAATGTGGAAGGTAATCGTTTAGTGAAAGGTATATTTGTGAGTTTTTTTCTTGTTGATTACAAAAATAACTCAAATTCCACATTCTTATTTGAGAATTCACAATCTGAGAGATATATAAATAGGATACAAATTGTATATTTCTCTTGCACAACACACAAATGACCCTTACATGTTTATTTTAGTTATGTCAGATCATTTTGTTAATGTTATGAAAATATAATCAAAATGTTCTGTCAATAATAAAAATATTTAAGTAAGTGGCTAGTAACATTTGTTAATTCCTCACATGTGTTGAGTACCGGTGTTGTGCATCCTACTACTACTTACTTGATGATGAGTTTGGGTCCTGCTGTATCCTGTGGCAGCTGTGTGACTTTCGGCAAGTTACATAACATTTTTAAGCATCTGTTTCCATATCTTTAAAATAGGAATAATGTGTACCTTATGGAGTTAGCCTGATAGTGGTGTTTACATGATATAATGAAGTTAAAGAGATTAAGGCGTTAACGGAGTTCCTGGGCATTATCAAGGAAGTGCTTGAACACAGAGAACATTAGTTACATTGGCTACTTTGATGGTGGGAAAGCAGGAAAACTAGAAGCAGGCTGTTGCAGTAATTCAAGCAATAGATAAGTTCATGCTGACTTCGGTACCTGTTTGATTTTTAAATCAATATATACTTTTGTACATTATACCACTAATACCTCTAAACTGCCTTTGGAATGCTGAATTTGGACTTTTGTGCATCAGCTGTTTGATGCTCTCTCAAGTTTGTTGCCTGCCATACAGTTCAGTGTAGTTAACATTGTCATAATTTTATGGTAGCTGTGGTTGGTGTAGTTTTTTTGACCTCATTTTGTAAAACTGAGGAGAGAAAAAAATTTCAGATAGCAGTGATAAGTGTATGTCTTCTAAATGTAATGCAATTGTGCTGAAAATGGTAACACTTAAGCCTTAGTCAGTTGCTTATTGAATTTCAGCAGGTCAAACCTGTGTTTAATTGAAATGGGAAAAAATACGTTAAAGATCACATACAAAAAGCTGGAACCATACTGTGTACAAAGTGAGGTAAAATTAGGAGTTTTGCACACATATTTAAAGCTATCCTAATTATATATGTTATGGCTTGACTTTCACATATTTGATACTGATGCACAGTTCCTGAATCTATGAGGTATGAAATTAGTGTGCCTCCTGTTTACATTGAGGGTTTGAATTAGTACAGTTTATTATTGGGTTAAATTTATTAGGATTACAAATAAGTATACATGAAAGTATTTCTTTTTTTGAACGTATAGAATGTGCTAATAATATATATTGAGTTAATATGGAGAGATAGGAAATTAAGGTCTGTGAAATTTAAGTTTTGGGACATTTCAGCTGTCCTGGAATCTTTGTTTGCAAAATAGTGGGAGGAAGGAAGGCTTTGTTAGCTCTCTTTATTTAGATGAGATCTGTTGTTCATCTTTCTCCATTATGCTCACTTCTGTTCTTTCAGTCCATTCAACAAATGTTTATTGAGCAATTTGTGCCAGGCACTATTCTAAGTAAAAAAAAATAGACAAGTGTTAAGGCAGACATGGTGATAAACATTGTAGAGGAAAAGAGGATAGAAAGTCCTGGGAATTGTTGGTGATTTGAGGTCACTTATAATTTTAGATAGGATGGCCATGGAAGGCCTCGCAGAGAAGGTAATATAAAAAAACCTGAAGGGGGTGAGGAAGTGAACTCTGTGATGTGGATATTTGGGAAGGAGCATTTCCAGTGGAAGGAAAGGCAAATGCGGAGGCCCTGAGGCAGGAGCTTGTTTGAAAAATTGCAAGCGGCCTGTATGGGTGAAGTGAATGAGGATAAGAGTAGTGGGAGATGAGGTCAGGATAAGGTTAGATGACTGAGGGCAGGAAGCTAGATCACGTAGTACCTTATAGGTAATAGCAAGGTCATGGCTTTCATTCTGAGTGAAGTGGCAAATAGAGGAATGATATAATCGGACATAACACTTCAGACAGACCATTCGGACCCATGTTTTAAGAATAGATTGAAGAGCGGAAAACAGCAAAACCAGGGGAGACGAATGATGAGGCTACTATGGTAATCCAGGTGAGAGGGTGGGTGTAAGCCTTCCACCCTAGTGGTGGAAGTGTTGAAAGAGGTCAGACTGTGAATATGCTGTAAATGTAGAGGTGACAGAATTTCCTGACAGATTGGGTTTGGGCTGTGAGGGAAAGAGAAGCATCAAGGATGACTCAAAATAGTTTGGCCCCAGCAATTGGAAGAATGTAATTGCCATTTCCTCGGATGGATAAAACTGAGGGAGGAATAGATTGAGGGAAGGGACATGGTTTTTGGACTTGTTAATTTGAAAGCCTCTTAAATACTCAACTGGAGAGATACATTAGGCAGTTGGCCACATGAATCTGAATTTATGGGGCAAATCCAGGGTATAGCTAAAACTCGGGGAGTTACAAACATGTAGATTGCATATAAACTGGTTAAGATCACCAGTGGAATGAGTGTAGATATACAAAGAATCTAAGGTTGGAGCTTTTGAGAATCCAGTGTTGAAAACTCAGGAGGAAGTGGTGGATCCAGGAAAGCAGAATGAGAACATGCAGCTTGTGAGGTAAGAAGTCTTTAGCTTCCTGAATGGCACCTGGAATGTAGCAGATGCTCAATAAATATTTGTTGCATGAATGTGGGATAAAGAGAACAACCAAGAAGACTGCCTTGAAGCCAAGTAAAGAATTTAAAAGAGTAAGGAGTGATTAGCTGTGTTAAATGCTGCAGATTGGTCAAGTAAGGTGAGAGTGAGAATGAGAAATGTGCTTTTGGATTGAGCAGCGTGGAGGTCATTGGTGCCCCAACTACAGCAGTTTTCATGAAGTTGTGGGGAGGAAAGCCTGATTAGAGTGGGTTCAGGAGAAAATAGGGGGAGAGAAGTAAGGGACTGGGTGTAAACACTCTTGAGTTTTGCCAAAAGGAGAAGGAAACACAAATCATCACAGATGCTTCTTTGGATGGATAAGACATAGTTGCTGGTTTCATAAATGGAAAATGAGGATTAACGTAGACATAAGTGAAGTAGTCTGAAATGTTAATCTGATTTGGGTAAATGAAGAGGCAAGTGTTAATTTATGCTGAATTTTCTGTATGTCTAAACTGCGGAATTATCGACACAAAAATCAAATACAAAAGAAAATCAAATAGTGGTTAATGATTAGCATCAAAGTTTTAACTTAATAAAGGCAGAGAACTGTAGTTAAAACCATGACTTTATGCTTTAGAGAGATGAAGATAAAATAAGAATGACTTCATTTGTTAGTAGAAATTTATAAAACTGATAAAGTGTTAAAGATCTGTAATTCTAAAGTACAGTTGAATGTCAGATGTGCTTCGAGACATTTATGTAATTCTTCATTACTGTTTTGATAAAAGGAAAACATTTGTCATAATAAAAATATTAAGAATTATGGTTAATCATCACAGAATGCTTGAGATATATGAGACAGTATTTTTGGCTTCTCACATACATGACCTCTTTTACTTCTTTTTTTTTTTTTTTTTGAGACAGAGTCTCACTCTGTTGCCCAGGCTGGAGTGCAGTGGCACGATCTCGGCTCACTGCAAGCTCCGCTTCCTGGGTTCATGCCATTCTCCTGCCTCAGGCTCTTGAGTAGCTGGGACTACAAGCGCCCGCCACCACGCCCGGCTAATTTTTTTTTGTATTTTTAGTAGAGACGGGGTTTCACCGTGTTAGCCAGGATGGTCTCCATCTCCTGACCTCATGATCCGCCCGCCTCGGCCTCCCAAAGTGCTGGGATTACAGGCGTGAGCCACCGCGCCCGGCCTGTTTTACTTCTTATAATAGCCTATGAATGATCCTAGAATATAATGCACAGAAAGGATAGATAAGTTGTTCTAAACCACAGCAAGAAAGTCAGGATACAAACTCAAGTGGTCTGCTCCAGAGCCCATTACTATAATCACTTCACTCTACATCCTCCTAACATGTACATGGGTTTTCAATCTGTATTACTTTTATTTTGTACATTTGGCAGAAATTTGCCGTGTATTGGTATTGAATTGTTGTATGGTGACTACTTTTTCTAGATATTGGTATATATCACATTTACATTTCAGGCATTGGTTTCTTTACGGAGTAACTCTGGGGAAAGAGAAATTAAATATGATAAATTTCTTCAGGGATTTCTGTTAGATTAGTTAAGCAAATCTATACAGATGGTCCCCGATTTACTGTGGTTTCACTTAATGAATTTTTGAGTTTATGATGGTTTTATTGATATTATTAAATGTATTTTCCACTTACGATGGATTTAAAAAAATTTTTTATTTTTAGTTCAAGGGTACCTATGCAAGTTTGTTCTATAGGTAAACTCGTGTCACAGGGGTTTGTTGTACAGATTATTTTGTCACCCAAGTATTAAGCCTAGTACCTGATAGTTATTTTCCTAATCCTCTCTCTCCTCCTACCCTCCACCCTCAGGCAGTCTCAGTGTCTGTTTTCTTCTGTATGTTTCCATATGTTCTCATATGATGGGTTTATTGGAACATAACCCAATTGTAAGTCGAGGAGAATATGTACTTTGAAAAATGTTTGTTTAAAAGACATGGCAATTATACATTAAAAATATATTTTAGGGGTGGTCATGATTTTGAATCAAATTGGGAAGTTTTACTTTCATGTGTGTATATATAATGTATATAGAAGTGTAGTTTGGTAACTCAGCCTTGCCTTCTTTACCACTTTTCATGCTGTTCCCTCATGACTGTTGGTAAGAATTCAAGACAGGGAAGAACAAATCGCCCAAGACTAGTAACATACTGTTTTTCTCCCTCACTCATTGAAAGGCATATTAAACCTACTTAGGCCTTTTTTTTTTTTTCCAGTGAGCATTCCTAGAAATTTTTTTGCAGTCAATTACATGTTCCCATGGGAACAATGCGCTAATTTGTTGGAAATTGGAGCCTGACCAATGACTTCTACCTAATAATTTACTCATTTCTTTGTTGTTTACTCTGTTTCTGGAACTTTGCTAGCCACTGGGCTGCAGAGGCAAATAGGACTTTGTCTCTCCCTTTCCTTAGGACTTAAAGTTTGGAAGAGAAAGATATATTTAAAATTTAAAACTTTACTACTTTGGGCTGAGGAATAATATTGGTCTTGGAAGATGTCTTGCTGAGGTATTGTTTTGGAAAATGCACATTCCTGGCCCAAATCTAGAAAAACCTATTCATTAGGTTTATTTTAGGCCCTAGGAATCTTACTTTTAACAAGTTCCCTGGGTGATGTTGATGGACATGATCCAAGGGTTATACTGAGAAATACTGTGTTCTTTGGAGCATAGGGATTTAGGAAGGCTTTGTAGAGGAGATAATTCTGAAAGTGATGTGTTGCTTTCTCATTTCTTGGAGTGGTAAGTGTGCCTGAGAGGGAGGGGGAGAGAAGGGTGGGTGGGTTAGATATTCTGGGGGTAATGGAAGACTTGGGGTTGAGGCAGAGCACTTTGTAATAAAAAATTGTAGATATGACTAGTGATATTTTGCAACAGGGAAGAGAAAATACACATCTCTATAGTTTAAAGATAAGCAAGTTCTGCTCTGAGTCTCAAATAGTCAACATAAGCATACCATGTATTTTGGTTACTAAGGACCCCCAAAATAGGGGACCTAAAGGACAATTTGTACCATAAATCTCTCCTCAAATTAATAATAGCTAATTTTGCCTAAAAACTAATATTGCAGGGACATTAAATGTCTGCTTCAAATAGCCTATTTTTAAAAAGAGGATTTTAAAGAAAATGTAAATTGCTGATTTCTTTCTATTTTAATAATTTCCCCTGGTACAAATAAAGCTTTCAGAATCCCTCAGTTGATGTGAATATAGAAAGTACAGGGCACCAAAGAACTAAAGGACAGGTAAAAGACACTGAGATATGAGATTTCAATCTTAATTTATGCAGCATGAATTGGATACAGTGGTGGGAAATAATCAAGTAAAATGAAGGGATTACTTATATGTTTTCTTAGTTGGTTAGTATATTGTATCTGTGAATCATAATACTATTGCTTGGACTTTTTTCCTGGTAGATTTAGTAATTATTATTGTATATACAAGTGGCTTATATAGAATGCTTTTTGTTATGTAAGTTTCTTTGCTTTTGGCTGTTTTCAAATCATAGATTGGTTGGACTTCCACCATTAGTTGTAAAGGTGCCGTATAATACTCTTTTATTTTAAAATACCAAAAGTTCGTCCTTCTCTGATTTAATAATAGTACTATATGTATTAAATGATGATTGCTTTTAGAATATATCTTCCATATTTTGAAGCAGGAAAATTTCTATTTTTAAAGTGGTCATTTCTGTTTCAGTAGGTGTATTCTATCCTTTTATAATTCTTCAGCATGATTAAAATTTTCCTCATCTTATTATTTTTTTAAGGGTCTGAAAAGCCCTCAAGAAAGCCTCAGTGATCTTGGTGCCATAGAGAGTCTCCGGGTCCCTGGAAAGGTATTGAGCTACACGTGCGAGCGTGACTTTTTACTTCCTTAAGAAAATATGATTGCCTCTGGATAGTAATTGATTCACAGAAGCTTTTCTTTCCCACAGGCAGATGGTTGTTAAGATAAGCTAGGTAAATTTTTGTTGTATAGTAGGTGTAGGGCTTGTTTCATTACACATTGGGATGCAATATGTATGATTCATTATAGCAAAGCAAAAAATGCAAACTTGATAAATTTGGAATTTATTATATGAAATTCTTAGCCTGAAAGCAGTTATATATATGTGTATACACACACACACACACAGACACACACACACACACACACTCTTATTGATTTATCTGCTGTAATTTGTAGAAATACAATGAAATAGTTGACTACTGACTTTTTATACTCTTAACATTCTGTGCCAAAAATCATGATTATATTTTTGTTGTGGAGCAGAGGTTTTTGAGTAAGCATCTAAACCATAGTGTTTATACTGAATTGTATAACTTATCTCCTAGATTGTAGGAATTTTAGATTTTAATCCTCTGATATTCATGTGAATTTCTCAGTTTACAAATTTTATAAAGGTTATTTGAAAGCTAGTTGGATTCCCCTTGGAATTATTAAGTATTGTTAAATCCCTGCTGTTTTTCTGGAGTGTTGCTGCTTGGAGCTGCCCATGTGAATAGCTGCTCCATCACAGATTAAGCTGGCACTTCTGAATGTCTGTTTTTGTATTTTTAAATTTGAGAGTGATACGTGAAAATACTGTTTGTTTTCTGCATCAGGTATTTGAATACACAGGGTGGGCTTCTCTTGATCAGCAGTTTAAGGCCTCTCCTTACACCTCGGTGTCAGCTCCTTGGGAGGATGATTTCTCATCTCTTTCAGGTGCCTCACCTGCTAAAGTGAATTTTGTATTTACCGCATTGTTTTTATTTTGGGTTAGACTGAAATATATTCTCCAAATGCAATAAAATTATAACCAACCTTTTTGCATGAAATGATTCAGACAAAAACTTAAAAAAAGCATTCCATATAGTTTTATATAATGTTATTAACAATTATTGACTATGAAAAGGTTGGGAAACGAGATAGCCATAAATCCTAATTGACAATAATTCTCTTTATTTCTTTGACTTAAGAAAAAGATTATCATGCATTATGAACATACCTTGAATTAGATTGTGTTATATATTGCAGAATCAATGTCAAATTGATGAGTGAGCCTCTTTAAAAAAATACATGACTGTCTTAACAAGAACTTTCTGTTGTGTTTCCACCATGAGCCATGATGTTTTCCCAGTAGTGGTTGGTAGTGAATTTATGGTGATCTAATTACACAGTCTTCTTATTGACTGTACACCCCTAGCTCCATCAGTGACCAGTGCTGTCTGTACTTTTAGGATAACTGGCCTTGGGTGGAGTGGCCAGTCTGGGATCACAAGGTCAGCAAATATAAATGGTTCGGGTGAAGAGTAAGCCTAAAGCACTGGTCTCTTTAGCACATACTAAGAAGCTAAGTTAGTTAAATAATAAAACAGTTAATAGTAAAAAAGGTATTGATGCTGTAAGCTTACATTTAACCTTACACTAAGAAATCCCTACAAGCTTCATCTGCCTGTTTGTTTTTTCTGTGTTCTCCTATAGCATAACAAATGATGGAGGGTGAGCAGAACTTCTGCCTTCTTTCTGGGTGGTTCTGAGAACATGAGAGTTGCTGGGCCCAGAGAGTGGCAAAGCTCCAGTCAGTAAACTGAGTCTTTGGATGAGGTTTGAAGTCAGTACTGAGATCAAGAGTTAAGAAGACTCATATTCAGAAATTCCCTACACAGCATAGCTTGATGTAACTTTAGTGTTCAGTATTTTTCGCAATTTAGATATGACTTTATACTTAGATCATACACATATATTTTAATGATTTATTTTTATATAATTGCTTTGAAATTAATGTTGTTTCTAGTTCTTGATGACCTGAAATTTGATGTAATTGAAAAAGATCTTTATTTAAGATCTTTTAAAATTAAGATTAAAAGCATTTTAACAAAATGGAAAATGTTAATTCAAATGATTATTTTAAAATAACTTTTGCTTTAAATATAAAATTAATGTATACTCTAAACAGAAAACATGATAAACAGAAAAAGGTATCTAAAAAAAAAAATCACAAAAATCACCAACACTGTCAAGGTTAACATTGCCTACTGGTCTTTTCCCTATGCATATTCAACAAATTTATTGAGTTTCTATGTGCTAGAGATACTTTCTAGGGATTGGCCGTATAGCAGTGAAAAGACAAAAGTTCTCTCCAAAGGCCAAAACTTCCCTGTTGTCAGACAGCGAGCTTATATTCAAGCAGCGTTAAGGCGATTACAAATTATAATACTGTGAAGGAAACAGGGCGACGAGATAAACTCTTTGAAATTGGCAGTTATTTTACAGGAAGTACTCAGTATAGCTTTTTATAATGGTATTATAAGTTATACAACCTTTTTTTTTTTTTTTTGAGACGGAGTCTCGCTCTGTCGCCCAGGCTGGAGTGCAGTGGTGCAATCTCGGCTCACTGCAAGCTCCGCCTCCCGGGTTCATGCCCTTCTCCTGCCTCAGCCTCTCCGAGTAGCTGGGACTACAGGGGCCCGCCATGACGCCCGGCTAATTTTTTTTTTGTATTTTTAGTAGAGACGGGGTTTCACCGTGGTCTCGATCTCCTGACCTCGTGATCCGCCCGCCTCGGCCTCCCAAAGTGCTGGGATTACAAGCGTGAGCCACCGCGCCCGGCCACAACCTTTTAAAAATGGTATTATACTCTAGAAATTATTTGGAAGCTTGGGTTTTTAACTTAGTGATATATATATATATTACATAGAAAATTCTCACAGTATATTCTAGGTTTGAAAAGCAAGGTACCCATTAGTTTTGTTTAGGGGAGTACTCTTTGAACTCAACAATTTGTGCTATTTAAGTAGTCACTGTTAATTCTTATATGGAAAACTTATAAACATTAACTTCATTTAATAGCTCTGCCTCACTCATAAGCGTAGGTACAACTTTTAAAAAACATATGCCTGGTCTTCAGCAATCGGCTCCTTTCTTTTCATAGTATCTTTCTAAGTTAGGACAGGGAATTGAGAGATTTCAGTGGCATTTTCAAGAAAGAAATAGGTTAGTCTGGGTTCTGTTACATGAAAAGGTTCTAGTATAAAGGATAAGTAGGAGAAAAATATTAGGATAAATGATGGCTGTTTAAGTTTAAAATGGTCAAATATTGGCAAATTGTATGTGCTTCAACTTGCTAGAAAAAGGAGGGTAGTGAAGGAGAATTGAAGGGTACTAGGTGTGCTTGATAAGCCAGATGGTATTATTTATTTATTTATTTTAGAACTATATAAATTCAAAGTGGGAAGAAACTGTATGAACCATCTGGTACAATTTCTGCATTTTATAGACAATCTGATCCTGTGCCCCATTTTAAGAGCAGATGCAAGTCAAATGGTAATCTATATACTGGAAATTTGGAATTTGGGTGGATAAAATAGTATAGAAAAGTAGAAAACATTTAAGGTTCTTTTCAGAACTTGCTAGAAGAAAGGAAACTTTTAGACAGATTTCAGGAATTTTAGCTTAAATAGCTCAGTGCCAAGATCAGTGGTGCCCAAACTTTGCTGTACATTTAGAATCAACAGTCCCCAGGCCATGGCCAATTCCAATTAAATCACCGTTTTTGGGTGGAGGCAAGTGTCAGTAATATTTAGAGATTCCCTGGTAATTCCAGTGTAGAGCCGGGTTTGGGAACCATTGGCCAAGATGAGAATATTATCTCAAGAATGGAGCAACAGGAAGTAGAGGAACTGTTCTAAAAAATCGTTTGGAAGTTTTACTGAGAATTTTTGTAGAATAAGATAGAATGACCTAAAATTTCATTCTTTGAAATGGATTCTGTTGTATTTCAAATTAGTGGGATTTTCATGCAGAGGTAAAGATGTAAGAAATTAGGTAGTATTTTCTAAGTTTGTTGTCCATTTAAACATGAAAGGTATTTTACTTAATTGGTTACAAGAATTAAGAATAAAACTAGTATTTATTATAATATATGATAGTAGAGCCACAACGTTATCAGTTATAGAACTTATTTGGACTGTGTTTGAGAGTATTTGTTGAACCCTGATTAAAAAGTAAAAATACCAGTATTCAGAACCTTATAAATCTACATCTAGCCTTTATTAATATACACTTTCCATAGTACTTCCACAGTGGCACAGTATGAACCTGAAAAAGAGTATTGATACTAATATTGTTTTATTAATTTTTACTGAAGCATTGCCTCCTCATAGTATTCTTTAATGATAAGGGGTTTTTTTTGGCCTCAATTTAATTAACTCATAAATAGTAATGGGATTCAGCTGTCTTTACTATTACGTGATTGGTTTACCTTTGATTTTTTTTTCATGAAAGAAAAATATAGGATGAGGTGACAAAATAAATGTCTGTTGCAGTCAACATTTGAGAATATAATTGTTTAAATATAAGAAATAATTTTTTACACTTCATCCATTCAACAAATATTTATTGAGTACCTGCCTACTCTGAAGTATTTCTACTTATATGAATTCTAGGAATTTGAGCAGAATGTTTTCTAGAGTTTCTTGTACTTCTGTGGAATCAGATAAACCGATTTGACTTGACTTCTTAAAATCCATTAAAAGAATCCTAAAACCACATGCTAACTGCAGAGCTTGGTTTACAGTTTTACCAAAATTTGTGGAAAGTGTGCTTGAATCACAGTCAAGAGACATAGGTTGAAGTATTGACTTAAACATTCAGCTTGTTGAAAGTAAGTCATTTTAATGCTTTGTGCCTCAGTTTCTTCATTTGTGAAAAGATGCTATTGAACTAGATGACTTTTTTAGAGTCCTTTTTGCTCAAATGTTTTATACTTTCTAGATTGTAATTTTTGTAGGAGAAATATGATACAAGAAATATACATTCTAAATAAGTTTTTGAGCAGTTTTTGTTACAAGAATTGCATATTGGTGTCTGTATTAGAGAGGATTAGTATTGAGGTTTATGACTAGGAGAATTTATTTAGTGATTGTGATAAAGACTTTCAGTTTAGGATTATGTATCATTTAGGACAGGTGTCTTCTGCAGGTGGTACTAAGGGAGACTCTAACTATGGATCTGCAAAATCATTTAAGAGTTTTTCTTAGATGCTCATGGCTAACAGTATTTAGTTGTGTTCTTTTTAACCATTAATGAAATTATGCTTCTCATAGCTTCAGATGCTTTGAGATTCTTAACCCTTCTTTCATAGCAAATCATATAAGTTCATTCATACAGTCCATTTGGCAAACACTTATGGAACCAGGCAGTTACTAATCATTGAAGATGCAAAGAGGTACAAGACTGTTACTAACTCAACCT
This sequence comes from Nomascus leucogenys, assembly GCF_006542625.1. Lineage (NCBI taxonomy): Eukaryota > Metazoa > Chordata > Mammalia > Primates > Hylobatidae > Nomascus > Nomascus leucogenys. Next base: position 23,746,397 of record NC_044391.1, read on the forward strand.
GAGTGGGGGACACAAGCAAAAATAGATAATTGCAGAGGAGTAGAGGCACAATAGAGTTCAGCTAGGAGAGGATGTGGAGTAGGTAGAAATGTATTCAAGATCTTTTAGAGTTGGTGATTAATTTTTTTAAGAAAGATTACAGTTTTATGGGGTGAGTTGTTGAATAGAGGTTGGGGACAAGGATACTGATTAAGAAGAAAAAAGGAACATAAAGTATAGGAAATGGAGAAGGGTTACATTGGAAGGACATTTAAAAAGCAGAATTTAAGATTGATGATTTTATTAGATTTGGAAGGTGGAAGAACCTGTGAAAGGCACTGGGATTGCAGGTGCTGTGATTTTGTCTTTTCTCAGAATAGACAGTATTATTTTCTTTTAGAGAAAGTATCTGATGAGATGTTCGAAAACAAAAGAAAAACAAAATTAAGATGTACATACTCGATTTTTCTCTATATATCTTGATTTATGATGTGTCTTTTCTTCAGTGTTAGCCCCAGAAAGGACAGGCATGTGACACACATTAAAATACATCATCCTAATCACTTGATTGTGTTATAAAGCTGGATTAAAATGTGATCCAATAACCTTTTATTAAAATGTTCTATAAATCATTTTGCCCAAAACCTCTTTTTAAATTGTAACTTCAACAGTGTTGCACTAGATGGCACTAAAAGCCTGAAGAAAAATAGGGTAGGCTTTAAAAGATAAGTATTTAAAATGCACACAGAAACTGATGAACCGGCTATCTTTGATGGATTATTATTGTTGTTCTAGTGGGATTTTAGGAGAATGTGCCATTTCCTCACGTAATCAGACATCTGGCAATTCATTATAAACTTATGTGGCATATGGTTTTTAGGGTATCTGTGATCTTGAAATAAGTTTTGAATCCTGTTTCATTTGGAAAGAGATAAAATCTATTTTTGTTCAGTGATTTATGACTTTTGTAATACTGACTGAATATTGAAAACTTCATGTTTTGTTCTTACTTCTAGCTCTGTTTAGATTTTGTGACTAAACGCTTTTTTTTTTTTTTTTTTGCTTTCAGTTAGAGCCCTAACGTGATGTTAACTTTGGTAAGATTATAGCTTCTGTTTTCCCTATAACAGAATAGATTTTTTATGTTGATGAATGAAGAAATGCAAACAGTAAAAAAAAGTCTTTGATAAGATTTGCTGTGGCAAATCGCAAATCATGCTTCTAAAATTTCTCCTCTTTCCTTCTCAACATACATATACACATACACGGCATTCTGCCATTGAGTTATATAATCAGCTATATAAGCACTATGTTCTGCCACTGAGTTATATAATCAGGTGTATAATGTGAACTGTGGTCTAATGAGCTAAGTACAGAAAGAGGAGTTGGTGTGCATTTCATTTTTTATTCTATATATTTTTTGCAGAGTTTTGAAATCTGACCTATGAAGTGAAGATTTGCATTAATATTTTTGTTTGAATAAAAACCTAGTACTGAAGATTATGAGATTCCAAGCTGTTATGTGGGTTTAGAAATTAGGTTAAATTACTTTTCAAAATTGCAGAAAATATTGAGTTTAATAATGGTAAGGAAAACTGTTAAGCTGTCATAACTTTTTATAAAAGTGAATAGAATTAAGAGCCCTGAATTTGGATTAGTATTTTTAATTAGTGTGGTATTTTAGCTAATTTAAAAGTAGTGATTAAATACAAAATTAGTAGTGTCTCTTTTTTTCCTCCTAAACTTGAGTATATTCCCTTGAGTGATGAACTCTTAAGTGGAAAATTTTTTGGTAAAGTTATAGTCTAGTTCCTTAGAAACCATAAACATACTGGGAATATATTATAATATCTTACATTTGAGGGCTCAAATTGTTTTACAGATCTGAATTCCCAATTCCCATAAAACCTTTTTTGTCGTATTGAGAGGAAAAGTAGCTTGGCTAAATCAAAGAGGTTGACTTAAATCTCTAATATGATTGTTTTTCGTCGTTTTTCATAGTTACGTTTCTGATGTACATTTATGTGCATGTTCATGTAGCTTTATCTCAGACATGATCAAAATAGAAAAATAGACTAGGTGGTATTATACGCACCCTTATTGCGTGTTGTGACTGCTAGAAAAACACAGCCTCCAAAACGTTGAATTCTGCTTGGTTTATTACATTAAGAAAATATTGAATATTTATGCCTGTTTTTTGATATAGCCTAACCTGAGGCAGTGATATGTGTTAAGATGTTTTATTTTTAGTGAAGAAAATATGGTTCTAATATATAAAAAATATATTGAATGTAAACAAATCTCAGTTGTTGCATTTGTCTTTTGGCATACATGCAGACTCTCCCTTGTGACATTTTTCTATCCTGCAGAAGCCACCCTTTATTGCTTTAACCTGTTGTGCACTTTCTCGATTCAATGTTTTTACTTTTGCTTTGCTTTATATTTGTAACCCTATTCCCCCAATTTCTAAATCTGAAATTCTACCTATTCTCTCATATTTTCCAAATGCCACCGCTTCCATCAGATGTGAACCCACCGTCTGATGCCTTCATTCTGTTTGCATCACCCTCATGTTCTGCCATGCATTGTCATTGCTTACTTATTCATCTGACCCCTCCTATTATTTTAACAACTGTTTGAGGGAAAAGCTGTATTTTACTCATTTTTGTTCCTGTATGACCTAGTATGGGAAATTTTTACACAGTGGGAATTTAAAAAATCATTAAATGAAATTTTTTTGGGGGGGAAGATAAGGTTATAGAGCTTTGAAAGTAGGCATGTTAGTTTCTAATGATTGTATGGGAGAGAGATTTGATTTGTTCATTTTTTGCCTTTTATGCTTTTGTTTTCTCCTCTTTGTTATTCCAATTCATTACTTTAATTGTAGTTTTTTTCTCCAGCTTTAATTCTGGGGTGATGTTAATATACTTTTTGCTTAGTTGATTACCATTGACAGCAAGTTGTGTGGCAGCACATTTGGTAGCCTGTAGTTGTTGACAAGTTATTTTTGGATTTTCAAGTTTTAGAGAGCATTTATATCACTATTAATGATACTATGTATTTATTAATTATTATGTGACATAAAATTTATTATAAAAATATTTTAAACATTTTTAAGGCTGAAATATTTTATCCCAGACTTAGTTTGAATATCTAATGTTATTATAATTTTTTCTTAAATCACATGTTTAAATATGGTGTAAGAAGTTTCATTTGGTATTCATTTCCCCCAATTTTGCCTTGTAATTTTTTTATAGGAAACCTTTTGTTCATTTTGTTTATGTAAAATTTGGGCTCACACCTATGCATTGGTTCTATTTTAGGTGAAGAATTATGTATTTTTGTACATCTCCCACCCTAGGGAATCAGTTTCTATTAAATTATGTAGTAATTGTGTTAAGAATATGCAATCTGGTTGCTTCTGTTTATTTTTCTAATTTACATGTGTAAAATATTCCTAAATCAGTTCACATCGTTATCTCTAATTAAAAGAAAGAAACGTTTTACTAAGAGTTTGTGGAAAATTTTGACTATTGAAACAAGAACATATTGTCTTTTCCTTTCCTTTTGTCTTATATTCATTTTTTGCATTTAACTGTAAATTAATTTTAGGTTGATCAGTGATTATTATCTACGGTGTGCCTTGGCACTGTGGAGCAGCATGATGGAGATTGAAGAGAAATCTCAGTTCTCAAGAAGTGTACAGTCTGATTGAGCAGGCAGCCCTAACAGCGATGAAACATTTAGACAATGATTAGGTAGAAGCAGAGCTTTACAGACTGCTAGTTCAGTGGGACTAAAAAGAACACGGTGATCGGGATTCTAATCAGAAGGGGATTTGAATAAGTTCCAGTTCAGATGTATATTTTCACATAGAAGTTATAAAATTGTTTTAAAGGAGAGGATATTTTATAGGGAAATAATGTTACATGGGGGCATTTGTTTTAGATTTAATTCTATTTTGTATGCTACATTTCTTTTTCTGATTTTCTAGGTTTTATTCCTTTCCTTAGTCCAGGTTTCTTACACTTTAGAGTGTCAGGTGATCCATGTCAGTTCTTTGAAATTATATGGGGTTGTATGCTCTCTGTGATACTAATTGCTTAGTTCTTTAGGAAAGAATAGCATTTGACATACATATACAGATTGTACTCCTTTTACAGATTCATCATGTTTTTGAAATGTACACTTGTGAGATACTTATAAATTATATTTTTTCTTTGGCATTCTTAATAACTTTGGATATTTGTTTCACTATCATTTTGAGAGAGACAGAGACAGAGAGAGAGAGAGAAACAAAGAGAGAGAGAAAATGCATGTTTGCCCATTACAGGTGAAAAAAAAACTAGGCATGAAGAGACTAAGTTGCTGAGGGTTAATGATGGAATTGCAGCTAAAAATCCAAGCATCTTTACCTTCTTATCAATCAATTAGGTACTTTATGGAGAACCTCAGCATGGCGTTATATGTCATTGAAATTTATGCTTTTAAGATGAAAGTACTCAATCGTTGCAGTCTATTTGAATTTCTGGCTTGGCTCTATTTCTGATTTAAAAAAATCGTAGCAGTTTCTGTAATCTTCAAATATTTTGTCTTGAATGGTATCAACTGCATTTATTTGCTCATATTACTGCAGACTGCAGAATTCCTAGGGAGGCAGTGTTGCCATGTCCTCACTTGGGCCTCATTTCCTCCACTCCCTCAGCTTACAGTATATGAAGCTGATATTTCAAATGCCTGTGGACTTTTAGGGAAAGAGATTGCCAGGAAGTTCAGACCTCCTCTTCCATTTCATTTCTGACTCTCATTTCATATTTCCATTGGATGCATGGAGGCTGCCTGTTGATAGGCTAGTTGGTAACCTTCCCTTCCACACGTGTGAGTTTTAACCAAGTCTGTGTGGCAGCACCACTGTCCAGGGTGCTAAATGGTTTCATGTGTTGTAGATAAACCCCTTCAGGAATGTAGCTCCCACTGTTGGGACCCTGGATTTCTTACTGCACTCATAGTAACTGATTGCGGGCTGACTCAGTGATAGGTATGTCATTGACCTTTTTCTCAGTGTATTTTATGAGTTACTACAAAAGAGGGATTTTCTTTTCCAAGCATTTTTGATTATTCAGGTTTGATATTTATGAGTTTGCCTTCTCTTTTACGTTTATTGGAATTTTACATTTAAACAATCAACATTTTCTTGAGTTTTAGATTTGTTCTATTTGTTTAGCTTGAAATTACTAATAGGGAATAACTTTATAGTTAGTTTTACAAATACAAAATATAAGTTAAACTCTAAAAGATATCTGAGCAAGGCTCTTTTTACAAATAAAAAATATGCCCTGCAATAAAATAATCTAGAATGTCTCTATTTGAAAAAATATACTGTTCTTTGATCTTTCACAAACCTGACAAAAACAAGCAATGGAGAAAGGATTCCCTATTTAATAAATGGTGTTGGGAAAACTGGCTAGCCATATGCAGAAAGCGGATCCCTTCTTTACCCCTTATACAAAAATTAACCCAAGATGGATTAAAGACTTAAACGTAAGACCTAAAACTATAAAAACCCTAGAAGAAAACTTAGGCAATACCATTCAGGACACAGGCATGGGCAAAGACTTCATGACTAAGATGCCAAAAGCAATGGCAACAAAAACCAGAATAGACAAATGGGATCTGATTCAACTAAAGAGCTTCTGCATAGCAAAAGAAACTATCATCAGAGTGAAAAGGCAACCTACAGAATGGGAGAAAATTTTTGCAATCTATCCATCTGACAAAGAGCTAATACCCAGAATCTACAAAGAAATTAAACAAATTTACAAGAAAAAAACAACCCCATCAAAAAGTGGGTGAAGGATATCAACAGACACTTCTCAGAAGAAGACATTTATGCAGCCAACAAACATATGAAAAAAAGCTCATCATCACTGGTCATTAGAGAAATGCAAATCAAAACCACAATGAGATACCATTTCACGCCAGTTAGAATGGTGATCATTAAAAAGTCAGGAAACAACAGATGCTGGAGAGGATGTGGAGAAATAAGAATGCTTTTACACTGTTGGTGGGAGTGTAAATTAGTTCAACCATTGTGGAAGATAGTGTGGCAATTCCTCAAGGATCTAGAACTAGAAATACCATTTGACCCAGCAATCTCATTACTGGGTATATACCCAAAGGATTATAAATCATTCTATACAGATAACATTGGCACTATTCACAATAGCAAAGACTTGGAAGCAACCCAAATGCCCATCAAGGATAGACTATATAAAGAAAATGTGGCACATATATACCGTGGAATACTATGCAGCCATAAAAAAGGATGAGTTCATGTCCTTTGCAAGTACATGGATGAAGCTGGAAAGCATCATTCGCAGCAAACTAACACAAGAATAGAAAACCAAACACCGCATGTTCTCACTTATAAGTGGGAGTTGAACAATGAGAACACATGGAGGGGAACGTCATACACTGGGGCTTTTTGGAGGGTGGGGGGCTGGGGGGGGATAGCATTAGGAGAAATACCTAATGTAGATGATGAGTTGATGGGTGCAGCAAACCACGATGGCACATGTATACCTATGTAGCAAACCTGCACATTCTGCACATGTACCCCAGAACTCAAAGTATAATAAAAAATAAAAAAGAAAAATATACTGTTCTTTAACTGACCAGATAATTTTTGTACATTTCCTTAGTATTTTTATTGTATTATTTTAATTACTGTAAAATGATTTAAAACAATAGTTCCTTTTTGTGTATATAAATGTATTTGAGGTTAATTTGAATTAAAAATCACATGGCTAACTTGTTATATGTCTATAATAATGTCTTGATTAACTAGTGTGGCAGGGGAGTGGGTATCTGAATTGTAAAAATTTACTAGTTAACTGAAGCTTTATCTGATTATGTAGTGAAATTGCATAGGATAAGGATGCTGACATTGGGTTTAGGGATTTGTCTGTTATGCTCTTTTTCAAATCCACAGAACCTCCATTCTGTATCACTAGAAAGAAAGCATTTTATCATATAGAGAAGTTTAGGTTCATAATCAGATCATTAATTGTAACAGCAATCCACTTTGAAGGAAGCCTCATAGAATTACAGAACTAAATTTGTGAACCTTTTCTGGAGCCACTGTTTCTTAGCTGAGTACTGAGATATTTTTAGCAGAGTTGATGTCTTCTGCTCAGGGCTCCAAAGTTGATTGTGACCCAGAAGTTATCGAGGTGTTCTTCCCTTATTATCTGTGGTGAGACAGATTTTAGAATATTATTAAATAGTAAAATGTATATATCTGTGATATGTATGTATGATAGGTTTAGGTAGTCACTTTTTTTTCTTTTGTTGAACATTAAAATTTTTATCAACCTTGTTGACATGCAAGGAATTGAGAATAAAATCTGAATATTCAAGCTGGCTAGTTTTCTTCTGTAGTTATTAGTGTTAACGGTTGGCTAGTTCCTGATTTCCTGTGAACTTTTCTGGTTTCTGTTGGTTCCAGGTAGATGTGACTGTTAAGACAAATGATCATTTATTTCCATGCAGATATAATTTTAACAGCTACAATTACTATAATTGTGATTTTTTTTTTCTTAAAGGAAGAATTCAGGGAACTTCGAGAACAGCCAAGTGACCCTCAAGCTGAACAAGAGCTTATTAATAGTATTGAACAAGTATATTTTTCTGCGGATTCATTTGATATTGTTAAATATGAGCTGGAGGTAAACAGAATTTCATTAAAACATAGCTAAGGCCTATTTTGTTCAGTGATTGGATTTGTGAGATTTGAATACTTTTTTGAGGCATTTATGTATTTTTGGTACCAGAATAGGTCTGTGGTTACCACATTGTGATTAAATCAACTGTCAGCATTGTTTAGCGATGAAATTATTATTTTTTAGATGTAACTTTAAATACAACCATTCAGGGAAACATTTCTGTATTTTTGGTTTTCAATCATTAGTATTTAATGTGTTAGTATGCTGTTTCTATCCTATTTTATATTGTCTATGTTTAGAGAAGCTCAGACTTTTAATTATGAAATATGTATTTACATAATTGTTTAGTGATGATAAAAATTCTTATGCCATAGTGTTTATAATACTGACATTTTAAATTTATAAGAACTTTAACAAAAGTCAGAATAGTGAAATTTAGTCTTAGATACAACCAAATGCTATATGCATATATACTTTGTATGCATTATTCACAGTCAGTCCCCAACTCAGTTTGAAGTTTCATCAATCAGTTGACTGAGAGTGTTTCCCTGTATACGGTATGCATTTTTTGGTTAGTTTCCCATACTGTCCTCTGAAAGCTGATGTAATCCAGAATGTAGTCCAACAACTGTCACACAGTAGTACTTACGGTTTGTAATATTCCAGAGGAGAAATCTGTTTTGAGTTCTATCATAAACAAATAGAGATATATCTGTGGATGGTAGAGTTGGGGTTGGGTTAGTTACTTTCTCACGTTCTCCTATCACAGGCCATGGCAGCAGTGTCTGTCAGCCTAGGGTCCAGAGTCCCCAGTGGTAGTGGGGTTTCTCAGAAGGCAGAGCAGCAGCAGTGGAGGTAACAAGGCTGAATGAGGGATGGAACCAGAGGTCTGTGTACTAAAGATGTATAGGCTTTTGTGGTTGGAACCTAGGAGGGAGGTTGGGAGGACAGGCAGCATGGAGGGCAGTGGGATGTGACACTGTTTTGTATGCACAGTTTGTAGTTCACTAGTCAGAAGGGTCCAGGTAAATGAAACCAAATTAAACAATTAATTTTTTCCTCTTCATTCATGAATTTTTTTCTGTAGAAGCTTCCACCTGTTCTCAATTTGCAAGAATTAGAGGCGTATAGAGACAAATTGAAACAACAGCAAGCTGCAGTAAGTAAAAAAAAAACACATTTCTTTCTGACAAAACTCTAGATGCAACACAACAGAGAGGTATAATGTTTGCAGATTTATGGTTTTAACTAACAATTAACATAGAAACAAATCTTGTTATTTAACATGACTGATTCAAATGATGCATTTATATTAAAAATTTAATGAATATGGTTTTCCTTATGTTACCTTGATAGATTTGCTTCTAGAACTTGGAATTTTCTCTCTGGAATCCTAAATGTGATCAAAGAACTTTGAACTTTGTTTTAGATTAGTAAGTACTTTTAGGCTCCTTGTCATACACATATGATTTCCCTACCCATAGTTTTGTAACTGAGTATTCCTTTTTGTTTTTTGAGACAGGGTCTTGCTCTGTTGCCCAGGCTAGAGTGCGGTTGCACGATCATGGCTCACTGCAGCCTCTCCCTTCTGGACTCAAATAATCCTCCTACCTCAGCCTCCTGAGTAGTTGGGATTACAGGCATGTGCCACTAGTCTGGCAATTTTTTTAATGTTTTGTAGAGATGACATCTCACTGTTGCCCAGGCTGGTCTCGAACTCTGGGGCTCAAGCAATTCTCCTGTCTCAGCCTCCCAAAGCACTGGGATTACAGCCACAAGCCACTATGCCTTGCCCTGTAATGGAGTATTCTCTCAGAATAAATGTCCCCCTGAGATTCAGAAAGTCTGAGTTGTAGTCACGATTTAATTATGATGTCGAGTAAATCATTTAACCTCAGTGACTCCCTTTTGTTTATCAGTAAAGTGATAGGTTAGGCTTGCATTTTCTTTAATGTAGTAAAATTCTCTGATTCTATAATTTTTTCATGTTAGGCTAAACCCACTTTATGAAATTCAAACTCTACTGTAGGGATTCATTAATGGTAGCATGTGTATTAATTTTTTTCAACAAAAGGACCAGTAGTAATAAGTTTATCTGTTCGAATTTAAGATATGATTTTTAATAATACAACTGGCAAACAAAGGAAGGTACACTTTTCTGTTTCACTCAGAAGTCTCAGTGGGTGCTAGGGTCTGCTTGGAAGTAGCAGTGGTGGTATAGGGCAGTCTTGGGCAGGAGAAGGGATTTGAGCTCTAGAGCAGTGGTTGCCAATTATTTTGGCACCAGGGACCAGTTTTGTGGAAGACAATTTTTCTATGAATTGGCAGGGGTGGGGTGGGGATGGTTTCAGAATGATTCAAGTGCATTTCATTTATAGTGTATTTTATTTCTATTATTATTACATCATAATATATAATGAAATAATTATACAACTCAGCATAATGTAGAATCAGTGGAATCCCTGAGCTTGTTTTCCTACAGTTAGATGGTCCCATCTGGTGGGAGACAGTGACAGATCATCAGGCATTAGAGTCTCATAAGGAGCACACAACCTAGATTCCTCGCATGTGCAGTTTACAGCAGGGATGAGTTAGAGTTCTTAGGAGAATCTAATGTCACCGCTGATCTGATGGGAGGTGGAGCTCAGGCTGTAATGCAAGTGATGGGGTGCGGCCGTAAATACAGATGAAGCTTGGCTTGCTCACCTGCCACTCACTTCCTGCTGTGTAGCCCAGTTCCTCACAGGCCACAGACCGGTACTCTCTATTACTAGACAATCCTGTGGAACCTTTGGAATTCTTAAAATGATATTTAGGATTAACATTGATATTTTTTCATTAATTGAAGTCTAAAAGCCATTTAAAATTTGATTTTCTTAACCTTAATGGAATTCCTTTTTTCTAGACAAAAACAATGAGTGTATCTAAAAATTGATTTATGTAATTTCAAAGATGCTTGAAGCAGATTAAGAAAATGTGAAAGGATTAATGCAGTAGTGTAGTGGGTGTGCAATGTTTTGTTCTCAGTTGGCCTGAGGAAGGGGAGCCAGTTGTGTTTCTGGAGCAAACATTCCCTAAATACCTTCTGTGTGTCCTGCTTCATGCCTCATGTGCTATTTCTGTTAGTGAAGTTGGCAGGGACCCTGAAATGGTGGAATTAGAGCCTCATGTTCAAAATCATTATACTTCTAACTTGCATACATTAATATTATTCATAGAACAATACACACAACCTAAGATATCTTCATAGCATTGCAAAAAACATGTTTTCAGCTTTTCAGAAGTGGAGGACCAAACGACTTGCTTGTCTTCTTAGGCAGCATAAAGGATCTAAAGGATACAAGCAAGTTCTTTTTCCCAGATACTGTCTCCATAAATTCAGTTTATTAAAAATCTGCTTAACAATTTCATCTTTTTCAATCAAATCCTATTCCCTTAAAGATGGTTAGACTTTTTGGTCAATATTAGGTAAATCAGATAATGATACACATATTATTAACAATAATAATGACCATTTATTGAGTTTCTGTTAAGGACCAGGACCTGTGCTATGTGCTTTATTATATTACCTCTTTTACCAATTTCATAGCCCAGGGAAATGTGTATGACCATAGTATGCCAATATCTGCTCCCAAAGTTATTGGGGAGATCTATGGAATGTTCTTTTAAAAATTCAAATGTAAAATATCATAGAAAGCATGAAGCTTGTTCTTTTATTTCCTTTGTTTGATTACATCTTCTTATAGGTATCTAAAAAAGTGGCAGATTTAATCCTTGAAAAACAGCCTGCTTATGTAAAGGTAGGGTAATATTTGTTATTTTTTGTAGTAGAATTTTTAAATGTTTGAGTGATTTACATTTGAAACTGTTAAAATATTGTATTTTTTGTCAATAATTCTATAGCAACATATTGACTGTCTTTGGGTGTGTTTGTGTATATGTATGTATGTATGTATATTTTTCTTTTTCTTTTGGGGTAATTTACCAAACTGAAGAAGCGAAGGGTTTTTATATATGATTCTAAAGTGATCCCTTGGGTTTTTCAAACTTTAGAAGAGCCAGTGAAAATTGCTCCCATTAACATTTAAACAAATAGATTCACCAATATCGACCACTCATTGGCAATATAACAATCCAGCTTTAAAATATGATAAAATTGGTACTGTCTAACTGAATCTGTTTTCATCAGAAAATCAGAGCCTTCAAAATCCATTGAAATGTCTACCAATGTTCAAATGAAGACTTTCATTGTCAAAGCATCTTAGTAAACAGAAATCATATTTGTCATATCCTTTAATTACCTTGTGAAGTTCTCTTGGGTAGAAATTTAAACAGATATATTACTGGTATTTGTTTATTCCTGTCTACAACAAGTTGGGTCTAGATTTCTTTACAAGCAATACTGACTAAATATTTTGTCATCTGTCATTGTGAAAATCAGTTACAAGTAGTCATTTTAAATAATTTTGTGAAAAATATACTAATAGTTTTCAAGTTCAGGTATTTTTGTTGCTACTTTGTTTTTCAAGCAGGTTTTCTTTGAATCTGACTAGAGTTTTTGTTAGAGTACTATATAAATAAGAAAGAAAAATAAAATACCTCCAACAATAACCTGTATCTAATCTTTCCATAGGAACTTGAAAGAGTTACCTCATTGCAAACAGGTCTTCAATTAGCTGCTGTTATCTGTACAAATGGGAGAAGGTATTGCTTTTGATGATATTTTGTTCTTTAAGCTGGACAATATTTCAAGAATAACTATGGAATCTATAATTTATAATTTTTTTTTATTATGGCTGTGGTTTCTAGAATATCATTCCTTAAGCGAACATATATTATGATCTAAAGACTACACTAAGAGGGTTTGTAGGAAATATCTCTAAGTGTACTTATGGGTTTTAAAAAATTACTATTTTTATATTATTTAGACTAGTGCTTCACAAACTGTTGTAAAGGACCTACTTTTTTCTAAAATTTCCAATCTGTTACAGGCTGTGATTTTTAAAAAATGCAATAAAAACAAATTACTAAGCAAGTGAAATAAAGGAAAGACAGATAATACAGTCTTAATTTTTTTAATTATTAGAGTCACAAAGCATAATTATTCTGTCAGTTTTTGCACTGTGTTTTTAAGCGCTTATTCTCAGTTTTTGTAATTTTTTGTTGTAGACCACTAGCAGGTTGTGAATTGGCACCAATCTTCTCGTGGTGTTCTGAGTAATGCTGGTTTAGACTGGCCATTGAGTACATTTGTCAAATAGTAGTTTAAATCCTTGGTTTTAATAGTAATCCATTTCACTGCTTCATTAGTTACCTAACTGTTCTGTGTGGATAGTATTCTTATTATAATAAAAAACTTTTAACTATTTATTGTTCACTTTTGCAGACACTTGAATATTGCAAAGGAAGGTTTTACTCAAGCTAGTTTAGGCCTTCTTGCAAATCAAAGGAAACGTCAGTTGCTGATTGGACTTCTGAAATCTCTGCGAACTATAAAAACATTGGTATATATGGGTCATTTTAAAAAAATTAAAACTGAATTTTGTGGTTGAAACAGATTTTACCTTTGATTTTTGTTTTTTCAGCAAAGAACAGATGTACGGTTAAGTGAAATGCTGGAGGTAAGTTAACAAGTTTTGGAAATTTAGGGTCCTACTGATATATAGAAACATTAAAGCAGACAAAATTCAGAAGTGCGTTTTTCTCAAATGGGTTTATGATATAAAGAATATTTTTAGACATGTAAGATTTTTAGACATGTCAAAGATTCTTGCTCTGGAGCCTTTTTCTATTGACATGATATTACTTCATTTAGAAAAGCAAATGTATTTGGGAAAACATTTATCTTCTAACATTGGAATGTTAACTTGGTTGATTGTATTGCATCCAAATAGCATAAAAATTAACATCTTTTTCATCTAACATATAGTAGTAATTTAAGGAATGTGTGATACTTTAGTTTTGTTCAGTATCATGTATTAATTGCTTTTCTGAGTGAGCCATCTGTTTTTTCTTTGATGCGTTTTTAGCATTTTCTGTCTACTTCTGTCATAAGATTCTCCAAAGCATAATGTAATATGTGTGTTTCCTCATAATACTTGAGCTCCTTGGGGTAGGTACTTTGTCATTATCAGCATCACCAGTGGTTTGAATTGCATCTGTTGAATTTCGAATTGAGCACAGGGAAAAGTTTTTGTGGTTTTCTGTATAATTGTTTTATTACTTCTCAACTATTACTGCTAACTAGGGTTTCAGAAACCCATATGAAAAATTCACTGGGCATTAAATTACTGTTAGGTGATAAAAATACTCTTGAGTTTATTAATTAGTATTTTTTTTCGAAATGTATTTCCTTAGAACTATTTATTGATTTCTTGGTGGTAAATTGTTGACTATCAATTACAAATAGAATGCATACTATTTTGAAACATTTTATGTAGGCATTACTGAAAGAAGATATGTTAACAGTTAAAGAAAACCTTTCCTGTGAAGCAGCTAATGATTTAATGTAGGATTTATCCATAAGTCATGGTCTCAGGGGGCTGTTACTTTGAAGGAATAGAATATTTTAAATATTTCTTCTATGTATATATTTTAGGCCTGGAACTAGTTGCCTCTTATATTTTGTCACTTATCTATCGTTGATATTCTAAGAGGAATTAAACTTTTTTGATTCTGTAACTTTTGGTTAGAATATGAACAGAGGTTTTGTTTTTATCAGGGGCTTTAAGAAAAAATGTTTCTATTCTAATGACTCCTGTTGTTGTTACCTTAAGGAGGAAGATTATCCAGGAGCTATTCAGTTGTGCCTTGAATGTCAAAAAGCTGCCAGCACTTTTAAACATTACAGTTGTATAAGGTAAGGTCATGTAAAAGTTTTAAAACAGATTCTGTTGTCAGCTTCTTATGTAGCAGCTGTGTAAAAATGTTAATAAATATTGAAAGTTAGTGTAAAGTGCTGTGTTCTAGTTTAACACTCATATTTATATATGGGCAGTACAATAAAATTATAAATAATAGGCTTTAAGGTGTGAAAGATAGATACTTCTCATTCCTGCTTTTTCTTGTCACCTCATTGAAACTCGTTTTTCATATTCTTTCCAATCCAACTGATGCTATTTTTATAGAGTTGTAGACAAGAATAAATTATCTGTTCATATCTCCAATGCATCTCTTGGGAATTCTTCCTTAACTTTGCCCAGCTTATAAATATTGAGGATATTATTGCAGCTTGTTTTTAAGATCCAGATGGTTCAAGTGTTTGGCTCATCGTGATAAAAAGTCTTTTGGAAAATTTAAGTATGATTTCAATTTATATAATAATCATGTTTGTAATAGTTAAGTGATTATGTGTTCAATGTTTTATGTCTTTTGTTTATTATTAAATATACAGCAGAAAAATAGCCACTGTATATTTTGCTATTATCTCTAACTTTATTAATAGCATTTTGGTTTGCTTAAAATGAAGAATTTGCATTACTTGTGACAGTCTTGGGGAAGTTCTAATCCCTGGGTGTAATTTCCAACATTCCTCTAGAGCCATCACAAATAAATGTACAATCAAAGTAAAATAGTGTGCTTGCCAAACAAATCCAGTTTCAAATGAAATTCATACCCATCCCAGATTGCATCCCCTTTGTCTCTCCTGTATGGAAATTCTGGCATTCAGTGAGCATGACTCACTGTTGTTGTAGATGTTGATTGCTAGTACCTGAAAACTAAAAGAATTATAATAGAGCAAAACATTAATATAAGTTTGTATTAATTTTAAAAAAATTATCTCATATTACAAGTCTTTGCTGGTTATAGGCTAAGGGCTAGATATTTTCCTCCCAGACATGCTATTTAAGTCTCTATGGTTTTTTTTTTCTTTAAAATGTGCAGATTGAAGTTACACGTTTTTTTGTTTGTTTGTTTTTTATTTTAAAGATGGAGTCTCACTCTGTCACCCAGGCTGGAGTGCAGTGGCGTGATCTTGGCTCACTGCAACCTATGCCTCCTGGGTTCAAGTGATTCTCCTACCTCATTCTCCTGAATAGCTGGGATTACAGGTGCACGCCACCACGCCCGGCTAATTTTTGTATTTTTAGTAGAGATGGGGTTTTGCCGTGTCAGCCAGGCTGGTCTCTAACTCCACCGTGCCCAGCTTGAAGTTAACACGTTTTTTAATTTGGTTAGGATATAAATTGAGTAGTACCAGTGATACTTTCATTTTGTCCATTTTGAGGTGATTAACTGTCATTAGTAGAAACTTGACGATGTCATTTACACTTATTAGGTTAAGTAAATAGAGAATTAGTTTTAGTATGTTGAATGTATTTAGAGATTTCCAACAAGCCATTCTGGGTCCTGAAAAAGCAAATCTATTTGAACCAAAGCATCCATTTAGTTCATTTTGTAGTGATAAATCTGTTATATAGTAACAGCTTGTTTATTGGGTGAAAATAATTCAGGCAGTTTACAGAGTGTTTATGCCAGGTACTTTGCTTTGAAATTGTCAGCATGGTGATAAACCACATACAGTGTAATCAGTATAATCCCTGGTTTCATAAAGAACATAATCTATCAAGAAGGACTTATATTAAAGTAGGCACCCATAGAATTAGGCTATAGAGAGAAGGAAGTTGTGCATACAGTAGAAGCATTCGGATCTAACTCTCCTTCCGGGATCAAGACTAAGGAGGACCTGAATGAGGAGCAGGAAGACTTAAGGTAGGCCAGGACATGAGGGTTGTGAATAGGAAACTGTCTACACCAGAAATGAAATCTTTGTTGCAGAGATACCAAGCAAAATGAAGACTGAAAATATGTATCTATTGGATTTATAGCAACAAAGAAGTTATGGTTGACCTTTTGGGGACAGATTTGGTGGGAGTTGGTTGAACTATCAAGTGTAAGGTGAGGAAATTTTGTGATGAGGACAGATATAGAATTAAGAAGAGGAAACCTCAATATTTGAAAATTGGTAGGAGAGAGTGAGAAGCTGAAAATAAAATAGCATAATAATATACTAAGGCTTTGCAGGGATTATAGCAGAGATTGACTTTGAAAAGGTCACTGTCTATTATAATAGGAAAGAATGAGCATGGAATTGGGTGGCAGGAAATTGAGGGAGCAGGTGATGTGTTGAAACTTTTATATAATTAAAAATCTATTTTAGCTATGCTAAAGTAAATGTCTTACATGATGAGTGTTAACTGTAAAAAATGTCTTTGAAAGAAATTCTTATTTGGGCTTTTAAAAATTGATATCAAGTGGCTTCTGAGCACTTTTTAAATTAATGGATATACTGATATGTGGAGGAGGTGTGGCTACAGTTATCGAATGAGGTTAAGAGGTTGAAATGGAAAAGGTTTAAATTAACAGTTATTTTAGGTAATACAGTGTATAAGAAGCATGCTATGTTTAGATATGTGAGTCATGCATGTGATAATAAGAAAAATTGGTATTATTCTCTGCAAATAGGTAAAAAACATCACACATACATTCAGATATCCCAAGGAATTCTTTGTAATGGGGTTTTACTTTAGGTATCTTAGGAAAACTTAGATAAAGTTGTGTTTTTAACTTGGTGATTTAGTGACAGTGTCAGGTTGACTCAGAGAGCAGGGCTATCAGTTGGAGCTGTCTGGTGGTGATGATACCCCCTCCGCTAGCGTTTCTTCTCCACCCCATACCAGCACAGTATCCTTTGCCAGCCACCATTCACCTGCCTAACACCATTCCCTCTTTCCCTTCACCTGTTGTTTCACTCTTTTGTTTATATGGGAGAACATAATAAGTTTGTTCACTTCTTTTGTAGATGATATAATGTGGGATATAAGGATAGAGTTAATTGACATGTGGGTCACGTTGAGAACACAAAGATAAAAGACATTGTTATTCTAACATTCTTTTATTTTTGTCTGTGTAAATTAGATACACCTCTTTTTTTTTTCTTTTTTTTGTTCTGTGCATTTTTCTTTCTTTCGCTATGTTTCCTGTGGTCTTCCCAGTACAGTGTTGCACCTGTTCTTGAGCTCTCTAGTTGGGCCTACTCATACAGGATTCATCCACACTTTTAAAATGTATTTAATTGACTTGGGCTTGTGGAACTTAGCCAAAGGCAAGATTTAATCTTTGCTTGGACATGAGTGAATTAGAGTGAATACGCATTTTACATTCTAGTAATCTTGGGAACAGTAATTAACTTCCAACTGAATTTATATATTTTCAATTTTAAAAACATTTATATCTATTCTAATTCTTGTTGATGACTAGAGAATCATAAATATTTTCCTTTTAGAAATGATTTTTGAGAGAATCACCCCATAATATAGTACATTTCTGAATTCTGATGTGATTTTTAAAAAATATTTTAAGCAAGTTTATATGCACAGTATACCTACTTGTCTACTTGTTAATTTTTTCTTGGCAGATTATGTGTTCCTCTTTTCTTTCCTAGTCACATCACTCCTTTATTGGAAATAAGGTTTTTGTTTTTGGTAGAGTGCCAACTCTCTAAGGAGAGTTACTTGGAGTAGCTGAGATGGAAAAACTAAGGGCTGACTCTTATGATTCTGAAAATAGGAAAAACAATTTACATATTTGCTTCTGCATAGAGAAATACTGACTCTATATCTTGTAAGTCTCAGATTATATGACTAGGTAGTTTAATACATGAAATGCCAAGTAGAATCGGCTCTCTGTATCCATGTGTTCTGTATCTCTGGATTCAACCAGCCGAAAATGGAAAATATTTGGAAACAGCAACAATAATAACAATACAACACAAAAATCACAATGCAATCATAAAAATAATAAAAATAAAAAATAATACAATATAACTGTTTACATACATTTGCATTGTATTAGACATTATAAGTAATCAAGATGATTTGAAGTATAAGGACGATGCGGATAGGTTATATGCAAGTACTGTGCCATTTTATGTAAAGAACTTGAGCATCCATGGATTTTGACGTCTATGGAGGGTCTCAGAATAATCCCCCACATAGACTGAGGAATGACTGTCATATAGTGATGCACCCAGTTGGTTGAAAAATGAAAGAGAACTGGCACTTCCTCTGCACCTTGTGTCTTCCTTGAGAGGTGCCATGTTTCAGCATCTTTAATAAAAGATACAGTAATCCCAGTTTTGTTCACTTTTATAACTGAGAGAACATTTTTACATTGTTTGATATTTCCTGAGTTGATCGACAGAGAGTCATATAGTTGGGATTTATTGAGAATAAGAATCAGAATGTGTTTATGCTAAAGTGCATCTGTGAATGAAGCACTTAATTTCTTTTTCACTTGAAATTTGTCTCAATTTGTTTCAAGGAAAGTTATTTTTAAAAGTCAAAACTGCTTTATTATTGTATTTCATTTGAAAGAAACTACTTGAGGGAGCCTGATAGCTTTTGTATTATGCACTGTAAAGTGTGTGTACTACTGAACTCGTTTGTTGAGTACTGTACTTTAATGTAAACAGATGTATTAAATGTCTCATAATCTTTCAAGAATTCCTTCATTTTTTTCTCAGAATATGATCTTGGTAGTTGAGAGAAAATTGTAGGTTTTAGAATGTCTTTACGTCATATGGCAAATGAACATAGCTTACAAATATAGTAATACTGGGAACTTTTCTTCCCCTATTGCATTTAATTTCTTTATAGCAAGATGTGCCTGCTTTCTTCCTCTAAGGTCAGGGACATAAGGAGCCCTGCCTTGAGTAATGTTTGAACATTGATTGTTTCTGCTAGGTTGCCAGGCCTTCTAGCTTGATCCATTGTCTAGATCCTGAGTGCTTGTTGGTTGGTCAGCTTGGACCAAGTTTTGATAACACCTGCACTCCTTATCTTCTATTTTAACTTGTTTTTCTCTGCCTCCCTCTGCCATGCTGTGCTGTTTTAAATAATGTAAAATAATAGTTTCACATGGCAAAAATCCTAATAAACAAGAGGGTTTTAAATAAAAAGCAGTTTTCTTTCTGTCCCATTCACCCTTCCCTTTCTTTCCTAATCCCTGGAGTAAACCACTTATACAGCTTACTAATGTTTAAAAAATAATTAAAGAAATATGTACTTTATATATATATATATATATATACACACACACAGACACATATACACACATATATCTCTTTCCTGTTTTAACTTTTATCAGTTCACCAGCTAAAAGTTCTGCTGAACTCTAGCATGGGCTTGGCAAACTGTCTTTAAAGGGCCTGATAGTAAATATTTTAGGTTTTCCATGCCATATGTCTCTGTTGCAACTATTCAACTCTGCCTTTGTAGTCTGAAAGTAGCTGTAGACGAAAAGTAAACACAGGGATGTGGCTATGTTCTAGTAAGACTTTATTTAGAAACACAGACTGCCAGCTGGATTTGGCCTGTGGGCTCCGATCTCTGATCTAGAATTACAGTTAATAAAGTTGGAGATGTTTTGAACATATTAGTATTGGACTCTGAGCTTTGTGGTGATAGATTAGGTCAGGGATTTCTTTCTTTCTTTTTTTGGAGACAGAGTCTCACTGTGTCACCCAGGCTGGAGTGCAGTGGTACAATCTCGGCTCACTGCAACCTCTGCCTCCCTGGTTCAAGTGATTCTCCTGCCTCAGCCTCCTGAGTAGGTGGGACCACAGGTGTGCGCCACCATGCCCAGCTATTTTTTTTCTGTTTTTAGTAGAGATGGGGTTTCATCATGTTAGCCAGGCTGGTCTCGAACTCCTGACCTCAGATGATCCACCCGCCTCAGCCTCCCAAAGTGCTGGGATTACAAGCGTGAGCCACTGCGCCTGGGCAAGGTCAGGGATTTATTAACAGAGTTAAGTGAAGTTAAGTGAAGACAGAGATCTAGTTAGATCCAAAGTGATCTTAGGAGTTCTGTTATAGCCTGGTTATATATGGTTTGAAGGATCACATAGACGCTTCATGGTACCTAAGAGTTGTTGGTTTAGCTTTAGAATATTGAAAAATCAGTTTCTCTGAGGTCTGCTGATAAATTCTCTGCTTCCTGTAAGTAGATTGAAAACCACTGGAATAGGCTCTGATTTAAACAGACTGGAACGTCAGTGTCTTAGGGCCATGGAGATACAGTATAAACTTGGAAGTACATTTACTTAAGCTCATTCTAAAAGTTTTAGAACTTTACTGAACCATTTACAAATTGGGCAATTGAGCAACTTGTCTTCAGCATATAATAAAATCATGAAACATTAGAGCTGGAAGCAACCCTTTCTATCTAGCCCACTTTTATATAGGAAACTGATGCCCAGAGATATTAAAGGACTTGACTTAAATCATATGGTTCATTAATAACAGACCAGGGAAAGATCATTAAGATATTATCGCTGTGCCATCTTGTCTTTCTGTACAGTCAGATTTGTTCAAAATCTTGATTTATATGCAACCTTTCTAGGACTCATTCTTGTGAGTGTATGTGTGTCCTAGATTAGTTGTTTAAAGAACACTATTAATTGGTTCTTTATGGATAAATTATTCCTAATATTTCCTGTAGTGATGGTAAAAACCCTTTGCAGAATTGTTTGATTCATTCCATTCAGCTTGCAGATCGCTTTTAAAGGCTTTTAGCCTTCCATCTTAGAACTGGTAATTTTTTGACCATAATGTTGCATTTATTTATCAAAATGTTTATGAATAGATCCTTTTAACATACTTCGATTAATTGATCAAAATGGATTGAATTCATGTTTCTAAATGATGGCTAAGAGCTTCTTTAAAAGCTGTACAGTTAATGTCCACTGTAATTTAATCACATAATTTTATAGATGTATTTTTAATTAGTAGTAAATTGTTGTCAGATTGCAGTTGTACATTTTGAAAGCATTTTTAATGAAACCAAATTTTTGATTTATAGATTTTTATGTTTGTAATCTTCCATATGCTGTTTACCTTACGACATTTGCATTAAATCTTAATAAATAGGATATAGAATTATTTACCTTTAACAACAGCCATAAAAACATCTAGGTTTATTATAATTTCATAAACCAACACTAAAGCCCATTTGTTTTGATGGAGAAGCTGAAGAAATCATTGCTTTCACTTGTGAATGAATCCAGATATATTTCTTTTTCCTCCACACTCAAAATATTCCCTAAAGGAATATGTTTACCAGTTCTGAATTACCCATTATTCCACTTGTCCTTGCCTCTCTGCTTCTGTTACTCTAGGATCAGCCTTGGGTGAAATTTTGAACTCCATATGATAGTGGAACTGTCTTTAACTCTTACTCATCTCTCTTTTCTTGCTAAGGCTCCTGCAGACCCAGAGTTCAGTGTGGTTCTTTTTCTTCTAAAACATTCTCTTCCCTTTCCTTCTATCTCCGTAGTTTTATTTATTGAGGTAGAGAATAGGGGCTAATGGAATGATGGCAAAATGTTACCATTTTTCTTTGAATTACAAATTTGACTTAGAATATTTATTACCTGCTCTGAGTTAGGTAGTAAATTTAGTTCTGGGGAGTCACTGGTGAGTAAGCCACAGTGCCTTAAACACTTGTGCCTTGGAGATAGAGCCACAGGTATTCCTTACTGTAATACAGGATGCTGTAAACAGAGTATTATGAAGGTTGTAGGGGTAGTTACTTAGCAGGGAAGGACTTCCCAGAGAATATGGTATTCGAATAAAGCCTGGAAAGATAGATGGATGTTTGTGAGTGAGAAAGGAAGAAGGGATATTCAAGTTACTGTGAGCACTAGTACAAGAACTGAGGGTGTGAAAGTCTGGAGTTTGGTTCAGGTGCTGTGCACAGTACATATGTCTAAAATATAGGCATTGAGAAGTCAATGCGAAGTTATTTTTTTCATGTCAGATTGTTAAAGGTCTTACATGCCATACTAATTTGGGGCTTTTCTCGTTAGTTTAATAGGGAGCCACCAAAAGATTTAAAGCAGGAGATTAATGTGGTTTTATTTTTGCTTTACTTAAGAGCTGCACTCAGATGTCTTTAGGGACCAGGTAGGTCATATAAATGTGAGGCTGCCAGATGTGAGACTACAGGAAATGGTAGAGCCCACAGGACTAGATAGCATTTGCCTTGCATAAAGCCTTTTGACAACACTGTGTCTGCCAAATCATATAGAATATTGACCAGATCCAGTGTGAAGTTAGACCCCTGCTCAGAGCTATTTTTGACAGCTTTTTGAAGGATGTTGTACAATGTTTGGTTGATGGTGTTTGTCAAATAAATGGATAGATTGATTAAAATAGGTGTGTTGCATGTGCAGATTCGTTAGGAAGCTATTTTTTTATTTTATTTTATTATTATACTTTAAGTTTCAGGGTACATGTGCACAATGTGCAGGTTTGTTACATATGTATACATGTGCCATGTTGGTGTGCTGCACCCATTAACTCGTCATTTAGCATTAGGTATATCTCCTCATGCTGTCCCTCCCCCCTCCCCCCACCCCACAACAGTCCCCGGAGTATGATGTTCCCCTTCCTGTGTCCATGTGTTCTCATTGTTCAGTTCCCACCTATGAGTGAGAACATGCGGTGTTTGGTTTTTTGTCCTTGCGATAGTTGACTGAGAATGATGATTTCCAGTTTCATCTGTGTCCCTACAAAGGACATGAACTCATCATTTTTTATGGCTGCATAGTATTCCATGGTGTATATATGTGCCACATTTTCTTAATCCAGTCTGTCATTGTTGGACATTTGGGTTGGTTCCAAGTCTTTGCTATTGTGAATAGTGCTGCAGTAAACATACGTGTGCATGTGTCTTTATAGCAGCATGATTTATAGTCCTTTGGGTATATACCCAATAATGGGATGGCTGGGTCAAATGGTATTTCTAGTTCTAGATCCCTGAGGAATCGCCACACTGACTTCTACAATGGTTGAACTAGTTTACAGTCCCACCAACAGTGTAAAAGTATTCCTATTTCTGCACATCCTCTCCAGCACCTGTTGTTTCCTGACTTTTTAATGATGGCCATTCTAACTGGTGTGAGATGGTATCTTATTGTGGTTTTGATTTGCATTTCTCTGATGGCCAGTGATGATGAGCATTTTTTCATGTGTCTTTTGGCTGCATAAATGTCTTCTTTTGAGAAGTGTCTGTTCATGTCCTTCACCCACTTTTTGATGGGGTTGTTTGTTTTTTTCTTGTAAATTTGTTTGAGTTCATTGTAGATTCTGGATATTAGGCATTACCATTCAGGACATAGGCATGGGCAAGGACTTCATGTCTAAAACACCAAAAGCAATGGCAACAAAAGCCAAAATTGACAAATGGGATCTAATTAAACTAAAGAGCTTCTGCACAGCAAAAGAAACTACCATCAGAGTGAACAGGCAACCTACAAAATGGGAGAAAATTTTCACAACCTGCTCATCTGACAAAGGGCTATTTTTTTTTTCATTATTTTAAGTTCCGGGTACATGCGCAGGATGTGCATGTCTGTTACACAGGTAAATGAGTGCCATGATGGTTTGCTGCACCTATCAACCTGTCACCTAGGTATTAAATCTGGCATGCATTAGCTATTTTTCCTGATGCTCTTCTTCCCACCCGTCCCCTGATAGGCCCCACTGTGTTTTTCCCCTCCCTGTGTCCATGTGTTCTCATTGTTCAGCTCCCACTTATAAGTTAGAACACGTGGTGTTTGGTTTTCTATTCCTGTATGAGTTTGCTGGAGATGATGGATTCCAGCTTCATCCATGTCCCTGCAATGGACATGATCTGATTCCTTTTTATGACTGCATAGTATCCCATGGTGTATATGTACCACATTTTCTTTATCCAGTCTGTCATTGATGGCCATTTGGGTTGACTCATTTCTTTGCTATTCACATGTCTTTGCTATTCACATGTCTTTGTTATCGTGAATAGTGCTGCAGTGAGCATACACGTGCATGTATTTTTGTAACAGAATGATTTATATTCCCTAAGCAAAAGGTGATAATGCTTGAATTAGGACATAGAATTGAGAAAAGATAAGCACAGGTGGATATGGGAAATACTGAAATGAAATGGTAGAATCATCAGGATTTGATTACCAATTACATATAGAGAGGGAAGAATGCAAGATGACGCTGACATTTTCAGCTTTGTTTGAATAGGTGGTGATGCTGTGAATCGAGACAGAGAACATGGGAGAAGGAACAGCTCTGAGGGAGAGAAGATACTGATTTATTTTGTTTTGCTTTTCTTGGGATTGGGTGAGGATTTATTTAATTCTTTGAAAGTGTTAAGACACTACCATAGCTATCCTTTTGGGGGAATTATTTTGGGGACGATAGTTTTCATTCTTCATTCACTTATTTATCCGTTCATTATTTTTTTGGCAGGAATTGTCCTAGAATTATTTTTTTAAGGAAATTTCAGTCCTACCTGCAAGTATTCCGTTAATCTATGTCTGAGGATTTGGCTATATTTCAGGCACAAATCGTGGTTAGAGATTTTAATTTTTCTAATAAGGTATCAGTCCTACACTGTTAATTGTCAAAGGATATAGTTTTGCTCACTTCCAGTTTTTACTAGAGAATATACTCTCCAGTCCTCAACTTCAATTCAAAGTATGCTTATGATAAGTACTATTTGCAGAAAATGATCTAATTCCTCTAGATGTTTGGACATTTATCACTGAGAGCATCAAAAACTGTGTGCTTGTATTACATTGGTTTTACTTTTCTGACAGATTACTGTCTATATCTATCTATATCTCACTCTGGTATTATCTCTGTAGCTTGCCTTGAAAGGCTCTATAAGAAGCAAATGCAAGGAACCCATTATTGTATGTATTGTAAGGATATTGTCAAGGGTGTTGTGCCTTTGGAGATCAAGACACTGGCAAAATTTTCTCTCAGAACTCAATGCAAGCAAAAGTGATTTTTTATATTTTTGTTTTGATTTATTTTTCCCCTTTGAGCTACTGGTATGTTCTTCTGTTATAGACCCTGGATTAAGTACTATGGCCCTGCCTATTTGCTTTGGCTGCTAGGAATTTGAGAGTCAAGTTTATTATCAGTAGATAGCAATTTTAAATACCTTTGATTTTGGTGTGCCAAACGTCTTTCACTTGTTCGGACTATTTTAAGAACAATTAGGTTTTATTCTTGTTAAAATATGTTCTCTGTGATTGCATTTATTTTGTTAGATATCACATCCTTTTTAGTAGTGAGATATAATAATTCAAATAATGTTAGTTCTATTGATTTTTGTTTTTACTAACCTTGTAAGAATTAAAGGGGGAAAAAAATCCAGATTCAATCACATGTCCTAAGTGTATGAGTATAACTCAGTAAGCTTTTATAAAGTAAACATAGTTATGTAATTACCACCTAGAAGTAGAAACAGTTTCTGACACCCCACAAACTTCTCGCATATCTCATCCCTGTCATTCTTCTAAGGTAAGCACTGTTCTGGCTTCTGTCACCAAAATTAGTTTTGCTTGTTTAGAACTTTAAATAAATGGAAGCATACAGTATATACCATTTTTTACTGACTTCTTTTGCCAAACATGTTTTTGGGGTTCACATAAATTTTAATTGCTATAGGATTTTCTTGTATGAATATATCACATTTTGCTTATCTAATTATTCTAGACAATTGTGTTGCCTCAGGTTTTTGCCTATTAAAAATAATGCTGCAAGGATTCTGTGTGCTTTTCTGTTTGGTATGTATCCAGGACTAGACCTGCTGGGAGGTAGAGTGTGTGTTGTTTCAGTAGATATTAGGGTTTTCCAAGAGGTTATATCAGTTTCCCCTTCCTCTAGCATCAAATGAGTGGTTCTGTTTGCTCAACGTCCTTGCCAACATTTGGTGTGTCATTTTTAATATTTTAAAAATATTTTTAGCCATTCTTTTCATTTGTTATAGTGTTTTTATAGTATTAATTTGCATTTCCTGAATGACCAATACACTTGAAACAGATAGAATAAAAATAAAGGGTAAAAGTCTTCAGATCACTGAGAAAGAGGATATTCAATTGGCTGTTAAACACACAAACATTGTTTATATAGACACACTTTATGTAAAAGTTATCAATTTTAATTCTTCAGTTTTTTTTTATTTTTATCTGTAGATTCTTTCTTTCTACTCACACAATCCTGTTGCTGCTGGTAATGACTCTTATTCCCTTCTAGAACTTTTTCTTATTGCATTATCTATATGTAGAATTCAGCAGCATGTCTTATGGTCTATACTCTTAAATCTTTGAATTTACGGATTAATTATTCAGTTAGTATGTATTTATTTAGCACTTAGTTTGTCTCAGAAATAGAAAAAAACTCTTTTTTTTTTTTTTTTTTTTAATAGTGAACTGAATTCAAAGCTGCAAGATACTTTGGAACAGATTGAGGTAAGAAGGATTATATCCTAACCTTAATGACTTTTTCTTTTCAGAAGTTTTTGAATAGCCTAGGTGCAACATTGTGTTTTGGCTTTTATCTTATTACCAATGTCTCTAGATCACTGAATTTCTTGATTTTCATTTGGAATATCTATTTATGGTCAAGTTAGTGTAAAAATTTACTTGTAAATTATGGGATCTCAAAACAGCATTTGAAAATATTGCCATTTCCAAGAAAAATTTCCAAACTATTAGTCATAGGTGTGTTCTCATATAAATTATATAATAGCCAAAATACTTTCTATGTATTGATTATATTTTAATTATCAGTTACTTTATTGTTTTAGTGAGTTAATTTACTTGTAAGTAATTATTGGCTGATGAAAACCCTCCAAAATTCCTAAACCTCATAATTATACTCATATAGTTCATCAAAAATGTAGAAACTAAAAAGGAAGAGATATGTAATTGTGAGCATGAAGCATGTTTTTATTCAAAATTCATCTCTTTCCTTGACAGTCTTTGCAAAGGAGGGTATTCATTTTAATAAATAAGAATTATTTGGTTTCTTCTAGTCTTTTATTGTTTTCCTGATAAGAGTATTTATAAAAGTTGAGATTGGACTTTCAAATTACCTTTTGAGAAAGTAATTTTTGACCACAAATGCAACTATTTGCTATTAAATAATTGTGAGAATGACAGTTTATTTGATAGTCACAGAAACAACTGCTTTGAGTGGCTTAAGTTAACAATTCCCTGAATATTTTAATGAAGGCTTTCTTTTGAGAGCTCAGTATTTCTTCACTCTTAATAGATATTATTCTGTATTTATATTAAAAACTCTTATTTCAAAGTAAAATCATTGAGATAGAAATCCATAAAGCATAGTAATTTAGATATAAGAGCTTAAACCTTGAGGAATATACTTTTAAATTCAATGTAGTTTTGTTGAGAATTCCTTTTCGTTGATTAGAGAAAGATTGTTTTATTGTTCTCCAGTAGTCCCACAAATTCAGTTTATATAAGATTTTAGCAGATGCTTGAGGAAACATTAAGTAGTAGTAAGAGTAAGATTCATTACAAAACTATTATTTAGTTTCCTGTAAAACACTAGGTATGGGTTTTAAGGCATAGAAATTCACATGTTAATATCTTGGTAAACTTGATTATAGTTGCTAATACATTTACAATTGCAATTTATAACTTTATTTAAATTTGTTTTTGACTTCTAAATCTGGTATGATAGTAAGTGTGTTTAAATGTTAACTGAAAGTGAGAAATTAGTCTTAATGTTTTCTTCTCATTGCCTTGAAAACATAATTCCTTAATCATGTCTTGCTTCTTCTTTTAATTACATAGGAACAGCTGGACGTAGCTCTTTCCAAAATCTGCAAGAATTTTGACATTAACCATTATACCAAGGTTCAACAAGCTTATCGACTTCTTGGAAAAACACAGGTTTGTTTCAAAAGGATGTTTGGATTTTTCCTTAATCAGGAATTTGTTGTCCTTCATGATTAAGTCTGAATATTATTAATCTCATGTCCTTAAAAAGTTTTATTTAATGAAGTACATTTTTATTCTGAATTAACAGTGATAAAATGGTTGTTCTTATAGACTTAGAGGGTATATAATGTGGTTAAAACATTACAGTAGTTTGTTTTGAACTATGAAGTACTTGTCAGGTTTAATATTTTCACAATTTTGTGTAGATTTTCTAATAAGTATATTATAATTCAGTGGGAGACAACATGTAGCCTCTTTTAACTCAGCTCTTGGTTCTGAAACAGGACTTCCTAATTTGCAGCTTCACGTGTTGTTAGATAGGCCAGCACGACTCCCTCAGTCCATTTTATTTATCAGATATTTCAGAGGGTCCTTTTATCCCCAAAATGTCATAACTTCTCTCATAATATATGGCTTTTCATACTCTTACTGTTCAAGGACTTCCTTGAAAAATTTGAAACAGGTGCCATGGTTTTGAAAGTTAATTGTATCTTTTGTTTGTATAGGATTGTATGTTTACCTATACAGCATTTAATGTGATAGATGTAAATGTTTTCTTCCCTTAAATGGTCCCCTCTTTTAGAAGGAAGTTTAAGATTTTGCTAAACAATTTAAACTCTACATTTTGAAATCTGAATAAAGAAATTTTACTGTTTATTTTAATTTAATTTTCATGTCTTAAGCTCTACCCGAGAAAAAAATCTAAGAAGAAAGAACTTAGCAATTTTGAGAGATATGTTTAAACACCTTTGAAAATAGGATTATAACTTCTCATTTCCCTCATAAGATGAAGTCTTAAATTCCATAAATATTTTTGGTACCTCCTACGCGCATTGCTTCAGGTGTCTGGATATAGGCTTTTATGTGTCTTACCTTTTAGTGAAGGATACTGGCATACATCTTTTTATTACACTTCACTTTATTGTGCTTTTCAGATACTGTGTTATTTGCAAATTAAAGGTTTATGACAAACCTGCATCAAGCAAGTCTGTCAGTGCCATTTTTCCAACAGTATGCATGCACTTCATGTCTGTGTGTCAGATTTTCAGGATTCTTGCAGTATTTCCAACTTTTTCATCATTATTATATCTGGGATGGTGATCTGTGTTTAGTGAGCTTCATGTTATTATTGTAATTGTTCTGTGGTCCATGGACTGTGCCCATATAAAATGGAGAACTTAATTCACAAATGTGTGTTCTGACCGCTGTACCAACTGGCCATTCCCCCTTCTCTCTCTCTTTTCTGAGACACAGTAGTATTGAAAATAGGCCAATTAATAAACCAACAGTGGCTTCATGTCTCTCACTTTAAATCAGAAGTTAGAAATGATTAAGCTTAGTGAAGATGGCTATGCTAAAGGACAGATTTTCAGTTACACGGAACAGCCTTCTATTGGAAGAAGATGCCACCTAGGATTTTCAGAGGTACAGAGAATAAGTCAATGCCTGGCTTCAAAGCATCAAAGGACAGGTTGACTCTCTTATTAGGGGCTAAGGCATGTGGAGACTTTAAGTTGAAGCCAATGCCCATTTATGATTCTGAAAACCCTCGGACACTTAAGAATTATGCTAAATCTACTCTGCCTGTGTTCTATAAGTGGAGTAACAAAGCCTGGATGACAGCACATTGATTATAGCATGGCCTACTGAATGTGTTAAGCCCACTGTTGAGACCACCTGCTCAGAAAAATAAATGTCCCTTTCAAAATATTACTGTCCGTTGACAATGTACTTAGTCCCCCATGACTTTGATGGAGATATACAAGAAGATGAATGTTGTTTTCATGCCTGATAA
The DNA here is from genome assembly GCF_006542625.1 of Nomascus leucogenys. Classification (NCBI taxonomy): domain Eukaryota; kingdom Metazoa; phylum Chordata; class Mammalia; order Primates; family Hylobatidae; genus Nomascus; species Nomascus leucogenys. The sequence goes on from NC_044391.1 coordinate 23,776,707, forward strand.
CAATCATTCTGTATCACATGGATCAAGGAGTAATTTTGGCTTTCAAGTCATACTACTTAAGAAATACATTTTATAAGGCTGTAGGTACCTTAGATAGTGATTATTCTGATGGATCTGGGGAGAGTAAATTGAAAACCTTCTGGATTTACCATATGCCATTAAGAACATTTGTGATTCCTCTGCTGGATTTCGGGAAAGTCAATTGAAAACCTCCCATAAAGGATTCACCATTCTAGGTGACATTAAGAACATTCGTGATTCATGAGAGGAAGTCAAAATAGCAACATTAGCAGGAGTTTGGAAGAAGTTGATTCCAACCTTCATGATGACTTTGAGGGGTTCAGAACTTCAGTGGAAGAAATCACTGCAGATGTGGTAGAAACAGCAACAGAAGTAGAATTAGAAGTGGAGCCTGAAGATGTGACTGAATTGCTACAATCTTATGATAAAACTTGAATGGATGTAGGAATTACTTCTTATGGATGAGCAAAGACGGTGGTTTCTTGAGATGGAATCTATTAGTGAAGATGCCATGAACATTGTTGAAATAACAAGAAATAATTTGGGATATTACATAAACTTAGTTGATAAAGCAGCAGCAGGGTCTGAGAGGATTGACTGTAGTTTTGAAAGAAGTTCTACTGTGGATAAAATGCTATCAAACAGCATCACATGCTACAGAGAAATATTTTGTGAAAAGAAGAGTCAACTAATGCAGGAAACTTTACTGTTGTCTTTTCAGAAATTGCCATAGCCACTTTAGCCTTTAGCAACCAGCACCCTGATCAGTCAGCAGCCATCAACATTGAGGCAAGACCGTCGACCAGAAAAAAGATCGACTCACTGAAGGCCCAGATGATTTTTAGCCTTTTTTTTAATTTTAGCAATTTTTTAAAATTAAGGTTTATATGTTGTTTTTTAAAGACATAATGCTATTACACACTTTAAATAGACTATAGTACAGTGTAAATGTAACTTTTATATGCACTGGGAAACCAAAAAATTTGCTTTGTGAGGTATGCCTGTAAATGAATATGATGTCAGGTAGTAACAAATGTTACAAAGAAATATAAATCAGAGTATGTGGATGCAGAGATAGAAAGTACTGATTCATATAGGCTAGTCATGGAAGGTTCCCTGAGAAGATTACCATTGAGAAGTGCACTGAATGATATAAAAGAAGGAATACATGCAGAATGATGCAGAGGGTAATTAGAGATATGGTTGCATACAACATATTTTAGAAAGAGCAAGATGAGTACCAGTTATAAAGAACAACAGAGCAGTGTTCATGAGTCGCATTTATTTTGAGTGCTCTGATAATCTGCTTATGTGAAGGGTTATTTGCAAATAATATACCCTACAGGTATAATTCTGGGAAAAATATTATCTTTGTGTTGTAACTATTATTTGAAAAGATGTTTCCCTGGGTTTTTTCAATTTGTTGAAATTTATTTATTTTAATAATGTGAAATTATGTTGTGCGTTTTTTCTTTCCACAGACAGCAATGGATCAACTTCATATGCACTTCACCCAAGCCATTCACAACACTGTGTTTCAAGTTGTTCTTGGTTATGTGGAACTATGTGCAGGAAACACAGACACAAAATTCCAAAAACTGCAATATAAGGATCTCTGTACAGTATGTAGTGACTTAATTACTATTCATATATCTCTCCTTTAGATTTTAAATTTATATTTCCTTTATCTTAGTACCTACCTATTTGAAGGTGCCACTAAAATAAAAATAAATCTTTGCCAAAAATTTTTTTTCTCCCAAGTTGTTCTTTTCCTCATAGAGAAATTGGAGGACTCAGTCACACAAATGGTAAAGATTACTGAGATTGGAGTATGATTGCTTCTCAATCGACTCTTTACCATTTCTTAGCTTCTTTTACCCATCTCTCTCAGGCTCCGAATTATCTCCTATGATTGCATCCAGTAGGCTTCTAAGCAACCATCATTGCTGGTTTTCTGTACAGACTTTCAACCAGTTTTTTCATGTGTACGAATGCTGCCTTTGTTAGCATTTGTAACTGGTTTTTTCTTTTTCTTTTTAAAGAAACATAGGTCTTTAGGTAGTATAACCTAACAGGTGAGAAGCAGACTGACTTGGCTTCTGTTTTAGAAGTAGGTCCTGCTGAGGAGTTGATGTAGAGTGTGAGGAAAAGAGAATGATGAATAATTGGGAGAATGGTAGTGCCATTTGCTTTTATAGGGAAGACTGGGAAGGAACAGGACTTCGGTAAATAATCATGAGCCCTGTTTGATATCTATTAAACATTCAAGTGGACTTGTTGAGGACGCAGTTGCATAGAATAACCTAGAGTGATAAGGGCTGAGTTTGTAAATTTAGGAGTCATCAGCATCTATTGTATTTAAAGCCCTGATACCAGGTAAGAAGATTGAGGTGAAAGGGTATAAATAAAGAAGACATGAGGGCCCTGGGTCTTGTGACATTCAGGGGTTAGACAGAGGAGTGAGACTAGTAGAGTCTTAGAGCAACTAGCTGGGTAGGAGGAAAACTAGGAGATGGTAGTGTCACAACAGCATGAAGAAGGAAGCCTTTCAAGAAGAATGGAACCTATGTCAGATGCTGCTGAGAGTCTGAATATGGTGATATTACAGGATTGACCACTTGATTTAACCATGTGGAGGTACTGTTTACCATGATTTCTTCCTTTAGCCTAAGAATGCACTATGTCTCTCACTGGGATATCCTTGAATTTAATGTCAAGTCAGGAAATTGTAACACTTCTAGTAAGTAGATATCTATTCTGTTTTGTAATTGTGTCCAGGAATTAGTGTAAAATTAAGTAATCTTCATCCTTCAGTGAATTTCTTTGTCAAACCTGCTGGTTATATGTCTGTTGGGTACTACAGAAATTTTCTTACCTGAGCTACAATAAGTATCCTGGAAGGGTGTGATTATATATGATGTATTAAAGATTAAGTTAATAATGACAGTGGATGTATGTTAATGCAGCTAAAAATATCCTTTTAAACTAATTGTAGAAACCATGAGGACTGTTTTACAGATTTTATGATTACTAACTTTAAGTGTGATGTAGTTGCATAATTTTGTCTTTAAATGTTCAGTTTTAGGTATAGCTATCATTTGGTAAATATTAATAATTTTGAAATGTTTTGTTTATTGTTATTTTTCTTATTCATATATGTTCTTACTTTGATAGTATATATTATAAAATTACCCAATCACTTTTTTATTCTAATAAGTTTTGTTAATTTTTTTTATTATAACGTTGCTATCACTAATAGATGGTAAAGCAATTTATTACGTTAGCAATTTTTTCCTGTTAAAGCAGAAAAGAACTCTTAAAAATTAAACCAAACATTTTAAACAAATTAGATTTTTGTCTTTTCATCTTTTTAAATTTGGTTAAATCTGTTGTGTGTGTTTGTGTGCATATAGTTTGCTTTCTTTTATTGACCATTTTTATATGCTTTTAAAAAAGTCAAAGACATATATTGTGCTCATGCTTCTTGAGAAAGCCCTTCTGTGCATTTATATAACAAAAAGCTGAAAGGTATATTTGGCTTACAAATTTTTATGAACAAAAATTTGTGCTCAAGGTGTTTGTCATTATGTTTCTTCTGAGTTTCTTTCACTTTTTAAAAAAGCTGACTGTAGGCCGGGCATGGTGGCTCATGCCTGTAATCCCAGCACTTTGGGAGGCCAAGGAGGCCAGGGGTTCAAGACCAGCCTGGACAACATGCAAAACCCTGCCTCTACTAAAAATACAAAAAAAAAAAAAAATTAGCTGGGTGTAGTGGCGCATGCCTGTAATCCCTGCTACTGGGAAGGCTGAAGCAGGAGAATTGCTTGAACCAGGGAGGTGGAGGTTGCAGTGAGCTGAGATCACGCCACTGCACTCCGCCTGGGTGACAGACTCTATCATCTCAAAAAAAAAAAAAAAAAAAAAAGCTGAGTGTAAAATAATCTTTTGAAGTAGTTGTGTATATATTTAAATTATAAGATAATAAATAGCTTATGCTTAATTTCATCTTTAGTAAATACTTGTTAAAATTATCCCCAAGAAACTTCTGGTACTTTATTATAAAATTATCCATATACGTGTGATAGTAGGTGATATATATATATATATATATATATATATATATATATACACACACGTACATATATATATATACACCTATATACACACACGTATATATGTATATCTAAAATTAAGGAAACCAATGATGTATTAATATTTTGAAGTATAGTGATAGAAAACATAACAGCAGGCACATATATTATTATTCATCTAACACAGTTGTACATTTTTGGTATTCAAGCTGTGCTAAAACATTAGTTGAAGTAGCTTTGGTTTGAATTGGTGAGAATAATAGCAAATATTAGCGATGGCTTCATGGAGGAATTTCTTTTTAAGAAAGGAGTTAACATAATAAGGTGAAGATTGTGATGCATATCAAGGTAACCCATTTTCTTTGGCTATTCTCAATAAAAAAATTAAAGAAGTTTAGAAATCATCCCAGGCCTCCTAGAAATTACCCCCAAGGCTCCTGGTTAGTGCTGCTACAGGCAGATATGAGTGCAGAAACCTTTTTGTAACCTGTTAATTTATTTTATAATATTGAGTCATATTTGATGGTTAAATCAGGTAAGATTTGGAAGAAATTCTTTCTTTCTAGTTCTGCTTATTTATTACTTAGTTTGATGAAAAGTTGTTAACTTTTAGTAACTGGGTTCTATAAAATATAGTGGTTAGCTAAGGAGAGGAAAGATAGAGGAGCTGAATAAAGAAGCTGATGAAGGGAAATCTAAATACATTTTCCTGGTGAGAAAAAATATCAAGACTCTGGCATAACTCAGGCAAGAGAGATAATTCATGAAGGAACTTTGTATTAGAATGTAAGCTGCTTATTTTTCAATATGTGGCAGTGGGGGATCATTTTAGCCTGTGATTAAAAATAACTGATAATAATTATCAAAGATATACTTGTGTGAGAGCAAATGTGGCAGTGGGGCATCAGGTGAGCAAGAAGCAGGAGAGTCCTCAAAACATGTGCAGGGTGTTGACTGACATGAAATGAGAAGAAAGAGTCTAGGCATTTTGGCAGTTTATATCCTCTGTACAGTAGCAATGTTTTGAAGGAAGTGTTTAATCATACATAGAGCTTAAAAATAACATTGAAAATTAAGATGAATGGTACAGAGTAAGAGGGAGATTGAGTTCCTGTGAACAGGGAATAATTGTGCTTCCTTTAAATGGAAAGAGAGTAGAAATGAAAAGAGATAATCATCTGCTTGCTTTATTCATAGTATCATTTTAAACCATTCTTAGATATCAGCCTAAATGAGCTACAGTGAAATTGAACTAATTAAAAAAAAAAAGAAAAAAAAACCTCTTGGAAATCTGAGATGAAATTAGTGTTCCGTTTTTATTTACTCTGGTATACAGAACCTCAAGTTCTTAAGGCCAGCAGCATCCTTTCCCAATCAATCTTCTGCCATTTGTTTCTATTCACCATTGCTCTGAGTTTAAAAGTTCAGTTGGTTTTGAGCTTTTTGAAATCATTTTGCAGTTGAATGTACTTTTTTCTTTACTAAACATGTTTTTAGAGTGGTTTAATTAGATGCATAGTTTTTATTTGTTGTCTTTCAGTCTGTTTTCTCTGCTTTTCTTGAATGTATTGGTTTACTGCTTTTACACTCTTTTTTTAAAAAAGTGGGTACATTATTTTGAAACCCAAATAAATTGCTAAAACTTAGCAGCAAGATTTCCAAATGAAAATTCATCATACTTCATTTCTGGAAAGGGAAAATATAAAGGGCTCATAGTAGTACTTTTATTTACTTAAAAAATTAAGCCTTGTTTGTGATTGCATTTACATTTTGATGTACCCTACATATTTACACCAATTTGCGGAGAGATTTATAGACAACATTTGGAAGCTTTTAATTTAGCACCTTTGTAGAGAAACCCTTTGTGGTTTATTTGAAAGTTTATGAAGTATTCATAAGGATTTTTTTTTCCTTTTTAAAAATAACATTACTTTGGCAGGCTGATGGGTTTTCCTGGGGAGCTTATTTCAAGATGCTAATTAGGATGTTATTGATTAATTTTAGGATAATAGAGTTGGCTAGACTGCCTGAAGTTTTCTCAACTATTTTTAAAATTGTTCATTTCCAAATGATCTTAATGAGCTTTGAGATCTGTTTTTATGATTAATTTCATAATGTAGTAAAAATATATGCTATGTAAAAATATACTGTCTATATATATACATATATACATACACACTCATATATTATTTGGGGGAAATAAAATGTTTCTGTCAGAAAAAACTTTTGAAATTATTTCATTATGTGTTTTCATAGTGTCTGGCACATTGGAGGTATTTCCTTAGTAATTGGATTGCCATATTTGTCTCCAGCTGGTGTGGTGTTGACACAATTAGAGTCTGTTTAGGTTAAGTGAGAGGGAAAGAAAACCAACACTGAGCACCTTCTCTGAGCCGTGTACTTTTACAGGTGCTTTATATTAGTACATCATAGACAAACTATAATATTGAGCTAATGTTCCATTCTTACAGGCTTTTAAAGTTTCATTCTTAAAAAATATTTTTTGATACTGAATTATAATCATGTCAATTTTTTGGGAGTCAACCAATATCTTTAGTAAGGTCCCTGTAGAAGATAACAGTTTATTTTGTTATTAGTATAAAACCCCAAAGACAGATTCTTCTTTTGAGTGAAAACATGTTTCTGTTCCTAAATCCTCAGGATTTTTGTGAAGAATTAATATTTTCTCTCGTCGGATACTGTGAGAGTGTATTGACTCTCTTTACTATGGATGATAAACTGCAGGAAGTTAATGCTAAAGTTAATGTTCATGTTTAGTACCCATTTTGTTTTGGGTTCTCTATAGAATTAACTGCTGCCTCCTTATCCCTTTTCTGTTTTCCAACTTCTTAAACTGGTATGTTATTTATATGTCTTTATGTTACTCGCAGTCTTTATAGGGCTAGACATAATGTAAGTTATATAAATAGTGGCTCAAATTAAGCAATCATTAATATACATTCTTTTAAAAATATGCATATTTTAAATTATACAACTAAAACATTAATTGTAGGAAAAGACACAAGCAAAAAGAAGAAAGTAAAAATTGCATATGTCTGCATGCAAAGCTGGTTCTTTTAATGTGTATATAAGCTGATAGCTTTTAAAAGTAGCTGCACAAACTGTTTTATAACTTTTTTCCCACTTGCTACATTATAAACAATTTTTCCGGCCCGGCGTAGTGGCTCATGCCTGTAATCTCAGCACTTTGGGAGGCCGAGGCGGGTGGATCACCAGGTCAGGAGATCGAGACCATCCTGGCTAACACGGTGAAACCCTGTCTCTACTAAAAATACAAAACAATTAGCTGGGCGTGGTGACAGGTGCCTGTAGTCCCAGCTACTCGGGAGGCTGAGGCAGGAGAATGGCATGAACCCGGGAGGCGGAGCTTGCCGTGAGCCGAGATTGCACCACTGCACTCCAGCCTGGGGGACAGAGCCAGACTCCGTCTCAAAAAACAAAAATAACAATTTTTCCATTTCAGTAAATATGCTACTTGCATAATTTTTAATGACCAAATGGTATTTCACTGTAAGAGATGCTGTGGATTAATTAACTGCTTTCCTGTTCTTGGATATGTATGTTATTTCCAGCTTTTGTCATTATGAACAGCACTGTAGTAAATATTCTTAAAGCTAAATCTTTGTGTACATCTTTATTTCTTTAGGACAAATCACGAGAAATGAAATTGCATTGTCTGTCAAAGCTTTACATTTTAAAGGCTTTTGGTTTGTCTTTCCTAAATTGCCCTATAAAAAATGGTATTTCAATTTACACTCCTGATCAGCAGAGTCTGCGTTTATTCCTTTCCCTGAGCACATGAATGCTGATTATCTTTTATTTAATACTATAATTATCAGATGCCAGAGGTAGCATATCAAAAATAATTTGTGTTGCATATCACTCAGGCATGTTTGGGATGGTAAGGAGGTTAAATGACATTTCATTGATTGTTGAGGTTAATTTGCTTGATGTGGTTGGGTAGGTGAGTAGACCTTTCTTGCTGAATGCTGCAAATTTGAATATTTGGTTGAAGAGAGAAACCTTTTCACTTCAAAGAATATTATCATTTACTTGGTTTGCTCAGGTCAGTTTCAGAATGAACTAAGAATTCAGCTGTCAGATTTATTCTTATCACATATATGGAGTGCCTAGCTAATTTTGTAGTATATAATTTTATGTAATGATTTCTAGATTAAGTAGGTTTCGATAATTTTTAAAATGAAAACTTAATGACCAAAAGGTAGGTAAGGAAAGTTTATTTGTTTCTTCCTTTTTTTTCCTGCCATTTTCTCTCTGGATCATCAAAAATTATGAAGAGTCTGAAATTTTATTCTACTTGCAAATTAATAAGCTAGCCTGTTACTATTTCCTGGATGCTGGTAGAAGACACAGACTTCATATTCTTAGCACTATAACTTGTTAAGTGTAAACCAGTTTCCTTGTCATTACTGAGCTTTTCTTTTCTTTTTTTTTTTTTTTTTTTTTTTTTTTTTTTTTTTGAGGCAGAGTCTCCATCTGTTGCCTGGGCTGGAGTGCAATGGCGTGATCTTGGCTCATTGCAACCTCCACCTCCTGGGTTCAACAGGTTCAAGTGATCCTCCTGCCTCAGCCTCCCAAGTAGTTGGGATTACAGGCTCCCACCACCACACCCGGCTAATTTTTGTATTTTGAGTAGAGACGGGGTTTCACCATGTTGGTCAGGCTGCTCTCGAAATCCTGACTTCAGGTGATCCACCCGCCTTGGCCTCCCAAAGTGCTGAGATTATGGGTGTGAGCCACCGCGCCTGGCCTACTGAGCTTTTCTTACTCAATTGTCAGTTTTCTTACTCAGTCATCAGTTCAGATCAGCAAGGACAAATAAGACTTTAAAGTAATAATCTAGTTAAGGTCACATTAATTATGATCAGAGGTAGAGTAAGAAAAGGTCAAATGGCATAAGGTATCCAAGGGGTCAAAATATCTCTTTAAGGTTTGCAAGGGAGGAAAAAGTTGGGTGTTAGATTTCAACAGGCACAACAGGAACAGTGTGTGTCCAGGAATGGAAAGGAAATATCATGAGCAATGCCATGAGAGTAGGAAAGCACAGGGCAGGTGAAAGGAACAGTAGATTGTCTGGCTTGGTTTAACCGGATTTTTCAGTGCGGTGGTTTGGTTGTTTCTAATGCACCCGGGGAATAATGAGTGCCTATGGAACACATGCTTTGAGTAACCATTTATCTGAGTAACTAGTGTTACTGTTTTGGCTGGAAGTGGAGGGGTGTTCTCTTCACTTGAAACTGGCCCAGGTCTGGCAAGGCCTCTATATTCATGTCTAAGAACTCTTAACATTATCAATGTAATTTAGACTGCTTAGTGATTTTTTTAGGGAGGGGTATTGGATTGGAGATAAAAAAGAGCCAACCTATCTTTATATGGTGGCACACAGCTTCCAGCAGAAAGAAAAAAATAATTTACTAGTAGGAAACCATTTTTGGGCCACCTTGCCCAACAGGAAACCATTTTTGAAACCTCCCAAACACTTGATTATTTGATAGTGTTTTTATATTTAAACACTGCCTTTTTTTGTGTGATCTCAGGCAGCATGAGGGTTAATAGCATCTTATCACTTGAAACTTTGAAAGATAATTATATATTCTGATTATACATACTTTGCTTGTTTTCTAATATTGAGCTGTCTATTTGATTAAGGCCATTTAACAGCAATTAGAATAACCTGCCAACTAAAGAAGAACTTTTTATTTCACAATTTAACGGGTGCTAGTTACTTAATTCTAAGTTGGGATTATTTATATCATACATATTACATGTCTTATGTGTATATACATAGTTAGCATTAATGATAAAATGCCTGGTAGATGAGAATGAGTGTTTTTTTCCCCAATTATATTTGTTTTTAAATCATGAATGAATCCAGTGAGTTGCAAGGAAAGTTTTGCTAAAAGCATATGCATATTTTTGTCCATGGAGACTCATAGCTTTTAAAGCTTCAGAGGGACTCTAGGAGATTTGCTTTAACCCTTGGGGTTTAAATACATGAATTGCTATGCAGGAGTCATGATCAAGTAAGTTGTGAAGTTGGGCTCCAAGCCCAAACATGTTTCATCTAGTTCAGTGCTCTTCCCACTATGCAGTACTACCTGTCTGGTTTCCAATGGTTGGAAACTTCTTAAGATAATCATATTTCATACAGCTAGGCCCTCACAGAAGTAATTAGATATTGGAGTAGTTAAATATTAGATACTGGCTCAGAAACTTCCATAGGTCCAGAGTTACCCCCAAAGATGTTTTCAACTCCCTGGGCCTGGTAATGTTTTGACCAGCAGCATATTTTCAGAAGCCACTCAGATAAGCAGGATTCTCCCCAGCAGTGAGCTCATGGTACCAACAGCATTCATCTAAAGATACTGATAACCAACCCTTTGTTGTTTTTTGAAATCCATCTATCACTGTGTGTGTGTTTTGGGGGGTGGAGGCACTGGGAATTTTGGATCTCTGTGAGGATGCCAAAACATCTGTTCCCTTTATGTTTGTTAGGATGTGATTAGAGTGCTAAATCAAAACATGGAATAAGAACAAAATAATTCATTACAACTATCCCTAAGATTTTTCATTTTGATGCTCTATTATAAAAAGCCTTACTTTGAAATTTTTGTAGGGATTTAGTAATAGAGATTTCTTATGAGTATTAAAGTAAATTATAGAATAAAAAGCAAAAGACTAGCAGCTTTTCCTCCCGTATTTACTACTTTACTTTGCATTTAAATAACTTTCAGAAGATGACATTCTTTTATTGTGTGCTTCAAACTTATAAAGGCTGCTTATATTAATTTCTGGATTTACACTGTTCTTTGAAAATGGCCTCAACTTATATTTTATAATCAAGACTCAGATGTTGCTGGTTTTGATAAGCTAGTTTCATCATTTTTATTTTAATCAGGTAGGTTGGTTGAGATGGTTAATAGAAGAAATGGAAGGTGCCAAGGGTTACTCTGAACTGACAGTGATAAGAGATGGGAAATCAGATTTGTGGATTTTGTGAAAGTGTTAATCAAAATTGGATTAAGGAGTGAATTGTGGTGTTTGAATGTGAAGCATAGTGGAAATGCTATGAGCTTCTTGCATGGAACATCCAGTTTGTTCATCTTCTCCAAATCCTTCCTCCTAGGATATTTGTTTACCTTTTATGATCGCCAAATTTATTAGACGTATGTTGTCTCTATTACAGAGTTTATGGATTTTTTTTTTTCAATTAGGATGCTTAAAATTTCCTTTTTTTTCTGTGTATTTCTTGGGATATTTCCCAAAGATTATATGCCTATTTTATCTTTTCCCTTCACTTTACAATCTTTGCTACATAAATTGAAGCTACTAGCTTTCAGTTGAAGAGTAGCAGTGGAAAATAGTTTTAGAACACGGAGAAATATTTGGTAATTAAATTTCGATTTCTTATCTATTAAAAAAATTTCAAGATATGTTATTTAGCTCTTGGGGGTGTCTCACTATGTGAATATTTTGTAAATTGATTCAATCATACTTTCATTGCTATTTTCCATATGTGATGTGAACATAGAACTGGGATTATAATATGGTGCTCCTCTGCTATGATATTCCTAGTATTATGCCAAATGAGTCTCCCCTTAACCTGAACTGAGTTTCAATGTTAGGTATTTAGTAATAAATGAATGACTTCAACCAGTGATGAAATAGGAAGATACAGGTATCTCTAACACGTTTATGAAAGGTGAAACTGAGAACCAGAGTGGTTTATTATCTAAGGCATGTGACTGGTAAGTTATGGAACTAGTGCCAGCTGGAATCCAGGGATTCCAATTCTTAATTTAGGTCTCTTTCCATTATGCCCTGCAGATGTGAAGAACTGATATTTGGGTGGAACACTCAGGTTCCTCTTCTTAGCCTGCCTTTTATTTTTTGATTACCTGTGTAATTTTTTGCTTATTCTCTAGCTTCATTGAATCTCTTTGGTTATGATTCATTCATGTCTTTGTAAAAAAATTCTCTTTTGAAATTTGGAGGTGATTTTTATAAAGTAGAAAATACTAGTTGCAAATGATTTTACTTAAATGATCTTAAAAGGATGAGAAACATTTGTCACTGTGAGAATTGACACCAGCTGGTTGCATGACATAATGGAAAGGGGCTCAATTTTAAAAGGAAATAACTCTTTTAACTTATTGCCAGTATAACCTTCAGAGATTAACATAGCTGGGCTTAAATTTATTGAAAACATTTTTTTTTAAATCTACCCCACCTTGCCTTTTTTCCTTAAACTATTTGTTGTATATGTATTTAATAAAATGGTCTTTACATTTGTTCCTATTTTAGGATATGAACTTAGGCAAGAGTCATCTTGTTTGCTGGTGCTGTGTAGATCATAGTCTTATGTTTGTACACGTGAATATATTTGAAGATAATAAATTTAGGTTCTTTTGGGAGATGTTTAGGTATGTGCAGTGGTTTAGCTAGAACTCTGGATTATTTACACTTGAATCAGTTCAGTGAGAAGAAAGGCTTGCTATAGCTTCACTAAGTAACTTTAACTTTTTATGAAAAAAAGATTCACATAAACATCTGTGTGTGTATATCTCATCCAAACCCATTAAATTTCAGCAAATCCTCAAGAGATAAGATAATGAAGGACCTCTTTTTTTTCAAATAAATAGGCATATAATGAGATGGACAGTGGTTGGGTGGAGAATAGAAGATAGTAGGTCTAAGTTTTAATTTTCTGGTTAAACTGTGACAAGTATAATAGAAATTAATTATAACACAATTATTTGTACAGTCATAATTTTTCTTTGGGAAAAAAAATGACTAACACTGCCTTTCTCTTAGCTACCAGAAAGAATGTTGAGCTATACTTAATTTGTTTGCATAATATATACATTTATGCAAAGTTGGGCTAATAAAAGTTAGAACTACTGACTTGTAGAGGAGTACCTTTATTCGGGTGTATGATTGCTGAGTTGCAGCCCAGAACTTTTTGGGATTTTTGGTTTGCCTTGTTCTTGGGAAAGGTTTTTAGTCTTTTCCTGACCCTGTGCATTAGTAATGGCTTTCGTCATATGTGTATGGTATAAGAGGTATGTCAGGTATAATTATGTGCTAAAAATAAACCAAGTGTATTAGTCTGTTCTCACGCTGCTAATAAAGGCACATCCAAGACTGGGTCATTTATAAATGAAAGAGGTTTAATTGACTCACAGTTCCACATGACTGGGGAGGACTTACAGTCATGACGGGAGGCAAATGAGTAGTAAAGTCTCATCTTACCTGGTGCTGGCAAGAGGGCTTGTGCAGAGGAACTCTCACTTATAAAACCATCAGATCTCATGAGGCTTATTCACTATCATGAGAACAGTATGGGGAAAACTGCCCCGCCCTTGACACATGGGAATTATTACAATTCAAGGTGAGATTTGGGTGGGGACAGACACAACCAAACCATATCACCAAGGGAAAACATTAAGACTGGCTCATTGTAAGGGTAGCGGTTATAAAAGTAAATGTGAGAGATTACCCCAAATTGTTTTTCACAGCTGCAAAGTACTCTTTTGTATGTATGAATAATGTTCTACCAATCTCCTGTGTTTGGACATTTAAATATATTTCAGTGTTCTGCAATTACAAATAATCCTTTAATAAATAACATGGTGCATATGTATTTTCACACTGTTTGAGGTATACCTTCAGTATAAATTCCTAGAAGGAGAATTGCTAGGTTGAAGAAAAAATACACATGTAGGTTTTGTTAGATTGTGACAAATTCTCCTCCTTGGGATTGTACTATTTTGCATCAGCAATGTATGAGAGTGCCTGTTTCATCACAGCCTTGCCAACAGAGCATATATGATGTCAAAGATAAAACCAGATACTAGTTAAAGTGTTGAGGACAGGTTTTAGTCAGAAGATATTATTGTAATAGGGAAAAGAGTCCAGTGTGAACTGATTCAACTTTGATTTATACAGTGGTGACTGGGCATTTTTTAAAGGGAAAATGAGGGAAGGGCTTGAGCAGGGGCTTAGTGGAGTCAGAAAAGTGAACATTTACAACAAGTGAGAAGGGAGTTGGTCCACGTGAAACCCATTTGTGTTTGCTAACTGATGTTTATGGAGGTTAGGCTCCTACCCTCTCACAGAGACGGGGGGACAGGGGCCCTGTCTTCAGATGTTGGAACAAACAGTACGATTTTTCTTCAAGTACATTGGCAGCCTTGAGTTTTTTGAGGCTGGCACTTTAAGGTGGGGCTGAAGTCATCCTAGGGATGTGGCTTGAGCCATCAGAAACTCTGTTAGGTGTTTCATCCAAGTTTTTTTAGGCCATGGTTAAGAAGATAGCTCAGAGAAGCCTGACTAGAGTTTGGTTAAGGAGAGAATCTTTGTCAGTGGTCAACTTTAAGATTGAGGTTGGTGAGAATCTTTGAGATTGGTGAGAATTTGCATCTTATTGTAGTTTTAACTTATATTTGTCCTATTACAAGTAAAGCTGAACATGCTTTTCTGTGTTGAAGGGCCATTTTTGTATCTCTGTTTATGAAGTGCGTTCATGTGCATTTTTTCTCATTTTTTTGATAGGAGTTTTAGTCTTTTTTTCCTCAAACTTTTAAGAATTCTATATAAATGTGGAATATCAGCTCTTTATTGTGAATATATGTTGTGAATATTTTACAGAGTTGTCATTTGTCTTTTGACCTCACATATGGTGTTTTTTTGCTATACAAATTGTACTTATATTTTTATATAGTAAAATCAAATGTTACTTTTATTACTTGTAAATTTTGTGTGGTAATTAGAAAGTCTTTTTCCATATCAATGTTAGAGAGAAATTGATTCATGTTTTCTTCTAGTATAGTTTTATTTTTGACATTTACATCTCTTATTCATTTGGAGTTTATTCTTACGTATTCTGGATGAATATGTCTAATTTTATCTTTTTCCAGCTAACTATACAATTTTCCCAACACTATTTGTGAAGAAAAGACTATCTTCATCTAAGTGATGTGCGATGCCATCTTTATCATATACCAGATTTTTATATGAGACCAGATCTTTTTCTGTACTTTTTTATTGCTATCTCAGTAAATTTATAAATTAACTTAGGGAGAATTGACATCTTGATGATGTTGAGACATCCTAACCAAGAATAAGGGATTTCTTTCCATTTGTTCAAGTCTATTTTTATGTCTCTTGGGAGTGTTTCATGGTTTTCTTCTTGGTTTTCAATAATTTCTTATTAAATTCCTAAAAATTCTCTCTTGTTATTATAAATGAGGGTTTCTCATTCAGTGTCTCTTTTACATGTTTATTTGTATATAAATGCCATTGGTTTGGGCATGTAAATTTTATAACTTGCTACTTTGCTGAATTCTTTTATTGTTTGAATTAGTTTTATTATTGGTTCTCTAGGAATTTCTGGGCATATTTTTATGTCATTAGCAGATATAAATAGTTTCATTTTTTCTTATCCTTTTCTTTTGCCTCTGTTTTCTGTAGTCTAATTGCATTAGCTTGTACTTCTGAATCATTGTTAAATGCCAGCCCACATGCTGTGAATCAAACAAAGAAATTATTGAATTAGCAGGTGTTCTCATAAATAGCAGTGTAAACAGTTAAATAGTAGTGGAGATAATGGGCATCTTTTTTATTTATTTATTTATTTTTTGTGACCACAGGGGTTGTGCCTTAGAGTTTTCTCATATTAAGGAAATACCTATTCATTCTTATTGCCTCATATGTTTTTGTTAGGAGTGGGTTTTGAATTTTCTTAAAGCCCACTTTGAGAAATTTTTTTTAAATCAGGATCTATTGAGATAATCATTTGATTTTTCTCCTTAGACCTATTAATAGAGCAAATTATATTAATAGATTTTGTAAGATTAAGCCATTCTAGCATTCTTGGCATAAACCCCACAGTCTGACTCCAGAGCTTAACTTTTTTATTTTACTACTTCCTAGTTTAGTTTCAAAGATTTGATATACTTACATGGAAGTGTAGTAAATCATGTAAGCTAGTATTTTTATTACTTGCCAAATGAATGTTTTGGTGAATGAGTTTAGAGGGAGAGATCATTACGGGAAGAAAAAGCCTTTTGAAAGAGCAAGGACCACTACTAACTGTGACATCATGAGCATCAACCATACACCATGGCAATACTTGCTATAGCTTATTTCTACTAGCTGTTTATCTTGGGGAGTTTACTTACACCAGAGTCTTCAACTTTCAATATTTCATCAGCATAAGTTGTAGTCGATTGATCACAAACTAAAGAAATGCTAGAAAATCTGAAATGATGGAGCAATTGCCGCATTATGACAAATGGGAAGCCTGCAAAATAGAATAAAATAAAAGGGCAGAATGGCAAATTGGTTGTTTTTACAAACGGAAACAAAATTCATGTACTTCCATTAAGGAGAGTATTTGAGTTCATATATTGTTTCATAGCCTTGTTTATGTTAGAAGTTATTTTAAAATGTTACTGTCAGATATAGAATATCTATTCCGTATGATTTAAAAAATTTAGAGATTGTCAAAGATGTTTACTTAATTTACACAAATGAAATGATAGAATTGCAAATCCAACCTCCTTTTTGCGAGTTGTGACTGAGGTCCAGGCTATGTAAAGCTGTATTTGCATGTTTAGGATCATGTCTTTCAAAAAATGCGTTTGGGGATGTTTACACTGCTATTTATGGGACCAGTTGCTAATTCAGTAATTTCTTTATGGTTCTGTAACTACAGATTGATTCACAGCATATGGGGATATTCTTAATGTGTACGAAAAAGCCATGTTGAGATGGGAATTATTTAAAAATTTTTTTTCTCACCATTGAATTTTCTCTTTAGATATGTCAGTTGAAGAAATTTTCTTAGTTATTTCTAATTTTTGAATATATTTTATTAATAACATATTTTATTATAACTGTGTTAGAGTAAACATAATAATTTGAAAGTTGTCTCTTCTCATTTTCTTTAGCATGTTACACCAGACAGCTATATTCCATGCCTTGCAGACCTGTGCAAAGCACTGTGGGAAGTTATGCTCAGCTATTACAGGACTATGGAATGGCATGAAAAGCATGACAACGAGGATACTGCTTCAGCTTCTGGTAGGAAAATATTTTTATTTTATTTTAAAAATTGAACTATAAATATCCCACATTACTGGAATAAAAAGAAAGGGGCAGGAATGCCTTTGGGATTTCAAGGATTACAGTGACCATAGGGTAAATATTGAGCAAAGAAAGTGGTTCAGCTACTTCAAATGTTCTATTACCTTTAGAGAGTAACTGGGCCAAAGGACTTTTTAAGTGGCACATAGTACCAGTTTCCAGAAGTGTGTGCTGATGGCTTTAGGTCTGAATTTATAAATTTTTTTTGTTGTTAATATTATTAGTTGCAAACTAGATAAGACATTGGTCTGTCTAAATTTACTGTGAAATTAATGCTAGATGGTCAATATTAATCTGTTTAACCAATTTTCAAGTTACAGTAATAAAGCTAGGTTCTAAGAATTAATTATATTTATACTTTCCTTCCTGAAAATGAAGCAAGACTAGAATTTCATTTTAAAATGATGTTTTAAAATATTCATCTTTGAATGGAAAATATAACTTTAAATGACTATGATACAGTAAGCTAAATAATAAAGAACACGAAATTATTGTATTTATCATTCTATTTAAATTGTTTCATTTGTATAATTATATATCTTAACTGATTATCCTTGAACAGTAGCTGAGATTGAATATTTAGAATAGTTATAAAAACAGTAAATGATTTTATCAGCATTTTGTTTAATATGGATAAAATAAATTATACTGTACATCTTTTTTTTTTATTATATACAATTTATTGTAGCTATTCAATCAAGTTACTTTAGTAACTTCCAGTTTCTGAGGTGCTTATCTTCTGTTGTTGGGTGAGTGGACAACACACCCAAATCTCACTGTTTGATTAAATGTTTTGGTAGTTTAGAAGGCATAAGTTTAATCTTTGTCTTGACTTAAAAGAAGCTTATAAATATAGAAAACAAAATAAGAGGAAAATTCCATGAATGGATTTTTATCCATTTGGAAGTATTGTTGGGAAGGGTAAAGGAAGGGAGAGAAAGGCAGAGAGAAGGATGGGCACACAGCCAGGATTCCAGGTCAGACTATTTTTACCCAAAACTTATACTTTTACCCTGTACTACCCCTGGGACCATGAGCTCTGCAATCTGAGAGGCCTAGCTTCAAGTTCTCACTTCCATTTACCAAAGGTGAGAACTTGAAGACACTGCTTATTTTTTCCACTCTTAAGTTTGCTCCCAAAAATGGTCAGTTAAAAAGCAAAGCAAAACCAAACCAAACCCTTAGAGTAGTAACACATCTACCCTGCAGGGTCATTGTCAAGTTTGGACAGCATGTAAGGTACTTATACTGGTGGTGGTTAATATGATGAAATGAAATGGATCAAGAGATAATATAATAATAGTGAAATACCTGGAGACTGTTAAGACATATTTGCTTTTCTAGTACATTATTTAAGGAGAAACCAAAGAAAAAGTTAGGAATAGAATTAACACATATTTTAGATATCAGAATTTAGGTGACAGTTATGTATATGTTCATCATGGTAAAGCTTGCTTTTTGCTTTAGGCCAATAGTTTACATTCGTTGGAGTACTGAGTCAAAGTTAAAACTCTATCTGATCCTTATTACTCAACCCTCTTTGCCTAATCTGTATATTTTATGGATATTCAAGTGCTCAAGCTGTCAGCTGTGGTAGTATCTAGGACTGTAAAAAGTTACTTGTTCACCTGAAATTAATCCTTTTATATTCAGGAATAAAATTGTAGAAATTAGTAAATTGAAAATTACTTTTCATGGAACTTCATAAAACTGAAGAGGACTGTAGACTTTATCTGCTGTATCTCTTTAGTGATAATATTTGATACTGTTTGGTAACCTAATACTTTAACGTTCTAAGGTAAAGCTCTAAAGCTATAGTTCAGGTGCACTGCCTTAGGCTGCTGGATCCCTAACAGCCATACCATGCGTGTAATAATAAGGCTTACGTTTTAGGAGTGCTCAGAGGCAAACTAGTCATGCATCTATGTATCTGAGGCCTGGCATTTCCAAGGGCCTTTTACTAGTTATCAGTGGACACACCTTCCCAACCTAAGACAAGATGATAACATACTCACTTAGGTGTTCTTCACAGGATATTCACACAAAAGTTTCATCTTTTTGATATAAATGTGTATGTGTATTTTTCAGTTGTCTTTAGGGGGGAGATTGGAGGCAGATCACTGATCTATTAAACTAGACATTGTTAAATTATTTATCTGGAGTGGATAAAACTATTATTTATCATGAAAAATATAAAATATATGCATTATCACCTCACGCCTGAGCTGTTAATGTAGACTGTCCTCTTAGCACGCATATTAATTGATAATTCAGTTAATTGGTCCTGTAATGCCCTTCTCACAGCCTTTTACATGGTCTTGCAGTAGGCAGTATTGAGAACCTGGTCTCTGGGACCACACCGACTCAGGTAGAATCCCAGCTGAGTCACATATGATCTCAGTGGTCTTAGGTATATTGAGCATTTCATAGTCTATGTTTATTTATCTCACCAAATGGGTTTAAGTCTAATACCTATTGTTTGACATTGTTTTGATTGTATAACTATCAAACATATTTACTGTATCTTACATAGACTTACAATGTATGAGAGGCCAAATAGAAATTATTTGGAAAACAAACACAAATTGGATTAAATCTAAAAATATATATTGTCTTTTATTTTCAGAAGGGAGTAATATGATAGGTACTGAAGAAACTAATTTTGATCGTGGCTACATAAAAAAGAAATTAGAACATGGACTTACACGAATATGGCAGGTTTGGTTTTTTTTAAATTATTTTTTTCACAGAAGCAATAGAAATGTCATGTCAAAGTTGCTTTAGAAATTTGGTTTTAAATTTTCTATATGTGTATTCTTTGCAGATTTAATCATATGTTTCTGTTTGGAATTAGGCTGTCATTTAATTTCTGTAATGTATTTGGACTATAAGTGGCAGAAAAAAAGTTTTTTAATTTGAAAATCTCCACTGGAAATATTCATATATGCCTTGAGTACATTTTTTGTTTTAGAGGCCTAGCAAATTTCCACTATCATAGAGAAATGTATGCTTTCTCAGTGAGATGTTCTGTTTATTATTTCATTTATCTGTGTTTTCTTAATTTTTTTTCTGTTAATTTTAGAAAAGAAGTAACTAAGTAGATAGCATACTTAGGTCAGATTATAGTTTAGAATGAACAATTTTTTTTCTCAGTCAATGATCTTTGTACCTTGAGGGAATCTTACATGCTTATTGGCTGGATATATCTGGTTTTAGTCCATTTGGGCTCCTATAACAAAATATTCTAGACTGCATAGCTTATAAACAGAGAAGTTTATTTCTCAGAATTCTAAAGGCTGGAAGTCAGAGATCAGGGTGCCAGCGTTGTTGGGAGGGAGGGCCTGCTTCCTCGTTCATAGACACTGTCTTGCTGTATCCTCAAATAGTGGAAGGGATGAAGGAGCTCTCTGGGGTCCCTTCTATAGGGGAACTAATCCAGTTAATGAGGGCTCTACCTTCATGATTTAATCACTTCACAAAGGCCCCACCTTCCACCTTGGAAGTTAGAATTTCAGCATCGGAATATTGGGTAGACACAAACATTCAGACCATAGCAGTATCTTAAGTTTTTCTTTACAATTTAGTAGCTCAGTTGTTGTAATCAGATAATTTGTTACTTCTTAGATCACAGTGTAATTTCTTTGAAGATAACTTACTCTTTTTGGACTTCTTTGAACCTTGGAGGACTATAGACCCTTTGGCCATGTTATGGTCTTTTAAAATGTATTTTTAATTTTTCTAATGAGGCTGATCTTTATTTTGACCATCTTTTTTTTCTTTCTTTCTTTTTATTGATTGATTGAGACAGGGTCTCACTCTGTCACCCAGACTGGAGTGTGGTGGCAGAGTCATGGCCCAGTGCAGCCTCGACCTCTTGGGCTCAGGTGATCCTTCTGCCTCAGCCTCCTGAGTAGCTGGGACCACAGATGTGCACCACCGTGCCTAATTTTCTTAAATTAGTATTGGTGGATATGGGGTCTTGCTATGTTGCCCAGACTGGTCTTGAACTCCTGGGCCCAAGTGATATTCCTGCCTTGGCCTCCCAAAGTGCTGGGATTATAGGCGTGAGCCACAATGCCCAGCTTGACCATCTTTTATAGGATGTTTTGTGAAAAAAATTGTTTAGGAAAATATATTTTGAAAACATAAATTTCTTCATGAATCAGTTAATATTTATAATTTAGTGCTCTTCTAATTTTTGATAATTTTGTCTTGGATATGCTATTTGATTTTATGCTTTAGTATTTAAAATTTATTTTTGTGGTTGTAAGAGGTTTGACATATATTTTCTCATTTGACTGTATTAAACTCATAACCATATTAACCATTTATTAAAATTAAATAAATAATTTATCATTAATTGTGGATTTAGGCTGACTTTTTTCTGAGTATTATGCATAAAAAGAAAGGAAAATCTTACAGTTATTGAATATACACCCAGGATCAGATATGATTTGTTTCTGACTTAGTCTGCCAATAGGCCTTAATTGTATTTAGGTAAAATTTTACAATCTATGATAGAATTCCTGGTAATTCAGTGTACTTTGAAATACTGACTGAGCACTTTATGTAGCTATTTTCCATTCAGTTTGGCAACCTGATGGCATTCCTGGTATAGGAAATGGGATTGTCTCTATTACATCCCTTAAGGATGTTGGCTATTGGCCTAAATAGATATTTGTTAACAAATTAGGAATATATTCCTTTCTCATTTTAATCTGGAACTATAGAGTAAATGCTTCTGATAACTTATTTTCTATATTTTGGGTTTGCTTGATTTTCTTTTTCTTTGCCTTACAGGATGTTCAGCTAAAAGTAAAAACCTACTTGCTTGGAACTGATTTGTCTATATTCAAATATGATGATTTCATCTTTGTTTTGGATATAATCAGCAGGTAGTGTTTAAGATCTTGTCTTATTCTTTAGTTTTAGTCATTCAGCCATGATAAAGAAATCATGAACTAGTGAGTTATCATCTATAACATTATGGAAATGAAGATCATTTTTGCTGCTAAGTTTGTGAGTGTATTTAAATATTTCTGCCCTTTGGATGTTTGTAAACCTTTATGGATTTGTGATCTTTAGAATATTTTCCCATGTCCAAATTTTAGCGATTTTTTTTATCTTTGAAGAAAGAGAAACCACACTTCTTTTTCTCTGTAAGGATGCTGCTGAAATTTACTGAAACCTTTTTATCCAACTAGGTTGATGCAAGTTGGAGAAGAATTTTGTGGTAGCAAGTCTGAAGTTTTACAGGAATCTATTAGAAAACAAAGTGTCAATTATTTCAAGAATTACCATAGGTAAGAATTCTAATAAAATATGAATGGACTTATTTAGGTAATGAGAATACTTTTGTCTAATACTTAATCTTATAGCATTAATTGATTTTAAACAATTACTTTTGAATTTGAATGTGTTGTAGCTTTTTTAAGATGGTTAAGGATTTTTTTAACCAAAATATGATGAAATATTCTCATTACATATTCATTGTACATTTTAATATATTCTTTGTCTTGAGGGGCTTAAAATATTGAACTGATTTTTTTATGAGTAAAACATGATTATTATATCAAGGTTCACAGAAAGAATTTGGCCACTGTTCCATACCTGCATACATATGGGTGTGCTTATAAGGAAATTAAATCAGTAGAGGCAGTGCTCAGTGAGGGGGTGCTTGAGAGTATCTATCTTTTAGAAATAAGAAGGATTCTAGAGGAGAGGATGTGATATTCAGAATTTCGCTATAAAGGCAAATTTGTATACTGCATTGCTTTGCAAAACAATCACTGCTAATATTTAAAAGAGTGACTAGGAATGGTTTGGGTAGTGGAGGAAGGTGGGAAAGAATGTTCATAATAGCAGTGTGGTTATATGCTTACAGCAGCAATAAATTGAGGGAAGGGAGAGCTAACATTAGATTTCTCTTGATATAAGCTAGACCCCAAGTTGTATCCCTTTTGTCCTTTGAGTTGAGTTTCATCTTACTTGTTATTCTGAACTTTTACTTTTTATAATTGAATTTTAAGTTTTGATTTCCTTGTTATTTGGTCCCAGAGAGAGTCATGATTTGAAATTCTGCTTTTTCTCCTTGTTCATAGTCAATACCTGCTCACAGTGATATATGCCATGTCAAAAGAGAGATGACTGAACACCAAACCATTGATTAACTAATTATTAAATATATTTGAATACAAATTGTCTGTGTTAATTGTAAACAATGAAGTAAATTGTTTGAAAAAGATTTAAATTGAACTATACTAAAGCAGAGCCTTTGAGTTTCGTGACAGAGAATGTTTAAAAATTTTTAAAAATTTTAATTGAATAAACCTCAGGGAAACAGTGGGAAGGGCCCGACAGGAAGCCCTAACACTGCCTTTATTTATAACTTCCTTGTCTGCTAAAATTTAAGCCCTGACTAAAACAAAAGGCTGGCCCTATAAGCATTCCTGTATAGAATTGGGAGGGGCCTGTTAATCATGGATGGGGAAATAAAATGGAAGCACAAAGGAGCCAGAAGCCTCACTTTCCCTGCAGTATGAAGGCACGCCAAATATGTCTCTTCCCAGAGACTGCTTCGTATCCAACATGACAACTGGGAGAACTTTTGGTGTTCCTAGTGTCTAGGATGTGTGTACAATATAGAAACACTGATTTATTTAGTAGCTTCCATTCTGCATTCTGTTTTACTTATTGTCAAAAGGTGTCTGCCATCTGTAGCAACTAGCTAGGGCCATTTTGACCATGGTGGAAATTCCTCACAGAGTTCACATTAATGAAATTAGAAAATACAGAAATGAATGACTTAAATCTTCCTCAAACACTCAACACTTTAAAGAACTTCTCTTAGAAACATTTGTGAAACTTATTTCTCATTGATGTGTCTGTGCTATATTATTAGAAGGAAAGCTGGGTTGAGTAATAGTAGACTTGGGTTCTTGTTGCATTTTTTGCTGCTTACCAACTGTCTGATATTGGCAAATCATTTAACCTCTTTGGCCTGTGATTTTATGAATTGTAAAATGAAGTGACCAGATTAAAAGGTCTCCGTAAGTGTTGCCTAGACATCTTGACCCATTTTTTTTGCAGTATTATATATTGTAAAAATTGGGGCAGGTTAAACAGCAAAGATTTAATTATTACTTAGTATTCTTCTTTTTCCCTAGTATTTAAACAAAAGTTTAAGGTAGTCTAGTTTCTATCCTGTCTGTCGTCATTTTTGCTCTGACAGTTGCCATCAGGAAAATTATAGTGGAAGTCATTTGGTAAAGTTGGTGCAAACCATCATGTGTTCTAAGGTACATTTGTTTCTTTACAAAACAAGATACACTTGAACAGAAACTTTAGAAATGATGCTAGTGTCCATACATTGAATTGACTAAAGTCATTACATTAGCCAGTGATGAATCTAAATCTGCAAAATCCCAATATCCCCATTGTCAATCATACTACATAAATACTGAAAAACTGTATGAAATATGGTGAAATATAGATCAAGTGTGTTCTTATTTTGCTAATAGAAGTGTTGAAATGTGCATACAGTTTGTTTCATGGTCCTTTCCTGCCAAATACAGCTCTTGAGAATGAAGAAATTCTTGAACCAAATTATTCTGACTTTCAATCCATTTAAGCTATTGTTTTGAATTTATAGGGATAATAAAAAGGTAAAAATAGGAGCAGTTTTTTCTTTGGTGGAACATCTACTTATGAAATGTATTAATGTTAGTTGTGGTAGTTGTATAAAAGTTTGCGTTCCATTCTCTTTTTCTAGGATAAAACTGTATGAACACATGAGGGAGCACAGCCTCTATTATTGATTGTTTCTACTTCTCAAAAGTATGTTTTATTTCCCCCCATTTTTTTAAATATTCAGGTACTAAGTTTATATACACACAAAGAACATTGTTCTGTCAGATGCTGGAGAACTTCTAAAAGCACAAATATTCTAATTTAAACAATAATGACATAAAAATTACAGATCAATATATAATTGTCAAAATATTCTGCTTAATAAGTACATTTTATTTTGTAATTGCTCTAGTAATCAAAGCTTATAAAATGTTTTCAAGGATCCTAAAGTTGCATTGACTGGTGTTAGAAGAGAGAAGTCACCTATCTTTTTAGTAGAAACTACAACAAATTAGATGAAATAAACAAATTCCTTATAAAGCCAAACTTAATGAGCTGACAAAACAAAATATAGAAAATGTGAATAGTCGCATGTCTTTTGAAGAAATTATATTTGGGCTTCAAAACATTTCCATAAAGAAATCTCCAGGCCTGCTGATGTCACTGGTAAATTCTACCAAACATTTAAGGAGAAAACAATACCAATACAACTCTTTCATAGAATAGAGAAACAGGGAATGTTTTATAACTTATTTAATGAGGCCAGCACAGCACTGATACCAAAATATAACAAGAGGACATTATAAAAAGAAAATGACAGACTAGTATCTCAAGAACATAGATGCAAAATCCTACACAAAATATTGACAAATTTAATTCAGTGATACCTAAAAAGGATAATATGCTATGAACAGGTAGGATTTATTATAGGAGAGCCAGAGTTGGCTAAACATTAAGAAAAATTAAATTTAATTTACCAATTGACAGAATACAGGAAAATATCATAGTTATTATTTTAATAGAGAAAATAATTTTGATAAAAATTCTACCCCAGTTCATGATTTTGAGAAATTGTGTTTTTGTATAATTTTAACTTTCTTTCTAATTATGTTCTTGTATTTAAAGTGTGCCCTTTGTTAACAGCTTATCAAGTTTGGTCTCGTTTTGTTGTTGTTGATGTTGTTTTACTAACTGAGAAAAATATATATAATATAAAAAGTAAAAATATATATGATTGATCCAAAAAATGCAGAAATAGAAAATTTCTTTAAAATATTTAACACTTTTAGATATCAAACAGCAATATGATGGGTTTAAACCTATTAATAATTATGCCAATAAATACATTAAATGTAAATGGAAAAACAGTTCTATCAAAACATAAAAATTGTCAGATAAGATTTTAAAACAACATTAGGGGCCGGGCGTAGTGGTTCACACCTGTAATCCCAGCACTTTGGGAGGCCAAGGTGAGTGGATCACGAGGTCAAGAGTTCAAGACCAGCCTGGCCAAGATGGTGAAACTCAGTCTCTACTAGAAATACAAAAAAATTAGCCGGGTGTGGTGGCGGGTGCCTGTAATCCCAGCTACTCAGGAGGCCGAGGTGGGAGAATTACATGAACCTGTGCGGCAGAGGTTGCAGTGAGCCAAGATCGCGCCACTGCACTCCAGCCTGAGTGACAGAGTGAGACTCTGCCTCGAAAAAAAAAAAATGCGTTGTTGTAATGGTTACCACCAACATTTCAATATGCACTTATGTTCTACTGTAGTCTACCTTAGGTAGTATACTTCCAGAGTAATGCAGGAACCAACTTTGTAACTGGGTTTACCTTTTCTTTTTGGTGTTTTGTCATATACTTTTACTTCATATATTATTTTCTATACATTTTTTATGCCTAGGGTTGACTACGCTTCTTCAGTCTGGGTTGTACCTTTTATCACTGTATTAGTTTTAAATTACTGTGTAATAAATACCACAAACCTGTCTGGAAGAGACAGGAAGCAGATTATCCCCTAGGGCCTCCAGAGAGTGGAGCTCTACTAACACCTTGATTTCAACCCACTGATACTGATTTTCAGGTTCTGTCCTCTAGAACTGTGAGAGAATAAATTTCTGCTTGTTTAAGTCACCTAGTTTGTGGTAATTTGTTATAGCAGCCACAGGAAACTAATACAGAGTAGAATTACTGGATCCTATGGTAACTCTCTCTGTTTAACATTTTGAAGGAACTGTCACTTTTTTCCAAAGTCGGGATACATTTTACATTCCTACTAATACTGTATGAGGGTTCCAATTTCTCCAAAACCTTGTCAACACCTGTTGTTTTCTGTCTCTGATTATGGCTGTCCTAGTAGGCATGAAGTGGTATCTTACTATGTTTTGGGTTTGCATTTCCTTGATGACTAATGATGTTTAGGATCTTTTAAGTTACTCATTGGCCTTTTGTGTTTCTTCTTTACAGAAATATTTGTTCAAAGCCTTTGTCCATTTTGAATTGGGTTATTTTCTGTTGTTGAGTTGTAAAGTTTTGTACTTTTAGTTTTTACCTTAGGACTGTGATCCACTTGAGGTAATTTTTGTATGTGGTATGAGCTATGAGCACAATCACTTTTGGGAATTCTTGGCCATTATGTCTTCAAATATTGCTTTTGCTTATTCTCTGTCCTTTCCATCCAATTGCCTGCATAATAAATGTTTTGACTATCTCACATCTCTCTTATGATCTTTTCTGTTTCTTCCTTTTTTTTCAAATTTTTGCTTCAGTTTAGATATTTTCTATTGATCTGTCTTTGAGTTCATGAATGCTGTCTTCAGCCACCTCTAGACTGCTGTTTTACTTATCCAATCATTTTTTAATTGGAAGCGTATTTTTTAGTTCTCAAATGTCTAATTGGTTCTTTTATTGTTTTTCTTATTGCAGTTATTTGAAATTCTCTTTTCTATCCATTTTATACATTTTTTCTATTTTATTTAACTTATAATAATTATCTTAAAGTCCTTGTCTGTAAACTCTAGTATTTGGAGCAATTCCTGATTTTTACAGATTCATGTATTTATTGTCTCTTTATTTTGAACCTGTGGATTTTAAAAACTCACTCTAGATTTTATTTTTAGCATGGTAGTAACAACTTGTGGTAGAGGAAGAACAGGGTAGGCACTGACCCTTTTGTCAACTGAAAATAAGGGTTTCTTTTTCGGGGACTGCCTATATCACGTGCTGATTCCTCAGGATAGACAGTAAGAATAATAGCATTAAAGAAAGAAAAGAGATCAGTATGGCGTACGTGATTAGTGTAATGTCAAGTATATACGTGTCTTAGCTGCTAATTTAAATTTGTAAATGCTGTGTAGAGACAGGCACTGAGCTAAACATTTTCAGAAAGTTATAATTATCTTGCTATTGTGGCTTCACTAGGTATGGTTCAGATCTGTGCTGTTTAACGTAATATGTTAGTATTTATGATCTCATAATCTGTAAATTTTTTCTTTATGTTTTAGCATTGATATATAATCAGCTAAGGATATTTTAAGTATGTGAGTTGGAGACAAGCTTTTAATTTAGTCCCCTAATAAAATTGTCATTTCCTATGCATTACTTTTGCAATATAGTAAAAAAGTTTAGTAAACACTTGAGAGAGTTTTTCTCTCAAGGATGATAAGATATTAACTAATAAAAGTAAACATTTCTGTTTACTGTGTTAATCAGAGTGGGTTCTCAAAGTTGATTATGATCATGACAATAATCCTATAATTATTTGTAATTGTACATTATTTCCTCAATTCTTGTGTGCGGTGTACTTTTCTTCTCACTTTTTGGAGTGTTCATTTTCTTTTTTTAAGAACACGGCTTGATGAACTGAGAATGTTCTTAGAGAATGAGACTTGGGAACTTTGTCCTGTTAAATCAAATTTCAGCATCTTGCAACTTCATGTAAGTGTTTCTTAAGAACAAAGAAATCTATCTTTTAGTCATCTATTTTACCCTTTTTTTTTGAAAAAAATCCGGAAATATATGAAAACATTTATAAAATAAATTAAGGAGCAGTTTCTTATCTTCCTTCCTTGAAAGTCGTTAGTAGCCAGCCTCTTTTACAGGAATGATCCTTTTATGGTTGTGAAAAATCAGTCTTACAAAATTCAGTTTACATACTTTAGGAAATCTCTTTTGCCTAAAATGAGTTACAATTAAAATGATATTTTTTGTTTGTTTTGAATTCAGAAAAGGGTGACTGCTGTATTTAAATTTTGCAGATAATCAATTAGCTATATTTTGGCTTTGTTTAATACAAATGCTTATTTATATTTGTAGAATATTTTTCATTTCTTAAAGGGACTAGTAGGTTCCTAATTTATGCTGTAATTCTTAAATTTGCCTGTAATGAAAAAATGCCTCAGAAATAAAAGAGGCACTTATAAAAAATACTCAACTAATTTGTATTAGTTAATCAATTCCTCGAATACTTACAGAATAAGCAATCTTTGAAAAACTCTTTAATTGGTTTGATTTTTCCCTTGGTTGAAACACATTGTAGATAAATATTCCTGTGTGAAAGATTGTGTTCTGCAAATATCAAGTGTCAAAATGCAGTGCATATAGTTAGATCATTGTTCAGAAAGTATGGTGTGTTTATTTTCTGCCTTTGGAAGGAATGGCTTTCTAGAAAGCAATTTTCTTATTCTGGATAAATGTAAAGAATACATAATTAGAAGTTTTTTTTGATAGGGATTATCTTTATGCTTATTGTATAATAGCTTCTTATCCAGTTTTATTATATTGTTTTCCTATTATAGAAATATTAAAAACCCTGGAACATAGTGATTAATAAATGCTTTAAAGACAGCAAAATTAATGTTAATGTTAATTAGTATTAACATAACCATTAACACTAAATTAACATAGGATTTAAGAATCCTCAAAGATTTAAGGTAATTCCTTAACATTATTTAAAATTCTAAGTTTAACATAAATTTTAGAATATCTATTAAATAATTTTATTTGAACTCCTTTTTAACCATCAGACTGTGTGTGTGTGTTGTCACGTTGTCACACTTAGTATAATTGTAAGACATGTTTTTTAAAAAAGGCATGTTGAAGCATTCCTATCTAGGTGAACATTATCTCCTTTAAAGTAGTTACCTTGAAAACTATTCACAGCTTAGTGTTCACCTGACATGCATTCCTGTGGATTTGATTTTCTAAAAATTAGTCTCATTGATGTATATTCACTCCTTGTTTAGAATTATAAAAATAATGGCATGATTCTTAGGCATTATAATGTATATGATTAAATGTATAGTTGAAATGTGAAAGGAAAATAAACACATATATCATTTAATACAACAAGCCAATGTACCTTTCAAGAATTTTAAGAATACCTTTTAAGAATATCATGGAAAATGAACAAATTTAAATTTGGGATTATTCCATTTAGATAAAAGAAAAATGTTTGTTTAATTTTGTGATAAATCATTAAATCAAGATTTTTGTAATTCTAGGAACTTTAGAGATTATTCCAGCTTTTCCTCTAATTAGCTGTGTGATGTTGAACTTTGCACTGAATCCCTTCAGACTGCCTCAGTTTCCTCATGTGGTTAATGCATGACTTAGACGAGATCTTACAACTCTTTAGCTTAGCTAGGAGTAGAAGACACATCATATGACTTTGGCATATATGTTCATGTTGTCTGTTTCTTGGTATATAGCGAAAAGTAAATGAAAGTTCATAGGTGTCAATGTAACACAGATATATACTTCATACTTTGTTTCTGATGTATTTGTATAGAATATCTTAAGTGGTGCAAGCATATGAAAAAGCGAAGTGTTTTACTTTAACAATTAGTTTTCATAAATGACTTTATTGATTAGGATTTTTGCTGTTCTGTTAAAATTTTTAGAAGACATCATTCAGATTTCTTAAGCTATTTTAAAAAATGATCTCTGCAGTTTCTTAAGCCAAGAGTAGCTTGATGCAGATGATACTGTTTTAAGTGATACCATTCACTGAATTGTCTTTAGGAAAACCTTTAGACATGTATTTCCAAGTTTGTGCTTTTAGATAACTTGAAAGATTTAAAAGTCAATAACCTGAAGATCAAGATGTTGTTTTTCTACTAACTCTACATGTATATTGAGGGATTTGGTTTATGTACTAGAATTTTATTGTTGCTAAAGGGTATCTGGCTCCTTTTTTACCATCTAGGAATTTAAATTCATGGAACAGTCTCGCTCCCCATCAGTTTCACCTAGTAAACAGCCAGTCTCAACTTCTTCAAAAACAGTGACCTTGTTTGAGCAGTACTGTAGTGGTGGGAATCCATTTGAAATTCAGGCCAACCACAAAGATGAAGAAACAGAAGATGTCTTAGCTTCTAATGGGGTATGTGGTGTATGTGGAACATAAGTGAGTTTTTTTTATTTAAAACTGTTCTACTCAATGAGCAAGGCAATTTACTACATTTACGTATCCATTTACTACTACCCTGCCTGCCTATATACTTAATGTACCTATGATATTACATTTATAGATAATGACTTTACAATATGCTTTGTTGACCTTGTCCTCTTGAATAGTAAATTTTCGCTTTATGTTTGCTTTTGATCTTATTACATGATGTTCTTATCAGGTTGCTAATCAAGTAGTAGTGTAATTTCTTCACTGAATATTTATGTGATATATTATGTGAATATTATGTGATATATTGTGAGATGAGGGAACAGATATCATCTACCCTTTTTTTCGACACCCTTTATGGGTCACTGATTCATTTTGTTCCATGTCCCTTTATCTAAGAGAAAGTGGTAATGTCTTGCTTAGTTGCCTGGCAGGGATATTTTTTGAGATTTAGAAGTACAACGTTTTAACAACACTTTGAGGACCTCAAAAACAATATTAACTAGACATAGTGTGAGTTAGTGGAAAGGATTTGAAGGCAGATAATGAATATTGTCTTTATTATTTATCAGCTGTGTGGCCCTTGGCAAATTATTTTAACTTTGTGACCCTCAGTTTCTCCATATTTACAGTGAGAGGAATGCTTGCTTCACAGTTACCTGCATGGTGTTTTCACAGTATTTCACTTAATATTTTGTTTGATGGTTTCTTCTGATCTTCATAATTTCCATAATGACCCAATATGATTTTTATTTTTTATTTGATGAAGCTAAAGTGAAAACCATTCAGATGTGACAAAAATATGTTGAAGGATTTGTCTTTATATTTTATGTTAGTTTTAGAATTTATTTTTCATTTGGTGAAGATAAAATTCATGAAGTTTAAATTATTTCATAGTAAGCCATATTTAAAATTATGATTCAGTGATTCTTTGTGACATTTTGCCTCTGTGAAGTTGGCTAAACTGAGAGGAATTTAAAGTCATTCCAATTATTTTGGAATAATATATCTTTCTATAAAAGTGATTCATTAATTAAAACGTAGCATTTGATTCTCATTATTTGCAGCAGTGTGTTCTATAAAGTTGCTGTGAATACTGAATTAGCAAATACTGAACTATTACTCCCAGAGCAAATAATAGGATTAGGTTCCTATGAGCCTCGGGTTACAACAAATTTATCAGCCCATCAGTACATAATCTGAATTCATAGCCAACAACGCCATAACTCTTGCCTAAATGAAGCTTATCAGACACACATATTTTGTTTCTAAGGCACATCACAGCCTTCTTGTACTTAGAAACACTAGACAGCACTTCAACTCAACACTTACAGTGGCATTCTAAACAGTTAAATCACCAGCAAAAAGCACAAAAATACAAAGCACTTGGCACTAAATAGGTCAAGAAAAGGAAACTTGTTTATAGTATGAGAGCCTAAGCAAGAAGGCAGAGCATGCCTTGTTTGTATTCAGCTGGGAACATGCATGTTGGATGACTCAAAGTTTTCACTGTTCTGCACGTTTATGACTGACTCCAAAAATATCATAATTATTGACTTTAGGGTTACAAATAAATTTCAGTGAGTAGGCAAATTTGCAAACATTGAATCCTGAAATAATGAGTATCTATGATATGGTGTGGTCACAAAGCTCTGTTGTTGTAATCAGGACATCCTAGTTATGTAGAATACCTTTCTGCATAGCATCAGGATCACATTGTGTATAAGTATAAAGGAGTACCTGTAAGGCTTGTTTGCAGTTATTAATGTGTGATCTAATCTTTCCAGGTGCAACTTATGTCCTTGAGAATCAGGGTCCACATCTAAATACGACCTTTCATAGTGCTTTTTGTTAACAGACTCTCAAAAAATAGTTGTTGAATTAGGGGACTAAATTCTTTCCGTGTAGTTAGCATACTGGTTTCCTCAACTGCCATGTAGAGATAAAACTTCCTCATAGAAGTGTCTGTATGATTAAATGAGATATTTCATGAAAGCACTTAGCATAATACTTGGTTAAAAACTCAATGTTAGCTATTATTTAATCATATTGTTAGCCATTTAATCATATTAATCTGACATTAATAGATGATGATGAAAGTGCTGTCACTGCTTCCTTTACTGTGCATGAATTCCACTGTCCTTTCCCATGCTGGCATTGGGCCATGCTGCCATAAAGATGATGAAAATGCTAGGAAGACACCCTTCGTCTCAAGAGTAAACCTACCATTTTTGTCCTCATTCTCAGCAGGTCCCCGTGTTCTAAGCTTAATTTTCTAAGCTGCCCTTGGAATTAAATTTTATAGTGAATTAGAAAATCAGCATGTGTGTTGCACGTGTTTATTAAGCTGAAGTAATACTTCCAGAATGCCAGAATTGGATACTGAACCTCTTTTTTAATGAGTTTTATTAGCAAATTGGAAATAAGTATGTTGAAACTTCTGAGAGACTTTAAAAAAAAAAAATGCGAATGTATACTCTTCTTCTCTTTTTAGGCCTAGTGGAATGTTTGTTAGGTTTTGATTTATGGCGATTTGATTTTGTTGCACATTTTCAAGCTTTTATAGGTGTAATATTTTTCTTTTGTGCTGATTGAGATAGAATGATGAAGACAATGGAAGAATAATTAGATTCTTGGTGACAACATTAAAGCTAAATTAAGAATTTTCTTGTATTTAGCTGTTTCTTATAAAATTGAGTACTTTCACTGTGTTGAGACACCCCACGAAAAGAGGCCCTTTATACTCATTTTTTAATACCCTGTGTTTTCTTCAGTATGAATCTGATGAACAAGAAAAGAGTGCCTATCAAGAGTATGACAGTGACAGTGATGTTCCTGAGGAACTCAAACGAGACTATGTGGATGAGCAGACAGGAGATGTTCCTGTGAAAAGGTGATTGTTCTTAAATTGTGTGGTATTTAGCATTTTATCTTGTGCTCTTAACATACAGGATTTCCTTTAAGGTTAAGAAGAAACAAAAATTATTATTTTTTTGGTACTTATAATGTCACCTGACAGAAGTTAGTATGTTTTAAAAAATGATTCCTGGAAGGCCAAAAATGTGTTTTTCCTCTTAACATTTCATAACTGAATTTCAGGAAAACTAAAATAGTTATATGAAAAGTTCTGCCTAGCAAAACCTTTGCCGGTATCTCACAAATCAGTTCATTTAACTGTGAACTGGATTGTTAATGTGTCAAAAAAGAAATTGATTTAGCCATTTAAAAACTTTTAAATGGCTAGTGTTAATGTAGCTTTCCTTTGAGTTACACAGTTGGTTTGACATTGCTTTTTGTAGCAAGATTCTAGTTTCTTTTTTATGGTATCACAAAGTTAGTCATTTTTAAAAATCTGTTAAAATTGCTTTATTATTTTGTTGAAAATATTGGGCATAATCAATATTTTTTTGAAAATATTGGGCATGATCAAGATTAGTTTTTGCAGAGGAAAAAGCCTTTAGATTTGTAAAATCGATCCTGCCTTTGGTGGCCATTTATGCTTTACATAGATAAATAAAAAACCTCAAGGAGAAAATGGTCATTTGTTTTGTATGTGGAGTTCTTGCTTCAATCTTGTAAACACAGAAAGCCACCACTTATTTCCTCTATGTCATTTTTGTTCACTATTTGAACCTTCTATCAAGGTGTCCTATTAGTGGTCGAGTTTTGTTTTATGATAAACTGACCTCTTCAAAACTATGATAATTGTAAGAGAATTTTTTCTTACCTTTTGCCAGTTAAATGGGCCTGATTCTGGAATGTTGAAATGACTTGATTTCTTGACTATCATACATTTAGTGACTATAGATATACTTTTTTCTTAATGATAGATTTCTTAATGATAGATTCTTAATGATAAGTATACTCTTACCGTTTAACCCTAAGCTACCTATTTAATACTGTTTAACTTGAAATCCTAACTGAAATAATTCTGTTTTCAAAAGTGAGCAATTCATGTAGTTGTAGCTATTTTAATTGAAAAAACTTGTTCTATTGGTTTTTGCATATGTATGATATTAAGTGTCAGTGTGATCTACTGTGAACTGAATAGAACTATTTTGTTGGAATTCTTTATTAGATATGTTTTGGGCATATTTTGGCCAAAAGGAAAGGTCTATTTGAATTGAAATGTACAAGTAAGACAGTGTCTGCCAGTACATGTGTATATACCACCATTTTTGGTAGGGTTACTGGAGCCCCCTAAACTTTTTACCCCTAAGAAGTTTGAATTGAACAAATTAGTAACTGAAGCCAATAAATTAATAGATATTATCAATTCTAACTTGTGTCTCTTGAATTGACCAATTTTTCTTGTATTTTACCACTACCATTCTAGTTTATGCCAAAATTATCTCTGTGCCAGATTATTAAATCAACTCCTTTACCTTGGATTCTTGTCTCTAGGCTTGCCCCGTTCCAAACAAGTCTTAGATCTAAATTTAGGGTTTTTTTTTTCATAGTTACAAATTTAATCATGCTGTTTTTCTGGTTAGCTTTTAGTGACTCACCACTGTATTCAAGATAAGGTTCGTATCCCTCAGGTTTGATTGCTTTCAGGGATATCTGGCCTTTACTTGCCTCCTTTCTTGTCACTTTTCTCTCTGTTCACTTCTTCTACATGTGAACGTGGTGAACTCCTTGTACTTTTCTGAGCACACTCTGTTCTCTCTTATCTCTGACCCTATTTTATGCCGGCCCTTTTTTCTGTGCTGACCATATAACTTTTACTTTAACCCTTAACCCCAAATACTGCCATCAATATTCTGTACTTAATTCAGATTCTTAGGAGGGTATTTTTTCATGTTTATAAGTTTCTGAAA
Organism: Nomascus leucogenys; assembly: GCF_006542625.1. Taxonomy (NCBI): domain Eukaryota; kingdom Metazoa; phylum Chordata; class Mammalia; order Primates; family Hylobatidae; genus Nomascus; species Nomascus leucogenys. Next base: position 23,812,853 of record NC_044391.1, read on the forward strand.
TCAAGAAACAGTACATTTGCACCGAGATGTATTATTATCCTGGAAAATCTGTTTTTTAAAGCTATGTAGCTTTTTTAGTGGTTGATAATGTTTTATAATCAAAGAAATGCATTATGGTACTTTATTTTTTTGCTTACTTATTTCCCTTATGGATTGTAAATTTTATAAGGATAAGAAGTTAATTTCTATATCTTTACCTAATGCATAGTAAGATTTTCATTAAATAATTAGTTAATAAAGGCTAGGGACTAATCTAACTTATTGGTTTATTACTTGACAACTCTAGCAACTCTGTTTTGTTTTTCCATGTCAAGTGTTTCTCGGGAAACTCTAAAAAGCAGGAAGAAATCAGATTACAGTCTAAATAAAGTGAATGCACCTATCTTAACAAATACAACGTTGAATGTAATAAGACTTGTTGGTAAGTAGCTACACCTTTAAAAAAAATTATAACAGTTAAATTAGTTTGTTACTGAATGACTTTTACTTGTGGTTTTCATTGTCTGGTATACTCCAGTGCTCTCTACAATAAGGGATTTAAGGTTATCATATGTCAATGCTTCTCATTTTAAATGTTCCAAATACTATAATACTAATAGTAATGCCAGTTTTTCTTTTTCAGTTACCTGTTTATTAAGTCTTTGTATCTTAAAATTTTTCTAAAATATTTCAGTTAATTGAAATGCGATGAAAAATTCTTTAGGTAGGTTAGAGATACGTGTAAGATAAGATAGTACCAGTTTCACGTTTATACAATATTTTTGTACTGAGTTGTTTCATAGGTCTTTACCATCTTCTGTCAGGCAGAGTGAATAGTGACTTCCTGGCATTTTCATACAAGGGATTTACAAGCTAAATGTTCAGATTATAGGAAATGTTGTTCTTGTAGCAGATAAGACCTTTATTGATGATTTTGTAGAAGGCAAACAATATGAAGAAATGACATTTTAAATATTCAGGTTTTAGGATGATGTGGATTTTTTTTAAATCAGTATTTCAACATCTTATATGCTTTTAGCCTTTGTATCTCACAGATAAGTCTATATATTTGATAAATAAGTTATAGAGATGTCTTCTATTAAACTTCGTTGTTCCAATCAGGAATTTTAGTGGTTTTCCATAAAAATCTCTATATTCTATCTATGGAGATGGTATTTACCTATTGCCTAGTTTGATTAACCTTAGCTCTGTTGAAATAGTCTGTGTTCTTTAAGATAATTCTTAAATTTAATTAATGAATAGGATAAAATGTACAGAATGCTCTTTAGGAGTCATGGTTTCTCTAGTAAGAGCAAAAAATATTACTGAATTGAGAAGAAAAGAAAGGTATACATTTTCATGATGCTCAGAAAAAAGGATAGATTCTAAAAAGCTATTCTGTGGCTAATTATTGCCAGGGAGCTAAGCTTTTCTTCTTCTTCCAAGAGAACTGACTGAACATAGTGTCAGAAATAACTCTCAAGAATTTGTAGAATCAGAATTGGGAGAGTGCTGAGTGGTCATTGGTGTAAATTCCCATGAAGTCGGTTGTCTTTCTGTAGTGTCTCTCATATGTGGTAGCCATCTAGCTTCTGTTTCATGACTCCCAGTCATTGGAAACACAGTGGTTTGCAAGACTACTCATTCTATCATTAGACTGATCTCATTAGTAGAAGTCTCTTCCCTAAGTCTAGAAGGCTAAGGAGGATGACAATGATTCTGAAAGGTCTGAATTTCTATCAGTGAGGACAAGATAAAGGAACTGAGCCCATGGAGCCTAAAGAATGGATTGTGGGGTGGTCGGTATGAGAAAAGGAAGCACGATAACTACCACCACATATCTGAAAAGTGATCACATGGAAGAATAGAAGAGATAGAAGAAACAGAAACAGAAGAAAAAAAAGCACGAACTTATTCTTCTTGCTTCTTTTGAACTAGGTAAGGTAAAAAATATAAATGCTTAGATGTGTTTGATTGTATTATTTTTCTAAACTAAAACCTGTCTCTCTGTGATTCCAGCTTTTGGGTTGTCCTTTTGGTCTAAGAGTTCTGCCCTTAGAAGCAAGAAGAATAAGTTGGTGCTTTTTCTTCTTCTATTTCTATTTCTTCTATCTTCTATGTCTATTTCTTCTATTCTTCCATGTGATCACTTTTCAGATATGTGGTGGTAGTTATCGTGCTTCCTTTTCTCATACCGACCACCCCACAGTCCATTTTTCAGGCTCCATGGGCTCAGTTCCTTTATCTTGTCCTCACTGATAGAAATTCAGACCTTTCAGAATCATTGTCATCCTCCTTAGCCTTCTAGACTCAGCAGTTTTCAATGTCTGAACACATTACTTGAGCTGTAGTCAGCTTTTGCTAGATTATGTTGAAGTAACAAGCAACTCTTGGTGCATCAGTGACTTTCAACCACAAAGTTTTATTTTTCACTCGTGATACGCATTGTCTCCTGATTATATGTAGCTCTGCTCCATGTGTCTCTTCATTCTAAGATGTAGGCTGAAAGAATAGTACCAACCAATCTGGAACATGGGGAGAACAGCAAGAGCAAACTATTTTATGACTCCTGAAGCTTCTGCTTCCATCTGTCACCCTTGACTTCCTCTGACATGTCATGACCAAAGCAAGTCAGGCTTGGCAAAGGGAGGGAGAAGTATGCTTCTGCCGCAGGAAGCACTGCAAGTCAAGGGAAGTGGGCAGGGCTGTATATTGCTCTTACAGGGAATTGGGAAAAATAATATAATCAAACACATCTAAGCAGTTGTTTATATTTTTTACCTTACCTAGTTCAAAAGGGGCTGGAGGTAGTCATGTTGCTATTTACTCTGAAGGCATATTTTCATTATAATCGAATAAAATATAAGGCTAAGACAAAGTTGAAGAGTGGGCACATCGCGCTTTATCATATATTTAATGCAGACATCAAATACAATGCTTCTTGGTAGGCATAAGGGAATTGAAGAAACAATATATTCTGCTATCCTCATTATCTGAGAAAAAGATACAGGCCTTTATAATAATGGTAGAAATATGCTCCTGGTGCTGAATTCAGATGTTAGTAACAACAAATTTTTGTATGAGGATTACTGATCAACATAGTGGGCCTTGCTTTTGAACAGTGAGTTTATAGGAACTGAGAAAAGCCACATTCAAGACCCTTTAAAGTATGGTGCAGTCCTGAATAAACCCTTACTCTGTGAAGAGAATTTGACTATTGCAATTTCAGCTTTCCCCACTACCATATCTTTTACTGGACTTGCAATTAGGAAACAATGCCAAGTATGACAAATTTAACTTTTATATCTTCTCATTTAGGACTGGGATTAGGTGCTGCCATTGTCACCCCAGTTGGGATCCCCAGTAGACTTTTATGCCTATCATTTTCTCTCTCCCTGGGATGTTTTTATCTTCAGTTTTTATATATATACAAAACAGAACTTTAAGGAAGCCACTGTCTCAGAGGCCTCTGACTAGCAAATGCACTATTCCGTCCGCTGTTGTTATTGCCTAGAAGTGCCTGAAGATTATAAACTGGCAAAGGTCATGCCTCTTCCTACAAAGGGAGAAGTACGGTTGTGTAAATAAGACAGATTAATTTTTGGTGCTTGAGAAGATGAAGGAACTAATTATTGAGTATTTGGGAAACACATATTAGAACATTAAAGGCGTATTTAAAATGGCCTTTTCAAGTAGTATTTACTTGGCAGATAATTAGCAGAGAGTAAACAAAAGAGTGTTAATGGGGCTTCCTTATCCCAGCTGGTAACTAAATTTATTAGAAAGGCTCAGGGAGGCTTTGCACTAGTGGAGAGGACTGATCAGAACAGTTGCTTGTATTATGTAAAGAGAAAATTCTGTCATCCTGATGGTTTCTTGTAGACAGCGAAAGAGAAATTTTAGGAAATGTGTCTTATCAGTGAAATCGCCTTGGTATTCACGGTTCTCTCTCCTGGAAGCAGCTTGTGAGCAGGTGTGATAGGTCTGAGGAGCAGGAGCTAGATTACCGAAGTCCATGCTTATAACAATTGCCGACAACAACAAAATTACCACTTTAGTAGCTAGAAAAAATATACCCTAGCACCCTAGCACTTGCATCAGTATTTAAAATGAAACTAGGGTATGTGCATCTAAGGGATATTTAGGTATAATGTGCCTGAGATGCAGCTTATGTGGTGGAGAGAACACAGGCATGGGAGACAAGAGATCCACTCCTTCACTGGGACATTCTTTTCACTGGGGGAAGGTCAAATACTAGATGCCAGACTGTTGAAGTTTCTCAGCAGTTTAGTTTGCTGGCATACTCTTTATCATTGAGCATTTTAAATTGAAAAGTAATGCATAAAAATGGTTAAAAATTAAAATACCCCAAGGTATAAGCAGAGCCCCTGAGCTGCAAGTCTCCTTCCTCAGACAAAATGACTCAGTTTCTCCTGTTTTCTTCTGGAAATATTAGTGTTAGTACAAATATATTTGATATGTATATCTCCTCTCTCCTATTTTTTATTGTTGTTGTTTTGTTTTGAAAATTGGATTACAGTATTTATACTGTTTGTCTCTATTTTTTACTTAAAATATCTTAAGGTTACACTTAAAATATCTTAATGTATTACCTAACTTAGTATGTGTGGATTTCATTCTTTTTTCCTATCGTATAGATGTAATATTGTAAGTGCCACAGTTTATACGTCTTCTACTTTTCAACATATAGGTTAAGTCATTTCATACTACAAACTGCCACAGCAAGTATCCTTGAAGAAATATCTTTGTGTATATACAGATAGAGCTATAGAACAAATTCCTATAAATACTTCCTCTAGCTGGAGCAAAGAGTATGTACATTTCCAGTTTTGCTGGACATTCTCAATTTACCAATGAGGTTACTAACGAGCTTACTAAAAGAGTTCTGTTAAATTACTCATTCATCAACAGTATTTGAGGGTAGCTCTTTTCTTAGTCTCAGCAACACTGTGTATCCTCCAGCTTTGGGTACCTGCTAGTCTGATAGGTTAAAAATGGCATCTCATTCAAAAATGTATTTAATTATGAGTGAATTGAAGCATCTTTTCATATGCTTAAAAGACATTTCTATTTACTTGCGAACTACTTATTCATATCCACTGCTCATTTTTATATAATAAGGAAATTATAGGTTTTAATTTCAACACTAAGGAAATCAGTTCTTTTTTTGCCATGTATATTGCATTCATTAGTTTTAGTCCACCAGATTTTTTTTTTTTTTTGAGTCACTCCTTTGTTTCTGGCTAGCTGTTGGAGATACAGTCATGAAGAAACCATAGTCTTTGTACTTTGTACTTAAGGAGTCCAACAAGGGAAATGCAAAATAAAAAAAATTTACGGTATGTTGTTGTAAGCATAAATAAACAGAAAAGAGGCGAGAGAAAAAATGATGATTAATTTTCATTTTTGGGTAGGAAGTGAAAGGACTGACTCACTGTGGGGGCTGACACCCTAATTGAGTTTGAAAGATGAATACGTTCTCATAGATGAAGAAGTTGGTAAAGGCGTTTTGGACAGAAAGAACATGTGCAAGACATGGTGTATTCAGAGACCCCAGTTGTCTAGTTTGCTGGAATGTAAGAAACATGATAGGGGCTGGAGGCAGAAGCAGAGGAGATGTGATGAGAAAGATGGGCAAGAACAGGGTATCAGAAGGCCTCAAAAGACTGTCCTATGCAGCTTGGACATAAGCTCCTTAAGGGATTTCTAATAGAGGAGAGAGCCCAGCAGATTTGTTGTTTTTAAAAAAAGTGTAAATAAGGGATTGACTTTGGCTAAGGGGAAACTGGAGAAGGTCAAAGACTGGATGGCAGACTGTTGAAGTCTCCCAGGCAAGGGATGATGAGAACATAAGCCTGGATATGGATGGCAGTGGCCATTGTAATAGAAGAACACAGATTAGAGAGATTTTAGAAATACAACAGACAGGATTGGTGAATCAGTGATGAGCGATCACTCAAATTTTAGGTTTGTGTGATTAACCAGTTATAATGCCAGAAATGAAAAAGGGAAGATGAGAGGAAGACAAAATTTGCAGAACTGATGGTAGGGTAGACTTTGGACATATAGAGGTACCTCTGGGACATTTAAGTAGAAATAGTCTATAGGTAGTTACATAGATGGATGTGGAGGTCAGGAGAAAAAAGATGATCAGGATACATAATTTGAGTCATTGTTATAAAATGACTAGGAAGGGTAGTAGAGCTTCTGTCTGATTTTCTATGAACTCAAAAGGTTAGTGGATGAGTTTATCTTGGCAGAGGCTCTTAACCATTTGAGTTCATAGAAAACCAGACAGAAGCTCTACTATCCTTCCTACCCACTTAGTACACACAAAAACATACAACACAAGATAGCTGAGTGGAAACCTAGGAAACAGCAGTGGATATGGATACATTGGAAGGGCAAACAGCAAGATCAGTCAGTGAAGGAGGTCATGAATCAACAGCAGAAAGGCAGGAGAAAAATTAGGAGGTGAAGCAGAGTTCTTGAAAACCAAGGCATGAGGGCCTGTCAAGAAGAAAGAGGGACTGTGCTTTATTGCTTTATTCATCTTTTATGGTGATCTAGCCTTTGATTTTTAAATTTTGGCATGCATCAGAATCACCTAGAGGGCTTGTTAAAACACAGATTGCTGGCCAGGTTTGTTGGCTCATACCTGTAATCCCAGCACTTTGGGAGGCCAAGACAGATGGATCACTTAAGGTCAGGAGTTCAAGAGCAGCCTGGCCAACATGGCAAAACCCCGTCTCTACTAAAAATGCAAAAGTTAGCCAGATGTGGTGGGGCACTCCTGTAATCCCAACTACTTGGGAGGCTGAGGCATGAGAATGGCTTGAACCCAGGAGGCAGAGGTTGCAGCGAGCCAAGGTTGCAGCAAGCTGAGATCGCACCACTGCATTCCAGCCTGGGTGACAGGGCAAGACTCTGTCTGTCTCAAATAAACAAACAAAACACAGATTGCTGTCCCCCACTCCCAGAGTATCTGATTCAGTAGGTCTAGGGTATAACCTGAAAATGGGCACCTTTAACAACTTTCCAGGTAATGTTGATGCAGCTTGTCTAGGGACCACACTTTGAGAACCATTGGTTCCTTTCTGTTATTTTCCTAATTGAAATGTAAAACGTGTATTTAACAGGAAAATTCTTGATTACATAACAGATAATTAAAATGGTAGCTTCTTTTGTTTTTTTGAGTAAGTTGTTTTTAAAGTATCTTTGTTTCAGATATTTGGATAAAGTTATAGAGTTCATTGAAGTCGTAAGGGCAGTCTTACAGAAGTATCACAATACTTTTTTATGTGTTTTAAAATTTTAATACCATGTTTTATGATTAAGTTATCGTTTAAGAAAAAAATATTTTCATATGTAATGTTTAAGGAAAAAAAGTTTGTCATTCACTTTAATTTAAACTACATTCTAGTATTTCTGTTTATAATCATATAATAATGATATAATTATTATATAATACATACTATATGTTATCTATATACTAATAGGATAAGATAATACTATGAGATAACATGTATTTAGATATTTTTTACATGAATTTATATTTTTAACCTTTAAAAATATTTTCTGAGTTGCTAGCTTTATGTACAGCCTGATCTTTTGAGAGGATAATCCTAAAAGCACCATCCCTCAGTACATGTCACAAGAAAACAGCATTGGAGATTTGGGGGGCTGAGATATAATATTTAATAAACCTGGTAGTCAGGCACTTAGGTAATGGACTTGTTAATTTTTACTCTGGTCTTCACTTCATTATTCAGTACCTTTTTCTGAATTGCCCAAGTTGAACCAACTTTCCTTTCCTTTATGCCTCTTTTATAGCTTTTCCAGTTTGTCTTATGTGCTATTATGGCTTTATGTGCCATTTGTATTCATTGATGGTTTCTCAAATTAGTGTACTGAAATAAGAAGAATGAATATTCTTCCAACTCAGAATCTGTTCCTGCTTGTGTCCCATCAGATTATAAGCCCCTATAGAAGACAGCCTTAAATCATTTTTGTAGCATCTATATGTGGCACCTGGCCAACTACTTTTTACTTTTGTAGGAACCCAATAGATGTTGGACTGACAAACCTTAATTTTTAAAATCTTCAATATAGGAGAAACTCATTTTCTCTCTTGTCATATCCACAATGGGAAAAATTTCTCCCCCATGTTTCCAGCATTTTTATGGAACTCCTACACTCTTTTACAAATGACACTATACAACCAACATCGGTTCTCTTTTCTAGGAGTTTCCATTTAAAATAATTTCTCTGAAAATGTGTAAGTTTAATAGAGTAAAATACAATATATTTAAGAAAATATTTATTTTTATAAGCTTATACATATAATAGCAAAAGTAGAAAAGCAAGAGGAAAAATGATACACACAAGGTACTGCCCATTCCCCTGAATCCTAGCCCTGTGAAATCTTGGGTCAGAGGCCAAGAACATTTCTTTATCACTGTATCATTCAAGAGGTCAATATCCACAAGGTGCAAAGAACATATCTTTCTCATTCCTTTTTTTGGACGATGCCAGTATCCTATTCCTTTTCCTCTGAATATATAATCAGATATAGTCACAGAAAAAAAACACAATAAATTAAACTTCTGCATTTACAAACTTGCTAATGTATTTGAAGCGTTCAAGTGTGGTAACCACACTTCTCTCTGTGTCTCCCACTGATGAGTTGGCTAAGGCAGGCCCACTGTTCATTCTCTTGTTTCTAGTTCTTGTCCATGCTGCTACTTGGTTTCTTTGCCAGTCCCTCTGTGTATCTCTTCCCTATGGTCTAGTTTATTCCTCAGAAAAGGCTGATGAGAAGTAAATGTTTGAATTCGTGTCAGTCTGAAAATGTCTTTTTTTTTTTTTTTTTGCTCTTTCACTTGAATGACAATTTAGCTATGAATAGACTTGTAGATTAAAAATTATTTTCTTCAGAACTGGAACTTCTAGCATTCTGTTCTGTTGCAGGTGAATTTCTCTCTCTGTCTTTGAAAGCTTTTAAAATTTTTTTCCTTGATCCAGAATTTTATGTTGTTGTGTCTAGGTATGATTTCTTTTTCAGTGTGTTTGGTAGTATGTGGACTCTTTTGATCTGAAGGCTCCTGTGTTCCTTAGCTATTACTGACACTAGTATATCTTTGATAATTTCCACCTCTGTATTTTCTCTGTTCTCTCTTTTTAAAACAATTTCCTCCATTACTCAAATTGGTCCTTTATATCTGTTTTCTCAAACGTTTCCCACAGTATTGTCTTTTGCTGTACCTTTTAGGAGACTTAATTTAACTTTTTATTTTAAATATTATATTTTTACCTTTAAGAAGTCTTTTACATTCTCTTTTTTGGATAATCTTTTATTATTGAGTTCTACATAATTATTATATTTCTCTTTTTAGCTTGAATTATTCTGTTTCCTTTGGGATCAACTTTTCATTTTCACACTCTGAGTTTTCTTTGTGTGCCTGGTGATTTTTGATTATCTATTTAGATTTAAAATAGAAGGCTTACAAGCCATTGTGGGTTTCTTATGAGTAATTAGAACTATGTTCGAGCTGGCTCTTTCTCTTAAGTAGAAATTGGGACTCGGAATTTTGTGTGAAATAGGAAAGGGCTTGGGTAGATTTACTGGCAGTCTTTAATGGGGATAGATCCTCTAAATCCCAGAATAAGGTAGAAGCCTTAGCTTTTCAATTTTTTATTTTTTTTTTAAGTTCGTTTGCCCCCCGTCTGTTTTTTTTTCAGTTTATCATTTCTTTTTTTTCTTTTAGACGGAGTCTCGCTCTGTCGCCCAGGCTGGAGTACAGTGGCGCATCTCCGCTCACTGCAAGCTCCGCCTCCCGGGTTCACGCCATTCTCCTGCCTCAGCCTCCTGCATAGCTGGGACTACAGGCGTACACCACCATGCCCGGCTACTTTTTTGTGTTTTTTTTTTTTTTTAGTAGAGATGGGGTTTTACCGTGTTAGCGAGGATGGTGTCTATCTCCTGACCTCGTGATCCACCCGCTTCGGCCTCCCAAAGTGCTGGGATGACAGGCATGAACCACCGCTCCCAGCTTATCATTTCTTTTAGAGGGAACCCTAAGGGTTTCTATTTTGTTTTATGGGTAAATTCTAGCAGCCTACACCTCTAACTGCTGGAGAGGAGAGGGGAATAGTGGTAGTGGTGGGGAATGCAGACTGATACAGTTTGTCCCATATGTGAACCTGTAGCTTGATCCTTTTTCAACCCCATTTCTCACTCCTGCCGTTCCAGCTTGATTCTAAGTAGTTACTGTCCTAGTGAATAGCTTCCACCTCCTTTTTGGCCCTCTTATGGTTTCATTGGCTTCTTTATGTTTTTCCATCAACCTGTTCCCATCTACTGTCTGTCATCTAGAACAGACGTTTTGAGATGTTAAATGTTTTGAGCTGCTGGCTGCTTGTTTTTGTAAATAAAGTTTTATTGGCACACCCATGCTCATTTGTTTGCATATTGTCTGTCTGTAGCTGCTTTTGTGCTACAGTGGCATAGTTGAGCAGTTGAAACAGAAGACAGCAGAGCTGAATAGTTGCCACAGAGACTGTGTGGTATGCAAAGCCTAAACTATCTACTCTTGGGTCCTTTACAGGAGAAGTTTGCCAACCTCTGGTCTAAAAATGTTTTGACATTTTTCATTTTCTTGTGCTCAAACCTACCAGCCTCGCCTTCTCACCCTCTTCTCTTCATAGATAAGGAATTAATTCATTGTAATGTTCTCTTTTAATTCAGTAAGATCTGAGGAGGCATATAAGCCTCCTCAAACCTCCAAATTTCTGCTCTCTGCCCGTTCTGTCCTCTTGAACTGGAAAGACAGAGTCCTCATTCTTATACTCTGTAATATACTGATGATCTGCTTATTGATTATTGTCTTCCATGTATGACTTTTAAGGTGCAACAGCCGGGACTCTGTGTAATACCTTGTTCCTTAATACAAGGCCAAGTATATAGTAAGCCTTCAAAACGTGTTTGTTGAATGAATAAATTAATATCCTTATGTTTGAATTTTCTTTTCAAGGTGGTGAGGAACAGCAATTTTTTTCTTCTGAATACACATTTAAAATCGCCTTTACCTATTAATAATTCATTTTTATATCCTTTTTCAAGATTAGGTATATAAACAATGGTTAATCTTATCGGGAATGGAGAGGACCTCGTGTTCTAGATGCATGCCAGCCTACTTATTTGCATTCTACCTAATTTTACTTATTCATCTTTTTTTTTTAACTAATGTATTATTTTTTCTTCACAGTGTTGCATTATTTTATATGTTAACAAGTTGTAGCTTAAGTAACCATATGTTTTGTAGCTGAGGAAATACCTGCATAATGATCCAGAGGGTTTTAGGAGCAGTATATTTCAAATATTTTTCAAACGTGATTTTTCAAAAAAAGTCTGGCTGTGTGAAGTAATTGCAAAGGATGATTGTGAAACAGAAGAATTTTAAAATAGGAATAAGAATGAAATCTGAGTTCAGTAGTTTTTACTGTGTTTTGATGTATATTTGTATTTGTTTCTCTTCTTGACCGTCTATTATTTAAAATCATTTCTCACATAAATTAATTAAGAAAGACATACTGAGTTCTTAAAGAAATGGTTTTGATAGTAGACATTTCCATTGGAGTACATTTGTGATTTCTTGTACTGCAGTAAATGTGTTTTATCTTGAGTCATGATGTCTTTAATAGTACCAATTTAAAATTATAGCAGTTAACATGAAGTAGAGCCAGCACCTGAATTATTGGCTTATTTGGAAATTAAGCAAATGGCCTGTTTTAAGATCTTCTGCAGAAGAAAATATAGAGCATTTTTAATAGATATGCTTCTTTTCCTATTTCCCATAAAAGAGAAACAGAACTGGGGACTTGTAGTTATTTGTTATTCGATTCTTCCCATCTCTCTTGAACCCTTCCAATACATTAGCAAGTTTGTAAATGCAGAAGTTTAATTCATTGTGTTTTTTTTTTTTTTCTGTGAGTATATCTGATTATATATTTAGAGGAAAAGGAACGGGATATTGGCATCTTCCAAAAGAAGGAACGAGAAAGATATGTTCTTTGCACCTTGTGGATATCAAGCTCTTGAATGATATAGTGATAAAGAAATGTTCTTGGCCTCTGACCCAAGATTTCACAGGGCTAGGATTCAGGGGAATGGGCAGTATCTTGCATGTATCATTTTTCCTCTTGCTTTTCTACTTTTGCTATATATGTATAAGCTTATGAAAAATATTTTCTTAAATATATTGTATTTTACTCTATTAAACTTACACGTTTTCAAAGAAATTATTTTAAATGGAAACTCCTAGAAAAGAGAACCAATGTTGTTTGTACAGTGTCAGTTGTAGAAGAGTGTAGGAGTTCCATAAAAATTTGGGAAACAGTAAAATGTAGTAAGAGGAAAATATCATTGTATTATTTATATTAGTACTTTCCAGTATAACTTTCCAAGATGATAGAAATGTTCATAATCTGTGCTGTCCCATGCAATAGCCATTAGCCACATGAAACTACTGAGTACTTGAGACATGGCTACTGTGAAGGAGTGCAATATTTCATTATATTTAAATATTTTAGTATAGTAATTTTATTGTCTTTTTATAATTATAGACTAACAGATTTTAATTTTGTTCTACTTAATTTTTGATTCTTTTTTCTTTTCAGGAAAATATATGCAGATGATGAACATTCTTAAGCCAATTGCCTTTGATGTTATTCATTTCATGTCTCAACTATTTGATTATTACTTGTATGCAATATATACCTTTTTTGGTCGGAATGATTCAGTAAGTCCACCTTTAGAGGGAAAAAAATCTTTTAAAATTTATTTTATAAATGTCGAAGTTTTTCATTCTCTCTGTAGAAGATACACAAATAACATTATTTTGGGGATTATGCATCAAAAACAAAATTATTGATCTCAGTCTTCTGTCTGCCTTATTGCCTTACCTTTATATTAATTTTAAGCTTTGATATGATAAACACATTGAAATTTTTGGCAGAAAAAGTGCAACATCTGTTTCTAACCTTGACATATTTTGGCAATGAAAAATGTACAGGTTGCTTTATTTTAATCTGGCTCCATGTAAAATACAAAACAGTAAATGAGACATTTTAAGTGTTGGCTAACAACTTTAGCAGTCACTAGTACATTTAAAAGATAATGAAAAATATTTATTAAAATAATTGAAAACCTGAACTGAGCCATCTACCTGCCATAGAATTAATGTTTTTCTGCACCTCCTTTTTGTGTTTCCAAAGCTCTTATTGAGTATATCTTTTTCTGCTCCTCACAGAAAATAACACAGTATTAGGCAGGTAACTAATTTGATACTTTAAAATTAATTATGTGTTTTGCATAGATGTTTGACAGTTTTCTGTGTAAAAACATTCCATTGAGTCCTATGAATATATTATAATACTACATATGTTTCATATCTTTTTAAAAATGTAAATTTCAATGTATAACTACATTATATAAATATTTATATCCTTGCTGTGATCACAAGTATGTCAAAGACATAATCATTTTATATAGGACCTGAATTTCCTGGGTTCTTAATTCTGAAAAATATTTATTAGAAAGAATGCTAATATGACCAGTGACAAAATGTTGCTGCAGAATTTATATACTATAAAGTATATATTAATGCATCACCCTGAATTTGAAAACTCACTAAATAAATATTAATTGAGGAAGACATTGTAGAGTTTCAGCTAATTGTCAGAATGTTTTAGTCTTGTAGGTGAGCCTTACTTTGTCTTTTGGGCCATGCCTCTAGACCAGTCCTGTCTAAGAAATTTCACAATAGTGGAAACGTTCTGTATTAGCAATGTCTGGTACGGTAACCAGTAGCCACACATGGCTGTTGAGCACTTGAAATATGTATGACTAATGACTTAGGAACTATATTCTTAATTGTATCCAATTTTAGTTAATTTATCTTTAAATATAAATAGCCACATGTGACTACTATCATATGAGACAGAACAGTTCCAGACCACATTATTGATAAGATGTGTTAAAATAAGATCTTTCTGAAACTTTTGGGAACCAAATGGTTTTGGGCATGATTTCCCAGCTGATTATATACTGACACAGAATTTTTTCAGAATGGCATTTACTAGTACCCCAGAAATTTAGCAAAGTATAGTTAGGTACTTATTGTAAAATATATTGCATATTTGATTTAAGGTTTGTTATGAACACACTAATCTGATATTTTATATTTAAACCATTTTCAATTCTGTAAGACTCAGTAAGAGCTATTTAACTATACTGAAACAAAGAAAATCTATAAATAAATAGCACAAATAAGCACATGCATGTGTATAATATTGAAGTGGTAGTTTTTAATTTCCAAAGAGAATAAGCTTTTCAGGCCCATTAGAAATCATAGAAATTTTCATACTCATAAAAATGAATAAATACTCCAAATTTACCCCATTAGCTGTTGAATGTTAGTGGTACCAGGGGAGGGGGAATCAGGTAATGTGTAGAATGGGAAGAACAGGTTATGTGGTGGTATCTGCTTCTCTGTCAGAAGAAAGGGACTTGTGTGAGAGAATTTAGATGGATGCTTCTTATGGAAAAATAAGCATCTTTTTCTCAGGGGTTCTGGCTTCTAGAAATCATTGGTTGGGGACACAATATATACATTAGTCCAAAGGATTCCTCCTATTAATACTATTTCCTCCAGAAACTCCTGCTATTCACTGAACTGGTTATAACCTACTACCTCATGCTCTATTTTATATCTGATCCATTGGATTCTATTATAATAATGTTACTCATAGTATTGCTGTATCTTGCCTTGTCCCCAGCTTTCCATTGTTCACCTCTTAAATTATGTTTTCTTTGGTCTTTCTGGTTCACATTTTTTTGTGAAGACCATTCTGTAACTTACTTAAAACAGTAGTAAACACATAGCAGACACTCATGGCATATGGATTGATCTTCTAATTATTTGCCATCCCAGTAAATCTTACGAAGGTTCTTACTTGACAACAGTTTGTGAGCCTCATTTAAGGTTACCTTTCATTAGTAAAACGGTTTCTTTGTAGAGAGCCTATAAATAGGTATCTATATATTTAAGAAATGAATTAACTTCCAATTCCAGGTATGACAGACTAAAACCTTTCTAGATAAGATTTCCTGCATAAAACAACTATAAAATCTGAATACTATGGAAAAGGCAACTATTTGAAGACACTGGAGAGTAAACAGAAGCAGCAAATAGACTCTTGTGGGGGGGCGGTCCATGCTAGTCTGCAGACGGGAGAAAGGGGAGCTATGAAAATAAACTTTATCCCTGTGGCTTTTTAGTTCAGTTCTAAGTGCAGTCCATGCGGCCCACGGCGGGGGGACAAGCACAGGAAAACCTGAAGTTTTTATGGACTGGAGAATCAGAAAAGTGGAGCTAGAAAACTGGAAACACTGAAAATAGTGGAGAAAGCTCAGAAGAAAAAAATCCAGAGAGGGGATTTCCAAATTC
This sequence comes from Nomascus leucogenys, assembly GCF_006542625.1. NCBI lineage: Eukaryota > Metazoa > Chordata > Mammalia > Primates > Hylobatidae > Nomascus > Nomascus leucogenys. The sequence continues at coordinate 23,828,362 of NC_044391.1, forward strand.
AGTCCACCTATGTCTTGGACTGTGAGATATGTGATTCCATGATCCATGATTATATGGAACAAACTGACTGCAGCCCAGTGAAAGAAAAAAAATATAAACGGAGACCAAAGCTGCTGCACAAGAAAGAGTTTATAGTTAAAGCCCAGCCAAGAAACTTGTGTACTGAAAACAAGGGAAATGGTATTTATGGGAGAAAAATGACTAGTATCCAGAATCTCCAGAATGAAATCGGTGATGTAATCCAACTTTACCTAACAGACACAGCACCAAATCAATCTGGTTTAACTCTAAGATATTGGAACCAAGGGACAAGGATTTTAAATGGGCTTTTATCCCTGTCTTCAATCAATTAAAACAAACAAAATATATTTTAAATGCATGAACATCTCAGCAGAGAAATAGTAAATTCTGGTAGTGACAATAATAAAAAACCAAAGGGAAATCCTAGAAATGAAAAATACAATTTCAAAAAACAACAAAAAATTTACTCAATATACTTAATAGCCAAATGGACATGACAGAAGAATATGTGAACTTAAAGATAAATCAAAATTATACAAAGTGAAGAGCGTATAAAAGGATTAAAAGGAAAAAAGTCTCACAAACATGTTCGATTATATCACATGGTAAAACGTACATGTAATTGGAATACTAGATGGAGGAGAAGAGAGAGAGAATGGGTCAGAAAAAATATTTGAAAAAACATTGGCCAAAATTTTGCAGACACAAGATGCTAAATGAACAGCAGGAAGAGGAAGCATAAAGAAATGTACAGCAGAGTACCTATGACAAAACTTTTTCTTGAAAACCATAGTAGATGTATTATATAAAAGGGACCAATAATCTGATTAACAGCTGACTTCCCATTAAAAAGCTATGGGGGTGAGAAGAGAGTTAACACCTTGAAGGTACAAAAGAAAAAGAAATAATGTCTATTCAGAATTTTATATCCAGTAAAAACGTCATTCGAGAATGAAAGTGAAATTAAGATACTTTTAGATAAAAAGAACAAAAATACTAAGATAATTTGTCACAAGGGACATACAAGAATTCCTAAAGGAAGTTATTCAAACTGAAGGGGAATGATAACACATGAAAACCTAGATCCTCAGAAAAGAATAAAGAGCATTGGTAATGGAATCTACCTGTGGAAATTCAAAAGATAATTTTTTTCTTTTTCCACTTTCTTTATAAGCCATAGAGCTGTTTAACACTGAAATCATAGCATAGTCTTCCTGGAGTTCATAATATATGTAGATGTATTACGTATAAAAACTGTAACAAGGCCGGGCGCAGTGGCTCACGCTTGTAATCCCAGCACTTTGGGAGGCCGAGGCGGGCGGATCACGAGGTCAGGAGATCGAGACCACGGTGAAACCCCGTCTCTACTAAAAAATACAAAAAAATTAGCCGGGAGTGGTGGCGGGCGCCTGTAGTCCCAGCTACTCAGAGAGGCTGAGGCAGGAGAATGGCGTGAACCCAGGAGGCGGAGCTTGCAGTGAGCCGAGATTGCGCCACTGCACTCCAGCCTGGGTGACACAGCGAGACTCCGTCTCAAAAAAAAAAAAAAAAAAACAAAAAAAAAAAAAAACCAAAAAACTGTAACAAAGTATGTGGGGGGTTATGGACGTATAAGATTGCAAGATTTCTGTATATTAGTAAAGCAGTGATGAGTATTGTAATCCATAGGACAACCATGAAACATAATACAAATAACTTTAACTTTTAGCCAACAGGAATATTAAAGTAGAAATCTAAAAATATATTTATATAATTACAAAAGGCAGGAAAGGAAGAACCAAGGAGGGAAAATAGAGATAAAATATAACAGTAGGTGCAAACTCAACTAATCATTACATTAGATGATAATGGACTAAACTCTCAAATGGCAGAGATTGTCAGAATGGATTAAAAACAAAGTCCACACTAAAAAACAAAAAGACATACTTTAAATATAAAAAAAAAAGGCTGGTCATGATGGTTCAGACTTGTAATCCCAGCACTTTGGGAGGCTGAGGTGGGAGGGTCACTTGAGCCCAGAAGTTCGAGACCAGACTGGAAAATATGGTGAAACCCAGTCTCTACTAAAAATACAAAAATTAGCCAAGTGTGGTGGCTTGCTCCTGTAGTCCCAGTTACTTGGGATGCTGAGGCAGGAGGATCGCTTGAGCCCTGGAGGTCGAGGCTGCAGTGAGCTATGATTGCACCACTGCATTCCAGCCTGGGCAGCTGGGCAATAGAGCGAGACCCTGTCTCAAAAAACAAAAACAAAAAAAAAAACCCCAAACAATTGTGCTGGAGATCCTAGCCTTTGTCATAAGATAAGAAATATAAGGCATATGGATTGGAAAAGAAGTTAGGTTGTCCTTAATTGCAGATGACATGGCAAACCCTAAGGAATCCACAAACAAGCTTCTAGAACTAATAAGTACAGTTAGCAAACTCCTAGAATATGAAGTCAGTATACAAAAATCAATAACTTTGAAAATGAAAAAAAATTTTTAAAAGCTTTACTTACAATAACATCAAAATTTTTTAGAAATGTAACAGATAACTTGATAGGCTTGTACACTGAAAATATTAAAGCATTAGAAATGGAATTAAAGACTATGTAAAATAATGAGATACACTATGTGCATATATTAGAAAACTCAATATTATAAAGGTGGCAGTCTTCCCCAAATCTATAGGTTCAGTACAATCCCAGTCAAAACGGTAACAAGATTTTTTTTTTGAAGAAATTTAGAAGTTTATTTTAAAATTGATACAAAAAGCAAAAGATTCATAATGGCCAAAACATTTTTGAAGAACAGACTTAGAGGATTTTTATACCTGATTTCACAAAGACTTACTCCAGAGCTACAGTAATTGATAAAGTGTGGTACTGGCCTAACAGTAGATCAGTGCAACAGAAATAGACACACTTACATGGTCAATTGATTTTTGAAAAGGGCACCAAGGCGGTTCATTAGAGAAAATAGTTTTTTTAGCAAATGGTGTGGGTACACTTGGATATCAGTATGAAAAGAAAAAAAAAAGCCTTAACCCTTTCATACCATACACAAGAATATAAAGATTCAGGTGGTGGAGCCAAGAGATTCAGGAGGTGCGGCCAAGATGGCCAAATAGGAACAGCTCCGGTCTATAGCTCCCAGCGTGAACGACGCAGAAGATGGGTGATTTCTGCATTTCCATCTGAGGTACTGGGTTCATCTCTCTAGGGAGTGCCAGACAGTGGGCGCAGGACAGTGGGTGCAGCGCACCATGCGTGAGCCGAAGCAGGGCGAGGCATTGCCTCACCCGGGAAGCACAAGGGGTCAAGGAGTTCCCTTTCCTAGTCAAAGACAGGGGTGACAGACAGCACCTGGAAAATCGGGTCAGTCCCACCCTAATACTGCGCTTTTTCAAAGGGCTTAAAAAATGGCACACCAGGAGATTATATCCCACACCTGGCTCAGAGGGTCCTATGCCCATGGAGTCTCGCTGACTGCTAGCACAGCAGTCTGAGATGAAACTGCAAGGCGGCAACCAGGCTGGGGGAGGGGTGCCCGCCATTGCCCAGGCTTGCTTAGGTAAACAAAGCAGCCAGGAAGCTCGAACTGGGTGGAGCCCACCACAGCTCAAGGAGGCCTGCCTGCCTCTGTAGGCTCCACCTCTGGGAGCAGGGCACAGACAAACAAAAAGACAGCAGTAACCTCTGCAGACTTAAATGTCCCTGTCTGACAGCTTTGAAGAGAGTAGTGGTTCTCCCAGCACGTAGCTGGAGATCTGAGAACAGGCAGACTGCCTCCTCAAGTGGGTCCCTGACCCCCGAACAGCCTAACTGGGAGGCACTTCCCGGTAGGGGCAGACTGACACCTCACACGGCCAGGTACTCCTCTGAGACAAAACTTCCAGAGAAATGATCAAGCAGCAGCATTCATGGTTCACAAAAATCCACTGTTCTGCAGCCTCCGCTGCTGAGACCCAGGCAAACAGGGTCTGGAGTGGACCTCTGGCAAACTCCAACAGACCTGCAGCTGAGGGTCCTGTCTGTTAGAAGCAAAACTAACAAACAGAAAGGACATCCACACCAAAAACCCATCTGTACATCACCATCATCAAAGACCAAAGGTAGATAAAACCACAAAGATGGGAAAAAAACAGAGCAGAAAGACGGGAAACTCTAAAATTTAATCAGAGTGCCTCTCCTCCTCCAAAGGAATGCAGCTCCTCACCAGCAACGGAACAAAGCTGGACGGAGAATGACTTTGACGAGCTGAGAGAAGAAGGCTTCAGACGATCAAATTACTTAGAGCTACAGGAGGAAATTTGAACCAATGGCAAAGAAGTTAAAAACCTCGAAAAAAAATTAGACGAATGGATAACTAGAATAACCAATACAGAGAAGTCCTTAAAGGACCTGATGAAGCTGAAAACCAAGGCACGAGAGCTACATGACGAATGCAGAAGCCTCAGTAGCCATTGTGATCAACTGGAAGAAAGGGTATCAGTGGTGGAAGACGAAATGAATGAAATGAAGTGAGAAGAGAAGTTTAGAGAAAAAAGAATAAAAAGAAACAAACAAAGCCTCCAAGAAATATGAGACTATGTGAAAAGACCAAATCTACCACTGATTGGTGTACCTGAAAATGACGGGAGAATGGAACTAAGTTGGAAAACACTCTGCAGGATATCATCCAAGAGAACTTCCCCAATCTAGCAAGGCAGGCCAACATTCAGATTCAGGAAATACAGAGAATGCCACAAAGATAACCGTCGAGAAGAGCAACTCCAAGACACATAATTGTCAGATTCACCAAAGTTGAAATGAAGGAAAAAATGTTAAGAGCAGCCAGAGAGAAAGGTCGGGTTACCCACAAAGGGAAGCCCATCAGACTAACAGCGGATCTCTCGGCAGAAACTCTACAAGCCAGAAGAGAGTGGGGGCCAATATTCAACATTCTTAAAGAAAAGAATTTTCAACCCAGAATTTCATATCCAGCCAAACTAAGCTTCATAAGTGAAGGAGAAATAAATTCTTTACAGACAAGCAAATGCTGAGAGATTTTGTCACCACCAGGCCTGCCCTAAAAGAGCTCCTGAAGGAAGCACTAAACTTGGAAAGGAACAACTGTTACCAGCCACTGCAAAATCATGCCAAATTGTAAAGACCATCGAGGCTAAGAAGAAACTGCATCAACTAACGAGCAAAATAACCAGCTAACATCATAATGACAGGATCAAATTCACACATAACAATATTAACTTTAAATGTAAATGGACTAAGTGCTCCAATTAAAAGACACAGACTGGCAAATTGGATAAAGAGTCAAGACCCATCAGTGTGCTGTATTCAGGAAACCCATCTCATGTGCAGAGACACACATAGGCTCAAAATAAAAGGATGGAGGAAGATCTACCAAGCAAATGGAAAACAAAAGAAGGCAGGGGTTGCAATCCTAGTCTCTGATAAAACAGACTTTAAACCAACAAAGATCAAAGGAGACAAGGCCATTACATAATGGTAAAGGGATCAATTCAACAAGAAGAGCTAACTGTCCTAAATATATATGCACTCAATACAGGAGCACCCAGATTCATAAGGCAAGTACTGAGTGACCTACAAAGATACTTAGACTCCCACACAATAATAATGGGAGATTTTAACACCCCACTGTCAACATTAGACAGATCAACGAGACAGAAAGTTAACAAGGATACCCAGGAATTGAACTCAGCTCTGCACCAAGCAGACCTAATAGACATCTACAGAACTCTCCACCCCAAATCAACAGAATATACATTTTTTTCAGCACCACACCATACCTATTCCAAAATTGACCACATAGTTGGAAGTACAGCTCTCCTCAGCAAATGTAAAAGAACAGAAATTACAACAAACTGTCTCTCAGAACACAGTGCAATCAAACTAGAACTCAGGATTAAGAAACTCACTCAAAACCACTCAACTACATGGAAACTGAACAACCTGCTCCTGAATGACTACTGGGTACATAACGAAATGAAGGCGGAAATAAAGATGTTCTTTGAAACCAATGAGAACAAAGACACAACATACCAGAATCTCTGGGACACATTCAAAGCAGTGTGTAGAGGAAAATTTATAGCACTAGATGCCCACAAGAGAAAGCAGGAAAGATCCAAAATTGACACCCTAACATCACAATTAAAAGAACTAGAAAAGCAAGAGCAAACACATTCAAAAAATAGCAGAAGGCAAGAAATAACTAAAATCAGAGCAGAACTGAAGGAAATAGAGACACAAAAAACCCTTCAAAAAATTAATGAATCCAGGAGCTTGTTTTTTGAAAAGATCAACAAAATTGATAGACAGCTAGCAAGACTAATAAAGAAGAAAAGAGAGAAGAATCAAATAGACGCAATAAGAAATGATAAAGGGGATATCACCACCGATCCCACAGAAATACAAACTACCATCAGAGAATACTACAAACACCTCTATGCAAATAAACTAGAAAATCTAGAAGAAATGGATGAATTCCTTGATACATACACCCCCCAAGACTAAACCAGGAAGAAGTTGAATCTCTGAATAGACCAATAACAGGCTCTGAAATTGTGGCAATAATCAATAGCTTACCAACCAAAAAGAGTCCAGGACCAGATGGATTCACAGCCGAATTCTACCAGAGGTACAAGGAGGAACTGGTACCATTCCTTCTGAAACTATTCCAATCAATAGAAAAAGAGGGAATCCTCCCTAACTCATTTTATGCGGCCAGCATCATCTTGATACCAAAGTCGGGCAGGGACACAACCAAAAAAGAGAATTTTAGACCAATATCCTTGATGAACATTGATGCAACAATCCTCAGTAAAATACTAGCAAACCGAATCCAGCAGCACATCAAAAAGCTTATCCACCATGATCAAGTGGGCTTCATCCCTGGGATGCAAGGCTGGTTCAACATACGCAAATCAATAAATGTAATCCAGCATATAAACAGAACCACATACAAAAACCACATGATGATCTCAATAGATGCAGAAAAGGCCTTTGACAAAATTCAGCAACACTTCATGCTAAAAACTCTCAATAAATTAGGTATTGATGGGATATATCTCAAAATAATAAGAGCTATCTATGACAAACCCACAGCCAATATCATACTAAATGGGCAAAAACTGGAAGCATTCCCTTTGAAAACTGGCACAAGACAGGGATGCCCTCTCTCACCACTCCTATTCAACATAGTGTTGGAGGTTCTGGCCAGGGTAATTAGGCAGGAGAAGGAAGTAAAGGGTATTCAATTAGGAAAAGAGGAAGTCAAATTGTCCCTGTTTGCAGATGACATGATTATACATCTAGAAAACCCCATTGTCTCAGCTCAAAATCTCCTTAAGCTGATAAGCAACTTCAGCAAAGTCTCAGGATATAAAATCAATGTACAAAAATCACAAGCATTCTTATACACCAATAACAGACAAACAGAGAGCCAAATCATGAGTGAACTCCCATTCACAATTGCTTCAAAGATAATAAAATACCTAGGAATCCAACTTACAAGGGACATGAAGGACCCCTTCAAGGAGAACTACAAACCACTGCTCAATGAAATAAAAGAGGATACAAACAAATGGAAGAACATTCCATGCTCATGGGTTGGAAGAATCAATATTGTGAAAATGGCCATACTGCCCAGGGTAATTTATAGATTCAATGCCATCCCCATCAAGTTACCAATGACCTTCTTCACAGAATTGGAAAAAACTACTTTAAAGTTCATATGGAACCAAAAAAGAGCCCACATTGCCAAGTCAATCCTAAGCCAAAAGAACAAAGCTGGAGGCATCACGCTACCTGACTTCAAACTATACTACAAGGCTACAGTAACCAAAACAGCATGGGACTGGTACCAAAACAGAGATATAGATCAATGGAACAGAACAGAGCCCTCAGAAATAATGCCGCACATCTACAACTATCTGATCTTTGACAAATCTGACAAAAACAAGCAATGGGGAAAGGATTCCCTATTTAATAAATGGTGCTGGGAAAACTGGCTCGCCGTATGTAGAAAGCTGAAACTGGATCCCTTCCTTACACGTTATACGAAAATTAATTCAAGATGGATTAAAGACTTACATGTTAGACCTAAAACCATAAAAACCCTAGAAGAAAACCTAGGCAATATCATTCAGGACATAGGCGTGGGTAAGGACTGCATGTCTAGAACAGCAAAAGCAATGGCAACAAAAGCCAAAATTGACAAATGGGATCTAATTGAACTAAAGAGCTTCTGCACAGCAAAAGAAACTACCATCAGAGTCAACAGGCAACCTACAAAATAGGAGAAAATTTTTGCAACCTACTCATCTGACAAAGGGCTAGTATCCAGAATCTACAATGAACTCAAACAAATTTATAAGAAAAAAACAACCCCATCAAAAAGTGGGCAAAGGACATGAACAGACACTTCTCAAAAGAAGACATTTATGTAGCCAAAATACACATGCAAAAATGCTCATCATCACTGGCCATCAGAGAACTGCAAATCAAAACCACAATGAGATACCATCTCACACCAGTTAGAATGGCCATCATTAAAATGTCAGGAAACAACAGGTGCTGGAGAGGATGTGGAGAAATAGGAACACTTTTACACTGTTGGTGGGACTGTAAACTAGTTCAACCATTGTGGAAGTCAGTGTGGCGATTCCTCAGGGATCTAGAACTAGAAATACCATTTGACCCAGCCATAGCATTACTGGGTATAGACTCAAAGGACTATAAGTCATGCTGCTATAAAGACACATGCACACATATGTTTATTGTGGCACTATTCACAATAGCAAAGAGTTGGAACCAACCCAAATGTCCAACAACGATAGACTGGATTAAGAAAATGTGGCACATATACACCATGGAATACTATGAAGCCATAAAAAATGATGAGTTCATGTCCTTTGTACGGACATGGATGAAACTGGAAATCATCATTCTCAGTAAACTATCACAAGGACAAAAAACCAAACACCACATGTTCTCTCTCATAGGTGGGAGTTGAACAATGAGAACTCATGGACACAGGAAGGGGAACATCACACTGTTGTGCGGTGGGGGGAGGGGGGAGGGACTGCTGTGGGGTGGGGGAGGGGAGAGGGACAGCATTAGGAGATATACCTAATGCTAAATGATGAGTTAATGGGTGCAGCACACCAGCATGGCACATGGATACATATGTAACAAACCTGCACATTGTGCACATGTACCTTAAAATTTAAAGTATAATAATAATAATAGTAATGAAAGAACTTTATGAGAAAGTTAAAAAAAAATCGATTTCTAGTTATTTACCCAAGAGAAGTGAAAATAATATATGTCCAGACAAGGACACACACATGAATGTTCATGGTGACATTATTCAAATAGCCCAAAACTGGAACCCAAATGTTAATTGACCGAATCAGTACACTGAACAAGTAAAGAGATTGTACTGTATCCATACTACTAAATACAGTAAAGCAATAAAACACTACAAAATACCACCAGACTCAACATGGATGAATCTCAAAAGCATTCGGAGTAAAACACATCAAACACAAAAGATTATATACTATGTGATTCCATTTATATGAAATTTTAGAAAAGGCAAAAAGTATAGTGAGAGAAAGCAGGTCAGGGGTTAAGGGTGAGGGAAGGGGATAAGGGCAAAGGGTATGAGGACATTTTTAAGTGGGAGGGAACTCTATCTTTTTTATGGTGCTTTTTGCGATTGTATGCTATTACCAAATTCATCAAACTGTATACTTAAAAGGACTGAATGTAATTTATATATAAATAATACCTTAATGAAAATAGAAGAAAAATGGATTAATGAAGTTTATAAAACCTGGAGAAAATAAAATGTATTAAATATTATAAAATTAGCATATAAAATTAGTTCATGTTTTATTGCAGTGTTATGGCACAACTATTTTCACATAAGACTCTGACACGTGTAATTTCTCATTCTTGTATCTCAAATGGAAGAGGAATAATAAATGTTCATGTATGCTTGTGTGTATGTATAGTCACATGTACATACATAATTTCTATGACTGTTAATGACACATTTTATAGCTTACTCTTAATAATGTTTTAAATTTATTGGCTCATAGAGAACATTGTAATATTTTTCCAAATGCCTTTAACTATGTATGATTACCTCTAAATTAAATTTATTTTCATCAATGGAATCATCACACAAGGAGCTGACTAACTGGCTTTTCATGTCTTATTCTTACTTTTCTCATTTATGCTCTTGTGTGAAGGTTTTTATAAATGCTTTGGCTTTGTTTGTAGTGAGTAGATTTCTATCTATACTGTGAAATGTTTACCAAGCCTAATAGAAAATTGTATTGATTTTTGAATGAGGAGTTAAGCTATCACTAATTTGTATAAGAAAAATAAGCAAAAAATATAACTTACGTTGTTATGCTGCCACATGAACACAGCACAGCATACCTTACATATAACAGAGTGTAATATGTTTATCTAAAATCTCAAGTTTTGCAACTAAAAATGACTCGTGAGAAAGAAATTCTGGAGAACTCTCTCCTGATAATTCTTAAGATTATCTGATAGATGTTAGTGTGTCGTGTAAATGCACACAGGTAAATGTTTCTTTGGTTCCCTTAAGATTTGACTCCTTTGCTTGATGTGCTAGAATTTGCAAATGCCATTTGGAAACCCTCAGAAGGCTAAGTATCTCAGTGAAAACTCATCAAATACCTCGGTTAATTTGAAGATGTAACATTTGCAAGATGATCTCTAGAACGATCTAACAAACCTTTTTCTTTTTCAGTTGGAATCAACAGGACTCGGCCTTAGTAGTAGTAGACTAAGAACAACTCTAAACAGAATACAAGAAAGCCTTATTGATCTAGTAAGTAACAAACTGGAATAAATTCTTTTGGATTATATAAAATGGAAATTAGCTATTCAATCAATTTCATGTAAATGTGTGTCTATATGTATTGAGTAGCTGAGTCCTCAGAATTAAATGAGTGCATATAGGAAGTAAAACAGAGGTTGCTTATAGTCTGATCAGAGAAACTAGTATACATAAAAGAATATGATATTGGGCATATGTCTAGCACAAGTTCAAAGAAGAGAAAGGTTTATGTGAAAAACTAATATCAGAGGAGGACTAAAGGAAGAAGTGACACTTGTGCTAGGCTTCGAAGACCAGGCATAGGATTAATGGGAAAGAGAAAAGTCTTTAAATTAAGGTACACAGGGTGAGCAAGGGCCTTGAGGTGGGTGCAGCCTGAAGTTTGACAGATCTTATGATTGGGACACTGGTATATGCTGTAGAGTTAGGTTGCCAAGAGTGTTTGGGACACTTTATAAATGGTTTTGAAATTCAAGGAGAAAGTTCGGGTTTAGTTTGGTGTGTAGTAGGGAGCCTGATTCTTGACTGTTGTCACAGGATGAAATACATGTTTTAAGAAGATAGGTTAGATAGCAACATAGGGTTGACCTCCTGTACTGTTTCAGCTAATGTAAGCATTTAAAATGAGTAAAACTTTTTTTCTTGTGGTTGGTCACTGTAGCCAGAAATTTATGTTGTTCAGACGTTTCTCCACATCTACTTTAACCCTAGGCTTCTCTGACTTTTCCTTTATTCCTTCAACCTAACAAAAACAAGCAATCATTTTCCTCCTTTTTCATAAGCTCTATATTATGTGCATACCTCTGTTATTGAAGCTTTTTATAAAGCCATGATTATTCTTTTAAGAAATACTGTTGCAACAATTGTTATATGTCAGGCATTGTTATAGAGCTGGAAATCCATCAGAGCACAGAAGAGATATTTCCTGTCTTGGAACTTGTATTTTTTTGGAGGAGAGAGACAAACAAATGTGTAACATAGTGTCAGATACTCATGAGTACTAAGATGAAACTGAAGCAGTGATAGGATGGGCATCTTGAGCAGAGATGTGAATAATGTGAGTGAGGCATGTGCTGATATCTCAGATGGGCGCTGTTTGGGCAGAAGAAATAACTGGTATCCTTCTCTCTTAACATTTGGAGATCCTTTTACCCAACACATTTTTTAAAATACAGTCATATCACTTACCTTGGCACATAGCATTGCTTCAGTAAATGTTCAGAGTAGATGAATATACTCTAGTCCCTGAGTTTCTTGTTTCTTGGCATAATTGGCTTGTTTTTTTGGTTTTGATATTTGTTTAATCCTTGATCTTCAATTTCAGAGTCAAGGCTCCTTATTTGACCCACCCTTTTTGTTTCGCTTTTTTCTTTTCTTTTTTTAGTCTTTGTTTTGTAAAATCCATTGGTCTCAGCCCCACTTGCAGTTTTCTGTGTTTCGATTTTGATTCTTCTTATTTGATACTTAAGTATAACCTTGAGCATCAAATCTTATTCTCCAGATCTTAGTCCACAGCTAAAGTTTTTCTTAGTTCTTACTGAAAGTCCCAAGATCGATGGGCCAAATTTTACCACTAGGGCCATTCCCCCTGGCATTTCTGTGTCATCCCAGCTAGCTACGATCATCAAACTCCAGTTCTAGATTTGACCCTTAAGATGTGGATTTCTGCTTCAGATTTTGCCACCTAGTTTATAAGAATTATTTAGATTTAGCTTAATTATACAATATTTTAAAAGCAGAAGTGTTTGATGCTTAGGAGTTTTGTTATACTATTGGAGTATAATCTTCCAAGTTTTTACTCATAGAAGGAGTACTGATAAACATTGGTTTGTTATTTTAGAAAATATATTTGTTATTTACTAGAACTTGCTTGATCTCAGGATTTTTTAAGCTGGTATATATTAATTTTCTTCACTTCATTAATTTGCATTTACATTGGCAGAGTACATTAATTGATTTCTTGCTACTCAATACATTCTTTGGCTACTAAAATAATTTATAGCTTAATCAATCTGAAACCAACTAGATGGAAGTAATATTTTTCCTTGTATTTCTCTTGCATGTCAGTTAAAATCTTAATAAATACTTTTTTGGTAATTTTATTTTCTCCATATAGATTTTCTAAGTTTTACTTCTCTTTAAGCTGTAAAAGGCAAAATAGAATCATTGTGGTCTTAAAAGTGCCACCTGAAATAATTTATCATGTAAATTCAATGTAAACTAAGAAAATTTGTTTGTCACATCAAATAAAAGTTTAAGAAAAGTTGTCTAATAGGAAAAGTAAGAAAGGAAGCTGGTATAGGTGATGGTGACAGCAGAAAGGTGAATTTTTAGTTATCCATTTGGTTATGCTAACTAAATTGTTTGCTTTAAGACCTTTAGCCAACTTATTTATTTATTTATTTGCTTATGAGACAGTCTCACTCTGTCACCCAGGCTGGAGTGCAGTGGTAAGATCTTGTCTCACTGCAACCTCAACCTCCCAGGTTCAAGCAATTCTCCTGCCTCATCCTCCCGAGTAGCTGGAATTACAGGCTGTCACCACCACGCCTGGCTAGTTTTTGTATTTTTAGTAGAGACGGGTTCGCCATGTTGGCCAGGCTGGTCTTGAACTCCTGACCTCAGGTGATCCTCCTGCCTCAGCCCCCCAAAGTGCTGGGATTACAGGCATGAGCCACTGTACCCGGTCCTTTAGCCAACTTTAAATCTTTGATAATAAAAATTTGTCCAGAAACATTCATAAATATGAATTCTCTTTGTAGTAGTACATTGGTGGTAGAAAGGGCTAAAAAATGTGACTCTCACTGTGAAAATAAAGGTGGTTAAGGTTTCATTTTTCAGTCTTTAAAGGGTTATATCCTTTACTTATTGTACTCCTGTAAAGTGAAACAGCCAGTTTAGGAGCTTTTTATTTAAATGTGCAGTAAGCACATACCATTTATTTATGTCAGCTTGACATTTTCGTGACTCTCTTGCTCTCTTCAAGCATATTTTCCTAAATATAAACACAGAACTTTAGTCTTTAAGCAAATAATTATCATAAATTTTATGCCTCAAATGCCAGGCATACAACTGGGAACAAAGGAAGGTATTTTAATGAAAGCCTTTTGAAGTGGGGGCAACAATTCCAGTGATCTTCTAAAGAATGCTTTTGTGAAAGAGCTCCCTGAGTAGAAGGGAACTCAGTGCATTTGTATTGGAGGCACTAAGGAGGTAGTTAGGTAAATGCTTTTGGCTCCTCTTGTCATATGAAAGATAACTATATTCTCTCAGACTATAGATATACCCTCTCTTTGCCTTCCATTATTTTCTAGAGCCACCTCCCTGTTCTATCCCTAATTAACTAGTTAGTACCTAAATTCAAAGAAACTTTTAGTTTTATAAATATATTGTGTATATGATATCTAATCCGAAAGAATGAAATTTAAAAGTAACTGCTATTATAAGTGTGTGGTATTCATGGGGATCCTTGAGCTATTTTGAGTTTGAGATTGTACAATATTGTCAGAAAATTCATATCAGATTTAGCTTAATTATACAATATTTTAAAAGCAGAAGTGTTTGATGCTTAGGAGTTTTGTTATACTATTGGAGTATAATCTTCCAAGTTTTTACTCATAGAAGGAAACTTATCTGTGCTCATTTAACCTGTACAGCTAGTAACTGTCAGCTTCTGCTTGAACATCTCCAGTGATGTTTTTCTGGGAACTCATAACCACCCAAAGCAGCCCTGCTTGCCTTAAGTCTGTCTGAGAGAATGTGCTTTGTTATGATGTAACCAAATATGCTTCTCTCTTGAACTATTTTCTGTTATTTCTATTTCTACTTCTTTTGGACCACGTTGAGTAGCCACCCATTTTGCCCAAGTGAGTCATTTCTTCTCCCAGTTCCTTTATTCGTTTTTCATGTTTCAGAGTTTTAGGTCTCCTCACCATTCTTTGACTTGTTCTGAAATAGGTATTTACAACTCTGAACTGAGAAGAAAATTGAGAGCACTCTAAGAGGTATTGGAAGCAGTCAGAAAATGAGCTATGTGACGAGGGTGCAGGATGAGATACAAGATAGTTGGATAGCTATCTTTATTACTAATTCATTCAGCAATACATATTGCATGCCTAGGTACTTTGTGGTAGACTGATGGTCCCCAGAGTGGAGGAGGCAGTTAAGGAATAAATGAAGATCTAATTTAACATCAGATTGTGTTGAGAGCAATGAAGAACTTAGGTGAGAAGGACATAGAGAGAAAGGGTGTAATTTTATTTGGCAGTTAGAGAAGATCCCTCTGGAAAGGAACATTGAAGATCCCTAAAGGAAATAGGAGAGTGAGCCACCCTTACTCAACAAATGTTTGTTTAGCATCTGTTTGTTGAACACTATATATGGTGCCAAGCACTGTTCTAGGAATTAAGGATACAATTGTAGGGGAAGGTGGGGAAGCCAGACAAAACTCCCTACCCATGTAGAGTTTATTTTCTAGTAGGAGGAAGATATTTTGGGGAACAGTGTTTTAGGCTAGAGTCAGTTGTAAACAGGTAATAGCATGGTAACATGTTTAGACTTTTTCCTGGAAGGACTGGATTGAGGCTTTAAAACCAGGGAGTGTTATGATCACATCTCTATTTGAGAAAGTTCACATCAGTATTGTAGAAAAATCAGTTAACTGTGGAAACTGGCATAGAAATAGGAGAAGCTAGAGACAGAGCTCTCTATTCGTGGGCTTTTAGAATAGTCCAGTCAAGACTGCTAAGGAGCCTGTGACCTGTTTAAATAGTAACATTGGGAAGGAACAAACAAGAGAGGTGTCTGTTTAGGCATGTTGTAGTGATTGATTGGATGTGGAAGGTGAGGAAGAAGGGGAGTCATGAATGACTGTAAGGTTCCTTACTTGTTTCTTATCAATAACTACCAGGATTAAATAGCATAGACAACCAATTGGTGCCAAACAGTATTTAATTTTGTGAATTTTTATTCTCCTTTTTTTTTTCTGCTGGAGTAGGGTTATTTCCTTTTTAGAGGGAAATGAATGATGGAGATATGACATTAATTAACTTGCATGGATCCATGATCCTGCTTCTCCCTAGAGGAAGCACAGTTATTCCCAAACTAACTTTTAAATGCTAATTGAGTAATTAGAGATTGAAAAGAGACACTGTCTTTAGGAGAAGATAGGAAATAAAAAAAAAAAAACAGAACTAAAGAATTAGACCACTTTCTAACTTGAAAAGTTTTATAATTTTTATTTGCATTTTGCTAAATTTATAGGAGTAAATTATACGTATGCATTTGATGTCTCATTTATTCATATGGAAAATAATTGGAGATTTGTTACTATAAAGTTGCTTTAAAAAGTAATCTAGCTTTATATTTTGTGCACTATTAGATGTGTTTACATCCAATTTTTGTGCTAAATTTTCTTTGAGGGCTTTTTAAAGCTATTTTATTTGCATTTAAACATTTAGTTTTGCTATCTGCCTACTTATATATTCTCACCTTTAAACTCCATAATAGAGATAACCATGGAGTGTTTTCCATACTGAAAGTAGTACATAAACTGCAGGGGTTGTATTATATAATGTTTAGCATCTCTTCTAACTCTGTCAATGATTCAATCAACATTTTAAAACTTTGAGTGGGGGCAGGGGTTAACTTTTATTCAGGTTAACTTTAAAAAACATAATAGCATTTTTGTACTATGAGCTATTGCTTAACTTAACATAGCTTTTATTCTATTTTTTTTTTGTAAATTTCTCTTATGGAATTTTTTAAAAAATGTAATGAATGGAATTGATTGCCATGTCAGTACTGCACAACTCTATACTTAAACTAAAAGTATAATGACCATTTGTAATTCAAGCTTATTGTTATTAGAAATATATTTGGTTATAGAAGTTCTTAATGGCCTTCACAGTGAAGTGACTCTGGATTATACTGTCATCAGTGATGTTAAGATTCCTGCAGTGTCACTACCTTGACCTCTCTCCTTTGTGCCCCAGAAAACAATAATTAAAAGTCTCTTTCTCTGAGGTGTAACGCAGCAACTATTCAAATAACTGTTATGCCGATGCCAGTATTCTAAACAGCCTTCTTTCATGTTTGCTGTACAAAGGGAAACTTATTCACCAAAATAAGTTTATATTAAGTTAAATATTGAAATATTTGGAGTGATTGGTAACTGTTGAGCTGGCAGTCTTCTGGTACTCTGTCAGCGACTCCAAGTAGCCAGCCTTTTGCATCTTTACCCATGATCTGAAGATATTCCCACCCTCCTGGCAAAAAAAGGTGGCCAGTGTGCCTGTGAGTTGAAATGTGTTTTTGTTTTTTTAACTGTTTGCTAAGAGCTTAGTAAAAACTGAGTCCCTTGCTATGTATTGAGGAGAAGTTGAGTAAGTGTGTCTTTGAAACTCTTCCTTTGCCAACCTGTTTGTTTATAATATAGGATATGTTTATATGAAGTCCAAGAATGTACATAACTCATATGTAAGGCATTCCTTGCCTGGCATCAGAATACCTAGAAAGGTAAATTAGTAATGAGAAGAGTTCTAGTGAGTATATCATCAGATGAAAGTAAAACTGAGAAATTTGAAGTATGATGAGTTTTCCCGAACACAAATTAGACTGCATCACTCCTGTTGACTACATGGCTGTGTAACTGAATCAGTGGTTCTCTCCTGGACGGTGCTGAAGAGCCTGGCACACCCTGCTTCCTGGGTATCCCTTTCCTTTGTTCACATTGACCATCTTCCTTCTTATCAGTAGTCTGTCCCCAGACATATACAATACAGTTGGCTCTGTTTATAACTTCGTTCTAGTCCTGCCTTCTTGAGATTATATACCAAGGTAACCTTCATTAAAATTTGGGTCTGAGATGGTTAATCAAACCATAATTTTGGATTTTATCAGTGTGGCTCTCAAGGGGTAATCATATTTCTCTCATTTACAAGTTCTTGAGGGCCATCTCACTGTTGTCACTATGAAACATCTGTCAATTCATAAAGAGTCCTTGTGTTGACAGACTTTAGGTCATGCACAGATGGTAGCATGTAGAGTTGGATGATATTATGTAGGCTCATTCTCACTTAGGATTAAAAAGAAGGTTCCAATAGTTACAAACATGAAAGCAGGATAAAAAGAACTGAACCTAAATGTAATTAACATATGCCCCAAGAGTATTTTAATTTTAATTCTAGTTTTGTCAAAATCAACGTGGTTTGTTACTGTTAGATTTGTTATTCCAGGTTGTATATGTATTGTATTTTCAGGAAGTTTCAGCTGATCCTACTGCCACACTCACAGCTGCAGAAGAGAGAAAGGAGAAGGTGCCAAGTCCACACCTCAGTCACCTAGTGGTTTTGACATCTGGGGATACGTTGTATGGGTTGGCAGAAAGAGTGGTAGCCACGGAATCCTTGTAAGTTGTTCAAAACAGTTGTGTTGCCATTAAATATTTAAGAAAGTTTATAAAAGAAGCATTGTTTAATTAGACTTCTAGTTAGCTGCATACATCTACCACTTCTAAATATCACTTATATGTTTCTGAGAAGTATATTCTAACACAGATTACCAATTGATTTTTTAAACTGCATGGTTGGTTTTTCAGTTACAGAAATGGAAAGAAGGAAATCTTTTAATTTTCAGTGTTTAACAACATGGTCCATGCTTTAAGTACAACTTTAAAAAGCATTATACTATGCTTCATATTTTCCTATTGATGACTTATGATCCTAGGAGAAGCTGTAGTTGCATTATCAATTTAGTGTTAAGTATAGTTGACCCTTGACATCAATAAGAATGCTTCCTGACCTTTATAAATCCCCGAAGTTAGTAATACAATTAATGCATATAACTTCTTTGGCATTTCTAGTCCAATATAACGTAAGAGTTTTTGCATTACTAAGAAAAAGCAGAAAAAGACAGTGCCTGCATGCAGTGCATCTGCAGGCAGTAGTCCAGGCTCCTTCACCAGCCCACTGACTCCCATTCCTGTACCCAGCCTCTGGCACCTGTCATTCATCTGTGATACTCAGCCAAGTTACAGTCTGCTGCCTATTAGGAATGTTGGGGTTACTTCTGAAAAGTGTCAGATACTGAATCTGAGATTTCAAGAGTCTGTTGTATATAACTGAATGAGATCTTTGAAAGAAATCCTTTTAAAAAATGCCCTTGTGTTCTTTTTTCAACCTGCTACTCTGGGCTCACATCTTATATTTGAAGCACATGACTCTACACCTCATCATAAGCTGCTTGGCTCCTTTGAAGTTTTTCTTCTTTCACCTCAACTTCCATTCAGTCATAAACTCAGCATTATTTATTATGTAGATTATAAATGAACATGTCAAGTGGTAGTACAGGTTCGTCCACTAAAGTGGAAAGTAATTTTTATTGTTAAAGTTTTGCTCAGAAATGTTAAAAAATACTTACATGAAAGCATGACAGGCTCTAAATCCTACACAATTTGTTTACACAGTGGGTTATTTATTCCCTTTAGGGTATTCTTGGCTGAACAGTTTGAGTTCCTTCAGCCACATCTGGATGCTGTGATGCCTGCAGTCAAAAAGCCCTTTCTTCAGCAGTTCTATTCTCAGGTCAGACATGGTCTTGTATGTCATTTCAACTGTGAGGAGGATAGGACTGTCACAGATTATTTAGATTTTTTGTTTGTTTTTTAAACTGGAAGTCAGTCTTGAAACCCCAGGAGAGCTAGATAAAATATTCATTTATTCACTCATGAATTCCTACATTAAATACATACTATTGAGCACCTCATGTAACTTTTAGACTAGTGAGAGAGAAACCATCGGTTAAAACTGTTAAAATAAAGCATGATAAGCACTGTGGTAAGGGGAAAGTGCCATGAGGGTATTTAACCCAGACTGGAGAAGGGGAGAGGCTCTGGGTGGGAGAAGGTCATCTAGAAAGGCTATCTAGAGGAAGTAATGTTTAAACTGGACCAGCAGCGTAGAGAGGGTGAATGAGGGATGGATTCTAGACAAAGGGAATGGCATGTGTGAAGACCTGCAGGTGAGAAAGAGCATGGTGCATGCAAACAGCTGAGGAAAGCTCATTAGAGTAGGGAGGAGGTCTGGGGATGAGAAAGATGGCTGGGGCAATCAGCAGGAGCCACGGGCATGTAAAGCACCCTGCTTCAGGAGTTGGACTTTATTTGGAGGGCATGGAAGCTCCTGGAGGGTTTGAAACAGGTGAGTGGCATGGTTGGGTTTGTGTTTTAGAGTTTTCTGGGGGCATCATGAAGAAAGGACTGTAGACGGCAGTCCTAGAGACAGGGAAGCTGATTTGAAGGCTGCTGCAGTATTGCAGGGGAGAGATGTGGAATCCTGACATCATGTAGTGGGAGTGGAAATGGAGAGAAATGGAAGAATTTGAGAAGTAATTGCTAGGCTCCATGAAGAGCTCTAGTTCTTTTACAGTTGCAGTGTCAATGGCTTCAAGTTTATTGAATGTCTCAAAATTACGTTTTGAGTAAGGCCTTTGCCTTCAAATATTCAAATTATTTTCATAATTTAAATCTCCAAATATATAGTGTTTTATTTTCAGATATGATATATACTGGAAACAGGGGCAAGTATTCTTTATCAATATGATACCTTTAGAAAATAATTGTTTTCATTTCTGTGAAATTTATTTCAGACAGTCTCCACCGCCAGTGAACTACGCAAACCAATTTACTGGATTGTAGCTGGTAAAGCCCTTGATTATGAACAGATGCTGCTCCTCATGGCTAATGTGAAATGGGATGTAAAAGAAATTATGTCACAGCACAACATATATGTAGATGCACTATTAAAGGCAAGTGTTCTGGGAAGCACCTTTGCTAAAGATCAGTCTACTAAGAGAAGTGTTCCTTTATTGCAGTGGCTCTAAAATAGTAAGATTATAGTTATTACCACATTTCTAGCATTGTGGTATTAAAGCCCCTGAATTGAAATAGGCTTACTTTCTGAATATGTCTTCTATTAGCTCTAAGAATACGTCGTAGATTTTTTAGTTTTGTTCACTAATTTCCCATTTTGGGTTGTTGTATGTCGTGGCTGAATTTCATATTATGTAATCTCAGTAGCCATCAATATAATGACAAGAAGATATTTCTGTTTAATTAGAAATTATTTCTGTAGTTTAGCATAATATTCATTAGCAAGAGACCATGCCTCTGATTATTCGGAGTAAAAATCACACTACTTTTGCAGTGTGTCATACAAACACCTCTTTGGAGCCAATGACCTGTGTTTATAAGTTTCCTGGAAAGAATTGTGTTTTTTTTTATTTATGCATGAATAGATATCTGTAGATCACTTGACATGTGTCACACACTGATAGAAGTGCTGGCAGTATAGCTGTGAATTCAGGAACTTATGTGCCCTCAAGGAATTTACATGCCAGGGCAGAGATAGAGGTAAACAGATAAATTGAGATATAATGTCAGATGATGAACAATGCTGTGAAAAAAAAAACCAAAATCATCTGAAGAGAGATAGAGAATGACAGGATGTGGGTGGAAGAGGAAGACCATGTATTTTTCATGCTCAGAGAAGGACCCTGATAAGGTGAGACTGGAGATGAGGCCTGAGGGAAGTAAGGAAATAAGGTGTGGAAAGAGCATCAGAGAAAATGAAGGTAACTTTCAGGAAAAATTTTTCATTTTTGTAAATGAAAAGAAAATTGTCCCTTCTTAACTTCCTTACTTTAATCTCATTTACACAATCATTCTTACCTGCTTAGACCAAGTCAACAAATAAGAGCCTAGGACAGCTGAGAACCAATGAACAGAGCCATAGATTTAAAATGGAGATGGTAATGGAGTTCCTTCAGTCACCCAACTCCCAGCAATTTATGGTCCCCTTTGGAGGCCTAGGTTGAAGACTGTGAGGCTGTCTCCAGACTCCGGGACTAATTGTGCCAACATCAGTAAGCAATTGCTAGGAGTTTCCATAGAGATCTTAGTGGGGAATGATACCAAGGATGCTCTATATTTGCCACTCTGGAATTCAGAGACCATTGACCTTGACAGATAATCAAAGAAATAACTTGGTTTCTAGAGCACCCAGGAGATTTCAATTGCAAATTTTCATTTGGAATATAAAAGATGAATGTAATTTACAAATAATGATACCCCTTCTTTTTTTTTTTAACAATTCTATTTTTGAAAAAATGGTTCTATTTTTAATGATATGCTGTCTTAGTCCTTTAGGATACTACAACAAAGTTCCACAGACTAGGTGGCTTATAAGCAGAGCAGTTATTTCTCACAGTTCTGGAGGCTGAGAAGTTCAAGATCAAGATCAAGGCTCAGGCAGATTTGGTATCTGATAAAGGTTTGATTTCTCATACATGTCACCTTGCTGTACCCTAACATGGTAAAAAAAGGCAAGGCAGCTCTCTGGGGCTCTTTTATAAGGGTGTTAATTCCCTTGGTGAGAACTTGGCCCTCATGACCTAATCACTTTTAAAAAGCCCCACCTCCCAACACCATCACCCTGGGATTAGGATTTCAACATATGAATTTAGGGAGGATACAACATTCAGACCATAGAACATACTAACCATGATCCTTACAGGAGTGCAAGAAAAAAAGACTTCTGTGCTCAACAAATACACATACTATGAGGAGGCTGCTTGTTTCAGTTATTTGTTATTCCAGTTATAAGAAAGAACTTGTGTTACTCAGATTATTAACCTGAGCCCAATTTTTAGCAGCTTAAGGCCTTATTTAAGCATAAAGGTTAATTATCTGTGATAACTTTTGTTCTATTACTTTTCTAAGTCTAAGCATCTAAATCTAAACAGTCTGCTTATGTTGCCCCAAAGGAATCATAAGAAAAATGAAATGTTTTTATGATTCATTTTATAACAAGCATTTCTGAGCATTTAATTTAGCAATAAGTAGAATGTTATTTTGTACAGAAAGCATTTTATACATATAGCTTTATCTTTTAAATAAAATATGAAAAATATTGAATTATGACTCTTGAAATCCAAAGCAGTTTAAGGAATGCATAAATACAGTAACAAATACTACTACTCTCCTAGATCCATGAAATGAAACAACAGATAAAGAGCAATTATTTATATAGTTTTGATTTTCAAAGGTAAATTTTGTGAATTGACAATCCACTTCTTTTTAATAATTAAAAGCAATGAATTGTTAAAAATAAATTAGCAAGAAAAATTGTGATTTAGGAAGTAGCAAAAGAGCAGAGGATAACACAGTTATCATTATGTGATAGCCTGAGTGGTGATCACATTTTTTTTCTCCTGTGTGTTATTAGAAAAGTTGAACCATGTCAGTCTTGTTAAACATTGTGTAGCTTCTCTATTCAGGTAACTAAAGAAAAATGTCATTTTAAGGCTTCTTATATTTGAAATATATTGCCAGGGAACAGTCAACAGCATTTACTTCTGTAAATGAGTATATTTAAATAGTAATAGTCCAAAGAGACCAAAAACATATCCATTGAAGGCTAAACCTTCTGCTGTTTCCGTCTAATTATTGGAGTTGTCTAAATCAGGTATATGTATTTATATTTTTAGTATGATCTTGTCATAAAAGACAATAAAAATATTCAGTTTTTCTGTAGGTAACAGAAACTATGTTTTTTTGTTTCCATTGTACTAAAAATTTGCAGCTAGAGTATGATTTTTTAATCATTTGGTATACATGTTGAGCATTACAAATTCGAAAATCCAATATTTGAAATAATCCAGAATCTAAAACTTCTTGAGTGCCAGCATGACACTCAAAGGAACTGGTCATTGGAGCATTTCAGAATTCTGGTTTGAGATTTTCAGATTTGGGATTCTCAACCAGTAGGTATAATGCAAATCTTCCAAAACTGGAAAAAATCCAGAGTCCAAAAATGCTCCTGGCCGCAAGCATTTTAGATAAGGCATCCTCAACCCATATAATTATTTACTTTTAAAAAGTGTTTAGGAAAAATAATTTATTAGATTGCACTCTGAAGAGTATAGATACAAATGACAAATAGTTCTGAACTGAACGCATATCAAACCATGTTTTTAAACCTGGGTTTCTTGAAGATATTTTTAAAGCCAAATTAGGTCATTCCGCTCTATTAATCTGTACTGACAACCATAGAAGATTTTGAGACATTTGGACATTGTTAACATTGTTTAATCAGTTAATGACACTTACTCCTTTTGCGATAAAATGTAGTGTACTCTGTATTATAACATAATCTATTCAAACTAGTGCATGTATGTTTTTAAGGCCTTCATACTAAGTCCAAATTATCTTTGGCATTATCTTTTTTTATTTTACTTGGTTTGATTCTGAGTCTTTCTAAATCTTTTTAAAACCATTTTTATGGGAAAGCATTGTGGCATTTTAATGATATTCACAAACGGCTACTATTTGTCTTCTTAGGAATTTGAGCAGTTTAACAGGAGGCTAAATGAAGTTTCTAAGAAAGTTCGCATACCCTTGCCTGTGTCTAATATACTTTGGGAACACTGTATACGATTGGCTAATCGAACTATCGTAGAAGGGTAAGTTTTTCATGAAAGCATTATTTGCTTCTTTAATGACAAATTGTAATATATGAATAACATACGGTATTAATGGTTGGAGAGAATAAGTAGAAATAATAATAACTAGCAGACAAGTTTGGGATATAATTAGAGAAGAAACCTTAGACCCCACTGTGTCTCTCTGTCTCTGCTTTCTTTTCTTGCTAGTGGCCTAGAACCAGCTAGTAGATGAGTGAGGAATGCAGAATCTAATGGTTATCTGAAAGTTAAACTAACGTTATTACTTAATAATAAAATTATGATGATGATGATTGTTATACCTAACATTTTTTGAGCATTAACTATATGTTATTTACTGAACCAAACATTTCACAGGATTATATCACCAAACCTGAAATAAACTCTCTTTGGTAGGTACTATGATTCTATTTTATCAATGAGAAAACCTAGTCTCAGAAAACCGAGGCTTAAAGAGGTTAGGTAACTTATCTAAGTTCACACAGTTTTTAAAGGCATATGTACCCTTGATTTCTTTTTTTCTTTTCTTTCTTCTTCTTCTTTTTTTATTTTTATTTGAGACAGTCTTGTTTTGTTGCCCAGGCTGGAGTGCAGTGGTGCAATCTGGGCTCACTGCAGCCTCCGCCTCCTGGGCTCAAGCAATTCTTGTGCCTCAGCCCCCTGAGCAGCTGAAACTACAGGTGTTTCATGCCTGCTAATTTTTTGTATTTTTAGTAAAGATGGGGCTTCACCATGTTGGCCAAGCTGTTTTTGATCTCCTGGCCTCAAGTTGATCTGCCCATCGCAGCCTCCCACAGTACTGGGATTACAGGCGTGAGCCACTGCACCTGGTTGTACTCCTGATTTCTGATGGTAAAATCAGCCCTCATAACCCTTATATCATCATTAATAATAATCACCATCATATCATTGTAAACTCTATAAATCTTTCATGTGTTGAAGTTATGGATCTATTAATAGTAATTTTCCCACTTACTCAGAGACCATGCTTACTCTGTCCATAACATCTAGGATACAAATAAGGATCAGTAACACATCTGAAATATCCCTGAGAAGCAAACAGCTATTTCAAAGACCCTGTACGGTGCTCTAGAATTGCACATCAGTTGAATTTTCACACTATCATTTGTCTGATTTTTCTTTTGTTCTCATTTGTTATACAAAAGAATGTATTAGAAAGTGGGAAGATGACAGTGACAAGCTGACAACAGTCGTGGCACTCTGTATTGAAACCAGCAGTGCTATAAATTATACAAAGGCTGTGTCAACAATCACGAATGAAGAGTATTTTAAATAAATTTAATTAAGTAGAAATGTGAATAATATATGTAATACTTCTGTATAAAATACTCTTTTTTTTAAAAAAAAAAGCTTGGTCATTTTAAATAAAATAAGCTTTTATTTTCTTGCAACTTTCCTTAAGGTAAGTACCTCATTCCCACAGTTGAATTTACCATGTTCTGTATGATTGATTGAAGAAATGAAACACTGACTTAATGAGTAATAAAGTGTTGTATTGTTAGGGTTAGTATATTTGTCTTTATTACTAGTCCACCTTAAAACACACTGTTTCAGTAGTGTAGAATGTCAGAATAAGTCTATAAACTTTTTATCGTGAAAAATATGTATATACTTTCTATGCTTACATGCTTACACATTTCTTTATGTTTTCAGAGTGTTCATGGGAGAATTATTTCATTTGTTTCTTTTGCATTGCATTGAATATTGAACAGTTTTATAAAACTAAGATTACTTTGAAGTATTCAAAGCTTAGTTTTATAAAGTAACTCTTGGCAGCCAGATTAACTGGAATACCAGTTTAACTTTCTTACAGACAATTATGTTGATTGAATACAGAGAACCGTGGTCTGTAGCACAACAAAGAGCCTTGAACTCATTGGATCTCTTTGCAAATGAGAAAACTGAGGCCCGCATGGGTACTTTCTGACTCAAGGCTTATGTTCTCTATTTCCTATAACCCTCTCATTTCTGGGGAATCTGTCCAAATATAGGTTAGAGAAAACTTCAAATACCTGACAGTTTTTTGTTTCTAATTATCCTATAATGTATTTTTTTTTTATTGTTTTGCATCTCAGATATGCCAATGTCAAGAAGTGCAGTAATGAGGGTCGTGCCCTGATGCAATTGGATTTTCAACAGTTTTTAATGAAACTTGAAAAACTAACAGATATTAGACCCATTCCTGATAAAGAATTTGTGGAAACTTATATTAAAGCTTATTACCTAACTGAGAATGACATGGAACGCTGGATCAAAGAGCACAGGGTGAGAGCTGGAAAACAGTTAATTAAGTTTTTATTCCTTTTTCTTTGTGCTGTTCTTGTTGGGTGTGTTATTTAATTCAAAATCGTGAGAGTGAAATATAAAGAAACAGTTGTTTTTTTAATACAAACTACTTAGGTCAGTTCTTTGCCATATTCAGACTAAGGGCACTGTATCTAAGCAGTGCCCTTTGACTCATCAAATCTTTTTCAGCCCTTTGTGAACTGTTACTGTAATAATCTAGAAATACAGCCAAAGCCAAGACATTAGCTGTATTTTTCCTGCAACTGTATTATAGGAAAAGGCTGAAGTTGATAAATACTGAGACAGATTGAATATAGAAACAGTGAAACGATTCATAAGCCATAATCGATTATGTAACTTAAACCTTCTCATACAAACCTTCTCGTACTCCTCAACGATGAAATGATAACATCCTACACACTGACAAGTATTAGTGATGATTGAAGACATTAATATTTAAATGGCTAAACTTAACTTGCATCTTACATTAGATTTTACCTTTAATATAGATTTATTTTTCTTTTGTATGACTATATAGATAAGAAAAATACTATTGTTACGTAGGATGCCAAATTTTTGACACAGTTCAACTCAGTGTGCTTGGTATGGGAAGCTTTTCTGTATATGGCATGTGTTAAAATCATCACCAAATCCCCATTGCTTTAATAACTCTAGGATTTACATTTTCTTAACCTATGAATGTCATGGGTAAAAGCTAAGTCAAGTTTTATTTCATTTGGGTAAGAAAATAATTATTTGTATATACCTGCTCAGACTCATCCTTTCTGGCCTTAACACTGTAAAGAGATAAAATGCATTAGCCTAGAACATTCACATTGGCCTGAATCTTGTGTGAATGTCCCCACTCTTAGTCAGTTTCGGATCTTTAGAAGCAAAGTAGGAATATATATATATATATATATATATTTTTTTTTTTTTTTTTTTTTTTTTTTTTTTTTTTTTTTTTGAGACAGAGTCTCGCTCTGTCGCCCAGGCTGGAGTGTGGTGGCGCAATCTCGGCTCACTGCAAGCTCCGCCTCCTGGGTTCATGCCATTCTCCTGCCTCAGCCTCTCCGAGTAGCTGGGACTACAGGCACCTGCCACCACACCCGGCTAATTTTTTTAATGAGTTTGGCCAGTAAGCGAGATTGAGAAAAACTTCACCACGTTTAGCCCCACTGACATTTGATAACCAAAATGTTAAACCAAGATGCAGATGGACTGCTTAATGTTGCCAGAATCCATTTAGTAAAGTAAGCTGTAAACACTTCTGGGTTGGTACTGAGGAAAGGGTTTTGGGAAGGAGTACAAAGTAGCTGAGGAGGAAAGGCACAGCTCTAAATACACATTATTTGATGCAATAATGATGCCCATTTTTTGGACTTCCTCTTTTAATATAGTGGACTGATTTTTTTTTTAGCTTAGTACTTTGAAAGAGCTTTAACTGATTGATATTTGTAATTCAGTGACATTTTCCCCAGCGGCAGCAGGGACTCTTTTCTGTCTTTGAAGGAAACTTCCCACAATGATGAGTCCAACGATCACTGACGATGGATCCTCACTGAGCACTGAGTGGTTAAATGAGATTACTTACCAGATGGGGACAGGTGCTCAGAGATCAGATACACAAGCTGAGCAGTTTGCTAAGTTTTTTAAATCAATTCTTTCTCCTGTTTTGAAATTGTACTATATTTAGTGGTTACCTTCAATAAAGACACATTTTCTTTTCTTATTAGATAATAGTACACAGCTGTCTTTCCCTATCTGAACTCTTGCTATTCAACCTCCAGTACCAAGTCAATCTGCAGAAATTTCTGATGAATCCCTGTTTATTCTCATCCCAGCAATTCAGTATCTGAAATTCAGGAACCAGATGGATTTGGATTGCAAAAGATACTTGCAGTGTTAATTTTATTTGCAGCTCCCTGACTTTGTGATCCTTGTTACCTTATTCATTTGTTGTATCTTAGAAGAGTTGTTGTTCTGTTGTTAGAGATTTTTTTTTTTTAACTAAAGGGTTTACAAAATGTAGAGGGCCAGAAAAATACTTCATCAGTAGCATTTAAAAAATTTGAAATGTCATCTGAGTAGTGGAGGGAGCCAAGATGGCCGAATAGGAACAGCTCCAGTCTACAGCTCCCAGCGTGAGCGACGCAGAAGATGGGTGATGTCTGCATTTCCATCTGAGGTACCAGGTTCATCTCACTAGGGAGTGCCAGACAGCGGGCACAGGACAGCAGGTGCAGCGCACCGTGCGCGAGCCAAAGCAGGGCGAGGCATTGCCTCACTCGGGAAGCGCAAGGGGTCAGGGAGTTCCCTTTCCTAGTCAGAGAAAGGGGTGACAGACAGCACCTGGAAAATCAGGTCACTCCCACCCTAATACTGCTTTTCTGACCGGCTTAAAAAACGGCACACCAGGAGATTATACCCTGCACGTGGCTTGGAGGGTCCTACGCCCACGGAGTCTCACTGATTGCTAGCACAGCAGTCTGAGATCAAACTGCAAGGTGGTAGCGAGGCTGGGGGAGGGGTGCCCGCCATTGCCCAGGCTTGCTTAGGTAAACAAAGCAGCCAGGAAGCTCGAACTGGGTGGAGCCCACCACAGCTCAAAGAGGCCTGCCTGCCTGTGTAGGCTACACCAGTGGGGGCAGGGCACAGACAAACAAAAAGACAGCAGTAACCTCTGCAGACTTAAATGTCCCCTTCTGACAGCTTTGAAGAGAGTAGTGGTTCTCCCAGCACGTAGCTGGAGATCTGAGAACGGGCAGACTACCTCCTCAAGTGGGTCCCTGACCCCTGATACCCAAGCAGCCTAACTGGGAGGCACCCCCAAGTAGGGGCAGACTGACACTTCACATAGCCAGGTACTCCTCTGAGACAAAACTTCCAGAGGAATGATCAAGCAGCAGCATTCGCGGTTCACGAAAATCCGCTGTTCTGCAGCCTCCGCTGCTGAGACCCAGGCAAACAGGGTCTGGAGTGGACCTCTGGGAAACTCCAACAGACCTGCAGCTGAGGGTCCTGTCTGGTAGAAGGAAAACTAACAAACAGAAAGGACATCCACACCAAAAACCCATCTGTACATCACCATCATCAAAGACCAAAAGTAGATAAAACCACAAAGATGGGGAAAAAACAGAGCAGAAAAACTGGAAATTCTAAAAAGCAGAGCACCTGTCCTCCTCCAAAGGAACGCAGTTCCTCACCAGCAACAGAACAAAGCTGGATGGACAATGACTTTGACGAGTTCAGAGAAGAAGGCTTCAGACGATCAAACTACTCAGAGCTACAGGAGGAAATTCAAACCAAAGGCAAAGAAGTTAAAAACTTTGAAAAAAATTTAGACAAATTTATAACTAGAATAACCAACACAGAGAAGTGCTTAAAGGAGCTGATGGAGCTGAAAGCCGAGGCTCGAGAACTACGTGAAGAATGCAGAAGCCTCAGGAGCCGATGCAATCAACTGGAATAAAGGGTATCAGTGATGGAAGATGAAATGAAGCGAGAAGGGAAGTTTAGAGAAAAAAGAACAAAAAGAAATGAACAAAGCCTCCAAGAAATATGGGACTATGTGAAAAGACCAAATCTACATCTGATTGGTGTACCTGAAAGTGACGGGGAGAATGGAACCAAGTTGGAAAACACTCTGTAGGATATTATCCAGGAGAACTTCCCCAATCTAGCAAGGCAGGCCAACATTCAGATTCAGGAAATACAGAGAACGCCATAAAGATACTCCTCGAGAAGAGCAACTCCAAGACACGTAATTGTCAGATTCACCAAAGTTGAAATGAAAAAACGTTAAGAGCAGCCAGAGAGAAAGGTCGGGTTACCCACAAAGGGAAGCCCATCAGACTAACAGCTGATCTCTCAGCAGAAACTCTACAAGCCAGAAGAGAGTGGGGGCCGATATTCAACATTCTTAAAGAAAAGAATTTTCAACCCAGAATTTCATATCCAGCCAAACTAAGCTTCATAAGTGAAGGAGAAAAAACTTCTTTACAGACAAGCAAATGCTGAGATATTTTGTCACCACCAGGCCTGCCCTAAAAGAGCTCCTGAAGGAAGCACTAAACATGGAAAGGAACAACCGGTACCAGCCACTGCAAAATCATGCCAAATTGTAAAGACCATCGAGGCTAAGAAGAAACTGCATCAACTAACAAGCAAAATAACCAGCTAACATCATAATGACAGGATCAAATTCTCACATAGCAATA
The DNA here is from genome assembly GCF_006542625.1 of Nomascus leucogenys. Lineage (NCBI taxonomy): Eukaryota > Metazoa > Chordata > Mammalia > Primates > Hylobatidae > Nomascus > Nomascus leucogenys. The sequence continues at coordinate 23,859,308 of NC_044391.1, forward strand.
TTAACTTTAAATGTAAATGGACTAAGTGCTCCAATTAAAAGACACAGACTGGCAAATTGGATAATGAGTCAAGACCCATCAGTGTGCTGTATTCAGGAAATGCATCTCATGTGCAGAGACACACATAGGCTCAAAATAAAAGGATGGAGGAAGATCTACCAAGCAAATGGAAAACAAAAGAAGGCAGGGGTTGCAATCCTAGTCTCTGATAAAACAGACTTTAAACCAACAAAGATCAAAGGAGACAAAGAAGGCCATTACATAATGGTAAAGGGATCAATGCAACAAGAAGAGCTAAGTGTCCTAAATATATATGCACCCAATACAGGAGCACCCAGATTCATAAGGCAAGTCCCGAGTGACCTACAAAGAGACTTAGACTGCCACACAATAATAATGGGAGGCTTTAACACCCCACTGTCAACATTAGACAGATCAACGAGACAGAAAGTTAACAAGGATACCCAGGAATTGAACTCAGCTCTGCACAAAGCAGACCTAATAGACATCTACAGAACTCTCCACCCCAAATCAACAGAATATACATTTTTTCAGCACCACACCACACCTATTCCAAAATTGACCACATAGTTGGAAGTACAGCTCTCCTCAGCAAATGTAAAAGAACAGAAATTATAACAAACTGTCTCTCAGACCACAGTGCAATCAAACTGGAACTCAGGATTAAGAAACTCACTCAAAACTGCTCAACTACATGGAAACTGAACAACCTGCTCCTGAATGACTACTGGGTACATAATGAAATGAAGGCGGAAATGAAGATGTTCTTTGAAACCAACGAGAACAAAGATACAACATACCAGAATCTCTGGGACACATTCAAAGCAGTGTGTAGAGGGAAATTTATAGCACTAAATGCCCACAAGAGAAAGCAGGAAAGATCCAAAATTGACACCCTAACATCACAATTAAAAGAACTAGAAAAGCAAGAGCAAACACATTCAAAAGCTAGCAGAAGGCTAGAAATAACTAAAATCAGAGCAGAACTGAAGGAAATAGAGACACAAAAAACCCTTCAAAAAATTAATGAATCCAGGAGCTTGTTTTTTGAAAAGATCAACAAAATTGATAGACCGCTAGCAGGACTAATAAAGAAGAAAAGAGAGAAGAATCAAATAGATGCAATCAAAAATGATAAAGGGGATATCACCACCGATCCCACAGAAATACAAACTACCATCAGAGAATACTACAAACACCTCTACGCAAATAAACTAGAAAATCTAGAAGAAATGGATTAATTCCTCGATACATACACCCTCCCAAGACTAAACCAGGAAGAAGTTGAATCTCTGAATAGACCAATAACAGGCTCTGAAATTGTGGCAATAATCAATAGCTTACCAACCAAAAAAAGTCCAGAACCTGATGGATTCACAGCCGAATTCTACCAGAGGTACAAGGAGGAACTGGTACCATTCCTTCTGAAACTATTCCAATCAATAGAAAAAGAGGGAATCCTCCCTAACTCATTTTGTGAGGCCAGCATCATCCTGATACCAAAGCTGGGCAGAGACACAACCAAAAAAGAGAATTTTAGACCAATATCCTTGATGAACATGGATGCAAAAATCCTCAATAAAATACTAGCAAACCGAATCCAGGAGCACATCAAAAAGCTTATCCACCATGATCAAGTGGGCTTCATCCCTGGGATGCAAGGCTGGTTCAACATATGCAAATCAATAAATGTAATCCAACATATAAACAGAACCAAAGACAAAAACCACATGATGATCTCAATAGATGCAGAAAAGGCCTTTGACAAAATTCAGCAACGCCTTCATGCTAAAAACTCTCAATAAATTAGGTATTGATGGGACATATCTCAAAATAATAAGAGCTGTCTATGACAAACCCACAGCCAATATCATACTGAATGGGCAAAAACTGGAAGCATTCCCTTTGAAAACTGGCACAAGACAGGGATGCCCTCTCTCACCACTCCTATTCAACATAGTGTTGGAGGTTCTGGCCAGGGCAATTAGGCAGGAGAAGGAAGTAAAGGGTATTCAATTAGGAAAAGAGGAAGTCAAATTGTCCCTGTTTGCAGATGACATGATTGTATATCTAGAAAACCCCATTGTCTCAGCCCAAAATCTCCTTAAGCTGATAAGCAACTTCAGCAAAGTCTCAGGATACAAAATCAATGTACAAAAATCACAAGCATTCTTATACACCAATAACAGACAAACAGAGCCAAATCATGAGTGAACTCCCATTCACAATTGCTTCAAAGAGAATAAAATACTTAGGAATCCAACTTACAAGGGACGTGAAAGACCTCTTCAAGGAGAACTACAAACCACTGCTCAATGAAATAAAAGAGGATACAAACAAATGGAAGAACATTCCATGCTCATGGGTTGGAAGAATCAATATCATGAAAATGGCCATACTGCCCAAGGTAATTTATAGATTCAATGCCATTCCCATCAAGCTACCAATGACTTTCTGCACAGAATTGGAAAAAACTAAAGTTCATATGGAACCAAAAAAGAGCCCACATTGCCAAGTCAGTCCTAAGCCAAAAGAACGAAGCTGGAGGCATCACACTACCTGACTTCAAACTATACTACAAGGCTACAGTAACCAAAATGGCATGGTACTGGTACCAAAACAGAAATATAGATCAATAGAACAGAACAGAGCCCTCAGAAATAAATAAATAAATAACAGAGCCCTCAGAAATAAATAGTTGCATATCTACAACTATCTGATCTTTGACAAACCTGACAAAAACAAGCAATGGGGAAAGGATTCCCTATTTAATAAATGATGCTCGAAAACTGGCTAGCCATATGTAGAAAGCTGAAACTGGATCCCTTCCTTATACCTTATACAAAAATTAATTCAAGATGGATTAAAGACTTACATGTTAGACCTAAAACCATAAAAACCCTGGAAGAAAACCTAGGCATTACCATTCAGGACATAGGCACGGGCAAGGACATCATGTCTACAACACCAAAAGCAATGGCAACAAAAGCCAAAATTGACAAATGGGATCTAATTAAACTAAAGAGCTTCTGCACAGCAAAAGAAACTACCATCAGAGTCAACAGGCAACCTACAAAATGGGAGAAAATTTTCGCAACCTACTCATCTGACAAAGGGCTAATATCCAGAATCTACAATGAACTCTAACAAATTTACAAGAAAAAAACAACCCCATCAAAAAGTGGGCGAAGGACATGAACAGACACTTCTCAAAAGAAGACATTTATGCAGCCAAAATACACGTGAAAAAATGCTCATCATCACTGGCCATCAGAGAACTGCAAATCAAAACCACAATGAGATACCATCTCACACCAGTTAGAATGGCCATCATTAAAAAGTCAGGAAACAACAGGTGCTGGAGAGGATATGGAGAAATAGGAACACTTTTACACTGTTGGTGGGACTGTAAACTAGTTCAACCATTGTGGAAGTCAGTGTGGCGATTCCTCAGGGATCTAGAACTAGAAATACCATTTGACCCAGCCATCCCATTACTGGGTATATACGCAAAGGACTGTAAATCATGCTGCTATAAAGACACATGCACATGTATGTTTACTGTGGCACTATTCACAATAGCAAATACTTGGAACCAACCTAAATGTCAACAACGATAGACTGGATTAATAAAATGTGGCACATATACACCATGGAATACTATGCAGCCATAAAAAATGATGAGTTCATGTCCTTTGTAGGGACATGGATGAAACTGGAAATCATCATTCTCAGTAAACTATCGCAAGGACAAAAAACCAAACACTACATATTCTCACTCACAGGTGGGAATTGAACAATGAGAACGCATGCACAGAGGAAGGGGAACATCACACTCTGGGGACTGTTGTGGGGTGGGGGGAGCGGGGAGGGATAGCATGAGGAGATATACCTAATGCTAAATGACGAGTTAATGGGTGCAGCAAAACAACATGGCACATGGATACATATGTAACAAACCTGCACATTGTGCACATGTACCCTAAAACTTAAAGTATAATAAAATAAAAAAAATTAAAATGTCAGTGTATTTGGATGACTCAATAACAAAGACTATCACAGAAACGTGTAAAGTGTGTGATCGTTAAAGAAGTAAGAAGCATACGCATGTTAGATTGCTTTGCTGTATTAAAACACATTCTAATGCTGTTTCAAATGCGTACTATAGTACTCTTATTCCCTCCTATTACAGCTCAGTAAACAGTTTGCCTTCCATGTCTCAACTGCAATTTCCACTGTTTTTCACTGGTTTATAATGCTCAGTAACTATCCACTGCACCTGAATATCCACCTGTTCTTTTGTTGCACTGATCAGATACATTCCTTTTAGGGTACTAAATTTGGATCTTTCTTCTTTGAGCAGGAATATTCAACGAAGCAGCTGACCAATCTGGTGAATGTTTGCCTGGGATCCCACATCAATAAGAAAGCAAGACAAAAACTTCTAGCAGCTATAGATGATATAGACAGACCTAAAAGATAATGAACACAGCTCTTTTTCCTCAATGGCATTGATCCTCACTCAACATATATGACCTGAAAGCCAGTTTTTTAATGCACTTCTGACAACTATCTGCTAAGAAAACTTTGTGCATGTTTTTTTTTGACTGGAAAGTGGAAAATATTGAAATGTGTGTGGTGTTCTCATGACTTTTATATGCTGTGGTCCCTTCAACTTTTGGTCTCATTTGTTGTAATCTGAAATGATATTGTTGCCTTGTTATAACAATGGTTATGTGACTACAGTTATGTATTTTACAGAAGAATGTACCATAAATATATAATTAGAAGAACAGTGGCTTAATATATGTATGAGAAGTTTATGGAGAATGAAGTTGGCATTTTTCTACCCTCTTAGCTTGGTTCTTAGTAAGCATAATGTGAGGGTGAATATGTAGTATCTCCTAATTATGAGCACTGCATGAGAATTAAAAAATAGTTGAAAAATCGGTATGTTCTCTGTTTTTAAAATGTCAAAGTTTATGTCAGGGTTAATTTAGTTATAACAGTGATCATAAATGATGAAATTTAATAAATATACTCTAGTATGATCAGCCTATGTAAGACTACATCTCGATTTTTTGTGTGGCATGCAGATGTCATGAACTATAGTGCAGCTTTTAGCGTGTTCTAATTTTAATTGTTTTGTATCCTGAAACCAATGGCGAAATGTAATTTCATTGAGTGTACCTTTTCAATGCCTGAGTAGCATACAGAATCATGATTATGAGACTTTCTTTTATCTTTCTTTATAAAAATATGTGGTTTTTTTGTTGAAAGTTTTGGTCTCTTTAAATTCAGATTTTGTCTTAGGACAATAAAACCCAGGTTGACTTACTCAGGAGACAGTTGTCTGCTAGTCACTCATAAATGTACGGTCATATGTTCACTCTTCTTAAATATTCACCTTTTGTAACACAAATGTAAAATAGTATCAGTCTAGCCAATGATGAACTCTGGAGTCCACTTAGTCTTCAGTAAGTATGTGCTGTTCCTCTAAACTTTGCCCTGAAGCCGGGGATCTTCTCCTAATGTATGTGACATGAAAATCCATTTTCCATGTACTCTTGCCAACTGTCTGATAAGGAATTTTGTGTGTGTTCTTTCTGACTGGAGAGTGGAGGACATCTAAGCTTGTGTGGCGTTGGTCCAATGATTGCCATGCATGACCTGTAACATCAACAGCTCACGGAATCCTAAGGAATCATGTGAGAAACAGGCCTTGGGTCTTGTGAGTCTTCTGGGATCTAAGGTGATAAAATGGATGGCACAGGATGGCATGTGATCAAGCATGGAGGTGATAAGGAAACAATTGCTACTCTGTGTCCATCAGTCCCTGCGATGTCTGTAAATGCACAGTGTAATGTGAAGCACTTTCAGAATATGTTTGTGTGTGTCTGTATGCTGAATGTTTTCTTTTCATCCTCTCACGTCACAGTTCATTTACTGTCAATTTAAAACTTTCCTCTTGTAAAAAGGTATGAGTTTGGTGGCATTATGATTTGGTTGTGGCTAGATTATACACTTGTGAAGTAGATTCTGCCTGTAGCCATTATTTATATGCAGCCACTTGAAGAAAACAAACATGAGATAAGCTTGGTCCTTGAGTTTAAATGGCGTATTTAGCTGGGCACATAAAGAGCTAATCAATCTTTTTTAATTTTCAGTTGATGAAGAGCTGCTTATTTTTCTCTTCTACATGGATTTTGTAGTTGGTTTCCTTTAATTTCTACTTTAGTTGGCCCTAGATAATATGAACAGGAATTACCTGCCTGGTAGAGCCCAGTGTTTTCCAAGGTTATAGGAATTGATAGAAAAGAATTACTTATCTTGTTAGAGACTCAACCATGCAATCTGACAGACCTTTTAACCTACCCTTACTTTGCTTTCTGCATCTTCATAATGAAATGGTGGATCTTTTTAATGCTTTTTGAAAAAGGTTTCTTTGGCTTTTGGTTTTGTTTTTTTGTTGTTGTTTTTTTTTTTTTTGCATTAAAAGGTAGCTTAGTAAGTGCTAGCTAGCATCAAAACAGTAACAGGAGATTTGAGTCATGAAATTACCTAATCACAAGAGATTTACCAGACATTTCTCAAATACTTTATACAGTAATATTGAATTATAACCATGTAACATTTTATGAAACTAATTTTAAGATAAATAGAATTGAAAAGCTGAGAATGTAAATGGAATTATACATGTTCCAAAAACTATCATTACCAAAAATTTATTATTTTTGAGTCTAAACTTTCCTTAACTTTGACATTTTCCGTGAAAGTTTCCTGTAGAATTTACCATGGGAGCATAGTAAATTAGCATTCCCTGAGAAAGAATGATTATTTCTACAAATACATTGTCTTGCATTTAAAAATGCTAGGGGGGGCACATAGCAATTCAAATGAACTAGTTTGCTTTGGTTTATAAAACCAACAGAGATCTTGTAAGTTCACTTTAACTAATAAACTCATTTACACAACTTATTAAATGAATTTCTCTTGAAACCAGGGCCATATGGTATTTTATCATATCTTTAAATAAAATTTCTTTTTGAAATTTCTATTTAGCCGAGTGCTAAAGTGAAACTTTGTTAGATTAAATAGCTTTTTCTTAACTCACCGAAAAGTAGTAAAAGGCTTGTAATTCAATTCACCTTGTAAGCATAGTTGTCTTTTGTAATAAAAAAAATAGATCTGAAGATGAATTGATGAATACAAGTTGTGCTCAAAGCACATAGAAGTACAGGGTGGAGGGGCTTTCCATATATATACATGTATATATATATATAATATATATATATATTTCTCTTTGGAATAATTTTGATTCGGATTAGTGGTTAACAAAACGATATTTAGCTTCTGACAATGATTAATGACAAGAGAATTATTAATAGTCTGGTGTAATCTTTGTAAATGTTAAGACTGGTGCAGCTTTCTACAGATTTTTTCTTATTGTGGAAAATATTTGCACAATTCCTGTCATCCACAGATTTGTAAAGGCTGTGAAAAAGTTTATGCAGCACAGCTCTCACAAGGACAAAACTGTGTCAGATTTATACAAGAGAACCGTTAGCTGTTTCAAAATGAATGGAGAAAAATAATTCATTTGCTTTGATGTGCTTTTCTTGATTGACATATCCTTTTTGAATATTGCTAAGTATACTTAGATCATTTTTTCAGTATGAAAACAAAACCACAGCTAAATATTCTCCTTCACTTAGAAGGATCCCTCTGGAATTTTAGTACTTTATTGATATGATTAATATAGAACTCTTTTTGGTCTGTTTTTGATAAAGAACTATTTTTATAAGTTAATTTAGACATCACTTTTTGATCCCAAGACTGAGAAGACTTGGCCCTGCTGAGGATTTCCAGATTTGCCCTGTAGGTATTTTTTCACACCGAGCTGAGCCTTTCCATCCAGGAAAGGGATTTTCTTCATCAGTAGTTTTTGTTTTACTCTATTCCTTCCCAATCCTAGGTACCAAAAGGATTTCTGCTTTAAAGAAAAGGCATTTCCACAATGTGGGCATTTTAATCTAGCTACACCAAATAGCAAGCATGCTAATCTTCGCCCAAAAAGAAAGGACTTTGTAGTCAGGGTTTCCATTTTGACACCACTCAGTACTAGAGCCTACGCTAAAGTGTAGTGACACCATCAGGTAACCACCAGCAGACCATTTTTGCTGGCTACCTGCTATCTGCCTTACCTTACTTCTGTTATCCCTGCTTTCCTAATCGCAATCCCACCTTTAAGCACCCAAGCAAAATGCTATCCTTTCCATGAAACTTATCCTTCCCAAGGAGAGATGTTGTGGAGAAAAATCGACAGGGAGTAGTGGTGGTCACGATGGTAGTATAACTTTAACAAGGATGGTGGCAGAAGGCCTCCCTTGGGAGGAAGGGAAGAAGCTTGCCATGCAGATGTCTGAGTGAGTGTTGCAGGCCGAGGGAATGTCAAGTGTAAAAGCCCTAGGGTGGAGGCTGCTGTCAGAGAACAGCAAGGAGGGCAGTGTGGATGGCATAGTAAGCAGAAGAAAGTAAAAGCAGAGAGGACGTGGCAGGAGGGGACACATACAGGGAAGGACTTTGGATTTCACCTGCAGATGGAAGCATTTGAAGGGCTGTGAACCAAGTGATGACCTGATTTGTGACTTAGGGTTTACCAAAACCACTCTGTATAGTTGAGAAAGGGCTAGAGAGGGACAAAAAGCAAAGGAAGGAAACAAGGTAGGAAACTAATTTGGTAAACCATGCGAGGCTAGGATTGCAGTAGCATTGCGGGATATGGTGAGGGGTGGTCAGATGCTGGACATATGTTGAAGGTAGAAACAAAATGGTTGATATTTGAGAAAAGAGTGTGCTTAAAGACTTTCTGGAGGAAGTAGAAGTCTTTGGGAAGACTGGGTTTGTGAACAAGATCAAGAAAACAGTTTTGGACAGGGAAGTTTGAGATACTTGGAGATAAATTGTTGGACGTGTAGGAGAGGGTAGCTGCATGCAAGTCTGGAGTTCAGACAAGAGGTCAGAGCTATAGATGTCAATGTGGGAGTCATCAGAATATAAGGTAAAACCAAGATTTATTTAGGAGGCAGGAAACTTAAAAGCATGGGACAGTAAAAAAATTTAAAAAGGCACTACTCCCCCATCCCCTTGCCATTGTTTCCATGAAAGATGAGACTGTGCTGGAGGGACAGTTTTCTAGAGCAAATATGAGAACATCTTGCCACCTAGGGACCTACCGGGACCTTTGGACATTGTAACTCTTTTAATTGGGAAGCCATCACTCTTGTTGGAAGATACACTCTGGTGCAGCTTGTCATCTGGGGGACTGAGTGAGTTCCAGAGTCATGTTGTCCCGGAGTGTCTTCCTCCACCAGGCACTGGCTGGGCGTTAAGAATGCTTTAGTGGATAGGACGTGTGCCCTCAAGGAGCTGAAATCTAACAGGATAAATAGATGTAAGACATTTCATTACATATTGGTGAGTATTCCAAAGGAAAATGCTGGGGTAGGGTTCAAGAAAGACTCCCATGAGGAAGACATTCAAATGGAGACAGGATAAGTAGGAGTTGAGTGAGGAGGCTGAGGGAAGAGCATGTTTGAGGATCAGAAAGGGTAGCGTGTTTGGCCTATAAAAGGGAGGGTGAAAGAGGCATAAGAGGCGGAGGAGGAGCTGCAAACGTAGATGTCTTCAAGCAGGAAACACGCAAGTAAAGCAGCAAATGTTATTCAATAACAAGTGACCAACATTTTGAGAAGTGGACAGTGCGGACCAGGCTGTACCTACAGGCACTTGAATTATACTTTTAAACTGCATCCAAATGAACTAATCACTCCTGCTGGCCTATTAGTTGAGGGGAAGAAGACAGTCTAGAGAAGGGAGACCCAGAACTTCATCTGTGTGTTCTGCTGTGCATCCTTGACAGCACCTGGCACAGAATCTCAGCTAAGATGGATGAAATGCAAGTACTCAGGCCCTTTGAACTAGAATTTTTGCCTAAACTGAAAGTTGGTGAGTTCCTTTGGGGCAGCACTGTCACATATACACTCCTTACACTCCAAAGCTCTCTGTCCTGGATCAAACATGTAATATTGACTTTTCAATAATTACTCAGTGATTGTTGAAGAGAGATGTGCATTGGCATTTGAAGCTAAAATATTAGTGGTTTAAAAAGAAGCAAAACTTACCTCAATTCCTTGTTTTTTTTTTTTTTAACATTTGCAGGCTGTGTAAGTTGACACTTGCCTTGTTGTATTAGACCGCCCTAGACCCCTGGTTCTAAAAATGTGGTTCCCAGTAGCCTCAGCATTCATTACCTGGGAACTTGTCAGACAGGCAGATTCTCGGGTCCCCCTACCCTGCCCCTAGACATGCAGAATCAGAAACTCGGGATGAAGCTCAGTGATGGGCATTTAAACAAGCAATGATGCACACTAAAGTTTGGGAACCATTGCCTTGCACTTACTTGTTCACACACACACACACACACACACACAGAGAGAATGAAAGTGATCCAGAGAAGTTCACCTGTAACTTTCCCCTAATTAATAAAAACTACAGTATAGCTATTCCAAACAGACTGATGAGAAGGCCTTGTTTTAGTTTTTAGAAAATTATTTATATTTTATCCACTTAATAATTGTTACTATTCTTCAAGATAAATCTTAGACACAGAGCATTATTACCTCTCCTGTAGGAGCCTCTGAGTGACTGGTGTTTGAACAGGCCAGCAAGCATGTTGCATCTCCTTCACACTGACTTGAGTTGATTAACAAAGATTCTCCCAGGAGATTTTTAATTGGTGCGTGAGTCATGAGCAGTGAGACAAGTGGAACTGCAAGAATAATGTAATGTATCTTACAGTGATTTGGTCTTTGATTTTCTTAGCAGTTAATTGAATCAGGTGGAGAGAGAGGCCAGTTCATGATTTGGTAAGGGAAGCTAGCCATCCAGATGGCTATGGTATGTGAATCAGCTTGTAAAATTTCACTTTGCTGAGAGTCCCCCAAATCTAAGAAGTGCTAAAACATCTGACAGAATTGGTTAATGTACAACTTTGTCTTTGCAAATACGGAAGAATTTGTAGAGGCACCTGTTTCTATTACAAAGCCACAGCTGGACTCTGAACAGGTAGTGTTCAAGAATATCTCTTTTAGCTTTTAAAATGAAAAAATAGAGTTATTAAGCTGAAGTTATTCTGAAATTTCCACAAAGCTCAACACAAAGAAGGCTATTATAATTCTTTTCCTAATAGAATACATCAGGATGATTGAATTCATCAGTCAGAATTACTGGGGGAGGAGATGGTTGGAAAAGTGACTTAAAAACAGGCACAGGGCACAACTTTTTTTTTTTTTTTTGTATGTTCCTTATAAAGCAAATTCTAAGAACTACACTTTCTGAGAACTTTCAAAGATCTATCCTTTCTCAAAAGAATATGTGTCCAACTTACTTTTGTGTTGCAGACAGCCTACAAGGCAAGCCTGCTCCCATGACCTGTCCCCTTTGTATGGACGCCATCTGTCGGCTCCTCCCAGCAGTCCTTTGCTGCCACTACCTCTTTTTTTTTTTTTTCTGAGACGGAGTCTCGCTCTGTCGCCCAGGCTGGAGTGCAGTGGCGCAAACTCGGCTCACTGCAAGCTCCGCCTCCCGGGTTCACGCCATTCTCCTGCCTCTCAGGCTCTCCGAGTAGCTGGGACTACAGGCGCCCGCCATCTCGCCCGGCTAATTTTTTGTATTTTTTAGTAGAGACGGGGTTTCACCATGGTCTTGATCTCCTGACCTCGTGATCCGCCCGCCTCGGGCTCCCAAAGTGCTGGGATTACAAGCGTGAGCCACCGCGCCCAACTGCCACTACCTCTTTAAGGGCCTCCGTTTCTCTATCCACATTCACCCAGGAATCTTCTCAGTGACGGCTTCCTGCCAGCAGCATCAATTCCCCAGCCTACCACTTATACCACATTCCAAGTTCTACATGCTATGTTATCTGGGATATATTACCTTGGCTTGTCTCCTGTGCAAGGGGCTATCCACCACATTTATGTGTCTCCCACAACACTCAAGTCAGCACTGAACAATTAGTCACAATAAACTTAGTGTATAACATTCACCAAGCATGCCTTAAATGATTTACCTTTATACATTTAATTCTAACAAATCTGTATGGTAGCTAGCATTATTATTACCCCTACTCTTTACAAATGAGGAAATTATATAATCCATTTAATTTCCGTGTAACTCAGTGTTAGTAAGTGAAGGAGGTGGATTTGACTCAGCCAACAATCTACCATGATTCCACAGCCTGTGCATTTATCTATTACCCTAGAAGTCTTCGAAAGCAAATAATTTTTGTTTGATTAATTTAGGAAAGACATGTCTTATTCTAGATAGAGTTAATGTAACATTCCTCTCCTGTTTGTTTCCATGTCAGACTTACCACGAACCTGACATGAGTTGATGGCTGGGGCTCTACTGAGTTCATTTGTTTCCTTGCCTAGTCTCCAGTTACCCTTCTGTGCCATTTCCTTTTCTCCAAGATGGGAATAATCATAGTATCTACTTCCTAGGGCTATTGTAAGAATAAAAGAATGAAAAAATTCTCAGAACAGTGTTTTGTATATAGTTCAGTAAATGGTAGTCATTATTATTAACCTTGTTTTGTGGAGGAGGTGACTGGGGCTCAAGATTATTAGGCAATTTTCCCAAAACCACAGTGCAAGGGGTAGAACCAGATCTTGAATCCAGTGCTCTTCCAGTCACTGCTTCCAGCAGCCATGTGATCCAGGTATGGCCACTGATGGACCTCATCACATTTCTTCAGGTCACTAGTCTGCCAGAATTGCATCCCAGTATCAATTCCGTGGCTGTGTATTTCACTCCTTCCCAAAGGGTTAGTTAGCATACTGCAGAATGTATGCTGGTCCTAAGTGGGACTCCTTCAATTTTTAGTGCCTGCAGATTTCAAATCAGGGCCTATTGCTAGCAGTGAGTAATGTAATCTGCTTTGGAGAAGTAAGAATCAACGGTTATTCCATGTATAGGTGAATGCTTTAAAGCCTCTTCCTTCATGCATTCTTTTGATAAACCACCTAAGAGACACTCTTCTGACTGCTAAGGAATTCATGTGACTATGGTACTGTTTGTGCTACCACACAAGCTCCTGAGGAAATTCCAACTGTTATGTTCACTTCTACTTCAGTTGTGGGGAAAGTTTTCCCTTTATCCTTCTCCCCATACAAGGTATACAGCTCTCCCATCCTGCGTTCAGGGGGCTTAAGTTTGGAGTTGCTGAAAGCTAGGGAGCCCACAGGTATTAGAAACATCCACACTCAGGGCAGCCCAGCACTGAGTCCCTTCTACTCCATTCCTTTACCCACACAGGAAGTGATCTGCAAGTGGGCACGTTTTAGTTCATGCTTAGATCAACAGTTTCTTAGACTCCTTTTCAGCTTGTTTGAGAGTTGAAGGAGCAAAAATGACACTTGGATGCTAGTGAGATGCAAAGAAAACAAATACTCAGAAAACCAACAGAGGCATTAATAGGGAAATGACCCTGCCATTGATCAATATCTTATTAATAAGATTGTTGGGACAGTACTCTCATTTCTTTTAGAAGAATTCTTTGTAGTTTGGATATTTATAAATACAAAAACCTAATATTTTCTTCTCCAAGCTCATATGTACACACATGCACACGCGCGTGTACATACACACACACATTTTCTCCTGCCCTAACATCACTGACTAAACAAATCTACTGCCTGGTATGTATTTCTTTAGATAATGGGATGGTTATTTTAAAATCTATTTGAGCTGAGGTCCAGCAGTTACCACTGCTGAGTCATTAATCTTTGAGACAAGGCCTGTTGCAAGCAAACTAACTGCAGTTTTGTCCCTGAGAGTTAAGCGTGTGTCAATAATAAAATTCTAAGTCAAATTATAATTAGTGCACATCCAGGGACTGAGATTTGTCAGTGCTTGATAACTTGGTAAGTACTTTGTCTTTAAAAACTCACTTGTTGGAACCTGGTTTAAACACTTTTTAAACCATCTTGGAGATGGTTAAAACTGGGAGACTATTGGGAAGGTACAATTGTATTTTGCAATGTGAGAAGAGCATGAGTTTTTGGGATCCAGGAGTGGAATAATACAGTTTGGATGTTTGTTCCCTCAAAATCTCATGTTGAAAGGTAATCCTCAATGTTGGAATGGGGCCTGGTGAGAAGTTTCAGGTCACGGGGGCAGATTCCTCATGAATGGCTTGGTGCCCTACCCATGGTAATGAGTTCACATGTGATTTTTTTTTTTTAAAAGCCTGGCACTCCCACCTCTCTCTCTTGCCCCCTTTCTCACCATATGATATACCTGCTCCCCCTTTGCCTTCTGCCGTGAGTGGAAGCTTATTGAGGCCCTCACCAGAAACAGATGCTGGCACTATGCTTTTTTTTTTTTTAACAGTCTGTAGAACTGTAAGCCAAATAGACCTATTTCCATTATAAATGAAAAAAAAATTTCATAAGGCTATAGCTGCTACAGATAATGATTTCTCTTATGGCTGAGCAAAGTAAATTGAAAACCTTCTAAAAAGGATTCTACCATTTCTAGATGCCATTAAAACATTCATGAATCATGAAAGAAGTTTAAAATGTAATTGACAAGAGTATTAGAAGAAGTTGATTTCAACCATCAGGGATGACTTTGAGGTGTTCAAGACTTCAGTGGAGGAAGTCACTGCAGAGATGGTGAAAATAGCAAGAGAACTAGAATTAGAAGTGAAGCCTAAAAATGTGACTGAGTTGCTGCAATCTCACAATAAAACTTGAACAGATGAGGAGTTGCTTCTTATGGATGAGTGAAGAAAACGGTTTATTGAGATGGAATCTAACGCTGGGGAAGATGCTTTGAACATTGTTAAAATGACAGCAAAGGACTTAGAATATTACATTAACTAACTTGATAAAGCGGCATCAGCATTTGAGAAGATTGACTCCAGTCTTGAAAGAAGTTCCACTGTGGTAAAATGCTACCAAACAGCATCACATTTCTACAGAGAAATCTTTTGTGAAAGTGTGATGTGGCACACTTTTATTGTTGTATTTTAAGAAATGGTATATAAAAATGTACATGCTATAAAAGCCAACCCAACCTTCGGCAATCACTATTCTGATTAATCAGCAGCTATCAACATCAAGCCAAGACCCTTCACCAGCAAAAAGATTATGACTTGCTTAAGGCTTGGATGATCATTAGTATTTTCCAGCAATAAAGTGTTTTAAATTAAGGCATGTACATTTTTTAGACATAATGCTATTACACGTTTAATAGACTACAGTGCAGTGTAAACGTAACTTTTATATGCACTGGGAAACCAAAACATTTTTGTGACTCACTTTATTGCAATATTTGCTTTATTGTGGTGGTCTGAAATTGCACCCACAATATCTCTGAGGTATGTCTGTATTTTTTTTATTTTATTATTATTATACTTTAAGTTTTAGGGTACATGTGCACAATGCGCAGGTTTGTTACATATGTATACATGTGCCATGTTGCTGTGCTGCACCCATTAACTCGTCATTTAGCATTAGGTATATCTCCTCATGCTATCCCTCCCCCCTCCCCCCACCCCACAACAGTCCCTAGAGTGTGATGTTCCCCTTCCTGTGTCCATGAGTTCTCATTGTTCAATTCCCACCTATGAGTGAGAACATGTGGTGTTTGGTTTTTTGTCCTTGTGATAGTTTACTGAGAATGATGATTTCCAGTTTCATCCATGTCCCTACAAAGGACATGAACTCATCATTTTTTATGGCTGCATAGTATTCCATCGTGTATATGTGCCACATTATTTTCTTAATCCAGTCTATCGTTGTTGGATGTTTGGGTTGGTTCCAAGTCTTTGCTATTGTGAATAGTGCCGCAATAAACATACGTGTGCATGTGTCTTTATAGCAGCATGATTTATAGTCCTTTAGGTATATACCCAGTAATGAGATGGCTGGGTCAAATGGTATTTCTAGTTCTAGATCCCTGAGGAATCGCCACACTGACTTCCACAATGGTTGAACTAGTTTACAGTCCCACCAACAGTGTAAAAGTGTTCCTATTTCTCCATATCCTCTCCAGCACCTGTTGTTTCCTGACTTTTTAATGATGGCCATTCTAACTGGTGTGAGATGGTATCTCACTGTGGTTTTGATTTGCATTTCTCTGATGGCCAGTGATGATGAGCATTTTTTCATGTGTATTTTGGCTGCATAAATGTCTTCTTTTGAGAAGTGTCTGTTCATGTCCTTCACCCACTTTTTGATGGGGTTGTTTTTTTCTTGTAAATTTGTTAGAGTTCATTGTAGATTCTGGATATTAGCCCTTTGTCAGATGAGTAGGTTGCAAAAATTTTCTCCCATTTTGTGGGCTGCCTGTTGACTCTGATGGTAGTTTCTTTTGCTGTGCAGAAGCTCTTTAGTTTAATTAGATCCCATTTGTCAATTTTGGCTTTTGTTGCCATTGCTTTTGGTGTTTTAGACATGAAGTCCTTGCCCATGCCTATGTCCTGAGTGGTAATGCCTAGGTTTTCTTCTAGGGTTTTTATGGTTTTAGGTCTAACATGTAAGTCTTTAATCCATCTTGAATTAATTTTTGTATAAGGTATAAGGAAGGGATCCAGTTTCAGCTTTCTACATATGGCTAGCCAGTTTTCCCAGGACCATTTATTAAATGGTATGCCTGTATTTATCTAAAGACAACAAAATCAGTATGTTGAAGAGATATTTGCACTCCCATTATTATTGCAGCACTATTCACAATAGCCAACATAGAAAATCAAACTAAGTGTCCATCAACAGATCAATGAATAAATAAAATGTGGTTTATATACACAATGGAATACTATTCAGCCATTTAAAATGAATGAAATCCTATCATTTGCAGGAACGTAGATGGACCTAGAGGACATTATGTTAGGTGGAATAAGCCAGGCACAGAAAGATAAATATTACATGATGCATTAGTCCATTTTCATGTTGCTGTTAAAGAAATATCTGAGACTGGGTGATTTACAAATGAAAGAGGCTTATAATGGACTTACCATTCCACGTGGCTGGGGAAGCCTCACAGTCATGGTGGAAGGCAAGGAGGAGCAAGTCATGTCTTACATGGTTGGCAGCAGGCAAAAAGAATGGGGAAGATACAAAAGGGGAAACCCGTGATAAAACCATCAGATCTAGCGAGACATATTCATTACCATGAGAAGAGTATGGGGGAAATTGCCCCCATGATTCAATTATCTCCCACTGGGTCCCTCCCACAATATGTGGGAATTACGAGAGTACAATTCAAGATGAGATTTGGATGGGAACACAGAGCCAAACCATATCACATGATGTCATTCATTTGTGGAATCTTAAAAAGATGATATTGCAGAAGTAGAAAGGTAGTTACCAGAGGCTGGGGAGGGTAGTGGGAAGGAGGATAGGGATGGATTATGCAATAGGTACAAAATTACAGTTAGATAGGAGAAATAATTTCTGCTATTCTATAGCACAGTAGGGTTGACAATACTGTTATAACTAGAAAAAAATAACTAGAAGAGAGGATTCTGAAAGTTCTTCCCACAAAGAGATGATAAATGCTGTGATGGAGATACTAAATAACCTCATTTGGTTATTATACAATGTATACATGTATGGCAACAACACATTTTACCTCAAAAATATGTACAATAATTGTGTCAATTAAAAAGCAAATAAACTTACAGAAATAAAATAAAAAGGGATGTGCAATGTCAAAACTTACAAAGATAAGTATATAAACTCAAATTAAGTTTTACTGAATCCTAAATATTTACAAAGTTTTCAAATGATTCAGCCTTTTAAAAATCTGGAATAGTTTTTCTTCTTTACTAGTAAGAATCTAAAAGGAAGGAAATTCACATTTATATTTTATTCTTTGAATCACTATTTACCACCTACAAGAGAAAAAAGCAAGATTATAAACTAGGACTATGAACCATGAAAAAAGAATTCAGATGTTTGAAAATTATTCTTCCAGAACAATGGTACAACTAAAAGCAATTTTTGATTTCACGAACATTTGCAACTTTAGTTACACTAATTACTAGTTGACAGGATTTTAAGGAATGCATTTAACTTAATAATACACTCAAACAGAAAAACATTTTGCAAATGGTAATTTCAGTCTATTAGGTATTTACAGCAAGTCTTATCCAGCCTGGCAAATATTTGAGTGCCTACTAATGGTTCGAAAGTGGTACTGCACCATAAAGCCTCATCTGGTCTAAAGCTGGGGAAATTAAAGGGTCCTGTGTGGTTGATTTAGAGTTTACAATAACCAACCAACTCTCTGTTTTATGTCTTTAAAAAACTGAATCACTTGGGGAAAATAGGAAAATTAAATTTAGTAGGCATTATTTTTAAAAATACAACTTACAAATACCATTTCCATTTTCTTGGAAACAAAGCTTCCTTTCTGCAAGAAACAATGACAGGTAAATGTGAAGTGAGCTGAAGTATGCTGTAAGGACCGTGGATATGGAGACCAAACACTAGTGTTCTCATCCTAATACTGTCACATTCTATGTGTTGGTTTCTACATCTAAAATGAGGCTTTTTCTGACTTTACAATTATGACCATAGAAAAATTTCCTCAGTCAGTAATGATTAAACTTCCAAAAATATAAATAAAGTGATTGTTTTCATTTTGCAGCTTTTTATAACTGAAATTATAGCTAACAAAAGTTAACAGAGGACTTGACTATTTGTGGATTTTTATTTTCTTCTTTAAATTCTTGGTTTGGTTCTGAATTTTCATAGTAAGCATACATTACTTTTACATTCATAAAATGGGTTTCTTTTTCAAGTTTGAAAAAGAAATAAGTGAACCATAGTTCTTTCAGTAGTATAGGTTACATGGCATCCATTAAAATTTTCCTCCCCATTCAATCCCAGCAATAAAGTACATATACTAGTAATAGTCATTTAGGCCATCACGGAGATATGTTGCATTTTTAATGTGGTTGATGGATATTTCTTTTAATAAGAATAAATTTAAAATGGAACTTTTTTTTTTCATTTCAAAGCATCTTGATATAACAGGAAGAGAATGGGTTTTTCTATCCCCGTATATCTAGCCGAGAGTCCTATCCCTTCTGCTTCCCAGCTGTGACTTTGGGCAAGTTGGTCAACATTTCTGAAGATGAGTAGGGCTACTGTATGGGATTACTGGCAAACGGTTTCTCTTCTGTATTCCATTCTGGGGTGGTGAGTCTGAGGCTCTGGTAACTTCATGTCCTATGTTTCCTTGCCAGCTGGATTCCAGTATGGTTTCATCAATGGGAGCCATTGGCTGGTAATTGGCAGGTTTCTATATTCTTTCAGCATCTGCCTAGTTGCAGATGACAACTCCAGCTCCAGCTCCAGTTTCCAGTTTCTCTAAGCACTCTCAGTCCCAGCTTCACTAAGTTCAGAATAGCAGCTAGGTGTTCTGCATCAATTGGTCCAAGCACTCCACAGTGTGGGCCCCAGAAGTATCAGCATCAGCCACACTGCACATCTCCTGCTCCATGTTCTCCCTCAAAAAGCCAAGCACCATGGGGCTGGGCCCTCACCTCAGGGGTTCAAGCACCAGTTCTGGAAATGGAGGAGGGGGTCTCTCCTTTGATCCCCTGGGTTCTAACAATTTAATTGTGCTCTTCTTTTAGCCAATGTGAATGCCTACTAGTCTAATCATATAGCTAAGAAACCCCTTCATTTATCCTTGCAGTGGTTTTGTATCGAATTTGTTCCTCAGCAAACCACCTATTTTCAGGGTTGCTTAGGAGTTGTCCAAATGGTGCATTTTAAAGTCGACCATGTCATGGATCTATTTTATTTCTTAAAACTGTTAATAAAAGATCAGTCAATAAACCTGACTACATCTGCACATCTGCAAAGAGTGTTTCCAAGTCTGGAAATTCGTTTATCCACTGTAAAGGCAATTTAACCCCAGGAAGCTCCACGTCCTAAGCAGGTAAGTTTCCAGTTGATCAAAGAACTGATTTCCCCCAAATAAAATTTTAGTCTTTCCTCCAAACCACTCACTTTTGACTCCTTACACCTTCATTCCATTTTTTTCTTTTGGGTGGAGGTGGGGAAGCAAATAAACTATAGTAATAAAAAATTGTTACTTTAAAAAAGACCTCTACTTTAAAGTTCCCTAGAGTCCCTTAAAATTTTTTCAGTCAGTAGGTACTCCCTCCAAGATAATGCTCAAAGTACTAAGTCTTTTTATTCATACATTCAACTTTCAGTTGTGACATGACATTATCACTGATGTGATATATACATGACATATACAACTCTCTCTAGGTAAGAAAAAGAATACAACGCATTTCTAGCATTTCCTGGCAGATTCAATAATCAACAAGTAAAAGAAGTCCCATCAACCCATAAGTTTGTTATTAGTCAATATAGGCTTTTGATGAAGTCATTTTGGGAAATTTCCTAAATTCTAAGGTGTACAGAAGGAGGATAAGTGGATCTCGATTGTCCTCTGAGTCCTATGCTTCTCTGGATCAATTTTAGAGAACACAAAGTTTTAGTGTCTTTTTCCACTTCGATCACTTTAAATCAGAAGGAGTACCTGGATGAAAGAAAAATGAGTTTTCCCAACTTCCATATTGACTACATGTGCTCTGGCAGTATCACAAGTGTTGAGCTTCTTTGTCACACAGAAGTTTCAGGATTACCTTGTCATGCTCATTTAAATGTATGATAGATTGATTTGTCTCACTTCACTTTTCTCTCCTACTGTTTGAGATTCCTGCGAGGAGTTGTTTGGAGTGAAGGGAGAAGGGGATGGTCTGAAAAGCTTTGAGGTCTGTCTGGAAACAACTTTGGATGTGTAAATTCTGCAGAGCTTAAGGCTTCTCCTGCCTTTATGATAGAGACAGTTCTCTCAACACATCATGATTGGTCCTGGCTGGCACTATAGGAAATGCAGTCCTTTCAGAGTGTGTAGGATGAGGTGCTATTGCTGGGGCAACACATCGGAGTCTAATTGCAGGAGTTAATTTACTACCTGGAAACCGGAGGAGAGCTGTGAAAGGAAATTGTGGTGGCATCTGATCCTGAACCAGCTAAGTTTTGAGTCTTTAAGAGGAGGTATTTTTCTAGCAGAAAGTGAAAAAAACATTTTCACAAGAGACTTGGTGAGACTCAGAGCACAAGAGGTAATGCTCATGTCCAGGTACAAAGTTATGCTGAGAGTGGGAAGACAATCACCTTGACACAAACCACAGAGTAGCTCAGGTACAGTGAGGATTGAAGGGATAAAGCACTGTTTTGTGCTTAACCCTAAGGTTTTGCCATTTTAGCAGTTGAAGGTGATTATACTTTGGGCTGTTTCTGAAGACAATATCCAGGAGGATCCACCATGGGGATGTGACCAAACACAGGGGATGACTACATAGCTGGGCGAATGACCAGAGGACAAGACAGTATGGCCCATGCTGAGAGAGGAGCAGCACCCTGTTTAGGGTGTAAGTCATTCCTGGGGAACAAGTGTGCTTGGAGCTGGTGCTTTCCAGTTAGACACATGAAGGCTACCAAATATATACCCACAGACTGATTGAAAGTGGACATTTTCAGATTACATCTTACTTATATATTTAACTTTATATTACTGTTATATGTTAAACCTCACATGTATCTAAAATGAAGTTACCAAATGTTTGACTTGCAAAATATTTTCCAATCTAAAAGCCATAGTTTTCATTGTTTCATCAAGACCATTGTTCTTGAGATATCTAGTTAAAATGTCTTTAATTCAGTCTTCTTATCTTTGTGGTTTTCCAATGCCACCAAACTAAGACTCCAGATAAAAATCATTTTCCTTTGCAATGACTAAAATCAAATATCTTAGATTTTTCTATCTAAATAATTACCCTATTTACCATCACATTTCAGTTCTGGATATGTCTGAAAGTAAAAATAAAAATGTTTTCTGTATCACAAGAAAGCATATTTGAATAGGAACTTCCAGTTAGCCACAGTTTCTATTCTACTTCTATTAAAAGAAATAAGCAAATGCAGGAAGAAAGACCTCTAAAGAAATATTTTAGATCTCCTCTGGCACTTTGTATCTTGATGAATTGCACATTTACTCCAATTGGGCTTTACTGCTTGGTTTTGCTGTGTGCATTTTGATGGCGAAATCTAAAACCGTGTTGCTGCTGCACTAACGTGGTTTACTGCCGGGCAGCTGGACCATTATAATGGAAACTCTGAGATTGTGAGACACAACCACTTTTTAAAAAAATTTAATTTACCTTTAGAATCATGTCTTATTTTTCAGCAAGAAGTTGTCTTTATATTTCCCACTAATTTCAGAGGAAAGCCTGACAAGTTAAATTTTAGCAATTTTAATTAATTAATCAAAACAAATAAGGTGATTTTATAGTTGGTTCTATTTGGCTTTCAGCTGTCCATAGAGATGATTAAATGTTTTGGCAAAAGTACAAAAGCTCAGCAGAATTTTACAGACCAACTCTTTTCTCCACTAACAGACATGGCTGATACATAGTCTGGGAAAGGAGAAAGAGAAACTGTTTTTGATAGTGGATTAAGGGCAGACCTCTGCCATGACCTAGAAGAGAAAGTGCTAAGATGAACTCTCCCTTAAGTTCTTGAAGGGAACTTAATCCTACCTCTTTCCAGAATGACTATTGTATCTTCTTTATTTCTGCCTGGCTGGGCTTAGTGTTCCATTGACCTTACTCTTCCTGTTGGATGTGCAGAACTTCCTCCAGCATTCAGAAAAGTGGGAATGTGGTTCTGGGAGAATGCAAGGGTAACACTATGGTATAGTAAGTAATGCAGGCCCAAGAACAGGTAATTTAAAAGCAATCCTGTTTTAAAATTACTCCAGATGACAGAATGTATACCTGGGGTCTGCAAGGAAATTCATCAAACCTCAGGGACAGAAGGACTATATCTTTAACCCAAAGAGGATGTTATCTGAGCCATCTCAGTAAGAAAAAAAACCCAAATCTTTCATTAGAAGACTGCCAGAGAAGGTAAGCTATGTCTACCTCATTCTAGTACCCTGGAAATAAAACACTCTGTCAGCTATGATGGTGTCCCTTAGTACTTTCTCCAGTTTTCTAGTGAAATCACTCTTAAGCTCACCAAATCTCATCCTCACTTTACTACTGTTGACATTTCTAGGGCCTAGCAAACAGTAGAATATTTCAAATTACAGAATGTTCTTTGCCAAGAACAAGCAAGAATTCTGAACTGCTCATATATCAGTAGTCAGCACTTTCCAAAATTGAAACAACTGTTTTGTGTTTTTTTTTTTTTGATAATGGGCTACACTTTTCCCTCAAAAAATAGAAAATATGTATCATAAAATGACTGTAATTGCCTTTAACTTTTCATTTTTAATTCAAATATTATCTCAACTTGAAGATCCTCCCTGTTATCTACCATCATTTCGATTGGTAACTTCAATTTATAGTTACACTCTTACTTTATAGAACATCATGGTTAGAGATGTTTTTCTTCTATGAAATAATTTCACAGCACTGTTTCTCACATTCTACAAGTTTTTAGTCAACAGTGGCATTATAGTCTCTATAGCTACAGAAAAAAAAATTAATCCTCAAGGAGCTAACAAATTTTCATTCCAAGCTAATTGAGTCCCTCATTTCAGGCACCTAAAAGTCCCTCACAGACTAGCACAACTCTAGCTCCCCATAAAGGGAATCTTATGCTCTATGCTCTACTTGCTCTTGACTACAGCATTTTAATGACAATCTTCTATGAAAGTGAAAACACTTCTCTGAATGTATGCATGTCCCAGGGTTCAGATGACCCATTCTAAAATCCCACCTTCCTATTTTTGGAGAAACTGAAAAAGTACAAAATAACTGAAGATGAATAAAATAACTCAATTCAGAACATGTCGCTAAATCCCTTGTCATTGATGGTGTAGACAGGGACAATAGCTTGAGATTATCTCCTTCCAACATCCTATTCAGATGTACACATTTACACTCTAGCAAGCACCTGGAGTAATTTATAAATAATTTTATCATAGCTTAAATCAACTTTGTATTATTCTAAATATGGTTATTATTTTAAAGGTTTGCAGTGATAAACACTGTAGAAATAAACACATAGAGACTAAAGTTAAACAGAATTATTTTACCAGAGCTGAAGAGGAATGCTTAGGTAGACTAACATTACTCTTCCAAAGAAGATGTTTGTATGTAAAGAATGAATATTTTACATATGGGTAGCCAGTTTTCCCAACATCATTTATTAAATAGGGAATCCTTTCCCCATTTCTTGTTTTTGTCAGGTTTGTCAAAGATCAGATGGTTGTAGATGTGTGGTATTATTTCTGAGGGCTCTGTTCTTTTCCATTTGTCTATATCTCTGTTTTGGTGCCAGTACCATGCTGTTTTGGTTACTGTAGCCTTGTAGTATAGTTTGAAGTCAGGTAGCATGATATAGAAAGCTGAAACTGGATCCCTTCCTTACACCTTATACAAAAATTAATTCAAGATGGATTAAAGACTTAAATGTTAGACCTAAAACCATAAAAACCCTAGAAGAAAACCTAGGCAATACCATTCAGGACATAGGCATGGGCAAGGACTTCATGTCTACAACAGCAAAAGCAATGGCAACAAAAGCCAAAATTGACAAATGGGATCTAATTAAACTAAAGAGCTTCTGCACAGCAAAAGAAACTACCATCAGAGTCAACAGGCAACCTACAGAATGGGAGAAAATTTTTGCAATCTACTCATCTGACAAAGGGCTAATATCCAGAATCTACAATGAACTCAAATAAATTTACAAGAAAAAACCAAACAACCCCATCAACAAGTGGGTGAAGTATATGAACAGACACTTTTCAAAAGAAGACATTTATGCAGCCAACAGACACATGAAAAAATGCTCATCATCACTGGCCATCAGAGAAATGCAAATCAAAACCACAATGAGATACCATCTCACACCAGTTAGAATGGCCATCATTAAAAAGTCAGGAAACAAAGTTGCTGGAGAGGATGTGGAGAAATAGGAACACTTTTACACTGTTGGTGGGACTGTAAACTAGTTCAACCATTGTGGAAGACAGTGTGGCGATTCCTCAAGGATCTAGAACTAGAAATACCATTTGATCCAGCCATCCCATTACTCAGTATATACCCAAAGGATTACAAATCATGCTGATATAAAGACACATGCACACATATGTTTATTGAGGCACTATTCACAATAGCAAAGACTTGGAACCAACCAAAATGTCCAACAATGATAGACTGGATTAAGGAAATGTGGCACATATACACCATGGAATACTATGCAGCCATAAAGAATGATGAGTTCATGTCCTTTGTAGGGATATGGATGAAGCTGGAAACCATCATTCTCAGCAAACTATCACAAGAACAAAAAACCAAACACCGCAGGTTCTCACTCATAGATGGGAGTTGAACAATGAGAACACTTGGACACAGGAAGGGGAACATCACACACTGGGGCCTGTTGTGGGGTGGGGGGAGGGGGGAGGGAGAGCATTAGGAGATATACCAAATGTAAATGACGAGTTAATGGGTGTAGCACACCAACATGGCACATGTATACGTAAGAAAAAAACCTGCACATTGTGCACATATACCCTAGAACTTAAAGTATAATGAAACAATAAAAATAAAAAAATAAAGAAGTGAAACATATAGTCAGTAGGAGGCTTCTATGGGCTTCTTCCTTGCTGGAGCAAGCCAAAATAAGAAACAGTTTTACATTCCTAGTGCCAGGACCTGTCTCGGGTCAACAAAATCTGAGACAAGTCAAGGTAACAGAGGCAGCTGTTTGAATAGATTCATTGGAGAGTCTAAGGCAGCTCTCTAGACCAAGCTGTATAGGAGATAAGATAGAAATAAT
This sequence comes from Nomascus leucogenys, assembly GCF_006542625.1. Taxonomy (NCBI): domain Eukaryota; kingdom Metazoa; phylum Chordata; class Mammalia; order Primates; family Hylobatidae; genus Nomascus; species Nomascus leucogenys. The sequence goes on from NC_044391.1 coordinate 23,885,284, forward strand.
CACTCCGGTACCACAGTAGACAGGCCTTGAATGTACTGGGGCCCTTTTAATCAGACTTAGCAAGCACTTTTTGCCTCTGACCTTCTAGTTGGAACAAAATTAGTTACCAATAGACTTAGGCAAATTCTATGTTGTAGGCACATAGCCCTAATCTATATAAGGACTAAGAAAATTGTAACATTTTGAGTTGGTCTGGTGGAATTACCTCTGGCCTTCTCACTGTATCCAGTTACAGTAATAAATTCCCCTCTTCCTAGTTTGTCTGCTTCTCATTATTGGGACTTGAGAAAACGCAGCCAGACCCGGCTTCGTTCCAGAAACACTAGTAGGAATGTAAAATGGCATAACCAGTCTGAAAAACAATTTGACAGGTTCTTAAACAGTTACACAAACACTACCATATGATCCAGCCATTCCATTCCTAGGTATTTTACCAAGGGAAAAGAAAGCATATGTCTACACAAACACTGTACATTGATGTTCATAACAAATTAATGATAATCAAAAGCTGGAAACAACCCAGCTGTCCATCAACAGGTGAATGAATAAACAAACTAGTATATCTGCACAATGGAATTCTCCTCAAAAAAAAAAAAAAGAATGAATACACTCCTGAGCTATCTGTCTTTGCATTATTGCTAATTTATGAAAAGAAAAAATAAATTGTCATAATTTATAGCCCCATTTCCATTCTCACAAGGTTCTAGCTTCCACCACATGATTTACAGCCCTTTATCCATAGTGTAATCAATCAAGTACTACCAAGACCAAATTTCCTTTCCCAGGTATCTATTTAGCCACTTTTCTGGCTCTTACTCTAATTAACATGTTTCTAGATTGACTTTTCAATGGTTCACAACTTGCCACTTAATATTTATGGGCTATGGCTTCTCATTTTAGAAAAATATATTCCCTCTTTAACAATTCCCTCTAAATGAGTAGCAAGTTTAGTGGTGTGAGCAATCACCTGCTCTTGTAGTATGTGGCCTCTCCATAGGCTTTACCATTGCCAGTTGGCTTTTTTTCTGTGTTCTGCATATGTTTTACAGTGTAAGACTCTGGTGCTAATTCTGAATAACTGAGAACCTTATTCACCTCTCCAATTCTGTGATCCAAATGTTTCCATTTCCGTCTAGAGTCGAGTCCACAACCTCTTCTCAATGAGGACTGTGTCTGTCTCCTGTCTCCCAGCAGGGCTCCAGTTTGAACCATGCCATGTAGAATGCATGAAACAGCAGCTTGTGGAGCAACTGAGAGCTGTCTGTCTCCTCCTTACATTTGCCATTGCAGAGCACATGAGTAGTAGCTGCATTATAGCAGTGGGAAAATCCCTGACCCATTTTCCCACCTTTCCCTTACTTCTACTTCACACAGCCAGAAAGAAAGTTCAGGCAGAAGAGAGCATGAGGAATGCACTTCAAAAGCATGCCCACATCACACTTGTACAGCTTCTCTCCACATCTGTGCTTCTTCTGCTCTATTTTTTGATATGATAAAGAATGTACCATCAGCAGAAAATGGTGGGTGGTTTTAAATCTATCATCACCTTTTCACATAGGAGAGAACCAAGCTGCAAATGGCATTATACACATTGTCCCTAAGTTTGGGAAACTGGTGGGCAATAAAGTTGGATTAAATAAATGAATGATTGGGCTGGGTCAACACCAAGCCCATGATTCTACTGTTCCTCAAGGAATGCTTCAGACCCTATGTTCACTCAAAAGTGGCATGTGTATTGAAGTTTAGCTTTTCTCCTTTTCTTCAGCTCCCAACTAGACCCTCCCAATCAGCCCTGCCCCAGGTCAGGACATGGGACATGCAGGGGCATTTAGAGGGTATTAGAAAAAAGAATAATGATATTGGAAGTACGGGGAGGCTGATGAAGGGAAAAGGAGTATAACATGTTTCTAGTACATTCTTCTGTCTCTTTTACCATATACTCTTTCCTGCCACGTAGTTCAGAAGGGTAGGATTTGCATGGAAACTGTCAAAAGTTGCTTCTGATTTGAGCCTAAGCCTTAAGGTCTATTTTGCCATTTCTAGCATAAACCAAACAGAGGTTTAAAAATGACATGCTTGGGAAACTATGGGCTGCTATGGTTGTATTGAAGGATCAATACAAGAGACTCAAATGCAATGCAAAGAATTTCACAGCATTAAAGAAGGACAATGGCACAATGGATGAAAATTGGTAAATATCAGAAACCTGTACTCAAGTTAGAGAATATTTTATTAATTCGAGCAAGAGATACTAAGAACTTGGAATCAGCCAATGGTAGTGTCAATGAAAAGGAAATAGCAAGTATGAGAGGAACTTTGTGGGCAGAACCAACTAGAATTAGTATTTCGTAAGTTGTGGAAGATTAAGGAAAATGAGGAGTTGGAAATGGCTTCAAGATTTCCAGCCAGGAGACTAGAAGGATGTTTATGGCATTACCTAAGACAGCAGCTTGGTGAAAAGGAAAAGACGTGAAGAAATACTGTTGTAGGTGGAGAAAATGTTGGGTTGGATTTATAATATGTTTCAAATATAAATAAAAGCATGAACAAATGAACAATATGGCCCAAGTTTGTCAAGAAATTTAAAGATTGTCCTTTTAATCTTTTTCTTGCTGAAATTTATAGCCTTACCAAAACCCAGTTCTTATTGGGAGATTAATGACTAAATATATATTAAACTTTCTTTCTCTAAAACTCTGTTCCTCTCTGTGGGAAATAACAACCAGTAAATTATGACTATGAATCAAGAAACCTGTAATCAAATAGTTCATAACTATGAATAGTTCATAAACAAATCACGGCTTCTTTGAAGCAGGCTGTAGATTCACACTTCTCTAATAGCCTCTAATTTTAAGGAAATAAGTGAGTATGCATAATTTTCCACATTATTAAATAAGCTTGTAATGATAAACCATTAGAATAATTATGTTCACCACTTTCATAACAACAAAATTCCAAAAGATTAGGGCAGACACACTTGGAGAAGGAAGAATATTCCTTATATCATGTTCATATTTAAATGTCCTTTAAAAACTTACTAGTTGTACAAGAAGAGCTAACTATCCTAAATATATATGCACCCAACACAGGAGCACCCAGATTAATAAAGCAAGTCTTGAGTGACCTACAAAGGGACTTAAACTCCCACACAATAATAATGGAAGATTTTAACACCCCACTGTCAACATTAGACAGATCAACGAGACAGAAAGTTAACCAGGACATCCAGGAATTGAACTCAGCTCTGCACAAAGTGGACCTAATAGACATCTACAGAACTCTCCACCCCAAATCAACAGAATATATATTTTTTCAGCACCACACCACACCTATTCCAAAATTGACCACATAGTTGGAAGTAAAGCTCTCCTCAGCAAATGGAAAAGAACAGAAATTATAACAAACTGTCTCTCAGACCACAGTGCAATCAAACTAGAACTCAGGATTAAGAAACTCACTCAAAACCACTCAACTACATGGAAACTGAACAACCTGCTCCTGGATGACTACTGGGTACATAATGAAATGAAGGCAGAAATAAAGATGTTCTTTGAAACCAATGAGAACAAAGATACAACATACCAGAATCTCTGGGACACATTCAAAGCAGTGTGTAGAGGGAAATTTATAGCACTAAATGCCCACCAGAGAAAGCAGGAAAGATCCAAAATTGACACCCTAACATCACAATTAAAAGAACTAGAAAAGCAAGAGCAAACACATTCAAAAGCTAGCAGAAGGCTAAAAATAACTAAAATCAGAGCAGAACTGAAGGAAATAGAGACACAAAAAACCCTTCAAAAAATTAATGAATCCAGGAGCTTGTTTTTTGAAAAGATCAGCAAAATTAATAGACCGCTAGCAAGACTAATAAAGAAGAAAAGAGAGAAGAATCAAATAGATGCAATAAAAAAGGAAAAAGGGGATATCACCACCAATCCCACAGAAATACAATCTACCATCAGAGAATACTACAAACACGTCTATGCAAATAAACTAGAAAATCTAGAAGAAATGGATTAATTCCTCGACAAATACACCCTCCCAAGACTAAACCAGGAAGAAGTTGAATCTCTGAATAGACCAATAAAAGGCTCTGAAGTTGTGGCAATAATCAATAGCTTACCAACCAAAAAGAGTCCAGGACCTGATGGATTCACAGCCGAATTCTACCAGAGGTACAAGGAGGAACTGGTACCATTCCTTCTGAAACTATTCCAATCGATAGGAAAAGAGGGAATCCTCCCTAACACATTTTATGAGGCCAGCATCGTCCTGATACCAAAGCCTGGCAGAGACATAACCAAAAAAGAGAATTTCAGACCAATATCCTTGATGAACATTGATGCAAAAATCCTCAATAAAATACTGGCAAACTGAATCCAGCAGCACATCAAAAAGCTTATCCACCATGATCAAGTGGGCTTCATCCCTGGGATGTAAGGCTGGTTCAACATATGCAAATCAATAATAGTAATCCAGCATATAAACAGAACCAAAGACAAAAACCACATGATTATCTCAATAGATGCAGAAAAGGCCTTTGACAAAATTCAACAACCCTTCATGCTAAAAACTCTCAATAAATTAGGTATTGATGGGACGTATCTCAAAATAATAAGAGCTATCTATGACAAACCCACAGCCAATATCATACTGAATGGGCAAAAACTGGAAGCATTGCCTTTGAAAACTGGCACAAGACAGGGATGCCCTCTCTCACCACTCCTATTCAACATAGTGCTGGAAGTTCTGGCCGGGGCAATCAGGCAGGAGAAGGAAATAAAGGGTATTCAATTAGGAAAAGAGGAAGTCAAATTGTCCCTGTTTGCAGATGACATGACTGTATATCTAGAAAACCCCATTGTCTCAGCCCAAAATCTCCTTAAGCTGATTAGCAACTTCAGCAAAGTCTCAGGATACAAAATCAACGTACAAAAATCACAAGCATTCTTGTACACCAATAACAGACAAACAGAGCCAAATCATGAGTGAACTCCCATTGACAATTGCTTCAAAGAGAATAAAATACCTAGGAATCCAACTTACAAGGGATGTGAAGGACCTCTTCAAGGAGAACTACAAACCACTGCTCAATGAAATAAAAGAGGATACAAACAAATGGAAGAACATTCCATGCTCATGGGTAGGAAGAATCAATATGGTGAAAATGGCCATGCTGCCCAAGGTAATTTATAGATTCAATGCCATCCCCATCAAGCTACCAATGACTTTCTTCACAGAATTGGAAAAAACTACTTTAAAGTTCATATGGAACCAAAAAAGAGCCCGCATCACCAAGTCAATCCTAAGCCAAAAGAACAAAGCTGGAGGCATCACACTACCTGACTTCAAACTATACTACAAGGCTACAGTAACCAAAACAGCATGGTACTGGTACCACAACAGAGACATAGATCAATGGAACAGAACACAGCCCTCAGAAAAAATGCCGCATAGCTACAACTATCTGATCTTTGACAAACCTGACAAAAATAAGCAATGGGGAAAGGATTCCCTATTTAATAAATGGTGCTGGGAAAACTGGCTAGCCATATGTAGAAAGCTGAAACTGGATCCCTTCCTTATACCTTACACAAAAATTAATTCAAGATGGATTAAAGTCTTACATGTTAGACCTAAAACCATCAAAACCCTAGAAGAAAACCTAGGCAATACCATTCAGGACATATGCATGGGAAAGCACTTCATGTCTAAAACACCAAAAGCAACGACAACAAAAGCCAAAAATTGACAAATGGGATCTAATTAAACTAAAGAGCTTCTGCACAGCAAAAGAAACTACCATCAGAGTCAACAGGCAACCTACAGAATGGGAGAAAATTTTTGCAACTTACTCATCTGACAAAGGGCTAATATCCAGAATCTACAATGAACTCAAACAAATTTACAAGAAAAAAACAAACAACCCCATCAAAAAGTGGGCGAAGGACATGAACAGACACTTCTCAAAAGAAGACATTTATGCAGCCAAAAACACATGGAAAAAATGCTCATCATCACTGGCCATCAGAGAAATGCAAATCAAAACCACAATGAGACACCATCTCACACCAGTTAGAATGGCAATCATTAAAAAGTCAGGAAACAACAGGTGCTGGAGAGGACGTGGAGGAATAGGAACACTTTTACACTGTTGGTGGGACTATAAACTAGTTCAACCATTGTGGAAGTCAGTGTGGCGATTCCTCAGGGATCTAGAACTAGAAATACCATTTGACCCAGCCATCCCATTACTGGGTATATACCCAAAGGACTATAAATCATGCTGCTATGAAGACACATGCACACGTATGTTTATTGTGGCACTATTCACAATAGCAAAGACTTGGAACCAACCAAAATGTCCAACAATGATAGACTGGATTAAGAAAATGTGGCACATATACACGATGGAATACTATGCAGCCATAAAAAATGATGAGTTCATGTCCTTTGTAGGGACATGGATGAAACTGGAAAACATCATTCTCAGTAAACTATCGCAAGGACAAAAAACCAAACACTGCATATTCTCACTCATAGGTGGGAATTGAACAATGAGAACTGATGGACACAGGAAGGGGAACATCACACTCTGGCGACTGTTGTGGGATGGGGGAAGGGGAGAGGGACAGCATTAGGAGATACACCTAATGCTAAATGATGGGTTAATGGGTGCAGCAAACCAACATGGCACATGGATACATATGTAACAAACCTGCACATTGTGCACATGTACCCTAAAACCTAAAGTATAATAATAAAAAACTTACTAGTTGTACTCAAAATATATAACTTTACAAGATTGTATAATCTTTAAAAGTATAATCCAGCATATTTTGGTGATCTGAAGCCATAGTCAATTTCAGACTTTCGCAGCAATGATTATTCTGCTTTTGTATAAAGCAAGCAAGTATTTTCCTAATAAGCTAAAGTGACAGCTTAAGTGCTCCTCTTAGTAAGCTTCATGTTTAATTCCCATGAAAGGTTTATGGAAGTTTCTTCCCTATAAAACTAGTATATTATATTTAAATTTCAATTATATGACAAGTTACACTCATTTAACCTTTCATGCAAGATTTCTGCTCTCTGAGTTATAGTTTTTCTGCGTCTTCCAAGTGATAATAATTTCTTGTAAGCTTAAAGGCAAAAATCACTATTCACCCAAAGCCAAAAGAAAGAAAGGTAAAAGACCTGTAAAAGGCCTTTTTATTTCAGAAGCTAGATCAATCCACCATTCATTTATTCATTTATGTATTCATGTAACAAGTATCTATTGAGTATCTCCATGTACAATTACTGTGATAGATAATTGTATTTACAAAGTTGACCAACATAGGCCCTCTCTTAAAGTTTAGTAAGGGATGTAGACATGTAAACTAACAAATATTGAATGATCACAGTAATGATGGAATGACTTACCAGGTGATGTGGAAACACAGAAGATGGAGGATGATATATACCAGAATGGAGGAAGTCAGAGAAAACTTACAAAAAGGCTAAGCCTTAGGTGAGTCTTGAAGGATGAATGAATCCCCGGTCTCTTTAACAACTATGCTTGAATAAAATACAAAGATTCCAAATGCTATAATTGAAAGGGCCCTAAAGATCCTTCCTTATAAACATAATCCCTGCTAACATGCCACCTTGTAAGTCATTTTATATTAAGACTCTGCCTGAGGAAGACCATTGTCAGATGAAAATTCTTTAACTAGAAAGGTTAACACAGGAATAAACAACCATCCATGTATTTACATATATACTTCATCTGTTTCTCAGCAATGGGCTAGATGAAGAAATGGGATTCTAAATAGAGATATTTGGCAGCAGGGAGCAAAGAGTCAAAATCCTATAGAATTCTATGAAGGGCAGATCCCAGTGGGGGTACAGCTATGGGGTTCAACAGACACTAGATTCTTGGCAGAGTTGTGACACAGGTGGATGAGGAATAGAGCAGCCCTCAAGAGAAGAAGAGGGAGAAGTCGACCAATTCACTCATAATTTCTCCTCATGTTAAATCTTCCACTTCCCAGGGAGGGAGCAGAAAACACTTGATAGTTTAGATCTCCTCAAATTAGAAGGAAGCCAATCCAGTGAGCAAAAGCCAAAAGGCAAAGATTGGGCTTCAGTTTTTGTTTGTAATTGAAAAGGCACCAAAAATAGCCACTGAGCTGTCAAAAAGAATGTGAAGTTCAGAATCATGTTTAACTGCAAATACAAATCAAATATACAGAGTTGACTCCAAGCTGGCTGAGAAGATAGGAAACTGACACCTATTCAGCCCACATACATTGAAAAGCAAGCAGTGGTAGCCTTGCCTATAACAAAGATACTGTAAGGAATCTGGCTTTTTAAAAAATTTTATTATTATTTTATTTTTTAAAAAAAACATGCTGAGAACCTGCACTCCCAGGAAAATGAAGTATATGTAAATTTCTCTATTCTTCCCTGGAATAAAACCCTGGAAATGACACACGGACAGATGATAGATAAGAACTCTGAAAGATGCAGGGAAGAAGACAGACTAGCTAGAGACCTCAGGACCCCCTGGCAAAAAAAACAGTGGTAAATCCCTTGAGTTTTCTTTTTGCCTCATATATCCCAGAGTAGAAGTTGAAGAAGCCAGCAACACAGAAAAAACAATGGGCACAGATGAGAACGAGCCCCAAGAAAAGGCTACTCTCTCTAACCAAAGGACCAGGAAAGAAGCTGTGATGGTTAACACTGAGTGTCAACTTGATTGGATTGAAGGAAGCAATATTGATCCTGGATGTGTCTGTTAGGGCATTGCCAAAGGAGATTAACATTTGAGTCAGTGGGCTGGGGAAGGCAGATCCACCCTTAAGCAGGTGGGCACCATCTAATCAGCTGCCAGTGAATACAAAGCAAGCAGAAAAACATGAAGTGACATATGGTCCTAGCCTTCCAATCTACATGTTTCTCCCGTGCTGGATGCTTCCTGCCCTCGAACATCAGACTCCAAGTTCTTCAGTTTTGGGACTCGGACTGGCTCTCCTTGCTCTTCAGCTTGCAGACAGCCTATTGTGGGACCTTGTGATCGTGTAAGTTCATACTTAATGAATACTTAATAAACATGAATATATATAAAATAAACATTATATATATATATATATATATATATATATATATATATACACACACTGACTAATACAGAAGCCTAGCAAAAAGAAAATCTTTTAGATAAAATTACCCCACTGCTCAAACACCCCAAATAAAATGGTGGACCCACCCTCATCCAGGCCAGCAAAGGCTAAATGAGGAGCCTGGGCTTCCACCACCACCAAGCTATAAGGAGGCATCTCAACCTACCCCGACTTTCATCAGGGTGTTGTCAGGGAGAGCTGAATAAAGAGGCAGAACTTTTATCCCCATAGGGCAGTTCCAAGGTTCACTCCCCATCATCACACCTGCTCACTCCCACCTCACCCTACTCTCTGTACTTTCCTCCTGATGAGAAGCAGCAACCAGCAGGGAAACCTAAATTTCTACCTCTTCTCAGCAGCATTACAAGGAATAAAGAGAGCAGACACAAATTACCAATATCATGAATGAAACAGAGGATGTCACTATAGACGCTAAAGACAACGAAAGGGTTAGAAGGGTATACTACAGATGACTCTACACACATATATTTGAAAGCTTAGATAAAATGAACAATTCCTCAAAAAACAGAAACTACCGCACCTCACCCAGCATGAAATAGATAATTTGAGTAGTTCTATTGTTATTAAAGAATTTAAATTTGTAAGTTAAAATTTTCCAGAGGGGCCGAGACTGGTGGTTCACACCTGTAACCCCAGCATTTTGGAGGGCCAAGGCCGGTGGATCACTTGAGGCCAGGAGTTCATGACTAGCCTGGCCACCATGGTGAAACCCCACCTCTACTAAAAATACAAAAATTAGCTGGGTGTGGTGGCGGGCACCCATAATCCCAGCTACTCAGGAGACTAAGGCAATAGACTTGCTGGGAGGTAGATGTTGCAGTGAGCCGAGATTGAGATCACACCATTGAACTCCAGCCTGGGCAACAGAGTGAGATTAAAAAAAAAAAAAAATCCAGGAGAAAAAATAAAACCAAATCTATGTAATCTCTCCCAGAAAAGGGAAGCAAAGAGAATGCTTCCTAATTCATTTTATGAAGCTGGTATTATCCTGATACCAAAATCAGACAAAAACATTAAAAAAGAGAGAAAACTACTGACCAATATTCCTCATAAATATTGATGCAAAAATTATTAGGAAAATATTAGCAAATGGATTTTGGCCATATACAATGAGAATTATATACCATGACCAGGGGGTTTATTCCAGGAATGCAAGGTTGGCTCACTAGTAGAAAATCAAAGCAACCACCATCTTAAACTTAAAGAAGGAAATCACATGTTTGTGTCAAGAAATACAGAAAAATTATTTAACAAAATTCAGCATACATTCATGAGAAAAAACCAGAAAAACTGTAATAGAGTAGAACTTTCTCAACTTGATAAAGAGTATCTTCAAACAACCTACAGCTAACATTATACCGAATGCTTTCATTCTAAAATCAGCAACAAGGCTAAGATGTCCACTCTCTTCTTATTCAGTATAGCACTGGAAGTTCTAGCAAGAAAAGAAAGAACAAGTAAAAGGAATAGAAATAAAAGTCATATAGATAGGAAAGGAGGAAGTCCAACTGCCCCTATTTGCAGGTGACATGAATATCTGCATGAAAATTCCAAGGAATATATAAAAATACTTTTAGAACTAATGAAGTGAGTTCAGCAGGGTCCCACGATACAAGATAAGATATAAAAATCAGACTTTATATATAAAAAAACACACAATGAACCATAGACTTAAATGTAAAACTATAAAAATGTTAGAAAAACACAGGAGACAATCTTTGAGATCTAGGGCTAGGCAAAGAGTGTTCAGATTTAACACCAAAAACATGGTCCATTAAAAAAAAACTGATAAACTGTACTTCATCAAAATGAAAAACTTTTTTTCTGCAAAAAACTCTCTTAAGGTGATTAAAAAACAAGCTTCAAGCTGAAAGAAAAATTGCAAACCACATATCTAGCAAAATACTAATATCTAGAATAGATAAAGATTTCTCAAATCTCAATAGTAAAAAAAAAAAAAAAAATCCATTAAAAATTGGGCAAAAGCACAAGAGATTTGACCAGAAAGGATATACAGATACAAATAAGCACATGAAAAGATGTCAAAACCATTAGCCATTAAGGAAATTAAAATTGCACTGAAATATCATTACATAACTATCAGAATGGCTAAAATATAGTGACAACACAAAATTCTGGAAAAGATAGAGAAACTGAATGACTCATTGCTGGCAGGAATGTAAAGTGGTACAATCACTCTAGAAAAGAGTTTTGTAGTTTCTAAAAATCTAAAAATGTAATTTTCATATGATCCAGTAATTTCACTCCTAAGCATTTATTCCAGATAAAGACTTAAGTTCACATGAAAACCCACACATGAACATTCATAACAGCTGTATCCATGATAGCCAAAACTGGAAGCAATCTAGATGTCCTTCAACAAATGAATGGTTGAAAAACTGTGGTATATTCATACCAAGGAAAACTATTCAGATACATGCAACAACCTGAATAAATTTCTAGATACTTATGTTGAGTGAAAAATCCAATTCTAAGGTTATAATCAGTTTAATTCCATTTATATAGGATTTTTGACAGGACAAAATTATAGACATGAGTACAAATTAGTGATTGCCAGGAGGTAAGGAGGAGGTGAGAGTGAGAGGGAAGTAAGCATGTCTGTAAAAGAGCAATAGGAGGGATCCTTGTGGTGATGAAGACATCCTGTATCTTGACTATATCAATGTCAATCTCATGCCTGTGGTACTATAGTCTTGCCAGATGTTGCCATTGGGGAAAACTGGGTAAAGGCTAAAGACGATCTCTCTGTATTATTTCCTACAACTTCGTGCTAATCTACAATTATCTCAAAATGGAAAATTTAATTAAGAAGTCAAAACAAAAGTGTGCTCTTTCTCTGCCTAAGGGGACTGGAGAAATTACATGGGGGCCCAGAAAATAAGAAAGCAAGAGCCCACTCAATCCTGGCTAAGGAATTAGAAACAAAGAAGAAACTAGGAAGCAAGATGAGATTTCCTTCTTATGACTCGGTAAAGTTGACAGTGGAGCCTGACGTGGAAGGTTAGGTGGTTGGGTTATGGTCAACTGCCATTTGCCATATGCTCACTGTATTACTCATGGTTTTGTACAAAACCAGCAGGATGTGTACATAGAGAGAGACATTTATTTTAAGGAGTTGTGTGTGTGTGTGCATTCCAGCAAGTCAAGTTTTAAAAACTAGGAAAAAAACCATGACTCACCTGGTGGGAAAAGATAGTTATAACCATCAGACAAGGCATCCTATGCTTCCATGCTGTCTTTAACACTAGCAGAAAAAGTAACTTAATAACTCTGCTGCAAGATGACTGGCTGTTTTCCAAACTATCTGAAGTTCTCTCAGGCCATCCGTGGGATAACTCCATTTTATTTTCTCTTCTACAAATATTTTAGGTGTAATCTCACATGCCACAATTTGTTTGTCACATGGGTCACCTGGGTATGATGGTTCGATTCATTAATTTCTGTTATTCTCTGCTAATTTTCCTCTCTTCTTCACCCCCAAATCCCAAGCTTCTCTTTTAACTCATAAGACATTTTAAAGGTCCATGATCTAAGCCAGAGAGGCTAGTCTAATTGAACAGCATTGTCAAAAAAAAAGGGCTAATATTATATCTCCAAAAAATTATATAGTTTTAATTATTACAATGCTTTTCTCTATACGATACTTTAAAATCACAGAGTTGTTTACATTTTCTTATATATTTACATATTTTAACACTTCAAGACTTTAAAAAGTTTGAGCTTAGAATGGGCCCACTTTAAATGCTTCTGTAAATTAAACACAATATGAAATAAATACACCCTGAAATGTCATGATGGCTTTGTTCACCTTTGCATTTGGTTGAAGAGACTGAACACAAAAATCTGAAGCACAGCATTGTTTTTGGAACATAGCTTACTTGGTCCAAATTGCCAGGAGTGCACCAACACATACAAGACTCTTAATGCAAACTAGGAACAGATGGCCTATCCTGAAAGAAAAATTATACACAGAGGACCCTTCCTCTGCATGGCCTCTTGGAGCTGGAAGTAACTTGTAGGGGTTGGTCCTGGAGGAAAGGAAGATTTTCCATTTTTGAGGGCTGAGTGGGTGGTAGCATGCAGCAAATCTTTCACTACTTCTTGAGAAAAAAGTCACATACACTAGACCCTTAAATATTCTGGTCCAGTACACTTTGAAGTTTCTCACCCAGCATCACATATCAGCATCCTGAACATGTCCTTGTTAGTTTCTCTATCCAGTTTTACGTGCTCATTTTGGTCCCTTCCACCGCACCCCCCTTCCGAAATAGTTAGTTCTTCCACACTTACCATGGTTCTACTACATTTACCATGGTGCTACTTCTTCGTGTGATGTTATCCCCTCCCTGTGTGCTCAGCTTGGCCAGTCTTTCTGACTATTGGCCTTTTCTGTATCTTTCCCTGTGGGTTAGATTTTCAAGGCCATTGGTCATGTCTGCTACTTATCTCTGAACTCCTTCCATTTTGCCTACACTTCTCAGTAGTGAGCTGCTCACCAGAGTATAACAGAAGGAACACACTGTCTCCCAAGATTATGATGGAATTTCTTGGGGTATGCTATTTAGTAATTTAAAAAAATTAATTTCCCATTTAAGATTTGAATATAATTTTATGTCTACTAATAACTTTAGTTGTATTTCTTCTCCCTGGATCTATCTTTCTAGTTCAAAAAGTTATTTGTGAAAGTATTTCTCCAAATGGATTAGGTTTGGTTTTTAGAAAGTGTCATATTGTTTGTATCATTTACCTTTTTTTTTTTTTGAGGCAGAGTCTTACTCTGTCACCCAGGCTGTAGTGTAGTGATGCAATCTTGGCTCACTGCAACCTCCACCCCTTAGGCTTAAGCCATCCTCCCACCTCAGCCTCCCGAGTAGCTGGGAATACAGGTGGGTGCCATCACGCCTGGTTAATTTTTGTATTTTTAGTAGAGATGGAGTTTTGCCATGTTGCCCATGCTAGTCTCAAATTCCTGAGCTCAAGTGGTCTGCTTGCCTGGGCCTCCCAAAGTGCTAGGATTACAGGCATGAGCCACCTTGCCTGTAAAATTAAAAAATTTTTAAATTATCTTTTAAAGGTAATTTTTTGTCCTAATTCAAGGTTGATAAATATCATGTTCAATATCCTAAAATGAACAATTTACAATTTTTTGTAAAAACATGTAAAGATGTAAAAATACATCTTTAAAAAGAAGTATTTTAAAAAGATGTATTTTCAACCTGAACCTGACCAAAAATTTTGCATAAATGAAAATTAAAAAGTACTTTTTAAAATGCAAAATCTTTCAAGTACCCTATTAGAAATCTGTTTAGAGAATGCCAAACTAAATCTATTTACATAACAAATCCCTACAAATTGCTTTTTAAAAGCAGGATTAAGGTGCATTATAATTAACCTTTTGCTTTAACACAGCATCAAAATAACAAAGTACTTTGCAAATTACGTAGTTTTCTAGTTTGTCAGGGGAAAAATGTTCTCAAGTGTGTCTTACATATGAATGATTAATCCAGACTATTTGAATTATAGAAATACATATAATTTTAGAATTTTTAGGAAATGTGAAGTAAGCAATAAAAAGAATCTTCAAATAATATTAATTCAAATGTATATATTCATAGCGATTTTTTTTTTTTTAAGAATAAGACATCACTCTATGTAAGGTAGTAAATACCAAAACAAAAAAAATTTACTGGTTTTGTCAAAGAACAAAATAAAACCAATCAAAACAAAACTCTTCTTGTCCATCCAGGCAGCTGAGGAAGGCAGGAAGGCAGGTAAGGTCAGTTCACTGAAAATCAAATTTTTTACCAAAAGCAAAGAACCATTTATTAAAAAAAGTCTTGTGACCATCAAAAGAACTACCATAAACAAGAAGCTGTCATGGCCATGTATGCCTGTAATCCTAGCACTTTGGGAGGCCAAGATGGGCAGATAACTAGAGCTGAGGAGTTCAAGTGCAGCCTGGGCAAATGGTGAGGATTATGCCATGTTGTGTGTATGTGGCGGATGTGTGTGTGTGTGTGTGTGTGTCTGGAGCAGATTCTGGCTGCCCCAGACTCACTAATGCTGCCTCCTGGTTGTATGTTCTTCAGGAGATAGTTTTGGATCCTTCATCTATTATAAAATGCATTTTGTGTGATTTTCTCCCTTTTGCGTTATACTGCATGTTATCAATTTAAGGAAATAATCCTTTGGAATTCTTAAAAAAAAAAAACAAGAAGCTGTGATGTGACAATGAAAAATTGCTGGGTCTTAAGACATTTGTAAATTGTGCATTTTAGGATATTGAATATGGTATTTATCAACCTTGAATAAGGACAAAAATTATTCATAAAAGAGAGAATACACTAAACAAATGTTGTCTAGTTGTCTAGTTGTATCTGACAGGAAAGGTTTTCCTCTTTTTAAAAAGATAAATCATAGGTCTAGCCCTCCCAAAGAGCAACACCGAATCATTTCACGTAACTGAAGCATTGACTTGTTTTTCACCTCAAAGTTTTCAGAATATTCTATGTTTATTACCAAATGGTACATCAGGTAATAAATAATAAAAATAGACACCAACCATCCTCCTAGGAAAGACTCGAGTAGAAAGTGCCAGACCTCTGAGCCCAAGCCAAGCCATCGCATCCCCTGTTACTCGCACGTATATGCCCAGATGGCCTGAAGTAACTGAAGAATCACAAAACAAGTGAATATGCCCTGCCCCGCCTTAACTGATGACATTCCACCACAAAAGAAGTGAAAATAGCCTGTTCCTGCCTTAACTGATGACACTGTCTTGTGAAATTCCTTCTGCTGGCTCATCCTGGCTCAAAAGCTCCCCTACTGAGCACCTTGCAACCCCCACTCTGCCCACCAGAGAACAACCCTCCTTTGACTGTAATTTTCCTTTACCCACCCAAATCCTATAAAATGGCCCCACCCCTATCTCCCTTTGCTGACTCTTTTCGGACTCAGGCCCCCTGCACCCAGGTGAAATAAACAGCCATGTTGCTCATACAAAGCCTGTTTGGTGGTCTCTTCACACGGATACACATGAAATTGGGTGCCGTGACTCGGATCGGGGGACCTCCCTTGGGAGATCAGTCCCCTGTCCTCCTGCTCTTTGATCTGTGAGAAAGATCCACCTATGACCTCAGGTCCTCAGACCGACCAGCCAAAGAAACATCTCACCAATTGCAAATCTGGTAAGCAGCCTCTTTTTACTCTCTTCTCCAACCTCCCTATCTCTCAACCTCTTTCTCCTTTCAATCTTGCCACCACACTTCAATCTCTCCCTTCTCTTAATTTCAATTCCTTTCATTTTCTGGTAGAGACAAAGGAGACATGTTTTATCCATGGACCCAAAACTCCGGCGCCAGTCACGGACTGGGAAGGCAGCCTTCCCTTGGTGTTTAATCATTGCAGGGACGCCTCTCTGATTATTCACTCATGTTTCAAAGGTGTTAGACCACACATGGACACCTGCCTTGGTCCTTCACCCTTAGCGGCAAATCCTGCTTTTCTGGGGGAGGGACAAGTACCCCTCAACCCCTTCTCCTTCACCCTTAGCAGCAAGTCCTGCTTTTCTAGGGGGCAAGAACCCCCAATCACTTATTTCTGCACCCTGACCTCTTATCTCTGTGCCCCGATCCCTTATTTCCAAGCCCCGACCTTGTATCTCTGTGCCCCAATCCCTTTCCTGCTTTTCTGGAGGGTAAGAACCCCCGAACTGCTTCCCTCCATGTCTCTACTCTCCCTTTTCTTTAAACTTGCCTCCTTCACTATGGGCAACCTTCCACCCTCCATTCCTCCTTCTCCCTTAGCCTGTATTCTCAAAAACTTAAAACCTCTTCAACTCACAGCTGACCTAAAACCTAAATGCCTTATTTTCTTCTGCAACACTGCTTGACCCCAATACAAACTCGAGAGTAGTTCCAAATAGCCAGAAAATGGCACTTTCAATTTTTCCATCCTGCAAGATCTAAATAATTCTTGTCGTAAAATAGGCAAACGGTCGGAGGTGCCTGACATCCAGGCATTCTTTTACACATCCCTTCCTAGTCTCTGTGCCCACTGCAACTCATCCCAAATCTTCCTCCTTTCCCTCCTGCCTGTCCCCTCAGTCCCAACCTCAAGCATCGCTGAGTCTTTCTAATCTTCCTTTTCTACAGACCCATCTGACCTCTCCCCTCCTTGCCAGGCCAAGCTAGGTCCCAATTCTTCCTCAGCCTCGGCTCCTCCACCCTATAATCCTTTTATTACCTCCCCTTCTCTCACCTGGTCCAGCTTACAGTTTCGCAACTAGCCCTCTGCCACCTACCCAGCAATTTCCTCTTAAAAAGGTGGCTGGAGCTAAAGGCATAGTCAAAGTTAATACTCCTTTTTCCTTATCCGACCTCTCCCAAATCAGTTAGCGTTTAGACTCTTTTTCATCAAATATAAAAACCCAGCCCAGTTCATGGCTCATTTGGCAGCAACCCTGAGACGCTTTACAGCCCTAGACCCTAAAAAGTCAAAAGGTGATCTTATTCTCAATATACATTTTATTACCCAATCTGCTCCTGACATTAAATAAAACTCCAAAAATTAAATTCCAGCCCTCAAACTCCACAACAGGACTTAATTAACCTCACCTTCAAGGTGTACAATAATAGAAAACAGTTGCAATTCCTTGCCTCCACTGTAAGACAAACCCCAGCCATATCTCCAGCACACAAGAACTTCCAAACACATGAACTACAGCAGCCAGGCATTCCTCCAGGCCAGCCTCCCCAAGGAGCTTGCTACAAGTGCCAGAAATCTGGCCACCAGGCCAAGGAATGCCCACAGCCCGGGATTCCTCCTAAGCCGAATCCCAACTGTGTGGGACCCCACTGGAAATCGGACTGTTCAACTCACCTGGAAGCCACTCCCAGAGCCCCTGGGACTTCTGGCCCAAGGCTATCTGACTCCTTCCCAGATCTTCTCGGCTTAGCAGCTGAAGACTGACACCGCCCAATCGCCTCGGAAGCCTACAGGATAATCACAGATGCTCTGGGTAACTCTCAGAGTGGAGGGTAAGTCCGTCCCCTTCTTAATCAATACCGAGGCTACCCACTCCACATTACCTTCTTTTCAAGGGCCTTTTTCCCTTGCTTCCATAACTGTTGTGGGTATTGATGGCCAGGCTTCTAAACCTCTTAAAACTCCCCAACTCTGATGCCAACTTAGACAATACTCTTTTAAGCACTCCTTTTTGTTATCCCCACCAGCCCTGTTCCCTTATTAGGCCGAGACACTTTAATTAAATTATCTGTTTCCCTGACTATTCCTGGGCTACAGCCACACCTCATTGCCACCTTTTTCCCCAGTTCAAAGCCTCCTTCACACCCTCCTCTTGTATCCCCCCACCTTAACCCACAAGTATAGGATACCTCTACTCCCTCCTTGGTGACCGATCATGCACCCCTTACCATCTCATTAAAACCTAATCACCCTTACCCCACTCAATGCCAATATCCCATCCCACAGCATGCTTTGAAAGGATTAAAACCTGTTATCACTCACCTGCTACAGCATGGGCTTCTAAAACCTATAAACTCCCCTTACAATTTCCCCATTTCACCTGTCCTAAAACCAGACAAGGCTTACAGGTTAGTTCAAGATCTGTGCCTTATCAACCAAATTGTTTTGCCTATCCACCCTGTGGCGCCAAACCCATATACTCTCCTATCCTCAATACCTCCCTCCACAATCCATTATTCTGTTCTAGATCTCAAACATGCTTTCTTTACTATTCCTTTGCACCCTTCATCCCAGCCTCTCTTCGCTTTCACTTGGACTGACCCTGACACCAATCAAGCTCAGCAAATTACCTGGGAGGTACTGCTGCAAAGCTTCACAGACAGCCCCCATTAGTTCAGTCAAGCCCAAATTTCTTCCTCATCTGTTACCTATCTCGGCATAGTTCTCATAAAAACACATATACTCTCCCTGCCAATCGTGTCCGACTGATCTCTCAAACCCCAGCACCTTCTACAAATCAACAACTCCTTTTCTTCCTAGGCACGGTTAGCGTGGTCAGAATTCTTACACAAGAGCCAGGACCACACCCTGTAGCCTTTCTGTCCAAACAACTTGACCTTACTGTTTTAGCCTAGCCCTCATGTCTGCGTGCAGCGGCTGCCGCTGCTTTAATACTTTTAGAGGCCCTCAAAATCACAAATTATGCTCAACTCACTCTCTACAGTTCTCATAACTTCCAAAATCTATTTTCTTCCTCTTACCTGACACATATGCTTTCTGCTTCCTGGCTCCTTCAGCTGTACTCACTCTTTGTTGAGTCTCCCACAATTACCATTGTTCCTGGCCTGGACTTCAATCCAGCCTCCCACATTATTCCGAATACCACACCTGACCCTCATGACTGCATCTCTCTGATCCACCTGACATTCACCCCATTTCCCCACATTTCCTTCTTCCCTGTTTCTCACCCTGATCACACTTGGTTTATTGATGGCAGTTCCACCAGGCCTAATCACCACTCACCAGCAAAGGTAGGCTATGCTATAGAATCTTCCACATCTATCATTGAGGCTACCGCTCTGCCCCCCTCCACTACCTCTCAGCAAGCCGAACTGATTGCCTTAACTCAAACCCTCACTCTTGCAAAAGGACTGTGTGTCAATATGTATACTGATTCTAAATATGCCTTCCATATTCTGCACCACCATGCGGTCATATGGGCTGAAAGAGGTTTTCTCACTACACAAGGGTCCTCCATCATTAATGCCTCTTTAATAAAAACTCTACTCAAGGCCACTTTACTTCCAAAGGAAGCTGGGGTCATTCACTGCAAGGGGCATCAAAAGGCATCAGATCCCATCGCTCTAGACAACGCTTATGCTGATAAGGTGGCTAGACAAGCAGCTAGCTCTCCAACTTCTGTCCCTCACGGCCAGTTTTTCTCCTTCACATCGGTCACTCCCACCTATTCCCCTGCTGTAACTTCCACCTATCAATCTCTTCCCACACAAGGCAAATGGTTCTTAGACCAAGTAAAATATCTCCTTTCAGCCTCACAGGCCCATTCTATTCTGTCGTCATTTCATAACCTTTTCCATGTAGGTTACAAGCCGCTAGCCCGTCTCTTAGAACCTCTCATTTCCTTTCCATCATGGAAATCTATCCTCAAGGAGATCACTTCTCAGTGTTCCATCTGCTATTCTACTATCCCTCAGGGATTGTTCAGGCATCCTCCCTTTCCTACACATCAAGCTCGGGGATTTGCCCCTGCCCAGGACTGGCAAATTGACTTTACTCATATGCCTCGAGTCAGAAAACTAAAATATCTCTTAGTCTGGGTAGACACTTTCACTGGATGGGTACAGGCCTTTCCTACAGGGTCTGAGAAGGCCACCGCAGTCATTTCTTCTCTTCTGTCAGATGTAATTCCTCAGTTTAGCCTTCCCACCTCTATACAGTCTGATAACAGACCAGCCTTTATTAGTCAAATCAGCCAAGCAGTTTTTCAGGCTCTTGGTATTCAGTGAAACCTTTATATCCCTTACAGTCCTCAGTCTTCAGGAAAAGTAGAACAGACTAATGGTCTTTTAAAAACACACCTCACCAAGCTCAGCCACCAACTTAAAAAGGACTGGACAATACTTTTACCTCTTTCCCTTCTCAGAAGTCAGGCCTGTCCTCAGAATGCTACAAGTTACAGCCCATTTAAGCTCCTGTATAGACGCTCCTTTTTATTAGGTCCCAGTCTCATTCCAGACACCAGACCAACCTAGACTGTGCCCCAAAAAAACTTGTCATCCCTACTATCTTCTGTCTAGTCATACTCCTATTCACCATTCTCAACTACTCATACACGCCCTGCTCTTTTTTACACTGCCAGTTTACACTGTTTCTCCAAGTCATCACAGCTGATATCTCCTGGTGCTATCCCCAAACCGCCACTCTAAACTCTTGAAGTAAATAAATAATCTTTGCTGGCAGGACTATGCTGAATCTCCTTAGGCACTCTCTATCAGATGTCCTGGGTCCTCCCAATTCTTAGACCTTTTATACCTGTTTTTCTCCTTCTCTTATTCCATTTAGTTTTTCAATTCATACAAAACTGTATCCAGGCCATCACCAATAATTCTACGTGACAAATGTTTCTTCTAACAACCCCACAATATCACCCCTTACCACAAAATCTTCCTTCAGCTTAATCTCTCCCACTCTAGGTTCCCACACCACCCCTAATCCCGCTCGAAACAGCTCTGAGAAACATCGCCCATTCTCTCTCATAACACCCCCCAAAAATTTTCACCGCCCCAAGACTTCAACACTATTTTGTTTTATTTTTCTTATTAAGAAGGCAGGAATGTCAGGCCTCTGGACCCAAGCCAAGCCATCGCATCCTCTGTGACTTGCACGTATACATCCAGATGGCCTGAAGTAACTGAAGATCCACAAAAGAAGTAAAAATAGCCTTAACTGATGACATTCCACCACAAAAGAAGTGAAAATGGCCTGTTCCTGCCTTAACTGATGACATTGTCTTGTGAAATTCCTTCTCCTGGCTCATCCTGGCTCAAAAGCTCCCCTACTGAGCACTTTGTGACCCCCCACTCTGACCGCCAGAGAACAACCCCCCTTTGACTGTAATTTTCCTTTACCTACCCAAATCCTATAAAACAGCCCCACCCCTATCTCCCTTCACTGACTGTCTTTTCAGACTCAGCCCGCCTGCGCTCAGGTGAAATAAACAGCCATGTTGCTCACACAAAGCCTGTTTGGTGGTCTCTTCACACGGACGCGCATGAAAGTAATGGGATTCTTAATGCCTTTCACACAAAAGACACATTTGATAATTAGTTTATTCTCCTCATATACGGTGTAAATAGCAAAATGTGACTTTAAGTGGTTATTGTAGGCACTCTTTCCTTAGAAAGAGTTTCATTAGAGTTTGAAAGTATTTCTGGGAAAACATCAACCAAAATATTCCATGTTGCTAACTGCAATGTATGTAAATGGGGTTTTCCACCTTTTGGTGACTCAACTTGATCCTTAATCAGAATTAGAAATTTCCTAAATTTATATGTGGAGGAAAGATGCTTTGGGGCTCCCTTCCCCAGTAAACTAATACTTAATGTAAGCCTGACTTCAGACATTGTTATCAACCAGGGGTCTTAGTTGGTCCTGAAAGATCTAACTTGTGTTGTAATAGGACTGGGACTATGAGGAATCAGATGTAGGATCCAGAAAAGGAAGATTTTCTAGACTGACATAAATATCTAAAATACCTTAATATTGTACTTCAAAAGTAACTTGAAGCAATTTTAATAAAACATACATACATATTTGAAAAATAAATCAGACATATATGAGGAGGGAAAAAAAACTCTACCAGGTTTCATTTCCCAGCGAATTACTGATATAATACAAAAGCATTTGTCTAATCTTCCTGGCAGCTGAAGAGGAAAGGCAAATAGGGCATGTTATGTAGAAATCAAGTTTACTTTAAGGCAATTCCAGGTACATTTATGGGGATCCGAACTGAACTGAAGCTTGCACCTTCTTATGAAACATTTTTTACAAGATAGCTTTGTATTGGAGGATAACTCCCCTTGCAGGTACGACACAAAGGAAGAGGCCCTGGAAAAACTTGTGTCAGGCCTCTGAGCCCAAGCTAAGCCATCATATCCCCTGTGACCTGCATGTACACATCCAGATGGCCGGTTCCTGCCTTAACTGATGACATTCACCACAAAAGAATGAAATGCCTGTTTGCTTAACTGATGACATTCCACAAAAAATGAAATGGCCTGTTCCTGCCTTAACTGATGACATTGTCTTGTGAAATTCCTTCTCCTGGCTCATCCTGGCTCAAAAGCTCCCCTACTGAGCACCTTGTGACCCCCACTCTGCCTGCCAGAGAACAACCCTCCTTTGACTGTAATTTTCCTTTACCTACCCAAATCCTATAAAACGGCCCCACCCCTATCTCCCTTCACTGACTCTCTTTTCGGACTCAGCCCGCCTGCACTCAGGTGAAATAAACAGCCATGTTGCTCACACAAAGCCTGTTTGGTGGTCTCTTCACACGGACGCGCATGAAATTTGGTGCCATGACTCAGATCGGGGGACCTCCCTTGGGAGATCAATCCCCTGTCCTCCTGCTCTTTGCTCTGTGAGAAAGATCCACCTACGACCTCAGGTTCTCAGCTGAACCAGCCCAAGAAACATCTCAGCAATTTCAAATCCGGTAAGCGGCCACTTTTTACTCTCTTCCCCAACCTCCCTCACTACCTCTCAATCTCTTTCTCCTTTCAATCTTGGCGCCACACTTCAATCTCTCCCTTATCTTAATTTCAATTCCTTTCATTTTCTGGTAGAGACAAAGGAGACACGTTTTATCCGTGGACCCAAAACTCCGGCGCCAGTCATGGACTAGGGAAGGCAGACTTCCCTTGGTGTTTAATCATTGCAGGGACGCCTCTCTGATTATTCACCCAGGTTTCAGAGGTGTCAGACCATGTAGGGATGTCTGCCTTGGTCCTTCACCCTTAGCGGCAAGTCCCGCTTTTCTGGGGGAGGGGCAGGTACCCCAACCCCTTCTCTCCATGTCTCTACCCCTTCTCTGCCTTTCTGAGGGGCAAGAAACCCCCAACCCCTTCTCCTTCACCCTTAGCTGGCAAGTCCCGCTTTTCTGGGGGAGAGGCAAGTACCCCAACCTTGTATCTCTGTGCCCCGATCCCTTATTTCTGTGCCCCGACCTCATATCTCTGTGCCCCATCCCTTATTTCCATGCCCCAACCTCATATCTCTGCACCCTGATCCCTTATTTCCATGCCCCCACCTCGTATCTCTGTACCCCAACCCCTTCTCTGCTTTTCTGGAGGGCAAGAACCCCCCACCCCTTCTCCATGTCTCTACTCTTTTCTCTGGGCTTGCCTCCTTCACTACGGGCAAGCTTCCACCTTCCATTCCTCCTTCTTCTCCCTTAGCCTGTGTTCTTAAGAACTTAAAACCTCTTCAACTCTCACCTGACCTAAAATCTAAGCATCTTATTTTATTCTGCAATGTCGCTTGACCCCAATACAAACTGGACAGTAGTTCCAAATAGCTGGAAAATGGCACTTTCAATTTTTCTGTCCTACAAGATCTAAATA
Source organism: Nomascus leucogenys (assembly GCF_006542625.1). NCBI lineage: Eukaryota > Metazoa > Chordata > Mammalia > Primates > Hylobatidae > Nomascus > Nomascus leucogenys. The sequence continues at coordinate 23,909,624 of NC_044391.1, forward strand.
ATTCTTTTCGTAAAATGGGCAAATGATCTGAGGTGCCTGACGTCCAGGCATTCTTTTACATATCGGTCCCTCTCTAGTCTCTGTTCCCAATGCAACTCATCCCAAATCTTCCTTCTTTCCCTCCCACCTGTCCCCTCAGTCCCAACCCCAAGTGTCACTGAGTCTTTCTAATCTTCTTTTTCTACAGACCCATCTGACCTCTCCCCTCCTCCCCAGGCTGCTCCTTGCTAGGCTGAGCTAGGTCCCAATTCTTCCTCAGCCTCCGCTCCTCCACCCTATAATCCTTTTATCACCTCCCCTCCTCACACCCCGTCTGGCTTATAGTTTCATTCCGTGACTAGCCCTCCCCCACCTGCCCAGCAATTTCCTCTTAAAAAGGTGGCTGGAGCTAAAGGCATAGTCAAGGTTAATGCTCCTTTTTCTTTATGCAAAATCAGATAGCATTTAGGCTCTTTTTCATCAAATATAAAAATCGAGCCCAGTTCATGACTCGTTTGGCAGCAACCCTGAGACACTTTACAGCCCTAGACCCTAAAAGGTCAAAAGGCCGTCTTATTCTCAAAATACATTTTATTACCCAATCTGCTCCTGACATTAAATAAAACTCCAAAAATTAAACTCCGGCCCTCCAACCCCACAACAGGATTTAATTAACCTTGCCTTCAAAGTGTACAAAAATAGAAAAAAGTTGCAATTCCTTGCCTTCACTGTGAGACAAACCCCAGCCACATCTCCAGCACACAAGAACTTCCAAACGCCTGAACCACAGCGGCCAGGCATTCCTCCAGAACCTCCTCCCCCAGGAGCTTGCTACAAGTGCCAGAAATCTGGCCACCAGGCCAAGGAATGCCTGCAGCCCAGGATTCCTCCTAAGCCATGTCCCATCTCTGCGGGACCCCACTGGAAATCGGACTGTTCAACTCACCTGGAAGCCACTCCCAGAGCCCCTGGGACTCTGACCCAAGGCTCTCTGACTCCTTCCCAGATATTCTTGGCTTAGCAGCTGAAGGCTGACGCTGCCTGATCAGCTCGGAAGCCTCCTAGACCATCACAGACGCTGAGCTTCGGGTAACTCACAGTGGAGGGTAAGTGTCCCCTTCTTAATCAATACAGAGGCTACTTACTCCGCATTACCTTCTTTTCAAGGGCCTGTTTCCCTTGCCTCCATAACTGTTGTGAGTATTGATGGCCAGGCTTCTAAACCTCTTAAAACTCCCCAACTCTGGCGCCAACTTAGACAATACTCTTTTAAGCACTCCTTTTAATTATCCCCACCTGCCCAGTTCCCTTATTAGGCTGAGACACTTTAATTAAATTATCTGCTTCCCTGACTATTCCTGGGCTACAGCCACACCTCATTGCCACCTTTTCCACCAGTTCAAAGCCTCCTTCACACCCTCCTCTTGTATCCCCCCACCTTAACCCACAAGTATAGGATACCTCTACTCCCTCCTTGGTGACTGATCATGCACCCCTTACCATCTCATTAAAACCTAATCACCCTTACCCCACTCAATGCCAATATCCCATCCCACAGCATGCTTTGAAAGGATTAAAACCTGTTATCACTCACCTGCCACAGCATGGGCTTCTAAAACCTATAAACTCCCCTTACAATTTCCCCATTTCACCTGTCCTAAAACCAGACAAGGCTTACAGGTTAGTTCAAGATCTGTGCCTTATCCAAATTGTTTTGCCTATCCACCCCGTGGTGCCAAACCCATATACTCTCCTATCCTCAATACCTCCCTCCACAATCCATTATTCTGTTCTGGATCTCAAACATACTTTCTTTACTATTCCTTGCACCCTTCATCCCAGCCTCTCTTCGCTTTCAGTTGGACTGACCCTGACACCCATCAGGCTCAGCAAATTACCTGGGCTGTACTGCTGCAAGTCTTCACAGACAGTCCCAATTACTTCAGTCAAGCCCAAATTTCTTCCTCATCTGTTACCTATCTTGGCATAATTCTCATAAAAACACATGTGCTCTCCCTGCTGATCATGTCTGATTAATCTCCCAAACCTCAATCCCTTACAAAACAACAACTCCTTTCCTTCCTAGGCATGGTTAGTGTGGTTAGAATTCTTACACAAAAGCCAGGACTGTACCCTGTATCCTTTCCGTCCAAACAACTTGACCTTACTGTTTTAGTCTAGCCATCATGTCTCTGTGCAGCAGCTGCTGCCGCCCTAATACTTTTAGAGGCCCTTAAAATCACAAACTATGCTCAACTTACTCTCTACATTTCTCATAACTTCCAAAATCTATTTTCTTCCTCATACCTGATGCATATACTTTCTGCTCCCCAGCTCCCTCAGCTGTACTCACTCTTTGTTAAGTCCCACAATTACCATTGTTCCTGGCCCGGACTTCAATCTGGCCTCCCACATTATTCTGGTTACCACACCTGACCCTCATGACTGCATCTCTCTGATCCACCTAACATTCACCCCATTTCCCCATATTTCCTTCTTTCCTGTTCCTCACCCTGATCACGCTTGATTTATTGATGGCAGTTCCACCAGGCCTAATTGCCACACATCAGCAAAGGCAGGCTATGCTATAGTACCAGCCACTAGGCAATAACTTAATATTTACCCAGTAATGGGATTGCTGGATAATATGGTAATTCTATTTTTAATTTTTTGAGAAACCTCCATACTGTTTTTCACAGCGGTTGTACTAATTTACATGCCATCTACAGTGTATAAGGGTTTCCATTTCTCCACCTCCATGCCAGCACTTGTTACTTTTGGTCATTTTGATAATAGCCATTGTAATTGGGGTGAGATGATATCTCATTGTGGCTTTGATTTGCATTTCTGTGATGATTAGTGATATTGAGCTTTTTTTTCATATAATTGTTGGCTACTTGTAAGTCTTTTGAGAAATTCTTATTCAGGTATTTTGTCCATTTTAAAATCAGATTTTTTTTGCTATTGTTTGAGGTCCTTACATCATTTGTATATTAACTCCGTGTCAGATGCATGGCTTGCAAATATTTTCTCCCACTCAGTAGTTTGTGTCTTCACTCTGTTGATTGTTTCCTTTGCTGTGCAGAAGCTTTTAATTTTGATGTAATCTCATTTGTTGATTTTTTATTTCGTTGCCTGTGCAAGAAAAAATCCTTCTCCAGACCATGAAGCATTTATGCTATCTTTCAGGTCATACATTCAAGTCTTAATCCATTTTGAGTTGTTTTTTTATAAGGTGAAAGATACTGTTCTAGTTTCATTCTTCTGCGTATGAATACTCAGTCTTCCCAACACAACTTATTGAAAATACTCTTTCCCCAGTGTATGTTCTTGGTGTCTTTGTTGGAAATCAGTTGGCTCTGTGTGGGTTTATTTCTGTATTCTCCATTATGTTCCATTGGTCTGTGTGTCTGTTTTTATGCCGCTACCATGCTGTTTAGGTTATATAGATTTGTTGTATATTTTGAAGTCAGGTGGTGATGCCTTCAGGTTTGGTCTATTTGCCTAAGGTTACTTTAGCTATTCGGGGTCTTTTGTGGTTTCTTAAGAATTTTAGGATTGTGTTTTCTATTTCTGTGAAGAATGCCATTGGTATTTTGATAGTGTTTCTATCAAATCTGTAGCTTGCTCTGGGTAGTATGGAAATTTTAACAACATTAATTCTTCTAATCCATGAATGTAGAATATATTTCCATTTCTTTGTGTCTTCTTCAATTTTGTTCATCAATGTTTTATAATTTTAATTGTAGTGTAGTGTTCTTTCACCTCCTTGATTACATTTCTTCATAGGTGTTTTATTATTTTTATACCTATTGTAAACAGAATTGCTTGTCTGATTTTTTTCCTGGATAGTTTGCTATTGGCATATAGAAACACTACTGAATAGTGTGAGCTGATTTTGTATTCTGCAACTTTACTGAATTTGTTTATTAGTTCTAACAGTTTTTTTGTTTGTATGAGTGGAATCTTTAGGGTTTTCTATATATAAGATCATGTAATCTGCAAAGAGGAGAAATTTGACTTACTCCTCACCAATTTAGATTCCCTTTCTTTCTTTAAACTAGTTGCTCTGGCTACGATTTTTCCATACTATGTTAAATAAAAGTGGTGAAAGTGGGCATCCTTATCTTCTTCCAGATTTTAGAGGAAAAGCTTTCAACTTTTCCCATTTCAGTATGATGTTAGCTGTGAGTTTGTTTTATATGGCCTTTATTGTGTTGAAGTGTGCTTCTTTCATGCCCCATTTGTTGAGTTTTTAATCACGAAGGGATGTTTTCTCAAATGATTTTTCTGTGCTTATTGAAATGATCATATGGGTTTTGTCTTTGATTCTGTTAATGGGATGAATCATATTTATTGATTTGCATATACTGAGACATTCTTGCATCCCTGGGATGAATCCCACCTGATCATTGTGAATGAGCATTTTAATGAGCTGCTGAGTTTGTATCCTGGTATTCTGTTGAGAAATTTTTCCTCTATGTCCAACAGGAATGTTGACCTATAGTTTTTTGTTGTTGTTGGGTTCTTCTCAGGTTTTTGTATCATGATAATGCTGGCATCATAGAATGGGTTTGGAAGAATTCTCTCTTCTTTAATTTTTTTCCAGTAGTTTGCATAGGATTGGTATTAGTTCTTTAAATGCTTGGTAGAATTCAGTAGTGAAGCCATCAGGTCCTGAGTCTTTCTCTGATGGGAAAGACTTTTTATAACCCATCCAATCTTGTTACTAGTTAATCGTTTGTTCAGATTTTCCTTTTCTTCATGATTTAATTATGGCAGGTTGTATGTGTCCAGAAATTTATTCATTTTTCCTAGATTTTCCAATGTTAGCGTATAGTTGTTTATAATAGTCTTTTATGATCCTTTGTATTTCTGTGATATTGGTTGTAATGTCTGCTTTTAAATTCCTTATTTTATTTATTTGAATATTTTCTTTTTAAAGTTCGTTTAACTAAAAGTTTGCTGATTTTGTATATCTTTTTAAAAAACCAACTTTTCATTTTGTTAATTTTCTGTATTGTTTTTTAGTCTCAATTTCATTTATTTCTGCTCTGTTCTTTATTATTAATTATTATTTCTTTCCTTCTACTAATTAATCAATTAATTCTTTATTATTTCTTTCCTTCTACTAATTTTGGGTTTGCTTGGTTTCTCCTTTTCTAGATTCTTGAGTTGCTTCATTAGGTTGTTTATTTGAAATCTTTTTACTTTTTTGATATAGGCATTTATTGCTATGAAATTCTCTTTTGTACTAATTTTGCTGTATCCCATAGATTTTGGTATGTTGTATTTGCATTTTCGTGTATTTCCAGAAATTTTTGATATCCTCCTTAATTTCTTTATTGACTTATTGGTCATTCAGGAATATGTTTTTAAATTTCCTTGTATTTATACAGTTTCAAAAGTTTCTCTTATTATTGATTTCTAGTTTTATCCCACTGTGGTCAGAAAGGATACTTGATATTATTTACATTTTAAAAATGTGTTGAGACTTATTTTGTGGCCTACATATATAATCTATCTTGGAGAAATTTCCATGTGCTGATGAGAAGAATGTGGAATGTTCTCTAAATGTCTGTTAAGTCCATTTGATTTAGAGTGTAGTTTAAATCTGATGTTTCTTTGATGATTTTCTGTCAGGATGATCTGTTAATTGCTAAAAGTGAGGTGTTGAAATTCCCTACGATTATTGTATCTCTTTTTATATCTAATAATATTTGCTTTATATATTTGGGTGCTCTGGTTTTGGGCACATTTATATTCACAGTTGTATCCTCTTGCTAAATTGAGCTCTTTATCATTATATAATAATTATCTTTGTCTCTTTTTACTATTTTTGGTTTAAAGCCCATTTTATCTGACATATGTATAGCTAGTCTTGTTCTATTTTGGTTTCCATTTGCATGTTATGTCATCTTCTCTTCCTTTAAGTCTATGTGTATTTTTACAGGTTAACTGAGTGTCTTATAGACAGCATATAGATTGGAAAATGCTAAAAATATATACGAATATTACTCTTTAAGTTCTTCTCTTGCATGTTTTGCTTCTGGACTTTACCTTAAAGAAATTTAATAACATTTAGTCATTGGCTGGTGCCACCCTGAGAAGAGTGTACACTCAGCTTAAAAAATGGGTACTGGGTAGCCAGTACTTTCTGAGAGGGGTAACAAAATGACACTGTCCATGTCTGTCAAAACCCCAATCTGTGTTCTTTTAAATATGTAAACCTGTGGATACAAGCTTGGTATAAATAAATAAGCCTAGGAGACCAATGTCTCACTTACTTTGTTGGATGAAAACCGCTGCCAATGCAAAGACTTTGAACGTACCGGTGCAAAAATGATTTATAAATTTTAATGATGGTGCCTGGAACTTGGCAAACAATCAATTATGCACAGGAATCTCTATAAATATAGTCACCAACAGTCATCCCCAGAGCTGTGAATTAGTTCCTATTTTCAAATTATTGTGAATTTGCTAACTAATCAAAATTCTGAACACAAATGGGCTTATTGTGGATACATGATGCATACTAAGCCACCAGGGAAGTATCCGAGTGGGCTTAGTAATATGTCTTCCACCACTTCTATTAAATTTTACAAACTAAAAATAGCCAATAAAGAGAAGTGTTTTTCTGAAGCATCTATGTATATCTCAAGCTTTGGCACATAAAGACAAGCTGATTTGGCAAAAGAAGTGAGATTTAGAGTATGAAAGCCTGTGTTTGAGGCTGGCCTCTGTCGTTTAGTTCCTGACTTAATGTTATTAGGAAATTGGTAATGACCATATTATCTGCTGGAAGCTTGGGAAGGAAAAGGGAAGTTGATTTGTTGATTTATTACGATGAGTCAGTAATGTTATTATATTTACATATGACTAATTCCCAAAATGCTGAGAAAATTAGACATTATCTTCATTTAACAGATGGGGACTGTGATATGCAGTTACTAATGGCAGAGGTAAATTTGAACCAAATTCTATTCAATAATAGAAGCTGTGTTCATTTCATTATACCAACCTGCCTACAAATAAGAAGTTTGTGAAACTCATATACATATGTTAGTATTATAAATAGAATGTCAAAATGTGTCCCATTTTTAACTGAGACTACAATAGCCAAGAACAATATGTTAGGTGTCTAATATCCCTACAGAGTAGAAGTGCTGAAAAGAGGCTCATTGAGAGGAGAGAAGTTGACATGCTGAAAGAAGCGTGAGAAAACAGAGGTCAGATGTCCACCACAGAGCCCGTAATTGTGAGACAGGTTGAAGCTGCCCCGCCTTAATGGCAGGTAGAGAGGGTTTCTGGGCTTGCATTCAGTGGGGCAAAGATGAATGCTCTCCAGGGATCAAATGTGAACTTAGTGAAGGGGAGCCAGCCTGGAATGAAGAGGCGACCTTACCAGAGGGGGTATATGGTGGAGTCCAAGGCTGAGAGAAAGTCAGCTCATAAGAGAGTAGTGTCTTCCCTTACCCTTTGCCCCCATAAATAAAGCCTCCGTCAGAAGGTTAGAGGGTAGCAACCTCTGGGCAAGGATGTCTGAGGACCCTGTAGTAGAAACAGCCAGAAACTGTAGGTCCTATACATCCAGAATGCATAAAGACAGATCACAGATATAACTACAATGTAAGACTACTTTTTCCTCTCCTAATACTGCCATCCCTGTGCCTAACCCTGGAGGAGTCAGAAACATCAGCTAGAGTGTGGGGGAGAAAAACTGATCAGCCCTATCTCCCCTACCTCCACTGTAGTTTTCTCTGCTAGAGCCTAAGGGGGGAAAAGGTTTTAGGTTGAAAGAATTTCGGAGTTATGTGCTTATTACACTCTCTTAAACATTTTAATTCCAGACATGAGATTGTTCTTGTGAATGCAAAGGTGACTTCCCCAGACATTATCAGGCAGTGTGAAAGAACCAGTTTATAAAATGAGTTTAAAGGAAATGATGAGAATGAATGAAAGTGCTTGTGATTTCTCCCTCAAGAGGTGAGATCATTCACACACCAGCTTTACAATTATCATCCAAAGTGTGGACTTGCCGCTGGTCCTCATTCACACTCACTAGGTTGTGGGTGATGTTAGAGGTCAGGTGATTGAGGTTTCTTGGTGTGGAATTAGAGATCTGGAAGAAATCTTTATGATCTTTCAATATCTAGCACCCAGCACACTGCCCCACATCTTACAATATCAAATGTTCCATCAACACTTGTTGAATTGGATGTAGTCCAAAAATCTTCATTTTACAGATTCAGAAAGTGATGTTCAGAAAGGTGAAGTGGCTTGACTAAGGTTGGATAACTAGTCAGGAACATAATTGAGACTGTCTTTCAGGCCATGATCCCCTTATTACATCTCCATTCTAGTGTAAGCTGCTTCAAAAAACCCAGTTATGAGTTTCAGTAGGCTAGGTTATATTGCCGTAACAAATTAGCTTATAAAATATGGATTTAACACAACAAAGTTCTGATTTTCTTGCATGTCCCACATGGCTGATGCTGGCTGGGTGAGGGCTCTGCTGCAGGGAAGCCAGGTTGTCAGAGGCTCTTCTGCCATCTTACGTTGCTGTGACTTCTATAGTTGCTGCAGCAGAGACAGAAATGAATAAAGCACACTTTTTTCACTCTCTGGAACTAGAAGTGACACACATCATTTTCTACACTCAGGCCATTGGCCAGAATAAGCACATAGTGCCATTACTTGCAAGGAAGCTGGGAAATCTTCCCATGTGCCCATGACAGAGAGAATAACTGGATATAATGAGCTGGTAACTGCTATCACATGCAGAAATTAAAACTCGTTTTAACCTTTGTTTTCTTGTTTATTGACCCAAACTCAGAAATGGTCTCTGTCAATCGTAAGGTCACATAGGAGGACTGCTGATGGATGGTCAAGCCAAAATATCTCTTTAAAAGCTTTTGGTGTGCCACGTATAAGCTCATACTTGCTTAAGAAATTTCTGCAAAACAGATACTGCAGCCACATATTAGAGCAATCTGGTAAAGCAGTCTGTAGTGCTGTCATGGTAAAAGAAAGTCCTGTGATGAGATATTTTGTTAACAGGTGTTGTGTATTTTTTGAAAGGAGGGTTTTCCAATAAAAAACAAGCCCCATATTCCCAATAACTGAATTATCTCCTAGCAAGAAGATCACACTGCTTTCATAAATAACATATCCTCACAACGAATAGTTTCATATAAAAAATGTCAAATACTCAAGTTCAGAGAAAGAGCGGAGCATCATGGCATATGTTGGTTACATGGCTTCTCAAACTAGTTCTTAAAAATCCATATTTTTGTCGCCATCCCTAGATATTCTAATTCTAGAGACTTGGAATGGGGTCTAAGAATCTGTATGTTTAATAAGCACATCAGCGATTGTGCTGCACGTGGTCCTCAGCATCCACTGAGAAACACTGGTATACAAAGAGCACAGGTTATGGAGTCAGACTTAGAATTTTGGCTCCACCACTCACAACCAGTGTGACTTCACGTTTCTATATCTGTACAACCACTTATAGGTTCTTGTAAAGATTAAATGAGATAATATATGTACAATGACTGGCACACAGTAGGCCCTTGATAAATGCTAATTCTCACACACAATAAAAAATATATACCTGTTTAGCTCACCTTTGTTGCCATTTGGGAGAGTAATTATGTCTTATCCCCTCAGTATAGGAAACTCAGCACTGCCTAAAAAACTGCCTAAGTCTTCTTTTTCCTTTTGTGACTAGTTATATTTTCCCACAAAAATGCTAATGTGAAATTAACTTTTATATTTGCTAAAACTACTAGAAACTAGAAATAAATTCTTAAAAAGTCAGGATACACTTTATGTTCCTCCAAAGTATAGGGGCATTTTTTAGCCTACCAGGTTTCAACTATTAATATTAACTTTCATCAGACTTTTTCCCCTAGAGGAATATTGAATGCAAGGTTCAATATGCCTTTGAGAACCATGTTTACATATTGAAAATACTATTCAGAAGTTTATTTGGTTTTAAAACTAATATGCAACTCATTAAAGTTATAAATTTAGAAGTCCAGTTTTTCTTTGTGCATTTAACTTCAGTTTAAAAATCTCATTATTCTGTTCTTATGTCTACCAAATTTTAACAACTAATTTTAGAGGGCTTTATATAATGTTTGATCTCATTTATAACCTTAAACAACCCCAATATTTTAAACTGCACATATAAAATAAATTTATTTGATTTCTCTTTTATCTGACTCATCTAAGCAAATCTATTATGGAGCAATTTAGCTTATAAATGTAGTTATTCTAAATTTTCCTAAACATTTCTACACTATATATCAACTCAGCAAGACTTCTACTAACAAGTTCAAGTCTAAATCAGTTAGTACAAACTTTGAATTGAAATCACAAGGTTAACCTGTCACTTAAAAATATTTATTTTATTGTAGTAAGAATGCTTAACATGGGTAGATCTCTACCCTCTTAATATATTTTTAAAGTACACAATACAGTATTATTAACTATAGGTACTATGTTGTACAGCAGACCTCTAGAACTTACTTACTTTCTATAACTGAAACTTTATGCCTGTTGATTGGCAACTCCCATGTCCCCTTCCCCTCAACTTCTGGTAACCAGTATTCTACCCTCCGACTCCATGAGTTTGATTATTTTAGATACTTCATATAAGTGCAATCATGAACTACTTGTCCTTCTGTCGCTGGCTTATTTCACTTAGCATAAAGTTTTCAAATTTCATCCCTGTTGCTAAATGTTGCAGAATTTCTTCCTTTTTAAGGCTGAATATTATTCCTCTGTATTGTTAATAATTAATGCCACATTTCCTCATCCAGTCATCCACTAATGGACATTTAGGTTGTTTCCACAACTTTGGGTATTGTGAATAGTGCTGCAATTAACGTAAGACTGCTAATAGCTCTTTGAAATCCTTATTTTCATATTTTAATTTTAAAATTTTTATTCATTTTAATTGACAAATACAAGTTGTGTATATTTATCATGTACAACATGATATTTGAAATATGTATATATTTTAGAGTGGCTAAATTGAGCTAATTAATATAGACATTATCTCACATACTTTTTTAAAGTGGTGAGAACACTTAAAGTCTACTGTCTCAGCGATTTTCATGTTTTGAAATACATGTATTTTTATCCCTTGAAATACAATATATTGTTATTAACTATAGTTACCATGTTGTGCAACAGATCTCTTGAAATTATTCCTCCTTTCTAACTGAAATTTGGTATCATTTAACCAACATCTCCCCAACAGCCTCCCCCAACCACTACCATTCTACTCTCTTTAAGATCAACTTTTTTGGATTCCACCTATCAGTGAGATCACATGGTATTTGCCTGGCTTATTTCACTTAACCTAATGTCCTCCACGTTCATTCATGTTGTTGCAAATGACAGGAATTTCCTTTTTTAAAAAGGCTGAATAGTATTCCATTGTGTATATATACCACATTTTCTTCACCTGTTCATCCTTGGCTATTGTGAATAATGCTTTCACTGAACATAGATGTGCAGATATCTCTTTGACATACTGACTCCATTTCCTTTGGCAGTACCCACTAATGCTTTTGCTGAGTCATATGGTAGTTCTATTTTTAATTTCTTTAAGAACCTCCATACTAGTTTCCATAATAGCTGTACTAATTTACATTCCAACAGTATACAAGGGTTCCTTTTTCATCATCCTTGCCAACGTTTACCTTTCATCTTTTTGATAATAGCCCTTCTAACAGGCGTAAATTCATAGCTCATTGTGGTTTTATTTGCATTTCTCTGATGATTCATGGTGTTAAGCAATTTTATTTGCTTGCCATTTGTATGTCCTCTTTTAAGAAATTTCTATTCAGGTCATTTGCCCATTTTTAATCAGATTATTTGTTTTGCTATCAAATTGTTTGAGCTCGTCATATATTTTGGATATTAACCCCTTGTCAGATATATGATTTGCAAGTATTTTTTTTTCCCATTCCATAAGTTGTCTCTCCTGTGTGTTGACTGTTTCTTTTTCTGTGCAAAAGCTTTTTAGTTTGATGTAATCCCAACTGGTCAGGTTGCTTTTGTGTTAATATCCAAACAAAAAAATCATTGCCCAGATCAATGTTATACGGTTTTTCCCTATGCTTCCTTCTAGTAGTTTTACACTTTCAGATTGTACACTTAAAACTTTAATCTATTTTGAGTTGATTTTTGTATACAGTGTGAGATAGGATCTAATTTACAATAACTACAAAAAATATTCAGGAATGAATGTAACCAAGGAGGTGAAAGACCTGTACGCTGAAAACTTAATAGTTTTCAAAAATGATTTCATGAAAAATAATTTCATTTAAAAATTAAAGACACAAATAAATGGAAAGATAACTCATGTCTGTGAATTGGAAAAAATAATATTAAAATTTACATATTTCCCAAGGTAATCTACAGATTCAAAGCAATCCTTGTCAAAATTCTAATGATCCGTTTTCATAGAAATAAAAAAAAATCCTAAAATACATATGAAACTCCCCAAAACCCCAAATAACCAAAGCGATCCTGAGCAAAAAGAACAAAGCTAGAAACATCACACTATCTAATTTCAAGATACACTGCAAAGTTAAAGTAGTCAAAACAGCATTGTACCAGCCTAAAAACAGACATATACACTGATGGAACAGACCAGAGAACACAGAAATAAATCCACTCATTTATGGCCAATTAATTTTGACAAAGATGCCAAGAACACACAATGCAGAAGGAACAGTCTCTTTAACAAATAGTGATGGAAAAACTTGATATGCACACACAGAAGATTGAAATTATACCCTAATTTCACTTCTTTTGGATAAATACCAAGAAGTGTGTTTACTGGATCATGTGGTAGTTCTATTTTTAATTTTCTAAGAAACCTTCTTATGGTCATAGAGACTATACTATTTTGCATTCCCACCAACAGTATACAAGGATTGCAATTTCTTCATGTTTTTGCCCACACTTGTCTTTTTTTTTTTATAATAGTTATCTTAAGAGATGTGAGGTGACATCTAATTATGGTTTTGATTTGCATTTACCTGGTGATTAGTGATGAACATTTTTTCATATACCTGTGTTGCCCATTTGTATGCCTTCTTTGGAGAAATGTCTGTTGAAGTTTTTAGCCCATTTTTTTTTTTTTTTTTTTTTTGAGACAGAGTCTCGCTCTGTCGCCCAGGCTGGAGTGCAGTGGCGCAATCTCAGCTCACTGCAACCTCTGCCTCCCAGGTTCACGCCATTCTCCTGCCTCAGCCTCTCCGAGTAGCTGGGACTACAGGCGCCCGCCACCACGCCTGGATAATATTTTGTATTTTTAGTAGAGACAGGGTTTCACCATGGTCTCCATCTCCTGACCTTGTGATCCGCCCGCCTTGGCCTCCCAAAGTGCTGGGATTACAAGCGTGAGCCACCACGCCCGGCCTTTTAGCCCATTTTTAAACTGGATTAGTTTTTTTCTTGTTGTTGTTATTGAGTTGTAGGAGTTCCTTATATATTTTGGGTATTTATGCCTTCTCAGATATGTTGTTTACAAATATTTTCTTCCATTTCATAAGTTGCCTTTTGCTCTGTTGATTATTTCCTTTGCTGTGCAGAAACTTTTTAGACTGATGTAATTACATTAGTCTGTTTTTTCTTTTGTTGCTGTGCTATTGGTGTCATATTTATAATCCTTGTCAATACCAATGTCATGACACTTTTCTCCAATGTTTTCTTCTATTAGTTTTACAGTATCAGTTCTTACGTTTTAAGTCTTTAATCCATTTTGAGTTGATTTTTGTTTATGGTGTAAGATAAGGGTCCAATTTCAGTCTTTTGTGGGTGGATACTCAGTGTTCCCAACACCATTTGTTGAAGAGGCTATCCTTTCCACATTGTGTATTCTTCACACCCTTGTTGAAATTCAGTTGGTCATATATGCATGGATTTATTTCTGGGCTCCCTATTCTGTTTCATTTGTCTATCTACTTGTCTTTATGCCAGTACTATTCTGGTTTAATTATTTTAGTTTTGTAATACATTTCAAAATCAGAAGGTGTGATGCCTCCAGCTTTGTTCTTTTTTCTCAAGGTTAATTTGGCTATTCAGAGTCTTTTGTGGTTCCACAGGAATTTCAGAATTGCTTTTTCTATTTCTACTAGAAAATTTCATTGAGATTTTGGTAGCAATTGCATTGAATCTGTCTATAACTTTGGGTAGTATAGAAATTTTAACAATATTAAATCTTCCAATTCATGAACACAGAATTTCTTTCCATGTTTGTGTGTATTTTAAAATATATTTTATCAATATTTTCTCATTCTTAGTGTTGAAGTATTTCCCCTCTTTAGTTAAGGTTATTTCTAAGATTTTCTTTTTGGTGTTATGTTATTATAAACCAAATTATTTTCCTAATTTCCTTGTCAGTGAGTTTTCTATGTATAAGATTATGTCCTCTGCAAACTGGGACAATTTGTCTCTTCATTTAGTTTTTTTTTAGGTTATCTATGTATATTATTATGTTTTCTGCAAACTGGCACAATTTACCTCTTAATTTAGATTTTTTAAAATATTTTTTCTTCTTTTTATTGTGGGCATTTAGTGCTATAAACTTCTCTTTTATTACTGCTTTTGCGGCATCACATAAGTTTTCGTATATGGTGTTTTCATTTTTGTCTCAACATATTTTCAAATTGCTCTTTTGATATTTTTCTTTGACCTAGTGTTTGCTCAAGAGTGTGTAGTTTAATTTCCACAACTTTTTAAATTTTCCAGTTTTTTTCCTGCTATTGATTGTTCCATTCCAATTTGTTAGAAAAGATACTTGGTATGATTTTAATCTTAATTTTGTTAAGACTTGTCTTGTGAGCTGACATGCGAATTATTCTGCACAATGTTCTGTATGCACTTGAGAAGGATGTGTATTCTGCTCCTGTTGGGTGCAATATTCTGCATATTTTTTATATTCATTTGTTCTACAGTGTTGTTCAAGTCCACTTTTTCTTTATTGATCTTCTGTCTGAACGTTCTAGACATTATTGAAAGTTGTGTGTTGAAATAAACTGTAATTGTTGTGTTGCTGTGTATTTCTTCCTCCAGGTGTCTCAATGTTTGCTTTATGTATTTGGTTGCATATGTCTACATAATTGTGATAACTTCTGGGTGAATAGATCCTTTTAGCATTATAAAATGTTTTTATTTATCTTGTGATGGTTTTGACACTTAAAATCTATTTTGTCTGATATAAATATGGCCATCTCTATTCTCTTTTGGTTACAATTTGTATGGAGTATCTTTTTCTATCTCTTCACTTCTGCTCTATATGTGTTTTTAAATTTAAAGTGAATCTCTTATAGACAGCATGTAGTTGGATCTTGTTTTTTTGTCCATTCAATCACTTTATGTCTTTTGATTAGGGACATTTTAGATTTAAAGCAATTACTGATAGGAAATAACTTATTATTGCTTTGTTGTTAATTGTTTTCTTTCTGTTTTGTAGTATTTTCCCTCTTTTCCTCTCCTGCTGCCTTCCTTTGTGTTTTGTTAATTTTTTGTGGTGACATAAAAACTTTGATTTCTTCTTCATATTTTGTGTATTTTGGGCTTCAGTCAACTTGTCCTTTAAGCTTCTTGAATTTGGATGTCCATTTTCTTCCTCATATTTGGGGATTTTTTGGTCACATATCTTCAAATAAACTTTCTGTTCCTTTCTCTTTCTCTTCTTCTGGAACTCTCACAATGCATATATTGGTTTGCTTGATAGTATCTCATAAATCTGTTAGGCTTTCTTCCTTCTTTTCTGTTTTTTTTTTTTTTGTTTGCTTGTTTGTTTCTCTGACTGAATAATTTCAAATAATCTGTATTTGAATTAACTGATTCCTTTTTTCTTCTTAATCAAGTCTCCTGTTGAACCCCTGTAGTAAAATTTTAAATTCAGTTATTGTTTTTTTTTTTTTTTTGTTTGTTTTTTTTTTTTTTTTTTGAGACAGAGTTTCGCTCTTGCTGCCCAGGCTGGAGTGCAATGGCACAATCTTGGCTCACCGCAACCTCCGCCTCCCAGGTTCAAGCAATTCTCCTGCCTCAGCCTCCCAAGTAGCTGGGGTTACAGGCATGTGCCACCATGCCCAGCTAATTTTGTATTTTTAATAGAGACAGGGTTTCTCCATGTTGGTCAGGCTGGTCTCGAACTCCCAACCTCAGGTGATCCGCCTGCTTCGGCCTCCCAAAGTGCTGGGATTACAGGCGTGAGCCACCGCGCCCGGCCTTCAATTCAGTTATTGTATTTTTCAGCTCAAACATTTCTGTTTGGTTTTTTAAATATTTTATCTTTGTTGAGTTTTTTATTTTGTTCATGCCTTATTTTCCTGAGCTCATTGACCATCTTTATGACACTTATTTTGAATTCTTTATCAGGTAATTCATATATTTCCATATCTTTGAAGTTAGCTTACTTATTTTTTGATTGGGCCATATTTCCCTGTTCCTTCTATTTATATGTAAACTTTGGATAATTTCGTGTCACTCTTCTTCCAGTTCATGAATTCACAATATCTCTGCCTGATCTCCAATAAAATTATCTCATCAACTGTCTCTCAAATATTATATTTTTTATTGTAGAAATTATATTCAATTATTG
This sequence comes from Nomascus leucogenys, assembly GCF_006542625.1. NCBI lineage: Eukaryota > Metazoa > Chordata > Mammalia > Primates > Hylobatidae > Nomascus > Nomascus leucogenys. The sequence goes on from NC_044391.1 coordinate 23,926,242, forward strand.
TACCATTTTATCACACTTTGTATAATTGTTTTATCATTTGCATATATCTTAATATTTTAATATGTTTAAACATAGCAAAGTTGTTTTATAGTCTGTATATAGCAGTTTCAATACTTGATATCTTCTCATTTTTTTCCCAGTTTTCCTCATATAGCCTACTTTCTTATGTGCTGAATTATCTTTGACTGTGTGCTGGATAGCATATTTAAATTTTTCTTTTTTGACTATTAAAAAAGCTTACACTTAAAAAAATAGAGTATTTAAGTATGCTTTTTGCCAAGCACTTGGGAGCATAAGTATTTCTGGAGAACTTAAAATGAGTTCAAGAGTTTACACTAGGGAGTGAAGTGAGCTTATAACTCCATAAGAGTTGTTTCTTTCTAATTCATCCTTATTTTGAAGGTATAGCCTTTTGGGGATGCCAGCTTAACATGGGGAGAAATTTTTTTGTCTGTTATTTGCCAGTTCTCCTTTTCAGTCAAAATTAAGATTCACACTGGCAAATACCCTCAGTGTGCAAATGGCTTCTTCTTATTTTCTCTTTGCTTTTCAATCTTAGGCTTCTTTTCTTTCTTCTTTTCACTTTTATGCTTTTAACAAGATGATTTTAATATTTAATCAGAAATTTTAGTTGTTTTCTAAGACAAAATTATCTGAATTACCTGATCAACCACTAATATAAATAAGAGTTTCAGCTATGCATTTTTCTTCATAATGTGCTTCATGCTGCTTAGAGAGTTTTCTGAGTAACATACTGATTACTTTAGATGCTCTTTCCTGCTCTCCTCATCAAGTCCACTTTTGGTTGTACAAGCAAAACAGTGATTTTTCTATACATTTGTAACATACTATTCTGGCCTTCCACCCCTTCAATAGGTGAGTCCTTTAAAAAAAAAAACGGAAAGCTATCACATTTTTTGTTGCTGCTGTCTCTGTAACTTTGTAATATCCATGTGACGTTACTTTTCCATTTGTTTTCAAATTTCTAAATCACCGTGGTGTTCTCAAGCTGCCCTGTTATATAATGATTGTAGGACATACAAATTATTTCTGACTTTTTTACTAGATAATTTCCCATGAAATGTATCCTATTCTTCTCCTGTAGTTCTATTTTATCTGTCTGCTGGGGTCCTCCAGAAAAGATTTTAAAGCTATATGTGGAAACCATTATCCCTTTCTGTCTAATGTTTCAGTTTAAAAATGTCTTCAATTTACCAATAGGTTTTCTGTCCAATGGAATCCTTTCAGCCTTTAAGTTGGACAAACAGGCCCTCAGCAGTTACCCAATATACTGTTGCAATAAGATTCAGAAAATCAAATTCCTTTTTTTTCACTGATATCCTCAGATGAATTCTTCTTATTTTATCTTTCTTTTCTGGCAAAGCTGCTACTTCATTTGGAAGAAGAAATGTAAACTATCTGTACTTTCATGATCCTCAGCTTCTTACCTATAACCCTCTGCGAAAGGAAACATATTTTTGACATTACTATGTATTCTCATAGGAATAAGAAGAGTGTATCTGTTGCATGTAATGAACCTTTGTAAGCTTTTGTTCAGGGCCTAGATATATGGTCTAAGAAGCTAATTATTCTGGCCAGGCCAAGTTGTGACATTAGGAAAGAAACCCACTCAAAGTATTTTAGGACAAAAATGGATTAATTGTGAGAATGTAGAGCAGTATTATAGAATTCAGTTGTGAGAAATACAGCCAGGTCTCTTAAGATAGCATTAGGAGAAATACCTAGTGTAGATGACGGGTTGATGGGTGCAGCAAACCACCATGGCACATGTATACCTATATAACAAATCTGCACGTTCTGCACATGTACCTCAGAACTTTGAGTATATGTGTGTGTGTATATATATACATATATATATATATGAATAATCGAGCAGCTCTTTGGACTTATATCTCTAAGGTCCATCACCATGGTTAATAGTTTTTATGTCTATTATTTAAAATTCCCAAGAGAGAGAAATTGATTAACCCAGCTCAAGTTAGGTGACTGTCAACATCCAATGTTCTATGGCAAAGACAGCAAGGTCACCTGGTCTAGACATGTTGGCCAAAGCCATGGGTAGGGGACAGTCTCTTAGATGGTGGTGTGTATGAAGAGGTAGTTAGTGGCTTATTAGTACATCAACACACTCACTGTTCTAGAATGGGTAGAGATTTATCTACTTTTTGAGCACGTGAGTTGCCTTCTTTGATTCAATCATTTCAAAACATATACTGACAGTAGGGAGTAGACATGTTATTTCTTATTATTAACCGACTTGTAGGCTGGTAGGTTTTCTCTGTTATTATTCTTGCTGTTGACTAAATACTCCAATTTTACTCTCCATTACCACTTAGCTATCTTACAAATCACGTAAAGTTATCTTTTCTATGTGTGTTTTTCTATTCACTAAGTTTCAAACTTTGACTTCGTTTCCTTTCTGATCTTTCAGAATTACTTTCTTCTGTTCTTTATAGTCTTCCAATGAACTGGAGGAGGGTTGGTTTCCCCCAATTAGGAATACCAGTTTGTTCCTAAAGTACAAAACATCTGTGACAACTTTTGAGTCAGACAAACATAATGCCTACTTTTCAGGTTCCCCTCTCTCACAACATTGGGTAGAAACTCTGGTGGTTCTCCCGAGAAATACTAAATACTCTGTTCCTATGTGTAATAGGGGCATCATTTGAGTGAGCACTTGTCTGCTAATTAATGAGTCTGTGCCTATCTTCACATTCTTGTTAACCTTTTGGATTGCCTCTATTGCCTCTTCTGTAAACTGCCTATGCATATCCCTTATCTATACTTTCTTGTTGATTTGCTGAAGTTCTTTTTATGTTCTAGATAATAATTCGTTGTCAGATTTGTCTTTAATGCTATCATTTGTCAATTCAAGATATCTGTTTAATAAGGAACACCATTTCTTGTTATCAAATATTTTTTATCTTAATGTAAACAAACATTTCTTTTTGCCTTTTGATTTACACTATTTGATAAATTTTTTCCTACTCTAAAATATTTTCATACATATTCTTTTTAAAAATGTATAGATTGATCTTTTACAATTAGATACATAATCTCCTAGGAATCTACCTTTTTATGTGAGATTTTTCGGAGTTCAGTTTTACTTTTCTCCATGTTGTGAGCCTGTTTTTCCAACGTCATCTATGAAGTAACTCATTATTTTTCCCTGATTTGTAGTGCCACCTTCATTATATATTCTGGAAAATCTTATATATCTGAAAATTATTTTAAGATAAAAATTAATACTTCCTCAATACATTTCATAGAACTTAACTGTAAAATGATCTCAGGCTGTAGTTTTTGACTATATATTTTACTCAAGTTCTCTTTTTGTGCCTATTTTGTTCATATATAGATATCTTTAGAAATTTGTTTCATCTAAGTTTTCAAATTTATTAATGTATGCTTGCATACTGAACATGTATATGTGAATGTTATAATTATATTACTGTTTTTATAATCTCTGTGGTACCTTTATTATCCACCCTTTTATTAATTTGAAATAAGAAGCCTCTTTTTATTTTGATCAGTCTCACTAGAGACCTTTTTTATAATACTATATTTTCAGATACCAAATTGACATTACTGTTAAACAATCTTATGTTGGAAACAAGAAATGTTTCTAAATAACTCTTACTTTTTAAAGAATATTAAGAATTATAGAATGGTGCCTCAGTGTCAGGTTAATTTTAACTAATGTGGTTAATTTTGTTAGTTTTGGTTTTGTTGGTTTTCTCTCTTACTCTTTTTCTCTCTCATTCCTTATTTCACTGATTTCTATTTGAAACACTTGTCCCTTTGTGATATGTGTTTGATGAGTTATTTTAGAACATTCGATTCTGCTATAGAACGTGGAAAGTGAAAAAGAAGTATGAATAACAAGTAGTAAACTGTGAGATACATTAGACATAGAATGAGTTGAATAGAGCAGATGTGTGTTTAACATAGACTTAAATCTTCTACCCATGGTGACACCTATTCTACTTCTTGTGTCCTCTGCCCAAGAAGTGCAGATAAAACCCATAGCTGATAATAATTAGAAAGCTCAACAGTAGCCACAAGTACTTGTCCCTGCAACTCCTTGATAGAGTAAGTACCATATGTTGGCTCTAGTCACCTTTCATACCCTGTATCCCATTGCTCAAACCTCAACTCTGGTTTCTTACATCCACATCTTCAGCAGGGAATATGTGATTAGAGAGGACATGTGAACACTGTACCCAAGGATTCACGTACTGTGGCTATAACATCATGCTAATGCTCTATCCTAAGTGTGCTAACCTACCTCGTCTCCTTCCCAAAGCTTCCCACTAAGTGTTTTCAATTGCTTAAGTAAACTGCATGATTTGAGCATCTTAATTTAGTCTGTGAGCCTTTCTAGGATAGCTTGCTTGAAAATATACTTGGAGGTTATTGTTACATGAAGGTAATGTCTCATATGACCTTGCCCTGCTTGTGTTTTTGCTTTTACTTTCTGATTTCTTCTTAAAAGTATCTAAAGTTTAAGCTTCCTTCTAGGAACTGCTCTAGGCATGTTCCATAAACTTAGAGATGTAATGGTTTCTTTATTGAAGTGGTATTAATACAGTTGGCCCTCCATAGTTGTGGATTCCACACCTGCAGATTGAACCAACTATGGATAAAAAATATGTTTAAAAGACAGTGCAATTAACAATATGATCGAAAAAATACAAATGAAAAATACATTATAATAACTGTATTATTTATGCTGTATTAGGTATTATAAGTAATCTAGAGATAATTTAAAGTATATGAAAGGGTGTATGTAGATTGTATGCAAATACAACACCATTTTATATAAGGAACTTTAGCATCCTTGGATTTTGGTATGGGGGAGAGATTCTAGAACCAATCTCCTGGTGGACATCCAGGGACAACTGTAGGTAAAACTAATATGTTGCTGATATAAGATCAGTACCATTCTCTAATTCTTACTATCCTTTTAAAAGCAAGGATTAGTTAGATATGTTTATTGCCTCCAACATCGGATTGCTTAGGCTACAATTTTACTATTAATTTCTAATTTTTTTTGCATTATGATCAGAGATCTTTGGCATGGTATTAATTCTTTTCTTTTCTTTTTAATTTTATGTTTATTGCGGCACTATTCACAATAGCAAAGACTTGGAACCAACCCAAATGTCCAACAATGATAGACTGGTATTAATTCTTCAGAATTAATGGAGGTTGTCTTTAGGATCTTAATATGGCTGTTTAGTAAACATTCTCTGTATATTAAAAAGAATGCATGTTTCCTGTTTGTTGAATATAGTGTTTGGTATATTTTTAATTGCTTGAGATTGATAGTTGTATTTTTCAGGAATTTTACCATACTGCTAATATTTTATTTGTTTGATCTAGCATATTCTAAGACATATGTGTTAAAATCCTCAATTACAACTGATAAATCATCTGTAGGGTCTGAATGTTTGTGTTCTCTGAAAATTTGTATGTTAAAACTTAATCCCCAATGTGACAGTATTAAGAGTTGGGGCCTTTCGGGGAGTGATTAAGTCATGAGTGTGCCTCCCTCATGCATGGAATTAGTGCTCTTATAAAAGAGGCCTGAGATCCCAGCTACTCAGGAGGCTGCAGCAGGAGAATCACTTGAACCCAGGAGGCAGAGGTTGCAGGAGCCGAGATCACACCACTGCACTCCAGCCTGGGAGACACAGCAAGACTTCATCTCAATCAATCAATCAATCAATCAATCAATCAATCAATAACTAGGTCTGACGAAGCTCCCTTACCTTCTTCCACCATGGGAAGACAAATAGAAGATACCTTCTTTGAGGAACAGGCCCTCACCAGACATCAAATCTGCTGGTGCCTTTGTCTTAGATATGCCAGCCTCTGGAACCGTGGGCAATCAACTTCTGTCTAAATTACCCAGTCTAAGGTATGTTGTTACAGCAGCCTGAATGTATCAATATGTTACCCTTTAGGATATTTTTTGTCTTAAATTCTTTTTAGGGCCAGGTGCAGTGGCTCACTTCTGTAATTCCAGCACTTTGGGAGGCCGAGGAGGGTGGATCACCTGAAGTCGGGAGTTCGAGACCAGCCTGACCAACATGGAGAAACCCCATCTCTACTAAAAATACAAAAAAATTAGCCAGGTGTGGTGGTGCATGCCTGTAATCCCAGCTACTCAGGAGGCTGAGGCAGGAGAATCGCTTGAACCTGGAGGTGGAGGTTGCTGTGAGCCGAAATCGCGCCAATGCACTCCAGCCTGGGCAATAAGAGCGAAACTCCATCTCAACAACAAAAAAATTCTATTTAGTCAGATATTAAGAGAGAACTTCCAATTTATCTTGGTTCATATTTCCCCAGCATAACTTTTCCCATTCATTTTTAATCTTTTGTTTTCTTTTTGTCTTATGTATATCTCTTATTGCCGATTGCGCTTTGTGTCTTATGTGCATCTCTTGTTGTCTGTGGGGTTTTGCTTTTTTTTTTTTTTTCCATTAAGAGAATCTCTGTTTCTAATTGGCGACTATGATCACCTTATTATAAATGTTATATGAAGACTTATTTCACATATCTTAAGACCCATACTCATTAACTTACCCATATTGCTTTTTGATTACCAAATCTCTGTCTTTCTCCTAAAACAGAGAATCTTTATCCTGCTCTCAGGTCACGATTTCTTCTTGCCCTAATCTTGTCAATATTAACAAAATTTTAGCTTGGGTCATTTATTTGGCCATTTTGGAGTTATTGCTAGTTGAGGTCTTTTGTCTTTAACCATACAGAGCTTTAAAACATATTTCTGTGAATATGTCCCCTTCTCCATTTTCATTTTTTTGTGTCTTTCTGGTACTCCTACTGTTGATATTGGCAATTCCATTTCTATATCTCTTGGTTTTTCTTTTCTGCTTTCTATGTCTTTATTCTTTCCTGTTTCCACTGAGATTTCCAATCTAGTTTTTAACTCACTAATTAAAGTGGTGTCTAAATTATTATGTGTTATTTATTTCAACGATTCTGTATAGTGTTACTTCAGGTATTGCATTTTTATAACCAGTAGTCCTACTGGCTTCCTTTTTTCTGTTGTTTCTTTTTAAATTAATTACTAATTATTGACATACATGTGTCCTCTCTGCTTCTATAATTTGTCCAAGGTTGGTATCCAGAGAGGGAACTAGCACCCTAACCAGTTTGCTATCTTGGCTGTCCCTCATGTTCCTCGGTATCTCTTCTTTCTTGACTCTCTACCTTTTTTCATCATCTGGTGCATAGTTGAATGGGTGAATGGTATTAATAATCTTCATCATCCTACCTATTCAGACCCCAATTCTCGAAACTAATAAGTGGAAATCCTGCTAGCAATAGTATTAAGTGCAGCCCTGACTACTTATATATAGCTTTTTCGCAGGCCTGAAATTAGGACTGGTGTGTCCATTGAGAAACCATGGAAAGTTTCCCAAAACACGTTTTGTCTCTCAAATATCTGCACAAAGATGGCATTCAAAGTGAAGAAGCTGCAAACTAGTGTTGTGTTTGAAAAACTCTCTGGCTAAAAATAGAAATCACCACTATGGAAAGAAACCCTTGAAATTACAGAAAAATAAATTTAATCTGAAGACCCTTTTTGGTTGAAGGAATCTAGGGACATTGAATTAAGTTAATTTTGGACCAAAAAGATACACGTTGTGAATGATCTCTCTTCTCTTAATCTATGGGAATTTACTATGTAATATTTTTTAGAGCTAAAAAACGGGAACAGCCTTACCTGTGAGAGGCTGGCTGGTATAGTAGGACCACCAAGATGGCAATTTAAAAAGCAGAGGCATTGGGTATCTTTGGTTCAAATCCTAGCTCAGCTACTTACCAACTGTGTGATTGTGGTAGACAATTTATTCAATTTCTCTCCCATGTAATTTTCTCATCACTAAAATGGGCATAAAGAGAGGATTCATAATGTTATAAAGAGTAGGTGAGCTAATGTCTATTCGTCTATTATATTGAGTATGGTGTTTTAATGATTAGTGTTTATCTCTCTCTCTTTCTTCTTAAATTATCTCTATTAAAGGGATGCTTTAACATCTTTAAGCTCACAATATTCCTCTCCTGATGAGAGCATACAGAAGCTGCAATGCATGAGTGCAGTGAAGAAGGGACTACATCCTGAGAAATGCTTGCTGCACAGAGACTAGCCACCGCTTCTGCTGTGCAGAGATTTCGGGAGTTTACAGCTGGTTCTATGTTTAGTTGTACGGCCTCTGTATGAGAGACCAGTGTGCTAGCTTTAATCAGCCAGTCTGGCAGATTTGGATGGAGACAGATTTCTCAATCTTTTCTGATTTTTTTTCATTAAAGACATCGCAACTGGTTGTATTGAATTTCTATTAGACACTTCACCTGCAAGACTCTGAGATTTTATTGGAGGCAAAATTCTCCAAATTAAAATAAGATAACAGGTCTCTTAAGCAAAAGAAACTGTAGTGACATGACATGGCATTGCTGGTCAATAGGTGGAGTGATGGCACAGCTTGTGTCTCAGTGGAAGGATTTCTGGGAAAGCTAGATAGAAGGCATTGAATTTCTGTAAATGGAAAATGGGCATTGATCAGTGACTTAAGAGACTGGCTGGCCAATGCTTAAGATAATGGAAAAATCTCTGACAATCTGAATGGAGGAAGACATGATATTAGAAAATCTTCCTGTTCTTTTTTGGTTACAGTTTCAATGACTGTGTTTTCTTTCCTTCAATGCTTCATATTATTCAGAGATATTAAAAAATGTTAATTTCATGTCCAGAAGAAAGAAAAATCAGAAATACAGTTAGTTCTTAATTTGCAAATGTTGCTTCTCTATCTTCCTTTACCTTCACATACACATATTATCATCCTTTTCTGCATGTTTCCAGTTATTGTTTCCTGTAACCTCCTGCATGATACGAGTTATTAGTTCAGTAAATCAACTTTCATAAGCTTAAGTTAGGAATGTCATTTTGTTTACTTTGTCAAAATAGCAAATAGAATTTCCTTCTGCTTTTACCTGATTGCTCTTCTAAATATGGATTCTGATATACCCTCTTCATAAATAATTTCATTTTAAACCCAAAAGTGTTAACTCCTGTGATAACTAGTTAAGCTGTAATCTAACCAATGAAAGAACCACCATTGTAGACCTTGTTGTCAAGAAAGTGAGTCCTGCTTGAGACTTTGTCCTGAGATCTTGTTCTGAGAATGTTTCTTACAACTAGAGCTCTTATGTCCAGTGTTAATGAGGAGGGAAGATCACACTCAGCTACCACCTCCAGCCACATCTGTCACTTTGCTCTTCCACCCCAAAAATATCAGTGGTTATGGTTTTAGGGTAATGGTTCACTTAGCAGGTTTTGATTTTTACCCCTGCACCGAAAAGAAGCAGTCCCTACTGTAAAGAAGGTTTGCCTTGATAACTACCATTAATAAATATTTGTTACATAGCAGGATGGAAGGCATATGAAACATCTGTTGAATCGATGTCTAATGAATGAAGTAATGAATGAGAATGATTGTAGCTCAAGGATGATAGCATTTTTGTCATGTTTTTTCCAACATTTTCCCCTGCAGTAACTGTAATATTCATTTGCACCTAAAGGCCTGTTTTGGATCAAAAAATAGGAGTCAAAGCAAAAGGGAAGCTGACCGTCTGAGTACAAACTTATCTCTTGAGAAATCATGTTTTATGGTATGATGGGACATTGTTTTTGTTCCTCAAAATCACAATGATAATAGTATATATTTGTATTCCCCCTGGAATGTAAGGGAAAGATGTATTCCTTATGTATCCTTTCAGAAGAAGTTTCCCAGATCTCTTGAGGTCACAATTTTGGATGTTCTCACGTAATGAGAAGAATCTACAAATTGCTCCTCTTCCCCTTTTTAGTCCATCAGAGTTCTCATTTAATCCTCATTTTTTCCATTTCATACTTTCCAGATCTGAAAATCTTTCCAATGGTGCCCTTTATGCGTTCTAATGATAGTTAATTAGTTGCCTTTCGTCTAGCCTTAGTCTCTCTCCCAAACTAACTATATTAAAAGCCAATGATTGTAACAATTCTAAGGATCTGATGTGATATTGGACAGATCAAGTCTGGTCCCAGAATAATGAATAAAAAAACAAGAACAATAAAAGGATATAATACTTTCTTACACTTGATTTCTTTGCTGTGCTTCCTAAACTTATGCAATATTGATTGACACTGGTGTGTGGTTTTGTGTTATCAAGGGCATGAGAACAGTGTCACTGAATTTACAATCAAATTGAGACTAAAGATGTTTGTACTAATAAAGATAATAACCTTGATATTTTTGTGTATGGTTTCTAACCTATGCTTTTAGATTATCTTTCCCACTCCTACGGTACAAACGAGATGGGATGGTAGCAGCCCATGGCTGAAATGAAAAACAGCATGGAATGAGCAGGAGACAAGATGAATGAATGAAAAGATGAATAATATATTTCTTTAGAAAAATATGCAAATATACATCTTTTTGCTTTTAACATACTCTGTATTAATTTATACATATACACAAGCATAAGCATTTCACATAATTTGGGCAGAACTATGTGCAATTCTATAATAAGCTATTTTGTTTTCTTCAGCCCCTACTATATTAGCATAACAACATCTAAAATATTTTAGCAATATATTATCACATTTGTACCACAGCTGCCAGAAATACTCTGTTTTCCATGTTTGTAAACAAAAATAGAACAATACTACATAACACTGTGATTGGAAAAATACCTTCTTTTCAATCCCCCCCTTACATTCAGTAAAGGAGACTTAAACTACTTTAGTATCCCAAATTCATTTTCTCTGTAGAAATATAATTTTCTCTGGGTGCACTAAATATGTAACCATAACAAATCAGTTTATTGTCTTTCCACAACTAAATCACTTCTGAAAGGCAGTGGCAAAATATGACATAGATGAGACTGGAGATTTGGAGGGTTTCCATGTACCTCCTCATTTAGTATACAAATTAAATAATGGTAACTCTGATTACTGTTGCAAATTCACAAATTAATTTCAGGTGCCAGTAATGATACTGGTTTATTCAGGATTTTCAAAAATCTTATACTGGGAAGTAAAGAGAGATATGGGAATATAATACTGGATTTTAATGAGAAACGTTAAACATGAATTGATTTATGGTTAAACTTGGAGCAGTTAATTTTTTCCCCTCCTGTTTTGGTAGTAACAAGAAACAAGAGGTCAACCACAAACTGATTTCTAATTAGCCCTCCTGGATCTTCCTGGAAAAGACTGAGATCTTTTTAAGCTTTGAAGCTGGGTGGAAAGCAGTTAATGGACTTATGTGGAGTCTTTTAATTACCAATATTCAACAAATGTATCTTTTACTGCTAGATAGCACCCAAGGACAAGAGGTAATCTGCTTTATAAACCTTGGAGTAATTTGCTTTATAAATCCTGGAGTTTAGGGAAGTGGCAAACTCTCTTTAAAGGGAGTATTGTCTTCCACTAAGAATTATATTTTTGGCAGTTTTGTAAAAATTTTTAGTAATAGATTCTTTGTGACCTCTCAGTTTATAAATGTCAGCAACCAAAATACATTCAACATTAAGACCAATTCTTTACAACAGCTAGGTCCTGCCCAACGGACAGGCTTATCCAAAACCAAGCTGAGCATGTAATATTTTAAGCAAATTGACTCTAAATTTCTTTTGCATTCAAAGCATACATCTTCCTGCCAAATGCAGGTCTTTTTCTTCACATATTTACTAATCTCTCTATTAGAAAGCCACTTTGTCTTGCAGAGGTCATGTAGTTCATGTGGTTTATGTTGTAAGGATAGTAAAACATCTCAGTAACATCAGAATTGGCTGAAATTAAAAAAATTAAAAATCAGATCCATAGCCAAATACAGAAATATTCTAATTCAAAATCCAGAGTTAAAAATAAAAATATTGAAAGTGATTTTAATTTTTCAAAGGTATAAATGGCTCAGTATTGACAAGGAGCACCCTGTATCTGAACTAGGTCAATTTCATTGTTTTTCTTTGATACTTTGCTTGCATTACTGTGACATTGCATCTCAGTCCTGGATGAATGATGGAGTTCACAAGTTGCAGTGGGAGACTCCATTCCTAGACCGTCTCCCAAAGCAATAGTACCAAGAATAACTTTCTTCAGATTTACAATGGACAAATTCACTGAATAATTCTTCACAAATGATATGTTCGGTTCCTGGGAGGATGGAGAACACTTGAAATGTATGGTCTTTCTCCCAGGAAATGATGGCTCAGTGATCACGATGCTGTGTTTGCTTCACATTCAAGCAGATGACTCTTGCTCTATGATATTCAAAGGGATGATCTCAGCACTCTCCTCGTCTTGGTTGTTGGCTGGTTCATTCCTCGGCTCCTGATGGCAGATGTAAATCGGGATGTCGCCAGCCTCCGCAGCAGCGGCTGCAGCGCGAGCTGAGCGGTTGGAGGGGCGCCTCCCCCAACGCTGGTTCCATTGAATTTTGAATTGGGCCCATTGGCGCTTCACGGTGGTTTGGACCTAGAAGAGAAAAAGGAGCCTTGTTTTTATATGATAGTCAGAAATGATCCATGCAAAGTGTATGAACATCATTCTTAGAGCTTATCAGATTTAAAGACAGTTAAATTGTAATTCTGATCTAAAGGGCTGGGCTGTGTATGCTGTGGCCACAGAATATACCAACTTGGAAGAAGAATTTGCAAATGGAAGAACTGAGTTACTTGCTTAAATTACCCCTGGCAAGGTTGTTTGCTAGTTTTAAGAAAAGGTTTCTTTAGCTTTCATATCCAATGAGTAAAAGTTGATTTGGTTTCACAGGTAATGTGGTATACATGTCATAATAGGGAGAAAGGTTGACAAAACTTTTTACATGCTACCATCCCTGATAACGCAGAAGTTTTTAATTTAAGTGTGCACATGAAAAATATATATGTAAACCATAGCACAGTTCTGGATTTTATGATAATGGCCTCGTACAGTGAATTTTTCCTTGTCCGACATGACTTGAGATGGGGTGTGCCAGATACACCTCTGGTTAATGCCATGACAACTTTTTAAGAATAAGATTTTATTTCTCTTTCTTTTGAAAGACTTCTAAAATGTAAACAAACTTGCCAGACTTGTTTTATAAATACGATAAATTATATATTGAAAACAAGAGGCAAAGATGCTAACATCAGAAAGCTCTAAATATGAAAACTACAATAACCACAACTGAAAACAGTACCACAGACAGTGAATTTGCTTGTCTAGCTCTGCTTTTTATAGAACCAAATTCAATTTAGTAGTTAAGTTGCTCCTTCCTGTTGTCTCCAAACTTCTTGCTTTTCTCTATACCTGAACAAAACTAAAAAAGAGATTATTGCAATAATCTCTATTCTGTATTTCTGAGTTTCTATTGCTCAGTACATACGACAAGCTTACATAAAAATATGTGCATCAATTTATTATACATCCTTAGTTCATTCTGCTGCCAAACTCACATATGACAGCTAAACACATGAGAGAGAACCTGGGGAATGTATAATGTGAAATAAATCATGTAACTACTTGATCATGGAGAATCATTTTATCTACTTTACATTTGTACAAATCTGAAAGATGAGAAAAATGACAGCAAAACTGATTAATGTTATAAAACTATATGTATAATATAAGGCTGAATGGTTCTGTGGCAAATATACTTTTTTTTTCTGTATCTAGTAGAGTAACAATCTCCTCTGAGAATAATTAGTATTGTTCATATATTTTTAAAGGTTTTACTCAGGGAAAGACAAAGTCAAATGATTCCTCAAAAAGCAACTAAAGGGGGTAGTTTATCTTCACACAGCACAGCAACCGTAAGGTTTGAGGTGACAAATGGCAATCAGAATTATTTAGCAATCTGATAATTTGGAATATTAGACTTTTCAGATTATGCAGGCAACACATCATGAGTTTCATTTTATTTTGTTTTGGAGTTAATGAGTGCTTGCATGCAGGGTACTTATATCTAAAGTGATTTAAAACAGACAAAGACAAAAACTTCAAGTGCTAAGGAATAAGGTGGACCATGCAGCTGAAAGTTGTATTGAAAAAAGCCACACAAGAACAAAAGATAGAATAACAAGTTTCAGCTGTTTATTGAGTGTTTACTATGTACCATAAGTATGTGATTTGTATTAACTTATTTAATCCTCACAACAGCCCTATGGGAAGGGCACTACTGTCTTCACTTTACAGATGGGGCACTGAGGTTATGCAATGTGTCCAGAGTCATATAGCTAGAATGTGGCAAAGCCACAGTACCAAGCAGAGCCTGGCTTTATTTGGGTTGTACTATTACCGTAGCTTTAAATGCCAGGGTTATAATCTAGGAACCATCAAATGCCCCATTGAGAAACTGGGAAATATACAGGTTCAGCACATTTTTGGAGAAGCAATGTCTCCAGTCAAAGGAAGCTGATAGGCCAGGCGTGGTGGCTCACACCTGTAATCCCAGCACTTTGGCAGGCCGAGGCAGGCGGATCACGAGGTCAGGAGATTGAGACCATCCTGGCTAACACGGTGAAACCCTGTCTCTACTAAAAATACTAAAATTTAGCCAGGCGTGGTGGCGGGCGCCTGTAGTCCGAGCTACTCAGGAGGCTGAGGCAGGAGAATGGCGTGAACCTGGGAGGCGGAGCTTGCAGTGAGCCGAGATCATGCCACTGCACTCCAGCCTGGGGGACAGAGCGAGACTCCGTCTCAAAAAAAAAAAAAAAAAAAAGGAAGCTGATAATTTCCACAGATTCAGCATCTCTTAAATACCAACATTATCCTTGTAGCTGAAACTTACACAGATATTTACAAGTATCCAAGTAGGCAGTTATGAGTTTAGAGTTAGTCTGCAAAAGTATGCAGTATGAAAAAGAGTTCTTTTATTTCTCACCTGTCCTTTTAAAATAACTCCCATCAGAGTATCCATTTATATTAATAAAGTACACAGCCCAGCATGGGGCCAAACAGTTTGATTTCTATTTTAATTTTTTAAAGTTATTATTACAGAAAGGTTCACAGCCTTCTCTAATTGCGTCCAAAATTATAACCCATCCTTTTGTGTGGAGATGGCAATCTGCTTTGACTAGTAAACTATTCATATAATAACAGGCCCTTAGCAGCATATAAAAGACACTTAAAAAATTATAGACTAATAAGGGCAATTATCTCCTACAATATCACAGGTTGAATCTGATGCTGCTCTGATGACAAGAATAAGGGCATTTAATCTGTAAAACAAAACAAAACAAAACAAAACAGGGAGAGTTTTGTTGCTCCTGAAAATAAAAGAAACATTATCAGTTGTAAATGGGATAAATGTAACAACAACAAAAAGATTTGAATTATATAAATTCATCACTCACTAAAAAAGCAATACACACTATTCACTTTACATTTTTTCCTGATTATATCCATTTATGTATTGCCAACTTAAAAAAATAGAGCCCTGGCCTCACAGTTTGAAGACTTAACTATTATACCTGGCTCTATTAATAAGCTTTGTAAACTTGGTATATTTAGGCCTCGGTTTCTACATTTGCACAAAACAAAATAAGGTTAGAGTCTTCATGGTTGGATTTGAATGTTTTTGTCTTTCGCCTTTCTTTTCCTGAGTTCATTCTAAGTACCTACTATAGTTATGCACTGCGGAATAGAAGGTGAGGTTTGCCTCTGGAGTTTTGATCCAATGAATGCAAAGATTGTAACACCTACTCCTTCACAATGTCACCACAATCTAACAGACCTGCTGCAACCTGAGCTTAAGATTTAAAAATCATGATTAAAAAAAAAAAAACACTTTAAAATTCCCTGGAAGTTAAAAAGTAATTGCACACTTTAGACGTTTTTTTTTGTTGTTGTAGTTTTGTTTTTTTTTGAGACAGAGTCTCGCTCTGTCTCCCAGTCTGGAGTGCAGTGGCGCAATCTCGGCTTACTGCAAGCTCCACCTCCCAGGTTCACCCCATTCTCCTGCCTCAGCCTCCCAAGTAGCTGGAACTACAAGGGCCTGCCACCATGCCTGGCTAATTTTTTTTTGTATTTTTAGTAGATACGGGGCTTCACTGTGTTAGCCAGGATGGTCTCAATCTCCTGACCTTGTGATCCAGCCGCCTTGGCCTCCCAAAGTGCTGGGATTATAGGCGTGAGCCACCACCCCTGGCCTAGATGGTTTTATACGACTTCTGAAAGCTAGATTCCTATTAAGCCCTATTAATTAGATGCTAAGGGATACTTGTGAATATTATTTACAAAGTTGTTGCCAACATTCTTTTCAGCCTTTTGGAGGCCATAGCTGCAATATCTCTACTGGTCTCTGATTTTATCTTACAAAATTTATATGCTCTATAATTGAGTTAATTGAGTACTTGATTATAGAATCAGAGCTTTCTGATTCCCATTTATTATCTCTTATGTTTGGGGAAGATTCCTTGCTCTAAAGGATAACAATACATAAGTATCATTTATAATAAAGTTAAACTTTTTGAAAACATTTAACCATTGTATTTCTTAATTTTCTGAAATAAAATTTCCCACATCTCCCCAATTCATTAAGTCAAGGTCATCCACTGCTTGAAGAACAAGTATGATTGTGTCTAGAATAGTGGTTCTTAAAGTGAAGTCTCTGGGTCAGCAGCATCAGTATCACCTGGGAACTTGGTTAGAAATGCAAATTCTCAAACCCCACCCCAGACCTACTGAATAGGAAACTCCTGCTGGGGCCAAGGAATCCCTGGTTTCACAAATCTTCCAGGTGATTCTGATGTACACTTAAGTTTGAGAATACTGGTCTAGAACAAAGAAAATTATTGCTTAGCTTTGAGACTGAGTCTCAAAACTGGCTTTGTTATGTCTCTAGAAAGACATTGTATTGAAAATCAGGCTTTATTGAGTGGGAGAATTTCTAAACAGAAAAAACTTCTCTTTGCATATGTTGTGAAAATCTTACTGGTCTGCAGATAGTATTTTACTAAAAGCTACAGGGTAGAGAACATGTAGAATATGATATAGGTAGAGACCGTCACAGAAAGGAAGGGGAAGTGGTGAGTGCACAGCCCTAAGAGGCCTGAGAGGAAGAGGAGAGAAAGACGCACAAATGGCCTTGCATTTCCCCTTCATGGTGGGAGTACCTGGGAAAATGGGCAGAAGAAATCAAGCAAGAGATAATTTGCTTTCTTAGGAACACTCCATTATATCAAGTTTTTCTTTTTGATTCAAGAGCACAGTCCTGAAAATAGCCAGCCCTGAAAAGAAACTCCACATTTGCCCCTGGCACCATGTCCAACAGCGGAGCAGCAACGGCTATGGCATGTGCTTAAGATAGATTCAGGTTCTACGTGGTGTGAAGAAAGGAGCTGGAGTTCCAGGCTCCTCGGGTGGCTTGGCGGAAAGAACTTGTGAGTCAGAATAGGGCTGTGGCTTCATCAAGGAGGCCACAGAGTGAAAAGACTTCTCGAGGGCTTAGTAGTAAGGGGAACCAGTGTGAACTTCAACAGTGGGTGCTGGCATTATAACTTGGTAGCTAGTTGCTCTTTTGGACAAAGGCTTTTTGAATTGACTGAATATTTTCTATAAAGAGGCTGCTGTAAACCACTAGAGGCTGGTGGAATAGTCTCTTGAAAGCAAGATGAGCTACAGGAAATAAACAAAATTTTAGCTTTTGCACACTCCAATGTGTGACAGTTAAATGGAGATGTTTCTGATCATGCTACTTCCATCTATAAACTATTTTATCCACGATGTACGGAGAATAGCAAGACACAAGAAAAGGGAGAAAATCCAGTGTGTTGTTAGAACTTTCATTTCTATGCTACTTCTTGGAAACAAATTGTGCATTTTTATAGCTGCAATCATCTTTTTCAGGTCTCTTAGGTACCTAATAATTTGCCGATATGTTTGGATAATCAATGTCCACTCACTTGGAAGAGTCATTATAGGAAATGCTTGATACATAAGCATGCTCTCATGATCATCTCCTGATTTCTATTACTTTAATTCTTCAAGTTCCTTTGCTGCTTCTAGTCTACCCACTGACTCTATATATATTTCATTTTCATAATGATCATTTCACTGATAACATACCAATAATGAATCGAAATTCAAAAATGAAACAATAATTTCACTGATAACATACCAATCATAATCAAAATTAAATTGCACATAACACAATGTGATGTGATCTCATTATTACTTTGAGTTAGCCCCCTAGATTTCTGCTAAAACTCAGTATTCAGCGAGGCATCATCCCATCACAGCCCTATCTTAGATGCAGCTGGAAATAACTTCCTGCATGTGTGAGTGCCCTGCCTGTGTTCAATATTGTAAGGTGATGCATTCACAGAATGCCCAGCTGAGACCCAGATGCCTAAAATCCATGGGCCTGTGATATTACATTTGGCACAGTACACAATTCTATATTATTAGAAATGTCACACTTGTACCTTCCCCCAGTAATGGGATCTTAATGAAAATGGAAATGGTTTCTTTACTTCAAAATCAGAGATAACATATACTCAAATGAACTCGAGACATTCAATTGCTAGGGTACCCCTGGGTTTGCTTTCTATGTCTGACACTTCCGATGACAGTATCATAGATAAGACACAATAAATATTGTGGTATTTTTACGAATGCATGCAATCCTCTTGTGTTTTTCCAGGTATGCCCCACTGAACCTGATTTCTCATATTAGCTCTATTTTGATATTATTTTAGATAAAAAATGTATTTTGCATGCCACCTGAAACAACCCAAAAGGCATGGATATACATTCACAGAAATTGATAAAATCATGGGGTGACTTAGGCCCTACTCATTTATTAGTTTTTATCATTCTATAAAATATTAAAATTCTAAAAATATTGCCACTCTAACAGCAGGCAATGGAAGGATGTCTTTTCATTTCTATTCTAGGCCCTTAGTCTAGCCCTTAGCAATAGTAAATGCACAATGTATTTTTGTTGAATGAGGGAATGAGTTGGTAGATGAATGGATGAAGAAAGGAAGGAATAAAATGTAATAATTAAAATGGAGAATGGGAACAATAAAAACTTTGTCATGTTGGGGTTGGAAACAGGTATGAACAGGTCGCAGAATAGCAAAATATTGTAGGTGCTCACTAAATATTATTTAACTTAGAAAAAAGATAGAGAATAAATTATCAACTGACAATGGTTAGAAATGTTTCTAATTACTAATAGGAAAGTAATATATTGATGTCTTGGCAAAATGTGATTTGCCTTGTATGGAATTATTCTTAATAGGAATTGATTTAAAATGTTCAAAAATGCTTTGACATTAAAAGTTGTGTGGTCCTAGAAAAAGCATACTAACATAGCTCCAGGAAGAAATTATAGATATAGATAAGTCAATTGGGACTTAATCAATTTAATTGAAAAACAGGAAATCTGTGTTCCAGTCTGGGTTATAACCATAAGTGCATTTGTGACATTGGGTAAATCACATGATCTTTCTGGAGTTTAGATTTCTTCCCTGAAAAATGAGGAAGATTTTGATTCATGTTCCCTAAAACCCTGGAAGTTCTTTGGAAGGATGTCTGGAGCTATAGAAGCTCCACTTTTATGTTTTATAGATTTGGCTCCCAGGCAAGATTTGGTTGGAAGAAAGGGTAACTCTGGCTAAAAACACCCTGAGAACAGAATTGATCAGCCATATGGCTCTCCAGATTTTACTGATCTAAATATTCACATTGTAGATTATTTGAGAATCTTTTTTGAATCTTAACTTCAGGGTGATTTTCAAAATGCTGAATAAGTAGTAGGGCGTTAGCACAAGCAACTGGAAAAGAAGGTGAGGAACTAGTACAAACCGAATGGAGATTGTCTCTGCCCTAGTGAGGGCTTGGGTCTTCCAAAGGGAATAGGAATATGGCTTCTCTTTGTAATGGCATCCAGAATAGCTTTCACTATTGCTCCTGAGGGTGCTGATCTGTTCAAGATGCAACCCAAGGAAATTATCTGCCTGTCTGAATCATATTTGCCATTGTACTCCACATCCATAGATAAGATTCAGCTTGGAGTAGTGGAAAAAACATAATGTTGCTAATCACAAAACACTATGAGGTCAACTGTAGAAGTGAGATGAAATGAAATGTGTACGGATGCCCTTTGGAAAAAATGCTGCCTTTACATAAACAAGTGATAGTATTATATGAAATGCATGCTTACCTCATTGTTGCAGAAGCAGTAGATGGTCGCAACAAAGAAGCCCTAAAAAGGGAAGGAAAAATGCAGTTGAAGTTATTTTTGTGTGCATTATGTTGTTTAGTAAACAATATAATAGACTGCCCAGAGAAGGCCTGATGAAGAAAAAAAAAGCAAGAAAAAGAATTATCTACCATTCATAGTGCTGCACTACAAGAATATTCCCTTAGAAATATATTTTTCTTGTTAGGATTCCATCGTTTGGCTAAAAGGACAGCTCTAGTAAATCTAATTAATATTTTGCTCCCTTTAACATAGAGATTTATACCAGCATATGCTGATTATGGTGAATTTGAAAAAAAAAACTACACTTAGAAAATTTAAAAATAGAGACCTTGCAGAATTCAGTAGAGGGATCTTTTACAAGGACAAGTGTCATAGTGGGTGGCTGTGGGTCTGTGTCCTATGTTGTCATGGTGAACTAGTGCAGTACGGTACCCACCGCCAAGTTCATCGCTCAGATAAGGACATGGACTAAGAAACTGCCTGAGTCTTGGCCACTGCTTGAAGATTTCTTGTGCCTAAGTTTTGATTATGGCCAAAAGAACAGTTTGAACTATTCAAACGATCCCTAAACTTTCTTTCTAGCCCTATTAATTTTGACCTTCTCCTGACATTAAGCCTAATATAGAAAATAAAACTATTTTGAAATTTGTAATAGAGACAGCAAAACTCTGGCCTAAGAGACTGTGATAGAATTACTCCTGCCGAGAACTCCCACATCCTATCTTGCTATCCAAATACAGCATTATGCTTTCAATGGGGCTTTAGATCTGGGGAAAGGTGAATGGAACTAGGGCAGCCATTCTCCTATCCAGTGTGGCAGACACTGGACAGCCCAGGACAGCCCCTGAGAGCCCACTGCATTCTCTCTTACATGAGGAGGGGCCTGGATACAACTTCCCTTTATAGCACTGAACTGTCATGAATGGATTCCTAACATTCGCCTGACAAATGGAGAGTGATAGAGCAGGAGGCATGGACAACCTTGTGCAAATTTCTCATTACCCCAGAGCCAGCACTTACTTATAAAGGAAGATCTGACAATTTCTGTATCTGTGACCAAGAATAACATGCCTGGATGGGACCAGCTGAGGGCCCTGGGAATGACAGGAAAGCAGGCACAGAAAGAAACAGCAACAAAGAGCCTCAAAAAAACTGGTGTCCTTCAGAATTTTGGCTGGGCTTATTGAGTTGGAGGTTCAAATGTTATGACATTGAAGATCATGGGCTTGTCAGGCATGCGCAGTGGCTCACGCCTGTAATCCCAGGCCAAGGCAGGCAGAATACCTGAGGTCAGGAGTTTGATACCAGCCTGGTCAACATGGTGAAACCCCGTCTACTAAAAATACAAAAATTAGCTGGGCGTGGTAGCACACACCTGTAATCCCAGCTACTCAGGAGGCTGAGGTGGGAGAATTGCTTGAGCCTGGGAGACGGAGGTTGCAGTGAGCTGAGATCGTGCCACTGCGCTCCAGCCTGGTAGACAGAGTGAGACTCTGTCTCAAAAAAATAAAATAAGATAAAATAAAAAATAAATAAAATAATAATAATAAAAGATCATGGGCTTTAGAGTTAAAATCAGCTAGCTGAATAAGCACAGTAGTTGAATAAATACACCTTTGGCTTCCTTACCTGGAAATGAATCAGAGAGTGCATCACGTAATCATATATCTTCCCAAGCATCTTGTTGGAAGGTCTCCAGGGAAAGACGACAAACTGGATTCCCAGCAGGGGCACAAGGATCATGGTGGCCTTCACAGCCTTCAGGTACATGTGGGATTCCGCCTCATGGGTTTCCCTCATTTTGGTCACAAGCACCCGGACAATGTTGAGCAAAAAGAAGAAATTGACCTGCAGATATATGGTGTTATGAGCAAATCATACAGAAAAGTATCACTTAAGAATGCGCACTGTTCTCAATTCTTGTTTATCCAGTGTGAGCAACAAATGTTACCTATATAGAACATGAGAGTCTACCTGACAGGTAGCACAATTTGCTCAGCATTTCTAGGGCTCTAGAGAAGTGGTTTAATTTTATGTTCCCTCCAGCAGTATATAAAACAGTTCCAGTTGCTCATCACCCTTGCCAACGCTTGGTATGAACACTCTTTTTAATATGAGCCTTTCTACGGCGGGGGTGGTGGAGGGGTGTAGTATTACCTCATTCTTGTTTTAATCTGCATTTTCCTGATGATACATGAGCTGAACACTTTTTCATAAATTTATTTGTCTTTATTTGGAACATTGCAGATACGTTCTTGGACTCTAAGTTTTGTCTTTTCGGTCTTTAAATGTTGTCTTCATTTTAATGTAGTTGATTTATCAATCTCTTCCTTAAGTGCCTTTTGTATCCTGCTTTAGAAATCTTTCTGTATCTGAAGCTCATGAAGATACTCACATAGTGTGTCTTTTTTAGGGGACCTCTATTGTTTTGTCTTTCACATTTAAACCTACAGTTCACTAAAAACACATTTTTTTGTGTCTGGTTGTGGAAGGAATCAGAATTTACTTTTTCCCCACACATATGCAATTACTAAATACATGTTTGTATTTTTTCTGTATGTATATCTTATTGACCCTCTCCTTCCTCTGCCCAAAAGTGCTGCTGTCATAAATCAAGTGTCCATATTTGCACGGGCAGCTCTTTCAAAATGAGAAAAATCAACTATTAAGGTATAAATGATTCACGTTGTTAATTGCTGAATCTTTTCTTTTAGTTTTGAAATGCACTAATGTGCATTTCCTTTAGTCATGAAATTAATAAGAATTCCAAATATATCAATTTCTGTTAATTTATGGTCATTCACAGTGAAGTATGCATATACTCATCTCAGATACACATTTATAATTTGGATCCTAGAATCTGCATTTCCTTAAAAATTTCTAGGTAATTAAGGCAAGAAATATGTGTTTTAGAATTTTAAATATAGGAATAATTGCTAAAGTTTTTACTTCATTTTACTTCATTTATTATTTTATTAGGAGCTATTTCATAATCATGAATTTATGAGTAGCTATTATTATTTTTGTTATTTTTAACAGATAAAGATATGGAGCAGTACTAAGTTTTAATGACCTAGAGTTAGAGATTATCTTCCAAAAGTACCTGAAAGATTATTTAATCTAACCTTTTCCTTAAAAAAATCAGGGGACATTTTTAGGTTAATTGATTTATCTAAATTTTCAGAGCTGGTAGATGATAGAGCTAAGACATGAGGCCAAGGCTACTGAATCCTAGGTAAATAAGAACCGTAGCATCCTCAGTAAGAATCTGACATTTGGCTGGGAGTCCACTATTTATTACTAACTCATTAATTGAGCTTGTGTTGAATATTTGAATTTCTGGACCTTAAGTTCACAGAACCAAAGACTTTTAGAGCTCTGGAATGTCAAAGTTTTCGAAGATCCTAGATGTTCATAACACAAGCAAACTTCTTGCAGCCCCTTGGCCTCTCACCTTTACCTAGGAGAATCTAGTTATAAAAATCTTAAAATATGAGCTACACTGCTATTATAGTGTGAGTCTGTAATGAAAATGAGCTCATGATAAGCCCTACATGTGTAAGTAAAAGGCATTTTTTTGAAGAGTCTAAAATCAAATTGCTTTTTTTTACTATAGAATACCATCAAATTAGCTTTCTTTTGAAGTTATAAAACATATGATACATAGAACTATATACACAGAAATCTCAACTAAGAGATAATACTAATATTGCAGTAAAAAACTAATTCTCACCACAAGTGCCGCCATGACAGGTCCATGGATTATGTAAAGCAAATGGGTTTCCACACTCAGCCAGCAGCTGAAAAAGGGCAAGGGGACAATTAATACACAAATACATTTTATTTATGAATATGTTAACTTAAACATCACCATAATACTTACTTGTCATTGAAGTACACGGCCCTGGTAATAGCATGGATAGTGGTTGGCACCAGCGGGAACCCTACAAATGTGAAAAGTACAAATCACACTTGGTTTCTTGGTCATAACCTTTAAGTACAGCTGCATGGAAAACGGTAATGTACTTGCAAAAATACTGGCAAATTGAGTGCATCTGTCAAGATGTTCCCCTGATATTTTCACAAAAATCATCTTTGGTCAAGCCAGTCAAAATGCTCCCAGTTAGAACATCATGTGCTTCTGGAGAGTTTGGTTAAGAGCATCCAAATAATTAAAAGCCTTTTACAAATTGCTGAATGTAGTAGGTACACTATGACTATTATTACCATTGTTATGTTTATAATGATGACTATTAACTGAGACCAGAAAGCCTTCCATTGTAGGTGAACTGGGCTCTCTCATGGAGAGGAGCTGGGTCACCCCGGAGGGATGTGACCTGGGATGGTGTATGAAAGCAATAGTCTGATTGCTCCTAAAGCCTTAGCTGATGTTCACAATTCTTTCTTCTAGGCTTTTTGTTTTTCTGTCTGTTTATATCTCATGCAGTGATTCTGTTTCCTTTTAATATGAATACTTCAGAGAAGCCAGTACATTCCCTACCTTCTGTAGGTTCTGGCTAGAGAAACTTTATGAAGGCAGCTTACTGTACCTCCTTGACTAAACTCAAAGTGCTAGTAAAAAAAAAAACACTTTTTAATTTATAAACAGAAAAATAGACACAGTTATTGGAATACGTCCTTCTAGATTATAATTTTTTAAATCAATTTTTATTCTGTAGTATAACCTAAAGTTGTAATTTTCATTAAAAAAGAAAAAATAAGTCTTTTTACTCAGATGTACAACAATAGAATATTGTTTGATTTGATTGGGACATCTGTAGAAAGAGGTTTTGTTATTGTCATCAGATTAAGAAATGTGTCTTAGGAAAGAATTAAATCAATGCATTTTTATTTTCTGTGAGTTATATACAAAAAGGGGTCTCAAAATATTGAATTTTCACCTAAGAACAACCTCAGCTTTTAAACCCAGGAAGCATATATTCAATAGGACCATAGATTTAATGTTTGGCCTGAAATAATTTTGAGTTTGCTTACACAAAACATGATTGTGTTATTCGCAGCAGTTCTAACATATCATTTTCCCACTTGGGCTCAGAAAGAGAAACAAAGTCTCTGGATTTATTTTGAGATGCATATTTTAGAATTAGAGAGAAAGAGAGGTATATGGAAAACTGAATCCCACCTCATCATTTTGTAGAAAGGAAAGTGCTTTCTACTTCATCTGGAGACGAGTATAGACCCCATACCTTTTAACACCCAGGGCTCTTTGCCTTCTTCTAGCTATGATGCCTCCTTTGAGGTAGTTTGCTTTTTCTGTTTTTTTTTTTTTTTTCTTTTTTCTTTCTCTTCTCCCCAAGGTCCCAAGATCCATAACAACCCATTCCTCCCACCAAAGATGATGAGATTCAGAATAATCCTGTCTGTGTAGGATTCATTTTTTTAGAGGGATTTAATAAATTCTATTTGTTCAATATAGAAATCCATGGGGGAAATTTCCTTCCTTTGATTTCTAACAAGGGGAAAACCAGCAAGGCAAGGCAAAGAAATAGCCTGGACAGGGCTGCAAAATAAGTGATCTTCCTGAGAACTAAACTTCAGTATTTGAAGTTACTTCAATTGGAGAGACGTCGACTACTAAGTGGTGCCATGCAGACTTGGAAGGGAGTAACTACTGAAAGAACCATTCTTTGATTTTCTGTTGGGGATAATTTCACCACCAGATACTTGTTCACCCAGTGGCTGATGTTTACAATGTCTCTTATAATTCTTTGAGATTGGTTTCAAATCCTAGAACTGGTAACATTATTCACAGCTGAATTAAATGAATGGGCTTTACATCATCTGCAAACAAATTAGGTGCTATAATACAACTGGGCTTTTTTTAGGCCATATTTTCTGCAGTCTAACTTTCAAGAATCTTTTAAAAGTATGTAGGTTTTGCTTTTTTTCTGGCATTGTAAAATTTAGGACCTATCATACTGTCTTCATGTGAAAAAATTTTCAAAGGACAATAAAATATTATCCAGAAGAGACTTATTCTCTTGCTCCATTAAACTTTATAAAGTTTCTGTGAAACTATTTTTTCTTGAGAAATTAATTGGTATTAGTTTCACCCATTTTCCTCCCATCCAAAGATAATGCTTGCTTAAAGTTCTAAGAAAGGAGCGGCCACTTTAAAATGTGTCAATTTTGTTCTCAGAGTTCAGATTTGGCAATGTGATTTTTCAGTGGTAATGAGTTTGGTGGAATTTTGGGGTGTGTGTGTGCGCACATGTAGAAAGATAGTCTTATCTTTGGCATGCTAAAAACATTACATTTTAGAACTATTTGGTTGACTATCTTTCCAAAAGTCCATCTACAGAAGTGCAAATCCCTCTAATTCTTTTTTTAATTTAAATTTTTATATTATTGTGGCAAGAACAATTAACATCAGGTCTGCACTCTAAACAGATTTTTAAGTGCATAGTACAAAATTGTTACCTATAGGCACAATGTTGTACAGCAGATACCTAAAATTTACTCATCTTGCATTACTTAATCTGTATAACCATTGATTAGCAACTCCCCATTCTGTGCTTACCTTACTAAGTGTAATGCTCTTTGGGATTCTACTTGAATCATTCGAATGAAGTTTTAAATGGTTGTTGATTACAGAAGCTTAAGGTATCACATAAACAATTTACTTATTATCATTCCCTTTGTTTTTGATACAGCTGAGCAGCTTGTTCCTTTTTTCCTTTGAATTGTTTATGTGTTTTAAGCAGATATCTTCACTGAGCTGTCTATGATGATGCCAAAAAGTTTTATAACTAATTCACAATGCATCAGTATACTCCAAAAGCTGCATAAATTTTTCCTTCCAGGGTGCCCTTGTCTCTGCTGAATGTCACAGACAAGAATATATTTACAGCCTTTTTTTCCCATGAAAAATTTTCTGAGTATGACAGATAGATGTTTTGAACAATCAAAACTGGTAAAAGAAATATACCACAGATTTTACTTCAAAGGAAATAAATCTGGCAGAAAGTATGTGTGTGTTTGCGTGTGTGTTTGGGGTGGAATGTTATTTTCAGGTCTTTGACTGTAAGGCATTTGATCAGCACCAATTATTATGATTGTGATGATCAGAATTGCCACTGGAGTGATTAAATTGTATCCAGTCTATTCTTGGCATGACCAGATTTGGAAATCTAGAAATTGTTGAGAGGGGGTACATATGGATAAGAAGGCCAGGGAAAGGAAAGATTAGTCTCTGTGGAAGGCTGGGGCTAAAAGTGAAAAAAAAATAGTAAAAGACCATTTTGAGTAAATTTTGACCTGTTTTAGGACAGGAAAGAGCAGGAGAACCTGTTACCTGATGTGGAACCAGCAGGATAGTGATAGCCTGATTTCTAACCTCACTGGATGGTTAAGGAAACAGGGTGCAGCTGCTGCTCTCCTTATAAGGGAGCAGCCATGCAGATGAGGTGATCTGGTGCATATCCTAGACAGCCTGTACAGTTCACAAAGACCCCTTTCTCAGTCCTTTGCTGGAGGGTCCACAATCCCTAGACATGTTCACACTATGTGACAACATCCCCCTCAATTTTCTTGGCCACAATTTATTGAATCAGGGTAGGCTACCTGCCTTCAGTTGGATCAATCAGATTTTCTTGTCGTGCTATTCAGAATTGGAACTTAAAGATGGGCATTTAGTTTCTGTGAGTGCCTGGAACAGAAACATGTGTACTCAGGAAACTTTGGGGCAGGATGTATTTACTATGAAAACTGGAGGGAACAGAGACCCTGTGGTCTATGGTCTGTAAAGAAAGAGAAGGGTAAAAACAAATACCCAGAGGAAAAACAAAGACAAAAGGCAGAGGGAGAGAGCTCCTGGCTTATCTGGTCCCAGGCTACAGCCTTTTTAGTTGCCTGGCTGTATTTCTGCCCTTGGATTCTATGAGATACACTAGGTTCTGACAACTTCTCTGTATTTGCTTAAGTTAGAACATCTTACTCTGTTGCTTGCAACCAAATAATTGTATCATCATCAGTTCAATTTTGAGGCATCCCGCCTATCTGCCCCATTGACCCACTATTATCGGATTATCCCATTGGGCTTGGACAATGCATTTGTTTAAAACCATGTACTCCTGTTATGTAAGGGTGTTATGGAAACCAGTATGGCATAACACCAGCCCCTTTCTGCAGTTTACAGACTGCAGGAAAGACTCTAGGCTGCTTATATGACTTCCCAAGAACATTTCTATAAAGTTGGCGACAATGCCTGTTTGGCAGGGCCTTAAATACAAAAGGTGATGTTTTAAAAAAATCCTTTGAATTATCCTCCCTCCTCACTACACCTCTCCTCTCTTACCAGTATTTGTAGGGGCTCCCTAGCCTGCTGCATCAAAGGGCAAGCTTAGTTGAAGGCCATCCGCAGCCTCTGCTCTCAGAGTTGCAGTCACCCATCATGTGGGGTGGATGTGGTGAGAGAAGCCTTTGGCTCTATAGTCAGTGAGGGACGGCCCGCGAGTTCCTCCTCTGGTATGGAAGTTTCAAGGTAAGGCCGAAACTTTTTTTTTTTTGATAAGGCAGCATGTGTTTTTATCGCAGCATTTATTTTCTTTCATTGCCTCACCTTCTGTTCAGTTCCCTTTCACCAGGGGGAGCTGGACTTTTAGCAGCCCTGGGGGAAAGGGAGCAATTCTAGAGCATCCCCGAAGGACTTCAGCACCCTGCCTTAGTTTGTACAGAAGCAGCCACAGCTTAAACAATCCAGCCCTAAGCTTTCCCGAGCCAATGCCATGTGCCATGTCACACAGGCTCTACTTGGAAGCCCAGGTGGTTATATTTGCCTGTCAGCTGGACTCCACTTCCTGAGCTTTCACTGGAGGAATCCTGCTAATGGATTGACAGGAAGAAATGTTCTTGAGGAAGGAAAATGAAGCCAGGGTAGGGGAGTTACATAATTCAAAATGTGAAATTCTCCTTTGCTCTACAAACATGTGATGAATAAAGCAGAAGGAGGCCTAATCAGATCTTCTCTCAATCAGGGCACGTTTTGTGTCCATCATTAGCTAGGTTTGTTCCCTGAAGTTACCCTTTGGAAGTCACCCTTATCTTCCTTCTCTGTGCAGGCCCTCATGTTCAGCACAGTTGGATTGAGATTGTTAAACGGCTTCTACAGGTGTTTTGGAGACTGAACTCCCGCCAGTACCTGTGTTCCATCATTCGTTGAAGGACCTGGGACTTGACTCTATTCTCTGAGACCAAGACTATAAGAAGACTGAAAGCATACAGACAGAGGTGAAAGTGACTCAAAACTTAGCTGCAGAAAATACATACCCCAGCCCAAGAGATAATACCACCGCAAGCGTTGCTTCTCAGTAAACACAGCCACGACAATGAGTGTATGAAGATAGATCCCTTCACAGAGCATCCAGAAATAGTTGCAGGCCATCATGTACTGGTGGAAAAAATGCAAAATCTTGCAGCTCACCTGTCAGAAAGAAAGGAAGATACTCAGAGAAAGACACAGGTAAAGATCTGCCAGTGAGCACACAGCAAATGTGAAAAGAAGCCAAAGTATCTGCATTCAGCTTGCAAGGCAGTTTTGTAAACATGTGCCACCTGCTATACCCACAAATCAGAGTGAATGCACAGATCACTGCTATTACATGTAAATAGTCCACAAAACATTCTTCCTTGTTACAGTCTGGGGACTTACACAGATGGGTTCGTTTTCCTGCAATTTGTCAGACTCATAATCTTAGGTACCATCTAAGAATTTGATGCATGACTATTATGGCCCCTTTTCTATGGCCAATGAAGCAAATAACCCAGATATTTTTAATGCTGCTCCTGAAATTCACTGATTTGTTGATGATGTTCCTTTAGCAGTAAAGAGGAGAGAGTCAGGTGATAAATTTCATGTATAAACCCAGGAGATATGCTGAGCCTAGCTGCTGTTTATGCTTTTGTTTTCATATGGGAGCCTTGGTTTGTATATTGGGATCAAGCACTCTCTGGGCACAGAGATTATGATGACATCCTTGCTGAGAACTCAATGCAGATGAGGAGCCACACCCTTGGAAGAGTCAGATTAATATTGTTGTCTGTATAGAACTAACCATTGCTTGTACTGCATAATGGAATACTTTTATTTACTGGTCACTCCTGAAATAGGATTTTTCATCTTGGTACATTAGCATTTTGGAGTAGATTTTTTTGGTTGTTGTGGGGGCTGCCTTGTATATTGTTGGGAGTTTAGCAGTATAACTAATTTCTATCCACTAGATGTTAGTAGCATCTCCCACACACTCTTGACAATCAAAAATGTCTCCAGATGTTGCCCAGTCTCCTCTGGGGAGCAGAATGTCCCCAGTTGAGGATGCCTGACTGAGGGTACTTAGCTGTGCTTATGTTTTAACAACAATAACAACAACAATAATGACAACAGAATTTAGCATTCAAAATCTTAGGTATTAGGGAGTGGTTATTTGCATTACTATTATTTTACCAAATACTCTGTTTTACATTATGTTGCTTCTTACTTTATTTTGAATTTGACTGCATTTTAGGCCTTTTCCTTAAAAAGCAAGATAGCCATGAAGTGACTTTCAGTACTGACTGTAGCAACCTTTTCTGAACCATACATTTTATTTAATGCATAAGAGTAGTGATTCGTTTACTCAGAACCTGTTGTGCTGAGCCAACAGATATTCTATTGTGTTTCCTTTTCTTTCAAGGTTTATTGAACATAGGGAAAAGCCCCCTGGGCCCAGGAGAAGGCAGATATGGCATTGTCAGAGGTAGAATCAACCTCTGATTCTGACCAAAGTGGTACAGTGTTGCAGACAATTAAAAACACCAGGTAATCTAAAAGTAATTTATATTTGGCTCAGAAAAGCACTGGCTTCCCTCCTCCCCATCTGATTACCTTCCTAACTGGGATTATTTGATTTAATATAATGTTAGTTTTGTATTTTCTAAGCAAGTACTTGCTATATTTACATAACACCCAAGTATATAAATAAAATGTGAAATTCAGTTGTTACTTTGGATTCATTTGGAAGACTATTCTTATTTAAAAGCCCTATTCTTTTTGGATCCAGAAATTAAGCGTATGTTTTGGAGGCTGTCACTTGGGAAGAAGCAGATGGGAAGAGAACAAAGATGATGGTCATATGCCTTTGTCACCCAGAGCAATTTTGGCTTCAAGTTTTTTTTTTTTTTTTTTTTTTTTTTTTTTTTTTTTTTTTTTTTTTTTTTTTTTTTTTTTTTTTTTTTTTTTTTTTTTTTTTTTTTTTTTTTTTTTTTTATATACAGTTAATTATTGTTATTTTCAGTGGTTATGGTCTATAAACTTGCTTCAAAAACTGAAATAGCAAATACTGAGCCATTACTCCTAGGGGAAACACATGGTTAGGTTCCTGTAAGCCTCTGGTCACAAACATTTTCACCCAGCAATCGATAGCTAACTTTGTTTTATGTGTTTTGTTTAAAGACACTTTATTTAACATTTGTTGCTGCTTCATTCACACCGAACTCTCAGCCAATAGCACCATTACTTCTACCTGAAGAAAACTTCTCCAACACACACATATTCTCTGTAAGCCACATCACAGCTTTCTTGTACTTAGGAACATCATACGGCACTTCAGTACTATGCTTGAGGGGTTATTTAAAACAACAAAATCACCAACCAATTTACAAATTCATAAAAATGTAAAAATTGTGGCACTAAATAGACCACAAAAAGGACATTTGTTCGTAGTATGAGAACTGAAACAGGAAGACACAGAGAGCATTGCCTTGTTTAACCTCAGCTGGGAGCTGCACATCAGATGGCTCCAATTTCTGGACATTGTGTGAATGTCTGTGAATGATAGTGAATCTGCTAGGAGTATTGATTTGGGAGTTACAAATAATTTATAGGAAAAGACAAATTTGCAAAGATGGAATTCATGAATAAAAATGAGAATTGACCATATTTGGGTTTGATGTAAGATATTGCTTGGAGGCTAAAGGCCTCAAAAGCTCATACAAATTTTAAAAATCACCAGTCTATTCATTTTTAAAATAAACACCTCATGAAAATAATTAGAAATATCTAGGTGATCAAGCTGACTATTAGAATTTTTCACAAAAATAGTTTAGCACTTAGATCAGTGTTTCATAACTAAGGTGGTTTATCAGTGTCACCTGATAATTTTTTAAGAAATACACAGAAGCATACTTCATCTCTCTTTTTGTTTTCAAACTATTTTTCAGAATTTCTAATTTAGGCCCCTGGTTAAGAATCCTGTGCCCAAGATATTCAAGGTAATTCAGTTGCGTTGAACAAACATTTATGGAACACCTGCTATGAGCCAGGAACTAAGCTAGCTCTGGGAGTATCAACATGCATAAGATATTGTCATATAGCCCCTGACTTAATTATAACCTTTCCATCAAGGGTGGAGTAAACCAGGCATTAAACAAAATGATGGGGCCTCTTGATTAGGGTTAGTCCTTACCTCCATTCTGAGATGGTTTCTTAATTAGCAGCATGGGGTATTAAGGAAGTCACTCAGATCAGATCAAATAAGCTAAGCAACTTTCCACTAGCTTTCTAAAGATAAGTCACACCAGTGTAATTTTCTTTAAAGTAGTATGATCTCCCAAATTGCAAGACAAAAATCTGCACTCAAATAATATAAATGCATCACTCCCAAGTAAAACAAGAAATACTTGAAGCCAAAAATAGATAAAATTTGTGGGTTATACTCTATTTTATTTTCTTCATTAATATAAAAAGAGATAATTGCCACTGTGAATGATATGTAAGTAAAAGCCATACTATCCACTTTGGCTTCAATGAGTCATATCACTGTTCAGTGCCCTTACTACCAGTTCATGTTTTAATAAAACATACAGTTTGTTGAGCAGTATGTAACTTTCAAGTGGAAGGGATCCTTCAGTTTTTTAATTGGGTACACTATTTAATCTATCTTTTCCACAAAATGCCCCAAAGGGCGTTTATAATAATTTGATTAAAAATGGAATCAGAATTATAGAACACAGGTTTTCCTTAGTCTAATAAATCAAGTCAACCTCAGAATTTTATAGAAGACAGATGTTCAGTAGTTAATTTATTTCCTATTATATTTTTCAAGGACACTTAAGAAAATTCCTCTAATCTACATAACATAGGAAATCTTATGTGGCAATATGTTCAAGAACCATCGATGAGGGGGCAAAGAGTGACTCCAAATGTAAACTGCTTTGGAATTTTTGTTTTTTTAGAAAAGACCAACCTTATAATAGGTAATCAATGTTTTGAGGTGTTTTTCTGTTGTGGTGGGGGTAGAGAAAGACCTTAAGTATGAGAAATAGAAAGGAGACCAAAGCTGATCTGTGGAAACAACGAAAAGCAATGATCATGGCCTATGTCCCACTTTTAAGCAATTGAAAATCCACCATGAACTATTCTTGGCATCATTTGCACTACAGGCCTATTACCACGTACAGTAGGGAGCTAAGGAATACTATCTTGCCTTTCAGAATGCCTTCCATTATCTTCAGAATGCCTGACATGCCATATGGTTTCATTTCTTTAGCTTAAAGCTGTTTTCCTTATTAAAATGCCGATACCTCAGGGAGGGATTACACACACATTTTGTCCTACCACTCTTCGAAAATATAGAGTAGGAAAATTGAGGGGCTGGGGGATCACAGAGAATGCAGATTTGGAATGTGGTTTATCAAATATTTATTGAGCTTATACTGTATTGCAGGCAGTAGGGTAGAAGATCCAAAGTTGTCAAACGGAGTCCCTACTCCTAAGAAACTTACAGTCTTCGCAGGTTCACAAACAGAAGACCCAGGGAAGTGTTGCCAAAAGTAAGCGCTCTGAAAATTTTGGCAAGGGCCAAGCCTGTGCATATTTCATTTTCAGGGTTTACTTAATTCTCATGATACATTTAGTGCGCACAAAAATTCTTAGCTTTCACAAAAAAAAGCTACTGCAATTTCTCCCTCTCATTGGTAAAACTGGGGTATTAGATTCAACTTCTGTGTTGATTTCATATGGTTAGGTATAATAACACATTAAGGAAAATTTTGTGAGATGTTTTAGTTTTGTTTTGCTGTAAAACAAATTTGGCAAAGGAGAATTAAAAATAACAGCCATATGTTCCCTATATTCTGCCAGGATTTGATTAAAATGCATACTTTAGATAAGCTCTTTTGGTTTTTCAAAACAGTGGCTAAGTTTGATGCAGTAACTGTGCTTGCATTTTTATGTCCAATCCTGGGCTAGGGCTGCAAAAATAAAGTTCAATGCTTGCAATCAAAGAAGTTACCTTCCGGTGGGGAGACAGATACATAAACAAATAAGTGACACTATGTACACTGATTTCTAAAAAAGGTAATTTTTGTAGCCTACTTTAAGACAGTTAAAAATTCTCTTCTCAGTTAAGTCAGAGGAGAAAAAATGGATCAGACTAGTGGGGCTTGTGTTATTAATATTAAATAATCTACCCAGTTTGTGTGAAAATTTACAAGGAACAGATTAGCAGATTCTGCCAAAGTCAAACACATTCTACTCTTCTTCCAACTTTTCTATTTTTGGCGGGCTACAATACAGGCCACTTTACAGTAAAAGAGGTGGCTGACTGTTAATTTACTTTTCAAATTCACATGGACAAAACTGAGGCAAAATGAAGAGCCTGAAGAGTATCTTCTCTGTTTCTTTAGTTATTAGAGGGCCAAATAAATATGTTTGGAAACTTACAGCAAACAACTAAAACCACATCCCCCACTATACAAACATATTAATAAATAAAATATTTAAAAATTATTTTGAAATGGTCTAAATAGTACCAGCTCCACAATACTTTGCACTGAATCAAAGCTGCCAATTTTATTTCTGCCAAGTTTTGTTTCAAAACAGAAATAAACTTTGCTATATGTTCAGCATGATCTCTAATGATTAAAGATAATTATTTACATTTCCCTGAAGCTTCTAAAAATGTTTTCTTATCAGTTTGCTTTAGCACAGAGGGAAGAGTGTGAAGTGATGTTTACTTCAGCAGGTGAAGAAGAATCAATAAGTCAATTTCTAAATATTTTACCTGAAGGAAAAGACATTTTAAGAGAGACTGAATGATAAAGATTTGTGGTCTACATTGGTTAAATTGGCCAGGTTAAATTTTTTTATTAAGTTTTATTTAATGTATATCTAGATTACATATTGAGTGAATGTGTAATTGCTGTTAAATATGTTTCTACCTGATTCATCATCTTTATGTCTCTGCTGCCTCTTCCATCTCCACCCTCAGGACTTAAACCCAATAATATTTATATAGAAAGTGAGCAGCAGTTGCTTATTAAATCAAAATGAATATGGCTTTGGGTAGTGTTTATAGTGTTGTTCGATTGAAAATATTTTAACTCCTAATTCAATATTATTTTATCAAGTATCCAAACAAGAGCTGCTTATCTATGATCTGACAAATAAATTCCAGGGAGCTTTTTACCTAACAGCATTACAATTCTTACAAATGTCTGCAAAGATCAGTACATATCTGCAGGGGTCAGGCTGCTGACATCAATAGAAAACTTACAATGCTGGGTGAATTCCTGTGGGGACATCTTAAATTTTTGTCAAGTTTTTCTAGGTTTCCAGTGTGGGTTCTTTAGAGGATGGCAGTCCCTAAGTTCTGCTATACCCTGTCATTTATCCCCTGCAGTCTTGGTCGAACAGGTGTTCCCCTTTGCACTATGGTCTTCAGACTGGGCATGTGTATGTGCCTTTGGGTATAAGCAAAGGCTGCCCAAGGGGCATGTGAATATTCCATGGCCATTTGCACCATTTTGTAGCATTCTTTAAGCTATCCTTTTCCATCTATCCTTTCACCTTACAACATAAAAATGAACACTTTTCGTCTGGAACAAAGTTTACTGTGGTTCATTACTCAACTGTTAAACAATTTCCAAATGTCAAACAAGGGACAATGGAAAAACCTCCTTTCAAGATTAGTAAAGGTGCCATAATCCTACCTTGAGATATTCTGTTTTCTCTGTCAGACCTCTTAAAGTAAATAAATTTGATATGGGGTATTCTAGCTTGTTGGAATGTTCTATGAAGGGTATAGCTGATGGATCATCTTTTCATTCATACACTAAAAAATACATATTGAACAAGTATGATGTGCTCATGGACTCCTTCACATTCACATGGTTATGTGGTCAGTGAAAGACTAACATAAGTAGACACACAGAATCTGAGGCCCCTCTTCTCTGACTCTTTTCTTTTTGAGATTTATTTCCTTCACTTTTGGGGAGCTGTAGTTGCCCTAAATTCTGTCTTGTATTATTAAAGTCAGTAAAATTGAGGGTTTTCTATCAGAGTTTTACCTGTCCTGGAAAGGGATAAAATCAAGGGAACTTTACTCACAACTATCTCCATTTTAAAGTCTCATCTTCTTTCTAGCATCTCCCTGTCTTGGTCTCTCTCCAGGGTCTTCAGATAATTTCTTTTTATATTTTGTTCAGGGTTTGTAGTTGTTCTCTGTGAGAGGTTTTTGCCAGACAGGAGCTACTCAGCTATCACCCTTATTTTTGATCAATTTTAGATAATGAACCACTGTAATATATACTCTGTAACATCACATGAAAATTCTGGTAGTAGGATAATCATATGGGAAACTTTAAATAAAACAATTTTCTTCAAAAAGTGGTCTTATATGATTCAGATATTGCAGGATATGTAGCTCAATAACAGTCCATCTACATTTCAGGAGTAATCTTTTTCCCCGAATTTATCTATTTAGTTGTAATACTTTTTTTTTTTTGAGACACTTCCTGCCTTCATGATTTGTAGTTTATGTTAATGCCTTTCTGGTCTTGAGATAATCCTCAAATAAAATATTTAAAAATATAGTTGCCTGTAAATATTGTAGTTAAATTTTGATAGTATACTTGCTTTCACTTCGTAACAATAGTTCACATTTTTAAATTATTTACACTGCATGCAAATCATCCAGAACTTTTCAAAACCCTTGAACTTATTACTTGTAAAATCCATTAGCAGTTTTTCTCATAAAGAAGAGATGCAAGGCTTATTTATCAGCCAAATTCAATTACATGTGACACTAAGAAGGATGCTCATCATTGAAGTCCTATTTATGTATGCAATTGAATATTTTTTCTGCAATGACCATCTTTACATGGGACTCATTTAAAAGCATGTCCTTTTCTGCTCCCCTTATCATTTCAATTAAAAGAAAATAAGTTTTGTCTGAATCAAATATACTCAGAGTCCCTTCTCTCCACCCCTCCATCCCAAACTGTATTTCCTCAGAAAAAGAGCAATTACAGAGAAAACAAACAAACAAACAAACAAATGACGGAAAGGGTCCCACTTCATGGGGTCATTACATAAGTTTCGTTTTTCACCAGTCAGCATTTGTCCATGAGAAAGAATTTGAGATTCTGATTCAGAAGGTGTGGTGTGGGGCTTGAGAGTCTGCATTTCTCATTTATTTATTTAAGCATAATAATCTTTTAATTTTATTTTTTAGTTTTTTAAATTTATCCCTTTATTATAGATACAGAAGATACATATACACCATGGAATACCATGCAGACATAAGAAAGAATGAGATCATATCCTTTGCAGCAATATAAATGCATCTGGAGGCCATTATCTTAAATTAATTAATGCAAGAACAGGAAAACATGTATCACATGTTCTCTTTTACAAGTGAGAGTTAAACATTGATCACACAAGGACATAAACATGGAAACAACAGGGACTGGGGACTACTAGAGGCAAGAGGGAGAGAGGAGTGTATGTGTTGAAAAACCAGTTATTGGGTACTATGCTCACTGCCTGAGTGACAGGACCCGTACCCCAAACCTCAACTCCACACAAGATGCCCATGTAAAAGCCTACATGAGATTCTGCATCTCTAACCGACGCCCAGGTGATGCTGATGCAGACCACATCTTGGAAGAATTTAGGGTTCAGAGAGAGTCTCCTCAGTACTTGTTGCAGTGAATTTACTGCAACTCCTGTTGTAAACTCCTGTTGCAGTAAACTCACAACCCAATGAGAAACATCCTGACTTTGATTCACATATATTTTAAAAGCTCATAAGGAGGAATTACAGACCTTTTTGTCAAAATGCCAGTTCAATTGATAAACTAAGGGACAAAAAGAAAACCTGGAAAACTGTCAACCTGCACAGTCTTTAAAGCCAGCTGAATGAAGTAGAAACTTCATCAGAAAGTCTAGCAGTAAGCAGCTTTGTAGGAAAACGCTGCAATCTTTCTCCAGAGGAATTTAAGGATGTAACATTTTCAATTAAAAGTGAGTCTGTTAAGCAATCTTGAGATGATTCCTGATAAAGCCTCGGAGAAAATGAGTTTGAGTTTGTGGAACTGTGTCGTTGTGATTTGGTGTGTTTAGGAAAAGAATTAAAAACAAACACTGGAGAAAAAAGTCTCATCTGAGATAAATACAGCAGGAGATGATCCTGAAATTGGCAAAGGAAGCACTTTGGAAGTATTAAGAAGACAATGCCAGGGCAAACAGAAGGGTAGGCTATACACAATTCTGATTAAAAAACAAAACAACAACAACAACAAAGAAATGTGATCGGGGAATAAAAGTTAACCACTTAGTACTCGCAGGGTTTTTTCTCTATACAGTATAGTGAGAGTCTTGTATCACTCTTCATTAGGGATTCTCAAGTCACCATTGATTTAGCTGTATATTTTCAGACCACAGCCCTTCAGGTTATTTGTTATTTACAAGCCTCTACATATGTGTATTCTACTTTTATACTTAGTCCCTTTTAGATTTAAGCAGTGTTTTACAAATGCTCTGAGTTTCACACCTCCTGCGCTGTATCACACAAAAATGAACAAGGTGCCACAGTTAGTAATTGACAGGTGATAAAGCCCTAATGATAAAGCTAACAACGATAATACAAATAATGATAGCTGATTTTTGAGAGTTGTGTGCCAGATGATGTTTTGTGGACTTTAGGCATATTGGCTTTTCACAGACAGCTTTATGAGAAAGGTACTACTATGATCTCCATTTTACACATTAGGAAAGCAAGGCACGGTGAGGTTAAGTAACTTACTCAATATTAAAGATTAATCTGTTAAGTAGAAGAGCGAGGATTTAGATCCTGAAGTTCAGCAAGAACAATGATGTAATTTGGAGTAATCCAGCTAAGCACAACAAATATCAAATCAAGTGTCACTTCACAACTTTCCAGCAATGATCCAACATACCCTAATGGAGTGTGCAAAACCTCTACCATCTCAATTGGAAGTTCTTTGACAATAAAAACAAATATATAACAAATTCTGCACTAAATTCATGGCAGCCTTCTCAAAGCAGGGGAAGCTAACTGCAAATTTTGAGATGAAGACTTGCTATGTAAAATATGTCACAAGATACCATTTGTGAGTCACTGATTTCATGTGTAGAGGTACCACCAAGACTGGCCAAATAAAAGAAACTGGAGATTGGGTATATGTTTATATCCACTTTAGGAAGAGATTGTCCTTCAAATCTGTATGAGAAAGCATCCAATTATAAATAATAACTTTAAAAAGGAATAAAGAAATCCTCCATACTTTTCTGCACCATGTGACCTTGGTTAAAAGATCATTTATTGGTTTTGACATGTAAGTAAAGTGAAGTAGCATAAATGACCAGGGTAGGATACTTCATTCCATTACCACATCTTGGCATTACTCTCTCTGCATTGTCCTTCAAATGCATCATACGCTTTCGTTCCCAATCTAGTTTTTTCCATAAGTTACTGAAATAGATCATTTCAATCTGGTTTTATTTACCATTGACCTCTCATCTCAAAAACTCTGCTATCTCGGTTACCTCTCTCACATTTATATACTCTCCCTTGCACCAGCATCCCTTGGGCTGGGCAGGAGTCCAGATTCCACCCTGGGTTTTGTCTTCTCTAGTGTCTTGGCTCTGAGCATGCATTCTAAGCTAATCTTCCTGTGCCTACCTAAGAAGAAGCTCTGACATAGCCTGGTGGCTCAATCGTTCTGAAAAAATAAAGGTTAGAAGACATTCATGTTGCTTTCCAGAACTTGGAACTCATTTGACTTTACTTATATAAGAGGCTATAGAAAATAGGACTCGATTGTTTCAGTTTCTGAGGTGCAAAGTGCTCAGGTTTCCAGTAAAAACTAATCTCTCTGCATTGTGCCTTTCAGACCCAGATACAAAAATTAGAGAGAAATTTATTTCTAAGAAATGACAAGTATCCTGCTAGCTTCCTTTAGATGCAGCAAGAACAATGCTTTTAATTCTGCCTCCTGACTTTCTACATGAAGATCATCGAATGAGCAGATAGAACAAAAAAATAAAATAACATTTCAGATATTATGGAAATGTGAAGCTCAAATGACACAAATAACAATGGGCAATTTTCACATCACTCAATAAACTGAGGATGTATTCAGCCCTTCTTTATGCCATGAGTTATTTTGAGTTTAACTTTTTAAAAAAAAAGAACGTGGAAGGAATAAGATTCTCACCCTTGGTCGTTCAGGAGATAATATAACTTTCCAAAAACTACCCAGGGAAGAAACTACTTTAATGGGAAAATGACCACAAATCCACAGGGATTCTCCACTGACAGTGAGGACAGGGTATTGTGTGTGTGTGTGTGTGTGTGTGTATGTTTTCCTTACCCTCAACAAAATAATAACAACAACAACAAAAAAAGACGCATAGAAATAGCGTGACAACATTTGGGATAAGGCAGCCTTCCTCTTCAAAAAATAACTTTTTAATATATTCCCATGGGCATTGGTGAGGAAAATCATTGCTGATTCAGTGACCCTGAATTGTTCCAAAATG
Organism: Nomascus leucogenys; assembly: GCF_006542625.1. Lineage (NCBI taxonomy): Eukaryota > Metazoa > Chordata > Mammalia > Primates > Hylobatidae > Nomascus > Nomascus leucogenys. The sequence continues at coordinate 23,967,375 of NC_044391.1, forward strand.
AAAACAAACAAACAACAACAACAACACACACACAAAACCCACCCATCTGTCTGTCTTTAGTTTGCTTAAGAACAAACTGTCTTTAAAAATTACGTATTGTGTTTTTTTTTTTTTGAAGAAAACATATGCCCGAATTACTGACAGATGACATGCTGATAGATACGCTTTTCTTTGTTTATAACTGTGGTTGTCGTTCTCATGTTAGTTGCAATTTCAATAAATATTTGTAGATTGACAATGTCCAATAACTTCTCTTTCCCCAAATTTTTTTTGGCTGATTTTCTTTGTCTCTTCTTCTTCTTTTTTTTTTTCCCCTTGTCTCTACTTTTCTTGGCTAGGGAGGACCTTAATCTAATGTATTCTGGAGTGTCAGTTTTTCAAGAAAAATTCAGTATTTAACATAATTTATTTCAAGTAATTTTAAATATATGATTCTGCATGTGACTTAGTAATGTTGATGACATGATTCTCAACCTTTGGATACTATTTTGCCTGTATTTTTAGAAGTGAAGAATTCTATTCCTAGAAAAGATGGGTCTTGAAAATAGCAGTAAAATCTTTTCTAGTTCTTGTTTATCCCCTTCATAATGAAATTTATTACAATGGGGAAAACTGCTTTCATGATACCTGAATTTACAGTTTCAACTGTAATCTACCTTAATAATCTTTTGGATGTGAAAAGATGCTCAAGAAATTGGACTTCTATGAATGCATTTATGACAGAATATGCATTTTCAAGGTGAAATACAATACAAATTTCACCATGTGTATTCCTGTCGGTGGTGGCACATAAGCAGTTTCAAGGATGAATAATGTATAAAACATGTCTTCCTGAGAATTATTTCCTTCCCTTTCTTAAACTGATTTTCCCACGCCTAGAGAGAGCAACCCTATGTTGCTTGTATATGGAGGATTAGATAAGAGATCTAACAAAACTCTCATTGGAAAACGACGACTGTGTTAAAATAGAAAAAGTGCTTAAAAACAAATAGCCTAGTTTATTTCCTCTGAGTGAAGTGTATGCTTCACAATTTACAGACATGAATTAAGTTTTGTCATTGTAGTTATTTTGTTTTAGTCTATGCTGTTTATATGTATTTGAGGAGGAACATGTGTTTCCAAATTTTCTCTTATGGAAGAAACAGACATTTGAAAATATGCAAGAGGCACAGTGTGTTCTCACATATGATATTGCCCCATTGATCATGGTAACTGGCTTGTTATTGGTGGCTTGTTTTCATTTTTTCTAACTTCAGAGGGAAATGGGCTCTTTTAGGCATATAGAGAAAAATATCCCATTTTTTTGCCTCTTTGTTTTCTGTGGAAAAAATACAGTTTGAAATAGGTAAAAATGTGACCAACCCCTATATGTGTGGTTGCAAGACTCACAAAGCTATTTCCATGTGAGACTTGACTCATTGCGAGGGATCGTGAAGGGGATGTCACAGATATGTTTCCAAAATAGTATAAATGAATTTCAGCCTGAGGGCTAAAAGTTTTGGTGGTCAATAAGTACTTGATTGATTGGATAAAATTCTATCTTTAAAATGTTTTATTGTTTTTCCTTAGGAAGTTTGCTCTCGCATAGCTAAAACCAGCAAGTCTGTTCGGTTAAAAATACATTGGAAGAACCAGGTGCTAGTCATGCCATAAAGATAAGCTTCTTTCCTTTCTTTCAAACTTACTTTAAGAATGCCTATTTTGTTTGGGTGAATCAATCTCACTCCTCCATACCCAGAAGAAAGTTTCCTGTTAATTTCTCTGGCTCCCTAAATCTCACACTCATATTCTCCTAGGAAATCAGGTGCCTAGTGGCAGAGCCAGGTCCCTAGATACCTGCTAATGGAGTTTATTAAAGGTTACTAGGCAATACAGGAGCTGCAGGGCATACGTGGTTTGACTTAGTGGTGGCTGGGTTAGCACAGCCTATGTGCTGTGGCTGGCAGAGTCCCTGGACATGTCTACCCCTAAAAATCCTATGAAAGTAGAGACATCTAGCAATGACAATGAATGAGACTGCCAAGAGCAATTAATAGAGTAACAGATTTGTTGGAAAAGTCAAGTACAGAGACCTAGGGAGTTAGTCATAAGGTGAGAGTTGACAGCAACCTTGTGAGCAATCACTTGCAATATTAGGCCCTTGGGGGTTTTGAAAAGCTTTATGCTTCTTTGGGCTCCAGGACAACCGCTGGGAAGTGAGTAAAGCAGTTTTTGTTATTCTCATTTGACGCATAAAGCTACCTGGTTTCTATAATTTAGTAGCAAACTCAGAAAAAAACCTGAATTTTGACTATTTCAGGAAGATAGGTTGAACAAGATCTCACAGTGGATAAGAAGTCCCTTTTACATTTATAGGTGGGAGACAGGGAGATATGGGTGTGAGACTCCCAAAAAAAGAGGAGAAAGAGTCTATTCAAGAATTTATGATACTTCGTAATGTGACTGAGCATGCTCCCAGATCAATGTAGTCGATTATTCAAAAACTGAAGCCTCATTTCTTGGCCTGCTCCCTACAGAGAGTAACTTTCCTACGGTTTCTACTCTTACTGGGAAATGGAGAGCCAAAATGTGACTGTTTTCTGCAGAGATTCTTAGTTAATTGCTTCCACTTCTGTTTTCATCTCAGTGGGGGTCAGCTTCCCTAATTAACGGTAGCGGGCACGTGTGGTTATGGGCAGCCATCACTTTGGAATGGCTGAGCCCATTTCTTTAAGAACACATCTTTCTAGGGCAATAAATAAAGACAATCAAGAGCACCAAGTGGTAAAGAAGAGAGAGGCTGGCTCCTGTGTGAGATAGGTCTGGATTTGAATCCCATCTCTAAGTACTCATGCTACGGAGGACACTTACTCTCACTGAGCCTCAGTTTCCCCAGCTTTAAAAATGGGGATAATTCCATCCGTTGCTGGGATATTGCAAAGATTAAATTAGAGATAAATTTTCTTTAAATCAATTGACATTAAAAAGGAAAATTCATCAAGATAAACACATTTGGTCACATTATTCTGCAGGTAAGACCGGACTTTGTCTCTGATAACAGATGCCATGGTTTTAAAAGACAGATTACAATGTCTCTCTGCATATATTCATACTGCAAAAATTATTAACACTGTGGAGCCATTAGAAGCCAAATTAAGCTGCTTTCCCATGCCATGCCACTGTCACACAGGATGCATGCTCTGGGCAGATTTCACGCATTTTAGTTATTGGGTTGGCAGAATTGTCAAATGCCAGTTTTGAAAGATGAGGCTATCTACAGATGTTTGCATAACACAGTTAAGCAGAGAAACAAAAATGAAAATATCCCTTGGCCCTTCACTGTGAGCTAGATAGCTTTTATTTGTGCTTCCAGACACACTTTCCATCCTGCTCCCTCTAACCTGGGCCCACAGAAATAAATCTGTACATCTCCAGCAGGGTTGCCTTGCAGCCTGGTTTCTGGTTGAGCTCGGCTATGAGGACCATCAGTAGAGACTGGAAGATGAGAGTGAGTGAACAAGGGATATTTATTTCTCCACTTCCTTTTGTGGGGTTGCCACAGGCTGGCTGTGTCCTAAGACATAAGTCCTCAGTTTCCATAGGGCCTCTACCACACCACCTCTCTGTCTTCGGGTTCATACACCTTTCCCTCCACTTGTCCATTCAGGCCTGGGGTGGTAATAGTCCCCACTGTTACTAGATTCCAGCATATTGTCTCCACATTTGCATTAGGATGAAACATATGGATTCATCAATTTTGCAGAACAAAAATTATCAAATATTGGTAATTTCATACTCAATCTAATAAACAGTTATATCATTCAACTATTTTGAATCATTCAATTAAAGTGCAGTCCATTAACAAATAAGGAAAAGATTTGTTGTTAAAATTAAGGAAAGCAGGTTTGCAAAGGAGAAAGCAGAGAAGTACTTGGGGATTTTTTGGGATGAAAATATTTACTGAGGGCAAAATAACTATTAAATAATAGAGGCTGCAATTATAAATTATTTAAACACTGAATTGATAAATAAAAATTTCTGTAAAGTAAATGGTTACTTGGTATCATAGCACCAAAGTGATTTGATTTTTTAAAAATTAATCTGGTAGATTTGGAAACCTAATCAACCAGTTTGGTGTTACTAAGCCCTCACTGATTTATAGAGACACATGTGACAATGCAAAGGAAAGAACAAAAACTGAGAGTAAGGAGACCTGAATTTGAGTGCCTGCTCCCCGCTCCAATCAGTTATATGATTTGAGGCAAATCGCTTTGCCTTTTTATCCTCAAGTTTCTGATCTGTAAAATGAGGAGTCAGGGATAAATAACCTCCAAAATCCCTTTTAGTTCTGGTTTTTGTTAGTTTGTAATACCAGGGACTGATATCAATGAAAAAGCAGAGCCTCAAGGTGTTCCTCCTCTGTCCTCCCCTGCCAGTTTATTTGCTTTATCCAGTAGTTGGCTGATGATTTCCAAACTTGGCAGCACAGAAGAAATATCCAGGGTATATTCCTCGGCTCCACCTCATACCTACTGACTCTCTAGTGTCATGTGGACAGTAGCTATTTCATATTTATGAAATCTCCCCCGTTGATTCTGAAGTGCAGCCAGGATTGGAAGTCACTGTGAAAAACACTATCTTGGGTATAAAGAGAGAAGACTGATGACAAATATGGGCTATTCTGAATAACTCTCAGGACAATTCTGGTAGAAGAAATCCAGAATGGTTCTCAGTAATGGAGCTAAATGATTTCAGCTCTCCTGTTCTCTATAGTACTCAAATAGAAGGAGGACAGTCACCATATTTGCTTGTTGCAATTGTGCATGTGGGCATGAGTTTCAGAGATGTATGTCCTGTTGCCCTAACTTTTGCATTTCCTGTGTCATTATAAACCTTTTTCAAAGCATAATGACACAAAACATGACCATATTTATATGGTTCATTAGCATTAGGGAATAGCTACTCATAGTGGAGATGACTGGGCCAAGCCCAGCTTGGCATCAGAATGAAGAGGGGATCAATACCTAGGCACACCTGTAACCATTTGTGGCACACTAGGATCACTAGGATCACTAGGAAGCACTGCCTTAGTGTACCTAGTATCATCTATGTTCACAAGACGTGCTCAATACATTTGTCATGGATGTTAATAAATTATTGGTTAGTCTTAGAAATGCATGGTTTGGGCCAGGTGCAGTGGCTCACACCTGTAATCCCAGCACGTTGGGAGGCCGAGGCAGGCAGATCATGAGGTCAGGAGTTCAAGACCAGCCTGGCCAATATGGTGAAACCCCGTTTCTACTACAAATACAAAAAAATTAGCAGGGCATGGTGTCACATGCCTGTAATCCCAGCTACTCAGGAGGCTGAGACGGGAGAATTGCTTGAACCTGGGAGGCGGAGGTTGCAGTGAGCCGAGATCCCACCACTTCACTCCAGGGCAACAGAGTGAGACTCTGTCTAAAAAATAAATAAATAAATAAATTTATGGTTTATTGTATGGTTCTCATCTGCTGTAATTTCTTCCAGAAACTACATAGAAATGATATGCTTCACAAAATGCAAAACTCGACTGTAGAAGTAAATATGATCACACATGTGAACAGCTGCTTAAGTCCAACATGAACACCGTGTTTACTATTTACAGGTACTATATCCTTTAAAATGAAAGTATAAACAAAACTATGCAGTACTTACCGGGTCCCTTCGCACGAGCTCTCCATTGGGTACTACTTCAACCAGGTGGATGATGATAATCATAGAATTCAGAATGTAAGTAAGAAACATGTTCTTGTGCAGGGTTACCCTTTGGCAGCCAAGGCTCCTGGAAGAAAAAGTAACATAAAGCATTAACCAGTGCCAAAATGTTGGAGTACCTGGAAAAAAACATTTTGGTAATATTTTTCATATTTTCTTTAAAAAAAATGAAAGAACATATAGAAAAAAGTAAGGGTGGTCTCCTCTTTCAGATTTATTCCTACTTTTCTGCCTGATTTTAAAAAACATGTTTCCAATCATAGCAGCTCATAGTTTTCAGTCCTCAGGATGACTTCATACAATAACTGAAAGAGTGGGTGAAATTAAAATCTCTTTTAATTATAACAAATGTTGTAAAATTAGTTAACAGAAGGACTCTTGGATTAGCAACTATTGGGGTTTGCAGTGTGCTTCAAATGAAAAGCCTAATGTTCATTGTTGCAACCAGGGAGAAAATATGTGGCCAGTGAGGTCACAGAGCATGAAGTCAGAACCAAGGCTGCCTGTGACAAGGTACTGAATCTATGTCCTTGAGCCATTGCATACACACACTTCACGTCTCCTAGCATCCTCCTCTTCCATCATTTCTGTTACCATCTTCTTAGATCTTATATTCCAACTAGAATCATCACTGTAGTTCCTCTTTTCCAACCCTCCTGATGGTGGAGCTCAGACACAGGCAGAGAATTCTTAATAGGCTCAAATGAAATCTCATTATGAGGCATATTGTGATTTGGATCCAATGAGAGCTATCCAAGTGCTGCTGCTTCTTGGCAGAGTCATTCCCCACCTTTTGGGTATTAAGCAATTTGTTGGGGCTTTTATTCTTTTCTCCTCCAGTTCATAAACTTGTACATATGTGTTGGTGTGAATGTTCACATAAATAAACATTAATTTGAATATCCTGTTTCATTTTTTGATGCAATGGAGAAAGCCTACATCATGGCTATAACAAACTTGCAGTGATTATTCTAGACAAATGAAAATCTTATATTTATCATATTTGATAAGGCAAAAAATATTAGTATAATGTCATTCACCATGTGAAAGCGTAAAACATGCCAATGACTCATAACACTAACTATTCCTAAAAATATCTTCATGGAATAAAGTTAGAAAATGAAGAATTTTGAAAAGGAAATTCTGGGGAAAGATGAAATACAAAAATAGACTGGGTTTACTTACAATGCCTTCCTATATTTCCAATTGAAAGGAAAAATAGTTGTCAATTTTCTGTAGTAAAAAGCAATTTAAGTAATAAAGGCAGCTGTTACAGCATATTTTAACTATCATAGCTACAGTTTTCAACTTTTCGGGAAGCATAATCTGTAACTCATTAATAAATAATACTTTCAAAAATTTAACTTGTTAAACAGGTATAGGATGTAGAATTTACATCCATGAGGCAGGCTCTGATAAATACAGGATTTAGAGAAGAGCTTTCTCTTACACACACGCTTCTATGGACTACTCTGTTCAGCAGTACAGAAGTCTGTTAAATAAATCAAACCCAACTGGTTTTATAATAGCACTAAAGGTAGGTTGCAAATTTAAATGTAAACAAAAAAATTAATTATGTGAAACCTCACGCTCATTTATACTGCATAAACTTCCATCTGGTGACTGCTGCAATCAGGACACTTGAATCTGTGACCTGCCATCTTTCATAGTCACAAGAGCAATTTATAATTCTCACTGGTGGTTAATTATGGGATTCATTGTTTAATTCAGCCTGGCTTAGACCAATGATAATTGACATTATCTAGAACTAAGGAGTATGAATAAACGTATCATACAGCGATGATATTCTTACTCCTGGTTTTCTTTTGACTGGGGAGAGTTCAATAATCTGCTGTTGCACATTAGTCTAAATGACTTCATTAACTTCATTCTCCTGTGTAAACCCAAGCCACCCTGAATAAAATATACTTCCTCCACCTCCAGTTTACTCTCTTGTGTGCCTGCTTTACTTTTCTTTTTTTTATTTATTTTTTATTTTTTATTATTATACTTTAGGTTTTAGGGTACATGTGCACAATGTGCAGGTTTGTTACATATGTTTCCATGTGCCATGTCATTTTGCTGCACCCATTAACTCGTCATTTAGCATTAGGTATATCTCCTAATGCTGTCCCTCCCCCCCTCCCCCCACCCCACAACAGTCCCCGCCCGAGTGTGATGTTCCCCTTCCTGTGTCCATGAGTTCTCATTGTTCTTAACACCTATCACCTCCTGACACAGTACATATTTATTTATTGCCTGTTATTCTCTCCTTTCCTCCCACTAAAATGAAAGTGCTAAAGGAATTTATTTTATACATCTAGAACACTGTCTGACACATCATTGGGCTTAATGCCCATTTTTTTAATTTAAAAATGTATTTAAGAAAAATGTTCTGTTTTGAGCTGTGACCACTAAGCAATTTTCCAGTACACCAAAGAATTACATTAAATGCTAGATGATTTCCTACTTTATACTTCATATCATACTGAACATTTGCCAAATTCTTCAGTTTCATATTAACTAGCTAATATGGAGCATTATCCTGTTGTTCAACACTAGTTAAAAATGAATATATCATACAGCATATATACATACAAATAGTATATATATATAGATAGATAGATACAGTACATATAAAAAGTGCTGTATCTTTCTATTTAAAAATATATATTTTTTTTCATTGGAAACACGGAGAAAATGATAGTTAAAAAGTGGATAAACTGCTAGCCTCCAAAGGAGAAGTATGACTAATATATGAGTTTCTGGTTTTTGAAAATTGTAATATAATTTTTGCTCATTGAGTTTTAAAATTTTTATTATACGAACTTGATGACATTTACAGTCATCTTTTTGAAATGAGTCAAAGATATTGCAAATTTTTCAAAATTCATTCAATAATCCAAAATACATGATTGTGCACTCATTATGATCCAGACCTGGTAGATATCAGGAATATAACAGAGGACAAACAGGTGCTCTTGCCTTAAGGGCCCTTATATACTATGCCATTTATTATTCTGAAGGAGAGGTGTGGGATGCTAGAGAGAATTAATTGAACTTAACATTAAAAATCCTCAGTACAAATACATCGCTTAAATGAACATGAGAGAAGCTGACAACATGTTTTTTGTCAGACCTGAGATGTCTTAGGTAGAAACAGCACCAACTTGACACTAGCTATATTCTATTCCCTTGATTAAAAAAAACCCCAGACATTTAGATGGACAGAACGTTGCTTATTATTTGAGTGATGGGAAACCATAGGTACCATAAATTCTCCAGTAGTAGGAGGCTGAGACAACATAATTTACTTCTACAACATAATCTACCAATCAAGGTGTCATTCAAATGTGAGGAAGAGATAATGATTTACTTGAGTATGAATCTCAAGATGTCACATTTTAAGGCTAAAGCAAAAAGTCATTTTCATGGTTATAGTTCATCTGGTGTAAATCTTTCACATTTGTTTCAAGTTACTAGTAACCTACGTGTGAGTGAGTGTGTACTTTTTGGGAGCTTGTAGTTGTATGAGATGGCATTTGATATTGGTCTTGAGTTTTGCCGATTGTGTAAATCAGTTTGCTATCACAGGGTGAGGAACAGCAGTATTTTCTCTTATATATCTCCTATATAAGACAGTGTAATTATAGTCACATTCAAAGCAAACAAAGAAAGTAGCAAAAGAAAACAAGTAAAAGTTGTTATGAAGTTACTGGCGCATGGGAAAATATGAATTAGGAATCATTTCTGTAATTGGTACAAGCCCAAGTCACATCTTCTAGTGTAACTTTTAGTTTTCATTTACCTAGGGATCATATGTTATTCATGAAAAACATGAGAGCTGAAAAGAAGAGAGAAAATGAAGTGAAATGGATTGCATTAAAACTCCTGGGAAAATTCAAATACAATATATTACATATCTTCCCTATTTGACAAAAGACTTTATGCCTTTTGATTTAGCACAAAATCCTTATCGTTAATAAATTATCTTTCAATCAAAATTCTTGCTTTTCCTATTACTACTATTCTATGGGTGAAGAATATGCCATGGTATGATCAATAGTTATCTTTGGTGTCTGTCCTGCAAGTGGTGATTTGGAGGAAAGGAGGTCATCTTTGATACCATTGATTTCATGGTTTGCTTGGAGCAACAGGAAGGCAGCTAGAGATGTATAATGGTGGATACTACATAAGGTACAGATTCATATACCCACCCAATACGTAGAGGTGACATAGAACAAAGAGAAGAGCAAGTAGTAGAGCAATCAGTCTTCCCTCAGTATGTCCCACTGGAAAGCCACTTTTGTTGACCTCCATGATTACCTATACATGCTTTTTGTCAATGTGGCCAATGTAACGTAATGTAGACAATAAAATGAAGAGAACGTCTGTTTTCCAACCTATATTTCTATCAACTTTCAGGCAAGAATAATATTTAAAATACCAATCAGAAAGACATGGATAACAATCAGTCAAAATAAATGCTAATGAATGGTCTGTTATGCTTTTCATGAAGTGATACAATGAGATGCTTACATATTTAGGATTATTCCACAGAAAAGTAAATTGATAAATTGTAATTGAAATTTATGGATAAGTAAATTTATTGGAAAATTGCTGAAAATGGTCAAGAACCAAACTCAAATAAATGTCCATTTATGTGTCTTTCCCAAACCAGTCTTCCCTAAGGGTATCTTCATTTTAGCTTTCTTGTTGACACTTACTATTGGAATCTAGCAGTAAGAGATCTTGCTGAACTAATTTGATGTTTATATTTAATCCCTTTCCATAATATCATTCCAATTTTTTCTGCGAAGGTTTTAAACTAAATACCATCCTAATAATGCTGTCTTCTCTCTTTAACTGGTGTACCAGAAATGACCTGCATATCATCTTGACTATTATTTAAACTTTTGAACAGTTAAGATTGTTAACGCTAACTTTTCCATGAATTAAACCTGAGAAATCTTGTTTTTTCTACATTTTCTCTTTCTCTAGGAAGAAGTCATAGAAGATAAATTTTCTTCTATTAACATGAAGACTTTATATACATTTGTACATAAATTTTCCAACAGCACAAGGATCATGATTTCTATTTGCTCTAAGTTTACTTAATTCCACCTTTTACCTTCCCTTGCATGCTCAGAATAAAATTACATTAAGATTAAAGGCATGCTTTAATAAACTAATTCTGAGTAATATCCCAAGTTTTTAGTGAAGTATTGGCAGTTCCAAAGCCTCTTGTATGATCAGTGACTTTAAATTTCTCTGCAGGCCTCCTAGGCCTGCTCATTTGAGGAGGACAGTTGCAGGGTTCCTCCTTTTTATGAGGCACATTTGAGGAGTTCTGAGGGCTTTACAGTGAGATTTCAATGGAATGATTGTGAATGGGGCGTCAGCTCTCAGAAGTGGAGCTGGGTAACTTTTCACTCTAGTTTCCTGAAAATTCTATAAAATTGTTTGGAGTTTGCAAAATTACTCAACCCTGGGAATATAGAATTAAGCAAGGGAGTGATGATATTTTTTGCTCAGGTTGCACACAGATGATCCCATTTAAGAGCATAGATTATGAAACCTATTGTAATGTGCAGTAAATATCTTAAAGGTGATGTAGAGTATTTGAAAAAAAATTCTGGAAAAAATTTGCTAATTCACAAATAAATTCCAATGATAGATCAGTATTATTTTCTACTTCCACAATCACTTTTAATGTTTCTGAAATTCAAATATAAAAAACATTAAAGGGTCAGGATCATGCTTAAAGTTTAAGAAAACAGATGCCCTTTATATTTTTAGTTTGGGTAAGGTTTAAGATATGACTGAAAACAAGTATAAAAATTTTATACAGTTTTTGTTGGTTTGACTATTTGGCATCTCAGCATATGTGCTTTTCATATCTCATTTGTCTCTTATTGTGTCTGCTCTGAAGAACCAGCTATTTCAGTTCATTTCTTCTCATTATTAGGCTCAGATGATAAATCAATAAGACTTGTTTTTCTTCCCCAGATTTAAGTTGCTGTTTAGTTGGTTCTTAGAACTGAGAGACAGTAGGGCAAAGTTGGGTACTTTCTAGACAATCTGCCCCCACACTCTCTCAAGGGTTTGATCAGAATCATTTTGCTTTGGGACCAACTGGAGTTGAGAAATATTCTACTTTGCCCTCGTGCTGCACTTTAACACACCCATCTTCAGTAGCTTAATATAGAAATGATCGTCGAAAAAAAATTCTTAATTTCTTTGCTGATTTGGCTCTCAGATCTCCTCACTTATTTAAGTGACTGGAGAAATAAAGAATTAAGTCTATGCCTTTGACATTATTATCTTTAAAGTCCTGACTACAATTAGTTGCATGATTACAAATTTGAGGAATTTTTCTTTCAATTTTTTTATGATTATATTAAAAAAACTTAAAAAATATGCTTTAGTGGCATATTTTAAAATAAAATTTGTTTGAGAACCATGATTGTGTTTTTATTTGCCATAATGAAGTGCAATTGAAAATGAAGACATTCCAAGATTAATCATGTTATGTGATTACTGTATTCTGATCATTATCATTGAAAATACTCTCCTATTCTAATTTGAATAATTAATACTTCACGTCTTTTTGCTTTGTTTATCAGTCTTTCTCCTGTTAAACCATTTATGGAAGGAGCTTATTGTCTGTTTGCTTATGTTATCATTTGCTATCCAGTTAAAAATTGCTATTCACCTCTATTGCTTTGTCAATATAAGAATCTTGACTAAGATATAGAAAAAGATTGAAAAATGATGAAGGAAAAAAATAGTACTTGTACTAAGGATGTATTTACAGGTGATTATTCTCCCCTTGGTTTAATTTTCCTTAGTAGTATCCTGACAATATTTTCACAAAAATCAAATTAAGATTCTATTATTCTATGTTTTAAATTTATTTTTTGAGGTAAAGTATAGATGTATAATTTACCATCTTTACCATTTTAAGTATATAGTTTAGTAGTGATAAATACATATATATTCTTCTCCCCCCTCATTCTATATGTGAATCACTGTACATTTAATCACATACCACATTTTTTAAATGTGGATGATTGTTGGTCATCTTAGTCTACAAAAGGGCTTTTCTTTATCATTTCTATGATACCACCATGACTATTATTATTACCAATAACAATAATAACGATATCAAACACATATTTCACTTATTATGTGTCAAACATGAATCCAGGCACCTTACATGTATTATTTCATTTTTACCTAATTTACTTCAGTTTCTAGCATTTTTACTGAACCGTGGTGTGTCTAAAAAAAAATACACATATGGCTTACTCTGAATCTACATTTGTGAATATACTTGAGAAAGCCAGCTTAGGACAATGTTGTGAGTGCTTTATTTTCACTAAGATTTGTTGTGATGAAAGCATATATAATAGTTTCTAACTTAAACGTACCATTCCTGTAAAGATCCTATTTTATATTCATGTAAGATGACAAGATAAAGTATTCAAGTTTTCCTTGTGTGTTTTCTCATATTTTGCTTTCTAGCATAATTGTGCACCATAAAACCTGAAGACAAGCATTATTTAAATTAGGCTTTGTAGAAACATGCTCTGATGTGCTTGTTTATTCCTTAGTCTTACATATGCTAGCAAGAAATAATTAGGCAGGGTATACATGGATTTGTGGCTATGGTCTCCAAAAATTAGAGTGGGAGTAAAAGAAGGTGGAGAATCCTCTCCTCCACCCTTAATGTAACATGGTAAATGGAACCTTTACCATATTAGAACAGTGTACTTATGGATTCACAGGACTGTCTTATGTTGGGAAGTCTCAAGATATAGTACTTTTGACATAAATTTATCCTGTTCTCCCCAAAGATAGGATTAAAAGCATATTTAAATTCATTTCATTTTTCTTGCTACTTCATGACTCCTCATGTTGCATGTCACTTGTAATTTGCTGAAGACCCGTCCCCACCTCCACTCTTGCAGAATTCACCATTCATTTCAGTAATTTAAAGGAGGAAATAAAGAGCAGATGCTGTGAGTGTACTTACTTGAAAAACACGAAAATCCCCAGGGAAATCACTAAGGTGAAAATTGACAAAGAATGACCCACGATAGCCAAATAGTACAGAACATATGCATTCTGGAACAATAAAAAGTAAAAAAAAAAAAAACAAAAAATGAATAAATGATTAATCAGAGAGAAAATCATTTCTATTTCTAAATATATGTAAATCAACAAATGTTTTCCTCCTTTTAAAAACCTACTACAATTATAACCAATATTTCAGATAATGAAATTAATTTTTAGCTTTACTCATGTCATTTTATGAAAATAAATTGTCATTTTCAAAGAATAAAGTTCCTTGAGATGAAGTTCCTCATTCAAAAATATATTTCAGAAGTAGCTTTAAATGCATTAAAAATTATCATCCCTAAACCCAGTAAGCAGTCCTGGTAGTTTTTAACTTCTGGAATCTTTTAGACAGTGGATATGTAATTCTATACCACAAAACTGGCAAAATAGTAATCGACTTTCCAAGCTGTCCTGACTCTCAGCATATACAGAGGGTGCGGAGAGCATGGTGGCGGGTTTCTGTGCCTTTGTTTAAAATGATATCATTAGTATTTAATTAGTTGAAGCTGAAACCTTTCCCCTTAGCAGCCATTTGATAATTCTTTTTTTTCACAATCATGGTTAATTGTATTTATTCTCCCATAATGTTATGTTGACTCGGAAGAATGTCCTTCTCATAAAATGCACAATGTCATAGCATCTTTTTTTCCCAGTCATCACAATCTTTCCTTTCCTTATAATTTTATCACAGAGAAAACAGAGATCGATCCAGTCACCCATCTCTCTCTCTGTCTTCTTTGTCCCACTGTTTCTCTTTATCTGTTTCTATGTTTCTGGTCTTTCTCTCTCTCTCTCTTTCTCTCTCACTCTATTTTGATACTAGCTTTTGCATTTTGTACTATTTAGCCAATTTCATCAGCTGTAATTGAAACAGACTTGAATCTATTGCAACTGGGGATTTTGTTTTCACTTGTTTTTCTTGGTGAAGCATAATTTGTGTATTATTTTGTAGTTGTACTTTAATCTCTTGACTGTTGGGTCTTGGTATGAATGCAAATGTAGTGTAGATAGGATGAATACCTTCTATGAAGTTCTTTGAATTCCTGGAATAAATGTAGCATTTATATATCCTTGAACATTTTGATTCTTGTCAATTTCCTCAGGAAGAGTCTGGGATTGAAGCACTAATCAGCTAAAATGCATCCAAACTGTTCAGAGCCCTTTCTTGGTTATGTGCATTATTGCTATCCTGAAATGAACGTTCCTTTTCTAGGCCTTAGAATTTCAAAATGGACTAATTAGCTTCTCCGAAGTTGTGCCTGTTGCATCATTGGACCAGGCATTCCATATTTTGGGGGCATTTTCATTGTTGATACCACTCTCTTAATAGCACATTTTACTCTTACAGGAAATGTTAATAAAGTTAGAATAGTTGGTTTATAATTAGAGCTGATAAAATCCTCAGGTAGCTTTCTTGGGAGGGATTTAGGAATCTTACACACACACACACACACACACACACACACACACATGCACACACACTCATCTTTTCTCCCAGGAATTCATTTTCTGGCTATTTTTCTAACTTCACTTGTAGACAATATCAGGAGGGGCATTTTCTAAAAGTTATTCCTTCTAAATAGTTTACTATGTAGAACACTCTTGCCCCTTAATTAATTTGGATATGTATCTGTACCCCCTCTTCTGTCGGTCTTTTAAAAAATCTTTGCATACTTTATTTCTAAGAAAAATTTATATAACTTAATTCATATTCTTTTCAGTTGCTTCCAGAGTACTCCTTTTAAAAACATTTGTTCTTCTGAAATAGAGTTGTCCAAATGTGTAAGATTAAATCAACAACTCATAATTTAGTTGCCATCCTTGTGTCATTCTCAAGGTTGAGGTTTTTTTTTAATGAATTCTAGGTTGGTTCCTTAAAATTTTAATGTGACTATATTTATATGGAAGACTTGTGGAAAGCATTTTAGTCATTATACTAAGTGCCTAGAGAGTAGCATTTCTTCTTTAAGTTATTTCATTCTCAGATGTGGCCAGTGTATGTGAGTAGTCCAAAAACAACACTAAGAATGATTTGGACTTGCACTACTTACAACAATCCGGTTAACATGAGTGTAATTTTTCTCTGTAACATCATAATCAGCACTCATTTGGAAAATTCACTTCTCCGTGATATAGCTTATTAACCAGACTTTATTAACAGCTCTCCATTAGGGTGTAGACATGCATCTGATTCTCAGGGTGACTACACCATTTGTAAAGAGATAACTGGCTGTGGTGCCCTTAGCCTGTGCTTGTGATGAGGTGTCCCTCCTATTCAACTGGTCTCTAAGCTATATGTTCATCTTGTTTGTTTGTGGTGTTGTTTTGTTTTTAATAAAAGAAAACTTTTCTACACCCTGAAAGCACTTCAACAACGAACAAAAACACTAATGTGCCTTTAGTTTTCAACTGAATAATTATTTAGTATACAGGCCTATCTTTGACAGAAATAATAGGTTTATGTTAGAGTCAGCAGGGTTGCTTAGAGACGCCCTGCACAGCTAAACATTGACCAACTGTAACTCCCTGTTCTGTAGGGTGAGGAGGCTGGTTGTAGACTTAGTGAATTTTTCAGATTTTTGATGCATCTGAGGAAGAAAGATCATCTGTTCCCCACCCACCATTTGCTTAGATAAATGTTTCTAAGCAGAGATAATATTCAAAATATTTAACAGACTGTAAAATGCAAGTACTAACAAATAAGAATGAACTTCCACTGAAAATAATCTAAGCAGCCATACCTGTATTAGTGGACTGATGAGATGCCCCACTTTAGGAGTTCTTTCTATGCTTTATTGTAAAACTAAGGTCATGGATAACACAGGGGAAGCATGCTATCTTGTGACTTGTGGAAAAATCTGTAGTTTTTTGAAACTCTTCCAGGAAAAGAGAGATGTTAGAGAGTCCCTTGAAATTTTGCCTAATTTCTGGCATCATTGGGAATCCTTTCATCTGCTCTATGGACACTTATCCCCCTGCCATAAAGGGACTGATTCTGTATGCTCACGGAACTTCAATTGACTCTTGACTCTGAGTGCCAACCAAGAAGTGAAATGTCATTTTCTTTAATGCTACTCTAGAGATTCCTAGAACTTACCAGTTATCATACGATTTCTTTCCACAAAACCTGTTGGCTTCTTGGTAGCAGATATTTTACAGTTATGCGTCCATTTCCTTGTACAAATAATGACATTCTCACTCAATACTGAAATGTGAAAAAGAACCTACCTTCAGTTTCTCAGGAGTGAAAGCATTGCACATAGTATAGTTGGACCAGGTTCGATTGTTTTCAGGATGTTTAAACCAAACACCTTTTTCATCACAGTATTTTGTAACCCTTTCTGTTAATGAAACATAACAGTTATTACATTAATATCTCAAAATCCCAAGAAGGAAAAATAATAAATTAAAGCTTAAAAGCCATTCCAACATATTAATCATTTTATAGAACTTGAATGTGAGTATGTCAATAGAGACTATCACGAATCATGTATTATACAAAGTGTATTAATATGCATTGTCTCATTTTATCTTTAGCAAAACCATGTGAAGTAGGCATTGCCATCTTCATTTTACAGATTCAAAGCAGACAGTGAGAGGAGTCATGGAGCTTGAGATTGAACCAGGATTTAGACCCAAAGACATGGATATGGGTCAGACTCCAAAGTGCTACCTATACTCTACCTCGTAATTTTTTAACAGACATTAAACTTTTGATTATAGATGGAAACTATTGGAGAAGAACAAGAACATACTTTTCTTTATTTACTTGCAATGTTTTTTCATTAGACTAACTGTATGAAACAGTAATTTTTGGATCAAATGGTCAAATCTTCCCAATCTCATATGGTTAAATCCAATAGAACAAAGAAGTCCAAAACTAAGGGATATATCAAGAGGTCTTTTTTCTGCCTCTCAAGAGATTTCATTTGAATCATCTCTCTTCGTCCCACAGAAAATATATAGGGATCCAGGCTTCAGCCTTTACTGTTTACTTTTTAAAGTTTCTCATAGATGCTAGTTAATGAAATCCCTAACTCAGCTGGATTGGCATATTAAAGATCTCCACCTTCACTATGGGGGGGCCAGGCACTGTGCTCAACACTTTGCAGAATTATCTTCTTTAACATTAATAATGAGTCTTTGAAGTGAATATTGTTCTTCCCATTTTTTATATAAGTAAATTTCCCTTTCATAACTAGCAGGTAGAAAGGTCAGGAATCAAATCCGAGTTTACTTGATTCCAAATCTATTGCAGAGCTATTAAGCACTAATTAAGCCTCTTATTTCTGTGGCAATGTGCCAACTGGTCAGAGGAAACAAAACAGGCAAGCCCTTATTGTTAAGATGCAGATGTAGGTGAGAAAATAAGATGATGTAAATGGTACCTGGAAGTTGGATTTGGCACATAAATAAAAGATAACACTGGTTTGGCCCTCTTTTTTTTTTTTTTTTTTTTTTGAAATTGTTGCTTAGCAAAGAGGAGGAAAACCTGACATCTTACTATCCCTCCAACCAGCAGGTCAGCGATTCTGGGGTTGCTCACTGAGGTTAACAGTTCTGCTTACACTAAAATATTTTGGAGGAAAAGGACAAGAAGATTTTCTTTGAACCCTGAGAAAGAACTTTTCCAAGTGCTTGCTTTGTGGTGCCTGCTGGTTCCATCAGGCTTATTATTTTTTCAATTATTTTTGTGTGATATATTCAGTGCTGGTTACAGTATGATAAAGCCTTGATGCTTTTTTAATTTTAATTTTTTAGGCAGTGTATATGTATCAGTACAAAGTAAAGTTCCAAACTTGATAGAAATAATGAGTTCTCATGGGGATGACTCATAATATCTTTGCTGAAATTCACACTAAAATATTAGGCCACTATAGCAACTTCAATAATTTTTTAAAACAACATTTGATAACTTACAATATACCAGACCCTACATCAAGTGCTCCATCTTAAAAATGAGTAAGAAAACTTCTTTGTTCTGTATTTTGCTTAATTATTAACTGAGTATATATCTGAGATTCTGGGTAAAGTGCATGAGGCTGGGAAATCACAATAATATATATTGGGAGTAAAAAGTGATCAGAATGGTGAGATAATATTTATCAAGACATTATTATCAGCAGGATAAACACACTGTAAAACTAGTATATTGTTAGCAAACAACTAAAATGGCACTTAAATAAAATTAGAATTTAGCTGGATTGTCTAAAAAAAAACTCGCTTTTGTATTATAATACTGGTCAACAATATTTTAATTTGGTACTGGGACTCTAGAATGTGAAATCTCATAAATCATCAAGGTTATCTATATTCCATTCCAGTGACCTAAAGAACTTTAGATAATGTTGTTGGCTACAAGATAATATTTAAATTCTAACCTCTGAATTGGCCAAGCAACTGAAAGAAAAAATCAGGTTGAATTAAATAACATAGAAATAATGAACAAGTAAACATTAAAATGAATGTACTTGCCAAATTTAATCTGAGTTATTCAGATATTCTGCAGTTCTTCAAAGCACCCATTCAATGTGTTTATTGTCTGAGAGATCAAATAGCAAGCCTAGATTGGTATAATATGCAGGGAGATTTTGCAAGTGTATTTGGAATCTTCACAAAATTTTAATCTTTGATAATTTCTCAGGGAAAATATTTTTGAAGCATTTTTCTATGTTAACAAAGGCAAAGCATTGTGGTACCTATAGATAATGCTTTTATAGGTGGCTATTTTCTTTTTTAGCACAGGATGTGGAAGTCAGAATCACATGGTAATATTTGAAGAACACTGCTATTGTTTTAAAGGCTAAGGAAATAACATACTGAAAAAAAGAGAAACTTATTTGGCTGAAAAATCACTGAGATCTGATAATATTTAAAATAATTTTCTATTAGTAGTTTTGGTTACTCAATCTGCTAAGAGCTAGTACAAAAATCCTTTTACCTTGGCAATTTTTAGGTATAATTCATCATTTTTTATTGTATGACTGAAACAGGTATTATTGAACTAAATGCAAGATTTAAACTGCAAGTTATAGAGTTACTTGTATGTTTAATTTTTATTTAAAATGGATGAAAAAACATTTTTTCAAGCAAAAGATGTTTTCAAGCAACCTATTAGAATCATTACTGCTTCATGTAAATCTGTTACAAAGTTAAATAAGAAAACTTAAAACTGTAAATTTCCTGAGATAGCCACTGGACAAACCCTATTTAGAGCATCTCTATTGGACATTAGTAACATGTGAAAAAGGATTAGCACTAATCAGCACAAAAAATTGATGTTGAAAATTTGTCAATTATTTTGCTAATGTTATTTGTCAGTGACAACCCTTCCAAGCTTACTTGCAAATTTTAAAAGTGGCCACATTTTATATTTATTAGTTTGCAGAAAGTAGTTTTTTAAAATAAAATGAATATAATTTGGTATGGGAAAATATATTGTATGCAGAGAGATACTACTCTTCAAGAAGGTCATTCCACTCATGAACAAGGCTATAGGAAATGGTATTTTTTGTTTTGTTTTAACTAAAGTCTGGATCGAGTCATTTCTTGGTTTTAACTGTTACAACTATCAAGAATTTGTCCTCCTTCACTTGATGAGTCTTTCAATATCTGAAGAAAGGATTATGTTTACTCTGGGTCTTCCCTTTAGAAACCAAACACCCCCATTACTCACTCCCCACAGATTGTCCACTCACAGCCTGGAGACTCTCTACATGTGCTTCGATAATTGATGTTTCTCTCTAAAATACTATTTGTGTGGACTGACCCACGAAAAGTAAGATGTGCTTCTCTCACTCCAGATTCACAGATTCATATGGGGGAGGTCCTATCCCTCGAGATTCAAATTCTATTGATCTGGACAGGGGTCAGGCATCTGCATTTTTTATAAGCTTACGGTTTATTTTTATTTTTATTTTGTGAAAGGGCATCTGGGTTGAGAATCACTGTCCCAAACCATATTTGGACCATCTTGGCTCTGTGCCATTAAAGTTGTTTGTTTGTCTTCAAGTGCAGGGCTGTAAATGCTTCCTTGTTAAATTTTGCTTTTTACATTCCAGAATATTCCTTCAGAATGTCAGCCTCTTTTGAATTTCAATACAGTTCTTCACTCTTTCCCTATCTGTCTTTTACCAAAGACTTTTTCCAAAGTGAAACAAACCTCTGACATTTCATTAATGTGCTTTGTACATCATTAAGATGTAAGCTTGAGGTAAATAAGAAAATCCTAAAGAATTTAAGTTTGGTGTGTGTGTGTATGTGTGTCTATATATTATGTAATATATATTTATAATTTAAGTTTGGAGTATATGTATATATTTCAGATACACTTTTAAAGTGAATTTGTCCTGGAGCTGAGAGGTTTCTATATAAGAACCAGACTGAAAAGATGAAGATGGATCGATGCCTGGAAATCTCTGATTTGTTGATCAAAACCTTGCCTTGTAGTCAATATTTATATCCACTTTGGCAAGAGCCCCATTGTTACTTTGGAACTGGCCTAGTAGCCTCAATTGCACAACAGCACTTCGTGCCAATCAAGTTACTTCTAATGTAGTTGTCAAATCAAGATTAATGGAGCATCATTCATTGGGAAGAGTCAATAAGGGCCTGAAAGATTATCATCAAATAGCATTTAGTTAGAGATTCCAGGAATGTAGCTGATTTAGGGCACAACACAAAGCCCTTTCTTTCTTCACATCCAAACTTTTCCATCACAATGGGAATTCCCAGAAGTGGCTGGCCTGCACTGGTTTTAAAAGAGGTCCTCTGCAATTCCACTTCCATTATCTCTGCCTTACTGAGGTGAAATTTTGTTTTCAGGGACAAATTAGATCTTTTACTCTTGAAGAAAGCACAAAAAACATTTTTCAAACATTGTTTCAGGGGTAGACTCGTTTTTCTTCTTTAATTGGGATTCTCAAGCCACTTAACCCCTGTAGGCTCAGGCTCACTTTACTCTTGGGAACAAATTTCACCCATTAACAGGGACCTATATGTTGTGCCCATAGCTAATCCATTTAGTTTCAGCATCTGGGTCTCCTTCATAATTAAGATTTCTACCCCTTTTCCGGTGAGACAATTGAAAAATGTTTAAAACTCACATTTAAATAAAATTATTCACAGAGTTTTAGAAAAACTATTTTTATAAACCAGAATTTAATACCAACACATATAACTGAACAGCAATATGACTTAAAAAAAAGGACAGCTTGTAATATTTGTACAACTAAGAAGGATTTCAATTAAGGAAACGCTTCAGAAGCTGCTAAAATGTGGAGTATGATTAGGTGGGTACATTTTGTATCTGATTTTCTTCTCAAAACCATGAAAGCTTCATAGCAAGAACATAAAATGAAAATAAACACTCTACCTGATGGATCAAAATCCGGAAAATAATCTGGGCAGAACTGATAGGACAATACTCCAGCCGGTGTGTCATCCCAGCACAGCCATCCATCCCAGGTGCGATTGCAATACGGACCTGGCCATTTAGAAGGAAATTAATATTGAAGCCATGTGGATTTAACTAAATGAGAAGATTGATCCCAAGATGATATTACATGTAGCTGAGCTCACTACACCAGTCATAACCACCTACATTTCAAACGAGCCAAAGTCATTTATTTTGGAAATAAAGTTTTGAATAGCCTTAGCATATCTGTGACCAAATTATCTCATTGGATGACAAGCAGGGTTCTATTTCTACTTTGTAAAAGGTTACAAAGTTGAGCATATCAAAAAAGCAAATGCCCCAAAGACTGCAAGACCCTCTCTCTCTCAAAAAAAAAAAAAAAAAACAAAACAAAAAAAACCAAAACTACCCAAAACCATGAAGATTTACCTCTATAAAGGTATGTATTCAAAAGAATCAGATTCAGGCTTTCAAGAAAGCTCTCAAAAGTTATTTAAAAAATGGAAAGAGCTCTCAGAAAACCCCGAAAATATCAGCTCTGTGTTTTTATTGTCTCATTGGATTCAATGAAATTGTTTCTCCTTCAGTCAGAGTTATATCTAATGCCTGTTTAGTTCTTGATAAACACTGAAATTACTGCAGACAGAAGAATAACATGTATCTGCCTTTCAGTTGACTTAATGTTTTTGTTTAAAGGAAAACGGTAAAAATAAGAACTACAAACTAAAACTTGAACTATTTGAAAGCAAAGAATGTGCAGTAACAGAGTATATTTAATCATTTTTTCCCCTACCAAGTTGGGTTGTCTTAAAATGTACATGGTAGTAGGCCAGATGCAGTGTCTCACGCCTGTAATCCTAGCACTTTGGGAGGCTCTCTTGAGCCCAGGAGTTGGAGACCAGCATGGACAACATGGCAAAACCCCATCTCTACAAAAAAAAATACAAAAATTTGCTGGGCGTGGCAGCATGCACCTGTAGTCCCAACTGCTCAGGAGGCTAAAGTGGGAGGATCGTCCTGGGCGAGAGAGTGAGACCCTGTCTCAAGTATATATATATATATATATATGATTGTAAAAGATCTTATTGAATCTTTTCAAATGCCTCAGGGGACAAGTAGGAGAATTTAAAGGGATGTTGCAATGAGCTTGCCCATCACATCTCCCCTTTTGTTTTTCTATGGGTCCTCTACAGCTAATAGAATATGTTTAGACCTGAAAATATCTGGGCAGTCATGTACAGCCATTCTAGAGAAGCTGGTAGATAAACAGCGTCTGGCTAGGAGGTATCTTTTTGTAATTCTCCTGGAAAGTGGGGCCAGAAAGTGTGGAAGAATAGTATGGGTTGCCAACCAATTGACAGTTAAAGGGAAGATATTACCTAATTAATCCAAGCAAGATAGGGGTTGATAGGGTCCACCTCAGGCAAATTCTCTGCCCACTATTTTCCAATTCCCTTTCCTGTCATTCTCTACATCCCCTCCCTCACTCGGTCCTTTATTGTTCCGGCTCGCCAGGTGTGAATACTGAATTATTGCGGTAATTTTATCATGAGGGCAAATGTTAGCCAAACTGCAGTCAGATGAACTTGAGCAAAGAAATTAGGCATATGCACTGCATGAAATACACAAACATACCATAGTGTGAAAACTGCTGTGAAAACTGCTGGCATATTAAATTAAAATTATTCAACACATATTTAACCACAAAAGAAAATGTCTCTAGTGGTGTTTCAAACATATGTTCATATATATCCTTCTCTTTACCTTCTCCTTGGTATGGGGGTAACTGCTGCATTCGGTCATAGCATTTGTACTGTGCATCCATCATCTTCTTTCGTCCTACGATGTAAAGAAATGGCTCGGGCTCTATTGTTGGATAGGTTTGATTTGAAAAGGCAGGAAGAATTGGGGTTGGGTGCTGTATTAAAAAGAAGAATCAGTTACTTATAGACAGGAGGAATGGGTGAGCACAAATAAATGAGACAATGAAAAAGTTTGAAAACATTTATTTTTGCTCTCTAAGCAATACTTATTCATGGTCTCAATGTACAGTTTTTTTCATATATATAACTAAAAATGTTTTTACATTTCATCTACAAATTCTACCTGCACATTTTATATTTGCATTAGTTTCCATTTACTATTGAAAATGGATAACACCTACATACACTCATATACCTCTTTATCAGCTAGGATTGTTTTAACTGTATTATGATTCTAAAGTTTAGAAGTAAACAAAACAAATAATCTAATTTCCAAAAAATACAAATATTAAATCAACTTTGCCTTACTCTTAAGAATCATGAATCATGTTATTAAAAAATAGACATAGTTCAATAAATATGCTTTTTTATTTGATTCTTTCAGCTAAATTTTATTGGTGCCGTGTACACTGCCAGAAATTTATCCCATCTATTCCATGGAACAAACAAAATATATTTTCTGCTCCTCATAATTGACCAGAATCTCCTTAAATTGGTTTCAACAGCAGATGACCTGTACAGGGCAATTCATGTTCACTAATGAAAAATCAATGTATTTCTTAGATATTTATCTCAGCACATTTGCATTTTGGTACAGATTGACAATAGTTTTTTTCAGTTTCAGTTAATCATCACCATCACAAACCTCTCTTTTTCAAAGGTAATGTGGGTGTTTGAAAAGATCACTCTGTCACACTGTTCTTCCTAACTTGTGTTTATAAAGATTTCAATTTCTTTTGTGGCTATGACCAATGTTTTTAGTGGTGTTAGAATCTGCGACTTTTTAATATCCATGTTCTGCATAGAGAT
The DNA here is from genome assembly GCF_006542625.1 of Nomascus leucogenys. Lineage (NCBI taxonomy): Eukaryota > Metazoa > Chordata > Mammalia > Primates > Hylobatidae > Nomascus > Nomascus leucogenys. The sequence goes on from NC_044391.1 coordinate 23,992,443, forward strand.
TTTTTTTTCTTTTTTTGAGAAGACCTAAAAATATCAGCCTGCACTGACTTTCCTTTTTCTGAATTTAGGAATGCTGCTTAATTTCTATCATACCCGTTGAAACTTCAATTCTAAGATTGAAGTTTCTCCACTTGTATTGATGGCAAAAGTGGTGTTATGTACTCTTCTATATGTGCTAGTTTCTAAACAAAACTCATCCCTACTAAGTTGACATGTACATTCCTGGCTCTGCATGGTGAATCCTCACTGTTTTCCATGCGTGTTATTGTGTATGTCCTACATGACAGCACATCACTAACTGTTAAGCTGTCCAGCACACAATCCAATCAAAATTCAGAGTTTGGAGAGAGTAGGGAACAAAAACATTCAGGATGGCTACAGATACAAGGTAGAATTTGAATTGAACCTTGAGTGTGCGTAGTTTCTGCATAGGCACAAGGGGGGCTGAGAAGCCTTTTGGGATGGAGGGACCTTTCCCACAAAAGTCTGGAGGTTGGAAATGACATGCATGAGCCACTGTGAGAAAACCATCTTGCCTGAAGGGGAGCATATTTGAGGGTAAGAAGGTCAGGACTTTGCTTTCAAGACTGCATTATCTGAATCTTCAGATAAAAAAAAAAGAATTAAAACTTGTTTTGTCACTTCGAGCAGGTTAGCAACCTCTCACTAGATCTGTTTCCTCAACCTAGGAAACGTAAAATAAGAAGAGCAGTAAGAATAATATTTATCATCTGTGATGTTGTGACGATGAACAAGAAAATAAACACCAAGTGTCAGGGACATGAAAGGTTCAAAACATTTTAGCTAATATTGTTAAAACATGGTATATAACATAATATATATGATAAAGATGTTTTATAGATTTTTGATCAGTGAAGGTTGTGAAAGGAGAATTTTTAGTAAAATTCATGCAGCAGGCATCAGATGTCCACAGGTTAAAGTTGCGGGGTGGGGTGAGGGCAGCCAGGAAGTTGAAGGCCTGGCTGGACTAGATCAGTCCATGTTGGAACAAGAAAGTACCACTCTTAGCACCCTCTCAATAATAAAAACATGAAGGCATATTTGAATACAGGGAATGGGAAACAGTAATAGTCAAATAGCCCAGATATTTAGTCTAGATATTTGGGGAAAAAAAATAGTTCCCAAGAAAGGGGAGATGCTGGGAAAGGAAAACCTTATTAGGGGGAACTTCTTCCCCTTGGTAAGTCAGTCCTATTTTGGGTTAGATTTGGAGATGGTAGCAAGCCATCCTAGTGGAAATAGCTTGCAAAGAGAAGAGGGTGAATACTTATCATTATTATAACATTACTGTGATAACTTCAAATGGACACCAATTGTGAATAAAGTTGACGCTACTCTTTAAACATTTTGTTTATTTCTAATTTTAATGTCTCTTGAATTTATGTCAGAAGAGAAAGTAATGAACCCATAAAAATGATTATAACTGTGCAAATCCTTTACCAATGTAGCTGAACACAATTCTTTTGATATATGACACTTTCCCCACTGGTCTTCAGATCAGTCAGCAAATATTGATTAAACTTGGTGAGCCCTACATTGTGCCAGATGCTGAGGATACAGTGCTGAATAAAATAAGTGTAGATTGTGCTCACATAGAGCTTACAGTCTGGCAAGATGGACCAACACTATAAAATATATTTCTGATACCTGAAATTATGAACAATAAAGAATCGTCAGTCATAAAATTCTTAGATATTCCTAATGGAATTGGAACATGATTTGCAAAACTTTTAAAAAAGAGTAACTTGAAGGGATTCCATGTTGAGGTTTCTTTTTTTAGTTTATTACTAAACATTTAGTTTATTACTCAACATTTGTATGAATGTGTGTTTTAAAAATTCAATTACATATCAGGTAACCATCAAAGCAAAAATGGATCATGATGCCTTCACAATAGAGATATTAATTATTGGTTCAGCTTATACATTTATTTTAGATTCTAAAATCTTCAGTTAATATGAGAATGATCATTTGATGTATTATTAATTTCTGGACCATTTTCTTACCATCTTCAATTCGAATTAGAAGATGGAATATGATGTCATATATAAATCTTATCTGTCATTTGTATTAGATATGCTAAACACTAGGAACTATTTTGTTTAAATCTGGCTTTCTTCCCAAAAGTAATCTTCTGAATTCTCTTTTTATATGGCTGACAACCAGCTAAGAGATTTTCTTGCTTTAGTTAGAAATTCATGGAAACCATAGACAAATAGTATGTCCGAGGATAACAAGTAGAAAACCCTATGTTTGTATTTTCAATTACATTTTTATTTGCTTTAATGCAGTTTTAACATCAGTAACAGTGGAAATATGACAATCTGTATATAAGTAGTTATAATTCATGCTGATGAAAGTAGCTTCCATCTTATCATTCTTGCAATATTGAAACAAACTCCAGTGAACTTGTTTGAAGCTGGTTCAATAGAGATTGTTTCAACACTGAAGGAATGAAAAATTAGAACCTCTGTTGTCAGATGAGCAGTAATAATCTGCATCAGTTCCTGGTCTGGTTCATATTTGAGCACTGAAGATGGAATTTTCCCAGCAGTAGATGAATGTTTCAGTGGCCTTCTTCCTAAAAGAACATACCCATTGGGGCATTGTGTTTATACATACAGTCATCCCTTGGTATACTCAGGGGATTGGTTGCAGGACCTCCTGTGGATACCAAAATCTGAGGATGCTTAGGTCCTTCATATAAAATGGTGTAGTATTTGCATATAACATATGTATATCCTCCTGTATTATTTAAATCATCCCTAGATTATTTATACCTAGTACAATGTAAATATGATGTAAATAGTTGTTATACTGTATTATTTAAGAAATAATAAAAAGAAAAATAGTCTGTACATTTTCAATACAATTTTTTCCTGAATATTATCTATCTGAGATTGGTTCAATCTATGGATGTACAACCCATGGATACAGAGGGCTGACTGTATAGGTAGATAGATAGATAGATAGATAGATAGACAGACAGACAGACAGACAGATAGATAAACATATAAATATATATGTATGATTTTATATATAATATATATCATTACAATCATAGAATTACTACAGCTTAAAAATAACACATATACAAATTTCATAGAGTTCATTAAATGTTAAACTTTTGCTGATAATTTTACACAAATAAGAATTACTGGCAAGGTGGTATCATTTTCATCAATACAGAGACAAAATAAAACCAGTAGTGATTGGATGAAACTACCAAGCAATGTAAGAGACTTAAAATATCCTACTTATTATAAGTGTTATGTCTATACTACTTATTTCCGGGGGTTAAATAAATATATGATTATATGATCACATCCAGATAGAAATGAGATATTAAGGGCATATTGTTTTTCTGAATAAACATCAGTTTTCAAAGCTTTGCATATAAACCATCTTACATGATTTTTCAACATACAAACAAACAAAACTCTTAATTGTTGTCCCATGTAGCAGTTTAGCTGCCGTATATGTGATGTCACTCCTAAAGGTTCAAGTAAATGGCGCCACACATACGACCACCAAGCTGCCACCAACAGTAGTAGTCAGTAGCCCAAACATCATTGTTTTTTTCAGTCGACAAACACTTTGAGTGCCTCTCACATGTCAGGCACTCTTCTAGGTTCTGGAAATTCAGCAGTGAACCAAACTGGCAAGCCGCCTGCTCTCATGGAGCTTACATTCTTGATTTTATCCACACTAATCATGGAGTCCACAGGAAAGCAATCTGATTTGCAATGGTCATATGCTTATGCAATTCCTACTGTGATGTAGGACAGTCAGGTTGCTTTTGGGTTACAGGCAGTTTCTAGAAGTACAGAGACAGTTACAGAGTTGTTCTTCATGGAACTTTGAGAAATGGTCCATCTCTGCAATAGTTCAAGCCCACTGAGTGTATGGACCCAAGCTGCTGTGCTGAAGGGAAAGCTTCCTATTGATTGCCACAGGCAAAACTGCTCTAAAAAGTATGTAAACCTAGAATCCACAAACTGATGTAACCAATGGGATTTTCATGTCACCATCCTTAATGTATATAATTATTTTTGCTTTTCAGTTACTTATACATTTCAAAATAAGAAAGGACAAAGCACACTGTTATAAAAAGTGTTAGCCCTGGTTTTCCCAGGTAGGATCAGATGCCTGGCTGGTGTACTGTGTAATTCTACTTACATTATATAAACAACAAAACTGCATCTATCATAAATTCAAAGCAAATAGGTGAACATAGCTAAGTAAACAAGTAACAATAACACCTGCTCTGAAGAACCTAATTTTTTATGTCTTTATTATTGCCATTGGCATTGTTGTCATCAGCATTGTCACTGGCATCTTTTTCTGAGAGCTCACTATACACCAACCACTGATCTAAGCTTACTGTATACCTCACAGGAGGGAGAGAAATTGAGTAGGTGGTTATGGTTAACAGAAAGAGGCTAATTGAAGGTGGTGACCCAAACTGATACTTTAAAACCTATATGGAAATCGAGTTGATAGAATTCAATAGTTAGTGTATTTTCACTACAATCTATTGTCTAAAAAGTAATGTTTTGGATTAATTAGGAACATTGTCATTAAATTTTTTTTTCTCTGAGAAGTGTCAATGTGAACATAATAAATGTTTTGAAGAAAATGGACATATCAAATTTTGTTTTATGGACAAATCCTCCAAATCAAATATATAATCCAAATACAGAGAGAGAAGAAAATTTCTCTCTGTTACAGCAAAGAGAGCACAAACCCATTTAAGTGCCCTGTTCAGTTATGCTTGCTGGTCAAGAGGTGCCCACAAGCCATAAAATATTTCTGTCCATGGCTCATGCAAAGATGTGCATTTTTTTCAATATTTAAATTATAGAATATATTAGTAAAAGTTTTGAATAAAAATGACCTACTTTGCTTTTTGAACACACTACAAATTTTCTAAAGCCTTTGTAATAAAAAAGGTAGATAATCTTCAAACAATTTTGTTAGTATTTAGTTCTTTCTTTAGTTTTTCTTCTGTCATGTTCAATATAATTATTTGATTTACGAAAAATGATTATTCAAAAATATTCACCTATACCAGATCACTTAGGATTTCATTTGAGCTATGAAAAATAACAATATCAATAATATATAGCAATATTTTTATATCCATAGAAGACCACATAAGGCCTGGGTATTTAAAGACAAATTAAAATATTCTATTAGTTTCCATAGTAGTCTTGTTTAGTGTTTTTATTATATTTCCAGTGATATAAAGAAACCTGCATTTCCAAATACTAATTACTTTTAGAAAACTTTACTATAATTTATCTAAAGAAATACTTAATAGGATAAAATGATAAGACAACCTGACAATAAAATAAGTCATACTCATTATCCAAATAGGTGCAAAAGGGTTGCATTAATAGTCATTCCCATAAACCATTTATTTGATGTACAATATTACAAAATAAAAATTGCCTTACAAATTAAATTAACATTTATGAAATACTAGCAATATTTTTTCCTTGAATAATATAAAGACAAACAGTTTAGACAGACTTGTAGGCCTATAACTACACATTAATAAACAATGGAAATCCTGGAACCCTATGCAAGCTTTGTGTGGGTCAGTATGGCAGTATGAGATATTGAGTGATCTTTGCTGCCAGCTGTAATTTATTAGCAAACGTTACTCTGATGTGATAGAAAGGATAAGAAGCAAGGCAGCTCCACACTGATTTATGTAAAATTTACTCATCTCCCTTTCACGTGCTATTGAAGCTGATGTGATGGTAGGTTAACAATGTTGACACAAATAATAGGCATTGATAGTGTTTTCTAAGATGATTATATTTCCGATTACTTGCTAAATCTTTTAGGAATAAAACAATATAGAATTACATAAACTGAACATAATTTAAAAGATTGGAGAAAGAGTTATAGAATAATAGTGGTATATAAAGACTTGATTCCATAGTCAGTTTTTGATGAAAAATACATTTGAAATCAATAGCCAGACTGAAAGAGTTCAGAAGTTTTAAAAGGATTGAACAGCCCAGATGTTTTAAAAGGATTGAACAGACCAGAAACTATCATTCAAACCATAGTTTTGAACTAAGATTCAAAACATAGTTTTTTCAACATGAAAACATTTTACCTGAGAATATTATTTACCACTATGTTAATTTACAAGATAATATGGAGATGTCTCAAATTAATGTTAAAGTTTTGTAAACAAAACTCAAATTTCTGGGTAGATCATAAACACTAATTTAAATTAGAGACAGTTCAGAGGAGAGATTTATTAACAAAATATTAAGCAAAATAATGGCTTTGAGGAACTTAGTTTCGGCTTCTGGAGACCAATGCCTACCCTTGCAAATACTAATTAAATCACACTCAAAACATTCCTCCTTATTCAGCATTCCTCATTAGCATGGCTTTGAATAATTTCGTTTTACTTACATTTAGAAGAAGAAACAGTGCCAAGCACCGGCTTGTAAATGTGAACCTCATTTTTGGTTTTTGAAGATCTCTTTGTCCTAGAAAAATATAAAAGCAACAAAGACTAAAATTAACATATCTCTAATATTGGCTATGGCATTTCATTTTCATTTTTTCTATTTGACTTAAAGAGGATCAACATCCCAAGACACCCTAAAAAACACATGTAAGAAAAAACAGTATGCTTGTGATGCAAATGCAGTGAAGATTCCATTGCTTTTCCTGTCAACTAGATTGTTATACCTGAGGCCCTCCTATTAAGAAATTCTGGCACTACCTTTGCATATTAGGACAGAAATAAAGACATTCCAAGAGAGCAAGAGCAACCCATGTCAGCTTCAATTAACATGTGTCATCAATAGGGCTGCTGAAAATTGCAATGAAGACATCCACCAAGAAGTCACCTCACTGGACCTGAACAAAGAAAATCTATAATTTGTGAAAGATTAATTGTCATGCCCTCTAGGTAGTCTAAGGCCAACTCTAAAAGTAGCCTTATTTAAAGCTTTGAGTAATTTTCTTTCCTGTAAATGTTTCTTTAAGCTTCAAGTTGCTAGTAAGAACAAATTTCTTCCATAGCAATGATTGAGTATGTCATTTAACAGCTCACCATTCATACTCAAGAGCATACTCATCCAAACAGGCTGCTTAGTCACAAATATCAAACGGTTTTTCATGGCTCTGCAGATAATTTTACAGAAGAAAACTTAACAAAGGGTTAAATATTTGAAATATACATATATTTCTTTTCATCAGTGGGATTTGTGTGAAACCTACATTCCAAATAGGGGTGAGTGGTTATGATTGTATCTTAACTGGTTAGTTCCTCTTGCACTATATCCACTGTATTACCTATAGAATTTACCTATCCTTTATCCAGGAGAACTTCCCCAACATAGCAAGACTGGCTAACATGCAAATTCAGGAACTACAGAGAACACCACCGAGATATTTCATGAGAAGATCAACCCCAAGACACATAATCATCAGATTCTCCAAGGTTGAAATGAATGAAAAAATATTAAGGCAGCCAGAGAGAAAGGCAAAGTAACCCACAAAGCAAAGCCCATCAGACTAACAGCAGACCTCTCAACAGAAACTCTACAAGCCAGAAGAGATTGGGGGCCAATATTCAACATTCTTAAAGAAAAGAATTTTCAACCCAGAATTTAATATTCGGCCAAACTAAGCTTCACAAGCGAAGAAGAAATAAAATCATTTCTGGGCAAGCAAATGCTGAGAGATTTTGTTACCATTTGGCCTGCCTTGCAAGAACTCCTGAAAGAAGCACTAAATATGGAAAGGAAAAACCAGTACCAGCCACTGCAAAAACACACCAAAATATAAAACCAATGGCACTATGAAGAAACTGCATCAACTGTTGTGCAAAATAACCAGATAGCATCATGATGATGGATCAAATTCACACATAAGAATGCTAACCTTAAATGTAAATGGGCTAAATGCCCCAATTAAAAGACACAGACTGGCAAATTGGATAAAAAGTCAAGACCCATTGATGTGCTATATTCAGGAGATCCATTTCATGTGCAAAGACACACATAGGTTCAAAATAAAGGGATAGAGGAAAATTTACCAAGCAAATGGAAAGCAAAAAAAAGCATGGGTTGCAATCCTAGTCTCTGACAAAACAGACTTTAAACCAACAAGATAAAAAAAAAAAAAAGACAAAGAAGGCCTTGCATAATGGTAAAGGGAACAATTCAACAAGAGCTAACTGCTCTAAATATATATGCACCCTACACAGTAGCACCCAGATTCATAAAATAAGTTCTTAGAGACCTACAAAGATACTCAGACACCCACACAATAATATTGGGAGACTTTAACACTCTACTATCAATATTAGAGAGATCAATGAGACAGAAAATTAGCAAGGATATTCAGGGCTTGAACTCAGCTCTGTATCAAGTGGACCTAATAGACATCTACAGAACTCTCCAACCCAAATCAACAGAATATACATTCTTCTCAGTGCCACATGGAACTTATTCTAACATCGACCACATAATTGGAAGTAAAACACTCCTCATCAAAAGCAAAAGAACTAAAATCATAACAAACAGTCTCTCAGACCACAATGCAATCAAATTAGAACTCAGGATTAAAAAACACATTCAAAACCACACAATTACATGGAAACTGAACAACCTGCTCCCAAGTGACTCCTGAGTAAATAATGAAATTCAGGCAGAAATTAAGAAGTTCTTGGAAACCAATGAGAACAAAGAGAAAATGTACCAGAATCTCTGGGACACAGCTAAAGCAGTGTTAAGAGGGAAATTTATAGCACTAAATGCACACATCACAAAGCTACAAAGATCTCAAATCGACACCCTAACATCACAATTAAAAGAGCTGGAGAGGCAAAAGAAAACTAATCCAAAAGCTAGCAGAAAACAAGAAATAACTAAGAGCAGAGCAGAATTGAAGGACATAGAAACCCAAAACACCCTCCAAAAAAATCAATAAAACCAGGAGCTGGTTTTTTGAAAAAATTAAAAAAATAGATAAGCTACTAGCTAGACCAATAAAGAAGAAAAGAGAGAAGCATCAAATGGACACAATAAAATATGAAAAAGGAGGTATCATCACTGACCTCACAGAAATACAAATTAACATCAGAGAATACTGTAAACACCTCTACACAAACAAACTAGAAAATCTAGAAGAAATGGATAAATTCCTGTTACCCTCCCAAGACTAAACCAGGAAGAAGTTGAAGCCCTGAAAAGAACAATAGCAAGTTCCGAAATAGAGGCAGTAATTAATGGCCTACCAACCAAAAAATGTCCAGGACCAAATGGATCCACAGCTGAATTCTACCAGAGGTACAAAGAGGAGCTGGTACCATTTCTTCTGAAACTATTCCAAAGAATTGAAAAGCAGGGACTCCTCCCTAACTCATTTTATGAAGCCAGCATCATCTTGATACCAAATCCGGGCAGAGACACAACAAAAGAAGAAAACTTCAGGCCAATATCCCTGATGAGCATTGATGCAAAAATCCTTAATAAAATACTGGCAAACTGAATCCAGCAGGACATCAAAAAACGTATCCACCATGATCAAGTCGGCTTCATCCTGAGACGTAAGTCTGGTTCAACACACGCAAATCAATAAATGTAATCCATCACATAAACAGAACCAAAGACAAAAACCACATGATTATCTCAATAGATGCAGAAAAGGCCTTTGATAAAAGTCAGCATCCTTTCATGTTAAAAACTTCAATAGACTAGGTATTGATGGAACATATCTCAAAATAAGAGCTATTTATGACAAATCCACAGCCAATATCACATTGAATGGGGAAAATTGAAAGCATTCCCTTTGAAAACCAGCATAGACAAGAATACCCTCTCTCACTGCTCCTATTCAACATGGTATTGGAAGTTCTGGCCAGGGCAATAATCAGGCAAGAGAAATAAATGAAGGGTATTCAAATAGGAATAGAGGAAATCAAATTGTCTGTGTTTGCGGACAACATGGTTTTATATTTAGAATACCCCATCATCTCAGCCCCAAAATTCCTTAAGCTGAGAAGTAACTTCAGCAAAGTCGCAGGATACAAAATCAATGTGCGAAAATTGCAAGCATTCCTTTAATCCAACAATAGACAAGCAGAGAGCCAAATCACGAATGAACTCCAATTCACAATCATTACAAAGAGAATAAAATACCCAGGAATACAGCTAAAGAGGGATGTGAAGGACCTCTTCAAGGAGAATTACAAATCACTGCTCAAGGAAATAAGAGATTACACAAACAAATGGAAGAACAATCCATCCTTATGGATAGGAAGAATCGATATCGTGAAAATGGCCATACTGCTCAAAGTAATTTATAGATTCACTGCTATTCCCATCAAACTACCATTGACATTTTTCAGAGAATTAGAAAAAACTACTTTAAATTTCATATGGGATCAAAAAAGAACCTGTATAGCCAAGACAGTCCTAAGCAAAAAGAACAAAGCTGGAAGCATCACACTATCTGACTTCAAACTATACTACAAGGCTACAGTAACCAAAACAGCATGGCACTGGTACCAAAACAGACATATAGACCAATGGAACAGAACAGAGACCTCAGAAATAACACCACACATCTACAACTATCTGATCTTCAACAAACCTGACAAATACAAGCAATGGGGAAAGAATTTCCTATTCAATAAATGGTGCTGGGAAAACTAGCTAGGCATATGCAGAAAACTGAAAATGGACCTCTTCCTTACACCTTATACAAAAATTAACTCAAGATGGATTAAATTCTTAAATAAAATCACGAACCATAAAAACTATAGAAGAAAACCTAGGCAATACCATTCAGGACATAGACATGGGCAAAGACTTCATGACAAAAATGCCAAAAGCAATTGCAACAAAAGCCAAAATTGACAAATGGGATTAATTAAACTAAAGAACTTCTGCACAGCAAAAGAAACTATCATCAGAGTGAACCAGCAATCTACAGAATGGGAGAAAATTTTTGCAATCTACCTAACTGACAAAGGTTTAATATCTAAAATTTACAAGGAATTTAAACAAACTTACAAGAAGAAAGCAAACAACCCCATCAAAAAGTGGGCAAAAGATATGGACACTTCTCAAAAGAAGACATTTACACAGCCAACAAACATATGAAATAAAGCTCAACATCACTGATCATTACAGAAATGTAAATCAAAACCACAGTGAGATACCATGTCACACCAGTCAGAATGGTGATTATTAAAAAGTCAAGAAACCATAGATGCTGGTGAGGCTGTGGAGAAAGAGGAATGCTTTTACACTGTTGGCGGGAATGTAAATGAGCTCAATCATTGTAGAAGATAGTATGGCAATTCCTCAAGGATCTAGAACCAGAAATATCATTTGACCCAGCAATCCCATTACTGGGTATAAACCCAAAGGAATGCAAATCATTCAACTATAAAGACACATGCACATGTATGTTTATTGCAGCACTATTTACAGTAACAATGCCATGGAACCAACCCAAATGCCCATCAATGATAGACCATATAAAGAAAATGTGGTACATATACACCATGGAATACTATGCAGCCATAAAAAGGAATGAGCTCATATCCTTGCAAAGGATGAAGCTGAAAGCTGAAAGCCATCATCCTCAGCAAACTAACACAGGAACAGAAAACCAAACACCACATGTTCTCACTCATGTGGGAGTTGAACAATGAGAACACATGAACATAGAGAGGGGAACAACACACACAAAGGCCTGTTGGTGAGTGGGGTGTGAAGGGCGGAAACTTAGAGGGCAGGTCAATAGGTGTAAAAATTTTATTTTTTAAAAAGAAAAAAATAAAATAAAATATGCACTCACATATTTAAAAAAACAAAGAATAGTAAAAAAAAAAAAAGTATTTACAGATTTTTCCAGATATAAGTTACTGTCTACAATGTATGCCTATTATACTTGTCCCCAATGAGTAAATTCTATTCAGTTTACCTATTGGCATAACAGGAAATAGAGAATGTAAATTATAATTTTGAAATGTCATTTTATATGTTGATCATTATTCATTGTTTCTGATTTATTTCAAGTCCACTCAGTAAATTAGAAGCGTACATGCACACACGTATTAAGTGCTGAGGCACTACACGAAATGTAAATATGAGCTGGATGAGATATGATTCCAGTATAAGAAGCTGAGCATCTGAGTGGGGAAGGGTATAAATGATATAAGATGTTGCAAAATAACTCAAATGCAGACTGAATAAAAGGTTCAATGAAATTGCAAAAATGTAGGGCCTTATAAGAGGGTTATATAATTTTTGATTGGGGGATCAGGGAGGGAATTATATTTTGAGATAAAATTTGAAAACCTGAATAGGGTTTTGAAAAGCAAAGATCTAGTCAGAGAAAGCACATAAAAACAACATATGGATCTAGGAAAACTTAGGATAACTAAAGAATAATGAATATAATAGTTTAATTTAGCTGGAGCATAAAGCCTCTTAGGAAGTGGAAATACGGCTGAAAAAGTAGGTTTTGAATGCTTAGGAAATTTGTTACCCAAACTACCCGTTTGGCATTCTGTGTATTTCTATGTATTTTCATCTACATATATACACATCCTAACAACCTTACCTAATGCTAAACCTTTTCAGATATGAATTATTTTTTAGATAGCTATATATCTCTGTCACATCACAAAATTGCATACACATGTTTATTATTATTGATAATGATGGTGGCTTGTGATCTAATGAGTTAAATAAAACGTGGAATTATCATTTTTTACAACTGTATCCTCACCACACCACCACATTGGCAAATCTAAATTTATTATTTTCTCTGTCCATTTTCTTGCATTTCTCATATCAGTGTCTTCCACAATTATCCATGAATTGTATGAATGAGAAAGTAGGGATCATTCCTGATTCCACTCACTTCTTCATTCCAAGCTTCTAGTCTCTAGGACTCTCTGATTCCATTTGCGTTTCGGGATCTTTTCAAACATGTCCATCCTATCTACTACCTTAGTGCAGGTCACCATCTTTCTTTTCAGTTCCCTGGCAACAGCCTCTAGACCAGTTTCCCTGCTTCAAGTTGTAATCCCTCCAACTCGTGTTCTTTATTAAAATGAGTGTAATTTTACTCTTCTTTAGCAATTCCCTACAAACTTTAAGTAAGTGCAAAGAACCATTGGCTAGGAATACATTACAGGACCCCCTTAAAGTAACAAGCACCAGTGTGATCATGAAGAGAAATAGAGAAAAATTAAAATTGTCTCTTAGATTTGTGGCTTGCTAAAAGGGCAGATAAGAAATTCAGGAGAGGAATGTAGGTGGAGGAAGCAAACTTTTCATTTGTGTCTTTCTTGTTGATTGGGAATATTACTACCTCCATATATTGGGTGAGACTTATTTCCTGGTGTGAAAGAGTTTTTGAGATGTATACATACTTGTGAAACAGACACAGTTTTCTTTGTCTATACCTTGCACTTTACAAAGTACAAAGAAGTCATAGACATACATTAAATTCCTAAAGTTGACTGCTCATGATTGTCCTGTAATTTAGCCTCTGAAAGAAGGATATGCAGAACACCACGGGTGGTGCCAGAATTAAAAGCCAAATCTCCTCTTGACATGATCCTACTCATTAATTCCAAATGTGAGAGCTAATATGGTGAGAAGCCAGCTTCTTTATGAAGGTGAATATGTGGTGATTAGATGGTTAATTGATAGTACATGGTACCATCCATGTTATGTATTTGATATTTTGTAACGTAGAAGTTGCTGTTTGACTCAACAGTGCTATTAAAATGAGGAGCATTGGAGGCAATGAGAGACTTGTCACTTTAAGGTGAATGAGCTGCACAGTCATCTTGCTGTAGGAAAGGGGACCCCCATGGTCTTAAAGCCCCATACATGACATTTACACATGTATCACAAACAGCTTATAAGAACAAAAATAGTATGAAAACAGATCTGAGAGTGAATATTCGGAAACAAAAGAGGGGATTTAGATAAGAAACAATTTCTTTTGTTTTGCCTATTAATTGAAGAGGTCTTAATTTTAAAGACTTACATTATTTGGAACTAACAAATGCCTCATGCCCAAACTGTAGTAGATCTCTGCTCACCAAGCATGCCTCTAGTCAGAAAATTTGCACTGCAGTTGTCCTGGGTTAAACAATGCCTTGTAGATATGGCTTTTTGAAAAAAAAAGCACTTCATGGTGACTCCTGAGGAGGGGAGAAAGAAACATATACAGGTAGAGCTGTGAAGAAAGGAGGTGCTTTATCAGTTTCAGAGAGAAAAGCAGGAAAACAAGAGTAGAATCAGGCTGAAGAATGAGATAATTTCCCTTTCCTGAGATTATTAGAAGGAAGAAAAGAATGGGAGAGAGAGTTAATGAGAGTGATAACTGTGGAAAATCCAGGATAAACTGACAGGGGCTGATGGCTTAGTTGAAGAGATGATTAAAAGACAGAATGAAAGGATGGATAGATTGGAGGGTGGAATCTAGAGACTGATTAGTGTAGGATTTAAAACAGGCAAGATTCAGGGTGATATTGTTATGTTCACAGTTCAGTGACCTTCAGGAGAATAGCTTTGACCTGAGCCTTAGAGAGTGAAACCTGGACCCAGGTAGAAAGGACAATATCACCAAACAGCAGTTAGTTGGTATGAAATGCACCTTGAGAACTTTCAAATTGGAATGGAAATAGGTGATACAGAAGAACTGCAACCAGAAAATCATCTGGTACACCAGGAAGATCACTCAAAGAAAATCAAAACCAAGTTTAACTTTGACATAAGATTATTTGTTTACTTGCTTCTTGAGGAATTACCATCTCCATAGCAAGGATTTTTTTTTCACTCTTTCAACCCAAGAACCTAGAGAAGAACCTGGAACATAGTAAATGCTCAGTAAATGTTGGTTGCTTGGTTTAAGGGATAATTTAGGGACAGAACCTAAGGAATGTCAATCTATAATTTAGTAAGACAGGAAGCATTGTTCTTTACTTAAAGTGCCCTAATCGTGGAGCCAAGAAATTCTAATTTCTGCTTCTCCCTTTATTATTATTATTTTTGAACAAAGAGCTTCACTTTTATCCCAGCTTCTTATCTATAGAATGACTACTTAGTCATGCCCTCCTTGAATAGGAGAAGTATACAAGACCTGTCTCAGTAATCAGGCTCCTTAGGGTAATGATTTCCAACATATCTTTTAACCACTTTTTTCAAACAAAAACCCGGACAGGAGCCCCATCCTGCCAGAGTCAATGCGGAGCCTAAACCAGATCAATGTGGAGCCTAAAAATCTGATTGTTGTGGCTGATTTAGAACATGCAAATGAAGAAACCATTGTAAGAGGATCAGTTTCTGGTGGGACAACCGAATCTACACTGGTTTATATCCACAAATGGGCACTTGCCACTAATCTTCTCTCCAGAAAATTGCATCCTGGGGTGGCAAAAGTGGGTGGATCAGTGGGAATCATTTCTTCTGTGAATAAATAAAATCAAAATCAGTAAATCAATGATAATGACTGAACAGAATGTCTTCATGTAAGGGGAACAAATTTACTCAAAAAGTAAAGTTAAATTATCTTTATATTTTGTGGAAAGAGTACAAAATGTCAATGTCTGAAAATAATGTGTCTGTTCTCATAGATCGGCATTTCCAAAAGCATGCTCCATAGAAGAGCAACAATCCCATGAGAAGCAGCATAAAATAAAGTTTCCATGGCCAAATAAGTTTAGGAAATTAAGTATTTCCCATTCTCCTCTCAGAGATTTACTACAGACATTAGCACTTTAAAGACTCTAATTTTTCTGTACGAAAAAGACCCCCTTGATGTTAACTCTTCATTTCCCAAACCTGATTGACCATGAAACACTTTCATGGTGTGATAACAATTAATAACCCATCTATAGAATATACTTTGGAAAATGCTCTTTTAGTTCAATGGCAATTTCTAAACCACTCTAGTTGATTAAGCCTGCAAGTCATGAGAACAAGCTGCCCTTTCACTTATAATTTTCTCTCTTTCCCCTTCATGAAACAAAAGTGGAATTTCTGAGGTCTTCAACATTCTCTAGCCTTGGTACAAAGCCCAGTACTATAATGGGCATCTCACAGGCAATTACTCTTTTGGAGCAGTATTTATCAAGAACCTTTCCACCAATATCTTGGCTATGAGAACAAGGGGTAGGATGAGGAATGTGGGCAAAGAGTAGTGAAAAGGAACATGGCTTGTCTCAAAACAGCTATGAGCTGTTGTCACCCAAAGCCTAGAATCTTTTTCAAATATAAAATTTGGCATTTCTTTCTAGACAATTCTATTTAATATGTTTCTGTAGATGCAGTCTCAGTGAATAAGCAAATGAATTTTGTGAAACCACAGGATAGGCTGGTTTGTTGCCACAGCAAAACCTTCTGTTTGGACAACTCCTTGATTATATAGCCTATTTGAAAATCATTCTTCATTATTACAGGAACTAACTTGCCAAGGCATAATATGGCCACAAACCCAATTTATGTTGCCACATTAAGCAAAACAGAGTGACTTCCTACTCCTCCTGATGACTTTAAAATGTCTATCTAAATCCAGGCTCCAAGTCTAGCTGGTAGAAAGACTTGGCACTTTCTGCATTGGAGAGCTGTTCTGGGTAAACAGCATGACACACAATGTAAAAGAAATAATTCAGATGATAGGGGAAACAGAATAAAAATGGTGTCATATTGAAAGAAAGAAGACTTTTTCTTTTACTCATGTCAATGACCTGACTCAGCTATGTATTTTTACAACATCATGCTAACTTAGCTCTTATTGAGCACAGTGAGCTCTTATAAACTTCAGCATTTTGTAGCTTGCATTATGTGTATACATCATCTAATTAGCATTTAATAGTTACTGTGTTTTCAGTACCATGCTAGATTATTACATACATGTTCTTTGATTTAGTTCTCAAGACAAAATGTTATAGATTCTCCTTTTACACTTAGTTTGTGGATGAGCAACTCAAAGCTCAAGGAGATTAGGAGATTAGGTTAATTTCCAGTCATGAAGTCACTGAGTAGACAAATCAGGTGTTCTGACTACTAGTCCTGTGCCCTCAGAGTGGTCTCTCCAACCACCAAGCTATTTCTGTTTTAACAATATCCCTGACTACAACCAGCCCAGGGCTTTCCATATCATACTTGTTCAATACATGTTTTTTGAGGGTATAAATGAAAAGAAGATCTAACAGCCATGTCCTTCATATCTTTTCAGTTTCCATGGAGAACCCAGTCTCAAATCACTCTTGATCTCTATTATATCTGTTTATCAACTCATATGTTATTTTCACTGTTATTTTTAAGCACATAGATGATGTTTTTATTATAACTCTCTAGAAGTTCAAAGACCAAAAGTCCACAGTCCAGAAATCCCTGGTAGGAATAATCCAGCATGGATATATATTTCCAGCTATTAAGGGGAAATGGCTAGAAAGCACATTTCTACTCCAAGATGCTAGCCTAACCCTGGTGGAAATGGCATAAACTACTTGACAAATTTTGAAAAGTTACTGGTCACATTTTTGTCAGCATTTCTACTCTAAGACCCATCTCCTTAAGTGACTTTAATTATACTTGCTAATGGGAAACAAAACAATGATATAAGATGTAAAATGAAGCAATGATGTATACTAGTTTGGTGGAAGTTTTCAAAAATAAGTAGACTTTACTTCGAATTTGAGTACCACATCCTGTGTAACAGAGTGGTTAAATACAAGACTCAACACAAAGCCTTGCATATAGTAAGTGCTCAATAAGTATTCATTGAATGAACAGATACATGACATCTAAGTAGTTTTCAGGCAACGTTAATAAACAAGGAGGTCTTAAAGAAATGGTTCAGAATTATGTGCAGTTCAGAATTGTGCCATTACTCAAATCGCTATTATTAATGGATAATTGGATATGACTTGTCTAATTAAAACTAATTTAAGAAAAGGGCATTGTAACCTCATGTATACTTTATAGTATTGGAACTCTAATAACAGCCATGATAAGGGGGAGATAGAAACTGTTTGATTCAAATCAATTTAATTAAAAATACATCATGCACTTATTAGATGTGTTTCAATGCTTTCTTAAGGTAAAGCTGAACTTCAATATGTGAGAGATTGGGAGAAAAATAATCCAATCTAAAGGATCAGCATGAAGATACTGGAATCACTAAGCATACTGAAGAAACCCTAAGCGGGCTAATTCCAAAATCTGTGTTCTTAGTCACTACATAAAGACTGTCATATATGAAGAATAAAGTAAACTCAGTTTTGGACAATTGGAAATTGAATTATCAGAAGGGTCTTCTATTTTGAGAAACTGATTGTAATTAGCATATTCAAGGTTTCTTTGTAACTTTTCAACTTCTGTTAAGATCAACTATGGCAAATATTAGAAGAAAAGTCAGTATGGCATAATGGAAAAAAAATAGTGGGCAAAGGAATAAGAGATCCACATTGTAATCCCAGAACAACTTCAAACTCACCACATGACTCTTAAGCATGTTACTATCTCTTTCTGGGCATGCATTTCATTACTTATAAAATTAGACAACTGGACTATAATTAAAGGTCTTTTTCACTCCAAGATAGGCTCTAATGTAACCATCACTAAAATACAAAACATGTATTTGGCAGACAGAGACAAGATAGCAATGTATAGATAAATATTGACTCTATTTGACATTGTAATAGAAAACTAAAACAGAATTTCCACATTGGTTTTACAAAATATGATCTCTGTGAACACTCATTAATGACAAAAAGAGGAATGAGTAGTCCACTGGAACAAAGTTTGTGAAATGTGAAATACCACGTGCTCTTCTCTGGAAATACGCAAGTATGTTAGGATATTAAAAGTTCTGCAAAATACTGCAACTATGGATCCTCTAAATAAATTCATTTAAATTAGCTGTTATTTCTAATTACATTTACCAATACTAATGTGCAATGAACATTCAAGGAATGGATGGCCAAGTCTGGGTAATAATTGACTTCCATTGATTTCCTGAATGAAAAGTATGTTGGTCTCTTGATTAGCAGAAAAAGCTGCAGTAAAATATAAATGTTGCAGACTTATCAGCATTTCTTTATTATATTGGAAAAGAAATTGCAGGACTTTGCCACGCTTGTTTGGCTAAGTGAAACTCTGGTAAATACATGATTGGTTAAATATGTTGGTGCTTGGTTTTGAAAGTCCACTTTCACAAATACTGATGAATTACCCTTCTATTGTATCTTACACAGGAGACTTACTGAGTGGAACTAAATTGGTTGGCATAAATTATAAACTCTTTTAAGCCAAATTTTAAAATATTTATGTAGAAGTCGATGCCACATACATATGAAACCATTCTATAAATACCAACAGGAATTTAAAATGGTGGGATTAAGATATAGTCCTTATACAAAATATCATTTTGTCCTTATACACACACTGTTCAAAAAATCCTCTTTCAGAATAAAGTACACCTGATTTTATTAAATGATGAAACTGGAAGGGATCTTAGAATTAAAATATCCCCAACTTCTCACTCTATAGATGACCAAAAGAAAACCTACTGAATGATTTATTTTAAATCTGTTTGAAAGTTAGTGGAAGAGCTCTAATTAAAACTCTATCATAGGGTCCAACCTAGTTCATGTTCTAAATTACTAATATGTCTTGCATTAAAGATTTTTCCTGGTTGGCTTCAATATTCTGCAGTGAAGTTCTAAAGCTTGGTCTAGTTTGGGTAGAAATAACCATAACGATAGTTCATCCTCTTGCCCAGTTTAATTTATCTTAGTCACCTTTAAAATTCTGTTTGGTTCTGATATCAAGACTATTTTAAGAAAGAATGTGCTTAGACTTGAATAAAATGAGGTTAAATAAAAGGACATCTGGGGTGTTATTCAATGTATTTAACAATTGTTGCCACTGCAACATCCACCAATTAGAACAATTGCTGGCTGTTAGCCACAGGCCCTGTTGTACCAATACTTACTAGCAATAAACCAGTCTGGGGTTGTTCATTTTCTGCCTCTCCCCCATA
This sequence comes from Nomascus leucogenys, assembly GCF_006542625.1. Classification (NCBI taxonomy): domain Eukaryota; kingdom Metazoa; phylum Chordata; class Mammalia; order Primates; family Hylobatidae; genus Nomascus; species Nomascus leucogenys. The sequence continues at coordinate 24,012,534 of NC_044391.1, forward strand.
ACCTTGCTATGCATTGTACATACATGTATCTTTGTATGTTTGTGTTTGCAGAAATAGAGGTGGGGTAGAATGAAGCAGAGCACTTATTGTGTTTATAAATTCACTCATCAAATATTTACTGAATCCAAATGCAGTACTTGCTCTTACAGAGTCTTTCTGTATTGCAGAGAAAGCTTGAACGGGAGCTATCCTCATGCACCCCCTTAATACACATATCTCCCAATCCTCTCACCACTTACAGGATTTCACACAAAGATATTTCATCTAGAACCTTATAAAAGACAAGCTTGCTCCTGCATTTCCAATTTCAGTGCATATATTTACTAATAAAGAAAAGCACCATCAAATGTAATTTAATCATTACAAACTTCCCTTTTTTTCCTATTAAATTATTTAAGAATCCATTTTCCTGAAATTTGAGTGCCCTTGGAAATTATCCTTTCTTCATAGCTGTGTAAGTAGTTCAAAAGGTTCTGTAAAATTAGCTAGATTCCCTTGAAAAACAGAGCAATTAAGTGAGATTAATGATATAAGGGATGGCCAACCGAGTTGGATCTCTAAATGTCAGCAACGATATACAAATAGTTTTCATCATAGCAGTTGTTTCCCACCATGACCCTAAGAACTAACGGTCAATGGTCTGATCTGACGAACTTTATCTAAAATGATGATATTAAAGTCAATTTCAATGTGCAATTTAATTTTTCAGGTGAACTGAACATCCTGCTTTATTCAAGAAAGCTTAGTCCTTGTGAGAAACTTGCATATGACTCACCTTGCCAGTTCACGTTTAAAAAAATGACACATTATAATTTTACGAATTTATGAGGTACAATGATCATATCACCAGTTCACTTTTTAAAAATTAAGTATATAAAAAATTACAGCACATAAAACAAGGTTTAATCAACCCCACAAACTTAATCAGGAATACCAAAGAATTAATCTTAACTAATGTGATTTGGTTTGGGGATGCAGATGGGATAATAACTGAGTAGTTCAGTTATTTCAGAATGTGTCTAGACGTGTCTACATGACTTAGATCCATAGGTAATCCGATTCATATTTTTCTGATAGCTGACTCATATTTCTAAGACATCTTTTATCTCCTCACCTCTCTCTGGTGGCGGTACGCATTCAGTGATAGGAGCTAAAGGACACAGTGTAGAACTAAACCAGAATTTATGCAAAGTCAATGAGCTGAACTGGAATAACTGAGTTGGCTAAATTAATCTGAGCAGGATCTATCGCTTTCTCTAAAGGAACCCTGACTAGCAATAGCTTCTCCAACTGCCAGTTGACTCTAACTTAAGTTCACTGCTTCTCTGCTGTTGCTAATGTGCAGGTTCTGGGTCCTGAACTAATTGCTGCCAGGTGGGTGACAGGAAACAGAGCTCCAATCTTGGTCTCTGTTCTCAGAGAAAATTCTGATATTCTTTGGAAAGATATAGATAAAACCTAATGTTTGTCAAGAAACTCTATCTGTTATCCTTGTTGGCTGATACACAAGAATATATGGTAGTCTTTGGCCAAATTAAAACATTAAAATGGACTCCTTTTTTGAGGAGGGGTTGGGAATAGGGGATAACTAGTGGGAAAGGAAGGAAGGAACTAAAATGAACTGAATGCATATAGGAGCCAGGCAATTTATACACATTACATTATCCTCCTATGAAATGCAAATAGGCATTTAAATCTCCACTTTATATATAAGGAAATAAAGGTTCACAGAAGTTAAGTAACTTGATTAGGATCTCACAGTCAATAAGCGGCAGAGACAGAACTTGAAAATAGTTCTTACTTCAAAATCTATTTTCTTTCCATATTTCACACTGATTCTAGAAACATACGTATTTAAATAAACATGCACACTGAAAATAATGAAGTTTGAAAATAAGTTGTCAATGATTTTTTTCTTTAATTGATCTACCTTAAAGATTATATAACTATCTTCTGGCTAAGTTTCGCTGTATTAACACTATAAGTCTGTAAGCTGTAAACAACTCTATATGCCAAAATTCTTAAATCATTCAGACCCTTTGACTAAGGTTTTTTTCCTCTTGATATTATAAATTGGTCCAGATTTGATTGTAGAAATGTTCATCATAACTTTCTCTAATGTGGTGGAATTTGAAAGTAATCTAAATGTCCAAAATAATGAATTTGTTAATCTTTGGCACACCTATACTAATGGAATATTCTGCAGCCATTAAAAATTGTGTACTAGAATATTTAATTATCTAGATAGATGTTTTTGGTATGTTATTACTTTAAAAAGGGACTACAAACTGAATGTATGACGTAATCTTATTTTTGTAAACATATTTTATATGTGAATAGAAAAAAGGCTTGAAGAATATAATATTATGCAGCAGGCACTATGAGTATACACGTATTACCTCCTTTAAGCTTTTCAACAGCCTTCGCATGTAGATACTATTATTGTTACTGTAATTTTGCAGCCATGAAAACTGAGTCTTAGAGAGGCTAGGTAAAATACTAGATTTGCTATGTAAAAAATAACCTCCAAACCTCAGTTTTTTAAAAGAACTGATTTTTTCTTTTCCTCAAGTTACATGGTAACTGTGGGGCAGCTGAAGCGCCCTCTGTGGATCTGCTCCACATGATTTTCTCTCTGTGACCAGGGCTGATGGAGCAACCCTCGTCTGGAATATGCTGTTCTCAGGGCAGAGGATGGTCCTGCCAGGGGAGCAACGCTTTGTTCAGATGAGGTAAGACCTAACTACTCACACCCTATTGCCCTAAGCAAGCTACAACATTAAGGCCAAAGTTAACATATCGTGAATACATATGCTTTTTCCGAGGAAGGAGAAAGCAAATAATTAGAAACACACACACACACACACACACACACACACACACACATACATCCACACGACACAGAGGAAAACTGCACAAGTTTCCACAGCAAGGTGACAAAGATGGTACCGGAACCTCTCCAGATGGTGGGATTGAAAGTGATTTATTTGATTTGATTTGATTTTGCTTGTCTGCATTTTCTAATTTTTGCAATATACAGGAATTGCTTTTGAAAAAAAAGAAAAGAGGAAATGAACTATGTTGTTCTTGTTCTGTGTTTTGTGCACTGTTGCCGAGAGGAATGTTCCCTATGGTGTAGCTTTGGAGTACAGAATAAGAAAATAGTAGGGGGAGGAGGGAAGTTATACTTGTCTCACCTTAATTGCTTGGGTCTGCTTTCAATCTGTCTTCAGATAACTGGAAATATACTTTTTAAAAAGTTTGACAATAATCCCCAATAAGGAACCACCCTCAAATTAAAAGAAGGCTCTTAAACCAATGGGAATGCCATTTCACTGAGAACTATTCTCTATAATGAAGGCTTCATTCATGATACCAACAGCAAGTTGCAATAAAAAAAATGAATTAACACTAATTAGCAACACACTGAAGACAGAATGTCTGATGGGCTTTCTAATTACATCTCTTAAGAGTACCCTGGTGGTGATTAGGTGTTAAAAAATGTATTTCACAAATGTAATTACGAAACTATAAAGGGAAATTAATCTCAGTGGCCAATGAATAGTCATAATAGACCCATAAATACAGCTTCCAACAATATACAAACAAAGACAGAAAGCATTCAGTGATATTATAGAAAATTGCCCGTATTTCCCATTTTAATTCTTATTGTTGTTTGGCTTCTTTGGAAATTCCCCCCAACAGGGGAAAAAAAACAACAAATTCTATCTTACATTTCACACTTGCCTTCCATAAAAACACTATCATTTTAATATTGTTTAAGCATAGCTAAAAATAGTTATTTCTGTGCTGAAAATAAGGAAACCCCTGACTGCAAAATAATGGACGATGAGAGAGTTTCAATATCTAACTTCAGCAATATTTGGTGCTCAACGAATTCCAGTAGAAATTCTTTAACCATGTATTATTTCCTCCGCTCAACAGCGTCTTTTTCTTTCTCCCACCATATGTAAAACCTGTGATCTGCCATCTTGGGCAGACACTCAAATAGTACTCGTAAATATGTCTACCATGATCCGTAAGTTTTTAAGACCTAAGAGAGATACGTGTTCAAAATGTTCAATATCCTCAACTACTATTCCTTTTCTTTCCTTTTTCCCCCTAGGCAAAACTGTATTTTTTTAAATTTAGTACAACAAAGAATTTAAGTTTCCTGAAATAAAATAACTTCATGCCATAAGAATGAGGTAAAATCTGTCCAGTTAATCTTTTCTGGTATTGTCTTGGGAAGACTGAGTTAGTGTTATCTATTCACTCTGGTAATAATTGTGACTGACATCTCCAAGTTCCTTCTAAAGCAGACGCATCCATACAAGACTTATGCAAGAATCTTAGGGGTGCAGCAATATTTCCATGTGGTATCTCATCTCCTCTCTGAAGATGCTGCTGCAAAAAGAGCTTTTATAGTATAAGCAGTGGGGCCCCTATGGAAATTTATATCTGCCACTCCTGATATAGTCCCACCACTCATACTATTTAATAAAAAGAAGTGTCAAGGAAGGTACCAGTTCTGAGTAATTTCAAGGACACCTGAAAAAGGCCTGCAACTCAAGCATATTTTCAATGATGTCTAGGTAAGACTAGATATAGCTAAGTGAAAAAAAAAAAGCCTATAAAAACTCAGTCACCACAATGTTCTTTGCAGAACTACCTCCCCAAAATAGCTTGAGTTTCCTTTTCAAAGAATCAGTTGGCACATCCAGTTGCATCTGTTTTTGTCAAAGCAGGAAGAATTTGATACATTGGTTGTGAAAATAGTTGTACTTTAATTTGGGACATGTGGAAGGATATGAATTAGTGTGATAGATTCAGGAAAGTTTAGTCATGAACGATGTTTGAGTCAGACAATCAGACATTAGAGATTATCTAATATGAAAGCCTCATTTGAAAATGAAACCAAGACTCAGGGAGGAGAAAGAACTGTCCAAATTTACGAAGTGTATACACAGCAGTGGGAATCAGTTATGTGCTGGATGGTCTTCTGTGAACATTTCACTATGTCTTTCTCTCCCTTCTTCTCAACCCTGTCTCCTTCCTTCAGGGAACTTTGCTAAACTGCTTATCTCCACTATAATACGTTATAAAGACTAAATCAAGAGAGAAGTAGATAAGCCATGTCTACAAAATAGGATAAAAAGGGAACCTCTCTTGTGCAAAATAGGAGGCAAAATCACGCGCACGCACTTCTTTTTACCATCCCATTCTAGCTAGAAGTTTGTACAGGTTAAAAGGCCACCTGAGACTAGGTATGTTCAAAATGGCGGCTCCACCTTCCCTTCTCTTTGCCAGCCCCGTGTACAGGAAGGAGCAGGTAACAAGGTGCCAGCTAGGCAAAGACTCTCTTTGCATAATAAGATTAGGGGCCCCACACATTATGTAAACATCACACCTAGTCCAACCGATCTTTCAGCCCTATGTAAATCAGACATTGCCTTCTCAAGCTTGTCTCTAAAATCCGGTGCACTCCACCTCAGGCCAAATGTCCCACTCAGGTGTCCCTCTCTCTCAAAAGACAGAAAGCTGTTCTTTCTCTTTCTTTTGCCTATTAAACTACCACTCCTAAACTCACTCTGTCTGTGTGTCTGTGTCCTTAGTTTTCTTGGTATGAGATCATGAACCCCAGTTATTTACCCCAGAGAATGATGCCGCTTCACTAGGTTTCTGGCTTTTATAATATGACTGACGCAGATGGGATTGGCTGAGATAGGGCACACTGAAGGAGGATTAGGTTTTTTGGGGAGGTTCATAAGTTTAGGACATGAAATTGTTTTTATTAAAGACCAATTTCGTGGTTTCTCATCCATATTCTCCTGCAGGTGTGTTTCTCATTTGCACACTTAAGGCCTCATAACCAACTCACAGTGACTTTAAGAGCAGTCACAGAGGTAGTGTTTAATGCTACTTAGTGTATTTCCTTAATGTCCTTCAAACAAGCAAAAAGCAACAATCTCCTCACTACAGACAAAAATTGCTAAATGGCCCTGTATAAAACAAACAGGATTCTGTTGCTGTTATAACACGCTACCAAATATCCAGATGGCTCAATTGTTTGTTGAATTATTTGGTCAAACAGTTGTTGATTGTGATTTTTTTTTTTGGCTTCACTTGGTGGTTGTGGGGCATAAGACCAGCAGATTCTCAGCTTCCTAGCTTATTTCCTATGCATGAACTTTTCCTCCGGGAAGTTGGCTTAATAATCAGGTGATATGGTTTGACTGTGTCCCCACCCAAATCTCATCTTGAATTGTAGTTCTCACAATCCTCACCTGTTATGAGAAGGAGCCGGTGAAAGGTAACTGAATCATGCGGGTGGGTTTTTCTCATGCTGTTCTCATAATAGTGAATAAGTCTCATGAGATCTGATGGTTTTATAAAGGGCAGTTACCTTGCACATGCTCTCGTCTGCCACCATGTAAGACATGCCTTTGCTCTTGCTTCGCCATGATTGTGAGGCCTCCCCAGTCATGTGGAACTGTGAGTCCATTAAGCATCTTTTTCCTTATAAATTACCCAGTCTCAGCTATGTCTTCATTAGCAGTGTGAGAATGGACTAATACATCAGGAAAGAATAAAGTCCCAAAGGGCCAAATTAGAATTAATTTAGGGTCAGTGAAGAGTAAGCAGCCTTAATGTAACAAGGAGGCCCAGAATACTTCCTTGTTGAACACACACACACACACACACACACACACACACACACACACCGAGTAAATAGACTAATAAGGTGAGAAAGTGGTTAAAAAGAAGTGGGGTGGGGTGACAAGTCAAGTGTTATATGTCAGTTAATACCTGATGGAGAAAATATTAGTTTAGGAGCAGTACTTCAAAGGGAGAGTCAGCTGTCAGGGCAATGAGTAGCGAGGAGGGTAAGGAGCCAGGACTGAAAAGAACAGTGGTGCCACCATGAGGGGCCCTCAGTGTAGGGTTTTCAAGACAGGCTAGATGTTGAATCAGGTGCCAAGGAAAGAAAGTGACTAAGAAAAGCAGAAGAAACCAAAGAAACCTTTCCCTGCACCACTGTTTGTGCAGAACTAAAATCAAGTTGATGAAGTCTGCATTAAAAAAAAAAAAACAGAAGGTCTGGCGCAGTGTCTCATGCTTGTAATCCCAGCACTTTGGGAGGCTGAGGTGGGCGGATCATGAGGTCAGGAGATCGAGACCATCCTGGCTAACACTGTGAAACCCTGTCTCTACTAAAAATACAAAAAAAAAAAAAAAAAAAAAAAATTAGCCAGGCATGGTGGCGGGCGCCTGTAGTCCCAGCTACTTGGGAGGCTGAGGCAGGAGAATGCATGAACCCAGGAGTCAGAGCTTGTGGTGAGCCAAGACGGTGCCACTACACTCCAGCCTGGGTGACAGAGTGAGACTCTATCTCAAAAAAAGAAAAAAAAAAAAGAAAAAATTGTTCACATGGACCAAGATGAAGAAGAAAACCTTTCTTTGACTTTCATTTTAAGAATTAATATACCCAGTTTCCTGAAACCTAGAATCTCTGATTAACTTACAAGTTCCAGAACCATTTTATGATATTGCATAAGATACGCTCAGAGAATCTTATGAAAACATATGCAGTAAATACAATTCACACATAATTGCCATTTGGCATATAGTCAAAGAAAAAATAAGTGTACACTTATTTCACAGATGTTGACATAATTTTAATGTATATATTGGATATTTTACCAAACAAAAACAAAAACAAAAGAAAACCCCTCAATGTGCTTAGTCAAGAAAAGGGGAAAATGAATCAAAGCAAAAAGTAGTATATTTTCCAGTTGGGCATACTATACTCTCAAAACTGTGGCTATCAGAGAGCATGTGGACTCACAAAGGAGGGTGGACCTTTTTATTTTAAACAAATTTTTTTTTAATTTTTAACAAAATTCAATCAAACCATTAAATAGAATTACTTTTATATGCAGTTTTATTGAATTTAAGCCTTAATTCTAATTCTGCTTCTATTAACATTGTTGAACTCTCATGTAGCAAATAAGCAGAGTTATGAATTTAAAAAGTAGTTGAATGGTTTAGTGGGTAGGGTCATTGAATTATTTTTAACTAACCCTGTTTGAAATGAAGATTAGTCAAGGCATTACAGGTAGAGAGCTAAGATTTCTGGCAAATCCATGTAGTGATCTGTTTGTTGTAATAGCTGTATGCCTAGAGTGGTGCCTAAGGCCTTTACTATCATTACCTAAATTAACTCTCAACAACCCTCAGAGAAAAGCAGGTTTGCAGATGAGAAAGTGGGAGATTTGGAATTTATACCTGGCCTGTAAGATCTTACTGTCCATGTACCTAGTGACCCTAGGTACATGCAGTAATGTACCCCTGCAGTAATGTCTCCCTGATTTCAGAGGAATAATTTCTGTAGTGCTGTGTTAAAAATTGAGAATTTGGGTTTCTCTTTCCTACTCCCTCACTAAAACTAAATTACCTAGCTATTCTATCTCATCTCATGTGATTTGCTTATAAGATGAAATGGACACTCTTCCATTGAGAGGTGGGGTGTATGTTCCCTCCTCTTGAATTTGAGTAGAGCAAGACACTGTGGTGCCATATTAGCTAAGATAAAAGCATGGTAGAGAGGGATCGCATATGATTCCCAGGCAAAATTCTTTTCTTCAAATTTCTTTAAATTGCCCCCAACGATACAGGGTTTTAGACAGGAAATGATGAAGCCTTACCTTTCACTACTGAAAATCTAATTTAAGGAGCCACCTTCTCCTAGAGTTGCAGGCAACTCTAAAATTCAAGTATTAGAAATATATTATCTGGAAAGGAAAAGATCCTAACAGGACATTTAAGAACTAATAGGCTTCCTAAGTCAAATGATATAAATAAACAGAAGCCTGAAATCTTTTTGGACCCTTTAGTACACAGGACAAAAACAAAACAAAGTGAAAAAAGTTTTAAGACAACTCAGCAAAAAAATTCCAATTTAGAATCAATCTAATACTCTAGAGGCCAACTGCTTTCAAAGCAGAAACTAGCTTTATTTTCTTTCTAAGTCTTTGGCCAAAGCAACATTTGGAATACTCACGTATGTGGAGATTAACTTTCTGCCAAATATAGAAGTTTCCAGTTTATTTACTCAATAAAATCATTCACTCAAGTTAATCTTATTTATTCCAGGAATAATGTTGCATTTGTAGACTGTGTCCCTGACTACAAACTTAGAACCAAATAAATTATATATATGACAATACTATATTATGAAAGTCTAAATACAGAACTGAAAAATTCCTATGGTAAAATTAGAAATGTTTAAGTTGAATCCCAAAAAGTGGATATTTATAGGACTAATACATAAAATACCATTTACTTACATCATTTGTTTGACCTAAAACTTCCCTCCAATCAAGTTAGTTGGGCATTACATTTATAATGCTTTTAATATATTTTAATTTAGAAGGGATTTTTCAGAGATGATTTGGAGTGACCCATATCTTTATAAAGAATAAACAACTCTTACTAAAGACTTTTGAGATTTTTTTCTTTGTATAAATTTCTTTGTCACGAGCAAGGATATTTATTTATTATTTCATTGATCAAAGCAGAACTCAGAGTAGAGTGGTGGGTACTCGATAATTATTTACACTGATTATATAAAACTATGACTTCTCCTAAAAGCTGTTATTAAAAATCAGAGTAGGCTGGCATTTCTCTACTCCATGTTTTTCTGGTTCAGAGTAACATCAGGAGCTACTTAAGACCCATCCAATGTCCAGGGAGGAAAGGTCCCTCATTAATATTGAAGCTGAGTTCATCTTTCACTGGAGGTCAGAAAGTCTCCAAGACTCTCTGTGACAGCCCCATGAAGACTCCTATCTGATCTGGTGGGCCAGGGAGGCACCCATCAGTGAGTAGCAAAGCTTTCCCAAAGGAGTTTTAGTTACTTGAGAACATTTAAAACTGCAAATAGCACTGAAGCTTGCACATGTATATCCCCCAAATTCTTCACTTCTAAGCCTGGACAAAAAGAGATGAGGGGTCTCTAAAGAGGGTGGGGTAAGGTGGCTCAAGCTTATAATCCCAGTGCTTTGGGAGGCTAAAGTGGGAGAATTGCTTGAGGCCAGGAGTTGGAGACCAGCCTGGGCAACATAAAGAGACACTGTCTCTACAAAATAAAAGTTTTTAAAAATTAGCTAGGTGTAATGGCACATGTCTGTAGTCCAGCTACTGGAGAGGCCAAGGCGAGAGGATTGCTTGAGCCCAGGAGTTCAAAGCTGCAGTGAGCCATGATAGCACCACTGCCACTCCATCCAGCCTGGACAACAGAGTGAGACCTTGTCTCTACAAAAACAAACAAACAAACAAAAATTATTTAGGAGAGTGATGAGATTCTGTTTGAAGAATGGGTTGGGGAAGAGCAAGCCTGGAAGCAAAGCTAGTTAGGGAATGGGGCCTGGAGGATTAGGGAAGACTTCATAGAGAAGGTGACCTTGAATTGAGAGCAGAAAGAGAAGTGTAAAAACATGCTTAGTGAAAAAACACCTCTCTCTCTCTCTCTCTCTCTCTCTCTCTATATATATATATATATATATATTCACATATGCATATATATATGCTATATCTATATAGCATAGGGACACAAACATATGTAATTAAGAAAATAAATCATAAACACAGTAACTAAAAATTCTAGAATAACAAGTTGTTACCTCTGAGTGAGAAGGAGTGAATGGTGGATGAGATTGGAGAAGGATTTACAGGTACTGCTAAAGATCTTCTTAAACTAGTACATGGGTGTTCATTATACAATTATTTTTATGTCTTATATGTATTTTATAACTACTCAAGATTTAATCTAAATTCCTTAAAAACAACTAAGTAATATATAATTTAGTAAATTGTTGTGTGGGAGAGTTTAAGACAAATCTCCCATTGTTGAGAGATCTAAATCTAGGCTTACATGGAGTTTTATAATAATCACTTTATCAACAATTTATTGAACATATTGGTATATGCTCAGAGGTGAGAATCATCCTCAATAAAAAAATTACTAGATATGTGAAAAGTGGGAAAATGTAATTCCTTCTGAATAGGACAAAAAAATAGCAGATTCTTAGACAATGCAGTTGTTGGACTTTGCAGACCAATACTTTTAAACAGTTATTAAACATACACTAAATAGTTATAGAAAATGATGAATACAGTGGATGAAACTGTAATGAATGATGGCCATTGTGGATGAAGTAGTAGAGAATTTCAGGAGACATTTTAAAAATTTAATAAAGAAGCAAATAGAAATTCTAGGAATAAAAAAGTCTTATATCTGAAATAAAAATGCATTGGATGGGCCTAACAGCAGATTGGACCCAACAAAAGAAAGAATCTTCTTTCCCGGGTAGGCATGCACTATTGGCATACAAGTAAATGTAGAGAGGTGGAGGTCACTATCAGATCCCACAGTTAAATCCAGCCATAAATCTGCCCAGTTTTAATTTCCTTCTTTTGGAATACTTCTTTCACTTAGAACCAGCCAAGCTTAATGCTCTTCCTTAGGAGCCAACTAAGCCCCAGCTAAAATGTAGTTCCCATTAACTACGGCCTCTTCAGTGGTGGCTGAAAGGTAGGCAGAATAATGTTCAATCCTCTTACTACATGTCTGGCAGAGTATGCTTTGTGACTATTACAGAAAGGACCTCAAAACATTTGGAGACCTGATGTGACCAGGCGTAATGCTATTTACTTTACATAGCAGCCCTGTATGGTACGTCACATCTTCATTTTATTGAGGAAGCAACTCAAGTGCATCCCAGAGAGATTAAGAGACTTGCCCATAGTCTTTCATTTAGCAAGAGGTAGAATCTAAATTCAAACCCAAGTCTTTCTGACTGTACAGCTCATGTTTTCATTCTCCCAGTGCCTCAGACTGGTTTCTTCTTTTAGAAAAGGCTTTCTTTTCTTTTATGGCATCACAATTTGTAATACAAGTAATTCAGGGCCTTAAAAAATACACATGAGATTTTGGTGAAGTTTACATGGAATCAGCAACCATTTGAAGAGTATAAACACAGGGACATCCTCTTGCTTAATTAAATCCAGCTGAGTATTCTAAAATATTTAAGATAATTATATTTTTTGATGAAATGAATTATTACGGCTTGTACAATCTGAAAAGGCTAATTAAAAGGCAATTTCTCTTGCAGAGTGGAAGATGCTCTTCAGCAGTTCTTGAAGAGCTCCATGCAATTTGGCTGCATCTGCCCCTTACACATGCAGGGGTATCATATAATTCCAAGGAAAATTTTATGGTTCTAAATAGCACTCATAAAATTTTTTCCTTGATAAGCAGCAATACTGACATAACTTATGATAACTGTTTTCCTTCCAACAAATGATTATCGTATTTAGGAGCTGGCATCTAATTAGTAAGACAGTAAAGCCTGTTATATAACAAAACAAAATATTTAAGGTAAACCAGAGACCCCATGAAGGCTAGGAATAACTATTAACATTCTCCTAATACATGTCCATTGCCAAAATACAGACACAGAGCTGCTGCCTCCACACTGTTCTGCATTCTAGAAAGCCTGGAAACGTCACTTCCATGTGAATCCTGATTGTTTTGCCTCTCAGTGCACTTCTAGCATGGTCTTCACGTAATACTGGCTTCAAAGGAAATTGGGGTACCTATGAGTAATCCCAAATGACAATTGGTAGCCCCAAATGTTCCACATAGAATGTGAAAAAAATTATTTTAAAGGAAGATAATTTATGTAATAAATGTTTTAAATGAAAAAGATCTTTCTAATAACTACTATTAAAAGAAGTATATATAGGTTTATTTACTAGGACACCTTATTAAATACTACCATATAGAACCACTGCTTTCTCACAGAATAGCTGGTTTAAAAAGCTATTTCTTCTCTTTTTATATTTCCATTTATTTGAGTAGTAGTCCCATGTTTCATTCTTAATGTTTCTGTATGTATTATAAAAGGTAATGTTTTCTAGAAGGTTGGTTTTTCAGTAAAACCACTTAAACTTTGCAGATGGCATTGTGGAATGAGTAGGCTACAGCTGAATTCCTGCTATGGTCTTTACAAGCTGTGTGACCTTGGAAAAATCAATTTTTTTGAGACTCCATTTTCTCGTTTGAAAAATGGAGATTGTAATGCCCCTCTTGCTGTGTTAATGTGATCTTCAAGGAGGTTAGGTCCATAAAACAGTTGACATGCAATAAATATTTAATATGTAGATATTTGTTTTTATTACAAATAAATATATAGATATTTGTTTTTATTACAAATAAACATATAGATATTTATTTCATTTACAAATAAATATATAGATACTTCATTTACAAATAAATATTTATTTCATTTCCAAAAAAATATAGATATTTATTTTATTGTGACCTGGGCCTGCTCCTTTTCTCATTCAGCATAAACTGTAATTTAAGAAAGTAGCCTCTAGAAGGCCTAATAAGTCAGAGAGAGGGTCAAGAATTAGATAGGTAGAAAGTCCTTTAAAAGCTTATAGAATGAAGATAATAACCTTTATCTTCTTGTACAATAAGATTCTTAGGAGAGAGTCAAACATTTATGGGGTTGTTTTTGCACATTCCTGATAAACATTTTTTCTTTCATGATCAAATTTTAACCTCTAAAATTAAAAAAAATTGTTCTGTTCATACACGTACTATCCTCTACACCACCTTTTCTCATTATGATTATAAGGAATAATTTTCAATAGAATCTTAAAATTATTCAGCTCTGAAACTGGTCTTTTTGAGTAATCTCGACTATTATATTGAGGCTATTTGGCCAGATTTTTTCCTGTGCTCTGTTACTAGCCTTCGTAACTTAAAAACTGCATCTCACCAACACTGAGGATAGGGTTTAGTAAATAAAAATAACAATAGCAATAATAAGAGCTAATATTATTAGCACTAACTATGTATCAACAATGTTCAAAATGCTTTACATATGTCGTCTCACTTAATTCTCACCATAATGGATAGGGTAGGTACTGTTGTCACCCCATGTTACAGATAAAAAATGAGGCACAGAGATATTAAGAAGAGATGAAGGAGTAATTGATGTACTATATCCTGGGAGCATCACATTAAGGTATGTTGCCCTAGATATCCTGAATGCAAACGAGCAAAGAGCTTTCAGATTAAAGAAATGATGAAATCCTGTCTCTCTTCTTTACCCTCTCTATTGAAAGCTTCCTTTGAGTATATCATCCATATATAGAACAAGCTCTGCATCCTTAGGAGATGGGGAAAGGGTTTTAGGGAATGCCCTAAGTACCTATGAAGAAACATTTATAACTAAAATTAGAAGGAAACTTAAAGACTGTATACAATTACTGGAATTGCAAATAATGTTCAAGTCATATTGACCCATACTCTTGTCCTGCTTTTACTGCTCACTGTATCCATATCATCTTAGGCCAATCAGTATATCACTCTAGTTTCCCATCCATAAAATGAAAAAGTTGTATTAACGATAGACTGGATTAAGAAAATGTGGCACATATACACCATGGAATACTATGCAGCCATAAAAAATGATGAGTTCGTGTCCTTTGTAGGGACATGGATGAAACTGGAAAACATCATTCTCAGTAAACTATCGCAAGGACAAAAAACCAAACACCGCATGTTCTCTCTCATAGGTGGGAATTGAACAATGAGAACTCATGGACACAGGAAGGGGAACATCACACTCCGGGGACTGTTGTGGGGTGGGGGGAGGGGGGAGGGACAGCATTAGGAGATACACCTAATGCTAAATGACGAGTTAATGGGTGCAGGAAATCAACATGGCACATGGATACATATGTAACAAACCTGCACATTGTGCACATGTACCCTAAAACCCTAAAGTATAATAAAAAAAAAAAAAAAAAAAGAAAAAGTTGTATTAGCTGATATCTAAGGTCCCTTGAAACTTGACATCCTCTAGTTTTTAAATAGTTCCAGAAACTTCATCCTAATCTTTTATATGATACCCTGATCTTTAATATGTTTTGAGACTAAGATCCTTATCAAATTGCCCTTGACCTCTACCCACAAGGCTAGCTTACTGTCTTAGTCATTGACAATAAAGTATGAGAGATTTCATTTGCCTTGAAAACAGAGAAAATGAGATTGACTTCCTATAGATCTAATCTGCTCCAGTTTGCTGACTGGATTATTTATTTATGCTGTGATACTCACCTAATAAAAGAATTAGTAAGTTTAGTAAGTTCCAGTTGTGGGAGACAAAGGGGGCCTATTTTAGAGGAGTTATGTCCACCTTCCACATAATGAGAATAAACTGTTAACACTTTATGTAAGAGGAGGGATGAAAATCTTCTTGGTTATTATATGTTACGATGAAATTTTAACTTTAAAGGCCTAATGTTTCTGCAGAGTTATTAGCCTGTTTGTTTGTATCAGTCTCAGTCTCCTTACATAGCAAGAGTAGATGGGCCAAACCAATAGAGACCAGAAAGGTCTGAGCAGAATTTGTATGAAGATTAGTATACTTGTGAGTCCATTGTTCCGAATCTTTGAATCTTATACCATGTTGTAATTTGCAGTTGACTTCCACACACATGATCTTAATTATACTTCACAACAACCCTTAATAGAGGCAGCAAATGGCTCATGCCTATAATCCAGCACTTTGGGAGGCCGAGGCAGATGGATCACTTGAGGTCAGGAGTTCAAGAGCAGCCTGGCCAACATAGTGAAACCCCATTTCTACTAAAAATACAAAAAATTCACCCGGCGTGGTGGCACACACTTGTAATCCAGTAACTCAGAAGGTTGAGGCAGGAGAATACCTTGAACCCAGGAGGCAGAGGTTTTAGTGAGCCGAGATTGTGCCACTAAACTCCAGCCTGGGCAACAGCGTGAGACTCCTTCTCAAAAAAATACAAGGAACTTGCTCGTGGTTTACCATCTATACAGGCTAGATATAAGACAAGGAGGCCAAGGAATTTACATTTTTATCCAATTAATAAGTGCTAAAGTAAAAACTAGAGCCCAAATCTTCCTAGTTGAAGGCCATTTTCTTTGCCCCATTGTGCAGCCTCTGTGATGTGCTTGAGGCCCCTTCAGGTCTAATTTTGAAGTCATTAGGTCTGGTCAGATATTCTTTAACATACTCTGTATTTACCAACAAAGGAAATAAACACAGCAAATTAGCTTTTCCTTATTTGTAAAAGTCTTAATTTAAAACCAAATATAGGCCTAGAGGAATTTATAGAGGGTTCCCTCTTTTTTGACATTCTGAGGGCCATCTCTTTTCTGGAAGTTTGTGGCTACAATTTTCTTTTGCAACTTTAGTAAGAAATAGACTTACACTTGGTGTTATCAAGGTAAACAGGAACTAGAATGGCTTATTCCTCTCTTCCCTTTTCTTTGTTGACATAAGGGCTTAGAGCAGGAAAAGACAAAGAAGATATCCATAAACACTCAAAACAAAAAGTAATTATGGAATGGTTTCCAACCACACAGAAGTGGAGGAAGGAAATTAAAGTCCCCTCTCCTCCCTTCTCATTCTACAATATTCCAAAACTCTTTCACATCATGGTTGCCACATTGAACAACCATGAAGAATGCTTCAAATCTTTTGGTCAATGTGCTTTGGAGATCTGATAGACAAACACCTGTAGAGCAGCATTTTCCCTCAAATCACAGGCTGGACATAGAGGGTGACATTCTATGTTTGAATCAATCGTTAGAACTTTGCTTATCACAATTTCATTCACCCTCAGAGCACTTACTATACTCTGCACAAAGCAAAGGACAAGGTGAGCTAAGATGGTGAATTTGTAGTCTATGTGCTGACATAGGCTGAACATAACTCCTATGCTCAATTAAGAGGTAAGCTTACCATCAAAGAAATAGAAAATAATTTGTTTTTGCATGTTCAATTTTGGTTACTATATGCTATAGCAGAAAAGAAAAAAATATTATATAATACGTAATAATTGACACCTTTAAATATGAGGTTGGCCACATATTTATAGTCTTTCAAACATTTGTAACTGTAATACTTTTGTAAAGGGCTCATATTGAGCTCTAAATATGAAGGATCTGTGCAAAGGAATTGCAGTTACTGCTTCAATACTTCAAGATAAATAATTTGTTGTTATTAATATCATATAAAATTATCAGAAACAAGTAAAACTTTCAATATAATAATACAATATTATTAATATAAGAATCTAATCTGAATTATGACAGCTCACTAAAGTTGACACCACTCTATTGCTGTTACCAAATCTAATGTAATTTAATTTCTTATATTCAGCATCACGTCTGTGAATGTACTAATGCATTCAAAATAATTACTTATTGAAAACATTAAGAATGTTCTGATTTGGGGTACTTGATTTCATGTGCATATTTTAAAGGTACTATGTCAGTTTCCCAATCAACTTTATTTTCTATTTCCGTAAGAATGCAACCAATTGACAAATAGATAATCCTAAAAGTTCTATTATTCAGAGACAATAGCTTGCCTCTGCATTATGGGCCATTAAGAATGGTAGAAGAGCAAATAAGTAGTGAATTTAGGTTATTTAGAAATACTTTTAGAAATCTAATGGAAAAGGTAATCTCATGCTCATGCAACTTAAAACTGTACCACTCAATTATATTCCAAGGCCATGTGGGTTCCAGCAACATCTATGTCCTTTCTAAAAACATGAACATGTTTTTCTTCTGGATTCAGATACATCTTCAAGTGTTTCTGACATCAGTAGAAAATCCTTTTTCTTCATACCCTCTAGATAAATACATTTTGGCAAATCGAATTACACTGATCAATTCATGATTCTTATAATTGTAAATCACTTTCTTTCAAGCCTTTCTCGAGGATGGCTACAAGGAAGACTAAAAAAATTTCTAACATATGAATTCCTGTGTGTGGAAAAAATACTTATAAGCAGAAAATTTGTAGGAGTTCTGAAGCAAACAGCATGAAGTTATTACCCTATGGGAGATGAACTCCTAGGCATCATCAGTTGCTATCTCCCTGACTCAGTGTGTTTGTGGCAAAGGAGGTGTGTCAAAGCGGGGACCTTTTATTTTGACCAAAAATGCATGCATGTTTGGAAAATCTCATCTGATTAGTAATGATTAATGGCACAAATAAAATACATCATTGTGATTATTATGAATAGTATTACTTTAGCTGTTATTATTTTGGTGTTTATGTTTCTCAAATATATCTGCTTATATATGTTTTCTTTGCTACACTCTTGTTTGATTGATTCTAATGAAATATATACACATACACCATTTGCACATTTTTCACAACTGAGTATCTCAAAAGTAGATTTGGATTTTATAATTGCTGTCAGCCAGAAGGCAGTCATGACAAAGCTGTCTGTCCTTTCTTACCAATGCACATTCAAATTTGTAGAATGAGCATCAGAATTCAAAGCTGAGTAGAAAAATATGGACATGGACAATTTTGAGTCAAAAAGTGATTTAAGAAATGTCAAAATCTGAATGCGAAGTTTTAGGGTGCATTAAACAATTTTGCTTTTACCTCTTTATTTTTATTTCAATGTTTCCACAAGACTGATATATTGTAAAAATCTATGGATAAATGGATCTAAAAGAATTCTTTCAACAATCATAAAATAAAAATTAAAAATATAAGAAAGCATTGAGTCATAGTATAACTGAATTTTATTTTCTTTTTAATGATACATAAAATAATGTGTGTGCATAATTTCCATTATTATTCAAAACCAGTGTGACCATATCCCAGAGTCCTATCCTTTCTTTTACAAGTCTCACCTTAAAATTTTCCTCAAAAAATGTAAAAGGTTTAACATCGCCCTCTGCTACACATATAAAATGGTTTTAATTTGGCTCTTCAAAACCATGATAATCCCAAACTTACAAGCAAATATTTGGCATAAGTAGATGGCACAGTTAGATGATTGTTGTGATGTGATCTAAGAAACTATGGTGCACCCACTAGAAGGACCTAGAATGCTCCACTAGGAAGTTGTTTCTTTTGGCTAAGTTATTTCATAAAGCTTCAAAATTTTGTGTTCACATTGATTCATGAATTCACTGCTCAGAATTCATTCTAAGAAAATAATCATATGTCGATAAAGATTTTGCTGGAAGGATACTAACCTTGGGGCTAGTATCATTACACCAAACAATGAAAACAGCCTAATGCCTCATAACAGGGAGATGGACACATTGTGGATTGCTATGCAGCAATTTAAAATTATGTTGGAAGAGGATTCGGTATCATGAAAAGATGTTGTAAACATATCCTAAAATAAAAAACAAACAAAAAGGAGGCTAGGAACCACTATAGCCAGTAGATCCCTTCAAAGAATAAATACATGCACGTCAAAGAGAGTCGAGAAGTATGTTACATGTATATACATAAAGATTATCTCTAATTATAAGATGATGGATGTAGTTTTCCCATAATGCTACTTAATTTCCAAAATGATCTATGTATTTCTTTAATAATTAAAAAGTAATAATAAAGTGTCAGAAGTCCTCCATAAAATATAAATGGCCCAGAAGAGAGATGATGTTGCATCACTCTTAAATTATCGCGGGTTTTTAGGAGACCACTTTAAGATCCAGAGCTGTAAATTTACAGTGTTGAAAGTGAAAAGAAATTACGGTTTAGAGCATAAGAGTAAGTCAAAGGAAGACAGACTTGGGTAGCACATTGCGGTGGCTTTTTGCACATTAGAACCAGGAGAGTATAAAATGGCTGGGCATTGAGAAGCAGGTATCATAAGGTTGCAAGGAGGATGTCATGATTAACCACTAATTTCACAGTTTTGCTTCTGCCTAGTCTATTATGGACTTCACAAGTAATTCCATCTTAATATAGGGAGTGAGAACGGAAGATGTTTTTACTACCCAATACCTATCACACTGCCAGGCACAAAGCCCAAACTTTGAAAACGCTTCTAACCTCAGGAAATCTGAAGTAGTGGAAAGAACTTTGGATTACTATAAAAAAATCAGAGTTTGATTTGAGAACTTTTTTTTTAATTTGCTAGCCATATGGCCTTGAGCTAATGACTTGCATTTCTGAGACAGATTTCCACCCTATAAATTTAGATGGTATTAATAATGCTCCTTCACACAGTTGGAAAGATTAAATAATCATATATTATAAACTAGCAATGATTTGTTTCCATAAATTATTACTACACCTATTTTTGCAAAAGGCCTTTTAAATATAGCATTACAATCCATAACAGTGCTGCTATCTTTTTAGAATTCTTGAAGATTACATAACTGAAAACTAAAAGCAGGCGAACTATATGGAAAGAAAAAAAAACTTTAATTATTCTTACATTGAAGCTATCAAAACTTTAAGGATCTGAAATATTAAAAATGAAACAAAACACACTGAACTTCTTTGTGTATAGTTACTCTGAAGACAGTGTGGCTCATTGACCTCTTAGGATTTCTTTCTATCTCATGGTTGTAATGAGGATACATTTGCAATCCAAGACAAGGAAATCTCATTGAGTAAAATATTGACACAAGGAGAACTTTGAAAGAGATTAGTTCAATATAACTAAATAGAAAATCCAGAAATAAGTCCAACTCCCCTTAGGAATTTATTATAGGGAAAGGTGACATTTTATATTGGTAGGGACAAGAAGGGTTATTTAATAAGTGGTGCTGGAACAACTGCAAAGCCTTTGGGAAAAATGGGTTTCTTCTTCAGTCCCTACATCTAAATAAATTTCAGATGGATAAAATAAGTAAATGTAAAAACATGAAACATTGAGAACAGTAGATAAAAATATGTGTATTTTTGTAATCACAGAATAGAAAAAGAACTTCCAAGGGTGACATCAAATTTAGGAGGCATAAAAGCCAAAACTGATAATTCTGGCAAGATAGGAATTTAAAATTTATTTACAAGACCACACACACACACACACACACACACACACACACTCCAAAACATAAAAAAACCAAGAACTGGGAAAAATATTCACAACATATGTGACAGAAAGTAGTTAAATTCCTATAAAAGCAAATAACAAATCAATGAGATGAAAACTCAATAAAAATGAACAACAAAAAACACAAATGACCTATTCAAATATGAAAAAACTCTACTCATAAATACTTGACTTTATTATAACTAATTCTATTCATATTTAAATATGTGCAAATTAATGTCATGAGTTTTCCCATCTGTTAGCTTAGCAAAGACTAAACTGTCTTCTATTGTCCAGCACTGGTATTTATATGAAGAAAAATGCACTTCTGCATTATTGATGGGAGCACAGAAATACAATCTTTTTGAAGGGCAATATCTACAAAATAATTAAGCCCAACCAATTAGGTGGAGAGTATACAAAGATGTTTATTGGAGCAGTTCTAGAAACAGCAAAAAACTAGAAACAATCTAGAATACTGATTTTTCATAAATGAAATAGAATATTATATAACTATTAAAAAGAATGAGATCAATCTCTATGGGATGATATGGAAAGACCTCCAAGGAGCATTGTTAAGTTAAAAATAAACTGTACATTAATATTTATAGTTTTATGTCATTCGTGTTTCTAATAGACATACATTTACATTTACCAAAATATATCTGGAATGATAAAAAAAAGAAACAGTTTAAAGTGGGTTCCTCCGAGGAGATGAGTTGTAGGATTGAGAGAAAAAACTTTTTATCTAAATCTTTTGTATTATTTAACTCTTACATAATGATCACGTTAATTATGTAATAAAAAGCTTAAGCCATGCTAACTGAGTAGTGAATTATGCTTATTAACATTGCTGTATGTAATCTTCTATTTTTTAAGAGTTCTTATATGAAGGCTTTTTTAAACTTACAGACCTTAAAGATGTTCAGTCCTCACTCGTACATACTAATGTTTTCTCCTGTTTTTTCTGTTGTGTGAATTTAAATTCTATAAATTTGTTTGTCATATATCTAGAATTCCTTATATTGCTGTAATTATCTGGTTAGCTTAACATAACTTAAATGAAAACTCATATGTGGCATCAATATGATAGTTTTAATTAAAATAATTTCATAGAGTAGTGATTCTAGGATTCAACTTTCTAAATTTACATACTGGCTCTCTCATTTATTAGTAGGGTGACCCTAGGAAAGTTACTTAACCACTCAGCCTCAGTTTACTCATTTGTACAATGAGGTAAATGACAGTCTGTCTTTATATTATAGGGAAGTTGGGGAATTAGATAGATTAATACATATAAGATGTTTAGCAGTCCTCAGCACATAGTATTAAATAAATATGTTGAGCATTATCATTATTCATATTATTATTAAAATACCTTTGAAAGACATTTCCAAATTCAATTCTGTTTCAATATAGTCTGTGATATGGTTAGGCTCTGTGTCCCCACCCAAATCTCATTTTGAATTATTATCCCCAGGTTAAGGGAGAGACCTGGTGGGAGGTGATTAAATCATGGGGGCGATATTCTCCATGCTATTCGCATGACAGTGAATAAGTCTCACAAGAGCTGATGGTTAAAGAGCCATTCCCCTGTACTCACTTACTCTTCTCTCTCCTGCTGCCATGTGAAGAAGTTCCTTGCTTCCCCTTCACCTTTGACTATGATTGTAGGTTTCCTGAGGCCTCTCTAGCCACGTGGAATGGTGAGTCAATTAAACCCCTTTCCTTTATAAATTACCCAGTCTTGGGAAATTTTTTATAGCAGTATGAAAATAAACTGATACAGTCTATCTTCAAATATAAACATTTTTCAAAATGTGTTCATAAATATAGAATAAATTGCTGTTATTTTTGAAGAAGAAGCAACTATTTCTCATTTGTTGAAAAATATCAGAGTTGCAAATATTACTTTCATTTTCTCAAGCAGAAATAATGGAATATGCAAAAAATGATGGAAAATAGCTGGTAGATATTAATGAAGGAAAGTGAGATGAAGATAGACCCTGAATCGAAATTGCCAAATGAGTTCACAAAGAGGAAGTAAATGTCATTCAACCTGATGGTGGGGAATGAGATTATCAGTGTATGAGAACTTAGTTCAATTAGTTAATTTTTACTTTCTTGACAGGTAATGTGTAAACAACATGTGTGGCATTTTACCCAGCTGTTTTCCCTACGTTTCACTTATACCACGATTTAATCATTAAGAGAGTAAATGGAATATTTTCCATTTGTTGCATCAGAAGAAGCATTATTGACTATTTTTTACAGTCCTCATTGTTCCTTATTGTGCTATTTTTGTTTGTATAAGTAAATGTTGCTGAATTTAGAAAATTTATTTTATTTCTAGCAAAGATATAGCATTCCTCCCACCCTACTTAATTTGTAATAATTCCATGTATAGCTACAAAAAAGAAAAACATCAACTCTGCAAAAATTAGCTTATTTACCTTGGAGAGAGCTAACTATAGCTACAAATATTCTGACAAGAAATGCAGGTTTCTTCTATAGAAATTGTCTGATTTTTATTTATTTTAAATGGTACATGGTGTACTTCCTACCTGAAAGTGGGGCCAATTTTTTGATGAACTATTTTACTTTGAGTTCTATTGAATTTAAAGAAACAAAGGCCAAATTTTGTTGAGATTTTTAGATTTATACTTTTTATAGGGCCACTTTAAATAGTGTTGGAAACCATTAGCAACAAATACATGCAATTCGAGAAAGGTCACCATGACTTCCTGCAAATTAGGGGTGTTATTAGGAAACCATGCCTATAAGACATTTAGTGTTTCTCAGTTGGCTCCCTGTGTAGGTGGCATATTTCCTTCCCTATGTTTCACAGCCAGTGAAAGGTCCAAACCCTTCACCTGGTACATCTAATGTTATTCAAAACAAATCCGACGATTTGTCACATTAAGATCTTATTTAGTAAATAGCTCTAGGGACTATAAGTTCTAGTACTTCAGAGTTCCAATTGATTGATTTGTTGCCAGTAAGGCTAAAGTTGGGGCCAGCCTGGGTGGACTGTACCTCTGTTCAGTGGCCCAGACCACAGAGGTCACTGGATACAAAGGCACTTGGTAGGAAGATATGTCTGGTATAGCAGCAGTTGGCCACCTCTTCTATGCATGAGAAATAGTATACTGTCCAGACCCTACTGGCAAGTAGGAACAACTTCATTTTTATAGATACAAAGGAATAAGCCATATATTGAAGTGTGTACAGTCATATATCTCAAATATATATTTTTCCCTAAGCACAAAAAACAAAGGTACCAAGAAAGTACATCCTCTAATCAGGAAGCTAGGGGGAGAATCTGCTGCTGACAAGTAAAAATTACAGAGCTATAAGATCCCTTTAATTTTCATCCTGGATTCTAGATTTTATTTTGCTAAAGCATTCTTTCGTAGCCACATAATTCCAAACCATTCTTTTTGTATCCATATAATTCATTGCTGGGGACTCTTTCCCATTCAGAACTGTGCAGAATCAATGATATGAAGATGCATAGATATTGCCATACATATTACATATCTATTAATACTATTCTATTCCAGTACATATATATTACTTTATTAAATAATTCAAATCTGCATTAAGAATTAAATAATTCTTTCTCTTTATCAAAATCCCAAGGGGTACAACATTTTGATTGCTAACTTTTGTTATGTGGTCAAGCTCTGGCTTTATAGTATCATTTTGGAGAAATCAGAAAACTACCAACAAATTTCTGAATGCTCTTAACTTCAGTGAATTCCGTTTCCCTTTCCCCAATATTTTGTTTTATTTTTTTGAACAATAGTTCAAAGATAACTTCCATAATTATAAGTATGTAAATGAAACAATTTGTGTATGTTTGCATGAGTGTCTGAGAGGGGATTTATTATTTTTTTAAACACAGCATGAGGCATATCACTCACATCATAGAAAAAGCCATTTTTAAGTTTATCAACTTAAAAATTGAGTATCCAACTTTTTAGATAATAAATCTAGCAAAGATATAAAGAAAATGGCTTTAAATATCTCAATGCTGATACTGATTTATCAATTTGTAAGACATTTGAAACTATTTCTCTTTTATATTCAAGATTTATCATCATTCATTGAATTGAATATTATGTGATTGTTTGCTTTAGATACTCTGGACAGGAAGTATGTCTCCATCTCCTTCATTTTTGGCCCTCTAGGTCCTTCAAGGGCTTTCAGAACTGGAGGCTGAGTGTACTTGCACATGGGTGTGTTCACGTACCTACCTGTCTACCTATTCATCTACCTACCATGTCCTTTTCATGCAAATTTTTAGGTGTCAAGGATTTACCTTATAAAAATGAAATATTTCAGACTTGCAGGGTAAAATTATTTCTACAATAATTTATTTCTACAATTTCCTTCAAATCTTCCCATTTTGAATCTAAGTGAGTCAAAAAGAGCTTAGTAGTCTTTGCAAGGTCACAAAGCCAGTTCAAGGCACAGTCAGGAAAAGCCCAGCATGCCATCTGTGCTCCAGGCTTCCTTCAATTCCATCATGCTGTCTTGTTTTGTACAGTTCCTCTCATGTTAGTACGAAGATATATATGATTAAGAAAAAAGACCAGTATTTAAGTTAATGATTTCTTAAAGTCATGTTCTGTTATGCCACTGGCAAACCTTTTGGAAGCAAAAATCAAGGAATGAAGCACAATCAATTTATTTTTAATTAGCTTATTACTTTCTGCTTTTTTTCAGTTTGTTGAAAATAGGTTAGGAAAATTGAGATGATTCTACTACTACATTATTAAAGTTAATGTTTTAAATTAGCATTTGAAGCAATACTGATCACTTTGAAATAGAATAGAATATGGTAAATTAAAATTGATTTGTTAAAATGAATGCTCAAGAACACTTCATCCATGAATGTGTTCCTGGATTAATCAGGTTGCTAATTTGTTTCCCTCCTTACCACTTAGAATCTAGAAAAATTGCTATGAATTTTCTCTCCAATAGTTTCAAATACAAACAGTTGCCTACTTCATTCTGGATAGTATATTCCTTTCCATAAGGACTTAATTTTGACATGCTTCTGTATCCCTCATGGTCTCCTCCCGTTTTTTGGTAGAAACACAGAAGGTGCTTAATAAAAGCCTTGAAATAGACTAGTGATAAAAGAATGAATCCATATATACATTGTTCTTGTAATCACTACGTTTGTTATTTAGTTCCTCTCCTGGACTGTGAGGTTATCGAGGGCAGAGACTGTGTCTTATTTGCTAGTGTATTCCTGTCATCTACTAGATATTCAGTACGGCTTGAAGAATGAATCAATGATTTCTTCTGACTTTTATTTAGGTATATGTCTAATGTCTTTACCTAGTCTGAGAGTTCTTTGAGAAAATAACTCATATTCTATTAATCTCTGTAAGCTTCAAATAAGTTCTTATTATGCTATGAATAAAGTAGCACTTCAAAAGGACTAGTAAATAAGCCAAACATCACCTTAGATTGCTTTTTTAAGTCTAGGATTTTTTTCTATTTTTTATAAGTATAAACTATGCTATTGAAATAAAATTCAGGTCAACATAAAGAAGTTTCTAATATTTTTATATTATTCATTTGATATCTAATTCCAAAATCTAATATTTTGATAATGAGGTAAGTTGCCTTTTGAAGTCATTGATTTTCTAAGATCCAAAATCTAACAGATGTGCATATTATTGCCTAATAATTTCTCTAATGGATGCTCATACTTTCTAGAAATAATTACAGATAATGTATTTATAGCTCTAAGACTCTGACTATAACACTATATAATTACATTTCCTACTTTCATCCTTAAATATGTTTCATCATACTAGTAGTAATGTTACTCAATAAGTAAAATGAAAAATATATAAAGAAATAAAAAGTTGGCTAGAGTCTCACCACTCCCAAATACCCTTAATTTTTGGTCAATTTATTTACTATTTGGTTTTTTTAAAACATACATTTCTGATTTTCTTTTCAAAGTTATATATATTCAAATTGTAACAGTATTCTTATATCTCATATATTTTATTATTAGCTTAATTTCTGCTTGAGGAGAAAAATGCTTTTTAGTACTAAGTAAGTGAATGTAACTCCAAGTTGTCCCATACTTATCAATTATGTTCTCTTGCCACAGAAGGCTCGCATATGTAATTGTTCTCACAGATAAAAATGAAAATAATGTATATATGTGTATATGTGTGTAATTTTTATAAATATCTGTATCTATAATCCTTTGTCTCAAGTAGATAATGAGACTCCACAACCTTTCCCAGAAAATTAATCCCAAAGATACTTATGATAAAGCACGCTATAAAGTGAATGTTGTGTTCCTACTGGTTTCTACTACAAAACTAAAGTTTTTAGGGCAAGTCACATAACCTCTAAGCATCAGTATCTTCATTTTTAAAAATAAAGGGCTCATATAAATATTTACCTTACTGGGTTGTTGGGAGTACTAAAAGAATCCATGCCTGCAACATGCTTAGAAAATATCTAATTCAGGCCGGGCGCGGTGGCTCACGCCTGTAATCCCAGCACTTTGAGAGGCCCAGGCGGGCAGATCACGAGGTCAGGAGATCAAGACCATCCTGGCTAACACAGTGAAACCCCGTCTCTACTAAAAAAATACAAAAAATTAGCCGGGTGAGATGGCTGGCGCCTGTAGTCCCAGCTACTCGGGAGGCTGAGGCAGGAGAATGGCGTGAACCCCGGGGGGCGGAGCTTGCAGTGAGCCGAGATCGCGCCACTGCACTCCAGCCTGGGCGACAGCGAGACTCTGTCTTCAAAAAAAAAAAAAAGAAAATATCTAATTCATACAAAATACTTCATAATTATAATTATTCTTACTGGGAAAGTCTTATGGTCAAAAACGTTAATTCCAAATTTTGAGGCTTAAAATTTTTTCTTTTCCTAGACGCAGGGAAACAAAAAATGATAATAGTTTCTTTTTCATAATAATATTTTAGAAGTCACTTAAACATTCCTATCTTCCCTTGGTTCTATACATTCCTATCTTTCCACTTGACAAATGCAAAAAAATGTTAGGAAACATTGCCTTTTAATACTAGCTACCTGCTATACTTTTTTCCAATTATTAAAAAGATTTTTTTTTAACAGAGTCCGGCGTTGGTGTAACAGAAGTTGCTAGGCTACTAGGGGCTTGCAGGCTTTCTCAGAAGTGACCTGGCTGGATTTCTCAGTACTATGTTCAAACTAACAGCATGGAATACTTATCCCATCAATGGCAGAGAATTGTTGAGGTTAAGGAAGAGAGCAGAATATGAAGCAGAGCAGGTCATGATGTGTATGTTGAACACAGCAAAGGGGCCTTGAACTCAATTCAAACTTACTTTGTCAGAGGACTATGTATTCTTTCTGGCTAACAGTACTGCAGTTCATCTATTTACTGAGATCAAGGATGGAGAGTTAGTCTGGAGATTTAAGTCAGTCAATTTGTCAATTTAAAAGTTTAACAGTCAGAAACCAGATTGACAATAGTCAGTCAGGATTAATTCTTAAATTGTGATTTCCTTGAATATAAAATATTTCAACAGTGGCTTCAAATATTTTTCTTCAGTTAATGTTCTTTATGCAGTTTAGAGATTTGTTTTATATTAAGTTAAAAGTGACAGACTTTGGAAAAAAATCTCTTTTGTGAGGAGGAAGCATGGGAATCAGTGTTTAATTCTAGTGGAACACATGAGCACTATTAACCTTTGCTATTAACCTTTTTGCTTTCACTATCACTTGTAGGCATTTAATTTTTATAAAGTCATGAGATACAAAATAGTAAATAGACATGGACAGATGAGATGTGATTGGAATCAATGGATATTGCAAGACTTCTCAATAAACTGTTCTGATGGGAAGTCAACATAAAGATTAGAAACCACTATTTCAAAGTGATTCATGGGCAGTAAGATATAGAAAGGGGCTTTAGAGTCCATCTTTGTGAACTGGATCGTTTTTGTTTGTATGTTTGTTTAAGTGAGGAAACTTGGGCCCTAAGTGATAAAGTGATTTTCTCCAAGATGACACTGCTAAACAGTAACAGAGCATGGATGAGATACTATTTCCTTTGGCATCTATTCTTTTATCTTACCAATACATCACACTGTTACTTGTCCTTTGGAGATAAATGGCCAATATTCTCTCTACAACAGTAGAGCAAAGAAGGGGGAAAAAGGCAGAGAATTACCAATATTGATTCAGAGATGTGGTAGAGGAAAAAATATAGATTGCAATTTATAATGTATATTATGATTCATATAGAATTGTATGTGGGTTACTTATTGAAGTGTGGTCATAAAGAATGTTAATAAGACTTTTGAGATATGCTAGAGAATATGAAATAATGTAAAGTGATAATTTATGAAATTTTATTCCATTAAGGCAGGTCATAACATTTAAACAGCAAATTGTTGCAAGAAGAAATAAATGACATCCTGTGTTCATTCAATAGACAGATAGTCCAATATACTAATTCATACTTTTAACTACAAAAATTTTAGAAGTTTATTCAACAACATAGTTACTTATGACTTCATTTTCTTTTAAAGGAGAAAGAGTCTACGTTTGACAGCATAAGATTGTGACCAATTAAAAATAAAATTCTAGCTTTGGATCACTCCATTCCATGAATACATGGCATTAAGTTAGTTATATCATAATATAAAGTGAACCAAATAGTTCCAAAGAACATAAAACTATAAAGCAAAATAGTTTTTGGGGAAAAGTCTATTTTTTTCTTCATACCTGATCTCTTTCTCTCAAATTGGGATTTGTATTATGAAATGTATTTTTCTTTATAAGGTATGTATATATATGAAAAGTAGCTTTAAAGTTTTTACTAGAACTTCAGATTCATCCAATAACCAATCTTCTTTTTTCTCTCATTTTTCTAATGGGTGTCTTGGCAAATGGAAGAATTTCAGGGAATTGCATATATATATAGTATATTTATGTTTATGAAATATGTACATATCATTATACTAAAATAAACATAAAATATATTTATACAAATGTATATATGACATATAACTTTTAATATGTTAATACATATTATATGTTATTCACTGAAAAGCATAAATGTATATTTAAATGGTATATCAAAATATTGTCTCTATTTCTATAATGCAAGTTGTCCCAAAAAGCTTAGTACAGTTTTAAGCTTTAATCACTTCCATACTATAAATGCTACAAACTTATAAAAATAATGCTTGAAATTTAATTGCTTAAATTATTTTGTACTGGTTTTGTGATTTTTGAGTAATAATTTTTAAATTTCAGTTTGCTTTCGGACCTCTGAGTAAAGATGACAAATTACAAGTTAGCAGCCATTTTAGCAAATAACTGACCGGTTCTAGAAAGAGCACAATCAACATAAATTTTGCTCACTTCAAAATGCTGTCTAGGGATAGCCCTGCATATGTTTCTAAGACAAAATAGTAGTCCAAATCTATTATAAAAGATGAACATAAACAACAGAAGCACTTTACTCAATGGAGGCCCATTTCATCAGGGCAGAATTCTGTGCTCCATTACGTAGGTTTGATTTAGTGGGAAAGCAAACGTTATCTTCAGAATTAAAATGATTAAAGCCATAGCATCTTTGGAAGACACAGACCTGTTCAGTTTTAATAACAGGGATGAACACTTTCGTTATTTTTTGCCTCAAAAAATTTAATTGGTAAGTATATTCAAGAAGCATTGTAATCTAATGGTTTATTTGAGGTTTCAGAATATAAGATATCATTATCTACAGCTCTGAAATATTTGTATTTTTTCCTCAGAGTCTAAACTGCTCAGTAAATGTTCTGGTACCTTTGATTAGTCCAAAAGTTAAGTCCATGTTTAAATAAATTTCATACACTTCTAACAAAGATTGATGCTGCCTGAACACTTTCAGGCCCATTGCTTACTACACTCATTTATGCGTTACCAGCACCTAGAACAATGTCTGTTCAAAGTACATGCTCAATAAGTATTTGGAAGATTTCTGAGAAATTTAAAATTTTTTTATCATACTTTAAGTTCTAGGGTACATGTGCACAATGTGCAGGTTTGTTACGTATGTATACATGTGCCATGATGGTGTGCTGCACCCATTAACTTGTCATTTACATTAGGTATATCTCCTAATGCTATCCCTCCCTCCTCCCCCAACTCCACCACAGGCCCTGGTGTGTGATGTTCCCCTTCCTGTGTCCAAGTGTTCTCATTGTTCAATTCCCACCTATGAGTGAGAACATGTGGTGTTTGGTTTTTTGTCCTTGCGATAGTTTGCTGAGAATGATGGTTTCTAAAAATGTTATGGTATAATATAAATAAGCCCTAAAGCATCATTTTCTATCTAATTTATCAAAATAGATTTTATTCAAGAATGTAATAGAATCTTAAAGGACTTTGATAGATAATTGGCAATATATGTTATTCATCATATAGCCTTTAAAGAATAAGTTAAACACAAAAGAAAGGTCATACTATAATTTCCTAAAGTTGAAGTTCCATAATACTAATATTCTATTTGCCCACAAGATACTTGGCCTGATTAAGGCTTCTGATGTACCCCCATTCAAGTTGCTAATTTAGCCTGATACTGATAGTATTTAACCAATTTTATCGTAAATTTTGAGAAAGTAATTTGGCTTTATTTCTGTAAGAAATCTTGGTCTTCAATTTCTTTTGTAGTAAAGGTGTGCTCTACAGCTGTAGGCATATGATTATATGAAAATGAGTTTATAAGAATGCATATTGCATGCATTCATGCATGGATGAATGAATGACATCTGGACATATGATAAATATGTAATAAAGATGTTGATATAGTTTGTATATTTGTCTCCACCCAAATCTTATGTTGAACTGTAATCCCCAATACTGAAGGTGGGGCCTAGTGGGAGGCGATTGGATCATGGGTGTAGATTTCTCTGGCTTAGCACTGTCCTCTTGGTGCTGTTCTAGTGATAGTGATGAGTTCTTGTGAGATCTGGTTGTTTAAAAGTGTGTCCACCTCCCCATTCTCTCCCTCTTGTTCCTGCTCCCACCGTGTGAGAGACTTGCACCCCCCTTGCCTTCTACCATGCTTGGAAACTTCCTGAGGCTTCCCCAGAAGCAGGAGCCACCATGCTTCTTGTACAGTCTGCAGAACCATGAGTTAATTAAACCTCTTTTCTTTATGAATTACTCAGTCTCAGTTATTTCTTTACAGCAATGTAAGAATAGAGTACATATATATTTCATGTAATTGCAAAGCAAAGCAACAATTTGAAGAACCACAAGAACTACATATTTATTTTTATTATATTTCATGTATTTTTAAATCATGTATCCTATAGACGTCAGGTAACGTTTCATTTGTCTTTATGTCTTCTAATTTCATATTTGTTCATCTTGTATCTGAGACATACAACTTTGATTAAAATATTGGGTCAAGGCACAGTTTAAAAGAACACCAGATACTAGTATTTGCTCAATGAAGAAATAAATAAAGGAAAAGATGATGAAGGTTTGGATGAAGTCAGTGGTTACCACTCTAAAATACTTACAATAGTCATTGGAAAATCAAATGAATGTTAATATATGTGAAGGCAAAATTTAAGTCTGTGTTTAGAGTAACAATCCAATTTACATCCTCCCTGTAATAGCAAAAGCCTTACAAATATCACTATTTCTACATTTCTATATGTAAAACACAGCTTTTGTTTTCATTGCTCTTTATTGTACTCCAGTTTCATAGCATGATCTCTCAGGTAAATTGGTTAACCAAATTGAACAAAGATATACTAAAAGGTATTTTGACTGTTATTTTTAAAAATCAAGTTCTAAAAAGAGCTCCTTTCAATTATTACTGTTTTCACTTACTTATGGGGCAGGTCAACATAATTGTCCCTTATTGTGGAAATGAGAAAATAGTGTTTGAGAAGTTAAGTGATCATCGCAGGAAGTCAGTGTCAGAAGTTGTGATTTTTTTGATTTATAAATCACAATTTATTTGATTTATTAATCAAAATATTCAGACTGCCTAGTCCTGTCCCAACTACCATTAATAGATTATTTGGGTACTGAGCAGGCAGGCCAGTTTTTGTTTGTTTGTTTTGTTTTGTTTTACATGCTACAAGCTACATTGATTATGTGACTATTTCCACCTTTTAATCTAACTTTAATGCCACATCACTCAATCATAACACTCAATTTTTTTGATTAATATATTAGACAGGAGGTCTATAATTTCCTTTACATAAAAATAATCTCAAATCATCCACAAGTGGTACTTTTAAAATTCATTAGAGATCTTTGACATGCTCTTCTATTAGCAAGGTTTCAGAGAGCACAGATGGCAATTAGTCACACAGATGCTGGTGGTTAACTCCTTTGACTGAGGAGAGCAGCACTATCCATGAAAAGAACTTTCAAGTCTCTGGAAACAAACAGTAATATTAAATGCCATTCAAAGCATTTCCTGTCAATACTCCAGCCTTATTACATCCTTATATAAATTCTTTGCTCATTTTTAAGCTTTCAAAATGACTGGTTGTTGGAAAATCCAATCCTAGCAGGATGGAGGGTCCTTTAAGCTACTAGTTCTCCAAGTGTAGCCCCTGGACCAGCAGCACAGCCATCACTGGAGAGTTTGTCAGAAATGCAAATTCTCTGGCCTTACTCCAGACCTACTGAACCAGAAACTTTGGTAGTGAGGCCTAGCAATCAGCATTTTGATAAGCCTTCCAGATGATTCCCGTGTAAACAAAAATTTGAGAATCTTTGCTGTAAGTTATTTGGAGGTGCCTGGGGAAAAGGCTCTCCACAGAGATTATAATGGAATGTACAAGTTAAATTATTATTATAGTTTACATTATATTTAAATTACAAAACATTATTTGACCATAAACAGGATGTTAAATTCTTTTTTTAATGTCTGTATTTTGAATTCATTAGAATTAATGGAATTTAATTACGGAATTTCTCAACATAACACTATATGGATGCTAAATGTGCCTTCACTTGGTGAAGAAGAATTTGCTTTAGGCAATGGGGGAATGGAAATTATTGAGTAGGAACCTGGGCTGAGTTGTTACTAAAGTCTTTGCATATTGGCAGGGATTTGAGATACTAAATTACTACCTTTGGTTTCTCATATGTCCATCCTCCATGCCCTGTGACTTCAGAAATGTATCCTTCCATCACACATTAACTTTACATATTACAAAACAGAGCAGAAAATCACATGCCATACTGGAAGATGGAGAAATCAGCAAATTGTCAATCTAGAGAGCTAACATGGAATATATTTCTTTTGCTTGAATTTATTTTTGTATACTCCTCAAAGCAATTTCACAATTCCATGGGAATATGGATATATGTGATCTTACAATTATATTTACATTCTCTAACCCCTGATTTCTTTAATTGTGTTCAGCCTTATACTAGTTTCCATGTCAACAATGCCAACTGCGAACGCTACTTGTAATGGAAGATTAAAAACAAACAAAAAGAAAAGTCCTCTAGTTTAGAATACTTGAAAGAACCCAAAGATTGGGTTAACTAAATCTTAATCAAAATTCAATGTGCAGCAACTAAAATTTTAATATGATGAAGTCATAATCAATGAATTATCATAAAGGTTTTTTTAAATTCATTGATCTGAAGAATACTTAGTACATATACTGGATAAATAAATTAACAATGATCATGAATGTGATTAACATATACTCAAAGTTAAAAATGTAATTCTTTCTGATATTTTAAAAAACAACTATAATGCAAGATGAATATGTGTTTTGCTAGTATGAACACTATCAAATACCCTAAAGTACTATCTATTGATAGCCATGAAGAAATAATTGTCATAAATATATGATATGAATAAAATAAAGTAGTGGTAAAATAAATCAGTTTTCACTGCTTCAAAAGTTCCCTCTTTTTCAATTTTGGGAGAGAGACTGCTAAAGATGATGAAGTCTGTCTAAAGGCAAGTGCAACTTCTATAATAAAAATCTATCTTCACAAGCCTCAAGGAGAGTATATCTGGCGTTGAAAGGTTTAGCTCCAAGAGTGTAACAGTGCTGAAGACAGGAAGGGAGCTCTTGCCAGTTATTCAGTCTTTTCTACTGTCTTCTATCACTACTTTGTAAGTCCTCCTGATATTTGTGCTGATGTTTGCTGCTCCTCTTTTTGCCTTAGGCAGAGTAGAGTAAAGTTCAGGAGGTTAGGTTAAAAAAGACTCCAACCAGCAGGGAATGTAGTTTATTGACGGGGTTCTTTACAGATGGATAATAAGAGTAATGAGAAAGCTACATAATTGCTCTTCATGGTGTGCCAAAAGCTCAGTCAATGGCTGATATACATGAAACAAAATTATTAAAGCACTTTATTTCAGACACTGGAATGGTTCCCTAAATTAGAACAGACTTACTAACAGCCCATCTGGTTAAGTTTTGGAAGAGTGGACAGATTGTGGCCTATGGATGCAATTCTTTACAATACAAATAGCAGGGATGATCCTTTGCCAAAAGACTGAAGAGGACTTCTGCAGGAATTCAATACAAATCTACATCATACAATAGCCTTGATTCCTCATGTCCAAAGCAAAAAAAAAAAAAAAAAAAAAAAAAAAAAAAAAAAAAAAAAACTTACTCAACCCTAACTACTTTTCTTTCATGAGCTTTCACAAAATGAGGGTGATAATAGTACTTGCCTTCCAGGATTGTGACAAGTATGAAGTGGGAAAATACCTAGAAACACATTTGAGGGATTAAAGATGGTAATTCTCTAAAGATAACCTGGAGACTAACATTTTAGAGGATAAAAGTGACGTCAATTGGGGTTCTCATTTTTATCCTTGTTATTCAATGAAATTGGTAATCTAAATTGAAAAATACTCTAATAACAGTTTTGTTCAACTTCATTTTATTATTACATTTGAAATATGTAATAATGGTTTCGTTATACACCATTTTGCTTAAAGTCACAGTTACCAAGAACCTATCGACAATATTAGGAGAGGACTAACTGTACTCCCTTTTTCATGGGACTCAATTAATGTGGTTTTTATTTTGAATAAGCCAAAAGCATGTCTGATAGACACTTTCATTTTTTCTGTATTGGCTAAAATGCCCCAAAAATGGCTTGGCACCAATCATCCAGTATGATTTTATTTTTGCAAAAAGTTCTAGAACTCTTTCCTCCAGAAGCCTGACACTTTTTACAAATTACGCTTCATACTTTCAATGTAATTATCAGCCTTTGACCTCTGTTGAAGTGCAAAGACCAATAGGATGGATGAAGCACTAAACTGCTATTGGTTTCTGTGTTAATGAAGCATTGAGATAAGGTTCCAATGGGAGAGGAGGTTGAAGGAAAGATTTTTTTTAAAAAATGTGGCATTGTTAGATGCTTAGACAGGTACAGGAAGGTTTAGGTGGGGAAGCACTCCGAAAGGCTGTATTTACTCTGATTCAAAGGAAGTATACAGATGGGGTTCTTAGCTCATGAAAGTTAGTAGGTAAGTAGATCTAAAACCTATAAAGTATCAATGTTTTAGAGGCTTTTTTCTCCTTTCCCAGTAAATTAAAAAAGTACTCAGTTTTCTTCTGCTATAAATGTTATTTCTTTGGGAAATAAATCTGGAGGTCACTGCTCATGGGTTTAGTAGAAGCCTATCCCACATTTTAAAGTAGAAAACAGACCACCATCGGTTAATAAAGGATCAATGCCTTTATCTAATGGAAGCATAATTTTGAAAATACCACTATAAAAAGAATAATCTAAAGTAGAAATATGACTATAAAGGTTTTGTCAGTGTTATAAAGTTCTGTATCCAAATAGTTAAAGTTAAGAAACATGATTTAGTATCCATGTATCAAGTGTTTGACAATGATTGCATAACGGTCTAATATTTATAATAGCCCTAACAAGTATGTATTATTATCTCCAGTTTAAAGAGTAGAGAGTAAAGCTGAGTATGATTAAGGAGCAAGTCCAAAATCATACAGAAAGTAAATGGATGAGCTGAGATTTGCAAAGTAGGAGAGCCTGCTCCAGAGCTCATTCATTTCCCTGTACACAATGCTCCCTCTTAAGATGTAGTCTCTCTGGTCACAAGTGCACAGAATTGCTCAAGATGGTAAGCCTGACTCCTTCAAAAATAATTGTCACTCTTTTGAATAAAGATATAAATGTAAGTAGACATTATCTCAACTATGTCAGCACCCTTTCCAACAAAATTCCACTTTTACTAATTACAATATCAAAAGAGGCCATTCTTAGGAAGCATTTTTATTTCTAATAGTGATAATGAGGGAGTATTAAACTCATACATAACAGTGATTATAGAACTAAAGACAATAAATATTTTTCTGAAACTGGAGTTTCATTACATTTTTCTCTTCCTCCTTCATTTT
Source organism: Nomascus leucogenys (assembly GCF_006542625.1). NCBI lineage: Eukaryota > Metazoa > Chordata > Mammalia > Primates > Hylobatidae > Nomascus > Nomascus leucogenys. The sequence continues at coordinate 24,049,877 of NC_044391.1, forward strand.
CCAGTCAAACCATTGCAGCACAAGGCTTTACTGAAGAAACACACAGCTGTTACAAGAAATATTTATTCTAATCCAAGTCCAGAGAGCCTACAGTGTTTAGAAATATATAGATAATCCCATATGGAATTATTCAAATACAAAAGAGAAAATTTATTGAGTTATACTAGGTGTTTTATATAGAGTGTTCAATCTATATAGAATCCAGTAGAGAGACTGATTCTTACCTTCATCTTACGGGTGAGAAGACTAAGGTTTAGAGAATTAAAAACATGCCCAAGATCATTAAATTAGTCAGTAATTAAGCTGTCATGCTAATCTTCCCAGCTCTGTAAACTCTATTGCCTCTCAACGTTATTTACAAATTGTTTCATGGCTATTAATAATCTTTCCATAATTCTTCACCTGAATACTCAGAGAAATGAAAGTAAAACTATTATTGAATCTTGCTGACCTACGATTTTTCATTTTATACTTATGCTCTAGTTCTCCAACTACAATCAACATTTCCTATAATAATAAGACATAGTTTATATGAGACATAGGTAATTACACAACTGAAATTTTTGGGATAATATATCCTAAACAAGCTGAAGGGCAAATATTATTCTTCCCACTAAAATAATTACACCCAGCTGGATATTTCTCCATGTAAGCTTAAATTTCTTAAGTACATCGGCCTGTCTTGCTTAACTTTTTATTCTTTAGCACTTAAGCACACCTTTCACCAGTAAGTATGAGGATGACATAATATTATGTATGCTAAAGTCTTATGAACTGAAAGTGGACACACAGATAATGATTGTTATGACACTACTACTTCTATGAATAAACTCACAGTTTTTGAATGCGTGAGTAAATAATGTTTTCATAGAGACCATAGGGCATCTCTCCTTGGCCCAGTAGTTTTCACTTGAGATATATAGAAAATTACAACAGAATGTCAAAATTGAAATAATTTCATATTTAAAACCGGAAATAAATAACCTCAACTTATTTACCAAGGGCTGTGTATGCTCTTTATGGACTTGTCCTTGGCCTAAGAGATGGTGATGACTTCTGTGACCACATTATGAAGTTAGATGCGGACTAAGCCATATTGTGGGACCTTTGGAATTACCAAACAAAACCGAACTCTCTCAGCTAATGCTATAATATGTAAAGTTCTCTGGTTAAAAACAGAATTTTCAATTTAAAAATATATTTGAAATAGTTTTTTGCATCCACTCAAATCTCAGCCTTCTTAACCTGTATCACCTAGAATAACTTTACATATTTATTTAATGTTATTATCTGTATGTATGTCTATACTAGTGTAGATAATGCATTCAGGTTAATATTTTGCTACTGTCTTTGAGGAAAAGGAGTAACTTAACTGGTGAAGTTGTGTGTGCGACAAGTGTAAGAGCATTTTTAAAGTGGGAAATAAATCCTGATAGCTGTTTTCTATGCTAAAAGCCTCTTGCCCCTAGACAGACAGACACACTATTTCATGGAAGTGAATGGCATACTTTGTCACTAGGCCTAGCCATTAATTGTGTTTGTGCTCTAATGATCCGCTTAGAGAAATCTGTCTCACAGTGCCATTCACTTCTGTTTAAGAAATGTTAATGTGTCCTATTGACTAATTTTGGAAAGAAAAACCAGAGACTTTGCAGAAAACTCTGAATTATTTTGATTTTATATAAAGAGTAAAATCTCTAAGAATTATAAAGAATAGTGGACTGCATCATCTTTTTCTTTTCCCCCAAGTGGAAACCTTTTTGTTTCTTTCATATGTTCAGTAACTTCTGAATTTTTTTGTATTTTCTCATGAAGTTTATTTTTACTATTCTTGACTTTTTTTCTTTTGAGTCATTCTTGACATAAGAAATTAGTGGTGGAGCTTAAGTATGAATTGTGGATTAAATAATGGTATTATATTACTGTTAAATTTCCTGATTTTGAGAACTCAGCTGTAGTTACATAAAGGAATATGCTTGTTCTTAGAAAATACACACAAAATATTTTAGGATAAAGTAGCACAATGTTTCCAACTTACCATTAAGTGATTTAGAAAAAACATAAATATCAAAAATTATAAAGAACATGGATTGGTAAATCTGGATAAAGAACATACAGGATTTTTTGTTACTATTCTTGTGACTTTTTTGTAGGCTTGAAATTCTATGAAAACAAAAAGTAAAAAAAAAAAATCAATGCAAAGAAAAAGTTGGGAGACAATTTTCCTCATTTTAAATAAGCATTCATATAACATTTATTAAATTGTTTAGTGAAGTAATAAAGTCTTTTTCTCTTATACAGTGTTCCAAGTTTTAGGTCACAGTGAAATTCCCTCATTGCCACCATCTTCTAATGTGAATTTAGTACTTCAGATGAGAAGAATATAGTTTCATATTTTGGGTAATGAAGGTATCATTTGCTAGGTTACCCCATGGAACTGCAGTATATCAGAACAGATTAAGACAAATATTGGTGGCTGAAATGGGAACTGAACTGATGTCTCCTGGTGTTATTTTTCTTTCACTATGTTGTATTAGATAATGCTTTTATTAGTTTAGTTCCATAGTATACATTTTCAACTCTTCAATATACAGTTTTTATGGTTATTATTAGTTTAAATTTAGCCCTTAGTAATTAGCTTCCTATTTAATCATTTTTTGCAATTTTATTTCAAAAATTAACAAAAATAATTTTTATGTCAATTACTTAACTAGCTTGTTACAGTGCTTTCCATGAAACACATTTTACAAACTTCCTATCTTTGTTTTGATTGTATATGTGAACACACACACACACACACACACACACATACATATATATAAACCATCTGGATGAAAAGTCAACATTTTAATCTCTTATAAAAAGTTAAACAACACATTTGATAGGTTTGTACTTTCCTGACCAAATTAATGAAATTGACTAGTTTATATGGGGTCATTTTAGTGGGGTCCCAAGACAATGCATTTTATGTTATCCCATTCATAAATGCAAACTTAGTTTATTTAAAATGGGTATTATTAAATAAAACATTTATCATATTTTTCTAGTAGAAAATTAGCCAAATAATGTGTTCAACATGTGCCTTTTAAAAGAAATCACTAAATTGTAGTAGTGATCATCTTGCTAAAATAATGGAAAATTAATGAACATAGAACATATAATAAGGGACTAGCTTAAATTGTTAATAAAGCTACACACTCAAAATATCTTAAATATCATAAAGTCTCTTTCTTTATTGGGACCTTTGTGGTTATTACAATAACAAAAATAGCCAAGAATGCATAGTATGTGTTCTGCTGAAAAACCAGATAGGCCTGGATAACATATCTTTCCATGTGTCTGACTTCTTGGATAGATGATTATCTAGTTTATTGTTACCCTCTGGGGTATTCCTAGTATTTTTAGTGTGAAGAAGTGTTTATTTCCTGTCTCAATTTCTTCTGCTATAGTTTTATGATAGTTATTCTTCTTCCACCTTCAGTGGAGATGGCAAATACTTATTTTTAGTTTTTGGAATTATCATCTTTTTAACATCACTGCATGCTCAGATCTTCCCTCAGGTTAGGGCTTCTATCCTGGGCTAGGTAGTTTTCATTCCCTTAATATTGAAACCATTCTGTTTCTCAATCTTTAAGATACCTTGGCCTTCTTTCCTATATTCTGGTGATACTTAGCCCGTTTTTTTTTGTTTGTTTGTTTTTGGATTGCAGACCCCTTTTGTGCATCTGATGAAAGTCATTGACCTTTCTCTAGACAGATAGGTGTACATGCTCAAGACTTCATGAACCTTTTCATGTGTGCTGTACCTCCTAGAGCTTGTACATGCACCCTCTGGAATAGAGGTTGTCAAAATAAAATAATCTGCTCAGATGATTATTTCAACAGTGGATTCCTGAGACCAATCCCCTGAGATATTAGTTGAATACAACTGAGGAGGATCTAGAATCTGTATTTTAACAAACTCTAGGTGACACTGATATATGGGGATGGTATTATATTCTGAAACAGACTCCTCTAGAGTTTAAGAGTCTCAGATGAAGACTTTCCACTCTATTCTTCTTCCAGATTTTGTATTTCCCATCTCTTAGAAGAATCTAAACTCAGAGATCTTATATGCTTTATTCAGTATATGACATTATAATATGTTGATATGTTACAATAGCTCCGCAGGAAGTTTTATTCTCACTCTCCTTCTTTCTATATATAAAGCCCATTAAAATCCCTGGGGTAAGGATTTATGAAATCCCAATCACTTAAATCAAAGGCCCATCTCTCCTCTGAAGCTTCTTGTGAATTTTGTAGCCTATGATGATCTACATTTGACTATATCACTTGTTTGGCAAATATATCATGTTTTATGTATTCAAAATCTTGGTTGCCATTTAGAGTAGGTGTATGATGATTATCTCATTTCTGCTATTTCAATCAGGGGCTTTTAGGATCTAGTATTATATCTGTTTAGTTACCAGTTGCTCAGCCCAGTGTTCTAGTAATACTGAGAAACCTAAATCATTGTTGGTTGATGAATGCATGGCTCTAAAAAGAAGTGTTCCTCTGAAATCAGTGACTCTCCTTGTGAGCCTCTGACAATGTATTCTTTGGTCAATTACACCCAAAGAGCCGTTTGTAGATGGTATAGGTCCCTGGAATCAGGCATCTATGACCTAGGGTTATATTCCAGCTCTGATATTTATTGTGTGTTCTTGTGCAAGTTACATAACGCCTCTGAAAGGCTTGGTTTTTCCATATGTAAAAGATGGTTGCTGAATGGGGAAAGGCAGAGCATTCTACGGCAAAGGCTGTGATGGAAAGAGCATGGTGTGCTCCAAGAAGTAAAGAAACTTCCCTCTGATGCAATTCTAGAGAGTAAGAAGAAAGAAGCAGTTCACGCCTTTGTATGACCTGAACTGGAGAACCCACGTCAAAGTAGGGATTTGTGGGGCCCCTGTCCACTGTTGAAGATATTCCAGGTCTGCAGTGAAATGAAGCAGAGGAGCATACAGCAGCAGAGATGAGAATAAGAAAGTACTTCTTGGTTTCCCACTAGGCTTTCAATGCCTAGTCCCATTCCCTTGGGGGAATTGTGGGGAGAAGAAAGAGAGTAGCTGCTTTGTTTCCATTCACCGCCTTAGGATTCTTCCAACAAAATACTTGTCCTGATAACTGTAAATTAATTTTTATGTGCAATCAAAAACTCTGATTAATTCAGCAGGACTTGAAAAGCAGGTAATTCAATATTGGACCTGGTGAGTTTTCAGTGCCTGTGAAACAGTTGCATGGGTATATTAAGTAGGAAGATAGCAGTCAATGGGTAGGATACTACTCTTTCGTATGTATGGCAGGTAAATACATTGAATATATTTGAATACAGTCATTCTGTTTTTGGTAAAATTGTAGTTGAAACTATTTTGTGCTGATGCTCAACATTTTAAATACATAGTACCATGTAATAAAATTTTGTTTGAATTGAGATCCAATAAAATGTTTACATTTATTTATACAATTTCCAACTATTTTGATCTTTATGTAACTCCCTGTGTTTCTTTATTTGCATTTACTTACAGCAAAATTGGAGACAAATTTAGTGCCCAATGGTAATCAGTATATTTTAAATGGCTAATAAACTCTATCTTTTCTTATTCCTTTTAAGTAATTTGTATTTGTTTTATCTCTAACTGTCCTAATTTTAAAATATGCTCAAACTTTATGACAGCTCTAAGGAAAAAGTTATACATCTTTATTATATTTAAGTCGTATGAACAGAGAATGGGAGTATATAAACATTAACATTTCTCTATAAATCAACTTAATTCAGCATCTCTCTTTGCCCACTCATAATCAATCAGGATTCATAGTTCAATATTAATAGCAAAATATCCAATTTCATTAAGAAAAACGACAAATGAGTGATTTGGCATGAGAACTCACTATAGCCTTAAAAAGACTGAAAAAATTCTGATATGTTTTGGTTTATAATTTGTAAAATATGATTGCCATGGGCTGAACAAGACATACAAATTGGATTATAAATCCCAAAGCATCAAAGTCAAATTATGAGTTTGTAAATGAAACACCAAACTTATTGCTTGAGATGGAGTCTCACTCTGTCGCCAGGCTGGAGTGCAGTGGCGCGATTTTGGCTCACTGCAACCTCTGCCTCCCGGGTTCAAGCGATTCTCCCGCCTCAACCTCCCGAGTAGCTGGGATTACAGGCGCCCACCGTCACTCCTGGCTATTTTTTTGTATTTTCAGTAGAGATGCGGTTTCAATATGTTGTCTCTATCTCTTGACCTGGTGATCTGCCTGCCTCGGCCTCCCAAAGTGCTGGGATTACAGGAGTGAGCCACCGCGCCTGGCCTTTATTTTTATGATAAAAGAGCAACATAACTGAAGTTAAGTGCTAGAAACTGGGGGAAGATACATTCACTTCTATATTTGCATTAAATTCCTGTTGACTTCAGAAAAATAAACTGAATACTTTTATTATTAAAAAATCAGCTGCTGAGGTGTTTTATGTTCTCTTGGTATATGATTCTATGGGCTAGAGGACACCACAAGGGTGTGACTTATGTGCTAACATACAAAGAAAGTTTTGCTGAGTGCAATTCAAGTTCCATCCTATCCATTTGTCCATGTGCAAATTTCAAGAGCTATGTGGCTGGAACTATTCAGCCTTCTTAAAGAGTTTGGTATGTGGCTATCCACGGTAAACTGGATCTCCAGACTTCTAAATAATCCCTACAGTCTGCTATAGGGCATTAGACAAATCTGTGATGTTTTCACTTTCTGAGAAACTAATTGATAAGCATTATGTTAAAATTCATATTCGTAGCTGGTATTTTTTGGATATAAACACAGTATGGCTTATTACATAAAATTTGGAAAATTAGAAAAAAATACATAGAGAAAAAGCCACCAAAAACTAATAAATGACAGTCTTTGCTGCATTTTGATATATTTACCTCTCAGTCTGTTTTTCTATGAATACAAATATATACAGTGATATGTTGCTTAACAACAAAGATAAGTTCTGAGAAATGCATCCTTAGGCGATTTTGTCACTGTGCAAATATCACACAGTGTACTTACACAAACCTAGGTGATATAGCTTACTACACACCTTGGTTGGACGGGATAGCCTATTGCTCCTAGGCTACAAACCTGTACAGCATGTTACTATAATGGGTACTGTAGACAACTGTAACATGATGGCAAGTGTTTGTGTATCTAAACATATCACAGCATAGAAAAGATACAGTATAAATATAGTATTAAAGATATTTAAAATGGTGTACCTGTGTAGGGCACTTATAAATGGAGCTTACAGGACTGGAAGTTGCTCTGGGTGAGTCAATGAGTGAGTGGTGAGTGAATGTGAAGGCCTAGGACATTACTGCACACTATGTAGACTTTATAAACACTGTACACTTAGCCTACACAAAATTTATGAAAAGAATTTTCCTTTCTCCAATAATTTATTTCGCTTACTGTAACTTTTAAAATTTATGAACTTTTAAATCTTTTGAACTTTTTGGCTCTTTTGTAACAAAACAGCTTGAAACACAAATTGTACATATGTACAAAAATACTTTATTTCTTTATTTTATAGTTTTTTTAAATTAATTTTTTTCTTTTTAAACGTTTTTGTTAAAAACTAAGACACAAACACACACATTAGCCTAAGCCCACAGGGTCAGGATCATCAATACACTGTTTTCTACCTTCATATCTTATCCCACTGGAAAGTCATCAGGGGCAATAAAACACATGGAGTTGTCATCTCCAATGATAACAATGTTGTCTCTGGAATACCTCCTGAAGGACCTGCCTGAGTGGCTTTGCAGTTCACTGATTTTTTTTTTAAGTAAGTAGAAGGAGTACATTCTAAAATAATAATAAAAGGTATGGTATAATAATACATAAACCAGTAACATATTCATTTGTTATTACGTATTATGTAATGCACATACTTATATATGCTACACTTTTTGTTTGGTTTTTGCTTGTTTTTTGTTTTGAGATAGGATCTTGCTCTGGGGCTATAGTTATAGTTGTATATAGGGCTATAGTTATACACGCCAGGCTGGTGTGCAGTCGCACAATCTCTGTTCAGTGCAACCTCCACCTCCTAGGTTCAAGTGATTCTCATGCCTCAGTCTCCTGAGCAGCTAGGATTACAGGTGCCCACCATGGTAACTGGCTAATTTTTGTACTTTTAGTAGAGACCGGGTTTCACCGTGCTTGTCAGGCTGGTCTCGAACTCCTGATCTCAGGTCATCTGCCCACCTCAGCCTCCCAAAGTGCTGGGATTACAGGCATGAGTCACCGTGCCTGGTCTGTATATGTTACATTTTTATACAACTGGCAGTGCAGTAGGTTCATTTACACCAACATCACCACCAGCATGGAAAGTAAGGCTACGATGTGAGCATGGCAATGGCATCACTAGATGATAAGAATTCTTCAGCTCCATTATAATCTTATGGGACCACTGCAGTATATGCAGTCCATATTTGACTTAAATGTCATTGTATAGCCCATGATTATATATATACATACACACACACCTGAGAATGTACAGTTATTGTGCATTTGGGATCATACTGTAATTTGTTTTTTTGGCTAAGATTTTTTCCAATGAGATTTTTTTTCCAGACCCAGTTTTTTTTAAACCAAAATTATAATGACTACACATTAGTCTATCAAATTGTTAAAGCTATCATATTTAATATTTTAAATTATTGTTTAATTGTATTTTTTCTTCTGTTATTGGCCTCAGTAATTATTACAATTAGTACTAGGGTATATTTATATGTGATAATAATTGCTACAGTACTTCTGCCTTTTATATTTCAGTAGAAATTAAAAGTAAACAAGACATAAACTGCTTAACATACAAACAAAATAAAACAGCAGAATAGAAACTGAAAAATTTACAGCATAACTTAAGACCAATCATGACAACTATGACAATAAACGTAGTTGGAATACACTCTTCCATTAAAAGATAGTAACTTTTAATTTTGTTAAAAAAAAACTATATCCTGCTTACATGTAAGAAACTAAAACAAATAATGCCAAAATCAATGAATAAAAGAAAAACAAAATTTCTTCTGATACCAAATATTAATAAAATGGAAGAAGGGTTAAAAAATTAAAATCAGGTGGGATAGAGTCTCCATATGCTAGCTAAGGCTGGGTGTTCACAATTTTTTTAAAAAGTCTTCCAGTTTGTAGGCAAATATGGTACTAATTACATTAATTTATATCTCTCATCATTAGTAAATTTGAACATTTTTCATATTTTTTTCTCCCTTTGGTATTTGCTTTCTATTTTCTTTGCATATTTTCATATTAGTCATTTTTAAAACAATTTTAAAACATTTTAGAGGTATTTTTAATAACTTATCTGTTATATAGATTGTGATTTTGCCCTTATTTTTCTTTGTAAATTTTGTTTATGAACTTTTTTTCACACATAAAAGATTTTAGTTTTTCACTGTATGCTATTTTGCTTTTCTCCTTCAAATGGTATGAGATATAGACTCATCTACATGTTTTTCTAATTCTTCGTAGGTCTTTTAATTGGAAGTTGGAATGGGACTTACCAAGCTTCTCAGCAACAGTGTGACCTAAATGACCATTTCTTTACAAAGGCAGATTTGGCAGGAGGAGCTTATGGCAAATCTTCCCACAGCTTTCCTCCAACTGCTCAACAGCAAAGATATTTATGTCACTGCGAATCTCTACACCTGTGGTCAGTGATTTCATGCTGCTCATGGCTCATTTCATGCTGAGCAGCAGGAAAGGCCGCTGTGCAGCTTTCCCAGGCTGAATATGAACTCATCTTTTCTGGAGCTGTCCCACACTTTCCCCAGACTGCGGAGAAGGGCAGAAAACATCCTCTATGGTACTACTGCTTGGACTTTTTCTTTAGGCTGCTTCATGGATAAGGTTGGGGCTACTGCATGTTAAGTTGGTGGGATGGGAAGGATAAGGTACTCATGTGATACGTATCTCGGCCTACTTTGTAAACACAGAGGCCTTACACAAATGCTATTCCGGCTGATATTATTATCAGGAATAAAGGAACTTAGTTGGCTCCTGAATCAAATATGACTTTCACATAGGCTGTTGCTTCTCATGTTACATAGATTAAAAATCCTGTCCTCTGGCTGTAGAGTGCTGGTTTTGTTAAATTTAGACTTAGAAGGGCAATAAATATTAAAAGAATTTAAACTATCCAATGTAATTTCTGCCTCTAGATAGACAGGCTCAAACAAAGTGAATTTTGGTTAAGAAGTTGTATTTAACAGAAATTTAACGTGGTATGTCCTCATATTAGGATTATGTTGAATTAAAAGATCCAGGTCAAACGACCTTGCCTGCTGGACTTTGATGATGTTTTGCCAAAAAATGATGGAAGCCCCATCTTTGGGGCAGCTGATGCTAGGCTAGCCAGGACCCTGAGAACATGTTTTAAAAAGACCCTATGCTGGCAAGAAGTATAGAGATTACTTCATGGGACTTCTGAATTACCAATTATTTTTGCTGGATTTTTGACACAGTATTAAATTTTTTTTAATCTAAACAAAAATAGTTGTCAACTTCCTGAAGTTAAACTTTAGTCCTGCTACTACCATGGGATCGACCTCATATCACCCCTTTTTCATCATCTGACAAGGGTGGAGATTGGAGCAAAAGCAAGGAATCTCCTCACTCCACTCCATGCTTAGGTTTCTCTTGGACAAAGTGAGCTTTTCTCTAACAACTAAGCCTAATTAGGGATTAAAGTAGGGGCTAAACAAGTGAAATAGTGGTAAGAAGCTCTCCTACACATATATATTTGAGCACTCTCTCCCCTTACTGAAAGAAAATAACAAAAAAATACTGCTGCAAATTAACAAATTCAGAAAATGCTAATATGAAAGAGAATGCCATATTCTAAGAAATTTTTTTACCATAATCCCATAGGCAATATTAATATTTTATTAATAGGATGTTAATAGCCCATTAACTCTAACAAGGTCCAGGTATCATGCAAAGTCCAGGTATCATGCCAGGTGTTTTATTATAGAGTAAACCCCTACATCCTGTATTTCCCAAGAAAGTACTGGCTCACACCTGTTGTCCTGATGTAATTTTAATAACATCCCTGTTCACTCACAAAAGCGTACCAGTTTGAATGACAATTTATATGGTTATACTATTTTTATGTGACTGATTACCCTTTATCTTAAAGAGAACTGTGTCAAAGATGCTATTATTATGATCCTCATTGAGAAACTGATTTACATAAAGGTTAAAAAATATATTTAAAGCCACACAGTTTTTAAGTGGCAGTAGCTGGAAGTCAAACCCAGACTGTCTGGCCTCAGAGCCTGAAATGGTGGCTTCCCAACATTTGTCCTGAAGCTGGGCCCATGAGTGAGTGACTTTTTGTTTTCTTTTTCTTTCTTTTTTTTTTTTTTTTTTTTTTTTTTTTTTAGACAGGGTGGAGTGCAGTGGTGGGATCACAGCTCACTGCAGCCTCGACCTTTCTGGCTCAAGTGATCCTCCCACCTCAGCCTCCTGAGTAGCTTGAGACAAAAGGCACGCATGACCACACTTGGATAATTTTTGTTTTTTTTTTTGGGGGGGGTAGAGATGTGGTTTTGCCATGTTGCCCAGGCTGGTCTTGAACTCCTGGGCTCAAGTGATGGGATTACAGGCGTGAGCTACCACACCCTGCATGACTTCTAATTCAAAGGATGTTATTAGATTGGAGGAGAAACTGGATGCAGACTTGGGTTCTCTTCCTCAAGATAAACTGCTATGTATGCCTTCATTCTCATCTTTATCCTCCCACAGTAGGGTAAAGGAATTATGTGAGTATATGAACGGACAAGCTCTCAGAAGGCACCTGAGATGAAAGTGCAGAATGGAGATAGAAATTTTCTCATCTGACTCTAGCAAATTTCAAAAAGCAAGGAAAAAAACCCTTGATCTCATGGTACGGACCTCTTAGGACAGGTTATCTGACTTGTGGAACTCTACTCTTGTAGATCTGGATCAAAGCCAGAGATTGCATATTTCAGCTGGTAGTTAGGGTCACAAAAACATTATGTTAATTTATAGATCATAGTCACCTTTATAGTTTATGTTATACATAATGCTACAGATAGCACTGCAGTTTATTGATTTCTAATTTCTGAATGCAGAAAACTTTGGGGGATATATAAACAAATAATGAAAAGTACTAAGTAAATTGCATTTGAAATGTCAGTTATTATCATGCTAACAAATTTACTTTTTTATTACTTAAAATTTCCAATGCCTTAAAAATTAGCAGCATACTATTTAATTTGAATAATTTTTGTAGGTGGCTTTGTCCATGAAAACCACATTTGTACTAATACTCATTCAACAGAGAATTTGAAGCAGGCCATACTTAATTTGCTCCTCTGTTTCATGGATAGGAAAGCAGAGATATGGGTGATCTACTAGAAGTCCACACAGGTCAACCATGTGGAGTTTGAATTAGAATGCAGGTGCTCCCAGCTCAATCACAGCAATAGATAATCTCACGCAATTATGTTTCCTCACATTTGGAAAGTCACACCTGAGTATTCAAAGCAAGTAATTGGTCCCAGTAACTTACTTTCTCAGTAACTTAATGGGCTGTTTCTGAATCCACTTGACCTCTGTATCATGGACTTTCAGCTGTGCCATCTCATCAAAGGCCTCAGAACATTGTACAGGGGGTAATTTGCCCCTAAAAAAGGAGCTTATGGGACTGTCCTGATTGCTTAAGCATGAGAACAGATGTTTATTTCAAGGCCACATTCCTCATGCTTCAGAACATTGCTTCCCTGAGACTTCCCTAAGACAGTGGTTTTCAGGTCGGTATACACATAACCCTATGGAAATACTTTCTAAGGGGTGGGCATGTGAGTAGTTTTGAGTGTCAATTATTGGGTTCTTAATCTCTGTATATTTTCTTTTCTAAGACTGATCTGTCTTACAACTTGTCTGAGGTATGCAGAGCTCTCTTTTCTCTAACTCCTGTTCATAAACACCCTTCTCCCACTTTACAAAAGAACAAACAGAAAAGCCCACCTCTCACTCATCTTGGATAGAGCATCTTTTGGGGATATAAAGAACCTCTTGGCTCCAAACACTAGGTTTGTTGGCAAAGTGAATGACTCTAATGACCAGTTAACAAAGCTTTGTGCAAGTCTGGTGGTTTCCAGTTCTTTGCTTTCAACAACATCATAGGAGGATCTAAATAAATTGTTAAGCTGAAAAATGATTACACATAATCCTTAATGATCAATCATCATGTGATTTTTGACATATAACTAGGCAGGAAATTATAGAACCGAGGGAAATAACTATAATAAAACTCCAATTTCACCTACTTTTAAATATAAACATGTTTTTTCAGCAATGAGGTCAGAAAAAACAAAACTATGAATAGAAGTGAGGGTGATAGTTGTGTACTTCTCGCAAAATAGAATCTTTGAGCACGAATACATGAACTAGTTAAAATAAAGAAAAACAGAAAAAAAACCCCAAAACAAAATACTTCATTCATCTCATTAAGACAAGCATTTGTAAAAAAGCTTTAATTTAAATACTTAGGAATTATTAGAATTCATAACGTAGTTATGTTGTCTTGGCCAATTGTGAGTTGATAATTGTAATAATTCAATCCAGAAGAAATGTGTGTGTGTGTGTGTGTGTGTGTGTGTGTGTGTACGTATGAATTTAAAGTTTTGTTCCCTGGGACTTTTATTAAGGTTTACATTTTTATACCATTTCTTTTCTTTTTTTCTCTGAGAATTGTAATGCTGTGATTATAAAAATTTTCAAGTAAAGAGGTATTATGTTGGATTTAAGTTATTTCCTTATTTTTGGGAAGGGAAACAGAAATATAGTTAAAGCATATGACAAAAACGATATAGAATTTCTAATTGTTAAATTTCTGCCAATTATCCAACGAAGGATGTCTAGTTGATCATTTAGCTTTTTGTGCCTTCATGTTCTCATGTTTTCAGTGGAGGGGTTGGATAAACACCATTTATTATTTTAGTTGCTGAACTCTTTATTCAGATGGAATCTTAAAATCTGAATGATGAGAAAGTATTCTTAGACCTATTTTTTTTATAACTAAGGGCAATGACATATTTTTCAAGTGATTATCTTAGTTCTCAAGTCTATTCCCTTTTCTCAACCAGGGAAGGTAGAGAGAAAAAACGGGTATCTGATAGAAAAGGGAGAATGAGGTCCTCTCACCTACTGAATTTTCCAGTTTCCTGAGCATTCTGAATTTGTAAACCATTTAAAATACTCAGCTTAGGAAGTTGTTGTTAAATAATATAAAGACAATTACCCTGGAGACCAAGAGATGAAGTTAATCATTATTTTCCATAGAGAGTTTTCTAGGAGAATAATTTTAGGTTAGGATTTGTGGTTAAGGTATCAAAAATGAAAACATCAAAGTAAAAAATTGAGAGTTTGATTTTAAAATTCGTTCAGACAATCTGACTAGATAAACTTCCTCTATTAGGGTTTAGGGCTTGACAAAGACCTTATTAAATAAAGTTAATAGAAAATGCAAAGCCAATGCAGCTATGTATCTTTGTAACCTAACTGAGATGTAAACACCATGAACAGTGTTTAAATATTACCATGATAGGTACATTCGAGAGATGCTATCCAGGAGCTAACCTATCCAAAATGACCACATGCTGCTGATAGAGCAGTGCTTTAAACAGCACAAATTGGCAATTCAGTTTCAATCACTAAAAACCTCATCTTCTGAAGAGATCAGACTGGCAATATAATTAAGTGCAATAATGTGCTTCGGAACATAAACGATAGAGTTCATCATTTGTTGCACTTTAGCTAAATACAACAATATGTCAAAATATGAGGTGGAATCTTTTTTTATTTAGAATAGAATATTCAATCAGCTTTATTTTTAAAATCAATGACTTGGTTAGACAGCATTTACTACATATTCTATGTATATGGTTTTGTTTTCCCTTTAAAGAAAAATTAGTGAGAGAATTGTCAATTTAGGCCAGGCGTGGTGGCTTACGCCTGTAATCTCAGTAAGTTGGGAGGCCGAGGCAGGTGAATTACCTGAGGTCAGGAGTTCAAGAGCAGCCTTGCCAACATGGTGAAACCCCGTCTCTGCTAAAAATACAAAAAATTAGCCGGGCGTGGTGGCGCATGCCTATAATCCCAGTTACTCAGGAAGCTGAGGCAGGAGAATTGCTTGAATCCGGGAGGCGGAGATTGCAGTGAGCCAAGATCATGCCATTGCACTCCAGCCTGGGCAACAAGAGTAAAACTCCATCTCAAAAAAAAAGGTCTTGTCAATTTGGTCAATGTTGGCCACTTCAGTATTTTTAGAATTCACAATAATTATAACCAAGCATTTCCATTTGGGCTAAACACACACACACACACACACACACACACACACACATACACACGAGACAGAGTTTTGTGACAATTGCTAAAGGGGTATCAGACAAGAACAATATCTGAATGCGATGGCAAAACACCTACTTGATATATTCAAATAACTAAAACGCATTGATGTTTTTGTCTGAATTATCTGCATAATTTGTACATGTGACCTTCTTGTTGTTTACTTAGCTACTACTATGGTTCAGCAGCAAAGAGTGCACCTGTGATACCAGCTTCTAGCAATCCAATACCAATAATCTTGATTCTGCAAGAAGTTTACTAAAAACATCTGTAATATTTAAAGGTAAATTTTTAATTTATATCTGCTTCTATTTGTCTCTGAGGAAGAAAAAATAATTAGACATGTATAATTTAAATATTTGAAGGAAGAAGGCATTATGAGTCTAAAATTATCAAACCAACACAAAACAAGATATAAAAGCTTGCAAATTACTTAATTTCAAAATATATTTCTACAAATGGAGTAAATATGCTGAGTGTATTTGAAAACACTATGTATAAAAGCAAGTCCATCCTGAGATTTTCAAACAAGTTGAAGAAAATTCTTTTTAAAAAAGGCAAAAAGCCATTAACAGAGTGTTAACACTGCGCCACCTAATGGAGAACATGTCAACTCCTAAGAAATGCGCTCAAGAACTTGAAACGTGTATTTCATCAGGGAGGGTTCTAAGAGCCTTTGTCAGGGATGAAGCCCTGGATCTATGCAGGCAAAACTTTTCCAACTCATTTGATAAGCAATGTCCCTATTTTTACCGAGGACTTTTTGATTACATGATTCACATGCTCATAATCAATTCTTAAACGTTCAAACAATCATAACAACAACTTCTTTACGGGTTTTTTTTAGTGCCAGTTGTTTAGGGATCCATTTCCACAAATACGATAGTAACTTTATTTGTAGGCACCAGGTCAAAAGTGACAGCAAAAGTAAAGAGGAGTTTGGTAAAATCTTGTAGGAGCTTCTGGTCTACCATCCCCTGACCCTTTGGGAAACAAATTTAAGAACCACCCTTTGTGGGGAGCATCTCCTGGATGGAGAGGATGGAAGGTGCCAGTGACCTCTACTGTCAGCAAAGGTATCTGTAGTTTTGGACTGCAGGAGTCAAATTCTGCAGTATTTTGCTTTATTTTACAGATACCACAAATGTGAAATTATATCCTGCTGATATAGTGTGTTAAGCCCATTTAAGTAGAGATTTCATATTTTGGTAAATATGATTGAGATAAATTTTCAATATAGATGACACAAATTAAGAAAAAGGTCTGTCAGCAGTCAGTGAAATGGATAATCATAATAAAAAGAACAGGAAATTATATTGAAATATTTACCTTGAAATCAAAGAATGTCAAAGTGGCAAAGAATGTGCAGAGCATGTCGACCTCATGGCTGCAAAGATACACACTAAAACTCAGGAAGTGAAGTGATAAGAATAGTTTAATGCAGAGAAAAGCTTGAGTCATCACATTCTAGCCTTGCCATTTATCAGCTGAGTGATCTTGGGCATTGTTCATTAGCCCTTCAGACTAAATTTTCTCATCTGTAAAGAAAGGTAAATGTATTACCTAACTTACAAAGTGGCTATGAAAATTAAATAAGGTAAAATGCCCAGCTCAAGTTCTCAAAGCCAAACAGTTGCTTAGTAAATATTATGAGCTTACCAAAGTCACAAAACCTGTTGGCAGAGCTGGAGATGGAACTCGGGACACCCTGATAGTTTATGTGATGCCCTTTCCAAGGCCACACTGTTTCAGGTCTTACATTAAGTCATTTAAAGCTAAGATTCAGCTTTATTGGTACGCAAATGAATGGGCCTACGAATATGATTTCAACTAAAACTAAGGTTAAAGACTGGTCTTTGTGAACCCATTGATTGGCTATATTTTATTCAGCACCGTCTTTACAAAGCCACTTTCATGGCCTGGAGTATGGCTGAATTCAGTTTGATATGAAACCTTTATATTAAACCACATCTCTGTAATTATTCCTTTTTGGCCTTTTCCCATGTTCTCTAGAGGTTAGAACTAGAAGCCTAATTTCTTTGATAATTAGCATTATCTCCAAACATGAGTATAGCACATTAATAGATTGTTAAAGAGAATTTGTGAATCTCAAATAACAAGAAATTGACAGAGCTCGTAGGAAGAAATGCTCAAGTAGAGTTCCCCACTTCCCCATGTAGCACTCCTCCCCAGTAAAAAGGGGATTTATTTCGTCCAGATGGACATGGTGGACCATATTCAGTGTAGCACATATCACAACTTCTGGGAAAGACCCAAGAAATTCTTCCTCACTGGATGAGATAAACAGAGCACTTGTTTCTATGACAATGGTAAAACAACAACGTATCCATCTGTCTGGCTACATAATGGACACCTGAACTCACACCTTCTTCTTTCAAAATATATCATGTTATTTTAGAGGGAAAAAGTTTTCAAATAAAATGATCTTTTATTCAATTATGGGTTATTTTAAAAATCTGCTATCTCCTTTCTCATCAAATTTTACCCATGGTGGAGATATTTCACTGACAAGATATTGATTGTCATCCTGTGGAAGACAGTGTAGATTGGTTTGTGTTGCTCCATCAAAGGTGCAAATCAGAGGGAGGGAGATTTTGGTTCAATATGTCAAAGAGTTTCCAGAGCTGCTCAACAAGGGAAGAGCCGGGAGATCCTGAGGAGGTACTGGGGATTAAGGACAGGATCCTTTAACAAACGGAAGTTTGGTCCAGATAATGAGCAAGATCACTTGTTACATGAACGTTCTGTGGTGCTAGGTTTACAAAATGCATGCCATAGAAAGATGTTAATGAAAACTTACCCCTTTTTTTTTTGCACAACAAATTTTGGAGGCAGATTAATACAAATGGTAAAGACACAGAGTGGGGTCAGACTTCCTGACAGCTCTGTCAATAAGCTCTGCTCATTAGCTGTATCGCTTGGGCAAGTTACTGATGTTTTCTGTGCCTCAATGTCCCCATTTGGAAAATGGGGCTAATAACAGCATATATTTATAATGTTATGATGATTCCATGAGTGAGTACATGCGAAGTGCTTTGAAAAGCACTTGTGTCAGATTAATCTTCTGTACTCTTCCACCAAATGTTAGTGTCTCCTCCTTCTCCACAAAATTATATCGTATTTGACTATACAAAAAGATGCCTGTGTGATCTAAAAGCAAGTAGGGATGGTAACTACATGGTACAAATCCTATCCCATCCTACTCTATTGCCATGATAGATATTGTCTTTTAACACGTCGCTAAATCCCACTGCACCTAGATGTGACCTCAGCATCCTTCTCAAAGCAGAGATCCAGAGCAGATGAATGAAACCTATTTGTCATTTCTGCTTTTGTTAGTTTGTTTAAGAAATCTGTATTTAAACTTTAACTGTAAAACTTGTCAGGGTCAGAGATTAAAGCTTCCATTGCTATATGTACTCCACTTTTTGCTTTAGTGTGACATTTTAACATGGATTTGTCAAATTACCACAAGACTGCTTTTATCTGTTTATTTTTTATATGAGAAGTTATACATTTTTAATAAGCCATCATGAAAATTAGTGTATAAAATATGCTTTGTTGGAAACATCATTTCTATTACAAGTCATGTGTTAGACAATATATTTATTTTTCATGAAATTCTCTTTCCTAGAGTTTGGCAAGTAAGGTTTTCAACACTTGCTAGAATATATCTGTTTCTATTCCTTACAGAATAAGAACCATCTTACATATGCAAATTTTCCTTAAAGAAAGGAAAGAGATCAAAAAAGATAGAAGCTAGATAGCATAAGTGACCTCAATGATTAAAGTTAACCCTGTCATAATTCATTTCCAACAAGGGATTTATACTGATCATCTGCCCTTTCTGGTTGTGAGAACAAGGTAGCTAAACCTACGGGAGGCAGGGATGAGAAAGGACTATAGCAATACAGAGTCCAGCAATAGCACATTGGGAAGAGCAGAAAGTTTAAGACCCACTAGCAGGCTTATTTCCAGTTTAATCTAAGCACTATGTTCCAAAGGGAAGTCCCATTTCCCAGGTTAGGATAAATGCAGAATTCTGAAGGCAAAGATGATAGATGTTCAAATTGCCAGGCCATATATATATATTATATGTACATGTCATTTTAGAAAGTACACAATATCACTATTTGAGCACTTATTCTGCACTAGTCATGTGCTGAGAACCTTACTCATTCAGTCTTTATTGACACAGTAAGTCTGAGAGCTAGGATCATCCCTATTGATTATGTGAGAAAATTGAAGCATGAGAAAATTAAATTGTTTTTTGTAGGCCATATTGGCAGTAACTAGCAAGACCAAGACTTGATCTTAGAATCTCTGACTCCAGAGTCTGGGTACTGACCCCACTGAGGGGACAGGTGGTGCTGGTTACAGGGAATTGCCAGGTTCAATCTCCCTTGGGCTTGAGGGCTGCTGGGAACTTCTGTGTAAGCAAGTCCCAGCCAGATGAGACGGGATGTCAAACAGACATACTACTCATGTGTCAGTACTCTGCAGAGCACTGGAGAACTCCTCGGATGAATAAAAGGAGGTCAGGGTTTGATAGTTGGAAGGGGACTTTTATCTGATCATGCTCCAGCAATGCCCCATCATTTCTGTGCTTGAAAACAGTGTGGATACAGTTAATGCAGGGTCCTGAGGGACTATGGATGTGCTAGAAAAAGGCTGACTCATTACTCTCAAACTAGCTATGGGGAAGAAATAACAAGCCTGCATACTCCTGGGGTCATCTGGAATAGACAGGAAAGGACTAGGGTTAGCAGCCCGAATAAATTTGATAGTGGTTTAAACTGCAAAAAGTCACTTATGGAGAAGCAAGCAACAATAACAAAAAAAAAAACCTAAGCATTTTGAATGATGTCTACCTTCCAGTGGTTTTGAAAGGATTTACCCTTTCAAACATTTACCAAATGGGAAACATTGAATTCCAAACTTGGTAAATAGTTTATTGGTACAGTCCAGTAATCATATCAAAGTGGCATAGATTAAGCACAGCACTGAGTTTATCATATGCTTATTAAACCAGAAACATAAAGCTAACATATAATCTGAAATCATATTTTTAAAAACAGGTCTTAATAAACAAGAACCTGATAAGAAGGAAACTAGACTTGGGCTGATCAGTGGACAGATATTTATCGCATTTATGAATGAACAAGTTTTTCTGCTCTATTTTTATTTTAATGAAAACATTCATGTCCACTGAGATCTTTTAGAACAATAATGAAAAGAGTAAAACTCTTCTGCAATACAGAGGTGACTCAAATAGCAACTGCTTGGGACAGACGTTTCACACTGTAGGGCTTCCCTTAACCAAACACTGCATCCTGCAAAGAGTTCCTAAATGAACATGGCCATGGAATTATTTCTGAATCCATTAAGGTTATCCTTAAGTCATCAAGGTACTTGGGGATACTTGAATTTTTTTCTCCAGGGCAACTGTTTGCTTTAAAACTGTAGAGTAGGGATGGAGGATGAAAACAGAAATGGAATTTGGATGGACCTTATTATCAGTGGCCTGATATTGGCATGAAAGCAAAGCCTGACACTAAAGGGCACTGATACTCTTCAGTCAGATGTAAGTGAGAAGTATTTTCCTGGCATTCTGAGATCCTCTTCAAGAACAACTGGTCTACACTGTTTGAGTTCAAATGTCTTTAAATGTCTTTCACTTTTTCATTAAAATTTGCTTTAAAATATTTTCCATTATATTTTTTCTGTTTGCCTTTAACAAAATACATATTTTAAATTATGAAATCTAAACTAGAGATAACTTTTGTTTTGTAATTTATTTTATGTGTAAAAGTTTTCCCTCATACCCATTCTACTTCTCCAACATAATTTCTTGGAAGTAGAAACAGTTAACAATTTCAGGTTTACCATTCTAGACATTTTTCTGTGCACATAGGCATGTGTAGAATGTATAATTTTACACAACAGAATATTTTTTATCTATCTATATATATTTTCCTGAAACTTTCTTTTTACTTAATATATGATGACCATATTTTCATGTCGGTACATATAGATCTGCCTCATTCTTTTGAAATAGGTGTATGGCATAATACATTTGAGTATTTCCCTATTGATTGGCATTTAGGCAATATCTGTCTTTGAAATACTACAAATGATATTGCAAAGAACATTCTAGATGCACCTAAAGATATGTACAGAAAGACTCGCATTTTTGTAGAGTAGAAAATATGTAGAAATGCTGGGCCAAAGCATATGGGATTTGTAATTTTCACAAGTAATTCTAAATTTTCTGCTTGTCTTTGATTATTAGTGAGGCTAAATGTTTTACCTTGGCCATTTGGTTCATCTTCCATGACTTCCTACATTTTGTCCTTTTTATTTTGAATTTATAGAAACTCTTTTTACCTCAGTGTTTAATAACTTTGGAGTCAGAGACATCTGAATTTGAATCCCAGTTTTGCCTTTTTCTTGCTAGATGACTGGCATTTTACCAAATGTCTCCAATCTCAGACTGCTTATGTACAAAACGAGTATAATAAGAATACACATCTGATAGTTTTTATTTCTTTAAAAAATTTAAAAATTGACAAATTAATATTATATATTTATGGTATGCAACTTTATGTTTTGATATATGTATACATTGTGGAATGGCTAAATCAAGCTAATTAACATATACAAGAAAAAAATGATCGTTTTTAAGTCTTAAAAATAACATGGTGATTGTAAATTTTTAGAACGGTGCTTGGTACAGAATATGTGTTCAATGAATATTATTTGTTCTATACATCGTGAATACTTTTTCCATGCTGTTAGTTGATTGTGAATACTTTTTCCATGCTTTTAGTTGACATATTATTATTTTCAGAAATTATCATCATATAGAAATTTTATATTTAGATATAGTCAAGTCTTTCATTCTCTCTTTATCTTTTGGCTTTTGGGTTTTGTGTTACGTTTATAACACCTAGATTATAACAAATATATCATCTTGTATTTCTCCTAGTATATCAATATTTGTTTCTGAGTATGATAGAAGGTAGATAACTGTTTTGAATTTTCTGTCATTTTGCCACTGATTTAAAATGCCAATGTTACCATATACTAAATTCCAATATGTTCCTAGACTCTATTTTGTTTCCTTAATCTATTATCCTTTTCTGTGTCAGTACTTAGTACTTTACCTATTTCAGCTTCATGGTATGTTTTGACCCTTGAAAAAGCAAGACCCTAACTCTTTTTAATCTTTTAGTTATATTTGTTTATTTGCTTATTACCTAGTTTGTGATTTAGAGGCTTTCAGGGAAATGTCGCCTTGTCTTCATTATAATTGCCTAAAATAATACTTAGCTCAGACTAGGCACTCAATATAGGTGAGCTGAATAAACGAACTTAAATCTCATAGTCTTTTTTAACATCTTTTTTTTTACTGTTTCTTAAAAATTCTTACTGACGAAATTAATCACGAATACAGAAAACAATATAAAACAAAAATATAAATACGCTTCTACCTACTGCCTTGTATCCAATTTTTAGAAAGAAAACAATTCTTGTGCTTTATAAAATTATTCTTCCAGTAGTAGTAGCTTTCAAAGTAGTTATATTGGTAGAATCTTTATTTCTTTGTATACCATGGTTTGATAATGTTTATTTATTTATACTATTTAAAATGACATTATTTACTCTGCTATTTGTTTTAGAAAGAAAAAATATTTCCTGGAACTTTCACCTTTAGTGAGTTAGAAGAATGTCATTTGAAGTAAATAGAGCTTCATTGTTTCTCTGTATCTCTCCAAGAATCAGTAGAGATATTGAGAAGAAAAAGGTAGGTTTCACATGTCTTGCTGTTCTTGATAGTCTTTTAAATAAAGACTTTTTATTATATTTATTATCATTTAACTGGAATGAAAAAAACCTTTTTTTCTTATTTACACAGTTCTTTCTCATATAAATTTGGAATATTGGAAAGAAATTACTGGAAGAGAGGGGGTGGAGCCAAGATGGCCGAATAGGAACAGCTCCGGTCTCCAGCTCCCAGCCCCAGCGACACAGAAGACGGGTGATTTCTGCATTTCTGCTTGAGGTACCGGTTTCATCTCACTAGGGAGTGCCTAACAGTGGGTGCAGGACAGTCGGTGAAGCGCACTGTGCGCGAGCCGAAGCAGGGCGAGGCATTGCCTCACTCGGGAAGCGCAAGGGGTCAGGGAGTTCCCTTTCCTAGTCAAAGAAAGGGGAAGCAGACGGCACCTGGAATATTGGGTCAGTCCCATCCTAATACTGCGCTTTTCCAACGGGCCTGGAAAACGGCACACTAGGAGATTGTGTCCCGCACCTGGCTCGGAGGGTCCTATGCCCATGGAGTCTCGCTAATTGCTAGCACAGCAGTCTGAGATCAAGCTGCGAGGCGGCAGCGAGGCTGGGGGAGGGGCGCCCGCCATTGCCCAGGCTTGCTTAGGTAAACAAAGCAGCCAGGAAGCTCGAACTGGGTGGAGCCCACCACAGCTCAAGGAGGCCTGCCTGCCACTGTAGGCTCCACCTCTGGGGGCAGGGCACAGACAAACAAAAACTCTGCAAGAACTTCCACAGACTTAAATGTCCCTGTCTGACCGACAGCTTTGAAGAGAGTAGTGGTTCTCCCAGCATGCAGCTGGAGATCTGAGAACGGTCAGACTGCCTCCTAAAGTGGGTCCCTCACCCCTGAGCAGCCTAACTGGGAGACACCCCCCCAGTAGGGACAGACTGACACCTCATTCAACCCGGTACTTCTCTGAGACAAAACTTTCAGAGGAACTATCAGACAGCTGAATTTGTGGTCTCACGAAAATCCGCTGTTCTGCAGCCACCGCTGCTGACACCCAGCCAAACAGGGTCTGGAGTGCACCTCTAGTAAACTCCAACAGACCCGCAGCTGAGGGTCCTGTCTGGTAGAAGGAAAACTAACAAACAGAAAGGACATCCACACCAAAAACCCATTTGTACATCACCATCATCAAAGACAAAAAGTAGATAAAACCACAAAGATGGGGAAAAAACAGACCAAAAAAACTGGAAACTCTAAAAAACAGAGCACCTCTCCTCCTCCAAAGGAACGCAGTTCCTCACCAGCAACGGAACAAAGCTGGATGGAGGATGACTTTGACGAGTTGAGAGAAGAAGGCTTCAGACGATCAAACTACTCTGAGCTACGAGAGGAAATTCAAAACAACAGCAAAGAAGTTAAAAACTTTGAAAAAAAATTAGAAGAATGGATAACTAGAATAACCAATGGAGAGAAGGGCTTCAAGGAGCTGATGGAGCTGAAAGCGAAGTTTCGAGAACTACGCGAAGATTGCAGAAGCCTCAGTAGCAGATGCGATCAACTGGAAGAAAGGGTATCGCTGATGGAAGATGAAATGAATGAAATGAAGAGAGAAGGGAAGTTTAGAGAAAAAAGGATAAAAAGAAATGAACAAAGCCTCCAAGAAATTTGGGACTATGTGAAAAGACCAAACCTACGTCTGATTGGTGTACCTGAAAATGATGGGGAGAATGGAACCAAGTTGGAAAACACTCTGCAAGATATTATCCAGGAGAACTTCCCCAATCTAGCAAGGCAGGCCAGCATTCAGATTCAGGAAATACAGAGAACGCCACAAAGATACTCCTGAGAAGGGCAACTCCAAGACACATTATTGTCAGATTCACCAAAGTTGAAATGAAAGAAAAAATGTTAAGGGCAGCCAGAGAGAAAGGTCGGGTTACCCACAAAGGGAAGCCCATCAGACTAACAGCTGATCTCTCAGCAGAAACTCTACAAGCCAGAAAAGAGTGGGGGCCGATATTCAACATTCTTAAAGAAAAGAATTTTCAACCCAGAATCTCCTATCCCGCCAAACTAAGCTTCATAAGTGAAGGAGAAATAAAACACTTTACAGACAAGCAAACGCTGAGTGATTTTGTCACCACCAGGCCTGCCCTAAAAGAGCTCCTGAAGGAAGCACTAAACATGGAAAGGAACAATCGGTACCAGCCACTGCAAAAACATGCCAAATTGTAAAGACCATCGAGACTAGGAAGAAACTATAGCAACTAACGAGCAAAATAACCAACTAACATCATAATGACAGGATCAGATTCACACATAACAATATTAACGTTAAATGTAAATGGGCTAAATGCTCCAATCAAAAGACACAGACTGGCAAACTGGATAAGGAGTCAGGACCCATCAGTGTGCTGTATTCAGGAAACCCATCTCACGTGCAGAGACACACATAGACTCAAAATAAAGGGATGGAGGAAGATCTATCAAGCAACTGGAAAACAAAAAAAGGCAGGGGTTGCAATCCTAGTCTCTGATAAAATAGACTTTAAACCAACAAAGATCAAAAGAGACAAAGAAGGCCATTACATAATGGTAAAGGGATCAATTCATCAAGAAGAGCTAACTATCCTAAATATATATGCACCCAACACAGGAGCACCCAGATTCATAAAGCAAGTCCTGAGTGACCTACAAAGGGACTTAAACTCCCACACAATAATAATGGGAGATTTTAACACCCCACTGTCAGCATTAGACAGATCAACGAGACAGAAAGTTAACAAGGATATCCAGGAATTGAACTCAGCTCTAAATAAAGTGGACCTAATAGACATCTACAGAACTCTCCACCCCAAGTCAACAGAATATACATTTTTTTCAGCACCACACCACACCTATTCCAAAATTGACCACATAGTTGGAAGTAAAGCTCTCCTCAGCAAATGTAAAAGAACAGAAATTATAACAAACTGTCTCTCAGACCACAGTGCAATCAAACTAGAACTCAGGAGTAAGAAACTCACTCAAAACCGCTCTACTACATGGAAACTGAACAACCTGCTCCTGAATGACTATTGGGTACATAATGAAATGAAGGCAGAAATAAAGATGTTCTTTGAAACCAACGAGAACAAAGACACAACATACCAGAATCTCTGGGACACATTCAAAGCAGTGTGTAGAGGGAAATTTATACCACTAAATGCCCACAAGAGAAAGCAGGAAAGATCCAAAATTGACTCCCTAACATCACAATTAAAAGATCTAGAAAAGCAAGAGCAAACACATTCAAAAGCTAGCAGAAGGCTAGAAATAACTAAAATCAGAGCAGAACTGAAGGAAATAGAGACACAAAAAACCCTTCAAAAAATTAATGAATCCAGGAGCTGGTTTTTTGAAAAGATCAACAAAATTGATGGACCGCTAGCAAGACTAATAAAGAAGAAAAGAGAGAAGAATCAAATAGATGCAATAAAAAACGAAAAAGGGGATATCACCACCGATCCCACAGAAATACAATCTACCATCAGAGAATACTACAAACACCTCTATGCAAATAAACTAGAAAATCTAGAAGAAATGGATAAATTCCTCGACAAATACACTCTCCCAAGACTAAACCAGGAAGAAGTTGAATCTCTGAATAGACCAATAACAGGTTCTGAAATTGTGGCAATAATCAATAGCTTACCAACCAAAAAGAGTCCAGGACCTGATGGATTCACAGCTGAATTCTACCAGAGGTACAAGGAGGAACTGGTACCATTCCTTCTGAAACTATTCCAATCGATAGAAAAAGAGGGAATCCTCCCTAACACATTTTATGAAGCCAGCATCGTCCTGATACCAAAACCTGGCAGAGACACAACCAAAAAAGAGAATTTCAGACCAATATACTTGATGAATATTGATGCAAAAATCCTCAATAAAATACTGGCAAACCGAATCCAGCAGCACATCAAAAAGCTTATCCACCATGATCAAGTGGGCTTCATCCCTGGGATGCAAGGCTGGTTCAACATACGCAAATCAATAAATGTAATCCAGCATATAAACAGAACCAAAGACAAAAACCACATGATTATCTCAATAGATGCAGAAAAGGCCTTTGACAAAATTCAACAACCCTTCATGCTAAAAACTCTCAATAAATTAGGTATTGATGGGACGTATCTCAAAATAATAAGAGCTATCTATGACAAACCCACAGCCAATATCATACTGAATGGGCAAAAACTGGAAGCATTCCCTCTGAAAACTGGCACAAGACAGGGATGCCCTCTCTCACCGCTCCTATTCAACATAGTGCTGGAAGTTCTGGCCAGAGCAATCAGGCAGGAGAAGGAAATAAAAGGTATTCAATTAGGAAAAGAGGAAGTCAAATTGTCCCTGTTTGCAGATGACATGATTGTATATCTAGAAAACCCCATTGTCTCAGCCCAAAATCTCCTTAAGCTGATTAGCAACTTCAGCGAAGTCTCAGGATACAAAATTAATGTACAAAAATCACAAGCATTCTTGTACACCAATAACAGACAAACAGAGAGCCAAATCATGAGTGAACTCCCATTCACAATTGCTTCAAAGAGAATAAAATACCTAGGAATCCAACTTACAAGGGATGTGAAGGACCTCTTCAAGGAGAACTACAAACCACTGCTCAATGAAATAAAAGAGGATACAAACAAATGGAAGAACATCCCATGCTCATGGGTTGGAAGAATCAATATCGTGAAAATGGCCATAATGCCCAAGGTAATTTATAGATTCAATGCCATCCCCATCAAGCTACCAATGACTTTCTTCACAGAATTGGAAAAAACTACTTTCAAGTTCATATGGAACCAAAAAAGAGCCCGCATCGCCAAGTCAATCCTAAGCCAAAAGAACAAAGCTGGAGGCATCACGCTACCTGACTTTAAACTATACTACAAGGCTACAGTAACCAAAACAGCCTGGTACTGGTACCACAACAGAGGCATAGATCAATGGAACAGAACAGAGCCCTCAGAAATGATGCCGCATATCTACAACTATCTGATCTTTGACAAACCTGACAAAAACAAGAAATGGGGAAAGGATTCCCTATTTAATAAATGGTGCTGGGAAAACTGGCTAGCCATATGTAGAAAGCTGAAACTGGATCCCTTCCTTACACCATATACAAAAATTAATTCAAGATGGATTAAAGACTTATATCTTAGACCTAAAACCATTAAAATCCTACAAGAAAACCTAGGCAATACCATTCAGGACATAGGCATGGGCAAGGACTTCATGTCTAAAACACCAAAAGCAATGGCAACAAAAGCCAAAATCGACAAATGGGATCTCATTAAACTAAAGAGCTTCTGCACAGCAAAAGAAACTATCATCAGAATGAACAGGCAACCTACAGAATGGGAGAAAATGTTTGCAACCTACTCATCTGACAAAGGGCTAATATCCAGAATCTACAATGAACTCAAACAAATTTACAAGAAAAAAACAAACAACCCCATCAAAAAGTGGGCAGAGGACATGAACAGACACTTCTCAAAAGAAGACATTTATGCAGCCAGAAAACACATGAAGAAATGCTCATCATCACTGGCCATTGGAGAAATGCAAATCAAAACCACAGTGAGATACCATCTCACACCAGTTAGAAAGGCCATCATTAAAAAATCAGGAAACAACAGGTGCTGGAGAGGATGTGGAGAAATAGGAACACTTTTACACTGTTGGTGGGACTGTAAACTAGTTCAACCATTGTGGAAGTCAGTGTGGCGATTCCTCAGGGATCTCGAACTAGAAATACCATTTGACCCAGCCATCCCATTACTGGGTATATACCCAAAGGACTATAAATCATGCTGCTATAAAGACACATGCACACGTATGTTTATTGTGGCACTATTCACAATAGCAAAGAGTTGGAACCAACCCAAATGTCCAACAACGATAGACTGGATTAAGAAAATGTGGCACATATACACCATGGAATACTATGCAGCCATAAAAAATGATGAGTTCGTGTCCTTTGTAGGGACATGGATGAAACTGGAAAACATCATTCTCAGTAAACTATCGCAAGGACAAAAAACCAAACACCGCATGTTCTCTCTCATAGGTGGGAATTGAACAATGAGAACTCATGGACACAGGAAGGGGAACATCACACTCCGGGGACTGTTGCGGGGTGGGGGGAGGGGGGAGGGACAGCATTAGGAGATACACCTAATGCTAAATGACGAGTTAATGGGTGCAGGAAATCAACATGGCACATGGATACATATGTAACAAACCTGCACATTGAGCACATGTACCCTAAAACCCTAAAGTATAATTAAAAAAAAAAAAAAAAGAAATTACTGGAAGAAAAGAAAATATTAGAAATATGGGTAGTGATGAAGCAAAGAATCTGAAATGCTTCACTCAAAACCTCTTGAACTGTGGGAAGGATGGGGAAGAGAGTATGTCAAATGAGATCCCTGGGAAGAAATGTGAGCTTGATAGCTTGACCAACAGCAACAAAATGACCTGACAACTTACTAGAAATGCAAATCCTTGGGCCTCACCTTAGACTGAATCAGAAACTCTGGGAGTGGGGCCAGCAATCTGTTTTGACAAGCCCTTCGGGTGATTCAATTGCTGATTAAAGTGAGAAAATCACCCTTGAGTGCAGCAAGGAGAGCAGTGTGTTGGGATGATATGAGAGGTTTAAAAATCTGTCAAATAACAACAACAACAAAAATCCTTGTCCCTGTCATCAACTTCCATGTCATGAGGATAAAAGGGAAGTTTGAAAAATTATTTGAGAAAATATGGTAAGACTGGCAGCAAATTGTAACTTTAAAAATTAGTTGACACATTAGGCAAGCTTCTACCACACTTCTTTCTTACCCAGATTCACACACACAAACCAGGCTGTCCAAAGCACAGTCCTGCTTAATTAGATACTGAGGAGCCAAAACTTTTCCACCCCCTCCCCTCAGTCCCTAAGACACAACAAATCAGTTTCCATGATTGCTGTTCAGCAGAACCAGGCCAATCTGGTTTTCTGCAGCTTGCCTATTAAAAAGTGCCTTTCACACCCTCCTGGTTATGTACCAAGACCTTTGCCCTTTTGTGGCTTAGCAGAATGATTTATTTGTGTCATTAGTCAATCTATTATTTCATCCAAAATATTTCCATTACCTGAAATAAACCTGCAGTCCCAATGATGAAAGCTGTGTCTCTCCTCACTTTTAGCAGTGGTGGTAAGTTGCTGGCAAGATACTCAGGTACTTAAAACTTTTTTTTTTAATATTTCTACTCATTACTTTTAATGGAGCAAAGCTAATCTTCTTTGAAGAAATATTTCGGTCTTTGACTATAAATATTTTCAAGCCATTTTCATAAATTGGGGGCAGCAAAAGAGATTCTGAACATTATCTCCCACCCACTCTCTCACACTTCTCACTGGTATTCCTGTCTCTTATAACTCAACTTCCCTTTGGAGATCGGGACTTTGTTGTCCTTCCTGTCTCGTGGCTGACATAACATGTAATAATCTCTCTGCTGCAAATTTCCACCCTAAATCACAGGAAGATATGAAACTTAATAACCTTTAAATCCTTTGTGATGCTCATTCTCACAACACAGTGTATATTCAGTATTTACTTGTCTCTGAATATATTAGAAACAGCTATTTAAAATCCAACTCTCTGATGAGCTCAAAACAAGACGTGGGACCCTAATGAGTATGTTACAGTAAGAGAAAAACAAAGCCCTCTGAAAGAAAGGAAAATAAACTGTTTTTCCTTCCTCATTTTCTCCCTCTGAGGACTGAACTATGTCATACTTCTGCTTTCTCTTTAAAAAGACAGAAACTCTTTATTCTTTAGAATTATGATGAAAATAAAGCTTTTTACTAAGGAATCAGTGACACATCCACTTTTTCTAATATTCCATTGACAATTAAAGCAATGCTCTACCCTAGAGAGATGATGTCACTCTCCAGGTAATTTAAACCAAAAACAAAATAAACATAAATAAGCACACTGACTATTGGTATCTACAATTTTGAAAAATATATCTGCTGGTATGCACCTATTATACAATGAGGTATCTTTTATAGATATGAAAATTACTGGTCCACCTTCAAATTTTACCTTCCCCATAAACTGGTGACCTTCAGCCATGGCCTCCTTTATGCACTGTAGGATCCTACTTTTCAGACCATCTGAAAATCTTTACAATTTTAATTTATACTATTTGTTCTAATACAACTTTTATTGGCTTGATATGTACAATGAATCATTTAAAATTTTATTTGATTTTTCTACTGAAAAGTTTATTTGCTGTGACCATGTGGACAAAGACATCAAAGACACATATCTACAGAATGGTGGAAGCACATTTAAATCAGTGGCATTTCTCAGCTTCTAACCATTACTAAAATTGTGGTTTGGGATAGTGAAATAAGGTTTGAGATTCATATAGAATTGTGGGTGAGAGATAACAAAAAGAAGCTTGGGGGATGCAGATAGAATTTGTCTCAAGCTCCAACGTCATCACTTAACAAGATGAACTACTTTAACTCATGCTTTAATCTGAGTTGTAGTTTTCTCATTTGTAAAATGAGGATCATAATAATTACAGAAATAGATAGCAGTTATTGACTGCTATATGCCTTGTGCCATGACCAAATTTTTTCCTACATTATTTACAATCCACGAAATAATCCTTTAAGATAGAAACAATTCCTTCCTAAAAGGAAACTGAGGCTAAGAGAGGCTGAATAATACTAATAAGAAGTATATCCTGTTGTATTTCCTTTCTGTTACAGTAGCACTGTGTCACGGAGTGTTGGGTGCAGATCAAATGAGATGCTGAATGTGTAAGCACTTAGCAGGTTGCATGTACATGACTCAGTCAAAGTTTAAGTGTTTTGTATCTGAACAGTGCTATTCTATAAAAATATATTCATACACTAATAACATCATTTTCTTTCAAGTATAGCCTGCATCCTTGAAAATTCTTCAAAAACCATAAAACGGTACTGCCTAGCATAAGGCTTAATCTTGGACACTCTTACAGAAGTTGCTTTGGGTACCACCCTTTATTCCCTAATAGCATTTTTGCTTTTTCAAAAGGGCCCAGATTTTAAAATTTTCCAAATGAATAAATACAATTCCTTCTCCAGTGTGAGGCAGGGGACATAGGGTTAAGAAATTTATAATTTTTAATTAAAAAAGTTTAAAAAAATACTATCATCAACTATCACCATCATTAGATAAAAAGAAGGGATATTTTTGATCCAGAAGAGAAAGGATATAATCCCAGAACAAAGTGTGATTCTTTAAATTGAACATACTTAATGGTAAGAAAAACTCTTAAAATTATCTTCGATCTTTTAATTTTGCTGCCAGACAGTGAAACCCTGAAACCCTGTCATGGATCAGCATGGATCATTAGACCACATTTGAGAACCACTGTTTTAGATTAAAAGCTGTGTGAGACCCTGAAAAATCACAGGCTGTTCAGCAAACAGGCCCTGGGTAAGAATGTGTCCTCTGCCTTTAGTAGGAGTACAGGAAGGCGATTCAGACCGTGAGCTCTGTAGTTAGGTATTTTAGGTTTCAATCCTGCCTCTGCTTCTGGTTATATGATCTCTATGTCTCTAAGCCTCATCATTTCCTGGAGTTAAAATGGGTATAACAATAAATCATGTAAGTCTCATAATAATATTATTATGAGAATTAAATGGAATGATTCATCCAAGAATCTTTATAAATTAAGCCCTCAATAAATGTTAGTTTTAAATTTAACTTATTAATACTATTATTAGTAATAACAGTATTATTTTTATTCTTATTTCTTATGATTATTAATTTATTTAGCTTCTTTGATTTTCAGTCTTCATATCTGTAAATTGGAGATAAAGTACCTAGTTTTCAGCGTTGCTGTGGAGCCTAAATGAGGTAATGCATATTTGTATATAGCTTGGCATGTATCAACAAACCTGATAATAGTGTTAAAAGCAAAACATATGCACGATTTTCACTTAAAGACTGAGCAATAGGCCGGGCGCGGTGGCTCACGCTTGTAATCCCAGCACTTTGGGAGGCCGAGGTGGGCGGATCACGAGGTCAGGAGATCGAGACCATGGTGAAACCCCGTCTCTACTAAAAATACAAAAAATTAGCCGGGCGTGGTGGTGGGCGCCTGTAGTCCCAGCTACTCGGAGAGGCTGAGGCAGGAGAATGGCGTGAACCCGGGAGGCGGAGCTTGTAGTGAGCCGAGATTGCGCCACTGCACTCCAGCCTGGGCCACAGAGCGAGACTCCGTCTCAAAAAAAAGAAAAAAGAAAAAAAGACTGAGCAATATCTATTCAGGAGCTCTACTTAACAAGTATTATAAAAAGGAACAACAACAACAACAACAAAAAACAATGAAGACATAATTAAAAAAACACCTCCAGCTTGGATATGAGTGATGGTAAGACGAGACATACTTGCTTTCTTTCCTGCATAGGCTTATATTTTCAGGTGTCCTGGACAATTCAAGGAGTCACCCATGGTGCATTTATCTCCCACACCTATTGCCCACTAGTCATCATTGTGATTATATCTGGAACCCAACCCTTTCTTTTATTTAATGTGGGGCAAAATCTGGCCAGCTGGAAGATTCTGGACAGTGATGGAGTAAAACAAACAGATAAAATCAGACTGTATTACTATAATCTTGGCTCTTCAATAAAGAATATCCTAACAATTTTCTAATTCATGGGGAAATTGGATAATCTAATGTAAGCAGTTAAGGTTTGAGATCAATATTCTTTCTTTTATTATTTTTAAAATGAGCTGGAGCAATGAAAGGGAAAAAGCTTTGGACTAAAGCATGTTCAAATATAGAACGTATGAAAAATTTAAAAACAGTAAATAAAAGAGCTAAAATTATATTAGAAAAGAAAATAACCTCAAATATGGTAAAGAAATTTAAAAATATCAGAAGTACTAAATAAAAGTCACTTGCAAAAGGCTGTGTAACCTGAACATGGAAGTACACACAAAGTTTCCTTTGAGTATTAGAACAAATCCCTCCCGTTGCACAAGTACACAGAGTGCCAAGGTAGTCATCATATAGGGAAATGAGACCATTTAGAACACATGGAAAAGAGTCGCCATGCTCCAAAATAGATCTTGGAAAGTTTATCACTTCCAAGTGAGTGAATAGGAAACTTGACTATTTTTAGCCTAATTAAAATTCAATGTATTTTTTACTTGCCATTTTTAGACCACTCTTTTTCTCTCCACATCATTAAAACCACACATACCATGGGTTTCTGACTAATTTTCATGTAAGTAATCAATGTATAGTTTTGAAATTCTATTTAAAGCCATGTTTTGCTAAGAGTTGTATTCTGCGTTTTGTTAGTAGAAATTGCACCTTTAAAATAGTAAAGCAGATTAGGTTTTTGCATTTGATTCTAATTTTTATGAATGAGATGTCAACCTGGCAAAGCACAATTTCCCTTTTGTGTAAACCACAATGCAGAGTGGAATACTATAAGCCTCAGTACATCCCATGACAGTTGTAGAGGTTAATATTTAGAATAAATAAGAAAAATCAGTATTTAATTCTCTTGACTTTCTATCCATGGATCTGCTGCTCAAAGGCACACAAAATGCAAAACTGAAAGACATTTTATATCATAACGACAGAGCTTTGGCTGTCATACATTTATAACGAGCTCACTTCCCTTTTCTGATTTACTTACATACTGGAGCTAGACCTCCTTGGTTCATTTCCGAATCCATCATATTAGCTGTGTGTTCTTCAGTAGGACACTTACCTCTCTGTTCTTCAGTTTCCTTGTGAGTAAAAGCGTGCAATAGTACCTACCTTAGAGGGTGGCTGTGAAATTTAAATACATTAAAATCGACAAAAGGCATAGAAAATTACTGGCTCATAGTAAGTACTATGTGTTAGCTATTATTACCATTATTGTTATTATTGAAATATTTCAATGTCTATTTCATATCCGAATTTTCTTGAAAGTTTTCACAACTTACTTTTTTTTTTTAGAAAGTAGAAATTACACATTTGTGGGAATCAGGGGTTGATCAAAGTTTCACACTCGTCTCTGTTTAGATTATATTCCAATCAGTGCCAACACTATCACTTAATTTCCGAGAATCTACCAGAAAGAGAGTACTTTGGGAACTAAGTGGTGAATGTGCAGGGAGAGACAGAGTGCTGGTGAGCAGGTCAGATGGAAGGTTGTTGGAGTGGTCCAAGTGATAGATGACAGTGGTCTGGCTACCTTAGAGGCAGTGGATATTAAGCTTTTAACATGCTTAAGTTTAGTATAAAGCTTCTTCAAGTTTGGGAATAAAGACTCAAACACATTTGATCAAAGAACACATCATTAACATTGATAATACACTTTTTTTTTTTTTTTTTTTTTGAGATGGAGTTTTGCTTTTGTTGCCCAGGCTGGAGTGCAATGGCATTATCTCAGCTAACTGCAACCTCCGCCTCCTGGGTTCAAGCCATTCTCCTGCCTCAGCCTCCCAAGTAGCTGGGATTACAGGTGCACACAACTACCCCCAGCTAATTTTTTGTATTTTTAGTAGAGATGGGGTTTTGCTATGTTGGCCAGGCTGGTCTCGAATTCCTGACCTCAGGCGATCCACCTGCCTCCCAAAATACTGGGATTACAGGAGTGGGACACCACACCCAGCCAATTTTTTTTTTTTTTTCCTGAAGGTAGTCCATGTTTACTTCACTATGTCATACTTTGCAGAAAGCAGGCGTTGTAGGAATAGGGCAAAATAAAAGTAATTAATTTTGAAGTAGGGGCAAAGGGGGTTTAGAGAGATATTGTGGAAAGACTCAAACAATGAGGCTTTTCCTTAGGAAAGCCAGCTTCTAGAATAAATGAAAATACTATATGAATGGTAGGTGCAGGACAAACTAGGAGAAGGGGAGGGGACATGAGAGACAAGTTCTGCCTCTTATACAATGTAATGCAGAGCCACTCTTTTTCATGTGTTTAACTGTCTTTGAGGTCATCTATAAGTACATTAATGCATATATTTTTCTGCATTTCCTTATGGCTCCCTGCAAATTTACAGTTCCTTTAGGGAGAGCACTAGATGTGGAGTCAGAAGGCTGGAGTTTTCATGGCAGAACTATTACCTCCTGGTTGGAAAATATGTCATCTCTGCTATGGTCTCCTCTTTAATGAATGTATTGGGCTCCTGAATAATAATAAGGGTAAAATATTAGTTATCAAGAAGATACATAGCATTACTTCAAATGCTAGAAATGTCTCCTTAACAAATTAAAATGCAGACCATAACTTCCAGTTTTGATATTTGTGGACTCCACATTGCTACTCTTCAAATATGCCCAGATATTAATATTTTAGTAGCTGAGAAGAAAGGCTAAGTTTCTCATTGACCTTGTAGTCACTAAAATAACACATCTAATTTGACGAATATATATTTTCCTCATGGGATGCAATACAATTGTTTTCATTTTGAATGGGAAAAGAAGCCACCCAGTAAATTCTTATTTTTTTCTAAATTGGCCCTCGAGCAAGGATCATTCACCACTTTGCTGGGATTTTGCCTTAGTGCCACCTTTGCAGTCTACGTGATGTTAGAAATGAAAAAGTGGTCTAATATCCTGACCTTTCAGTCTTGTAGTAGGCCCAGTGAAGAAGGTGCTAAAGCAATTTGCATTATTATATACCCTGTGCCATGAACTTCTGTGAATCTTTGGCTAAAGAGATTCCATTCCAATGTCCATAAACACCAATGTTTTCTATGATACATCCTCATACTTGAAAGAATTCTATCTGTCAGACTTAAGGTTAGAAACAAATAATTATGCTGGAAGTTGGGTTAATTAATGGATGAGTCAAGTCAATCTAAAATTTAAATTTGGCAGCAGTACAATTTTCCTTTCTTTTTCCCTTGTTGCCTGCATTGACTTTATGAACACCTCACTAGAGAGGAAATCTCAAAAAGCAAAGCTTTTCTTTAAAAATTATTATTATTAAAGAGATTTTTTTCCTATAATACAATAAATATAATTTTCATATTTATTAAGAGCTGACACCAAACTAAAATCCATTTGCAATTAAATTTACTTGATGTCTGCCTACTTAATAGACAGATTTGGGACAGACAATAAAAACCTATGAAATCCTAGAAGAACTATATCACATTTCACTTTTTTTTTTCTGTGCAGTAATGTTATGTTTGTATACTTAGCTATCTGGAATGTAAACTTAATATGAAGTGTGATCCTGAACTATTCCAGGTTACACCAAAAGGCTGGAATTTGGTTATAGGTATAGTCACAGTTCCGGTGGCCTGATTGAGTTGGAGAGCTGAGTTTAAAGCCTATAGAGACTGGCTGAAATATCCATTGAGAGAGGCTCCTAATTCTGTTACTTACAGGCTCTGATCATCTAAGACAATTAATATTCCAATTATATTAAAATAAAGAGATGTCTAAGTCGCCCTCAAAATTCCATTTGAGTACAGTAGCAGAGAGACCATAGTCTTTTGGTTTTAGGCGAACTTAGGTTTGAGTTCCAGCTCTGCCACTCAGAGATGTATGAACCTTGCTGGGTCCTTGTAAGTGTTCTGCCCTGTTTCCTCACCTATGGAATGGGCTTGATAATATACCATATGATTGTCTTAAGAAGTCACTGAGTATCATTGTATCCTGCACACAGTAAGGGCTCAATGAATAGTAGCTGTTTTTTTTATTTTCTATTTTTAGTTATACCTGGGAAACCTAGGAGGTATTAATATTAACTTGCGGAAAATCAGCTATTCAAACAATTTAGGATTAATTGCTTTCAGGGCTTGGATCCACATTAGGAAAATGAGAAGGAAAAATGTTTAGTTTAGTTTTGTTTTTCTTGCCTATAAGAGGTATAAATACCACCTAAGTAGCTCCAGCCTAGTGCAAGAAGCAGAGGAGAAATAGAGGTATGACTTTGTGATTAAGAGGGCAGAGGGCTGTTGGGAAACAGTTCTGCATGATTAAACTGAATACTATGTTCTGAATATGTGTGCTATGTTTTAAATGCTCACTAAAGAAAACTAACTCAAACCCGAAATACAAGAATGAATGTTAAGAATATGAATGAATTATTGGTTTGGAGGAAGTACTACAGATGAATAGCTGAAAGCTCTGGGGAAACAGCTAGTTGATAACTTAAAACAAGAAAACTTTAAGCCTCAGTGTGCAGGAGGAAAAAAAAAACACTTCATTTATGGACACATTCAGGGAAGTTTTAACTCATTTCTCTAAGAGAAGAGAGGGTCTACTGGATGTGCTGGGACAAAGAAATAATGATAACTCTGTCCTTTGTAATCTGGTAGAGAAATAAGAAAATAATACAAAAGGGAGATTAAACCACCATAAAACAAGTATAAAATGGTATAATTTGTGATTCAAAAATTGCTATATTTGGCCTGAAAAATTTATCTAGGCAACTTTTTTTTATAAAAAGGTTTTTTTTTTTTAAATTATACTTTAAGTTCTAGGGTACATGTGCACAACGTGCAGGTTTGTTATATAGGTATACATGTGCCATGATGGTTTGCTGCACCCATCAACTCGTCATTTACATTAGGTATTTCTTCTGATGCTATCCCTCCCTCAGCCCCCCACCCCCCAACAGGCCCCAGTGTGTGATGTTCCCCGCCCTGTGTCCAGGTGTTCTCATTGTTCAATTCTCACCTATGAGTGAGAACATGCCACTGTCCTTGTGATAGTTTGCTGAGAATGATGGTTTCCAGCTTCATACATGTCCCTTTTTTTATGGCTGCTCTATGCAACTTTTAAGTACACAAACAGTCTGGGAAATATTTGGTATATGCAGAAATCCTATAATTTCCAGATCATTATTATTGAGGGCAGGGGCTTATAAACTCATTTTTCCCCAATACACTATCATAATAAAGAGATTAAGAAAATTATTTCAATGAATGCATGGCAACAGAGAAAAATACTTTACATACTACATGGGTATTTAATATATACCTATATATTCATACACACGCAAACACACACAGCTCACATGCATGGGACCTCTGGAAACTCTAAAACAAGAGATATCAATCATGATGTGATATGACATCTTTGTTGGGGGGATTAAACGCTGTCCAGGAAAGGCTAAAAAGAAGGAAGCAGCATGTAAGGTAAGCTTTAGGAGACTGCACCTTTCAAAAAGGGAAAATAAAGTAAGGCAGGCGTCTCTCAAAATGATTGAAATTATTGTGTACAATCAGTGTCTCCATTTCCTCACTTCACATTTATTTCTCAACCCACACCCAACTCATGACTAAAATTGCTCTCAATTAAATCCAATTGCGAGCTCTCAATCCTTATCCCACTTTATCTACTGGTAACATCCCGCATGAGTGCTCGCTTTCTCCTCCCTGGCTTCTATAAAATTACATTCTCTCTCTCTCTCTCTCCTGTAGTCTTTCATCTCTGTCTTTTTTTTGCAGGATTGTTTTCCATTTGCCTTTAAATAATGGTGTTTTCCAGGATTCTAAGATGTTTTACTTTTCTTTTAATTTTCTACCTTTAATTTTTTCCTCTATGTTTTCTTTCTTTATTCCCTGTTTTTACTTCTCCAGAGATAATATGCTTTATTCCTATGCTGTCAGCTGAAATAGATTCACTATGTCTCTTAAATTTATATTTCTAGTACCAAATTCTCTCTTGAGGCACTAATTTCTATATCCACTTCTACTTAACATCATCACATGGATGAGCCAAAGACATTATTTTTTTTCCTCCAAATTCAACTATTTATCTTCCCTCTCCAAAATATTCCTTGTCCCAACTTGGTGAATGACATCACATCTCTCTTACTATCCATGAAAGAGGCCTGGAATTCATCATACAATTTTTCTGTTTCATCTCACCTCTAACTTCTGTTGTTCACCAAATCCTACAAAATCTCTCTTTAAAATAATTTCCTTTTTTTTTTTTTTCCTTTTCTGTCTCCAACAAGGAGGCCCTAATTGATTCTTCCCTCTGTCACTGCAGCAAGGCTGTGGGCGTCCAGTTAATCTGTATCCATCCTTTTTTCAATCTAATATGCCTCTTATTTTCCACCAGAGAGATCTACCAAAATGGCAAATCTGATTATTTCAGTAACCTATATTAACTCCTTCAAGGACCACCACTATCTTCCTGATAAAATGCAAACCCCTTAGTATGGTAGGCATGCAAGCTTCTTTGTGTATAATCTGTGTCCTTTAGACCCTGCTGGGGCAACAAAAATACCTGTAGTTTCCCCAAGTCACCATGTTGTTTCAAGCCACAATCTGGTGTCCTGCCTGTAACACTTCATTTCTTCCCCTCTTTATCTAGCTCATTCTGTTCTGTCATTTCAATGCTGACTCATATGCCCTTTAGGTTAACCTCCCTAGAAAATTTCCCTGATGCCCAGGTTAGTTGTCCGGCTAGACACCGTCATGGCATTTCTCTACTGGAATACATACCACAGGGCTGTATAATGTTTGTTGGTTTGTCTGTCTTTTCCATTCCCCATGAAACCAGGATCTGTGATCTGTCACAGTATCCCCTGACTAGGACATAATAGGCACTTAGTACATATTTATTGAGTTTTAAAATATGAGCAAAGCTATTAGGATGGAAATTTGTTAGACATGTTATGGGAGAAGGATTAATACATTTTAAGGATGGAGGAAGGTAAGATTTGAAATGTTGAATTCTGAACCACCGGACAAACAAAGTGCAGGGAGTGAGACTAGGGTTGCAGCGAGACATGAAAACCAAAGAAAAGCAGCTCTACAATGGAACCATTGATGTAAAGGAACACACACACACACACACACACACACACTTCAATTTTGAGGCAGAAGAATATAGACTGAGGTTGACATGCAAGGGCACAGGGTTGAAAGTGAAGAATGGACTCCAAATCAGGAGTCAATTTTTCTGGTGTAACTACAGCTTCAGAACTAAAATTAAGGAGCTGTTGAGGTTTTCTACCTGACTTGGATAGGAAAGCTAAACTAGGATTATACCATGAAACATCTTAAATACCAGGCTGAAGAGGGGTTCTAAGTCTTGCAGTCCTTGGACCATTACTGAATAATTATGAACAGAGGGGGAGAAATTAGAGATTAGAAAACAAGTCTAACCATGTTCTGTAACACTGAACTCAGCACAAAGAAACTTAATGTGACTGAATATTAGGAGAATAAATGTTTTATTAATGATAAAAACTTAAACTAGAGGTGTGGCAGTGATACTTAGAGGAAGAAAAGTGTAGCATCCACAGGAAAAACTGGAAGTAGCCTGAGACTTGATAAGAGAGAGGAAAGACATAAATTTTACTGAAACAGTTAAACATAAATTTCAGTGAAATGGAATAGTTAAATATTTCACTGAACCAGGTACTTTATTTCTTTGAGAAATAAGTCCTTGAGTTTAGATTATCTGTGTTATTCTGGTACAAAGAAATGCAGTTTATATGCTATTTTTAAAAAATAAACAGGGACTTTAATTTTTAACAAAGACAGAATCTTATACCTCAGGTATCCACTGGTACCCTGGAGGTACCAGGCAGCTGTGCAGAGCTGCAGGCATAGGCTAGGAAGTGCTGCCAGCTTCAATGAGGTATATGTTGCCTTGCCAACTTGTATTAGGGACATTTTTCTGTATTCTGTGATCCACTTTTTCTTCCCTGAAACATTTTTTTTTTCTTAAAAACAAAAACAAAACTACATTCTAATCAGACAACACTGTTTTTGAAAAGCCAATTCAAGAAAATTACTGTCAGAAGTATTGAGGAACATATACTGATAACATTTTTTCTACTGATTCTTTGCCAATGTTCTATCTTCATGATTCACTTTTAACATAAAATTTTAAAGATCTCAAACCTCTCTATATTGCTGGTTTTCTAAATGTATAGGGGAAGCCAGAAACATATTTTAATATGATTTTCTGTGTTTTGATACTAGAATTGAAAACAAGTTAGTATCATCATGAAAACACAAAATCTTATCACTTGGTTTTATAACACTTATTATATGAAGCTCTGGAAGATCACATTCACATGGAAAAGCACATAGTTGTCACAGAAATTATGCTTTTAATTAAGTAAAAGATCCATACCTGATTGGGATGATTACTTATGTACTTGTCATTCTCTACTAGACACGACATCCTTGAGGATAGGGATATGACTTATTTGCCTATGTGTCTTCAAGCTTAGTGCAATGCTTGGCATATAACAATCAAAATTGTTTTGCATGAATGACATTTTAAAAAATATAACACATAGAACTTACCATGTACCAGACACCTACCCAAATGCTTTACAAATATTAACTCATTTAATTCTTATTCTACAAAGAAAATTAAGGCACGGAGAGGTTACATTATGTGTCCAAATCACACAGATAGAAAGTTATGGAGCCAGAAGTCAAACTCAAGCAGAGCTGTGCCAGAATTTGTACTCTTAACTTATATTATCTCTAAATAAATGCTGCTGTTAAGTTGTAAAAAATACAAATATGTATATAAATATATAATATAACCCATCATTGAACTTAAAAAGACCTGGGTTCAAATATATTTTTAATTTACTTGGTTCGTGGCTTTGAGCAAGTTCATTAATCTAATGGGTCCTCAATTTCATCATACATAATAATAATAGCTTGTAACTCACAAGGCTACTCTTAGCTTAAAACATAATTTTTGTAAAAGTACTAGATTATCATTGGCACCGGGTATATGGTAGTTAGTGTGCCAAGGGGAATGATGCTATTTTCCTCTTTCTCCTCTTTCAAAAGGGTACGTATTTGTACCTTACA
The DNA here is from genome assembly GCF_006542625.1 of Nomascus leucogenys. NCBI lineage: Eukaryota > Metazoa > Chordata > Mammalia > Primates > Hylobatidae > Nomascus > Nomascus leucogenys. The sequence goes on from NC_044391.1 coordinate 24,093,029, forward strand.
CATTATACAGGTCTTAAGCAAAAGGAGATGAAATTGTATGTTTCATCAAGTATTATTTTCAACATCTCTTAAAGCTAGAGTTCATTTACTAAAGCATTTTCTGGATGGGCAGATCAATTTCAAACTCAATAGCTTGTTTTCTGGATAAAAAATGTTTTTCCAAGAAGCTGTTATGGTCTAAATATCTAATATCAAATATTAAAATATTTTTCTTCTAATTGTAAGATCAAGTTATACATATATACGTATGTTTATACATATATATTTCTTTTTTTTTAAAGAAAAATCTATTTGACCAGCAATATAACAAACAGCATTTATTTTTATTCAAAAGCCTCCCACATCAATGAGTTCTACCAAGTCTGGTGGAAACCCTCTTGGTCAGTGGCTCTCAATCCTGGTTGCATATTACAATCACCTAAATAAATACAACAAATTGCAGACCCTTTCCACAGATATTCTGATTTGATTGAATTGGGGTAAGGTTGAGCATCCGTATTTTTTGAAAGTTCTCCTATTAACACTAATTTGCAGCCCGAGTTGAGAATACTGGTTTAGATTATCATTGAAACCATTACCGGTCTCCTATTTCCATTTCACTAGGACTCTAATAAAAACCAACAGTAGATAATATTTTCATTCATGTTAACATTGACAGAGTCTGAGAGGTTCATCAAGAACAGAATTGCCATGGCACAACTAAACTAATAGTTAGCTCCCTTTCTTCAACTGATTAGAGCAAATGCTCTCCATCCACCATCAATCATTACCTCCAGTTTCAAAATGAGAAACAGAAGACGTATTTATATCAGCTATTTCTTTTTAACTTTGAGAATCATGAAACAAAACAACTCCAAGATTATCTATGTGTTCTTATAAACTGGTTATAATGAAAATTTCTTGTTTACTTATTGTGTTGATGTAGCCAATGAATGAACTTAGAACATTTTATAATATGACCAGATATTATTCTTGGGCTATAGTTCATAAAATAAACAACAGGTTAGAGGCATTGAACCAGAACAAATCCTGGCTGATGGATGTTTTGAGTTATGTTAAAATATTGAGTAGAAATGAGTATCCACTGAGAATATCAACTTAAACTGTAAAGGTTTTACAAATCTAATCATCTTAGTTTCTCTCATAATACTGCTGTATAACCAGCAATCTCAACTTTTTAAAGCTGAGTTATTTTACTACTGAACTCATAGGCTAGCAATATCCTATTAGAAATTACACTTTATAAATTCCATAATACTAAAAGCATTCCCACTTTGTCCTTAATGGTAAGTCAACTGGCCCAAATACATAAAATATTTGCTTTCTATGATCATTTAAGACAGACTCAAACTCGGACACTCTGTAATTTAAAGATTAGCTTTAAGAACTACATTGTAAAACTTTGACTTATTTTGAACATTTCACTTTCAATCACCGAATAATTTCAACAATTAGCCTTACATAGATAACTTGATTCCGGTTAACCACAGCCAGGAAATAGGGTCTCCTGAAGATCGGCAAGTGAAACCCTGCGTTCTCTTCTTGCATATATCACATAGTATTAGGTTAAAGATTTCATATAAAACTTTTCTTAGGTAGATTTGCTAAATAAAGTCTGTATGATAGTTTACTAATCTCAATTGTATTGTTGATTTTTGACTTGGACCTCAAGGAAAATGAATGTTTTGAGAAAAGGAATTAATTTGTTACAGCTTTTCTTGATGTCTTTCACCCAGGCTTGGGAAGAGCATCATGAAAAAGAGTACTCTTTTGGAAACTATGCACACAACATATTTTTCCTAATAGGTGTGAAGAATGGCTGCTATGCATAAATGATTGTTGGAAAACAATTCTCTGTAAAACATGACTTAACAAGCAACTCCATTCACTACTGTGCTCATTTCCAATATCCAGAACAACCATGACACATCTTATAGATGCCGATATTACCTGTTTGTCAGTTAATAAACACCCTTTGGGAAAATTCACAACTTTAACCCCCGTAATTTTCCTACCCAAGAAGTTGGAAAATAAAACTTTTGAGGGAAAATTGATATGAACAACATAGTAAAAGTCACAAGAAATCAGATGATTCTTCAATACGAAACCATAAGTTGTTGGCTCTTCCCAGGACACCTATTTTTCTTTTTTCTTTATCAAGGGTAAAGTAAAGCATCTAAGACCTAGCTGACCCTACATGAGAACCACAGGCACCACAATTAAACCACATTTCTATAATCAAAAAGCAAGGTGCCTATAGCACCTGCACTGTTAAACATCCCTTGGACACCCCAAATCGTTAAGTCCCGCTCATTTCCAAACCCTCCTTACCTGGAATTCTGTCACTGGGCGGCTGGGCACAGCTCAACAGAAGCAAAGGGTGTTCGCAGGTGTAGCTCCAGGGACTCTGGCGCTCAAGCTTCAGCGCCCATCTCCTGGGCAGGAAACGTCAGCCGCAGGGTGAGGTGCGGACGTGCGCACCTCTCCAACCCGGGAAGGTCCGCCAGCCGCGCGGCGCAGCCCACCCAGAGGCTGGGGGGGTCTGGCTTTCCTAGTTTGATGTGAGAGCAAACTGCGTTAGTCTCAGTCCTCCCTCTCCGCCCCTCTCCTGGTTTTCTGACACTTTAAATCTGTCTTAGGTGGTTCAGACCCAAGTCTAGGTTGTATTATCAGCTAAAAGACAACTGTTCTTTCCCCTGGCTTGCTTTCTACCCCCCCAGAGTCCGGGAGGCTCACCTTCCCGGCGCCTTCCTGCGCTCGCCCAGCTGTGAAGCTGTGCGCAAACTTCTCCTGACTTAAGAGTCTCAATCCTAGCCTGCGCTCCCGCCCCACCCCCGCCCGCCTCCTCCCGACAGGCGGCAGATGAGGTGGCTGCAGAATTGATGAGAGCCGGCCCCCCTTCCCAGACCCCGCCGCCCCAGTCAGCCCCCTCCTGTCCCAGGAGAGGGAGGGGCGAGCTGGTGAGCTCCGTGCGCCTCGCGCCAGCCCCAGTCGCCCCGGCCCGCGAGTGGGGCTGAGCTCGCGGCTGCTGTCTCGCTCCAGTCGGGGCTGGGGCTCACCCCGCGAGTCCGGGAGACTAAAGCGCCGCGTAAACATAGGAAGCAGGCGAGGGACCCGAGTTAGACCTTGAGTAGGGAGGGAGAGGGGGGCGACAGTCTGGGCTGGGAGACAGCTTTCTGGAAGCCCTATCCCCTCCCCGGGAGATGCAAATTCCGGAGGGAGGTGAGTTTCCACAAGAACCTTACCTCAGAGACGTTGTGACCCTGGCTTCTTCAGCACCAGGGAGCCTGTGGAGGGAGGGTAGGTAGTGGGCTAGGTAGTGAAAGTGGGGTGAGGGCGTGGAAAGGCGGCTGGCTAAGAGCTGGGGTGCTAAAAGGAAAAAAGAGCTGAGAGGAAGGAGATGAGAAGAGACACTTTGGGGGTCAGGCAAGCCCTGGGAGAGCGTCCGGAGTTGGGCGGCTGTAGGCTGGGGGCATAACTTGGATTTGGAGAAAGAGTGCCCTCCGTGTAAGGGACTGCTGGTGGGCACAGTGTTTTAGGGTGAATGAAAACAGAGAGGACGGCGAGGGAAGGCGGGGATATGGGGTGCCTGACTTGGTGCCCGACACTGCAACTCCTCTTCTTTCCCCCTAAAGCCCTCGATATCAGCAGGAGTCCGGGACAATCCAATTCCAGGCGGGGCGCAGCGGAGGCTGGCAGGCGCGCCCTGGGAGGCAGGCAAGTTGATTCCAAGGACGAGTCACCCTCAACCTCTTTTAGCCCACAACTCGGTGGAGCAAGGCAGGAGCCAACACTTTTTCCCCTAACTCTGTTTAGGCGGTGTTGGACTAAGAAAACGGCATCCGGTGAGTCCCGGGATTACAAGGTGGCTGTGTACCGTCGAGGTTACTAAACACTGTCTCCTTGGCAAAATAAATAATAGCAATCATTTAATAGGAGGGGAAGAAAGCCAGACGGCAACAGCACACTTTCCCTGGTGATTTTAGATTCTCATAAGCACACGGGACAACACCGGATGACAGAGAAGGAAGTGTCCTCTAATGGAACTGCAGCCCTCACCCAACCATCCTTGGAGCTCTTCCATGGAAACATCAGTGACTGTAGGCAAAAGATACGCCCGTTTTATTTTGCATGCTCCTGTTTTATTTTGAATCCTCATGCCCCACCCCAGAGAGACAACAGGGACCCCTAATTTGTGTGGTTGAGGCTTTCAGGAGATCCAGTGGAGGACAGACTCAAGGATCAGATCAGCTCTCCCACCCAACATTCCAGGGATTTTGTTTTTCCAGGCTCCCTCCTCTATATACTCCCCCCTTCCCTGCCACCTCCAGTCTGGTGACCCAGAGGGCTGTGTGTGACTCACTGTGCATTCAAACCCTAAGGCACTGCCTCACTGCAGAGGAAGATTGTATAGTCCCTTCATTCCCAGGATAAGTGAGAATGATGTTGTTAGCAGTAAGAAATGTGACTAGGAAAGGAGGCTGGGCAACTGGGAGACAAGGAAGCCTCGAAAGGTACACACACACACACACACACACACACACACACACACACAAATACATACACAGTAACTTAAACAAAGCCTGTATAAGAAACCCTTCCGAATTCAGAATTTAGATACGAATCTTCACTCCGTGCTGGGTTGGGTTCAATCTGTCTTGGGTTCAATAGCTCCCTGCTTTCCAACTGCTCCTGACCTGCCAACACTTGACCATGACCTCCTTTAAGAATTCTCTTTTGCATTATTAATTACCTTTTTTTGGTGCAAACAGCAGAGAAATATTAAAGTTGTTTGAGAGTCTCCTATGGTCAACTGCTGGGGCTAAACATTGAGAATTTCTCAGGTTGTAGCCCAAGTCACTGAAATAACAATGATTCAGGGAGATGATTGCTGAGTAGAAAGTGTTGCCGCCCTCGGCATTGTGTGATAGAACAAGTACAAGGAGATTTTTCTGCTGGAGGTTAAATCCTAGGGCAGCCTACCTGATACTGACAACCAGTATTCCGAGAGCAGGATGGGCTTGATTCTATAAATCTAATGAACATATGTGGGATGCAGCCCTTAACCATAATGTAAACAAAGCAAAGTCTAAAAGTTATTGAGAAAAATGGCATGGGTGTATTATAAAACTTTAAACTGTTTGTGGTCTAAGCATAAGCAACCTTAGCTGATTAAAGTGTGAACTGTGTTAGATACAATATTGGGGGAAACAATGAGAGTTCTCTGTAGGCAGAATATTTCAGGGAAGGTGACACAACAGAAGCAAGATCAGAGATGAAGCTCTCTGGTACCCTAAGAAGATTAAATTGACTTCGTCAGTAACAGATATTTATTGAACACCAAAGGGGTTATGTACCTGTTGGAAACTCTTGGATTTTACAGAAATTTAACTCTACTGATTTCTTAATATTATCACAGTATTTTCTACATGGACACAGTGTGGTAAGTTTTTGGAGGGTGGATGTTAACATGGGGATGGTCTGATAAGGGGAATTGGCATTGTTTTGAAAATGTTATGAGACCCATTACTGGATCTTGAAATCAAGTTAGTGGGCATAAGTAACATTTAAAAAGTGAAGTGGAATAGGATAGAAAATATCAGAGTTCATCACCATTTGAAAGCACAAGAGTGGTTTCTTGAAACTTGTCTTATTTCTCTCTCTCTCTCTCTCTCTCTCTGTGTGTGTGTATGAAATTGCAAAGTAAAATGTATTTCTGTGAATCACAAAAATATCTTAAGACACTTGGTTAGAATAAGCTATTCTTCAAGTGGAATACCTTATATTTGCAAATAAGCTTTCAAATGAAATTAGTTCATCAAAGGGGCATTCAGAAAATAAACATCTTAAAATGTGGTAGTCACACATTCCTGGTACTTTTATTGATTATTTATTTTAAAATCCCCTGTCTTTATGATACTTTGCCCCTTTCTCTCTGTCCCTCTTCCTCCTTAGAAAATTTCCCCTTTGGACAGTTACTAATTTAGGGAGAAGTATTCTGTGGATCTTGTCTACAGACTTTTCAATGCAAACTCCACTTCAGTTATGAAACCCTCCATCCTCATTGCTGAGGGTGTGAAGTTCTGCCACTAGCAAAGGGTTATCTGACCTCTCAACTCCATCTTTCCAAGCAAGGTTTGCCAGAGTTTGAACCATACATATCACTTTCTGGACATTTATGGTTCGAGAATTCAGTGACTTTTCCTTAAAAATCACTAAACTTTTGAATTTCAGTGAATGGAGGGAAGATTGCCCATTATTAAAGACTAGCTCTATTAATATCTATTCCTGTTAAATATGGTTAATGTGAGGGAGGTCACACTTTGTAGAGACTGAAAAAAGTCATTTAATTCTTCTTGGAAAAAAATTGTTATAAGGTTAAATAGAGTTTATTCTCTTTTTAACAGGAATTAAGAGAAAAAATTTCTGGACTCTCTCAGGAAGCCAATGGTTAACTTGAATAGCTCCTTATCAGCAAAGTTTTCCTTACATTGAAATCCAGCTCAATCCATTATGCTTATGTGTTGGTAATTTAGTACATATTTAACACCACATAATGTCACAACACACTTGGCTATCCACTTATGGGGGACCCAAAAAGCACAATATGCAGCTCCTACCCTCAAGAAGCCCACAGTCTATTCAAGAACATTTGTTTCTTCCTCTTGTAGCCTCCTTCCAAATAGACAACAGCTGGTAATTATTCTTTATATGATTACTCTACCTAGATTTACAGGCCTCACCATGACAGGTCAAATAATAATTTGCCTTAGTGAAAAATAAATGTTTTCCTTTGAAAACAATTTGAACTTCGACCTGATAAATCATGCTCTCTTGAAGGAAGTGTACTGCTTCGATTTTCCACCTGTCTTTCAGAAATAGGAGCTGGGGTACTTGTAAGTCTCTCTTCTCTCCTCATCTTTCCAAGGGCGTGACACGGTTCTATTTCTCTAGAGAACGTGTCTTTTGGCATGGAAAAAACAAATTCCACTTGAACTAGGAAGTGTCTTTCCAGATTGTACTTACATAAACTTCACTTTGGTTAACTGTTAACTTAACGTGTAAATAACTCAGAGTAGGAGGAGATGGCAGGGACTTACACCATAAAGCAGCAGCAGAAACTAATTGCTCCATCTCTGATGAAGTTCAGAAATATCCATTTCCTATATTTTAAATAATATTCTAAAGGGAAACCCAGGAGCCAGAAAAAATACTGCAGAAGCAAACGTACGCAGACATTCATTCATTAATTCATTCAACAAATAATGAAAAATTGAGGCCTCAAAGCTTATATTCTAGTGGGAAGAGGGAGATAGGTAATAAACAAAATAAGAAGTAAATTGTTAATTTCAGATACTGAAAATGTTAAAAGATCATTGACAGAGGACTGAGAGGCAGGCATGGGGTAATGCTATTCTAGGATGGCCAGGAAAAGCTCTCTTTGAGCTGAGATGTAAATGAGAAGCCAGTCATCATGAGTTCTGTAGTAAAATTCTCATGAAGTGCTGCTTCACCTCCCTTTAAATAAAAATAAATAACATTTGGGTCAGGAATCTACTCTTTTGGGATTGTGATGTTGTGTGTGTGTGTATGCACATATGTGTCTTTGTAAAAGGCTCTTTGTAATTTATTCCTATTTAGTCAGTGCTCAGGAATCTAGGAGATGAGAGGCATGAGATAAGTAATGATAATTTTTCTGTACTTCTGTGTTGGTCTATATAAAGTTAAATTAGGAAAGAACCCTCACATGGCACTAACTTTTTAGCTTAGATTGTCTCAGGATATGTTTGCAACATGCTAAAATGCAAAGAAATATGGAACTTCCCCCAGAACTAAAGCAAAACTTATCTTTAATGTCTACAAGTCTTACTTTTCTGTTTTCTGATTACAAATCAACAGTTCTATTAATTTTGCCTTACTGAACATCTACTATGTGCTGAGCATTTTATTAAGCATCTTAATGCATTTTCTTATTTTAACTCTATGAGGTAGGCACAATTATTATTTGCATTGTACAGATGCAAAGACAGCACAATAAATGATTTGACAAAGGATTCAAGATTCTAACACAGGCAGTCTAACATATATATTAATACATATTCAGCTAATCCTTGTTCAGTTACTAACAGATGTAAGTCTACTTATAGGTAAAAAATAGCCAGGCATAAGATTATTTTACTAGGCAATTCTATACGTATTCACATATTTTTAAATGACAACCAAACACAAATCTTTCAAACAAATAATTTCCAATTCAGTCACAAACTGAACACCTAGCCATCTGAATAACAGAGAGTTTTGTCTTTTCACCTGAGTATAGGCTAATGGAGAAGGCATTTAAACAATTAATAAATAAAATTCAAACATCTGCAGCAGAAGTATTTCCCAGTGCCCTGGGAGCTCAAAACGGAGGGGATTAATTCTGCCAGGAAGATATTTGCTTTTACTAGTTATCGTCTCTCTGAAATGTAATACCCCAGCACCAACAGATTCTGGTGTGAGTGAGTGTTAGGAACACAGAGCTACACATGCTCCAGAAATGGACTTTTCCTTTTTTACTGTAAGAGGTGACATTTAAAATTACATAGTAAATATATGTGAATGAAATCGTGTAACAGTGGAATATGTTGTCCACCCAACTTTTCTTTGGATATTGCATTTAAACGTTTATCACAGATTCTTTCTACTCCATAGTTCAAACAGAAATGTTATTTGGGTGACAATTTGTATGGCTGGGGCATTTAAAGCATAGAAAAGAAAATGAAATCAGTACAAAACACTGAGAAAAAATATTTTTAAGGCAAAAGAAAAACAGGAAGTGTAACAACCCAATTGCTAAGTTGGAGGCCGAAAACATACGAAAATGTCGTAGAATTTGGGATCTGCTGTCCCATCAACACCAGTCCTGGCTGGCAGGAGAAGAAAGAAAGAGAGAACAGAGCGATTAAGTTTAAGCCCTTAAGGGCTATGAAATCAGATGAGCTGCTCTAGTTTTTGTAGGCTTCTCTAATTTTAAAAAAATCCTGTGATTCTAAATGACTGAAGAATAGGCCCATGATAGGCATTTATAAATACTTCAGAAATTGAGTTTAATTGCATATATTACTCAGAAGGGAAGACGATGAGGGTGCACAAATGTTTCAAAGATAGAAACTGAAAAGAGAAAAGGAATCTTTCGCCATAAAGAGAAAGAAATGACCAGGAATGAGGGAAGGGTTGGAGAGGAGAAAGGAAGTGGAAGAGATGTGGTATTTTATCCCGGGGGTGATTCTTAAACTCCCCTGGTCACTGAGGTTGTCATTCTTAAAAGTTGATTACAAAGTACTAAATTGATTACAGATTACTATATATGTTGTGGGGAAGGAAGTGAAAATCACATCTTCAGAAGCTCACTAACTGCTTCTATCACTTTAGCTTCAGCTTTTACCAGCTTTCTCTTCTCTACTTCAAAGGGGGGCAGCATTTTCCCATGTCCTCTGTATTCCTGCTCTATTTAAAGAATGTTTTCTCTCTCTTATTGTTTCTTTCAAATATCTCTTCATATTTTACCTTGTCATTTAACCCTTTCTGATATTCTTTTCCCATATACTCAAAATCTCTCCTCGTACTTGATGCAGCCTGCCTTCACCCTTCTAAAAAATACCTGTTTTCTTTTTTATTACTCAGTGATGAGCCACCTAGATTCTCAGCTTTTTGAAAGCAGCTCTATAGTAAAATATTATTTAAAAGGAAATATTTTTATTTTTATCATGAGTCTGAGTTGAAATCTTCATAAAAATGGCCAAACCAAAATCACCCACTGTGATATGTAGAATGATAGATTTGGTTAAGGGATTTAGGGTGATGTTTTAATGTGCTGCAGATGACCTAGGGATCTTGCTAAAATGCAGATTCTGATTTTCATGTCAAGAGTGGGGCCTGAGATTCCACATTTCTAATGAGCTGTCATGCTGGTGAAATGTTCATGGGTCGTCTTTTAAGTAACAAGGCTTTAGAATCATTCCCCGCAAATGCGCATATCATCTTATAAACTTTATTCTTTTAAAATTTGGAAATATACTTTAGTCTATAAAATACGTTACTGCATGACCATGGAAAGTAGGACTAATTCTGGTTTTCTTTCTCTCAGAAATATCTTCTGAACTATCTGTACTGGGAATATGGAGGACAGGTGCCCTAGGAGAGAGGTGGACATGCCCCTTGTGGTGGATGAAGTTGGGAAATAAATTAATTTGTGGGGGATTTTATGGGTGTGCTTTATTTTTCCTGGAAGGAGATTTATTTTAAAAGAACTAATATCCCTGAGAGACAGAAGGGAGTATTGGTGGTGGAGATGGTTGGCATTAATGGTGAGATTGGTGGTACTGGTGCACAGGTGGTAATGTTGATGGTGGTGGTGGTAGTAATGGAAGAAGTGGTATGGTGGTGATGGTGGCTGTGGTGTTAGTTATGGTGATGGTGGTGGTGCAATGGTGGCAGTGGAGATGGTTGTGGTGCTGGCAGCAATGGCAGTACCGGTAGTGGAATTAGTGATGATTTGATGGTGATTGTTCCTAGTAAGACAGTGACGGTGGTGGTCGTGTGGTTGTTCTGGTATTGCTGTTGGTGGGATGATGACAGTGGTGGTAGCAGACATAATGGTAGCAGTGGTGGTGATAGTGATAGTGATGAAGCTGCAGGTGGTAGTATTGATGTTTGTGGTGATTTGATGGTGCTGGTGGTGGTCATGCTGATAGTCATGGTAGGGGTAATAGTGTTGGAGACTGTGGTTGTACTAATAATAAAGTAATGGTGGTAGTGCTAATGGTTGTGATGGTGGCAGTGATTCTTGAAATGTGGGTAGAGGTGGTAGTTGTGGCATTAGTGGTAGTGATAGTGGTATTATCAATTTACACTAAATAATAGAGCAGATGGGTTTTCAATCCTGCTGTAAGTCATCTCCCATTTTTCTATACTTTGGTAAATTGTTTGTCTCTGAGCCTCAGTTTTCTCATCTAAAAAAATACTGCTAAAAATTCTGAGGTGGCACCAGGTGTGGTGGCTCATGCCTGTAATCCCAGCACTTTGCGTGGCCAAGGCAAGTGGATGACCTGAGGTTAGGAGTTCGAGACCAGCCTGGCCAACATGGCGAAACTCTTTCTCTACTGAAAATACAAAAAGTAACTGGGCGTGGTGGCGCATGCCTGTAATCCCAGCTACTCAAGAGGCTGAGGCAGGAGGATCGCTTAGGGCCCACGAAGGCAGAAGTTGTAGTGAGCCGAGATTGTGTCATGGCACTCCAGCCTGGGCAACAGAGTGGGACTCTGTCTCCAAGGGGGGGATAGTTATCAGTTGTGAGTATTACCTGAGCCCAGGAAGTCAAGGCTGCAATGAGCCATGTTCATACCACTGCACTCAAGCCTGGGTGACAGAATGAGACCCAGTCTAAACACACACACACACACACACACACAACTTAACTATGAGTATGCTATGGGGATTAAACTGCACTCAAGCCTGGGTGACAGAATGAGACCCAGTCTAAACACACACACGCACACACACACACGCACACACACACACGCACACACACACGCGCACACACACACACACACACACATCTTAACTATGAGTATGCTATGGGGATTAAATGAAATAAAGTATGTGAAGTTCTTAGCAAAGTTTAAAAAAGTCCTGTCAATAAATGATGATTATTTATTGGTGAAATTGCCTGACTCCGTATTCACTTTGTTTTTGGAGACAGGGTCTCACTGTGTCACCCAGGCTGGAGTGCAGTGGTGCCATTTCAGCTCACTGCAAGCTCAGCCTCCTGGGCTCAAGAGATCCTTCCACCTCAGCCTCTGGAGTAGCTGGGATTACAGGAGCATGCCACTACGCCTGGATAATTTTTGTATTTTTTTAGTAGAGACGGGGTTTCCCCATTTTGCCTAGACTGATCTTGAACAAGTAAGCTCAAGGGATCCACCTGCCTTGGCCTCCCCGATTGCTAGAATTACAGGCATGAGCCACTGCTCCTGGCCTATCATTCTTAACTTGTAAGTGTCCAACAAGCGTGGATTTGGATGTTTTTCCTTTGATTTAGTTTATGCTTTCTTTTTTTTCTGGACACATTCCAATTTGCTCAGAATGAGAAGTCATAGATTTCATATTGACCTTTGATGGTAAAATGAATAAAGGCAGTTCAATCACTATCCTATTTTAAGATTTCTTTATGTAATTTCAGCCTTTTAGAAACTGATACTTCTAGAATTTAATAATGTATTTTTTTCTATCCAGAAATTTCAGCAATCCCATAAACTGGGAGGTCAGAGACAGTGTCTTTGTAAATGCATGTGGGTGACTTTCCCTGCATTTTTGTATTGCCTGTGATCCTCCCACAGTTCCATCTTCCTCCTGCTCACCAAGTGAGTGCTCAAGAAATTCAAAAAAGCCATGTAAAATCCCCTCCTTGAAAACTTTCAGTGACTCCGTAGAAAATCCAAACTTGCTGGCCAGACATTCAAGACCTTCCCAAGATGTATTCTAACAATCTCTGTAGCTAGTTTCTGCCCAGTTTTCTCCTTATCCTAACTTATGTTTTGGCCAAACTAGGCTTTTCCCCCATAAGTAGAAATAACTTTAATTTATGAGGTACCTACCATGTGCTAGATGCTGTGTTTAGCATTGTCATGCAGTGTCTTATTTGGTTTTCAACCTAGCAAGGATCATGTTGTTATCCTTACTTTATAGACAATTACAGCTTAGAGTACTTAAGTAATTTTATTACAGTCACAAAATAAATAAGGATTCCAACTCCTGTATTTACAGTTTACTCTTTCCAGGATCATGTGCTGTCTCTTTAGAGCTCTCTTGCTCACCTACTTCTGTGCCTTTGTTCATGGTGAGCTTCCATTCTGGAAAGCACTCCTTCCTCTATTTGTTCTGTAAAATCCAAAAAATCTTTCAAGGGTCCAATCAAATAGTACTGACTGCTTGGGTCTGAATTCTAGTTGTGAGATTTTGGAGAAGTTTATCTCTATGTGCTTCAATTTCTTGGCTAAAAATTAGAAATGATAATAATTGTATTTGTATCATAGAGTTGATATGAGGAATAAATATACACAGATTCTTATAATAGATGCTATACACATGTAAACACATGTCCATACACACACATATACATTCAATCTTTATCTATAGCTGTACCTATGAAGAAGTTACAACAGTGCGTGTACCACGTATTATGTCAATGTTTGTTATAAAAGCAGAAGTTATCTTAGATATCTGGGAAAATCCTCTTAATTGGAAAAATGATAAATCTGAAACTCAGAGAAGGTTTGTAAACCTGTCCTAGGTCACATAGTTGGTGGGACAGCCAACTCTGGAATTCAGAATTTTCACTTCCTGTAACAGAATGTTTCTTTACATCTTTACACTAGACTGTTCTGCCTTGTAAAACCTTTCTATCTTGCCTCTGAACATTCTTGGTTTCTCTCTTACGAGGAACATTGCATTATAACTGTTTGAATATGTCTTATCACTCAGACTCAATTGTGAGGTCCTTACATGCAGGGTGGCTTTCTCATTCATCTTTGTTTTCTACACAATATTGATGCCCACAAATGTGCACTCACATAGCATTTCATGAATTGATTGAACATCTGCTATTACAATAATATGAACTGATTATTCATCTGCTAGAAATTGAAATTGAGGTGCTTTCACATCAATTTTCAGTCTTCTCAGCAGCTCTAAAGGATGGGTACAATTTTACAGAGGAGGCAAATGAGGTTTAAAGGTTCAGAGGGGAAATGACTGGAAGGTTAATTACACAGGTGTTTCAAAACCAACCAAAGCAAAATGGATCATTGGGTCATTTGCTCTTTGGGATAGCTATGCCTTTGTTGGCTTGAGCACAGATAAATAAGAACTTTTGGTCTATTATTTGCTCTTAATTTCAACACCATGTCGATTTTCCTAATATTTTTTATTCTGAGATGTGTTTTCTTTATTCAATCAAGTGTTTCAGGACTTGAGTTATACATTTTTTTCTGTTTTCAAAAGTAATAAATGTTTGTTGTAGAATATTTAGAAAATAAAAAGAAAGAAATAAATCACTCATAACTTAGAGATAAGCAACATTAACATTCTAGCTGTTCCTGGTAATTTTGTCATGTTAGAAATATTAATTGTATCTGCTTCTCTTTCTCTTATTTTAAATAATATTTAAATTGAGATTATAATTTCTTTTACAACTTACCTTTTCTATTAATCATCTAGACTCTAATTAATAAAAGTGCTATACATAAAAACAGTGTGAAATGAATTACTTCAAACCCAAGATGTTATATCTAAGGGCATATAAGGTAAGAAGTTCAAAAAAATATAGAATACTTGGTTTCCATGCATTGGGGTAACTCTTTTCAGATATTTCCCAGTCTGAAATCTATTTACTTCTAGCTGCAACTATAGCAACACAAATAACAACTGAAACTGCTATTGTGGTGGCACCTGTGTAGAGACAACATTTGGCAGTATAGCTAAAGAGAATCCATTCTCCAGGGTAATAGGCATCAGCATTTAGAACAAAGCACATTGAACTTTTCAACTAGAATTAGGAGAATGCACGGGATAAAGTCTCTGTATGGTATTTTAGGTTTATACTTTGAACAGTTGTAGACAGAAGATTGATACTTCTTTACATTTTGTATAACCTTCCTAATGAAAGTAAATAATAGTTAATTCCCCAGAAGGTCCCATGATGAACACAAGTGAGCAATGCAGAATGTGGATGAGGAGGGAGGAGATTCTGTTAGACCAGAATATTGATGTTGGGTGGACCTGAGTGTTTGCCTGTTGCCTACTGAGTGAGGCTTAAGAGTTATGTCAGTATGAATTAGGTATGACTGACAGTAACAGAGGAACTAAAAAGCCCCTCATAGTTTAATAATATGGAAGTTTATTTGTCTTTTCAAAAAGTTGATGGAGGTAGATATTTGAGAGATAATATGGCTAATAGGGTCTATCTCTACTGAGTCCCTGAAGACCTGGACTCCTTCCAGCTCACTGCTCCTCCACTTTTTGGGTGAGGCCCATGTCCTCATGAAAAAAGATAGAGTTCCAGTGACTGAAATCACATTTCCAGCAGCAGCAGGAAAGCAATTTCTCATTGCTTTAGTAGTGTGAAAGCAGCACTGAGTAGTTGCAACAGAGACTTCAAATATTCGCTATCTCATCTTTTACAGAAAAAGTTTGCCAACTCATGCTCTGGAATTGAGACTATGGTTTCACAAATTTTGAATTAATCCATTTTCTTGTAATGGTCAGCTTTCTAGTTTGAAAAAAAAATGATTTCTATAAATTTGTATTACATTTGGATGCATCAAAAAATAAGATTTAATACTATTTGTATATTATTACTTAGATAAGAAAGAGGAAGAAAAGATGGGGAGTGAGACTTAAAATAATACAGATTTATTTCTTAAAAAATTCTGAAGTAAATTGTGGCAAAACATTAGCACCTGTTAAATATTGGTGATGGGGCATGTGGAAGTCTGTTATTTCTGTATTTCTTTGGTATATTTAAAACTTCTATAATTAAATAATTTTAAAAAGTTTAAAAGAGAGATGATTATGGGTTCTGTTAAAAATAAAAAAAGAACTGTAGTTAAGTTTCAAGGCCATTCCAGTTTGGATGTCCAGAGGAAGCTCCTTACAGAATGGTGTGTGGAGAAGGTTGACTCCTATTGGAGTGTGATATATATATATATATATTTTATAATACTTTAAGTTCTAGGGTACATGTGCACAACATGCAGGTTTGCTACATATGTATACATGTGCCTGGAGTGTGATATTTTTTGTGATTGAACCTCCAGAATCATATCAGCAGTTCCCGAGACTCTTCACATCTGTAAAACGTGTGCTACACATTTTACACCTCTGCTTGTGTGCGACAAAAAGAGCACCTGCATACGAAACCAGAAAAGAAGGCAAATGTCTCCTAGAAAAGTAACAGTCTGTGTTAGAATTGGTACATTTCTGAGATGAGAAGGTTTGAAGTACTAAGAGCTCTCTATTTTTTTGTTGGCATAAAATCTAGATCATTTACTCATAGTAGGATAAATTATTTAGGAAGACCAAAAGCCATTATATAGACTCGTTTAATATTTAAGTTTTTTAAATGGGTACTTGTAACCTATAAGCATGTAGATATATAAGAAAAAATAACAACTCTCTCAATTATTTAAGATTTCCTCCTTAGAGACAATAGATTATCTCACAATAGATTGAGCCTTTCTATATTAAAGAGTAATGTTGCCATGTATTTAAGTAAGAAGAGAAATTTCAAAACCGTTAGTGCTGTAAAATTGTATCCAGTCAGCCTTGAGCAACATACATAATCATAAGAAAGCTGCTCATCTGCCAAAAATTGGACAGCTTTACCAAATGCAAGTTTAATTAACTGGAAAAAAATTAAATTTTAATAAATAATTAGGGTGATTATTAAGCATTATGGTGCACTTAAAATGTGTTGTGTAAACACTAGTGCAAATATCTTCCAAGTTTGATTTCCTACTCATTTTAAGTCATTATCTTTTGAGAATAAAACTAAAGCAATGGATAATTTTTTAAGGAAAAGGAAAAAATGTATAAAACAAGAAACAACCTTTATTTGGATAACATGACTGTACATTTTACATCAGTTTTCAAAAAGCAAGCACTTACTTTGTACAAGGCAGAGTGTTATACTGAGTCCCTGAATATTGGGACTCAGTATAAGATTGGATATCCTTATGTGAAGACCTTTATAAGGATATCCAATGGTCAGGGTGAGAGACGGGAGTCAAGATGGCTGATTTAAATCATTAGCAAAGACAATGAAAAAGAGGGTATACATAACAGGAAACTTGCAGAAGTAAATCCATTTGGTGATGACCTGGAGAAAGAAAGAGAGAAAGACACATACACACACAAACACACGGACACACACACACACACACACAGAGAGAGAGAGAGAGAGAAAGGAGAGAGAGAGAGAGAGAAAGAGAGAGAGAGAATGGATATTAAAGGTTAATGACATTACCAAGGTAGAGCGCATGTGAATTAGGAACAGGTAAGGGGAAGATACAGGTATTTATTTTTCATGTTTGATGTCTTTGGGTTATTCATGCTGATTTGACATTCATGTGAGGATAACAGCATTCAGGTCTAGAATTCAGGGCAAAAGTGAGGCCAAGAGATGGACATTTGGGATTCATCTGCAAATAAGTGATGACTGAGGCTGTGGAGTTAGGTAAATTATTCAATAATAAAGCATAAAACAAGATAAAATGAGCATATATGTAAAACTTTCTGACTGGTGTGATACCTTAAACGTATTTTCCTTTATGAAGCAAGAAAATTGCTATTTGAAGTTTTTCTTTTCATTCCCTGACAGAAATTTGGCTTGATTATTGACATTTTCTGTCTCATTAATTATTATTTTTCTAAAAATTTTCCAATTAACCAGAAGATTTTTAAAGGATGCATGGTGCCCTACTTGGTACTGTTTCATGGCCCTTCCTTTCTTTCCTTACTTCTGGAAACCCCCAATCCTGTGATTAATTTCCCAATGTCTTTTATTGGCCTATAGTTACCCAGGTATGTAGGGAAGCCAAATTATAGCGAACTTTTGGGAAGACCTTCTAGCATGACCCTTCCACAATCTGTTATTTCTTTTACTACTAATTTTATGTGTAACAGCGTATCATAAGATTTATACATAAGAATCATGTTACTTTTAAATAGCACATTTTCTTTAACAATAAAACTGTAGAAAAGTATATATATTTCAGTGAAATGGGAGATTAAAATCAATTCCTGCATTTCTGTTGCATTTTAACATTTCCCTTTTTATTATAGGACATTAATTATGTATGGAAATGGTTCAACAACTTTGTTGTCTTAGTTGCCTACTCTCTGTGAAATACTAGAAATGTGGGAAAAATTCAAGACAATTTTTACCTGTTACTGTCTAACTCTGACTAATTCCTCCTAAATCAGTGTTCAAATAATTATCATATTTGATACTTATGGACCTAACTTAGCAAAACTTCATGTATAAATTTTAAATTATTTGAATTATTTGATAAATAGATAAATTTACATCTATTTTAATTTAAGATTATCTAGCATTTAACAACATCCTAAAGCAATGATCATTCAATCCAAGTAGTCCTATATTGGTTAGGATCAGATTTGACTAAATAAAATGGGAAAACCCAAAGTAAAAGGTTAACACACAAGGAAAGTCTTCACTCACTCCTAGAGGTAGGATCAGATTTGACCAAATAAAATGGGGAAACCCAAGTAATGTATTAACACACAAGGAAAGTCTTCACTCACTCCTAGGGAAGTCCAGAGGTAGGCAGTCTTTGGTGTTGATGGCTCCAGGGTTATCAGAGATGCTATCTCCCTTTATCTTGCTGCTCTACCATCTTTAGAGTTTTCAGAGGCAACCTATGCTTTCTTAGAAATCTTACACAAGTCTTCTGCTCACATCTCATTGACTGAAGCTATGCCTTTACACAAGAAAATCTGCGAAATGTAGTCTTTTAGCTAGCATCCCTCACCCAAATAAAATTGAGTTTTGTTATGATGGTGAATGAAGAGAATGGATTTGGGGAAAGACAGTAAGCTATCCTATTACAGTCAGTACAATGTCACAATGTTGTTTTAATATAAAATATTTTAAAACTTACTAGGTTAATATCTAAGCCCAGTGATGGAAATTTGTAACATTCTCTTTTCCAACTCATCCTTTTAGATTTAAATTTATAAAATAATATAGATTCTGGTTTCCCAATGGCAGAAACTCAGTGTAGTATAATCTATAAGGCCATTTAATTCAGAAAATAGGGCATTTATTAAATGTCATGTGGTGAGAAATCTCTAACTCTTTTGATGTCAGACGTCAAGAAAATTAATTCCTCTTTCAAATCTCACTATTAACTTATGAAACCATCTGTTAAGCCTGACTGCCTGTATTGATTTTTTCTTCTTAAAATTTTTAATTTTTAAAATAGATTTAGGGGGTACAAGTGCATTTTTATTACATGATACATTGTGTAGTGATGAAGTCTGGGCTTTATTGTACCCATTGCCTGAATAGTGGACATTGTACCCAATAGGTAATTCTTCACTTTTCACCCTCCTCCCAACCTAATTAATTTTTACTGATTACATACTCCACCTTCTTTCACACAGACCCATCCCTGATCCCTGTGCTTTTAATAACTAGTACTTGACCCACCTCTGCTGACTTTCATGACAACTGCTGCCTTTATCCTCTGGATTTTCATTATCTATTTCCTAATCTCCCGCTATTATCAATTTATTATCTCTTCAGTTCCAAAGTTCTCAATCTTCACTCTACAGAGGTCTGTATTCACCTGACTGTGTTTTAGAATTTGTGATCTCATTTCCAACATCTCAAACTCTGGAGAAGTATGAAATTTAGTATCAGGCAGATCTAGGTCCAAATCTCAGCTTTATCATTTACTCCTGTGACTACAGATAAGTAGATTAATTTCTTTCAGCCTAGTTTTCCTGATCTGGAAAATTATAAAGAGCATGTCTACTTCATTGGGTTGCTGAGAAAATTAACCAGGATACCACATGGAAATTTAGATGTCCAATATTACCCTATCCAAACTATCACTATAATTGTCTTCAGAGCAGGTACAATGTCGGTGTAATGACTCTCTGGGAGATTTTCTGGAAACAGAGTGGGGTCTTCACAAATGATGTATGAAGGAAACTCCTATCGTTACATCTCATTGCAACGTGCATGCTTGTACCTATGGGCATATCTAAGTCAGTAGATCAAGACATGACACTGGTATCAAGATATCATGGTTCCAATCTTAGAATCCACTTCTGCCAGTAGACTTTAGAGACAGCAAATCAGTCTGTTCTACAATGTTTCCTTAATTTAGAGCTTTGGAAAGCAGAAGTTAGGCTCTCAAGTTTTTTCCCTAAAGGTGTTAGGTTTCTTAGGCTTTTTGTCCATTCTTCCCATGATGAGCTTTACATACAGTGGATGTCAGAAAAGACAGCCTGGATTGATTCACAAAAGGTTATTTTATACTATTGTCACATGAACTTGCCCTGAATGAAATTAAGCCTAATTGTTATCTTAATTTTCGTAACAAAAGTTTATTCTAGCGGCTTTTTTTTCTGAACCAAGAACTTATCAGGACCTTATCAATGCTGCCTCTATTATTAGACATGCTTTTATACCTCAATTGACACACAGATATATTGAAATATATTTTTTATAACATATTGATAGTGCATTGAAGTTGGAAGTTTTCCAAAATCTAAGGATTGTAAGTTACATAGAATTGTTAAGTTTCTAGTTTAATCATAAAAAAAGTATTTACCAATGTTTTCACAAACTATTTAAGCTCCAGCTAGAGCATGCATTTCAAAAATTCATACTTAGGCCGGGCGCAGTGGCTCATGCCTGTAATCCCAGCCCTTTGGGAGGCTGAGGCGGGTGGATCACCTGAGGTCAGGAGTTTGAGACCAGCCTGGCCAACATGGCGAAACTCTGTCTCTACTAAAAATACAAAAATTAGCTGGGCATGGCGGCAGGCTCCTGTAATCCCAGCTACTTGGGAGGGTGAGGCAGGAGAATTGCTTGAACTTGGGAGGCAGAGATGGCAGTGAGCCGAGATCGTGCCATTGCACTCCAGCCTGGGCAACAAGAGCAAGACTCCATCTCAAAAAAAAAAGCAATTGTGAATGGGAGTTCACTCATGATTTGGCTCTCTGTTTGTCTGTTATTGCTGTATAAGAATGGTTGTGATTTTTGCACATTGATTTTGTATCCTGAGACTTTGCTGAAGTTACTTATCAGCTTAAGGAGATTTTGGGCTGAGACGATGGGGTTTTCTAGATATACAATCATGTCATCTGCAAACAGGGACAATTTGACTTTCTCTTTTCCTAATTGAATGCCCTTTATTTCCTTCTCCTGCCTGATTGCCCTGGCCAGAACTTCGAACACTATGTTGAATAGGAGTGGTGAGAGAGGGCATCCCTGTCTTGTGCCAGTTTTCAAAGGGAATGCTTCCAGTTTTTGCCCATTCAGTATGATATTGGCTGTGGGTTTGTCATAGATAGCTCTTACTATTTTGAGATACATCTCATCAATACCTAACTTACTGAGAGTTTTTAGCATGAAGGGTTGTTGAATTTCGTCAAAGGCCTTTTCTGCATCTATTGAGATAATCATGTGGTTTTTGTCTTTGGTTCTGTTTATATGCTGGATTATGTTTATTGATTTTCGTATGTTGAACCAGCCTTGCATCCCAGGGATGAAGCCCACCTGATCATGGTGGATAAGCTTTTTGATGTGCTGCTGGATTCGGTTTGCCAGTATTTTATTGAGGAATTTGCAACAATGTTCATCAAGGATATTGGTCTAAAATTCTCTTTTTTTGTTGTGTCTCTGCCAGGCTTTGGTATCAGGATGATGCTGGCCTCACAAAATGAGTTAGGGAGGATTCCCTCTTTTTCTATTGATTGGAATAGTTTCAGAAGGAATGGTACCAGCTCCTCCTTGTACCTCTGGTAGAATTCTGCTGTGAATCCATCTGGTCCTGGACTTTTTTTTGGTTGGTAAGCTATTAATTATTGCCTCAATTTCAGAGCCTGTTATTGGTCTATTCAGAGATTCAACTTCTTCCTGGTTTAGTCTAATCCAACTTACAAGGAATGTGAAGGACCTCTTCAAGGAGAACTACAAACCACTGCTCAATGAAATAAAAGAGGATACAAACAAATGGAAGAACATTCCATGCTCATGGGTAGGAAGAATCAATATCATGAAAATGGCCATACTGTCCAAGGTAATTTATAGATTCAATGCCATCCCCATCAAGCTACCAATGACTTTCTTCACAGAATTGGAAAAACTACTTTAAAGTTCATATGGAACCAAAAAAGAGCCTGCATCACCAAGTCAATCCTAAGCCAAAAGAATAAAGCTGGAGGCATCACGCTACCTGACTTCAAACTATACTACAAGGCTACAGTAACCAAAACAGCATGGTACTGGTACCAAAACAGAGATATAGACCAATGGAATAGAACACAGCCCTCAGAAATAATGCCGCATATCTACAACTATCTGATCTTTGACAAACCTGACAAAAACAAGCAATGGGGAAAGGATTCCCCATTTAATAAATGGTGCTGGGAAAATTGGCTAGCCATATGTAGAAAGCTGCAACTGGATCCCTTCCTTACACCTTATACAAAAATTAATTCCAGATGGATTAAAGACTTACATGTTAGACCTAAAACCATTAAAACCCTACAAGAAAACCTAGGCAATACCATTCAGGACATAGGCATGGGCAAGGACTTCATGTCTAAAACACCAAAAGCAATGGCAACGAAAGCCAAAATTGACAAATGGGATCTAATTAAACTAAAGAGCTTCTGCACAGCAAAAGAAATCACCATCAGAGTGAACAGACAACCTACAGAAAGGGAGAAAATGTTTGCAACCTACTCATCTGACAAAGGGCTAATATCCAGAATCTACAATGAACTCAAACAAATTTACAAGAAAAAAACAAACAACCCCATCAAAAAGTGGTCAAAGGACATGAACAGACACTTCTCAAAAGAAGACATTTATGCAGCCATAAAACAAATGAAAAAATGCTCATCATCACTGGCCTTCAGAAAAATGCAAATCAAAACCACAATGAGATACCATCTCACACCAGTTAGAATGGTGATCATTAAAAAGTCAGGAAACAACAGGTGCTGGAGAGGATGTGGAGAAATAGGAATACTTTACAATGTTGGTGGGACTGTAAACTAGTTCAACCATTGTGGAAGTCGGTGTGGCGATTCCTCAGGGATCTAGAACTAGAAATACCATTTGACCTAGCCATCCCATTACTGGGTATATACCCAAAGGATTATAAATCATGCTGCTATAAAGACACGTGCACACTTATGTTTATTGCATCACTATTCACAATAGCAAAGACTTAGAACCAACCCAAATGTCCGACAATGATAGACTGGATTAAGAAAATGTGGCACATATACACCATGGAATACTATGCAGCCATAAAAAATGATGAGTTCATGTCCTTTGTAGGGACATGGATGAAGCTGGAAACCATCATTCTCAGCAAACTATCACAAGGACAAAAAACCAAATACCGCATGTTCTCATTCATAGGTGGGAATTGAACAATGAGAAAACATGGACACAGGAAGGGAAACATCACACTCTGGGGACTGTTGTGGGTTGGAGGAAGTGGGGAGGGATATCATTAGGAGATATACCTAATGCTAAATGACGAGTTAATGGGTGCAGCACACTAACATGGCACATGTATACATATGTAAGAAACCTGCACATTGTGCACATGTACCCTAAAACTTAAAGTATAATAATAATAATAATAATAATAATAAAATTGGTACTTGTTTGAGTAGGTTTTAATATGTTGGATATCCTAATGCTAAGTGATGATGGGTTTCTGACAATGTATGCAGAATGCTAAAATGATGCCCACACCCTGTATCTTGTAGATTCAGATTCATCTGGTCATGTTTTGAGGGTTGACTAGTGGAGCTGCCAGGGACCATTTTTATGAGGAGCCACTGGAGACCGACGGAGAGAAAACAAGGGCAGGTCTTGGGGCTGACAGCTAGTCCTGCTCAACTAACCCAGGTTAGCAAAAGGCCCGGGGGGAGAAATGTCTTCATGACATTTTATTTATGTCATGAGGAGAGCACACTTTCGTTTAGTCATGGTAAACTGATACTCAGATTGTCCAGCTCAGCTCCCTTAGGCTCAATGCCAGAGTTCTAAAGTGAGGGGGAGACAATACAGTCAAACAGCAGATGTCGCTAATATTCCTGTACAAAGCTGCGGGCTCAGAGCAGTGCTCTCTGTGGATACAGCATCAGGAGAGTTGAAGTGGATAGGAAAGCCATCCGTTCAATGATGCAGGTAACAGAAGAACATTTTACAATGGCTTCACTAGGCAACAGTGAGGGAGAAGCATATAGATTTTTCTTTAGGATGCTGGGCACTGTTTGGTACATTGACCCGGGACTGATTAGGCTGTGTTTAGAGTATGGAAGAAGGTGGCAATTTTGAGCTATACAAAGAATATCTTCTAGATACCCAGATATGAGTCAGAGAGATATAATTGGAAATTCCTGTGATATTCAAATGAGAGAGAGAGAGAGAGAGAATAAAGGAAGAGAAAGAAAGGGGGGTATGAAGAAAGATAGAAACTATAATATTACAAGGCTGATAGTGATAGCCAGGAAAAGACATAATAGGTAAACATTTTTCATTTTTTCCCTTTCCAATAAGGGTTCACATATTTATATCAGTGAGAGCTCATAATCCTGTATCAGAATATGTTAGTATTTAATAATACTTCAGTATTTTCAGGGTCCTTTCCTGTTAGGGATACTACAGTGAGGTGGTTACAAATGGACATTGTGAGGACAGCCTACCTGTATTTGCCTCCTGACTCTTTGTATGTTCATGAACAACACATTTAAATTCCTTAAGCCTCAGTTTCCCTATCTGTAAAATAGAGATGATAAAAGCACTGCCCTCACAGGCATTTTTAAGAAAAATTAAGATAATCATATGACAAATTTGGTGTATACCAGAACTCAATGCATGTTTTTAATATATAATATTCACTTATTTAGACTAACTAAAGTTTTGCTTTGTAAGGTTCTTTTCACACCAAACGGAAGACTTTGTTAATCTGTCATGACAATGATAACTCTTGAAAATTTTTTGTTCTTCCTTCTCATGGTGGTTAAATTATTTCACAGTATATCAGCTATGATCCAATTCCACAGTTCATACTCAGGCAAAACTGCCTTCTCAAATAATGGGAGTTTGGTACAGAAACTGCAAAACCAGGGCAAAGGATGTTAAATTGATACTTCCAATGTGCCTTATTTTAAGCCTGATACTGTGGAATTTTGCCTGCTATTACAGTACCCAATTATTGCTTGGAATAATTTTGCATTTCCTCACATTTTATAGAGCATGGCTTGACTGACAATTTGACAATCAGATAGCCTAGGCTGATGCCATTGTATCTATTTAATAACTTTGTTAACCAATTAACGCAAGCAGACAATTCCCATAATAATTGAATATTAAAAAGAACAACAACAAATAAACAGTGGACACTTAGAACAAACATCTGAACACTGTTTTAGCCCAGTTGCCCTCTTTTCCTGAAAGCTCCAAAGACATACACACACACATACACATATACATACATACACACATGCACACACACACACGAAGAAGCACAAAGAAGGCAAAGGACATTTCATTTTGGGATTGTATTTTTGCTTTAGAACCCAGTATAAAGCTCTAGCAGGTAGGTTGGTCTTCAAGGAAAGGCTCTTTTTCTGTATATATGGTAGACTACTTCCCTTCAAGACCCCTATGTGAATCTAGAATCTAAACCATGGATGGCGGGATGGCGACACCTGTGCTGATGTTTGAGAAAAAGTAGTAAAAGAAGGAGAGAGAGAGAGAGAGAGAGAGACAAAGATACAGATGTATTTATCTGTATCTACCTACATCTATCTATCAGAGACAGATGGAGATACAGATATACATACAGATCTGTCTATCTATCTGAGAGAGAGAGAGAATTTGCCTCTGTTGCCCAAAATGGAACTGTATTAAGTTGTATGCTCCAAAAGTCTAGTCCTAGCTCCCAGGAAGAAGAGAAGAGAGAAGGAAGCAGCCAGGGTTTTTTGAGAAAAAAACAAATTCTAGGCTTTTCTAGCAGACTTGTGGATAGAAGAGGAAAAAAGTAGAAAGAAAGAAGATTGTATAGACTTACTTTATAGTGGGAACCTTAGAGTCTTCACCATCTAGGCTTCATGAGAGTTGCTAAATGTGACCAGACTTGTTAACCCATAGCTCCTCCCCAAGAAATTTAATGTAGTATATGCTCTTCCTTGGTGTTAGAATGTTTTTCACCAGATTCTTGTTCCTCATTGAGGTATAGTAAGAGGAAGAGGAGTTGAAGGAAGGAGTTTTAGTTTCTTTCTCCATAGACCAAAATTGTACTAATTTTGTTCTTTCTTCTCTTGATTAAATGGAGTGAAATGTCAGGTCTATGATCAGCTAAGGGTGAGGCTGTTCCTTCTGAGGGAAGATGTCTGCAGACATCAGTAAGTCCTCCCTACACCACTGGAGTGGTTTTCTTGGGCACTTTCAGCACTCTATTTTGTACATCTGGTATTAATGATACAAGCAGTTCAGCTCCTCTGTTCTTGCTATCTATTACAGGGTAACACATTACTCTAAAACTTAGCAACTTAAAAAAAATTGTTTATTATCTAGAAATGGCTATTCTGGGTGGTTCTGGTTCTGAGTTTCTCATGAGGTTGTCCATAAGGTGTCAGCTGGTGCTCCAATTGTTGGAAGGTTTGATTGGATTGGAGAATTTGCTTCTGTGATGGCTCACTCACAAAGCTGTTGTCTGGAAGCCTCAGTCCTTCCAATGAACCTCTCTCTGGAGCTCCTTGAGTGTCCTTATGACATTGCAGCTGCTTCCTTGGGAGAGTGCAATCCAAGAGGAGAGACCAAGGAGAAAGGTGAAATATCTTAATGTCCTAATCTTGTTTGCCATAACTGTCACTTCTGCCACACACTATTCATTAGAAGTGAGTTGTTAAATCCAGCCCACACTCAAGAGGCAGGAAATAAAACATTGCCACTTGAAAGAAAGGGTATCAAAGAATTTGTGGATGTATTTAAAAGCTGTGCCACCCTCAAATCTTTTATAAACCCACTAGGAGCTTCCACGAACGGTCGAGATAAAACATTAATTAATGCTATCTAAGGCCACACCAAGTCAATGATTTGCTATCTCTTTTATTCCCTACCTTAAATACTCCTCCTTCTTTTTATCCAATTGCACTCACCAAACAGTGTTACACACTGAAATGGATAGAACTATAGACCAATTAGGCTGGGCGCGGTGGCTCATGCCTGTAG
This sequence comes from Nomascus leucogenys, assembly GCF_006542625.1. NCBI lineage: Eukaryota > Metazoa > Chordata > Mammalia > Primates > Hylobatidae > Nomascus > Nomascus leucogenys. Next base: position 24,120,093 of record NC_044391.1, read on the forward strand.
TCCCAGCACTTTGGGAGGCCAAGGCGGGTGGATCACGAGGTCGGGAGATCAAGACCACGGTGAAACCCCGTCTCTACTAAAAATACAAAAAATTAGCCAGGCGCGGTGGCGGGTGCCTGTAGTCACAGCTACTCAGGAGGCTGAGGCAGGAGAATGGCGTGAACCCGGGAGGCGGAGCTTGCAGTGAGCCGACATCATGCCACTGCACTCCAGCCTGGGTGACAGAGCGAAACTCCATCTCAAACAAAAAAACAAAAAAACAAAAACTATAGACCAATTAATGCAATTAAACCCCTTTAATTATCAATAAAATGTTTATTTCCACTGAAAAAGGCAACTTACTTTTCTTAATTATTGGCTCACAAATGGATCACTCTTTTTTCCTTATGGTGGAATTAAAATTAAAAAATTTACTCTTTAACATTTCTTCTTATTCTGTTTGGCCCTGCCTAAAAAGTTTCACTCAGTGACAGAGTGCCTTTGTGTGTGCGTGTGTGTGTTTAGCCCATGCTATTTTGTACAGAACTAATATAGATTTTTTGGTATCACCACAGAGGGATTATTCTCACCACAACTGTGACATATTATGTTAATGATTCCAATGAGATATGACCCTCTGATGGGCCCCAGTGTGTGTTGTTCCCCTCTATGTGTCCATGTGTTGTCATCATTTAGCTCCTACTCGTAAGTGAGAACACGTGGTATTTGGTTTTCTGTTCCTGTATTAGTTTGCTAAAGATAATGTTCTCCAGCTCCATCCATGTTCCTGTAAAGGACATAATCTCTTTATTTTTTATGGATGCATAGTATTCCATGGTATATATGTACCATATTTTCTTTATCCAGTCTATCATTGATGGACATTTAGGTTGATTCCATGTGTTTGGTATTGTAAAAAGCGCTTCAGTGAACATATGTGTGCATGTGACTTTATGATAGAATGATTTATATTCCTTTGAGTATATACTCAGTAATAGGATTGCTGGGTCAAATGGTATTTCTGTCTTCCACAGTGGTTGAACTAATTTACACTCCCACCAACAGTGTATAAGCATTCCTTTTTCTCTGAACCTCAACAACAACTGTTACTTTATGACTTTTTAATTAATAGCTATTCTGACTGGTGTGAGATGGTATCTCATTGTGGTTTTGATTTGCATTTCTCTAATTATCAGTGATGTTGAGCTTTTTCTCAAACAATTGTTGGCCACATGTATGTCTCTTTTGAGAAGTGTCTACTCATGTCCTTTTTCCTGCTTTTTAATAGGGTTGTTGTTTACTTGAATATTTGTTTAAGTTCCTTATAAATGTTGGATATTAGACCTTTGTCAGATGCATAGTTTGCAAAAATTTTCTCCCAGCAAATGACATATTTTTATTAATGCTTCCTGTCCACTCAGTGGATGCCTTCTCATGACACTAAAACAGTATGGTTTATGTAGTCTATGAAAGTGAGCAGAAATTCCGTAGTTAAATTAAAAAAAAAAAAAAACCTGTTGTAACAACAAAGAGCAAACTCAGGTTTTCTAACAAGCTTGTAATGCAAATACTTGCTAATGATTAAAGATAAAGGTTTTCAGTTCAATCCTCATTTTTGGTCTAGCACTCAAAGATTAATAATATAGACCTATAGTATTTGGAACCAAGTCACACATGACTTGATGTCTGTTTGTGAGAAATTATGTAGAGTCTCTTTTAAGACTAAAGTAATTAAGTTTTTTTCAATAGCTAGCTAATTTTAAGACTCTCAATATTACTATTGTGAAGATTTAACTTCAGCAATATTATAATTGCTGATGCTATATTTAGCTAAATATTGCTTATTTGATGCTAAAAAGAAAAATAATAGTGCCACCATAAGCACACACATACACACATTACAATAGAATATATATTTAGAGTTCCATTCACATCAAATACATGTTTTTCCTATTCAGATTAATTTTACTTAAGTATTTGTTGCTAGAAGAAATACTTACATACCTAAACAAACCCAATATTATTAGACTATCAAGTAGCTTTTATTTAAATATGTAATAAACATTTGAATTGTGAGAGGATATAAGATAAATATCATGTTACTTGTTGAATAAGTAATTATTGAAAATGTGTTGTGGGCAGATTTGACCAAATTATACTCTATTGAACACAAAATTTTAGTCATAAATAAATCATACTTCTAGCTGAGGTAGTCTTTTACAATTCTTTTAAAAACAGCAAAATGAGCTTTTTTTTTGCAGCTTGTTGAGAAATGAGGGTATATTTATACCCTATCTATATGTATGTCTTTTTTTATACTTTCCTATTTTGTGCCAAAGAGAACATAAGACTTCATGCAATAAGATGACCGGTGTTTGTGTAAATGTTTTTAGCTGATTAGAATTTTAAGGTGTATCACATGTATTTGTTTGGAATAACTAGACATGTTTGTATTAAATTTAGTGTAGCCTGTTTATTGAATTTTTTTTTCTTGTCTCTTGGTCTTTCTTCTTCCCACATTAGATCGACTGGGAAAAAGAGACTCTCTTCTTTATTTAATATGGGTGCATTAAATCTTTGGGGATCCTAAGCACTCTCTTCAATATGCATAGACATTTCAAAAGCCTGAATAAGATAATGTGGTTCTAAAAAGCGATTTCTTCCCCACCTTTTTACTAGAATATAATCCATAGTCAGAGATAATGAAAATGCCAGATAATGGTCTCTATCGAGTAAGGCATGCCACTAGGTTCTTACACTGACCCTACAAATATTTTCCCAGAAAAAATATTTTAAATGAGGAAAAATCTTCTAGTCATGCTGTCTTGTTGCCTTTTGTTTAGTAAGAGAACAATAACATTGTCTGCTGTGTAGGTTTTTTCTTTTAACGAGCTTCAGGGGCCATACAATTTAATGTGTAATTAAAAAGAATATATATATATATATATATATAATCATATATGTATATGATTAAAACAGAAGAAGTGTGCCTGGGAACTTGTGGTTTAAGAAAACTGCAGAACATTTGTTAAAAGCAGATGCAAATTTAAATGAAATAAATGCTAACTACTTTTAGGCCCTAGGAAATTGCCTCAACACTTTTTTTGTAATAAAGATACTAAATATATCCTGGTAGGCTTATAGAACTACGGGACCATTTTGTGTGGTATTTGCCTTCATTAGCCATCTATCATAATGCCCCCCCTATTTGACATTGATATACTATCACTATGCTGACAATAATGTTGCAATATCAGGTTCACACTGACTTCTCACAGTCCTTAAGATGCCCTCTTGTTCTCTCTCATGACCTTATTCCAAACAAAGAGACAACTCGCTCCTTTGGTGCTTCCACATTTAATGTATAACTCCATCTCTGGAAGCAATAAGGGGGAACTGCAGGGTGAATCCAAACATAGTACTGTAGATTTCCCACAATGTTGTGAGATTTTGGGCTTTTACCATCAAGATTTAGCGATTGTTTAAAGGCATGTAGTAAGACAGATCCTTATGCCTGAAACAGTTTCCTACCTCACTTGTCTTAGTCTTCCAGAGGAAGGAGGGTTTGTTTGTTTGTTTGTTTGCAGAGAATTTATTATCTCTAGGAGAAAGCCCCATTTCTTGAATTTCTTCCCATTTGGATCAGAGAATAATATTTTGAGATCTTTACAGCAGTGTTTTCCAAATTGAAAAATACAACTTATAAATGGGTTGTGATATTGATTTAATAGGCCTAAACAAGCAATTATGATTAAAACACAAAATATAGCAGGTTAAGAGTGACGCAACTGTGTCAGAATAGAGGATATCAGCCTTCATTGCATAGTAAAGGTCTTCATTTCAATTACATATATATGTAAGCATATGAATATATTTACTGGGCCATAGTGGAAAAAATGTATTTTTAAACTGAATTTTGATGAAAAATACTTGAAAAAAGTAGTCATGTATAACAATATAATTTCATAAATGTTATGCTTTACAAAAGGTTCAATGATTCAACTCAAGGAAATTGCCATCTTTATGGATAGAAGCACATCTATGTAGCAAGAGAGTTGTAAATATTAATTTCCTATTTGGAAAGAGTTTGATACACCAAAGAGTGTTATCAAAGTTAACAGTAAGGGGAAAAGAAAATATGCCATTATTCAGAATACATACTCCTCAGTCTCCTAAAGGCCTATTGGTTACAAAAGTGTTGTTTAGGATCTCAGAAAGAGAAAGTTTGTTTTAGATAAAACATGTTCTCTTGTAGGCATCTAAAGAGTGACCAGGAGTGACAGAGAGTCAAAAGTTTTCTACTTTCTCAAACAAGAATTTAAACGGTCAGTGGTTCACTGAGTGATTATTTTCATGTCTTGTCCATTTTTTCTTTGCAATCTTGTTTTCGTGCAATGAAAGCTTTAAAAATTCTATAGAATTCTTTTTATTTTGAGGACACAAAAGAAAGCTTAGGCATTTACCCTTCTGAAATAACTTCAAAATATATCTTCTTCCTCCATGGTCACCCTAATTTTTTTTTATTTTGAAATTTGGACAGTTTCTTAGAATTGCTCAGCATCCCATGCACTGTCAGGGGACATTAATGAGCCCCTTTCATCATGGGTGGCTCCTTTGCACAGTTGGAGACTTCACCAAATTATCTATTGCTAACAATATGCCAAAAATAGTTTTCACATGAAACTCATCTTTATGCAAATTCTGTTATCTGATGGAGAAATGATTACTAGTGTGGGGCATGAATTCATTCGTGTATGCATTGCATATAAAATAAAATATTTTAATATAAATTTAAAGAAAAATAAAAAAGGCTTCTATTTTCCATGTTAGCATTTATATAACATTTTTCTACATTCAAATAAGTCATATATCTTAATAGCTTAAGACTGTTTCTCTGTTTTCATTTTCATTTCTTTTGTGTTTGGGGGGCAGGAGAATGAGGATGGTAAAATCAGTTACCATACTTCAAAATTTTACATTATGCTAACTTTTCTGTTATGTTTAAAGAAATACACACATGCCTTCATCATTATTCCTACATTCTAAAATCTATCCTGGTGATCTCCATCTTCAGGTTGCACAGTCCTGCATTAGGCACAGATAAAGATGCACTAATTGTGGACAGTGTTCTTATTTGTCATAGTATCCATTCTGATTGGTTGGAGCCGAGGCTATGTTATTTACCATATATTTTCAGTATCTTCTCTTCTTATACTTTCACTCTCACTACTAACTTTATAAAAAGTATGTTGACCCATGCAAAGAATATTCACAATACTTTCAGCAGGGGCTCTAGAGCTAATTTTAGACACGTGTCACCAAATTACCCCTCTAAACAGTTATACTCTCCAGAAGGTTTGCAGGAAACACAAAGAAAAGAGATGCCTTATTAACGAAATGTAAATAAAAGGTGAATTTAATGACATATGAGGGAAAGTTTTCTGTGGTTAATATCTAATATCCATACTTTCAATATCTCTTCCTTTTGTGCCATACACCATGAACTAAGACATAGAATACCACCGCTAAATGTGATAAATAATATTGAAAAATTTAATAATAGTGTGAAGAATAACAGGGAGAGTTGGGATTGATATGAATTTTACTTTCTCAGAAAGAAACTTTCTCTTAGTAGAAAATTTTTGTTTAGATAAAATCCGAAAACTCTGGGGCAAGTCCAGAAGTAGAATCAGTTAAAAAGCACCTGTTTTCTGCCTGGTCCCATTACTCTGTCTTAAAAAGTTTATTGTATTTTTATTAGAGGAATATCTTCCCTGGACATTGCAGGTCTTTAAATAATATTCCAAGAAGCTTGCAATATTTCACTGAATTTTGATTATCTCCATGGGAATGTGGAGACTGGTAATATCCATCTATTCCCACAGAAACTCAATGCCAGGTATGTTGATGTAATTTGGCAACACTGTTAATGATGGTTCCTTGAAAAAAATGTTTTCCTTTTTTTTTGGTTCTTGGTTAAAAATCAAAACTTCCATGTAAAATTTGAAGTGATTGACAAACTTAGAAACTCTCTAAAAATGCATAAAATTATAGCCCTATATGTCGAAAAAAATAGTTTTCTCTCTGAGGCTATAAATTCAAAAAGGTAACTAAGATGGAATATAATTACTTTTATTTGAATGAACAAGGCACTAGGGTTAGCAATGTCAATCTCATGGGAAGTGTAATGCAATCTTTAATGATCACAGAAGGTGTGGATCTTCCCTTCACATTTCATTTGAAAGATATTCTACTGGTACTGATAAAAATGAATGGAGTTATTAGAAGCTTAACACACTTATTTCTTCAATCTAATACATTTTCAAATATCTAGCATGACAGGGGAAATTGATAATTTCATTAACCAGTTTTGGTTAACCAAAGGGTAACCAATAAACAGAAGGGTAGTGAATAAGAGGGACGATTTTTTAATCACTGCCTGATCCTTTCCAAGAACAATGGCTGGGAGCTCTTCCTTTCCTCCCTATCACTTCCTTTACAGGTATCAAGGATTCACCCTTGGTGATAGAAAATTGATATATTCATGGAGATCTCAGAAGAGACTCGGCAGGGTTTTAGGCATTGCTTCTTCTATAGGAAAAGTGCAGGCAGCTGTGGATGAAGGGCCTTACAAATTGGTAATATGAATAGATAATGTGGCTAATCATATGGGAAATATGAAATGAGTTCTAGCATAGTGATCAATCTATAGGTGTTGGATCAGGCCTTCTCGACTCACTGGTAAAGGTGACAAAGGGATAGGGAAACCCCTAGGTCTAATGTTTTCCCCTCAGGCCCTGTGACCTCCGAGTTTACACTTTATCACCCCTTTTCCCTCAAGATCAGCCCCAGAGGATTCTCATTTTCTGTCATTAATTCACCAATCTATTGTTGTGGCAAAACTCCTAGGCCCTGCTTCCTTCAGGGCTAGGCTTTAATTCTTAAGAGCTGTAATCATCATTAACTGTGTTCACCACTATTAGTTATCCTCTGTTTCAGAAAAATTCCCTGCTTTAATTCACTGATAGTTAGTAACTAGTTTCTAATCAATAGAATGTGGTGGAAATGATAATTTATGTCTGGGATTAACAGACATCGTGGGTTACTCCTTCCTGTCTCTCTTGGGTCACTTGTTCTACAGGAAGCTAGCTGCCATGTTGTGTAAATGCTCAAGTAGCCCTGTAGAGAAGTCTATGGGGCAAGGAACTGTGGCCTCCTACAGCAGCCATGTGAGTCAGCCACCACGGAAACAGATTACCTGCCGCAATCATCACTTCAAATGATTCTATCTCAACCAACACTTTGGCTGAAACCTCAAAGAGGCCCTAATTCAGAAGCAAATAGTTAAGCTGCTTCTGGATTTCTGACTCTCAGAAGTTATGTGAGATAACAAATGTTTGCTGTTTAAAATGGCTAATATATTGGAATAATTTGTTTTACTGAAGTAGATAACTAATTCACATTGTCTGGAGATTATCTCTGACACATCAATGGTATGATAACCCTCTTGTTAGCATGAAGGTGTACTGAAGCCAGGTACAAAATAGAGTCATATGGTCAAGCCCAGCTGACAGTGGATTCAGTGGGTCTATGGATTAATGAGCTTATTTCTTTAATACCTATGTGCTTAAAAGGATGGATATAGTTAGCCAGTAATGGAACTCACGTAGATTCCTTGACCTTTGGAATAATAGCCATTATAGTGGGAAAGGTCATCAGAAAGCCCCTTAAGCTTCATCGCACCATGCAAGATAGTACATCAGAAGCATCATAGGTAGAATGGTAGAGATTGAATGGCTACATTCGAAAACTAAAGAACGTTGATATTGCCCCTGCAAAAACAAGATGTACCATGGTGGGTAATGGTGCACTTCTGAAAATTTTAAAAATTGGTAGCTCCAGTTACAACTTCTGTGCCATATGTGATATCTTTACTAGAACAGATAATATAGTTTCTGGCACATGGCATGAGGCTATTGATATGACATGAGTGTTTCTTTCAATTTTCACCAGAAAAGGAGATAAGAAGCAGTTCACCTTCATTTGGGATGACAAAAAGTAGACATTCATGGCCTTGTGCCAGGAATATGTTGTCAAGTTATATAATGTATAGAGTCTCTAGAGAACCTCAATAGAACCACTTCATTGTAGAATCTTAGCATTGTGGAGTAAGGTCATGCTATACTAGCAGGGAGCTGTTTTTCATTCAGAATCAGTTCCTGATATAGAGCAATGAAAAAAACCATCATCTCCAATCCTAACAACAAAAATCGGTCATATAAGCTACTATAAAGTTATAGTCTCTCAGAAACTCTTGAAAGACCTGACAATGTAAAGGAATCCAAGCAAGCTAAATTCCAAAAAGGAATTAGCCCTTTTTAGAAGAGAAGATACCCATGCCTTCTGTCATCATGGGGCATGATGGAAGAAGGGAAAAACTTTTCAATAGATGGGGGCAAGGAGAAAGTTGCAACTTTCTAATGAATTTTGAATGGCTATACCTAGAGGACAATGAATGATTAGATTCCTGATAATCCTAGTCATAGAGCAAGTATGCACAGCCGAAAAATTCTATTTCATGGGATTTTCACTGAATGCACAGCAGCACTTTGTAAAGGATAGGTAGAGGGAAATAAAGTTAAGGGGCATACCCCCAAGGTGTACAGAGCCCTTATTAAGTGCAAGGCAGCCAGCTGCTATAGGCTGAGGGTGGAGCAGGAGAGCTCAGAGAGATCACCTTGAGGTCGATACAACCTTCACCAAGTTTATACTTGGAAAACAAGTTTATACCTTGGAAAACTAGGGCCTAGGAAGAAGTGTAGAGAGTTAGAAGACAAAGAAAATGCTCCAAAGAAAACTGATCCATAATGCTGCCAATTGGATGGTAGAAAGAGATCTTAGACATCTTTCTGTATTCAGGAAAGACCTAATCTCACCATCAAAATAGTAAATCCAGTGGGGAATTGGATCCAACTAAAAATTAAATAAAGCCAAGATAGAGTATACAACTCTAGGTAATACTCAACTCAGCAGCCCAATCTAGTAGTCTGAGGAAGAAGCATGTTATTTCCTAGGGTAATTTTATCTACATTAATTTAATCTCTGCTGTTCTTTTAGACACAGTATTTGTCATTTTGTAGGGTAATTGCAGAGCATATAAAGACGCAGGATAAGTCACCCACATTCAGAGAAGAAAGAGTTAGTGGAAGCAGATTTACAGATAACATAGATGTTGGAATTAGCTGAAAAGATCTTTAAAAGAACTATGATAAATATATTACATAAGTTAAAAGTGGTATGGTTATTTGGAAACATAGTCCTCCAATTCCTTGACACTCTTTGTTGAGGGGTGATATTTATTTTACCTCCCCTTAAATATAGATAGGCTTTTATCTGCAATCTAATATGACTTTTATCTGTGATCCTATATGTCTTCTGGGCCTTTATTTAAAGATATCATGCAGCTTTTTTCTTGTCTTATTGGGATTTTCCTCTGAGAGAAGCCAGATGTCAGATAAGAAGTTTGACTCCTTTCAAATTGTCATCCTGGAGAGGACATATGTAGATACTTGGACCAATAGCCCTAGCTGAGTTTCCAGGTGACAGCCAGTGTCAATGGTCTACTATGGGTTGAGACAACTTAATATTCAGATGAGTTAAGCCTTCAGATGACTGACTGTAGCCCCAGCTGACATCTTACTACAACGACATGAAAGACAACAAAATGTGAGTCTTTCCTGAATTACCACAAAATCATGAGCAATAGAATGGCTATTTTCAACTGGTAAGAATGTGAGTAATTTATTGTGCCGCAACGGTAACCAGAACAAGTAGAGAACAGATGGTGGATTTCAGCAGAGAAATTTAAACTATAAGTAAGAATCAGGTGGAAATTCTAGAAGTGAAAAATTGAATATCAGAAATAAGAACTCAGTGATGGTTTGACTGAACATGAGAAATGAGAGTATTAATGAACTTGAAGATGGTTAATAGAAATTGTCCAAATGAAGCAAATATACACACACACACACTCTCTCTCTGTCACACAGGCACACTCTTTCACACACACACACACACACACACACACACACACACCCCCCTGAGATATAATTTCTATGGCACTTCTTAGAGTTCCTCAGAAGTATGCTCCAGTAACCCAGAGTGGTAATTTGCCTGTTAATGCACCTTTTATTGCTTCTTTCCCTTCTGTGTCTCCCTTCCCTACCTCCCATTAAGTTACTTGCACTTGAATGCTCTCAAGATCTGCCTTTGACGAAACTCAAACAATGCAAGTGTTATCTCATATAAAGTGAGCAAAAATTCTAGGAAGTCAGTTCTATCATTAAACTCTTTTTAAACCTTTTACAGGGAGGAAATTAAATGTTAGAGAAGTTAAAAAATTTGGCCAAGGTCATATAGCTAGGAAGTAGCTATATGAAAAAGACATGAGAGGCTGCACTTAACCATATTCCATAATAACTTACATTGTAATGGCATTGTATGTAACAATGTATAGGGTGCTCCCAAAACATTATCTCATTTATGTATAGAACAAATGAGTGAGGTGAGCAAAACTTATATTTTTGTTCAGAAAAGAGTATTTTATTAGAGGAAGAAACTATTTTAAAGAGAAAGTGGCTCATTTAAACAAATACAGCTATCTACGGGCAATGCCAAGACCAGAGCTGGGTCTTCTGACTTCTAACTTCTAGTCTACTGTACCATGTAATAGGGCTGTAGGTAACTGAGAAAATACTATTTTTTACTTCAACAATCCCCTTGATCTTCTACAATACTTCTGAAGTTGAATGACCAGTGTGAGGTCAGTGGTAATATCCCCCTTTTTTCTTTATTAGTCTAGCTAGTGGTCTATCTATTTTATTTATTTATTTTTTCAAAAAAAAAAAAAAAACCAGTTCTTGGATTCGTTGATCTTTGGAATAGTTTTTTTTGTGTCATCTCCTTTGGTTCAGCTCTGATTTTGGTTGTTTCTTGTCTTCTGCTGGCCTTGCTGTTTGCTTTTGGTTCCCCAGTTTTATTTTTAGAGAACTAGATGTGATGTTAGGTTGTTAACTTGAGATTTTTCTATCTTTTTAATGTGGGCATTTAGTGCTATAAATTTCCCTCTTAATACTGCCTTAGCTGTGTGCCAGAGTTTCTGGTACAGTCTATCTTTGTTCTCATTAGTTTCAAAGAACTTCCTGATTTCTGCCTTTGAAAATTAAGAAAAAAAGGATCAACTTTATTTTTTAGAATTAACAAAGCCAAATTGACAATATGTGGATGTATGATGGCTATAAAAATGGAAGTTATTCACAAATATAAACTTATTTCTTTGAACAGTCTACTTCATGTTTCTGAAAGCTCAATAACCTGAATCAATGTGTTTATTGACATTTTCTTCTATTTGAAAAGTGTCTATTTTTCATAATAAAAAAGCTCTGGAAAAATCTAATTCTAAAGCATGTATTCATAAGTCTTTTCATGGTACAAGGAAAATAAAGCATCAGCAATTGCAACTCTTCAATGTATTTTTTCCCTAAATCAAACAGAGAAATGGCTATTTCAAAGATTCACATGATGAAGCCTTTAAGTGGCTTCTGAGGGTTGGAACTCTTTACTGTAATTTCTAGGAGTCTCCTCAAGCCACTCTCACAGAAATTAATGTCTGTTAAAAACATCCTACTTATTATAAGCTCCATAGCACAACAGGGCAACTATAGCCAACAATAATTTATTGTATATTTCAAAGTACTTAGAAGAGTAGATTTGGAATGTTTCCAACACCAAGTATGATAAATGAGGTGATGATATCCCAATTTCCCAGATTTTATCATTACACATAATACGCCTGTGTCAAGATATCACCATGTACTCCATAAATATGTACAACTATTAGGTATTTGTAAAAATTTTTTAAAATAAAATATTTTGTTTTACTTATAACTTAAAACAGGAAAAGAAAATATCTCTGGTGTATACAAAAGAACATTCAGTTAGTGAGATTTCTCTATCATAACTACTTTCATCCCCATGTTGGAAGGACAAGAAGATGTATAAATGTTTATGGCTATGTCGAACTTGTCATGTACAGCTTCACAGGTTGTGCACTGCACTATTCCAGGGGTGCCATTCACTTAGATTACAATATGAATAACTCTTCTGACATAATGTACAGCACAACTGGTACAATAATACACAATGACTCTGCTCTTTAAGGTCCACTGAGATCTTAGGATCACTAAAGAATGGACAATTATAGCTATTTAAATTGTAGTTATTGGATTAATCCTAATTTACAGTTGTACTATTTAATTAAAGCATAACAAAATCAAATGCAAATGAAAACAAAAAACAAAGATGTATCTGTGTGGGATAAAGAGATAAAGAGACCTTTGCCTATTAAATGTGTTTAATGCTTTCATAAGAATCTTAGCAGTCATGATTCTCGATTTTGTCATTCTGCCAAACATATTAACTTATTTTAATAAAAAGTAAAATGGACTGTCAATATTAGCTAAAGAGAATAAACAAACCTAGTGGGGAAAATAAAATATTTCCCCCAGACTCAAATGAAATAAAAGTAATAATAAATTACAATGAAATGCAAGGTATTTATGTAAAACTAACATTTTCTTATGAAATGGCAGTTAGTATTACCGATGCTCCACAAGCATTATCTAATTTTATACTCACAATTTTCTATTAGTAGAAAAAGTTATTATACTTACTCTACAGGCCAAAAAATGGAAGGGAAGTTATTTAGTAATTTGCTGGAACAACACATATAGGTAGTAAGTGACAGAGCTAGACTTAAACCTACATGACATAAATCCAGAGTTCCTTAACAGTTCATACAATACCTCTTAAAATGTTGTATAATTAAACATACAAAATGCCAAAGGTAGTTATGAAATAACACTTTCATGATAGCAGGCTTGAGTATCTGGTACTAGGCCACAGGATCACCGCATGCTTCTGACACTGGAATGAGAGAGTAGGTGGCAGAACACTTATAGCTAAAGTAAAACTTCAGAGTTAAAACTGGCCTCAGCCTCTACTGCTACAACTGCTCCTGCATCTCCATTTTGTGTTGAGCTTAACAGAATTCTTTAAGAAAATAAGAATTGCAAAACAAGTGGCAATGCGAATATCTTAATTGAAGACATTCTCTATCTGGAACTGGAGCATACTGTACATTGATGAAAATTAAAATTTTCATCCTTGCTTTTCATGGCTCTGTGACAGAAGGGTCTATATTTCTAAAGCAAATATAAGAAGAGAAATGCCTCGACTATCCTTGAGAAGTTTGTCATATTATGAATCCCATGTCCTAGTGTTTCTCATGACCAGGGCTTGTAATAAAATGATTGCATTATTAAAGGAGTCCATTATACCAACTCCATAAATCTTTGCTCAGAGAAACAAATTTCGTAAGTGAAATCAGTAAGCTGCTAAGAGTATGGCCACATGTATATTTTCATAATTGTTCAAAATTTCCATTTATGGGAATTATTTAGGATCTATTGTTATACCTTAGTCTCCAATTTGGAAGAGTCAAGAAAGTGAAGGATAGATTTTGCAAAAGGTAGGACCACCTTGAGAGAATGTTCCATTCAACATTTTTTACAACAAAGTCCAACATCTGTCAAAATGGTTCTCATCTTTTGGCTTTAAGGAATCTTGATTATAAACATGACAGTAAAAGCCGAGCATTATGGTGTATTCAGAGTTTGAAGGCAGGGTGCCTTGATTAGCCAGTATGTATCATAGTCCTCCTTACATAGTCTGGCACACAAGATGGAAGTCAATTCTGTGAATTAATAATTGGCAAGAACAAATTTGACATTTTTCCCTCAAAAGCTTCCTCAAATTTGTCTGAAAAGAACTGCATGTCTTTCAAAAAATATAAGAAAGCTGTTTTTTTAAAAACTGGAAATTATACTTTAAATTTGCAGAATGACTCTAAGAGAAAATGTTTTCTAATTTTTCAGGATAGTTTCAAAGGCCCGTTGAGAAGGAACCAGTTTAAAGCAGTGGAATCAATGTCCACTACATTGGACATGTATACATGACATGAATTTCCAAAAAATAGTCAGAATGCTCATAGGATGTGGAGGAGGAGGGGTGAGAGGGAGAATAATGGAGTAATTTAATCCAACTTTAGCCATTTCACCAATTCCTTGGAGATCAAATCATGATTTTCTCTTGCTCTAAAAAGGAGCTTTTCAAATTGAGCCAGTTTCCTTGGCACCCAAAGCTGCTTAATAAACTAACATTTTAATAATGATACAAGACAAATATGAATAAATAAATAACTGGGATACAAAATTCTCATGGCTAAGAAGAGCTGCTTTGGGCTGGACCATCAGAAGCAACAAAGAGCACCTATATATCCTCTGCCATTTGTATTAATTCCATTGAAACACTTTAGAAGTGATGTTCTAAGGAAAAAAGGAATTTATTTAAGAATTTGATTCATTTCAACCCTATGCTCCCTAGCGCCAATATTTAAAAATTGCTGATATCCTAGATAGAGAGGATCAGAGGAGAAGAACCCAAATGAGTGTATATTTATTTACTCTTCAGTCATAAAAGACTGCTTAGTAACTCTACAACTGTATTCCTCCTGCATCTGTTACCATCATCTCCTATGAATCCATTCCCCACCTCTTGGTTCTGAGACCTGCCTAATCTTATCAGGAAAGAGATCTCGGGAAATACAGATCTTTGCCTGGAACACTAAAGATTAAGTCAATTTGATTTGACTTTGGTTCCATAGTTCTAATACCCAGGCCTCTGCTTTGTTCTTAAATATTGAACATCTGTTTGTAATAAATTCTTATTTCCAATTGCTTAAGTTCTTACTTTAATTCCTTCCCAGTTTCCCAGCTCCTAAAAGACAGGGCCCGTGTATTTTCCTTCCCAATTGCCTTTCTCTTCTTGTCCAGGATCTTTAACTAATACATTTCTCTCTGCTATCTCATCTTCTCTTTCTTTATTCCCATACAATTTTGTTCATTTTACTGTTACAGAACCTATCACTATCTTCTCTCAGGGAATATATTCTACTAATTGTATATTCTTAGAGATGATGACACAGATTCTAACATATAGAAAGTTTTCAATAAACTTTTTCAAATAAATGTGTCTCCCTAGCTCTATGTTCCCTAATTATAGAAGGAAGCATGGTCAAATCCATCATAAAACCATCTTACTTACTCTTGGCTAAGCACACTCAAGGGATCCTTAGAATGTCCAAGTAGTCTTTGAATTCAGTTTCAAATGTTATATTCCAACATGCACATAGTCCACAGGGTAATGGATGAATGACTGGTTTCTCTCACTCATTCCACTTTTTCTCATGTTTTTGTCCTGGGGCTTCAATTCTTAGTTCTATACTATCTTTATCCCACCCTTTCTTTCTGCCAGTCCCTACAAAAGTCAATCTTCTCTCCTGGGTTGTTAGTCATTATTAGTCACTTCTAATTCTGTTATTGAATACAGTGAATACAGGAGTAGGAACTTGAAAGTAAAATAGGGAGGAGTAGAAGCTCCCAGGATGGCATTATCTTGAAGTAGAGAATCTGAAAAACCAGTGTTGTTTTATTATTACAAAAGATGATTTTTATTAATTTTTAAATTTATTCTAGAATATTTATAAATTCACTATGTTGATCAATAAAAGAGCTGGTAATACAGCATTTACAAATTTATGTTCCTATAAGAAGTTATTCTCTTGTGTCCTCTTATGTTAAAAGAATGACTCCTAGTCCATCCTGGGCCACATTACAAAAGACCCTCTTCATAATCTTGGAGGTATTGTAGGTTTTCCTTTATTAATACAGAGGTATTGTAGGTTTTCCTTTATTAATCTAGCCATTGTAGGTGCCATGATATATATAAAAAAAGAAGAGCTGAGTGATATATAAAAAAAGAAGAGCTGAGTAAGGGTGACATAGGTGTTTGGATTTGCTGGGGTAACCACTGATCATCTTGTCTATTCTGAAGTAGTCAAAAAGAAAGCTGCAGGGGACAGAGGTTTCTAAGAGGTGGCCAGAGAGGCAAAGTCCTCTATCTAGCCATGCTTCAAACCCCAGAGCCTGACTGTATTTCCAAACTTCCCTTTGGTGTGAATTAATACATAATACACTTTTCTTTCCAAGCTAACATGAGTTGGTCTTCTATTACTGACAATCTAATGAGCTAAATTTGATGTTGTAAACACAAATCAAATCATTTACAATGTTATTCTATCGGAGACCAGGAAATTGCCTTGCTTTAGATAAAAGCTTAATATAGGAGACAGGAAGACAGGAATTTACATCTGAACTGATAAGATAAAGGCATCAACATAGCAACAAGGTGAAAAGGAAAACATTTTTTCAGGAGACCCAAGCCACAACCACAAAAAGATGTTATTTCTATATACACTATTCTGGTGACTTTACTCATTTCATAGACAAATGGAAGAATGAATTTCATTTACTGGGGCAGACTGGAAGGGGAAGGATCTTCCTAGAGCTAGCTCTTCAGACTTCAGTGGGCAGTGAGGTAGAGAAATACAAGGAAAAGGGGATGTGGACCCAGTTGGATATTGGTAAGAAATTCCAGTCTATTAAATATAATAATAATGGTGGCCATTTTTATTGGCTATTATGGCTTTTAATGCCTTCTATGTGCTAGGCATGCCTCGTGCCTTATTTTCATTCCTTGTAACAAGTCTACAAGTACTAATAACTCTTTTACAAGAAGGAAACTTTAAGCTCAAAAAGTTGGTGAAAACCACAGAGTTAAAGGGGAAGGGTAGAGTTTGTACTCAAATCATTTGAATTCCAAAACAGGTTTATTTTTCCCCACTACGCTAATCTAGCCACTTGAAACAGGGAGACCAAGGCAAGCAGTGACTGGCAATATGTTGACTTCCTGGATTTCTGGCAGAAGACACCAATATGGGCAAGGAAATTATTGAAATATCAATCCTACTTTGGATATTTCCCTGGATTAAAATAATATGTATACTAAAAGGCAAATTGTATAGTTTCATAGTTTACGGAATAAACCATGGAGCTAGTTTCCCTGGGTTCAAATCACAGCTTCTCCATTTGCTAGTTTTGACATCTTGCCTAAGCTATTTAACCTTTTTGTTCTCCATTTTAAAAATGGGCCTATTAATAATATAGACCTCTTAGAGCTGTTATGAAAATCAAATGTGTTAATGTTTTTAAAGCTCTTAGAAGAGCAATGAACATACAGTAAGCATTACATAACCCTTTATCAAATAAATAAGTGCCAGAAGGTATAAATGTTTTGGCTTAACTTTAGTATTGTGTATTTTTAGCTTTGAATTGTTTCCTTTAGGTCAGGATTTCTCAGGTTTGACACGATTTTCATTTTGGGCTGTACTGTACTTCATTATGAAGGCTGTACTGTACACTGTAGGATGTTTAGCAGCACCCCTGGTCTCTACCCACTAGATGTCAGTAGCACCTCCCCAGTTGTGACAACTAAAAATGTCTCCAGACAAAGCCAAATTTCCGCTCGGGTTGGGGCAAAATTGTACCTCTTCTGCTTATAAAGCTTGGATTTATGTGCAATTATTATTTGCTTCAAACTTATAAAGTGGAGCTAATTGCTTCATGTCACTACTACCAGACATTTCAAAATCAAAATAAGAAATGTGTTATCAAAGTTCTTGAAAGAATGAGATGTTGTCATCAGCTTGCTCTCAAGTCTACTCGTTTTCATTCACTCATTTCTAAATATTGTATTTCTCTATTCCATGTACTCTGGCTTTTCTGTTTCTTTGTGTATTTCCCCTCTGTGCCCTTCTCTGTGTAGCAACGCCGCATGGCTACCAGCAGGTGGTATCCATGAATAATGTGATCTACATCTTTTCCTTTGCAAGCGTCATCAGATCACCTCTCCCACGCTGCTGTGTCGTGGCTTAGATGCTGAGAGTTCTATAGAAATAATTGGCATCTTTCCCTTACTTAGGAGAAACAAAAAGTTTTCAAATAGAATTTTGCCTTAGTAATTCTGAGGGCTTCCTCCAACACTTTGTATCTAGCAGCAGATATTATGTATAACTCTACATGAGTCCAATGGCATTACTTGTAAGCAGATTATTAGAGTCATTTGCTTTGCTGAATATTCAGAATTCGGCTACATTGAGTACCCAGATTATATTATGTCACTCTTCTTAGCTGACTACCAATGACTACATCCCACAATTCCATGTGTCAATGTGGAAACTGGCTTAGAGATAATAAAAGACACCTGAATAATACATTTGCCTACTGCATTTTAAATGCCCACAAATGCAGTCTTCCCATTAGTATATCACAGTTATACATTTGATGGGTTCCAACTTTAGTAATGAATCATAATCATATGAAAATACATCAACATTTCATATGCCACATGGTATTTAAAGGCATCCAGGAAGATGTATATTAGATAATAAAATTATAATTCATAAGATTTCAACAAATTTCAACATATTACAATCTTGTCTCTTCTCATGCAGCAATCTGAGTTTACCAGTTTTCCTTCTCTGGATTTTACATTCTGACTTTTAATTTGGCATAGGGGGAGCCCTAGCCCCACTATTGTATTGTCAAAATATTGAAAACAGCTCTTTGGAAAATGGGTACAGGAAATCTTCAGAAATAATGTAGTCATTTCTGAGCCCCTTTCCAGGAAGTAAAGTTGAGAACTGATAACCAAAGCAAAGTTGAAGGGTAGGATTCTAAATTAATTTAATTCATCCGATACATTGGATGGCTGTTGCTGTTTCACTTTCCCTGGGCCACTTCTATACTGGCTATAGAATTAGGTACAGCCAATCCTTTCCTGGAGTGTCACAATCCATATCTGGCCTTGTAGACCAATCAATATTGTAGTGATCTGTATTGATCTTTAAGAGAGTTAACATGACTGGTTCCACCGTTTGATCAATTCTTGGGTATAGATCCAGTCTAAAAGTTCTGGTCCTCATGAAAATTTGATCAAACAAATTACCCCAAATAGAACTTTGACAGCTTAGTAATAGATTATCCTAAATCAGTAAAATAAGGTGAGGCTTTATTACTCAATATGTACCAGATAATTTTAGATACATTTCTATTGAAGAATTATTATTAGTAGAAGTTGGGAAGATATATTTGCATAACATTTCACCTTTTTTTCCATTATGAAAAATTTGTGCTGCATTCATCTATCTATTATCTATCTATCTATCTATCTATCTATCTATCTATCTATCTAATCATCTATCTAATTTATCACCACATACATTCTTCCCTCAGGTTTGTCAATCATAACATTTTGTCATATTGTTTTGATCCTTGTTATTTTTCAGAAGAAATCGTTGCTGGAAATCCCTACATGTATCATCCTGATCACATTTCTGTTTATCCTTTTTCAATCATTCTCCAGAATTTGGTGTTTAGCTTGCCATGAAAGTTTTTATCCTGTCTGTTTTATAATAAATGGTCTCATACTCATTGTTTCCTTCAAGTTGATTTTCATTTAAATTTTGTGAGATATATCTATGTTGATACAACTATTATATAGGTGAGAGTAGTGGAGATTATTTATCCATCCTTCAGCTGAAGAGCATTTAGGTTGTTTACAATCTGTTTCTATTACAAACAGTGCTGCAATGAACATTTGTGTACATGTCTTCTTGTGCAATGTGTGAAAGAGTCCCTAACAGTAGATAAAAAAAAGTGTCTTCAAATTTATCAGATATCCCCAAGTCATTCTTCAATTTACACTTCCTCTATTCATTTATAAGACAGTTTGTATGATTCCACAATGTCATCAAAACTTAGTATTATACGACTTTATTTTATTTGCCAGTCTAGGAGAATGAGATGGTATTTTATTGTGGCTTAATTTACATTTATATTATTACCAGTGTGTTTCCCTATGCTTATTTGCTATTGGGTTTTACTTTTTAAAAATGTTCGTTGCTATTATTTGCTAATTTTTAATCTTTGGTTGCACAACCTTGTTTCTTTGATTTGAAGAATATTTCTCCCCCAACCTTAACCACCCTAATCCTCCAATATTACCTTGTTATTTCTGATATCAAAGTTATTTTATTTGTGTGTGCTTTATTGTATTTTTTTTAAATGAGTGTATTTAAAATGTATTTTTCTTACATGAAAACAGCTTTATTTTATTCAATATTAAATAAATAATATACCTCTCCATTAAAATAGTTAAATGATACATAAACATATATTAAAATTAAGATCTCCTGTAATTTCACCATTCCTAAATAACTGCCACTAACATTTCAGTGCCTCTTTCAGTGCAATTCTTGGGCATTCACCCACTCATATACACATATTAATAATTTTACATATAATTGTATCATAGACAATTTTCCCTCTTCTCCTACTTCCTCATCACTTCCATTTCTATCTTCTATCACTCCAGGTAAGGCATGTTAATAACCTCAAATGTGTTTAAATATTTGACTCTGCACTAAATATAATTCCATATGCCCCTTTTCATTAAATTTTATTAATTCTTTTACTATATTAAATTATTATATATGTTATATGCTAATTATTTTGTTATATTTTATTTTTATTTATATTATTGAATTATATCTATAGTAAATGCATCCATTTTAAAAGTAGAGTTGATGAGTTTTGACCAATATAAAAATACTGTGTAACAATCACCAAAATTATAATATAGAACATTTCCTTTACCCCAAAATATTTCCTGTGTCGCCTTTCAGCCATTCTGCTAGTGAGTAGAAGTATCTTATTTTAGTATTAATTTGCAAACTCCTGATGAATAATGATATTGAACGTATTTTATGTACTTCTTAGATAGTTATATGTTTTCCTTTGTAAAGTGTCAGTTTTAATCTTTTGTCCAATTTTATTTTGTTTTATTTTATTTTATTTTATTTTCATTTTTAACTTTTGTGGGTCCTTAGCAGGTATATATATTTATGGGGTATATGGGATATTTAGATAACAGGTATACAATGTGTAAGAATCACACCAAGGTAAACTGGGCATCCAGTTTGCTTTTTTAGTATTGAGTTTAAATAATTCTTTGTATCTTCTGGATTCAAGTTCTTGTTCAATATATGTATTGAGAATGTTTTCTTCTAGTCTGTGGCTTGCTTTTTCATTTTCTTAATGGTGTCTTTCAGGAGCAGAAGTTAATTTTGGTTAAGTCCAGTTTGTCATTTTTCTTTGTAGTTTGTGCTTTTCACAGTCTGCCTATGAATTCTTTATCCATCCCAAGGCCATGGACATTTTTTCTCTGTTTTCTTCTAAAAGTATTTTAATATTAGCCTCTACATTTAAGTTAATTAACAATTTTAAATTAACCTCTTGAGTGTAGTGTGAGTTAAAAGTTGAGGTTTATGTTTAATAAATAGAAACTTATAATTTCTTGAAAATACTTCCTTCATTGAATTTTCTTTGTCTTTTTGTAAGAAATTAACTAAGTTCTTGTTGAAAGGCTCTGAAGAAAAATCTGTCTCAGATTTCTTTCAGGTTGTTAGAAAAATTTTGTTCCTTACATTCGTAGGATTGAGATCCTTGTTTCCTTGCTGACTATCAGTGTGGGGATGGTTTCAGCAATTAGAAGCTACACTCATTTCTTTATACATGGTCCCCTCAATCTTCAAGCTAGCAATAACATGTCAAATTCTTCTTATACCCTAGAAATCTGATTGCATCTATGACCAGCTGGGGAAAATTCTCTACTTTTAAAGGCTCATGCAATTTGGTAAGACCCACCTGGATAATCTTCTTAAGGTCAACTCTGCCTACAACATATCCTAACCACTGAAATAAAATATATCATATTAAAGGTCCCAGGAATGATGCAGGGTGTGCATGAGGGGGATGGTAATTCTTGGGGGCTATCTTAGAATTCTTCCTACCATGGTCTGCTATTTGGCCCTCAAAGATTCAAGTACCTGCCAAATGGACATCCCATTCTCTCCCTCCCAAGCATTTCCAGGGTTTTATGTACCGCATTACAGTATTGGCTTAAATCCAGGTTCTTATTTAAATCTCATTAGCTCAGAGTTTGGACTCTCAACATTTAAATCATCAAAATCACATACAGAGAAGGTTCCTCGGTATAATTCATTAAGTGCAACTCCTAGGGCACAATTACTGTTTACCTATGAATCTGTGAAACTAAAGAGACAATTTATATGACCTCGGTACTTCCTACACACAAGGGCAGAACAAGCATTGGCTAATAGTTATAGGCATTCCAATTCAAAAAAGGTAAAAATGGATGGTAAAAAGGAATAACTGGTCCAAAGCAATTCGGAAATTTAGCCAGGCTGAATCTAACCTGAATTGCTTGATTAGGTTTCAAAGCTTGAGGATAATCTTTTATGGCTCTTTTCTCTGTCCCTGAGCTCTCATTTGAGCCCTGATAGGTCTTGGCTATGATCTTTCTGCTCTTGGTTTCATTCTCTTTTAGTCATGTTTCCTTTTTTTCATGAAAGATAATATGTGCATACACTTGAGTAATTTTATCAACATGCTTCCTTTCAAAAGTATAATGTACATCTAGCAACCTTCTTTGTCATGTTGTATTCTCTCTGATCCTTTTAATCCAAGCTAACTGTGATGGTTAATATTGAATGTCAACTTGACTGGATTGAAGGAGGCAAAGTATCGTTCCTGAATGTTGCCAAAGGAGATTAACATTTGAGTTAGTGGACTAGGAGAGGCAGACCCACCCTCAATCTGGGTGGGCACCATCTAATGTGCTGCCAGCACAGCTAGAATAAAGCAGCAGAAGTTGGAAAGAACAGACCTGCTGAGTCTTCTGGCTTTCATCTTTCTCCCATGCTGGATGCTTCCTGCCCTCAAACATCAGACTCCAGGTTCTTCAGCTTTTGGACTCTTAGACTTCCACCAGTGGTTTGCCAGAGGTTCTTGGGTCTTTGGCCACTGACTGAAGGCTGCACTGTTGGCTTCCCTACTTTTGAGGTTTCGGGTCTCAGACTGGTTTTCTTGTTCCTCAGCTTGCAGACTGTCTGCTGTGAGACTTCACCTTGTGATTGTGTGAGTCAATACTCCTTAATAAACTCCACTTCATATAATCATCTATCTTATTAGTTCTGTCCCTCTAGAGACCCTTGACTAATACACTGGCTGTGTGTCTGATGGTATATTTTCTCAAGAACCTTTATATCTCATATTTATTTTTCACATGTGTATTTTTGAGTAATACTGTTCTTTAGTTCTCTTTTACTGTGATGTCTTTGCCTATTTTTTGGTATCACAACAAGGCCAACCTCATAAAATAAGTTGATACTTGTTTCTGGTAGATTGTATGCAAAATTGGTTTTTCTTTCTTAAGTATATTCTATAATTAACGAATGAAGCTATTTGGGTCTGAAGGATTTTTGTAAAAAGATTTTCAAGTATGGATCCATTCTCTTATAGGTAGAGATTTATTCAGGTTATGCAGTATTTTTTAGGGAGCTTTGGTAATTTGGGTCTTTCAATGGATTTGTTAATTTAATCTAAGTTTTATAAATTATGGCATTAAGCTGTTTACAATTTCTATAAGATCTGTAATGATTTTTATTTTGCATACCTCGTACTGATAATTCGTGTTTTGTTGTTTTTTTTTTTTTTGACCAGTCTTACTAAAGATTTTTTGTTTTATTGGTCTTTTAAAAAACAGACTTTAGTTTCATAGATTTACATTTGTTAGTTTTCGGATTCCATTTTCATTGATTTCTGCCTTTATATGTAGTATTTCCTTCTTTCTGTTTGCTTTGAGTGTAATTAGCTGTTCTTTTTCTAGTTTCTAATGGAGACAATTAGATCGTTGATTTTAGAGATTCTTTTTCTATATTAGCACTTAAAAACTAAAATTTCCTTCTAAGTTTTGCTTTAATTGTATACAGAAAATGTTGATGTCTTTTGCTTATTATCATTAGTTCAAAATATTTTCTATATTTCTTTGGTGATTTTTTCTATTTGGCCCATGAGTTATTTAAATGTAAGTTGTTTAATTCCCAGATATATGGGTCTTTTCTAGAAGTATTATTTTTGCTATTTGTAATTAAATTCCCTTTTAAATTCCATAACATATTATGTAAAATTTCATTCTTTTCAAATTTTTAAGATTTATTTTATTTTCCATCCTATGTTCTATCTTCATGTACCTTTTATGATCACTTGAAAAACATATGCTTCTTCACTTGTTGAGTGTAGTGCTGATATAATTGGCAATTAGGTTAATGTAATTAATGTCAGTCCAGTCGTCTATATCTTTACTTACATATATTTACACTTTTGCCATTTTTTACTGTTTTATATTTCTTTCTGTAGATTGAAATTTCCCTCTAGAGTGTTTAACATTTCTTGTAGTGCAGATCTTTGAACAACATAATTTCTCAGTTTTCGTTTATATAAAAATTTATTCATTTCACTTTTATCTTTGGAGTTTTCTTCACTGGATGTAGAATTCTTAGTTGACAACTTTTTTCTTTTAGCCTTATAAATACATCATTTCTTGTCTTCTGGTTTGCAGAGACAAATAAGAAGTCTTCTGTTATTTAATCATTGTTATTCTGTATATTACATGCCATTTTTCTCTAGCTGCTTTTCAGATTTTCTATCTTTGACTTTCAGCAATGTTAGTATGATGTGTCTAGATGAGTTATTTTTTATTTTTATCTTGCTTGGAGTTTGTTGAGGTTCTTGGATCTGGCACTCAGCCAAGAAGAGCATCCATCTCACAGATCTGGTTCCATATTACTCTATCTTTCAAGAGTAGATTTCCTCATGGTCTCTGTTAGCCTTTCCTTTACGTTCACTGGGATCTCCCTCAGACATTTATCATGTAGTTGTCAGCAGTGAGTTGAGCTGTTCATACTCTGAATTTTGGTCACTCTTTTTTTTTTCTTTTGTTTCTTGCACTGCCACAACTTCTCCTTTATATTCCCAGCTTTTTTCTCATATCTGAACTCTAATTTTTGGAACTTTTGCATGGTAGGGCTGTGGATTTTTTTCCCACTGCCATTTTCCATAGTTCTAGCCACTGGCACTGGGCAATGTCTTTAGATCAGCTATTTCCAAGCTCAAAATTTCTATGTCTTCCAGTTACAGGTTTTTTAGATTAAATGCTCCCCCAGCTTCTGTCTACTTTTGAATATTTTCCAATGTCTTTAAATATTTTTTCAATTATACAATTTTTATTATTGTTAACTGTGGGAAATCAGTGTGCAACCAAAATTACCCTTTATAGGTACTGGAAGTTAGGTCTCGACTTTTTTAAACTTGCTTTATGTACCCCCAAATTATTAAATATTTTTCTTATTATTTTATATAATCATTTTTGTTCTTACCTCCTTGGAATTTACATCTTTTTTTTCTGAGTTGTATCTTCTAGTAGTTCTTTCAGTGAGGATTTATTATTATTACAATCTCTTACTTTTTTTCTTAAAATGTTATTATTTTGTTGTCACATTGAATGGTAAAGTTAGGTCAATATAGGATTTTAGGTTGACTGTTATTTTCTTTAGGTAGTATGGCTCTGATTGCTTTTAAGATCTCTTCTTTAGCATTCTGTATAATGTGCTCTTTTTTTTACTATATTGTAATATTTACTACATTATAATTTACTATATTATAGATTAATTGCAATTTATTCTGTTCAGAAACTGTTCATGATTTCTGAAGCTGATTCTGAGTACTCATGGTTTTTATAAATTCTGGAAATTCTAAGTTATTCTTTTCAAGTATTTTTTCTTCGCATCTTTGTCTCTCCAGAATGCCTATTAACTTATAATGGTTTTTAAAATATATTCTATATTTCTTAATTCTTCTTTTCTATTTTTGTGACTAATTTAATATTTAGCTTCCAATTTAATAATTCTTATTTCAGTTGTATGTATTGGTGGTTTAACTTCACAGTATATTTTTAACTTTTGTTAGTTTTTTTCTGTTTCCCTGTTTCAATTTCTATTTTCTACCTTTAATATACCTTAAATATTTATTTTTGTAATCTCAACTAAACAGTTACAATGTCTGATGGACTAGGTAGGGAGGATCTTATCTCAATGTTTTTGTGACACATGACTTGTGTATTCAGGGCCCTCATTTCTAATGTCCATTTTTGCATGGTGCAAAAGCCTTATCCCTCATGAGTTTTTGAACCACAAGCCTCTTGGTAACAAAATGCAGCATCAGTCCTTTTTGTAAAAGAATATGAGTAATCTTAAAGAGATGCAAAGTAGGACTTTCCTTGTTTTAACCACACATACAATCAAAGATAAATATAATATACATATAGTACATGTTTTACATTATATTCCTGGTAGTGACAGGTGCTTTGATCAAATCTAGACTAAATAGTCGTACTTAAGTGATTATTACTTTTAATCAGAGTTTAACAGAAGCAAATGACAATCTCATTGATAGCCAGAGCAAAAGAAAGGAAACTAACTCCTCATCGAAGACTTTAGGAAATGAAGCCAAGTAATTATTGTGGGAATAAGGATGAAGTGCCTGACCTGTATTGTCCAATAGTTCTGTATAATTATTCTGACCTAGAATGATCAATGGGCTACAAACACAAATACTTACTGAAGAAAACAAGTTTTAATTTGCTTGTTTTTTATCTGGGCTCCCAGTCTTGGAAAGGAAAATATTTCAGTTTGTATTTTAAAGTTTCAAATCAAACTTATCTGCATATAAATTACAATCAATATAGGCTTTATATTCTTTATGATTTGTCTTTTCTGTACAATCAACATCAAAACTTGCCTTTAGCTTTTTCAATAAATCACCAATTAAAATTTTCATATATGTATTAGAAAAAAATGCACTGTAAAAAATCTTTTTAATGAGATTTCCTTTAATTTAATGGATTGGATAAAGCAATGTACTGATTTAAGACACCTGGGGCATACTTTCAGTTATATTGCTTGGTAACCCTTATTTTAACTTCTCTGGTTTTGATTTCTCATGCAAAGAGAAGAATCACTAATATAAATAGAAAATCACTAGCATCTCTACTAATTTTAACATTGTATTGGACGCCTACTCAGACCTACTGATTGTAAAACACTTATCATTTTCCTCAGTTCCAGTCTAGCTCCCTACACACTTTCTAATTCTTTCTCAGTGCCCCAGAGATCCAAACTGTGCTTATTCTTTTTCTGAGCTGTGTGCCACTTCGCCCAGTGACTCTCAAATTATGTACTTCAAACCTTTGAGAACCCATGGAGTTGTTACAGTTATAAAGACACTGTAAATTCTTATATATATCAAATATTTTCTGGAGACTAAAAGTGATTCATATGTATGCACTTCACTTTTTCAAATATAGGTTAATGCTCCTGTGATCAGCAAAATTAAAATAATTAATTTTTAATGTTTTTAAGTTCAGAAAAGATTTTGTCATTCTGAGTTTTCCAATCAATGTACAATTAAAGTCTAACTACTCTTAAATAGAAATACTTGGAAATTTTGGCTTTTGATAATGTTAGGAATAACTAATCTTAAGCTGTTTACTTCCATTTCTTTCATTTCAATATAAGTTCCCTTTGAACATAAATCCAGATATCAATTTTTAGCAAGGCTTCTTGGAAAATTACTATAGGAAAAAACAGAGTAACAATTTGATACCAGCTCTGCCCTATGGGGCACCTATGCTATGGCATATTTTATGTACTTTTGATAACATATATTTAACTTTCAGTAATATATTTTAATTGATTATATGTTTATCCTACCTACTGGATTATGGATTACTTGAGGATTGTAACAATTGCTTACTCAGCGTTGACTTCTCTTATGGTGTCTACTCTCATGCTGCATAGATAATAGAATCTTAGTAAAAATTATTTGAACTGAATCAGATGTTTCTGTAATTCTACCAGGTGCACGAGAGGCTGCCAATAGATCTGAAAGAGTGGTAAGATCTTTGTTACTGAGAAAGTGGAAGTGAACAAAGGATAAGACTTCTGATTAGAGTACCATTCAAATAAAAATACTGAGCTATCTCAAAGACCATCCTGATACTCAGGAAAGTCGAAAGACCCTGAGTAGACTAATCTTATTCCCTAGGATTTGCAAGGTCCAGTGACCAGATGAGAGTAGAGTTGAATCTCCCCTAGGGAACATAAGGCATCAGAAATTTGTTACATTTTTCAATACTTTATAGTTTTCAGAATGCTTTACCTTGTATATATTTTGGTTAGGTATTGATTTTATATGAAACCAAACCTCTATTGTATTCTTATTTCATGGCTAGGCTGATATTTAAGAAATTAAGAGTGGAAGAATTTCAGATTACTGGGGTCTTTGATGATGACAATATCCTAGGAAAAAGCTTTAAATGTAATTCCAAAAAGAGTGTATAATGAGATACCTATTGAACGACTGAGTGATAGCTTAATAAAAATCAAGGTGACTGAGTTAAAGTTTTGTCAGATATCCAGAATGTTGCTAAAATCTATTCCTCTTCTTCCAGAACACTTGCCTACTTTGCATAGCATCGTCTATTTTATAGCTTTATTAATGGTCTTTCCACCTTTTTCTGAATATTCTTTTACCAACTCTATCCCCCATATTGTTGCTAGTCATCCTTTTAAACACTGATCATGTCTGTCACAAGTTTGGAAACCTCCGATGGTTCCCCCTCCATGGAGAACAAAGTGCAATCTTGTTAGCATGGCCCAGAGAAATTCAGTTAGAATTTCTCTGATAAATAATGTCAGATAATTTTTCTGGGTTGCCCAACTAAGGTCTCCTACATTAAGTGGGAGAGACAGACAATATCTTCAGTTGAATGGCACCTGGCTTTACTAGTACCCCTTTGAGCAGCTGCCACTTAAGCTCAGACTTTTTGACACTAAAGCAGTTTATTTAAGCCCGTAACCCTATGAAGACTAGCTCAAGGTTACTCCATAAAAAATGAAGGTCATTTTGAAAGTAAGCAGGGAGGGGGTGGTGTGGTTTCTCTGCTGAAGCACAGCCACATGGCGTGTCTGGCTGTATCCTCTCCCAAGGGATGCCATAGGATGCTGGAAGACAGGAAATTCTTAAAGTCATTGCCTTCCTGCCATGAGTTTCAGCCTGTACCAAACCCTTTGCAGTATTTCAGGAAAATAAGATTCTTCACCATATACTTTACATCTGGCTTTCTAGCCTCCCAATTTTCATGCTTTCTTCCATTGTATCCCAAGCTTTTTGCTATTCCTCCCATCCTCTGCACATCTATACCTTTATGAGTTCTCTTGACAATATCTTCTCTAGCTCATATGCTAAATAGTTATATCCTCATTGGTCATCATAATAATTAAATAGAACGGTTCTGTAGAGCTTTTAGCTATCTGCAACACAACCGTCCCATTTCAATTCATTTTTCTCCCAAGGAAGGAAACTTCCTCCTCTAAAAAGCTATCTTTGTAGCATACCAGTTTGTTAGTGGTTTAACCAATAAAAATATGAAAACATAATTTACTTACACTGACATGGACAACTGTGTCAGTGGGAGAAGAAATAGGTCTTTAGTATAACAGAGTTCTAAATATGCATATTTGAATTTGCATATTTATACAAAACTCCAACCCTCTCTCTGTTTGACTTACTATTATTATTATTCCACCAGGGTTTGATTCAATTTTCACTGGGTTGTCTACACAAACTGTCCCCCAAGGTGACCTCCAGAATTGTCAATTTAGATGCTCAAATTAGATGCTCAAATAATTCCGATAATTGAACTATTATGTCATTATACAAGTAGCCTAATATGTGAGTATTTGGGGCTATTTTATTTGGGTGATATGTCATTATTCCTTACTGATAACACTTATGCTAAATGATTATCTTCCAACTATGTGTAAATTGTATTATGCTTCTTTGATCAAAATTATACAAATACTCAGATGTTTACTTTCCATTGTGTCCAATATATACACTAACAAAAAAGTCAGAGAGTATGTTCAGTATCAGGATGGGGTGTGGGATGATTGCTTGGGCTGAAGCATGAATTAACTGTAGAAGGGGATAAGAATAAGCATAGAGACTGTGGTAGGCAGAATTTTAAGATGGCCCTCAACACTCCTTTTCTCAGGTGTACAGACACCTTTTCACAGTTGTTCAATCAAATATTAATCTAGGTCTCCTGTGAAAATAATTTGCAGATGAGATTAAGGTGGCAAATCTGTTAATGTAAACATAGGCAGATAATTTATGTGGATCCGACTTGACCTAATCACATGAGCCACTTAAGAGTAGAGAATTTTCTTTTCTTTTTTTTAAATTATACTTTAAGTTCTGGGATACATGTGCAGAACTTGCAGGTTTGTTACATAGGTATATATGTGCCATGGTGGTTTGCTGCACCCATCAACCTGTCATCTACATTAGGTATTTCTCCTAATGCTATCCTCCCCTTGCCCTCAACCCACCAACAGGCCCTGGTGTGTGATGTTCCCCTCCCTATGCCCATATGTTCTCATTGTTGAACTCGCACTTTAGCATATCACAGAAGAGGAGGTCAGAAATCTGAAGCACAAGAAGGATTTGTTGCACCAATGATGGCTGGAGTGAGGGGAGATACATGGAAAGGAACGCGGGCAGCCTCTGGGAGCTGAGAGCAATTCCTGGCTGGCAGACAGCAAGGAAATGGGGATCTCAGTCCTACAGATGCAAGAAACTTAATTCTTCCAACAGCAGGGATGACCTTACAAATGAATTTTTCTTCAGAGCCTAGTGATAAGAACTCAGTTTATGTGAAAACTTGGTTTTAGCTTTGTGATGCCCCAAGTAGAGAATCTAGCTATGCCATGCTCCATGCAAGACTTTTAACTTTCAGAACTGTGAGATAATACACTGGTGTTGTTTTAAGCCACTAAGTTTGTGGCAATTTGTTGCTTGGTAGTAGAAAACTAATACAGAGGAAAATGCAGTTATTGGAATGAGGGACAATGGCAGCTTGGACTATGGCTGTGGAAATGGAAATAGAAAAAAACAGAACTGAGATATTCAGGGATAAAATTGATATGACTATGTGACAGATGGGGGGATAAAAGAGATAGATTAGTTAAAACATGTGTCTGGTTTTTCACCATGCATAGTTTTTCACATCAGAAGACTACTGTGCTAAGTGAATTATTGGGTAGTTGTAAGAGTTGGAGAATATTAATTGGGTTTAGATATGTAGAGACTGAAGTGCCTTGAGACACTTAACAGGAGCCATCAATTGGCAGTTGGATATGAGTCATTGGTATTGTAAACCAAAAAATATCTGAGAGAAGTCTCAATTAATTTAGAACTTTATTTCACCAAGGTTAGGGACCTGCCTGTTACACAGACTCAGGAGGTCCTGAGAATGTGTCCCCAAGGTGGCTGGGCTACGGCTTGGTTTTATATGTTTTAGGGAGACAGAAGACATCAGTCAATACATGTAAGATGGACACTGATTCAGTCCATAAAGGCAGGACAACTTGAAGTGGAAGACTTCCAGGTAATATGTGGATTCAAAGATTTCCTTATTGGCAATTGGTTGAAAGAGTTTATAGGAAGACCTGAAATCAATAGGAGGCAATGTTTGAGTTAAAATAAGGGGTTGTGGGGACCAAGGTTTTTATTATGCAGATGAGTCCTCCAGGTTGCAGGCTTCAGAGAGAATACATTGTAAATGTTCTTATCAGACTTTAAAAGGTGCCAGACTCTTAGTTAATTCTCTCCTGAATCAGGAGATACAGCTTTGAAGGCCATTTCCTTTTAGGGCCTGCTATCTGTCATGTTGGTATCTTATTGCTGTAAAGAGTCTGCTTTGTCAGCCTTAAAGTCTGTTTTAATGTTAAATGATGGCCAGGTGTGCCTGAATTCCAACAGGAATAGAGTATAATGAGGCATGTCTGACCTTCTCTTTCCATCATGGTCTGAACTAGTTTTTCAGGTTAACTTAGGAATGCCCTTGGCTGAGAGAAGGGGCCCATTCAATTGGTTGGGGAGCTTAGAATTTTATTTTTGTTTTATAGCATGCTGGTGATAATTAAAGTCCTTGGCATAGATGATATCACTGATGAAGGATGTGGCATGAGAAGAGAACAGAACTTTAAGATTCTTAATATTTAGTAGCCAGGTGGAGGCAAATAAGCCCATAAGAGAAACAAGCAATTAGTGTTTAAGTAAAAACTGTGTTGTATCGTGGGAGTCAAGAGAATAGTATTTCAAGAAAAAGAACATAGGCAATGTAACAGGTGCTCATGAGATGTCAAGTAAGAAATATTTTGGCAGGGGGGGTTAGTAAAATGGTGTTTACTGGTTACCTTAGTAAAAGTTGTTTCCATGAAGGGATGTGGACAGAAACCAGACTGGAATGAGATAAAGAGTGAAGGTGAGGAAATGAAAACAAAATACTTAAGTACAGACAACTCTAAAGAAGTTTGCTTATAAAGAGAAGACCAGGAAGTAGTTGGAGGTGTGTATTAGTCTGTTCTCATACTGCTATAAAGAACTGCCTGAAACTGGGTAATTCATAAAGGAAAGAGGTTTAATTGACACACAGTTCAGCATGGCTGGGGAGGCCTCAGGAAACTTATGATCATGGTGAAAGGCACCTCTGCAGGGCAGCAGGAGAGAGAATGAGTGCCAAGCGAAGGGGGAAAGCCCTTATAAAACCATCACATCTTGTGAGTACTCACTCACTATCACAAGAACAGTCTGGTAGAAACTGCCTTCATGATTCAATTATCTCCCACCAGGTTCCTCTCATGACACACGGGGATTATGAGAACTACAATTCAAGATGAGATTTGGGTGGGGACACAGAGCCAAACCATATGAAAGTGTTTGTTTTATTTTATTTCATTTTCTGTGGGAGACAACATATTTAAAAGCCAACTAGAAGGAATCAGTTCAGAAGTTGTTAAATATACAAGAGAGAAGGAGGAAGAAATAACAAAGTTTTCTGAGAAGGTGAAGGAGATAAGATCCAAAGTACACATAGAGATTTAAGTTCCTTTAGTATAACAGGAACAAAGGGACATTGATGGGTATACCTATCTTGTACAAATAGGTTACATATTAGGAAAAAATGAAATTAATAGAGTTCCAGTCTGATGGCTTCTTTTTCTCCCAAAACTTGTTTGAAAAGCACTGTCATCTGTTAAGAATATGGGGAGGAGAGTGGGCATTATAAATGTGAAGAGGGGTGGATAAAGTCTGAAATAGTCCTTGTGGAAAATGGGGGACTCAACTGAATAGACCTAGACAGGTAGTCTATGAGGAAGCCTAAATGTCATAACATTAATGAAGATTTTCTTGTCATCTTTCCAGCAGCTGTCAGCCTTTACCTTCTCCCACTCTGAGGTAGAACTAATCTTTAATGTCTTCTTCCCTTGAAATACACATTTTTCATATCATGATAGAGATCATCTCGCTGTATTAAACCATCTGTTAGCATGTCTTGTTCGTAATGATAGACTATGAAATGAACAAGACCATTTCTGATGCCTTCATTTATCTTTGTACTTCAGTAGTTTAGCAAATAAAGAAAAAAATGTAATTAGGCAAAGATAATGATAAAAATAACAGTAACAATTTTTAAAAATAAAAGTTATTGACCATTTGTGTCATTCACCTTGCTAAGTATATTTTTACTTTCTTATTTGTAATTTAATTTTGTCCATCCTAATTTGTTTATTTCATAGATTAGGAAACTAAAGCTTAAAGGGATTAAATATCTCCATGGTGACACTACTACTAACTGGAAACTTTTTTTGAACTGAAGAGTGTTTGATTCAGAACCCATGGTTTTGACCACTGTCTTCTATTGTCTCTCTGTAATACTAATTAAATATTTATTTAGCAAGATTCTCATCAGAATTCATCTTTCAGAAGAAGTTTTTACTCAATATTTCAAAATTTTCTTCCTTATTCTATTGAAGAAAGAATAAGGCCACAGAGCAAAATCAATTCATTTATTTATTTTGCATAGATTGAATTTATGTAGACAGCACTATCATAAAGGTACTACAAAAGGAAATTAATGTGCGAATATCCTTATCAACTGAATTAGAACTCAACATCATCATTGCTACATCATGCAAGAAGACTATACAGCAACTTAGTTTAGACAGGCATGAGTATCTGCTTAGTCTATTCATTAATAGAAAAGAAAAAATAATCAACTTTGGTTTCAGGACATAAAATGATCCCAAAGTTGGCCAGATAAAAACAGGGTCACCTCAGAAAGTGGTTCTAAGATCAGTTTGAAAAGTGATTTAACACATTGCTGAAATGTAAGCGGGTATCCAATCCAAAAGAAATAACAAAACAGAAGCCTTATTACTATCCCCCAGAGTATGGTTTTTTTAGGAAAACATGCAGAGAAAGAAAGGCAAGAATAAAGTGCACAATGTGCACAATTTAGAAATAAATGGAAACTCTTTATGTGTTAATCATTTCTGGGATACTCATGCAATCTGTGTCTTATGGTCCATTTTATATATTTCTTTAAGCTGTCCATTGATAGAAAAGAATACATAAAAGCCTGAAAAGTTAGAGAGCTTTAGTAATTACATTTTGTCACCTACTAACAACCAAGGAAGGGAAAAAACTATAATGATATTTAGTAACCCACGAATGTGACTTTTCTAATTTCTAATATGATAAATCAGCACTTCTCAAATTTAGAATAAACTTATTATAAATATCTATCTGTCCATCTATATGCCATTTACTTACCCCAAATATCTTATATATTGGAAATTTTAAAAAAATGTATTTTAAATATTTGTATTTTAATCTAATATGTTATATAATTTCAGATTTAAATGTTATAAAATTCATGATATATTTGTATATGTATGTATATTTGAATAAAACATTTAATAATATTTACTTAAAAGCAAATTTTGTATATATCATGTAACAACTATGGATTTTAGTTTAGCTTAAATTTCATTTTGGGGGAAAAACATAATACTGACATGTATGATTTTTGGTAGGGAACTAAATATATGTTCAAATGTAGATTAAAAGGAAACTATAGTAGAAACTATGAAAATATATGAAAACTAGTTTTATAACCTATGTCAGGCCTCTGAGCCCAAGCTAAGCCATCATATTCCCTGTGACCTGCACATACACATCCAGATGGACATTTCTTGCCTGAACTGATGACATTCCACCACAAAAGAAGTGAAAATGGCCTGTTCCTGCCTTAACTGATGACATTGTCTTGTGAAATTCCTTCTCCTGGCTCATCCTGGCTCAAAAGCTCCCCTACTGAGCACCTTGTGACCCCCACTTTGCCCGCCAGAGAACAACCCCCGTTTGACTGTAAGTTTCCTTTACCTACCCAAATCCTATAAAATGGCCCCACCACTATCTCCCTTCTCTGACTCTCTTTTCAGACTCAGCCCACCTGCACCCAGGTGAAATAAACAGACTTATTGCTGACACAAAGCCTGTTTGGTGGTCTCTTCACACGGACGCAAGTGAAAGCCAAAATTGACAAATGGGATCTAATTAAACTAAGGAGCTTCTGCACAGCAAAAGAAACTACCATCAGAGTGAACAGGCAACCTACAGAATGGGAGAAAATTTTTGCAACCTACTCATCTGACAAAGGGCTAATATCCAGAATCTACAATGAACTCAAGCAAATTTACAAGAAAAAAACAAACAACCCCATCAAAAAGTGGGCGAAGGACATGAACAGACACTTCTCAAAAGAAGACATTTATGCAGCCAAAAAACACACGAAAAAATGCTCATCATCACTGGCCATCAGAGAAATGCAAATCAAAACCACAATGAGATACCATCTCACACCAGTTAGAATGGCCATCATTGAAAAGTCAGGAAACAACAGGTGCTGGAGAGGATGTGGAGAAATAGGAACACTTTTACACAGTTGGTGGGACTGTAAACTAGTTCAACCATTGTGGAAGTCAGTGTGGCGATTCCTCAGGGATCTAGAACTAGAAATACCATTTGACCCAGCCATCCCATTACTGGGTATATACCCAAAGGACTATAAATCATGCTGCTATAAAGACACATGCACACGTATGTTTGTTGCAGCACTATTCACAATAGCAAAGACTTGGAACCAACCCAAATGTCCAACAACGATAGACTGGATTAAGAAAATGTGGCACATATACAACATGGAATACTATGCAGCCATAAAAAATGATGAGTTCATGTCCTTTGTAGGGACATGGATGAAACTGGAAAACATCATTCTCAGTAAACTATCACAAGGACGAAAAACCAAACACCGCATGTTCTCACTCATAGGTGGGAATTGAACAATGAGAACTCATGGACACAGGAAGGGGAACATCACACTCCAGGGACTGTTGTGGGTTGAGAGGAGGGGGGAGGGACAGCATTAGGAGATATACCTAATGCTAAATGACGAGTTAATGAGTGCAGCAAACCAACACAGCACATGGATACATATGTAACAAACCTGCACATTGTGCACATGTACCCTAAAACCTAAAGTATAATAATAATTAAAAAAAAAAAGAAATTTGGTGCCATGACTCAGATCGGGGAACCTCCCTTGGGAGATCAATCCCCTATCCTCCTGCTCTTTGCTCCATGAGAAAGATCCACCTACGACCTCAGGTCCTCAGACCAACCAGCCCAAGAAACATCTCACCAATTTCAAATCCGGTAAGCGGCCTCTTTTTACTCTCTTCTCCAACCTCCCTCACTATCCCTCAACCTCTTTCTCCTTTCAATCTTGGTGCCACACTTCAATCTCTCCCTTCTTTTAATTTCAATTCCTTTCATTTTCTGGTAGTGATAAAGGAGACACATTTTATCCATGGACCCAAAACTCTGGCGCCGGTCATGGACTGGGAAGGCAGCCTTCCCTTGGTGTTTAATCATTGCAGGGACGCCTCTCTGATTATTCACCCACATTTCAGAGGTGTCAGACCATGCAGGGACGCCTGCCTTGGTCCTTCACCCTTAGTGGCAAGTCCGGCTTTACTGTGGGAGGGGCAAATTCCCCAACCCCTTCTCTCCGTGTCTCTACCCCTTCTCCACCTTTCTGGGGGCAAGAAACCCCCAACGCCTTCTCCTTTGCCCTTAGCGGCAAGTCCCGCTTTTCTAGGGGAGGAGCAAGTACCCCAACCCCTTATATCTCTGCGCCCTGATCCCTTATTTCTGTGCCCCAACCTCTTATATCTCTGAGCCCCAATCCCTTATTTCCATGCCCCGACCTCATATCTCTGTGCCCTGATCCCTTTCCCGCTTTTCTGAAGGATAAGAACCCCCGAACCCCTTCCCTCCATGTCTCTACTCTTTTCTCTGGGCTTGCCTCCTTCATTATGGGCAACCTTCCACCCTCCATTCCTCCTTCTTCTCCCTTAGCCTGTGTTCTTAAGAACTTAAAACCTCTTCACCTCTCACCTGACCTAAAATCTAAGCGTCTTATTTTCTTCTGCAGTGCTGCTTGACCCCAATACAAACTCGACAGTGGTTCTAAATGGCCAGAAAATGGCACTTTCAATTTCTCCATCCTACAAGACCTAAATAATTTTTGTCAAAAAATAGGCAAATGGGCTGAGGTGCCTGACGTCCAGGCATTCTTTTACACATCAGTCCCTCTCTAGTCTCTGTGCCCAGCGCAACTCGTCCCAAATCTTCCTTCTTTCCCTTCCGCCTGTCTCCTCAGTCCCAACCCCAAGCATCACTGAGTCTTTCTAATCTTCCTCTACAGACCCACCTGACCTCTCCCCTCCTGCCCAGGCTGCTCCTCGCCAGGCTGAGCTAGGTCCCAATTCTTCTTCAGCCTCCGCTTCTCCACCCTATAATCTTTTTATCACCTCCCCTCCTCACACCTGGTCCAGCTTATAGTTTCATTCCGTGATTAGCCCTCCCCCACCTGCCCAGCAATTTACTCTTAAAAAAGGTGGCTGGAGCTAAAGGCATAGTCAAGGTTAATGCTCCTTTTTCTTTATCCCAAATCAGATAGCATTTAGGCTCTTTTTCATCAAATATAAAAATCCAGCCCAGTTCATGACTCGTTTGGCAGCAACTCTGAGACGCTTTACAGCCCTAGACCCTGAAAGGTCAAAAGGCTGTCTTATTCTTGAAATACATTTTATTACCCAATCCGCTCCCGACATTAAATAAAACTCCAAAAATTAAATTCCGGCCCTCAAACCCCACAACAGGATTTAATTAACCTCACCTTCAAGGTTACAATAATAGAAAAAAGTTGCAATTCCTTGCCTCCGCTCTGAGACAAACCCCAGCCACATCTCCAGCACACAAGAACTTCCAAACGCCTGAACCGCAGCAGCCAGGCATTCCTCCAGAACCTTCACCCCCAGGAGCTTGCTACAAGTGCCAGAAATCTGGCTACTGGGCCAAGGAATGCCCACAGCCCAGGATTCCTCCTAAGCCATGTCCCATCTGTGCGGGACCCCACTGAAAACTGGACTGTTCAACTCACCTGGCAGCCACTTCCAGAGCCCCTGGAACTCTGGCCCAAGACTCTCTGACTGACTCCTTCTCAGATCTTCTCTGCTTAACAGCTGAAGACTGACACTGCCCGATCGCCTCAAGCCTACAGGACCATCACAGATGCTCTAGGTAACTCTTACAGCGGAGGGTAAGTCCATCCCCTTCTTAATCAATACGGAGGCTACTCACTCCACATTACCTTCTTTTCAAGGGCCTGTTTCCCTTGCTTCCGTAACTGTTGTGCGTATTGACGGCCACGCTTCTAAACCTCTTAAAACTCCCCAACTCTGGTGCCAAGTTAGACAATACTCTTTTAAGCACTCCTTTTTAGTTATCCCCACCTGCCCAGTTCCCTTATTAGGCCAAGACACTTTAACTAAATTATCTGCTTCCCTGACTATTCCTAGGCTACAGCTGCACCTCATTGCCACCTTTTCCCCCAGTTCAAAGCCTCCTTCACATCCTCCCCTTGTAACTCCCCAACTTAACCCACAAGTATAAGAAACCTCTACTCCCTCCTTGGTGACCGATCATGCACCCCTTACCATCTCATTAAAACATAATCACCCTTACACCACTCAATGCCAATATCCCATCCCACAGCATGCTTTGAAAGGATTAAAGCCTGTTATCACTTGCCTGCTACAGCATGGCCTTTTAAAGCCTATAAACTCTCCTTACAATTGCCCCATTTTACCTGTCCTAAAACCAAACAAGGCTTACAGGTTAGTTCAGGATCTGTGCCTTATCAACCAAATTGTTTTGCCTATCCACCCTGTGGTGCCAAACCCATATACTCTCCTATCCTCAATACCTCCCTCTACAACCCATTATTCTGTTCTGGATCTCAAACATGCTTTCTTTACTATTCATTTGCACCCTTCATCCCAGCCTCTCTTTGCTTTCACTTAGACTGACCCTGACACCCATTAGGCTCAGCAAATTACCTGGGCTGTACTGCCACAAGGCTTCACAGACAGCCCCTGTTACTTCAGTCAAGCCCAAATTTCATCCTCATCTATTACCTATCTCAGCATAATTCTCATAAAAACACACGTGCTCTCCCTGCTGATCGTGTCCGATTAATCTCCCAAACCTCAATCCCTTACAAAACAACAACTCCTTTCCTTCCTAGGCATGGTTAGTGCGGTCAGAATTCTTATACAAGAGCCAGGACCACACCCTGTAGCCTTTCTATCCAAACAACTTGACCTTACTGTTTTAGCCTAGCCATCATGTCTCTCTGCAGTGGCTGCTGCTGCCCTAATACTTTTAGAGGCCCTCAAAATCACAAACTATGCTCAACTCACTCTCTACATTTCTCACAACTTCCAAAATCTATTTTCTTCCTATACCTGATGCATATACTTTCTGCTCCCCGGCTCCTTCAGCTGTACTCACTCTTTGTTAAGTCCCACAATTACCATTGTTCCTGGCCCGGACTTCAACCTGGCCTCCCACATTATTCCGGTTACCACACCTGACCCTCATGACTGCATCTCTCTGATCCACCTGACATTCACCCCATTTCCCCACATTTCCTTCTTTCCTGTTCCTCGCCCTGATCACGCTTGATTTATTGATGGCGGTTCCACCAGGCCTAATCGCCACACACCAGCAAAGGCAGGCTATGCTATAGTACCAGCCACTAGCCCGCCTCTTAGAACCTCTCATTTCCTTTCCATCGTGGAAATCTATCCTCAAGGAAATAAGTTCTCAGTGTTCCATCTGCCATTCTACTACTCCTCAGGGGTTATTCAGGCCCCCTCCCTTCCCTACACTTCAAGCTCAAGGATTTGCCCCCACCCAGGACTGGAAAATTAGCTTTACTTAACATGCCCCAAGTCACAAAAACTAAAATACCTCTTAGTCTAAGTAGACACTTTCACTAGACAGGTAGAGGCCTTTCCTACAGGGTCTGAGAAGGCCACCGCAGTCATTTCTTCCTTTCTGTCAGACACAATTCCTCAGTTTAGCCTTCCCACCTCTATACAGTCTGATAACAGACCAGCCTTTATTAGTCAAATCAGCCAAGCAGTTTTTCAGGCTCTTAGTATTCAGTGAAACCTTTATATCCGTTACGGTCCTCCATCTTCAGGAAAAGTAGAACAGGCTAAAGGTCTTTTAAAAACACACCTCACCAAGCTCAGCCACCAACTTAAAAAGGACTGGACAATGCTTTTACCACTTTCCCTTATCAGAAGTCAGACCTGTCCTCAGAATGCTACAGGGTACAGCCCATTCGAGCTCCTGTATAGATGCTCCTTTTTATTAGGCCCCAGTCTCATTCCAGACACCAAACCAACTTAGACTGTGCCCCCAAAAAACTTGTCATCCTTACTATCTTCTGTCTGGTCATACTCTTATTCACCATTCTCAACTACTCATACATGCCCTGCTCTTGTTTACACTGCCGGTTTACACTGTTTCTCCAAGCCATCACAGCTGATATCTCCTGGTGCTATCCCCAAACTGCCATTCTTAACTCTTGAAGTAAATTAAATAATCTTTGCTGACAGTACTATGCTGAATTTCCTTAGGCACTCTAATTAGATGTCCTAGGTCCTCCCAATTCTTAGACCTTTAATACCTGTTTTTCTCCTTCTCTTATTCCGTTTATTTTTTCAATTCATACAAAACCGTATCCAGGCCATCACCAATAATTCTAAATGACAAATGTTTCTTCTAACAGTCCCACAATATCACCTCTTACCACAAAATCTTCCTTCAGCTTAATCTCTCCCACTCTAATCCCCTAATCCCACTAGAAGCAGCCCTGAGAAACATCACCCATTATCTCTCCATACCACCCCCCAAAATTTTCACTGTCCCAACCCTTTACTACTACTTCATTTTATTTTTCTTATTAATATAAGAAGACAGGAATGTCAGGCCTCTGAGCCCAAGCTAAGCCATCATGTCCCCTGTGACCTGCACATACACATCCAGATGGCTGGTTCCTGCCTTAACTGATGACATTCCACCACAAAAGAAGTGAAAATGGCCTGTTCCTGCCTTAACTGATGACATTGTCTTGTGAAATTCCTTCTCCTGGCTCATCCTGGCTCAAAAGCTCCCCTACTGATCACCTTGTGACCCCCACTCTGCCCGCCAGAGAACAACCCCCCTTTGACTGTAATTTTCCTTTACCTACCCAAATCCTATAAAATGGCCCCACCCCATCTCCCTTTGCTGACTCTTTTCGGACTCAGTCCACCTGCACCCAGGTGAAATAAACAGACTTATTCCTGACACAAAGCCTGTTTGGTGGTCTCTTCACAGGGATGTGAGTGAAAACCTAATTATTTGCAATACATGAATTTTATATATAAAATAATCAACTGGTTTGTCTGTTGTATTATAGATTGTTTATGATTTATGAGATACATCAGTATGGATGCTTTTGTAAGCAAGTAACAAAAAATCAATCAAAATTGGTTTAATGGAAAGGAGTTTTATTTACTCACATAACTGGAAGATAAGTGATAAAATGCAGTTGAGTATTAATGCGGTGCCCCCAGCTTCACTTTTTATAAATCTTCCTCTGTGAGGGATAATTTTCACATAACAAATACACCTGTTTTAATAGTTCTGTTTGATGAGTTCTGACAAACATAAGCAACCACAATCCTAATCAAGATTAAACATTTTCTTCACTCCCCCAAATTCTTCTGTGATTTTTGTAGTCAACCCTCCCTTCCACCCCCATCTGTAGCCCTTGGCAGTCACTTGTCTGATTTCCAACTTTACAAACTAGTTTTCTTTTTGCAGAATTCCATAAATCATCAGTCATGTCTGGCTTCTTTTGCTCAGCATCACATTTTTGAGACATATTTAGGTGATTGTATGTATCAGTAGTGTGTGTATTTGAAGTTCATGCTTTTACATTTCCAAGTAGTATTACATTGCAAGAATACAGCACAGTTTGTAAATCCATTCACCTGTTGAAGGAATTTGGATTGTTTCCAATTTGGGCTATTATTAATAGAACTGTTATGAGCATTTGAATATAAGTCTGTGTTGGCATATATTTTCATTTTCTTGGGCATTGCTGAATTTTATGGTAAGTGTACGTTCATTTTCCAAAGTGGCTATGCCATTTCACAACCTCACCAACAATATATGAGACTTCAAGTTGCTCTACATTGAAGCCAACATATGGTATTGTCAATCTTCTTAATTCTATCCTATTATACTTATGTCTAGTGGTATCTCATTGTTTAATTTTCATTTTCCTGATGAGGAAAGATGTTGAGAATCTTTTCTAAGTGCTTTTTGGCCATTTACATATCTTCTTTAGTGAAGTTTTTTAAAAAAGTATTTCTATGATTTCTATTGCTTTGCTTGCCTTATTATTGAGTTTTAAAAGCTATTTATATATTCTCGATACAGGTTGTAGGGGAAAGGACTAACCCAGCAGTCTTGAATTGCTCAAACCTTGTGTATTCCCAAGAAGGGCCTGTTTTCACCACAAGCTTTTGGCCAGCTACTGGGAATTGAGCTCATGGAATGCTCTGACTGTTAAGAGTGTTTTGCATGCTCAGGGCCTTTGTGCCATACTTTAACAGTTTGTCTAGATTTCTCACAAATAATGTGATTTATATTGAGCACTAACAGGTAATTTTGAAATTAGATAGAGGAAATAGTGGTGTTACATTGTGAAAGTACTAAATGCTTTAAAATGATTTTACTGTGTTGTACACTTTAAAATGATTAATTCCATGTTATATGAGTTTTACCTTAATAAAAAACAGTAACAATTTTAAAAATCAGAAAAGGGGGCCAGGCATGTTGGCTCATGCCTATAATCCCAGCACTTTGGGAGGCCCAGGCGGGTGGATTGCCTGAGGTCAGGAGTTCGAGACCAGCCTGGCCAACATAGTGAAACCCCGTCTCTACTAAAAATGAAAGAATTATCTGGGCATGGTGGTGGGCGCCTGTAATCCCAGCTACTCAGGAGACTGAAGCAGGAGAATCGCTTGAACCCAGGAGATGGAGGTTGCAGTGAGCCGAGATTGTGCCATTGCACTCCAGCCTGGGCAACAAAAGTGAAACTCCATGTCAAAAAAAAAAAAAGAAAAAAAGGAAAAGGATTTGAATAGACGTTTCTCCAAAGAAGATATATAAATGGCTAAGCATATTAAAATAAATTATCAGCATCAGTAGTCATTAGGGGAATGCAAATCAAAAACAGAATGTGATACTACTTTACACCCACTAGGGTATCTACAATAAAAAAGACAGATAATAACAGTTGGAGGGGATGTAAATAATTTGCAACCCTTATGCATTGCTGGTGGAATATAAAATGGGGCAGTTGCTGAGGAGATCAATTTGACACTTCCTCAAAAAGTTAAAAATAAAGTTAACCAGAAACCCCAGCAATTCTGCTCCTAGGTATTTACCTCAGATAAATAAAATTTTTGTGTCCACTTGAGCCCAATGCACAATGTTCACAGTAGCATTATTTATAATAGCCAAATAGTGAAAACAACCCAAATATTCATCAACTGATGAATGGATAAATATAGTATTGTATACGCATTAAATAGAATATTATTCTGCAATAAAAAGAAATGAAATATTGATACAAGTTACAAGATGGTTGGATCTTTAAAACGATATTCTCAGTGAAAAAAAGCTAGTTACAAAAAGGGATAGATTGAATAGTCACATTTATATAAAATGCCTAGTATAGGAAAACTCAGAGACAAGAAGCAGATTTGTGGTTTCTCAGGGCTGACGGTGGTTGGGGAGAGGGGTAGAGTGGAATGGGTATTTACTGTGGGGCATGACATTTCTTTTAGAAGAGACAAAACATTTTGAAATAAATTGAGATGCTCATTTCACAGCCCAGTGAATATACTAAAAACATTGAATTACACACTTCAAACGGGTATACTGTGTGATATGTGAATTGTAGCTCAATGAAGCTGTTTAAAAAAACAATCACTATGGAGGCTGGTAACTTGCAGTTGAATTTTAAAACAAATGTTGACTCAGTTATTAATAAATTCAGCTTATCTCTACTTATATGTGCTCAACACAACTTGCAACCTCTTAAAACAAAGTTTAAATACTACTCATATTAAAAAATGAAAATACTGCATTGTTTTAACATCACAAACACTCACAAAAACCTTTGTGAACCATTCTAACATCAATCAAGAATTTGCTGCATAGGCTTAGAAACTTC
Organism: Nomascus leucogenys; assembly: GCF_006542625.1. Taxonomy (NCBI): domain Eukaryota; kingdom Metazoa; phylum Chordata; class Mammalia; order Primates; family Hylobatidae; genus Nomascus; species Nomascus leucogenys. The sequence goes on from NC_044391.1 coordinate 24,164,754, forward strand.
TCCTCTAAGAGACGACATTAAATTAAGCATATGAAATAATTTTCAGGATAATATAATTGATGAAATATCTAGCAATACTAGTGGATAAGACCTGAAAGGAATAAACTAGCAACTATACCTGGATATTTCTTAGTGAACTTTTTCCTTTCTAGTTCAAGAGAGGTCACTCTGTGATAAATTGATAAAGCTTATTTTTTAAAAATAATAGTTTTTATATTTAAAAAATGGCTTGCAATAGTTTCTGCTTTACTGCTTTTGATCTCCAGGAATAGGTACTGAGGGATTCCAGTTGTGAGAAATGGGAAGAAGAAAAGGAAAATCCGCTGCCTCCTGAAAGCGGTCCGTCATAGAGCAGACACATCTCAAATCTTTCATTAATTAGCTGTTTGATACAACTTCCCCAAGTCTTGCTTTCTTCATTTATAAAATGCGTAACATAATAATACATACTTTAGCAGGGTTGTGAAAATCAAATTAGGCAATGTGTGTAAATATTTACATAAGTATTCAATATTATGACAACTATTATTATTATTATTAATGCTTTTGTTGCTATTTTTATTATTTTGATGATCATGTCTAGGATTAATAATTCCTGACCCCAAAAGACTATCTAGTGCTCTAAACTTTCTGAAGCAGATTCTAAAAGGATGAGTTTTTTTCCCTTCTTTATTCGGAGTTGGTAGGTTGGTCAGGAGATAGGGGAGTCTGTGGTGGGAAGAACATAAAAGATTCTATACAATGCTCCTATGGTCTTTGTGATCATATGCGGTGAGGGCACACAATTTACTAATGAAACCTTGAAGCTCTATTTTATTATCAAAGTACTGAGCTCTCTATTTGTGTACAAAAAGAAAAAAACCTGGATTACCTGTCTTATCCTATGATGAGTTATAAAACCTCCAAACCCTGTGGGCAATCAGTTCTGAAAACACACAAAAGATTTTACAGATTAAATTTTGAGTTTATATTGGAAAATTGGGGAGCTATTTGATTTTTTTCATTACACTCCTTGTGATTGTATGCATTGACAACCATATTGAGCAACTCAATTTTCCTTCACTACTGCAAAGCAAATTCTTCTCCAAACACAGAAATATGTCTCTATTATGTGATATTCTTTCACGCGTTACATCTCAAATACTCAAGAATAAATTGTTGATAGAGTAAAAATGCACAAAGATACCTACTTGATTGATCAACTGTTTTCTGTTTTTAAATGAAACTACATCACAGAATGGATTTTCCTTTTGTTTAACTTCTAGTTACCTGAGAATGAGGTAAAATGAAAAATGAAAGAAAAAGAAGTTAGAATTTTTTTTAGAGATTCTCTCTGTCAGATGCTTAAGTAATTCCTTTCTTCTAGGCTGAAAAGAAAACGCTTCCTAACTCAGGGTATATAACTATCAAGTTGGAAAGGGAGCATTTCCACATTGTTTGTGCTACTCTAAGTTTTGGTTTAAAAGATCATTGTTTTATGTACATGTATTTCTAATTGTCTCAGAAGAGTGAATATGAAGTGAGTGGCTTTACTGTCCCTTGAACTTTAGGGAATGCACAAGAAAATTATGATTTCTTCTACTGAAATTTTCTCTCTTTGGTACTTTCTTTTTATTTCTGCTCTAGTTGAGCTATCCAACTTTGACTTTCACATCACTGAGTCTTACTTGTTGATGGTCAGTAGCTTTTCTACATAGTTTAGCATTTTTTTCTATAGGTTTTAAAAAAATAATATGAGTGCTAGCTTTTCTATAATTTTATTTATCCATATCACAGTTCTTGGGAGTCTTGTTTTCTGTGTTCCCTTGCACATCTAGCCAAGTTAAGAAGGAGACAATATTGCCAAACAAAGGGAGATTGAGATTCCAAGTCAAGGAATATTAGAGGTAAAAGAGACTTGGATATCAGTCATATAGACTCTTTGCTTTATAGATGAGTAAGCTAAAATCCAAAGGATGAAGCATGCCTCCCAAGATTGCACATCATTAAGTGACATTAAATCCTGTTTGCAAATCATCACTTACATATACAGTAGACTATCTACTCTTTGTTGGTGGTGGTGTTAGTAGAGGACATTGATGGCAGTAAGTGATAGCAGCAGTGGATTCAGGCCTTTTTTCCACTGACCCACATTGTAGACATTTAATTTGTTATTGGATTAACAACACTGCAAAACATTGGCAGATTATCAAAGAATGTGCCTGCCTTGGTAGAGCATGAAGTTATTCCTGTCTTTACGCATATCAGGACAGTAGAAACAAAGAACACATTTTAGTTTGCTATTCCTGATATAGGAAGCTCTAATTTTGAGTTTCCCAGATGTAGATCTAGGGCACAGTCAACAACATCACTTAATGCAGTTTCAGATGGCTGTGTCAGGGGCTTAGGGGCTCATCTTGGTGTGAGGCTCTAGAGTAAATCTATTGAATCCTGAGTTTCAATGGGTTTAACAGAGTATGTTCTGATTTATCTCAAGACAGAGCAATTACACAGTATTTTAGAAAGGCATTAAATTTTAATATTATATATTCATGATGTAAAAAATGAGATAAATTTGCAGAATTTGCTAATTAATAAATTCATAGGAATAAAATATGTTGCCTTAGTCTTCTTATCTTTCAAAAGTATGACTACTCCTCTTTTGAAATGCTACTTGAGATGCTTGTCATCTTTAGGTGGGAACATATGTCTATTTCATTTTATTTAGTGAAAGTTTTCCACTGGCTACTAATTAATTGATAATTTATGCTATGCATTCCAATTTAATTTCCTGACAAATCCAATCAGAAATCAAAACATGACTTACAAATTTAAATAAGGAGGGAGCACTGACCAAAATAGAAATTAGTGTTCATGATCATCAGTGTGACTTGCAGCTTTATATTATCAACAAGAATAGGGACAATGAAACTTCCATTGTGCTACTAATTGTTGTCATCACAACTTCAATGAGATAATAATAAAGGATAATAAAAGGATTTTCATAAATTGCTTACTTGTTTTCTGGGAAGGTTTTGCTACTGGATTTGAAGCTTTTGAAAGTACATTACTGTAACATAGGAACATTGGATTGTACTAGCTGACTAATTTAAAAGAGGATAGTTAATGGGTATATCAGTCAAGGTCCAAATAAGAAAACAGACACCCTTTCAGGTCTTTCAAAGAGGGGAGATTTACTACAGAGGGCAATTACTGGAAATGGCTATCTATTTTATTTTAAAAGAGAGAACAGCTAAGGCATAAAAAAAGCAGAAGGTGAAGCAACCTACAGCTTAGCAGCAGCAGGACAGCACCGTATATGAGGGCTAGAGAGATGAGATAAAGGGATGGTGTTATCAGAGACCAGAAGGTAGGTCCTCCTATGGGAGTTACAATTGTGGGGGCGGTTGGGAAGCTGCATGATGGAAGTTTGGACCAGCAGGATACTTGATCCCTGCAAGAGATGTCACCAGAAGTAGAAAGAGAAGGATAGAAATACATTGAATTTTTTACCCTGCTCTCACCCTCCAAATTTTACCATGGCTACTAATAGTCATGTCTAGTTGAAAGTCAGAAGACAAGGGAGACAAATAAATGTCATTACCTGTGATATTCAGAAGAGCAAGAGAAGTGGTAAGGGTGGAGAACACTTTCACAATGAGTATTCATTGATATAAAATAAGAATACCTTGATATATTCAAAAGGATAATATTTATATCTTCATAAAAGAAACAAAGGATGACAGCAAATTTCCAAAATTTAACAATGACAACTCAAATTACAACATGCAACATTTGTCACTTGCTCTTTTAGAAAAACAAGGGGGTAAAATAAAACATCTCTAGCTTTAATTTTGTGTTAAAAGCTTTTATACAAATGACTTAACCTTGCTTTCATTATATATCTGTTGAATACTAAATATTTGTACACATAATAACTATGTCTCTATATTCATGCCAATGTTTTATTTTTATTTTATTTTATTTATTTATTACACTTTAAGTTCTGGGATACATGTGCAGAACATGCAGGTTTGTTACATAGGTATACACGTGCCATGGTGGTTTACTGCACCCATGAACCCATCATGTACATTAGGTATTTCTCCTAATGCTATCCCTCCTCTAGCCCCCCACCCCCTGACAGGCCCCGGTGTATGATGTTTCCCTCCCTGTGTCCCTGTGTTCTTATTGTTCAACTCCCACATATGGGTGAGAACATGCGGTGTTCAGTTTTCTGTTCCTGTGTTAGTTTGCTGAGAATGATGGTTTCCAGCTTCATCCATGTCCCTGAAAAGGACATGAACTCATCCGTTTTTATGGCTGCATAGTATTCCAGGGTGTATATGTGCCACATTATCTTTATCCAGTCTATCATTGATGGGCATTTGGGCTGGTTCCAAGTCTTTCCTATTGTAAATAGTGCTGCAATAAACATATGTGTGTATTTATGTCAATGTTTAAGAGATTTGCTGTAAACATTATTACAGTATAATCTATGCAGGGCATGTCAGACAAGTGATAGTATTCACAACAATTTAGTCATAAATCAACAAAACTCCCATTATTTTAGCCATAATTATGTGGCTGTTTCCTTTATTTACTTAGGCAAAGATCTAGACCCAGAGACATGGAGACAGTAACTTTATATTCAGTCAGTCAACAACAATTTTCCTGTCTATGTGACTACAAATATGTTAAGAATTTTAGGAGGAGTAGGAGAAATGACAGCCCTGGTTTTCATCTTTAAGAGACAGTAACAACAAAAACGAATATATTAAAGTATTTAGTTTTACTGGCCAAAAGAAAGAATAAGATTAAATTTAATAATATGGGCTTAAGAGCACAGTTTTCATAGTCAGACAATGTTAACTGTTTATTTTTAGTTTTGCAATGTTTTGCAAATTGCTTTAGAGTCTTTGTTTATTGTAATAGGGATAGAGATATTGTCTATTTCATGGAGTGGTTATAAGAAGTGATTAAACACATGAAGCAATACAGGGTACAGAATGTGCTATCGTCAACAAATGGTAGTTATTATTCATAATAATATTAATGTTACTACTACTAATAATGGCAAGAGTAGATGGGCAAGACAGGGGAGACTACAACTGGGCTTTGAAGGATCAGTAGAATTTGGATAGGTTAAGGAGGGTATTATTCTAGAAAGTACAATAGTCTTGAGAAAGGCTTACAAGGAGGGAAAAACACTCCCAAGAGATGTATGGGGCCAGTGGATTGAGGGAAAGCTAAGTAAAAGGAGGGCTATCAGGCCATTGAAGATGTCAAAAATAAGATAATGATAGGGTTCAACCTCTCTTCCAAGCATAGAATGAAACTTTTCAAGTTTTTTTTAATAATTGAGAAGTTAGTAACATAAAATAAAATATACATCTTAATCGTTCAGTTAACAATTGTATAGCCCCTGTCTAAACACCAAAGAAAGCAAAATATAGACCATTTCCAACACACCAGAAATTTCCCTCATACACATTTTCAAAAATTTATTTTCCTCCCCATCACAGCTTCCATGACTTTTTAATATCTGTAACTTTATTTTATCTGTTCTTGGACTTCCTATAAATGGAATTATTGAATAAGTATTTTTCCATGTCTGTCTTCTTTTATTTAACATATTATTTTTGAAATTGATCCATTTGCTGTGTCTTATATAATGATCTACATTTTAGGAGATCTATATTGTTCAAAAATAACATTTATAATAAAATTTATTTGTTATAATGTACCTTATCATTTAAATGCTTTATTCATGATATTAATTTGTGTTTCCTCTATATTTTTTGATCATTTTAGTTAGATTAATCTTCTCAAAAAAATCAATTATTCACCTCTTCATTTTCTCAATTTTTTGTTCAACTTCTATTTCACTGGTTTCTACTGTTTTTTTAAATTTTTTCTTCTTATTTGCATATAATTTGCTATTCTTTTTCTAGCATGTTCAAGTGGGCTCTTAGATTATTATGTTAGAATTTATTCTTTTTAAAAACTTCCATTTCAAACTAAAAATTTTTCTTTTGGCATAACTGCATCCTTTATTTTTATGCACTGTGTTTTTGTTATTTACCGCAATGTATTCTCTAATTTTCCTGTATATTTTCTTTGAACTATGAGCTATTTGGGCATACTTTAATTTCTAGATTTTCTACATATTTATAATTTCTCTATACTTGTACATATATAGTTACCATATTCATTTTATGTATTTATTTTATATTTATTCAAATATATATTAAAACTTCTATAATTTCTATATGTGCTAAGTATATTGCTAGATATACTTATTAATTTCTAATATGATATCATTGCAGCCTGAGAATAATTCTGTATGATTATAATTATTTGATATGTATTGCAATTTGTTTAAGACCCACAATGTGGTCTATCTTAATGAATATTTCAGGTGACTTCAAAAAAATATATATTCTGCAGTTAGAAGTAATATCCTACGTGTGTCAATTGGGTCAGACTGATAGTGCATTTAAAATCTATATTTTCACTGACTTTTTGTCTACTTATTCTAATAGTTACTTAGAAAGGTTTGCTAAAATCTCCAACTACAATTATGGATTTATCTATTTTTTCCATTAGTTTTGTCAAATTCGATTGATGTCTTTTGAAACTCTGTAATAATTAAGTGCATACATGCTTGGGATTTTGTGTTTTCTTGATGACTTGTTTGTTTTGCCACAACACACGCTCTTTTCTTTCTAGTAGTACTCTTGTCTTGAAATCTTTGTCTGACATTAGTATAGCTATGCAAGTTTTCTTATGCTTACTGTTTTCACAAGTATATTTTCTACACTTTTAATTTGAATCCATCTGTGTCTTTATATCAAGGATGCTTTTTGTAAACAGCATATATTTGGGTCTTGTTTTGTTATTCAGTATAGTAAGTTCTTTTAATTGGAATGGTTATCCAATTTACATAGTATGTAATTATTGATATGTTTGTTTTGGTGTTCCATTTTGGTATTAATTGTTTGTCCTTTTTGTACTTTTTTTTTCCTGTCTTCCTTTCATGTCTTCTGTTTGGTAAATCACATTTTTTTGCAGGGGGTGGGGAGTATTTTATTTTATCTCTTGTATTGACATTTTAGTTATATCTCTTTTTTAATTGGTTGCTTTAGAAATTACAATAAAAATTATGAAGTCACTACAGTCTACCTTTAAATAAAAATAACATATGATGTCACAGTCTGCATAAGAACCTTATAAAAGTTATAACAGTATAATTCCATTTATTTTCCCTATTCTTTGTTTCTTGGGTTATCATAATTTACTCCCAGATATGCTCTATTTTTTTACTATTTTTTAAATAAAAAAAGTCCCTTAAAATTTATAAATGTAACAAAATATAAAAAATATAATCAAGGTAATTTAAAGTCTTTTATGTTTACTCAGTTATTTACTTTTTCTGATAGCTTCATGCATTTGTAAAGAATTTGGTTTCCTCTGGTCCACCTTTCTTTCAACTTAAATAACTTATTTTTCTATTTATTTATGTGCTATGTATTAATTTATTAAAGTGTAGATTTGTTGGAGACAAACTCTTAACTTTTGGCTATCTGATAATATCTCTACTGCTTCCATAGTTTAAAGATATTTTCACTGGAGATAGCATCATAGATTTGACAGTATTTATTTATTTATGTTTAGCACTTTAAAGTTATTCCATATGCATCTGGCTTTTATTATTCTGATAAAATGGTAGCCACCATTTATATTATTTTTTTCCTGTATGTAATGAGTCTTTTGTTCTCTGGCTATTTTTACAAATTGCTATTTATTTTCATTTCCAGGAACTTGATTATTCTGCAGATTGGCATAGTTTTCTTGGTATTTATCCTGTGTTCGTTGCTGAGCATTTTGGACCAGTGGATCCTAGTTTTTTAACATGCCATTCATTGTCTCATCATTCTGCCTCATCCTCTCTCTTTTTGAGGGGACTACAATACACATAACTGTTTTGTTATGTTCACTTTTTTCATTCTGAGTTTTAGTTGGGATTCTTCCTATTTAACTGCTGTTCAAGTTTTCTGATAGTTTTCTCTACTGTTAAGCCATTAATTTTTTATTTTGGACTTGGCACTTTTCATTGTATTTCCTTTTTGTTTGAGACAGGGTCTCACTCTGTCACCCAGGCTGGAGTACAATGGTTCCATCATGGCTCACTGCAACCTCTGCCTCCTGGGCTCAAACAACCCTCCCACCTCAGCCTCCTGAGTAGCTGGGAACACAGGCGTGCACCACCACACTTGGCTAATTTTTGTATTTTTTTTTTCTTTTGTAGAGATGGGGTTTTACTATGTGTCTCAGGCTGGTCTCAAACTCCTGGGCTTAAGCAATGCACCCACTCAGTCTCCCAAAGTGCTGGGATTATAGGCATAAGCCACTGGGTCTGTCCTATTTTTTTGCTATAGCCTTTATCTCTCTGATAAATTTCCCCACCTCTTTACACATTTCATTAACCTTTTCTTCTGGAACCTCTAGTATTTTAGTCACAATCATTTTAAAGCCTACATCAATAATTTCATTGTCTTGAAAATCTCTGGGTCTGCATTTATTAACTGTTTCTTCTGAGCAAGGGTCTCATTTTATTACTTTTACATGTGTCCTACAATGTTTTATTGTATACTGATAAGTTTGTATGAATATCAGTAGAGATAGAAGTAAATAATGTTTACCTTCAGAAAGGGCACACCACATTTTTCAGACTGCTGGAGAGGTGTTGAAGTCATTCTGATGTGCAGATGTATTGGATCTGAAGTTTGTCGTGGCTTTAATTTATTTTACCATTGACTTTAAGCACTTTTAGGTTGGGAACAGGACATTCCTTTTAGTGAGATCTAGGATATGTGCACTAACAGCATTCTGGAAATTTACCTAGTTTACAGTCACGCTACCAATTTTTGTAAATGTGAGAAATATTTTTCTACTTTCTATCTTAGCTGCTAGAATTTGGAGCAGCTGTGGAGCTTTTTGTTTTGTTTTTGCTTTCCAGTCCTACCCCTTGCTTACTGGGCCATAGTATATCTTTTTTGAGCACTGAGGTCTCCTCAAGGCATTCAGAGAGCAAATGCTCTTCACTCTATGAAGGTCTAGAATGCCCCGGTTGTGTTTCTTTCAATTCTACTAATGTGTTCACAGTCTTTCATGTTTGAAAGCCTAAAGTTATTGATAACATTTTTTTTTTAGCTTTCTTTTCTTCATCTCCCACCTGCTAAGGTTGCTGCCTTGAATATACAGGAAACCCTGCACACCTGAGGGAGAATTTCCCTGAGCTTCCTTCCCTGACTCTGGAGATTAGTATAATATTGCTGAATATTTGGTGAAGAGCCGAGGGGAATAACTGGCAGGTGGTAACATCTATAGCCCAGCTTTTTAAAAGACAATCTCAGTTGTTTTCCTTGTCTCTTTTGTGGCATATTCTTCATCCTCTCATTAGTATTCTAAGAATATAAATGTCTTGTCACTTGTCATAGTTTAATTTATTTGTGTTTCTTTTGTTTTCTTTTTTTATTATACTTTATGTTCTAGGGTACATGTGCACAACGTGCAAGTTTGTTTCATATGTATACATGCGCCATGTTGGTTTGCTGTACCCATTAACTTGTCATTTACACTAGGTATTTCTCCTAATGCTATCCCTCCCAAATCCCCCCACCCTACAATAGACCCCAGTGTGTGATGTTCCCCGCCCTGTGTCCAAGTGTTCTCATCGTTCAGTTCCCACCTATGAGTGAGAACATGCGGTGTTTGGTTTTCTGTCCTTGCGATAGTTTGCTGAGAATGATGGTTTCCAGCTACATCCATGTCGCTACAAAGGACATGAACTCATCCTTTTTTATGGCTGCATAGTATTCCATGGTGTATATGTGCCACATTTTCTTAGTCCAGTCTATCATTGATGGACATTTGGGTTGGTTCCAAGTCTTTGCTATTCTGAATAGTGCCACAATAAACATATGTGTGCATGTGACCTTATAGTAGCATGATTTATAATCCTTTGGGTATATACCCAGCAAGGGGATTGCTGGGTCAAATGGTATTTCTAGTTCTAGATCCTTGAGGAATTGCCACAATGTCTTCCACAATGGTTGAACTAGTTTACACTCCCACTAATAGTGTAAAAGTGTTCCTATTTCTCCACATCCTCTTCAGCACCTGTTGTTACCTGATTTTTTAATGATCACCATTCTAACTGGTGTGAGATGGTAACTCATTGTGGTTTTGATTTGCATTTCTCTGATGACCAGTGATGATGAGCACTTTTTCATGTGTCTGTTGGCTGCCTAAATGTCTTCTTTTGAAAAGTGTCTGTTCATATCCTTTGCTCACTTCTTGATGGGGTCGTTTGATTTTTTTCTTGTAAATTTGTTTAAGTTCTTTGTAGATTCTGGATATTAGACCTTTGCCAGGTGGGTAGATTGCAAAAATTTTCTCCCATTCTGTAGGTTGCCTGTTCACTCTGATGGTAGTTTCTTTTGCTGTGCAGAAGTTCTTTAGTTTAATTAGATCACATGTTTCTATTTTGGCTTTTGTTGCCATTGCTTTTGGTGTTTTAGTCATGACATGCTTGCCCATGCCTATGTCCTGAATGGTATTGCCTAGGTTTTCTTCTAGGGTTTTTATGGTTTTACATCTAATATTTAAGTCTTTAATCCATCTTGAATTAATTTTTGTAGAAGGTGTAAGGAAGGGATCCAGTTTCAGCCCTCTACATATGGCTAGCCAGTTTTCCCAGCACCATTTATTAAATAGGGAATCCTTTCCCCATTTCTTGTTTTTGTCAGATTTGTCAAAGATCAGATGGTTGTACATGTGTGGTGTTATGTCTGAGGCCTCTGTTCTGTTCCATTGGTCTATATCTCTGTTTTGGTACCAGTACCATGCTGTTTTGGTTACTGTAGCCTTGTAGTATAGTTTGAAGTCACGTAGCGTGATGCCTCCAGCTTTGTTCTTTTTGCTGAGGATTGTCTTGGCAATGTGGGCTATTTTTTGGTTCCATATGAACTTTAAAGTAGTTTTTTCCAATTCTGTGAAGAAAGTCATTGGTAGCTTGATGGAGATTGCATTGAATCTATAAATTACCTTGGGCAGTATGGCCATTTTCATGATATTGATTCTTCCTATCCATGAGCATGGAATGTTCTTCCATTTGTTTGTGTCCTCTTTAATTTCATTGAGCAGTGGTTTGTAGTTCTCCTTGAAGAGGTCCTTCACATCCCTTGTAAGTTGGATTCCTAGGTATTTTTTTCTCTTTGAAGCAATTGTGAATGGGAGTTCACTCATGATTTGGCTGTTTGTCTGTTATTGGTGTATAAGAATGCTTGTGATTTTTGCACATTGATTTTGTATCCTGAGACTTTGCTTGTCTGTTATTGGTGTATAAGAATGCTTGTGATTTTTGCACATTGATTTTGTATCCTGAGACTTTGCTGAAGTTACTTATCAGCTTAAGGAGATTTTGGGCTGAGATGATGGGGTTTTCTAAATATACAATCATGTCATCTTCAAACAGGGACAATTTGACTTCCTCTTTTCTTAACTGAATACCCTTTATTTCCTTCTCCTGCCTGATTGCCCTGGCCAGAACTTCCAACACTATGTTGAATAGGAGTGGTGAGAGAGGGCATCCCTGTCTTGTGCCAGTTTTCAAAGGGAGTGCTTCCAGGTTTTGCCCATTCAGTAGGATACTGGCTGTAGGTTTGTCATCAATAGCTCCTATTATTTTGAGATACATTCCATCAATACCTTGTTTATTGAGAGTTTTTAGCATGAAGGGCTGTTGAATTTTGTTGAAGGCATTTTCTGAATCTATTGAGATAATCATGTGGTTTTTGACTTTGGTTCTGTTTACATGCTGGATTAGGTTTATTGATTTGCCTATGTTGAACCAGCCTTGCATCCCAGGGTTGAAGTCAACTTGATATTGGTGGATAAGCTTTTTCATGTGCTGCTGGATTCGGTTTGCCAGTATTTTATTGAGGATTTTTGCATCAATGTTCATCAGGGATATTGGTCTAAAATTCTCTTTTTTTGTTGTGTCTCTGCCAGGCTTTGCTATCAGGATGATGCTGGCCTCATAAAATGAGTTAGGGAGGATTCCCTCTTTTTCTATTGATTGGAATAGTTTCGGAAGGAATGGTACCAGCTTCTCTTTGTACCTGTTATAGAATTCGGCTGTGAATCCATCTGGTTCTTGACTTTTTTTGGTTGGTAGGCTATTAATTATTGCCTCAATTTCAGAGCCTGTTATTGCTCTATTCAGCGATTCAACTTGTTCCTGGTTTAGTCTTGGAAGGGTGTATGTGTCCAGGAATTTAACCATTTCTTCTAGACTTTCTAGTTTGTTTGTATAGAGATGTTTATACTATTCTCTGATGGTAGTTTGTATTTCTGTGGGATCAGTAGTAACATCCCCTTTATCATTTTTTATTGTGTCTATTTGATTCTTCTCTCTTTTCTTCTTTATTAGTCTTGCTAGCACTCTATCAATTTTGTTGATCGTTTAAAAAAAAACCAGCTCCTGGGTTCATTGATTTTTTGAAGGGTTTTTTGTGTCTCTATCTCCTTCGATTCTGCTCTGATCTTAGTTATTTCTTGCCGTCTGCTACCTTTTGAATGTGTTTGCTCCTGCTTCTCTAGTTCTTTTAATTGTGATGTTAGGGTGTTGATTTTAGTTCTTACTGCTTTCTCTTGTGGGCATTTAGTGCTATAAATTTCCCTCCACACACTGCGTTAAATGTGTCCCAGAGATTCTGGTATGTTGTGTCTTCATTCTCATTGGTTTCAAAGAACATCTTTATTTCCGCCTTCATTTCGTTATGTACTCAGTTGTCATTCAGGAGCAGGTTGTTCAGTTTCCATGCAGTTGTGTGATTTTGAGTGAGTTTCTTAATCCTGAGTTGTAATTTGATTGCACTATGGTCTGAAAGACAGTTTGTTGTGATTTCTGTTCTTTTACATTTGCTGAGGAGTGCTTTACTTCCAGCTGTGTGGTCAATTTTGGAATAAGTGTGATGTGGTGCTTAGAAGAATGTATATTCTGTTGATTTGTGGTGGAGAGTTCTGTAGATGTCTATTAGGTCTGCTTGGTGCAGAGCTGAGTTCAAGTCCTGGATATTCTTCTGTCTTGTTGATCTGTCTAATATTGACAGTGGAGTGTTAAAGTCTCCCATTATTATTGTGTGGGGGTCTAAGTCTCTTTTTAGGTCTCTCAGGACTTGCTTTATGAATCTGGGTGCTCCTGCATTGGCTGCATATATATTTAGGATAGTTAGCTCTTCTTGTTGAATTGATGCCTTTACTATTATGTAATGGCCTTTTTTGTCTCTTTTGAGCATTGTTGTTTTAAAGTCTGTTTTATCAGAGACTAGGATTGCAACCCCTGCTTTTTTTTTTGCTTTCCTTTAGCTTGGTAGATCTTCCTCCATCCCTTTATTTTGAGCCTATGTGTGTCTCTCCACGTGAGATGGGTACAGCACACTGATGGGTCTTGACTCTTTATCCAATTTGCCAGTCTGTGTCTATTAATTGGGGCATTTAGCCCATTTACATTTAAGGTTAATATTGTTATATGTGAATTTGATCCTGTCATTATGATGTTAGCTGGTTATTTTGCTCATTAGTTGATGCAGTTTCTTCCTAGCATCGATGGTCTTTACAATTTGGCCTGTTTTTGCAGTGGCTGGTACCAATTGTTCCTTTCCATGTTTAGTGCTTCCTTTAGGAGCTCTTGTAAGGCAGGCCTGGTGGTGACAAAATCTCTCAGTGTTTCTTTGTCTGTAAAGGAATTTATTTCTCCTTAACTTATGAAGCTTAATTTGGCTGGATATGAAATTCTGGGTTGAAAATTCCTTTCCTTAAGAATGCTGAATATTGGCCCCCACTCTCTTCTGGCTTGTAGGGTTTCTGCTGAGAGATCTGCTGTTAGTCTGATGGGCTTTCCTTTGTGGGTAACCCAACCTTTCTCCCTGGCTGCCCTTAGCATTTTTTCCTTCATTTCAACCTTGGTGAATCTGACAATTATGCGTCTTGGAGTTGCTCTTCTCAGGGCGTATCTTTATGTTGTTCTCTGTATTTACTGAATTTGAATGTTGACCTGCCTTGCTATGTTAGGGAGGTTCTCTTGGATAATATCCTGAAGAGTGTTTTCCAACTTGGTTGCATTCTCCGCGTCACTTTCAGGTCCACCAATGAAACCTAGATTTGGTCTTTTCACATAGTCCCATATTTCTTGGAGGCTTTGTTCATTTCTTTTTACTCTTTTTTCTCTAAACTTCTCTTCTTGCTTCATTTCATTAATTTGATCTTCAATCACTGATACCCTTTCTTCAAGTTGATTGAATCAGCTACAGAAGCTTGTGCATTCATCACATAGTTCTTGTGCCACGGTTTTCAGCTCCATCAGGTCATTTAAGTTCTTCTCTACACTGTTTATTCTAGTTAGGCACTTGTCTAATCTTGTTTTTAAGGTTTTCAGCTTCCTTACGATGAGTTCATTCAAACATCCTCCTTTAGCTCCGAGATGTTTGTAATTACCGACTTTCTGAAGCTTACTTCTGTCAACTCATCAAAATCATTCTCTGTCCTGCTTTGTTCCATTGCTGGCAAGGAGCTACGATCCTTTGGAGGAGAAGGGGCGCTCTGGTTTTTAGAATTTTCAGCTTTTCTGCTCGGGTTTCTCCCCATCTTTGTGGTTTTATTTACCTTTGGTCTTTGATGATGGTGACCTACAGATGGGGTTTTGGTATGGATGTCCTTTTTATTGATGTTGATGCTATTCCTTTCTGTTTGTTAGTTTTTCTTCTAACAGGTCCCTCAGCTGCAGGTCTCTTGGAGTTTGCTGGAGGTCCATTCCAGACCCTGTTTTCCTGGGTATCACCAGCAGAGGCTGCAGAACAGCAAATATTGCAGAACAGCAAATATTGCTGCCTCATCCTTCCTCTGGAAGCTTTGTCTCAGAGGGGCACCTGCCTATATGAGGTGTCCCTCAGTCCCTACTGGGAGGTATCTCCAAGTTAGGCTACATGGGAGTCAGGGACTCACTTGAGGAGGCAGTCCGTCTGTTCTCAGAGCTCAAATACCATGCTGGGAGAACCACTGCTCTCTTCAGAGCTGTCAGACAGGGAAGTTTAAGTCTGCAGAAGTTTCTGCTGCCTTTTGTTGAGCCATGTCCTGCCCCCAGAGGTGGAGTCTACAGTGGTAGGCAGGCCTTGTTGAGTTGCAGTAGGCTCCACCTAGTTCAAGCTTCCAGGTCAATTTGTTTACCTACTCAAGCCCAGCAATGGCAGACAACCCTCCCCCAGCCAGGCGTGCCGTCTGGCAGTTCGATCTCGGATAGCAGTGAGCAAGGCTCCGTGGGCGTGAGACCCACTCAGCCAGGTGTGGGATACAATCTCCTGGTGTGCTGTTTGCTAAGACCATTGGAAAAGCATAGTGTTTAGATGGCAGTGTCCTGATTTTCCCAGTACAATCTGTCATGGCTTCCCTTGGCTAGGAAAGGGAAATCTCCCAACCCCTTGTACTTCCCCAGTGAGGTGACACCCCACCCTGCTTCAGCTTGCCCTCTGTGGGCTGTGGTCTGCACCCACTTTCTGACCAGTCCCAATGAGGTGAACCAGGTACCTCAGCTGGAAATAAAGAAATCACCCGTCTTCTGTGTCAATCATGCTGGGAGCTGCAGACCGGAGCTGTTCCTATTTGGCCATTTTGGAACCGGAAGCCCATTTGTGTTTCTTTAACTTTGTATGATTTTAAAACTTGTCCCGTTCATTTTGTGTTGATGTTGTGTGTTATGGTAAGCATTATGGTCTCATGTGACTTGATAAGTCTGAATAAGAAGAAGAAACTAGGAAGCTCTATATATCAAATTAAATAAGTCTCACAGTAAAGATGATGTGAATTAATAAAATGAGATGTAAGAATTAGAAAGTATTTGTACATATTAAAGTAATTTGAGTGTACAAGGAAATTTGAAACTATCTTCTGACCTTTATGCAATAATCTTAAAGAGTCATGCTGCTGAATAAAATTTATCAGAAGAAAAGTCAACTGTACAGGATAGAAGAACAATAGGTTTACATAGTGGAGAGAGAAAATAGTGTTACTGAAACCAAGGAGGCATTGGGAAAATAAAAACAAGTTAGAGAAAGATATACAACTCTATAATTTTAACAATTATAAGGTAGGATAAGGCAAGAACACGTTGGTATTTCTGGCAATAGAAGAGAAATATTGAGTTCTACTTCTGGCAAAATGTTGGACCAAGTTATTTATATTAAATCTCTCCTTGAAAAATACTTAAAATATTGAATAAAATATGAACACATTTTAAATGCATTGAGGAAAAATATTTAAATTAAAAAATACCACTAGGTATTAGGGGAATCCATGGTTCACAAGTGAGTATTATCAAACTCTCCGGGTAGAATGTATTCTAGTCTTACACAACATCTTACAGTTAATGTGAAATAACTTCTCAAGTTATGTTATGAGTCTGGTATGATATTGACATCACCAATATCTGAAAAGTATAGTATGAAGAAGGAAAATTACAGGCCAATTTCAGTCATGAATTGTGGTGAAAAATCGTAAACAAAATATTAACAAATATGCTCCAACAAAACATAAAAGGATAAGAAATTATGACCATGTTTAACTTATCTAAGAAAACCAAGTTCAGTTTACTATTAGAAAAGCAATTAATGTAATTTATGACATTAAGGGTTTAGAGGAGAATAATTATATTATTCAATATGTGCAGAAAAATGTAACATTCAAATTAGACAGAAATCTTAGAAAACTGACAAAGAAACATGGTTTCTTAATCTGGTAGAGGTTACATAAAGTATCTATAGCAGCACTATACTTAACAACGACAACATAGAAACCTTTGCTTTGAGGTTACCAATAAGAAAAGAAAGTTTAAGTTTAGTTTTACTACTTCTACTAAGCATTGTATACAATGCTAGTAACACAAAAAATAAGGCCAGGCGCAGTGGCTCACGCCTGTAATTCCAGCACTTTGGGAGGCCAGGTGGGTGGATCACGAGGTCAGGAGATTGAGACCATCCTGGCTAACACAGTGAAACCCTGGTCTCTACTAAAAATGCAAAAAAAAATTTGCTGGGTGAGGTGGCAGCGGGCGCCTGTAGTCCCAGCTACTCGGGAGGCTGAGGCAGGGGAATGGCATGAACCTGGGAGGCAGAGCTTGCAGGGAGCCGAGATTGCACCACTGCACTCCAGCCTGGGTGACAGAGGGAGACAGGGAGACTCTGTCTCAAAAAAAAAAAAAAAAAGACAAAAAATTCAATATTAAAAAATTATTTATCAGGGCGATATCAGCAGGAATGGCACAATAAGCACCTCTACAAATCATTTCATTTATTAAAACAATAGAATGCTGGCAAATAGTCTTATAATCAAGTTTTCCGGAAGTCTGAAAATTAACTAAACGCTTGCAATGATCTGGGGTGCATTTATCTAGGAAGAAAAGAAAAACAAACGAATCTTACTGAAGCAAGAAGAGTACATTTTGTGGCATTTTAACTTTCCCTACTCTTGAGGTGGGTGGACTTTTCCTACTAGATATCAAGATTATTATTATTTTTTAGTAAATAAAACACCATGCTTCAGTAAGAGAAATATAGAACAATGGGCAGGATGAATAGCGCCCCTCAAAAAATAAAGTCTAAATGGATGTTTGACATATGAGAGAGATGGCGTAACAGATAAGTGGAGAAATACAGGGTTTTCAACAAAAGGTGAGGAGACAATTGTAATTCATGTTTAAAAAAATGAAATCAGACCACCACTACCTCATACTCTGCCCCTTCCCTAAATCCCAGGTGTATTAAAGACCTAATTGTTTAAGGGAAAACTACTCGTTTAAAGAAATTAATATAGAAAAATGATTTTGTGATTTTTGAAGTAGGAAAAACTTCTTTAAAAAATGCTAAAAAGCATTTACCATTAAAGTGATAGATAATTTGACTACATTAAAGTGAAATATTCAGGTCCTCCGAGTATTAGAAGAAAGTGAAGACAAGAGACTTCAAAAGACACGAGAGAAGATATGTGCAAAAGATAATAGACAATTGACTTAAATTTGGAATATATACATAACACTCCCACATACTTTTTAAATAAAATTCATCTGGCAAAAAAAAATGCATGAAAATGTGTTTCACCTCTTTAATATCAAGATATGCAAAATAATAACACAGTGACATAACACTACAAACCCTAAAGAATTTCAAGTTTTAAAAGTAGGAAAATACCAATGTGTTAGATTAAATTATTAGTTCCAATACTTTATTTCTCTATAACAAAATTATGTATGCATATCCTTGTTGTGGTCCCCTGGTGTATACAATGAACATCGTTCCTCTTGACTTTGGGCTTGTTATTTAGGATTTGCTTTGGCTGATGGAATATAAGTGTACATGAAAGAAACAGTGGCTTAAATTATTTTTTTACCATGGGGCTTTCTCCTAAACTCTCGTATATCATGACGTATAAAATTCCTATACATGTACTTACAGCATATAATATTGGCAATATTAATGATCTTTGTATTGATTGAATTTTCTTTATTGGTGAGTAATCTGAAAATTATGAGATGTTTCATAAATATATATATATATATATATATATACACACACACGCACACACACTTTTGGCCCTTGCATCTTGTTTCCAAGTTTATTTTCAATGTTGGGTCATGACACTCAATGGCTATTTTCTTGGAAAAGTAAGGAATTCCATTACGTTCAACCTGAATTCGTTGCCTTTTTATTAACAGCATTTTCTACCTCTTGCCTTTTGAAAGACAACCAAGGTGGCTCATTGAGAATTTGTATAGTAGTCTAGAGAAATGACTTTACTCTGAAATGTTGGAAAGCCTATTGTGATTGCTTCTGCAATTGTCTCTGTTTTGGGATATAATGTCAGTCCAGTGTCTTTTGTGTGCAAAATGCTGTGGTGGGAGCTGCTTTCCTCTCTGCTTTTGTTTCCAGTTGCCCTCCCTGCAGGTCTCTGGCCAGTCTTTCTAAGGTATAATTCATTCAACCAATATTTATTGAGCAACTGCTAAGTTCTATGAATTGAGGATATAGTAGTGAATGACTAAGTACCCGATCTCCTGCAGCTTACACTGTATTGTGAAATATAAAATCTAATGCTGTAACGTCAAATTTCTCAATTCATGGGTCTTATGAAAACCTAAAATCATATAACTCCCTTTCCAAGTTCTCTGTTTGCCAATGCTTGCTGTATTAGTCTGCTAGGGCTGCCATAACAAAATACTACTGACTGGGTGGCTTAAATAACATACACTCATTTTCTCATAGTTCTGGAGGCTGGAAGTCAAGATCAAATGCCAGCAGGTTTGGTGTCTGGTGAGGGTTCCTCTCTTGGGTTGCAGATGGCCACTTTCTCACTGTGTTATCAATGGCCTTTTCTTGGTGTGGTGTGTGCACTTGGAGAGAGAGAGTGAGCTCTTTGGCGTCTCTTCTTATAAGGACACAAATCCTATTAGATCAGGGACCAAACTTTATGACCTTAATTACCTCCTTACTCCAAATACAGCCACACTGGGGGTTAGAACTTCAAAGTATACATTTTGGGGGAGACAGGTAAATCTTGTCTATAACACTTGCTGATCTTGCTCTTGACTCTCTTCTCGACTTAGAGATTCCATTTCTGGGACCCTCAGAATTAACCTCATTACTCTCTATAGTATATAATGCTTTAATTTGAGCCTTGTAGCTCAGCCTTGTGGCTGGTTCTGTCCTCAAAGCTTATTATCATCATCAACTCACATTGATTAAGTATCTACTTATTTTAAATTCCCTTATTTGGGTACTATGCAGCTTGCCCTTATCAGATTGACTGTTAGTGAATGCCCAAAGTCAAACCTTGAGCTCAATTCCTTCTTACCTCTTCGTATTCCCTTTCTGGGACTTCTGCATTTCAGCCACCAGTTTTATGTCTATAGACTGAGGCTGTTTATTCTTCACTAAATGACAAATGGCCTGTCATTTCTAGAAATGCTGTCTTATGACTTTGTAGCACAGATGTTTCCCAAACAGGCTTTGTGAGGCCACCCATGACCTCACTGGGGCTTGCTGCAATCTCATGCTCTATATTGTAGTATATTTGTTAGCTCTAAGGCCAGAGGCTGTCTCAAGAATTTTACCCAACTCAGGAAATCAAATAGATGAATTAATTGCTGTTTCTATATCAATTGTCTCTGAGAAACACATAATTAGGTAGTCTTCTCATTTCAAGAAGAAAAAGATGGAGTAAAAACCCATTTGGGACAAGGAAAATCAATCATAGTAAGAAAGCCCTTTGAGAACTGTGGACCCTTGCACCAGTTGTGCCCTCTCAGGTGGGTCCCCTATTTAAAAAGGTGAATATTTTTAGAACTGAGTGCTTCAAAATTGGGCATTTGTGTCTTAACTATGGTTTATGTTCCCATGATAGGAACAAACAAGACCCCATGGGATCTTCTCCACTTTAATGGAGTGAATTGTTCAATTGACAGGGAAGATTTAGAATGCTGCATCAGAAAAACTAACACAGGCCCATTTTCCCATCCAGAATAAGCTTTTCTAAATAACTTTTTATAGATGAAGCTTCTTGTAAATACTTCCAGAAACATTTTCACTTTTTAAAACTATAGCTCAATATTTCAGTCATAGCATCGGTCATTTTCATGGAATCCTATGTGATTGGGGACATATTGTATTTCATTGAAAGTACCCCAGTAGGCACCAAGAAAATCATAAAAGTAGATTCTTTCTGTGGACTCATTAAATTATTAGCTTATTGCCAGGTCAGTTCAGAGATTCTATGGAGACTTGTCATTCTCTTCTCAGCTAGGATAATGGAACATGTTATCTTTAGAAACACAGCATTCAGTCCTTATATTATTCTACTGCTCTGGGATCCAACAGTTGTTCTTTCCTAATCCCCACCTCAAGATACTGTGATAACCAGAGAAATGCTAAAGTGATCATTCCTGTAATGATAATTAATACCAATCACTTACACTTTCTTTTTAATAGAATATTATGAATAGCAAAGATAAATCATTTTTATTTACAAGCTGAGCTGAGTTAACCCAGCTCCATAAGGTTATAAAGTAAAATGATATTTTATAAAATCTCCAATAAAAGTTCTAAAAGTTTAAACTTTAAACCAAATTCACTTTATTTTATCCTTTGTGCTCCCATTGCAGGCTATATGTACCATCATTTCAGAGCAGTAGTTTACTATATGCATTATGTGTCCATTTCCCTGGCTTGAATATACTCACATAAACAAGGCCCAAATCTTTTACTTCTTTACAGTAGAAAGCATAAAGGTCAGCACTTATTGTTCACTCAGCATAAGTAAATGAGTGAGGAGCTCGTTCACAATGGTTAGAATAGTTAGAGTAGTTTTCCTGTATTACTGTGAGTTTAGCAAAAACCAAAAACTAAACAAACAAAAAAAACCCAACAACAAACAAAATATCTTTAGGCCTACCTTTAATAGATGTGTTTAAAGAAAACAAAACAGATTTTCCTCTACATGGTAATACATAAAATTTTAGCTTATAGACTAAATAGGCCAAAGATTTCAACATAAGATGGTTAATGATAACTTTGCCAGATATTTGAATTTTGTATTCTGAAAATAAGGCCAATATGTTAAGAAACATATCTTAGCTTTCTTTGCTAGTTTCTGCTTCTACCACCAAATAAATTAACTTTCATATTTTAGCAGTAAAAGTTTTAGGAAACCTATGCTTTTGTTTTAGTTCTTCTACTAAACAGCTTCTAAGAAAATGATATTTTGGCTCTCTATAATTTTCTATAAAATAGAAATGATAATGACAGTTTTGTCTTTTTAAAGATAATGATTATAACAATAAATAAAATGATAATATGTGGAAGTATCTTGGAAAACATAAAGTGCCAAGCAGCTATAGGGAAATGTTGGAACACGAACAGATAATAGGAATATAATGATGAAAGTGCTGGCTAACGCATTCCTTTTCCCTTTCACCTTCATTCAGTATTCAAAGCTCTTAAAAAGAGTCAGTTACGTAGAAGTTGGATTGGAATGGCCACTGCTTAATTTCAGCTCCTAAAGTATAGCACTGTAACTTCTACCTTCCATGGCTGATACTTCTGTACCTATCTGACACCTTCCACCCTGACCTCAGCCTGCCTATCCAAGATAGGCCATTTCCTAGTAGTGGATCAGGTGCCTTTCCTCTTCCTTATGTTTCCTTTCTTTGAGTGGAATTCAATCTATATAACCTGAATCTTTCTTCTCTGCTTTACTGGTTCTGTGCTGAGGAAGCAGAATAATTTATCTGAATGGTTAACTTGGGTAGGATAACTGGACAGGCTTGGCTTAGCACCACTTGGCTCTGAGATCAAGTTGGCTTACAAGACAAGCTCTCCTCTACTTCTTTGCACTGTAAGTCCTGCCTGCGTAGACTTCCATGATGCACAGAGGCCTTCCTTGGTGTGGCACAACCTACAACTGGGTGCCTGAGTCTGTCTGATCCAGAGGTCCAATACTGGCAATTCTATTTTGCTATGGCACCTAAAGCTAGGTCCTCCAACCTAGCCACTGGTTAATGAAGTGATTGTTTACCCTCAGTAATTACTGTTTATTTTATTTATCAACTACTTCAGAACTGAAAAGTGAAGAGGTGTGATCGTTATTGCTTTTTGCTTTCCTCCACCCCTGAGTTCTGCACACACATGCTGGCAGTGTCTTAAAGTTCCAGCAAAAACAATGGCCTTCTAGCACCAGAATCTGTTCACATTTCCTGCTCTTTCCTCCATTTTAGCCCAGTATTTCTCATTCCTGTTTTCCTGATTCTCTGGCCGCCATTTTTGCCTGTATCTTGGCACCTGATGTTCAACTCAAGCCTGCTTTGCCATTATAATCCATTTGGTAGCTCAGCTCCATGCATTTTAACTTTTGGGAAGAAAACACCTTCCCAGATGGTCAATGCACTTGCCCTAACAAACCACCCCATTGATAAAGGGAGGTTGGCACATCCCGTTGCAAATGAAGGTCAGCACTCCTGCCTGCCCATAGTTCTCTTAGCCTTTCCTGTGTTTTTGCAGCCTTGTCTCTGTTAGTCCAGATAAGTTTTCCAATGATGTTGGGAGCTACTTGGATGCTGAAGGAAATGCTTGACTTTTCTCTGATCCTGCCAAAACATTTTTTATACTTCCTCTGTGCATGAGATTAAAATTGCCTGTGAGAAGGTTGGAATTACCAAAAGTTTCTATTTAGATTCTGAGTGGAATGCAATTCAGGATACTATTCATTGGTATGCTTCCTCTTCTTCTCTTTTTGTGTTTGTTGGTATTTAGTTTAAATGTCTTGTTTATGGTTTTGACAGTGCTGTGATATGATATTACTTTGTAACCAGCATGGTGCCACTATTTCAAAGGTCACTGAAATACTCAGCTGGTGTTTATATATCATTTCCTACTTGGAACATTGTGTTTAAAGTTCTGATTGACTTGACTAAGTTACTGAGGTCTGGAAGACCTCATCACTGAGGAGGCAGAAATTTAAAAAAAAATTAAAAATTGTCTCAGAGATTTGAAATGTGAAATGTAGAAGGAAACTCTAGGTCCCTTAAAATCTCAGTTTAAAAAGATAAATTGATATGAGGCAGACGAAGTGATTTGCCTATAGAAATGTTATTAAATGTTAAGGTGAGGATTCTAACAAAGTTGACATTATGCTTGATTTGGGGATATTCCCCCACTTCACATCACTGTTCTCTCATTATCAGAAAAGTATAAAAATATTTCATCAGACAGTGTGATGCCTCAAGCTTTGTTCTTTTTGCTGAGGATTGTCTTGGTGATGTGGGCTCTTTTTTGGTTCCATATGAACTTTAAAGTAGTTTTTTTCCAATTCTGTGAAGAAAGTCATTGGTAGCTTGATGGGGATGGCATTGAATCTATAAATTACCTTGGGCATTATGGCCATTTTCATGATATTGATTCTTCCTATCCATGAGCATGGAATGTTCTTCCATTTGTTTGTGCCCTCTTTTATTTTGTTGAGCAATGGTTTGTAGTTCTCCTTGAAGAGGTCCTTCACATCCCTTTTAAGTTGGATTCCTAGGTATTTCATTCTCTTTGAAGCAATTGTGAACGGGAGTTCACTCATGATTTGACTCTGTTTGTCCGTTATTGGAGTATAGAAATGCTTGTGATTTTTGTACATTGATTTTGTATTCTGAGACTTTGCTGATGTTACTTATCAGCTTAAGGAGATTTTGGGCTGAGATGATGGGGTTTTCTAAATATGCAATCATGTCATCTGCAAACAGGGACAATTTGACTTCCTCTTTTACTAATTGAATACCCTTTATTTATTTCTCCTGCCTGATTGCCCTGGCCAGAACTTCTAACACTATGTTGAATAGGAGTGGTGAGAGAGGGCATCCCTGTCTTGTGCCAGTTTTCAAAGGGAGTGCTTCCAGTTTTTACCCATTCAGTATGATATTGGCTGTGGGTTTGTCATAAATAGCTCTTATTATTTTGAGATACATTCCATCAATATCTAGTTTATTAAGAGTTTTTAGCATGAAGGGCTGTTGAATTTTGTCAAAGGCCTTTTCTGCATCTATTGAGATGATCATGTGGTTTTTGTCTTTGGTTCTGTTTATGTGATGCATTACGTTTATTGATTTGCCTATGTTGAACCAGCCTTGCATCCCAGGGATGAAGCCACCTTGATCTTGGTGGTTAAGCTTTTTGATGTGCTGCTGGTTTTCATTTGCCAGTATTTTATTGAGGACTTTTGCATCGATGTTCATCAGGGATATTGGTCTAAAATTCTTTTTTGTTGTGTCTCTGTCCGGCTTTGGTATCAGGATGATGCTGGCCTCATAAAATGAATTAGGGAGGATTCCTTCTTTTTCTATTGGTTGGAATAGTTTCAGAAGGAATGGTACCAGCTCCTCTTTGTACCTCTTGTAGAATTTGGCTGTGAATCCGTCTGGTCCTGGACTTTTTTTGATTGGTAGGCTATTAATTATTGCATCATTTTCAGAGCCTGTTATTGGTCTATTCAGTGATTCAACTTCTTCCTGGTTTAGTCTTGGGAGAGTGTATGTGTCCAGGAATTTATCTATTTCTTCTAGATTTTCTAGTTTATTTGCATAGAGGTGTTTATAGTATTCTCTGATGGTAGTTTGTATTTCTGTGGGATTGGTGGTGATATCCCCTTTATCATTTTTTATTGCATCTATTTGATTCTTCTCTTTTTTCTGTAATCAAAACAGCATGGTCCTGGTACCAAAACAGAGATATAGACCAATGGAACAGAACAGAGCCATCAGAAATAATACCACACATCTACAACCAGCTGATCTTTGAC
Source organism: Nomascus leucogenys (assembly GCF_006542625.1). Classification (NCBI taxonomy): domain Eukaryota; kingdom Metazoa; phylum Chordata; class Mammalia; order Primates; family Hylobatidae; genus Nomascus; species Nomascus leucogenys. The sequence goes on from NC_044391.1 coordinate 24,190,179, forward strand.
AAACCTGACAAAAACAAGAAATGGGGAAAGGATTCCCTATTTAATAAATGGTGCTGGGGCCGGGCACGGTGGCTCAAGCCTGTAATCCCAGCACTTTGGGAGGCCAAGGCGGGCGGATCACGAGGTCAGGAGATCGAGACCATGGTGAAACCCCGTCTCTACTAAAAATACAAAAAATTAGCCTGACGTGTTGGCGGGCACCTGTAGTCCCAGCTACTCGGGAGGCTGAGGCAGGAGAATGGCGTGAACCCGGGAGGCGGAGCTTGCAGTGAGCTGAGATCGTGCCACTGCACTCCAACCTGGGGGACAGAGCAAGACTCTGTCTCAAAAAAAAATAAAAAAAATAAAAAAAATAAATGGTGCTGGGAAAACTGGCTAGCCATGTGTACAAAGCTGAAACTTCCTTACACCTTGTACAAAAATTAATTCAAGATGGATTAAAGACTTAAATGTTAGACCTAAAACCATAAAAACCCTAGAAGAAAATCTAGGCAATACCATTCAGGACATAGGCATGGGCAAGCATGTCATGACTAAAACACCAAAAGCAATGGCAACAAAAGCCAAAATTGACAAATGAGACCTAATTAAACTAAAGATCTTCTGCATAGTGAAAGAAACTACCATCAGAATGAACAGGCAACCTACAGAATGGGAGAAAATTTTTACAATCTACCCATCTAACAAAGGGCTAATATCCAGAATCTATAAAGAACTTAAACAAATTTATGAGAAAAAAATCAAACAACCCCATCAAAAAGTGGGCAAAGGATATGAACAGACACTTTTTAAAAGAAGACATTTATGCAGCCAACAGACACATGAAAAAATGTTTATTATCACTAGCCATCAGAGAAATGCAAATCAAAACCACAGTGAGATACCATCTCACACCAGTTAGAATGGCGATCATTAAAAAGTCAGGAAACAACAGGTGCTGGAGAGAATGTGGAGAAATAGGAACACTTTACACTATTAGTGGGAGTGTAAACTAGTTCAACCATTGTGGAAGACATTGTGGCAATTCCTCAAGGATCTAGAACTAGAAATACCATTTGACCCAGCAATCCCCTTGCTGGGTATATACCCAAAGGATTATAAATCATGCTGCTATAAAGACACATGCACACGTATGTTCATTGCGGCGCTATTCAGAATAGCAAAGACGTGGAACCAATCCAAATGTCCAACAATGATAGACTGGATTAAGAAAATATGGCATATATACACCATGGAATACTATGCAGCCATAAAAAAGGATGAATTCATGTCTTTTGTAGGGACATGGATGTAGCTGGAAACCATCATTCTCAGCAAACTATCTCAAGGACAGAAAACCAAACACTGCATGTTCTCACTCACAGGTGGGAACTGAACAATAAGAACACTTGGACACAGGGTGGGGAACATTACACACCAGTGCCTGTCATGGGGTGGGGGGAAGGGGGAGGGATAGCATTAGGAGATATACCTAAAGTAAATGTCGAGTTAACGGGTGCAGCACACCAACATGGCACGTGTATATATATATATGTAACAAACCTGCACGTTGTGCACATATACCCTAGAACTTAAAGTATAATAATAAAAAAAATTTCATGAGACACTTGCTAACTCAAACAGTTTACTCAATTTTCCTATAAAATTGATTATTGAAAAATTTCTTCTTGCTTTGAGTACTTAATACTCTCTTCAAAGAGAAAAGGCAGTTATTTAATTCTTTATTTCTTGTTTGTGAAATTGATTGCTATTCTATTAGGATCTCATAGAGATTAAAGCCTTACTGAAGGTTGAGGGGGGTAGGCAGGATCTGTGATACTACTAACTTTGATCTAAAATTATAAACATGTAATCGCAAAACCACTGTGGTTCCAGCAGTGATCAGTCTGTACTTTCAGCAGTGATCAGTCTGTGCTTTGAAGCATAATCTACTTTCATAAAGGGGTGAAGGATTTCACTCTGCCTGCCTTGAGTCCATGACAGCAGGGGTATAGCTGCATAATCCTTTTAGAGGGAGATGAAGAATTGAAACCAATCACTCAATTTAACACACTTGGTATTTTCTAACTTTTATATATTTGGCAATATTTTGAGTGAGTCATGATATCCTATTATATTATTATTTTGCATATTTTTCAATTCTAAAGAGATTAAGCACATTTTTATAGTGTATGATTCAGGTACATTTTTTTTATAATGTGCCTGTTGAAGTAATCAGCCTATTTTTCTATTGAGTCACCTAAATTTTAAATTTTTTTTTTTTTTTTGAGACAGAGTCTCGCTCTATAGCCCAGGCTGGAGTGCAGTGGCATGATCTCGGCTCACTGCAACCTCCGCCTCCCAGGTCCCATTTCAAGCAATTCTCCTGCCTCAGCCTCCCAAGTAGCTGGGATTACAGGCACGCTCCACCATGCCCAAGTAATTTTTTGTATTTTTAGTAGAGATGTGGTTTCACCATGTTGGCCAGGCTTGTCTTGAACTCCTAATCTCGTGATCTGCCCGCCTTGGCCTCCCAAAGTGCTGGATTACAGGTGTGAGCCACCACTCCTGGCCAACATTTTTTTAATATGTAAGAGTTTTAATGTGCTTCCAAATAAAGGCCATTGCTTTTTATATATTCTTATATTTTTTCTAAAATGACTTATTTTCCCTTTATAATATTTAGAGCTAGACATTTTTAATTTTAATGGAGTTAAATTTATTGATCAGTCTTTATGGTGGATGCTTTTTGCAGCCAGTTGACAAGTGGAGTGAATTTATTCACATGTTTGGCAACTGATTGGCTGTTAGCTAAGATGAGAGAAAGAGGTTTTCTTTTCAAAATTTAGGCTGGTCCAGGCCAAATTGCTTGAAGACTGGCTGGGTTATGAGAACACAATAGATGTGTGCAGAGTCTCTGAAGACCAGGCTTAGAAGTGCCATAACATTACATCTAAGGCATTCCATTGGGCAGAGAAAGCCACAAGACAAGCCCAGAGTTAAACAGAGGATTAATAGATCACCTCTGTGGTGGAAGTGCTACAAAGTCACATTGAAATTGTATGGGTACTCAAATGAGAAGAATTCTTGCAATATACCAGAGATCTTTGTATAAGATCACGGAGGCCAGCAGAAGCAAACCATCCGGTGCCAAAATCTTTGTAAGCGCCATCATCACTGTAGTGTTTAAATGCAATAACCACTTGATCTCTCACTGCTTTGCACTTCATCAGGTTTTCATCCCATGCCTCCTTGGTGTTCATTGGAGTAATTAGGATGCCACTGGAAGCCATAGGATAACAGTGCTACATTTTCCCACCCCTGTAAAAAGGTTAGCATACTCATCCAATATGAGAGCAACCCAATTACAGAGTTACATTTTGAAGGTCTTTTTCAGGGACTAGACCTAATATAAATTACTGTATCAGACAGGAAATCAGCAAGAAAAAGATAGCAAAGTCATAAAGGGTTTTTGAAAACATTTTACTAAATCAGTTATTACAAAGTTATGGCCAGGTTTCAGGATACTCAATAAATGGCAAAACACCCAAGAGCTGGCAAAACACCCAAGAGCTGGCAAAACCAGAAAGTTGCCATCATCTATAGGCTTGAAAGGACAAGGAGAGTATTTACTGGAAAACTTTTGGCTACAAGAGAAACCCATCTGAAAGAAGCTGTAGTTTTGGTAGAGGAAAATAGCTTTAGCCAACCCAAGGCACAGCAAACATGAACAGAAAGAATAAGTACCCTGAGCTCTTTCATCCTGCCCTTAAGCTTTCAGACAGTGCCTAAACTTGTCTGAAGAAATCAGAAGCTGGAAGACAGGACAAGGGAGCCCAGTTCATGTGTCAGTCTTGAAGTACATAGCAGGGTGGAGAAGGCAGAAGGTCTGTCTGGATAGGCAACCAGATAATGTCCCTCCATGTGCATAATAAAAATTTGTTGAATAAATGCACTGTTTCCCTAGTGGAAAATATCCTACAAATTTGAGCACCCTACTTGCTTTAGCAGAAACTTTTACTAGCTTATAATTATTTTTCGATATTAATGCAGGTTCTCATACACATTTTTAATCCTCATAAGAATTTTCTCTCTTCCATAACAACCTCAACTGCAAAACTCAGTTGTTAAATTTTCCAGTTAAGAAAGCCAATAAGTTATCTAAAAACAAACAAACAAAAAAACCAAAAAACAAAACGAGCTTGTTTGATTTGAGTTTCTGTCACTTATAACCAAAAGAGTTCTAACATGCCCTTATTTGCTTTCTTCAGTCACACTTGTATTTTAATTCCTGGAACATGTTTCTATAAATGTGTCAGTAATTACCGCAGAATTATAAGTGATTGAAATTGAAAGTACCCTTCTCCAGGCACTCTATAAAAAACAAAAGAGACAAAACAGGCACAAAAGACAAAATGACACACCAGCTTGCAGTTCCCTTAGTAGAGGACCAAGAGGTATTATAACATAGTGTTCACTTTAATTATTTAGACACTAGTGTATTTAGGGCTCTGAGTCCATTGTACCCAGCATCTGGAGGAAACTGTCTGAATTTTTACAGGAGCAAGGAGCAATGGTACATGTAGTTATGTAGATTCCTGACTTCAAGACATTTTATTGCAAATCAGAATTATTCTCTAAAGACTTGAAGAGAACACATTTCAATCTCTATAGGATTCATTTTACTCATTTATGTAAGAAGGACTGTGACATAACAATGATTTTGATAATACAGCTACTACTATTAATAATCAGATTATCATTTTTTAGGGATTGGCTCTGTGCCAGGCACTATAAGACATTAAATACATTTTATCTCATCTTCAAAGCAATTCTATAAGTTAGATATCATTCCCATGCTATATATGAAAAACCAAATCTCAGAAATCAAGTAAATTTCTGCATTATGTATATTTGATTCTGTGAACATAAGTTTCTCTCATGATTAAATTAGTCTTATATCTTAGCATATTTTAATATTCACATTAATAATATAAAGATATTTGCTTAAGGAGGGAATTGAATGGGATGAAATTTTTCTCTCCAAACAAGAAAGAAGCCTTAGCTGTATGTTTGAATAAACATCTTAATCAATTATAAAATCTATGTTAAAACTAGAATTAACCAAGAAACTAGAAAAATGAAAGATATATATGATAATTATTTTCACCTGACCAGTGAAATTAATGATGGAGAAATCACCCTATCAACAGGATTTGTGGGATGTAGGGGTGGCCATAGAACTGATAAAACTTGTATGAAAACAGAGGACTCATAATCTCTTTTACAGCATTTTAATGTGTTGACAGTTTTCTAGGATACAGATAGCTATAGTGAAATTATACTGAGGATGGAAATGGTAATTGTGGCCTCATATCTGAAATCAAGGTGATTTTATTGTTTTTCATCTACAATTGATTACATAAAATAAAGCCTGGTATCAATTCAATTGAGGATTTGATGAGTCAAATACGAAGCCAAATGTGACCCATACAACCTTTGCTGGCTGTATTTCTTTTTAAAATATTATACAAGGCCTATACAAATCACTCATATATATTTATATGAATGTAAAATAGAATAAATATTAAATAAAGAAAGTATGATAATTAAGTACAAATACAGGCACTTGGTATTTATGTAGGGCCTTTATCACCAAGTATTCAAAGCCTGCTGGGACTAGTATCTCACGAGGCATTGTGATGTTCGGAGCAAAAAGGATTTGTAGTGTTTGTACTGAACAATTTGCCAAATGCTGTCCGGTAAGCTGAGGACAGCATCTAGTCTCCTATTTTTTGCTTTTTCAGCCTTCCAGTCTTGCCTTCCTAAAAATTAGATTTGAAATATAAGAAGGAAAATGACCAAAATTAAGATTTTCATAGCAACAACTTTGATTAAAGCCCAAAAGTTTCCAAAAACTATCAATATTTGATAAACTTTGGATATTGATGGACCTCCTAACAGAAACGCTAAGTATATGCAGTACAAGGAACAGATTTTTCCAAAGGAATCACAACGTATTTGTCATTTTTAACTGTAATTATTAGATGCTTTTGTCTGCATTTGATTATCTCAGTCTTTACAAATATACTGATTATAAAAATCACTAGGATTTCTCTATAATCTGTGGTATGAAATAAACAGTTTGGTTTCCAAAAGTACTCAGCACTTTTGATTGTTCTTATCAGTAAATAAGAAATGATATCAAAATGAGAATAAAGCAAATGTCCGAGAGCTGAACTGTTTTGCATAACTTGATCTCTCCATTGCAAGGCTACTTTGAAGCTGGAGGGAGAAAGCTGAAATAGTCTAGCACTGTTGGCGCTATCAAATGCAGGTGAAAGTCATATCCTCATGGGCAACTGCTCAGTGAAAACCTGAGAGGTGTTTTGTATTCATTTGAACAAGACGAAACCAAACCCTCTTCTTTTACTGACTCTGAGAGAATTTTGATTCAGAAAAAAAATTCCTCACTGAGGACCAGCTAAATGTAAAATTAGAACAAAAGCCAATCTCACTAGAAACAAAACACTGGGAACTGTATGTTTCTTTTTAAGACCATGAAATGAGGGAGAAACATCTTCAGTTTTGTGTAAGCCTGAGCACTTTCCCAAGTAAAATTTTTAGATAAGTTAAATGTCAATAAGCCAGAATTACCCAACTGCATGTTGCCATATGTTCACATTGGGAAACAGTAACAAGAATAACCACTTTTAAGTGGGTGATTGATTTTTGCATATATAATCAAGGTCCAAGAGTGGACTGAGGAGTGAAGAAATATATGGTGGTGGCATAGAATGTGCCACCCAGAAATACAAGCCTGGAGTGTATTTGTGAATTCATGGGGGCTCAAAATACCTGTGATAGGCTGAATAATGGCCCCCAAATATACCCATGTCCTAATCTCTGAAACCTGTAAATATTATCTTATTTTGTAAGTGGAAATTTGCTGATGTAAGTAAGGATCATCAGACTATCCAGAGTGAAGCATATATCATAAAAAGAAGGGTGAAGGATGAATCAGAATCAGAGAGAAGGTAATGGGACATTGGAAGTAGAGGTTGGAGTGATGAACTTTAACTATAGAGGAAGAGGCCATAAGCAAGGATCGAGATGGCATCTAGCAGCTGTGAAAGACAAAAAAAGAAATTCTCCCCTAGAGTCTATAGAGGAGCACAGCCGTATTGACACCTTTACTTTAACCCAGTGAATCTGATTTTAGATTTCTAGGCTTCAGAACTGTAGAGAATACATATCTGTGTTGTTTCAAGCCAGCAAATTTGTGGTAATTTGTTATAGCAGCCGTAGTAAACTAATACAGTATCCTGTATCTGCATTTTGAAAGTTCATTTTTTTCTGTTTAATTTTAAAAGTGAATGTTTTGTCTCTTTGGAGGAAAATATGGCAGAAATAAAAGAAAATAGTGTTGGAGGGCCGGGCGCGGTGGCTCACGCCTGTAATCCCAGCACTTTGGGAAGCCTAGGCGGGCAGATAGCGAGGTCAGGAGATCGAGACCATCCTGGCTAACATGGTGAAATCCCGTCTCTACTGAAAATACAAAAAATTAGCCGGGTGTGGTGGCAGGTGCTTATAGTCCCAGCTACTCGGGAGGCTGAGGCAGGAGAATGGCGTGAACCTGGGAGGCGGTTGCAGTGAGTGGAGATGGCGCCACTGCACTCCAGTCTGGGTGACCGAGCAAGACTCCCTCTAAAAAAAAAAAAGAAAAAGAAAAGAAAATAGTGTTGGAGAAAGATGAATTTTAACTTGAAAAGAATTCAGAAGCCCAGGTAATATTAAGAATAAAATAGGCCAGGCATGGTGGCTCATGCCTGTAATCCCAGTACTTTGGGAGGCCGAGGCCAGCGGATCACGAGGTAAGAGATCGAGACCATCCTGGTTAACATGGTGAAACCCCGTCTCTACTAAAAATACAAAAAATTAGCCAGGCATGGTGGTGGGCGCCTGTAGTCCTAGCTACTCGGGAGCCTGAGGCAGGAGAATGGCATGAATCCGGGAGGCGGAGCTTGCAGTGAGCCGAGATCACACCACTGCACTCCAGCCTGGGCAACAGAGTGAGACTCTGTCTCAAAAAAAAAAAATAGCAGGAAACAGAGAATAGTACCTACCCCTGTAGAAACCATGAGGTAGAGAAAACAGTAAACTCAAATAAAGAAATAATCTGAATGTATCTGGTGTTAACCATAATCTGTCACCATCTTAAATACTTCTCTATTGTAGGGAATATATATGAGATATTTTTCTAATTATATCAATCATAGTGCTTATCTCCAATGTAAGGGTTGTTTCTTACCATCTCTTCCCTCAGATTGTGTGAAGTCTCTTAGAACAGATGCTGTCTTCCATCTTTGCCTATTAGAATCTGGTACTTGGCATTTGGTAAATATGTTTTGAGTGAACAAATTAAAATCCACAAATACAATAGATGCTTCTCTCTTACCAATTCTACTCCCGCTCCCACTCTCAGGTGCTAGGTCAGTGAGAGGAGACTGCAGTTCTAATGATGGTCTGAATGCAGATATGCTACCTGAACAACCTCATGTAGCCATTGTAAAAAAAAGTAAAGACAAAGTTCCCGAGGAGCCTTAAGGGAGAAAGATCCCTTCCTGATAGTCAGCCCCTAATCTGAGGTCTCAACAGTGATGTGGTTCCAAGTTCTCTGAGGAAAGCAGTTTTGTTGTCTGGGATAAATGAAATGAATGGGATAAGAGTTGGTATAAAATGCTTAAGTCTTCCCGGAATGAGGGTTGGCAGTTACCAGATTGCTCGTGGAAGTTGGTGCTTTATGAAACTAGCAGCAGTGGTTTGGGACTTATTTTATTACACATATCAAAGACTGCAGAAAAGAGAGCTATCATGGGCCCAGATTTATTTTCTTGATCAGATCTGAGCTCACCTGGAAATGATTCATTTCAGACTGGAATTTAAGTGAAGGTAAAAAAAAAAAACTCCTCACCTAACATCAGCTTTTACTTGGCCACACTAGTGAGAAAGAGTTCTCAGTAAAATCCATAGGAAAGGAAAATGCATGGAAGGGCCTTCCGCCTTCATGTTACACAAAGAGTAGGAACTAAGAACAATTGATCATTCATGATGCTTTTTGAATTATGTAATCTCTTCAGCCACTTACTCTGTTCTTCTTTATCTATTGTGTCTTACACTAATTCAGGACCACTTGCTCTCTGGAAAACAAAGAGCCTTTTTCAGTTGAAAGTAATCGGGACCTAGGAAGCATGAGAGATTGATCAGATTCTATGCATTCTGTGAGTTCAGATTTTGTATTCAGTTTTTGTGGCAGGAATAAATTACCCAACAATGGTCAGGTAGGCAACTTTTCATTCACCATATTAAGTCTTATATAATGATTCAAATGTTCTAATTTAGCCCCCCATGAGTTATTTTTTAGTGAAGAACGATAATTAAGCTAAGTTTGATGGACTTGCCCAAGTCACTTATTAATGTGCTCTAGAGTAGGGATTAGAATATACTGTTTTCAGTCTTTGCTTATACATTAGACTCTTGCTACCTTACTATGCAACCATTAATAAGACCAATTGTTCTGCCACTGAAGGCATCCAGAAATTTAGTCCATGGGACGATTAACTAAGGGGTCCTGTGTGGGTCAACTTCAAAGCCACAAATCAATAATGGATGAGGCAGAATCAATTTTTTCAGTAGGCACAGTGCCCAGGGCCCAAGAGAATATTTTATTATTAATTTTTTAAATGAGAAAACTCATATAATAATAATATATGATCATGAATCTAGCTTTGGATTCTATTCATCTTTATGGCAACAAAGCCATAAAATATAACTTTTATTTGTTTTTTAAAGCAAAGAAAGGGCCCATGAAGGCAAAACTTCAGAGTTCATGGAAGTCATTATGGGGCCCTGGAAACTAGGATAGTTAGAACCGTCACATCTGAGAATGCAGAAAACAAAACCAATATTCATTCAAAATATCCCACTTGCATGTGAGAGCATAGGTTTAAGATAATTTTGTTTATAGACTTTTGTATAAAAATAAACCAGGAGGATTTGGCTACCATCTGTGTAACTGAAGGACAGAGTGTTTTATCAGTAATAAGATTTTTTTGCTATATAAATTTAATCACAATTCTACAAGGAAAGTATTTGAAGCCAGAAAGCTGGATGACCCTGAGACAGACACACTGCCAGAACTTTCGTCTCTCATGGTATGCTTTTATGTCAAGGTATACCTGTCTCTCATGGAATGCCTGTTGATAGCCTGGTTGGGATAATGATCCACTTAGCCTTTGAGATGGTCAGGGAAGGACCAGGAGAGGACATTCTTTGGTCTGCTGGAGCTTCCAGGGAAGTAGCATGTCCCTCAGAACAGTCTCATCCAATTGCTTTAGTGTACTCTACAAATGTTAGTATTTTCTGTGTGTGCCATGAAGTTAAAAGGATGAGGAGACATTGATCAATCTGGGCTTGAGTTTCTTTACCTATAAAATGTAGACATAGGACAAGACAACCTCTAATTCAATTCAAATCAACAAACATGTTGAGAGATAACTGCACTAGCCTCTGGGATACAAAGATTAATTGAATATAGTTTGTCCAAAGTCACATATTTCAAAGAGTTCACACCCTTTGTGGAGAGACAGGCATGAAATCATCTTCCAGTAATACAAGTTAACACTGTGATAAATGTTGAGGGTGCATAATAATCAAAGTAATATTAAAACTCAGAAAAAAAATGAATTCCAATAGCAGGGGAAGAAACAGGGCTTCAAAAGGGAGGTGACAATTAGCCTGAATATGCATGTCAGATCTCCAGAAAAATTGATTGGGATTCCATCCCTAAGGCAAGGAAAGTAAAGTGGAAGAACTGTGGTCCTAATATTAGAGATAACTCAGATAAAGAGAAGTTAAATTGTTGCTTGTCCAAGATGCTCATGGTGTTGGCAGAATTGAGAAAGAAACCAACCACTTTTTTCACAGAAACTCCCAACGTAGCAGCTGGGAAAATGGCATTAACTTCAAATGTTCAAACTTTCCTTCTGGGAAAACTTATAAAATAATTTAAGGCATATGACTATTTCATAGGGAGCTGTTAATCAATGGCTAAAATAAGAGTAAGAGAACACCAAGGCATTATTAGAAGCAGTTTCCTGCCTTCCAGTCCCTCGCTGGCACAGAGCACTCTCAGTAATCTCATAGTGTATTGAATGAGATTGCTGAAATGTGGAGATACGTGAAAATCATGCATTTGGTTCATTCATAATTGAAGAGAGAATTTGAATTGAAAGTGGTTCTCTAGACTTATTAAGAATGATAAATGACTGAGATAAAAAATATTAGGAAGTTTAAGTCAACATAGTTATTGGTTAGAAATGAATGTAGGTGCTTGGGGGAATGAATAGCATTTGCTAATAGTGCACCAGGCAGCCTGTGTGAAATAAGTTACACATTAGATCAAAATATGGATCTTGTATTGTCTTTTTGTTTTTACCTTTTATTCTGAGAACTTTAAAACACACAGAAAAGTAAAAGGAATAGTACAATAGACACACGTTACCAATCACCCGGCATCAACAATTATAAATACAGTACCAAGTTTGTTTCATCCAAATTCTCAGTCCTGACCCCTTGTTGTTTTCTTTTAAAAAAACAATTTTGATGAGATATAATTTACATGCCACAAAATATACCCATTGCAACTATAAAATACAAAAAATTAGCAGGGCGTGGTGGCATACTCCTGTAGTCTCAGCTACTTGAGAGGCTAAGGAGTGAGGATTGTTTGAGCCCGGAAGGCAGAGGTTGCAGTGAGCCAAGATCACACCATTGCACTCTAGCCTGGGCAACAGAGTGAGACTCCCTCTAAATAAATAAATAAACAAAAATTAGAAATAACATTATGTATTTACTTATGAGTATGACATCTCTGGTGCGGTGCTCTTTTTCCCTTTTTCTCATCTGGTATCTTTTATTTTCTCCCTAAAGGATTACCTTTAATATTTCTTGCAGTGTAGTTCTACTAAGAGTACATTCTTTTAACCTTCATTGTCTGAAAAGGTATTTAATTTTGCCTTATATATTTGAAAAATGTGCTAAGCAGGTATAAAATTCTAGATTGGCAGTGTTTTATTTTCCTTTCAATTGTTATGGACATTCTTCCACTGACTTCTTGTTTGCATTTCTACCACTGAGAAATCTACTACTCTCCCTACCTCTACTCCTCCCTACTAACATGTCTTTTTTTCCATTTTCAAATTTTATTTTTAATTTCTATGGGTACATAGTAGGTATATCTATTTATGGGGCACATGTGATATTTTGATATAGGCATACAGTGTGTAATAATCACATCAGGGTAAATGTGGTATCCATTTACCCTCATTGTTACAGCTTTTTTTCTTTACCACCAGTATTGAGAAATTTGTTTATGATATATTAGGGTTAATTTTCTCTGTGTTTCTTGGGCTTTGGGTTTGTTGAACTACTTGAATCCATGGGTTTATCATTTTCATTTGGTTGAATGCAGATAATTTGAATTACGATCATGAATGCTAGATAATTTTTATATTCCTATAAATATTCTTAAAATTGTTTTCTGGAGTGAAGCTAACTGTTTGATCATGTGGGTCTTGCTTTTTAAGATCATGTAGAAAAGTAGATCTGAAGATATCAGTTTATGCTTAATTTTTTTTTCTATCCTAGATCTATATTCCTTCAGTTCTAGCAGGTTACTCATAGCTTCACATGGATAGTTTTTGTATTTTATCTTTCTCTTCTAGCTGTTTCTGATAATTACTGCTCTGCCAACCACAAGCTACTTCATTTAAGTAGCTTAAATGGTGCCAAAAATCAAATAAATAAGATAAAATTTATAATTTCTTAATTTAATGATGCTATCAATAAAATATTTTAAAATGAAAAATATGCTTCCTCTACCTTGTCCTCTAAAACCTCCTGAAGAAAAAACTGTGACATAGCAGGTCTCTGGGCCAACCTCTAACTCCTATATCTTTAATGCGTTTCTAAATTCCAGGAGAAGCCATGGTTTAATCAGAAGAGGCTTGAGATAGGAAAGGATTACAGTTTACAACAGGAGATAATCAGGGACATGGAAAGACAATCACTTCATAGGTGATGATAATGGTTGACAAATAAACTCCGTAAGGTAAAATGCTATGTGCTGGACATAAAGAGTTGTGAGTTATAAGATTTCTTTAGGTACTTTATAGTAAAACAATTTTTAGACGAAAATTAGTGACCCATCAAGTTGAATTACAATAACACTTTTAGCCTGAAGGAAGTGGTGTCCTTCAGCATCAGATATATTGGGATGATAGAGGTGAATCTTTTTCCTGCCTTTATCCTTCCCAATATTTTTATTTCAGATTAATTATTTTCTTTATGACACTATTTTCAGCAACATGGATTATCTTTCTGTTTTATACTTTGCCAATACATGATATTCTCATGGCAGATAATGTATCCATTACAGGTGGGAGGCAGGTAGGTTTCATCTCACATTAGCTCTGATCAGTTGACATTTGAGTCCAACAGAAAAAATGCTGTGGTCAATTGGAAATGTGTGCCTTGGATACAGAAGAGAAAATACAGTTATTTCACATATTTTTAAAATTTCACTTATTTAATATTAGATGTATAAATTTTAAACTCTTAACACCTCTCAGAAACACTATAGCAAGAGTTTGTGTGTCAAGTGCTGGACATATCCACAATTCTGACCAATTACACAAGGATAAAGGTGAGGTGAAGATCCCTTTCTAATTAGATACTATGACAGAATATTTGATTTTATTTATTTATTTTTATTTCTTTAGACAGAGTCTCACTCTGTCTCCCAGGAGGGAGTGCAATGGTGCAATCTCGGCTCACTGCAACCTTTGCCTCCCAGATTCAAGCGATTCTTGTGCTCAGTCTCTCCAGTAGCTGGGACTACATATGTATGCCACCACGCCCAGCAAATTTTTTGTATTTTTAGTAGAGATGGGTTTCACCATGTTGGCCAGGCTGGTCTCAAACTCCTGGCCTCAAAAGATCTGCCTGCCTTGGCCTCCCAAAGTGCTGGGATTACAGGTGTGTGCCACCATGCCTGGCCATATTTGAAAATTCAAATAGATTAGGATGCAAAGTGTTCAAAGGGAAAAAGAGAAAGACAGCACTAGTGTGTCACAAAGACACTAGTCATTCCCAGGGTAGTAGGTGATAAGAAGCATAAGTTTTGGATGTAATGGAAGAAAGTAATACCTCATTAATAGTTAAGTTGTGAAGTTTCTGTACTGAAAGAGGGCTTTGCGGAAGTACCTAAGCAATGATTAAAAACTTAATTCAGGTGGTATTGGTATGAGATATAAAAAGACAATATTCTAAGATAAACTTAGCAGAGAAAATGGGGGGTGGATATCAGTAGTGTCTACATGAACAAGAATTCTTCATTGTTCAGAAAAGTTACTATACTTTTAAAATATAAGGGGTTTTACCGTTCCCTGGTAAGAAAGAATAGAAAGTTTATATCAAAACATCATTTTAAATACAAAACATCGTTGTATTTAAATACAAAACATACTTTGCAAATACATGATATTCTCATGGCAGATGAGAGAAAATGTAGAGAAAAGTAAATATAATTCTTTTTTCAGAGTGTGGGTTCAGTGATGCAGACTGTAAGAATTCCAGGGAAAGAGCCTCTCCATATGTTACTATATAGGGAGATTTCCGAATTTGGCAGATAAATTCTGCCACTCTAGGTCAAAATTAGGCATAGGTGCTCATATTAGGCATAAAGTGTAAGTATCATCCCTTAATAAATGTTAATTTGTCTGGGTTAATGACATGATAATAGTATAGTTAACAATCCCATTAATGTAAATGCAGTGTATATTATCCCCTTCTGTTACTAGACAGATAACACACTCAGTGAAATGTTATATTTAAAAGCTACTTATATTTTTAAATGGGATTGTAGATAATTAATTTTCAAATTCTGTAAAATAGCTATACTTTTTATAGTGGGGAGGAAAAGCAATACTTAGAAAGGCACTCTTAGACTCTTCGTGAATAACATTAGTGAAATAATGCAAGGAAAGCACTACTTTCCTAAGGAGAACTTACTACCAAGCTACATTTTTTTTTCTTAAAAGTGGCATTGGCCATATTTCTCAACACGGTTTCTAGGTGTGAATTCATTGGCTTTGTTTCCAATAAATTTCAAACCTGAACATTCAGAAAGAATAGAAAAGGCTGCACATTTTTCTCTGGGAATGTATATATGCAGCTATGTCTGTATGTGTGTTAGCACACACTTATATGTGTGGGTCTTTTATAGCAATGAAAATAGACAAGATAACACAAGAAATTAGTTCTTCACCTACAGATACAAATCAAATAGGAATTAGTCAATTCCCTGAAGAAATAGTGAGAAGATACAGAAACCTTCAAAAAGAAGCACGAGGGTAAAACAGAATATTTTTTAAAATGATTCATATGTTATTGTATTCTTTAAGAACTCTGAGAGGTTAGGTAAGAGAGTATCATGAGATGGAAAAGGAACACTCTCAGAATTTCTAAGGTCAGGCAGCCCTGGCCTGCACTATTTTATCTGAAGAGAGAAATTGAGGGAACTTTTTTATTGTTGTTATTTACCCCAGAAATACAAGAGATAAAGAATAAAGGAAAGATAAAACGTTTTGAAAATAACGAGCATCCTCAAAATTAGATATTTATAAAAGAATAAACTTGTGAAACTTATTAGTAACCATAAGCAATGGAATGATGAGTGAAAGAAACAAGTAAATTAGAGCATATGTGACTACCCATAGTCATGAAGTCACACACTGGCTGTCAACTTGATTTTTTCTTTCTTTCTTTCTTTCTTTCTTTCTTTCTTTCTTTCTTTCTTTCTTTCTTTCTTTCTTTCTTTCTTTTCTTTCTTCTTCTTCTTTTTTTTTTTTGATTATCCATGTGAGGAAATTAAGTATTCCTCTTATTGTCAAGTACCATAGCTTCCTTTTAGTATTCCTCTTACTGCCAATTACCATCCAACATGTCACCATTGTGTGCTGATTAATGAGGTTCAGATAATATCAGTGTCTAATATCAATTAAAAGAGTCATTTGGCAAAAGCAAAAGGAAAACCTCAGTTTTCTGGAGGCTTTTCTATGGAGAAAGCACAGGCAGGTCACATGTGGTTTCATCTAGCTTGACAGTTTTGATTTGACTGTCAATGCTCCGAGGCACTTCAAGCATTATAATTTTGGTCTTGCTTTCTTGCTTTTCTCTGACCCTCAGGAGTAAGGTGCCTTCCATCCCTTTCTCTTAGTAAGTGAGTGTGCTGAATATCTTTTCTTGCCTCTCCAATATGCCATTGTCTTCTAGACTCAGATTAACCACTGGATTGGGCCATTCAGAAACACCAGCAGGAGGTCAGAAGGAGGGAGAAGAGGGCATAAAGGGAGGTCAGGATATTTGTCCCCTTTGCTCTTTCCTGTGAGGTTTGTGAGGGCTGGGTGAAGCCTTCCATCTAAAGCCTCAGCTTCTGACAGGTGGCTGTCATTTCTTAGATCCGTCCAAATCTGAGCCGTGTTCTCTCTCCATCTCTTTTCAGATTTAGGGTGGTACACATTCCTCCCCCTTTCTAGCCCCAAGGTCTTGGACTATACCTTCTCATTTCCCTGTATACTGGCTATATTTACGAAAAAATCCTTTTATTAAACTCATCAGGTGATCCCAAATTAGTATAATTCCACTATGCCATTTGTTTTCTCCTGCATCCCTGACTGGTAACATGAGTCTAAGTAAAATCAGCCAGCATAGAATTCTACACATTTACTTAGCTTATCACCGCCACTATGATGCACTAGAATATAAAGAGAATCAACATTGGGTTCTTCCAATTTTATGTGAAAAGTTATTGGTCCTGGCAGATGGCTAAAGGAATATCACACCCTCTTGAGGTCTCAAGGCTGGGGCAGGAAGCTGCAGAGAGACAGATGCTTGTGGGGCTGAAGAATATACCTTCTGATGAATTGGTCCAGACCTCAATAGTTCCACAAAGCAGGCTAAGGACAGGAGCGTGCTTAAGTCACATAAGAACCTTGTATAGAGCCTACTCCAGTATCATCACAGGACAGAGACATGAATTCAGAAATCATCTTTGGATTTTCTAAGTTTAACCCATGATAATTTCTATGTTAAAAAAAAGAAAGCTAGTTCCATACACTTTTGCTAAAGGAATATCCCCACTTCTCTTCTAAGGTCTTGAGTGTTTTCTTGGAGAGGCATGCTGGGTGCTCCCTCTGCGTGGTAAGTTCGCTAGTTACCCAGGCACTATCCAGGATCTCTCTGCACTTGAACTATCCCATGACACATTGCCACTTCCAAGGCAGACTCATGGAGGTAAAATACCTAAAACTTAGATCATAAAAATGAACTATACATCTTTTAGCAGGTGTAGTAAAAAGACATTTGTAAATGGTAAGTGGAGTTTTGAGACTGCATATGTGTTTTAATTACCTTGGCACTTCTCATCTCTTGTTATGAAATTTGGATGCATACAGTGCCCAATGTCTGCATATTTCTATAAGATATATGTATTTGCTTTTCAGGGGGCCGATTATAGTGAAGGAAGGTGACACTTCTCTGGTGTGATGCAAGGAGCACCATGTCCAAAAATGACCTCAGGCTCTCAGTCTGAGTTTCCTGAAAATGAGCTAGCTAGGACATTGGATTTCTTTGCCCTGCAGTGGAGATTTGTGCAGTCCTATAAAAATGCTGGGCAAATACTATTCCCAGCTGGCTGCTGTAAATACTTGGCACTCTAATCTCGACTGGCTGGGAAGGTTGTTCTCATGTTTGCCCTGCAAGAAATGAGAGAGATGGCTAGGAGACATTTCTTCTCTGTTCTAACTTGGATTCATCTGGAGTTCCAGCAGATTGCTCAGGCTCCCATTTGCCCCTCTGTAAGATGGCGATGGGTGATTGAAGTATGTATGTGACCTTAGTTTTGTAAATTCTCCTTTACTTATTAAAGTCTGTCTCTTACCTGAGTGGCAAAATATTAAGGAATTCATTCTAAACATTAACACATGATAAAAGTGGAGCTTCACATGGGTTCTAATATCATAGTGGTGTTCTGAAAGGTCCTGACTTGCACAACATATGGCTAACAAAAGACCCTGAATTTTTGAGTTTGACAGTAATCTGGTGACAGTAATTTGGTTTTTACTATTGATTTATTTTCACTAATTTGGGTACAAATACAGTCATACTTAGTTTCTAAAAAAAATTTAAAAATCCCATCTTAGAGTAGTAGCCTAGTATTACTCTCTTGAAGATAACAATCTTCCTCAATTTCCCAAATGCATGATGGGATTATTCAGCGCACTAAAAGCAGGAAGTGAAGGAGTAATCAGACCTTTTTCCCAGGACCAAGTAAATCAAAGACAGAAAGACTGACCAATTTACTCTCAGGCTTCATATTGTAACCATGCAGAGCCCCTGTTGAAGCTTGAACCTATAAAGCCCAATGGACACTTTTCCACAGTTTGGTGAGGCCCTTGCTGGTCCTACCATGTGCAGGATGAATTGCAACACTTCTGGTTATCTCTGTGCTCAGTTGCAGTTCTCAGAAATATAATTGCACCAGTATGGCTTTGTCCTAAATGCCTCCAAGCCTCAGCCACCCAGTGTCAGAAGTGGCTCTTCAAAAACATGATGACCAGAGGCAACAAAGCAGAAACTCGTGACCCAAATTCATGCATCAATCTGTTTGACCCAGACAATATATTGAACTATTTGCCCACATTTAGTACCTATTGTTCTTTTACACAATTTATGGCTATTTTTATTACAGAAAATGAGTTGGTAGTGAGATCGCCAAAGTTAGTTCTAGTTGAAACTCACTGTGGTCATTATTTTGAGATGAGATACGAAACAGGACATGAAGGAGATGGTGAAATCTCAGTCAGTGCAGAAGCTTCTCATCAAGGCCAGTCCTGCATTGGCACAACAGCTAAGGAGTGGTGTTATGACTCAGTTTCCCTATATTACTCTTTTTGAGATGGAGTCTCCCTCTGAGGCCCAGGCCAAAGTGCAGTGGCATGATCTCAGCTCATTGCAATCGCTGCCAAGTGATTCTCGCATCGCAGCCTCCCAAGTAGCTGGGCTTACAGGCATGCACCAAAGCTCCTGGCTAAATTTTTGTATTTTTAGCAGAAACATGTTAGTATTTGTAGCTACGTTGGCCAGGCTGATCTCAAACTCCTGGCCTCAAGTGATCCACCAGCCTGATTCTGCCATTTTGTCTCTTAGTACACATGCTACTCACCCAACTCCTGAGATCGAGTTAGGAAGATGCTGATCACCAGTTTCAGGTGCTTCTGTCTACTGGGGGACTGCCTTCCCCTGAAGCCAGCTGTGACTAATTATTATTATTTTATTGTGACCATTATTATTTTAGAGAGATAGTTTAATAACTGCCTGACCATCACCCGATGGTTGCCTGACATTCCTGGTGGTAGTGAGGTCCAGGGACCTCTCCTGCCCTGTTCATATCTGACTAGCTACCTACTGTAACAAGAAAACCTTTGAGGCCAAGCCATATTGCTTGAAGGAGCGAAACTTTTCATGCCCGCTGACAAGGGAAGGCAGAGTTATGCCAACGCTTTTCCTGTTTCTGCCAATCTGAAGAGGACTGAGTTTCTTTATGATTTTAAAAGAGCACTTTGTGGATGTTTTAAAGTGACCAGAACATTTTAGAACCTTCTGACTCCTGCTTTCTTCTAATTTCCTAAGAGCACATTAGAAAGAGTCTGCTGATTATTTAAAAATATATAGACGGCCGGGCGCGGTGGCTCACGCTTGTAATCCCAGCACTTTGGGAGGCCGAGGCAGGCGGATCACGAGGTCAGGAGATCAAGACCACGGTGAAACCCCGTCTCTACTAAAAAATACAAAAAAAATTAGCCGGGCGTGGTGGCAGGCGCCTGTAGTCCCAGCTACTTGGAGAGGCTGAGGCAGGAGAATGGCGTGAACCCAGGAGGCGGAGCTTGCAGTGAGCCGAGATTGCGCCACTGCACTCCAGCCTGGGCGACAGAGCGAGACTCCGTCTCAAAAAAAAAAAAAAAAAAAAAAAAAAAAAAAATATATATATATATATATATATATATAGAGAGAGAGAGAGAGAGAGAGAGAGAGAGAGGTCAGGGGAGGTGTGTTGGATATTAATCATCTCTAGAGCAGAAATTTAGACTTATTTCACATAAGCCTCAAGCTGTTCATGTGAGGAAAATCCCACGTGTGTACACTATCTGACTTTTGAGTAACTCTCTCACAATGTGACTCCCACATGTACTTCCACCTGCCCACGTGAAAGGAGGTACCTGTGACTAACGCCATCACTTGTGCTCTGACTTCCACATCACCTTTTCCTTCCCAGGAACCTTTAGCTATCCAGTACCTCTTATTTCTGCTTCTTTTCCAATGTTCCTTTTACACAGGGTCTATTTAATGAGTATGAATATGCTCAAATCTTTCCCATCTAGAACAACAAACCAAGCTTCCCTGGTATCTTCCTCCTCCCAGTGATTCTCCTCTCCTTTGTGCTTCCAGTTGCCATCCCCTCTCATATCAGTCTTCAGTTAGTTCTCATGTAGTTTCAAACCCCACCATTAGCTCCCATGTAGGATCTCCCAGTGACCTCTATGTTGAAATGTAAACCTCACCTTGACTAACATCAGCAACACTTGATGCTCTTAACTTTGCCCTCTTTTCTTAAATACGTTCTCTTCTTGGTTTCCATGACACTATATTGTTTTTTTCTGGTTTCTTTCCTATTTATCTTTCATTCCTTAAGCGCTTTGCCTCTTCTGTAGGGTTCTTTTTATCTACCTGAACTCTAAATGTCAGAGATCTCAAACTTGAGTTCTAGGGCCATTTCTCATCACTATTTTAACTATCTATCTCTTTGTATACTATTATCCACACACATAACTTAAATGATCACTATACATCAATGAATACCAAATTTATGTGTCTGTGTCAGAGCTCCCCTTTGAGCTCTAGTAGTCACTCCAGCTGACATTCTGGCTAAGTGGTCATGGGCATCTGCATATTGCCTGTAATTTATTCTCCAATTTTCCTATCACCTCTTTCCAAAATTGCCCTAGATAATCTATTATGGAGAAAGAGGAAATGCTTTTGTGTTTTTGGGGAGTGGGGCCTTCTAAATAATTTTAGTTGAGTTTCAGAGCTATGTATTCAACTGCATACTTGTCACTGTGTGGATATTTCAAATATGTAGCCACCTAAGATTGCCTAACACTGAGCACATGTTCTTCCACTCAAGCACGATCCTTATACATTTCTTAACTCAGTGAGTGGCATCACATGCCCCTGATTTTAGAAACCAAAACCCAGAAATCATCCATGACCTCCCTTTTCCCTACCTATCATATGCAATACATTGTAATGTTTTGTTGATTTTATCTCTTAAATAGCTTATATTTCTCTACTTGTCTCCATTATGTTACTATCATTTCTTACTTCACTACTCTAATAACTTCCCATTTAGATTTCTTATATACATTCTTATTCCTCTTTAATTGGTCTATCATATGGTGCCCAGAATAATCTTTAAAAACCCAAATCTGATTATTTCACTCTCTTGCTTAATCCTTTTAATGGTTTCAACTTGTTCTTATGATAAAGTCACAAATATTTAATGTGCTCACAATGCCCTTAGCTGATTTGGCCACATGTCTTACTACCCTCAATCTAAGTTCCTACCACTGGCCTGCTCATACTGAACTCCCTTTATCTCTCAGCCTTCAGTCAGACTGACCTCTCTGTCTGGAGTACTCTTACCTCTCACCAACTCCTGTATCTATTTGAGTCCTATTCATCTTTTACATTTCAGCAAAAACACCACTACTTTAAGGAAGCCTTTTCTGGTTCACTAGATTTAATGAGGACCCCCATTATATACTTTCCTTTCAAAGCATTTAATTTAACTATAATTTAAAAAGTTTAAGTGTGACTCTATGTTAATGTGCATATAATCTACTAGACTATCAACTCCATAAAAACAGCTCCTTGTAGTATAGAAATTTATTAAGGAACATCTTAGTGTCTGTGTTAGCAGTGGATCTTAGATATGATGGGTGGGTGGCAATTGCTGGTAGATAACAGTCATTGATAAACTCAGGCAGATAAAAAGGTATGTGTTGAATAGAAGAACTAAAAGGAATGGAAGGTACTGAAAGAGAAAAGATTAGAGAATGGGAATTTAACAGGCACGAACTCCTAAATCGGGGATGCCAACCAGATTTCAGCTCATATATGATCTTTGATCTGCTGATCTTGCCTTCCAGGAGTGATATATTGAGAAGGATTCTGAGCCTGCGTTAGAACTCAGTTGGAAAAGAAGTGCTGTCTTTGATTAATGATGTTTTTCCTGGAGTGGGAGAGTGAAGTGGTGGCTTGTGTGCTATAGGTTTCCATGTCTATTAAATGATATTGCCAAGTAATTGTGGTCCAAATTTCAATTTGCCAAGGAAACTGGGTAAAGCTAGACTACTTTAAGAACATACATTGAAGAAAAACCAATTTACTAAAAACAAGAAAACAAAAGAGACAAAACCCTCAAATACAAACACAAAAACCAAAACTCAATCAATTAGAGGAAAGCTTATTAGTATAACAACTGATTTCACCAAAAAGCTGTTACGTGTGGTAAAGCCCATAGTTAGCTTCTCCAATGTCGGTAGCATTAAAATAATAACTAATATTTTTGAGCACTTACCATATGCCAGAAAATGTGATATAGCTTTACATTTATTAACTCATTTAATCCTCACAGTAAACCTGTGAGATAAGTACTGTCATTATCTTCATTTTTTAGGTCAAAAACTAAAATTTAGAGAGATTAAGTAATTTAAAAAGAAAATACAATTAAAGGGCTAGGGTTTTATCTGGATTTGTACTATTAAAAAAGACACATGTTCTTGACATATGTTACTAGGACTTACGTTAACACACCTTTTTAAGAAGACCTTAAGACATATAAAAGATAGATGTGTAATGAAGTAAACACTGCTTGATAAAGAACAAATGTACCAATATTTGCTTGAAATACTGAAAGACATAATTTTGCCGCCCTATAAAAACAGATAAAAAATAGCTTGTCACAAAACTGTGTTAACATTTGTCTCAGGGAGTTATTTTTTATGTAATTGCAAAATGATTAATTGATGGTTTGTTTAATTATTCTTTGAAGCATCCAAGTAAAACTAATCAGTGTGATATTTTCAGAGTCATCACTTTTCATTCTTTGATAAATGGGTACTAAGTATGATTTTTCCAATATTAAAATGGTCTTAGGCTTTTATATGAATTCTCGAAAATGATAACATAGCCATAATAAATTATGTAAATTATCGGTGTGCCCTTTTATTTAGATTAAATCAAAATCCCTAAAAATAATCTATATAATGAAGCTTTCCTAGACCAGCCTGGGCAACATAGTGCGACCATACCTCTCTATAAAAATTAAAAAATAAAAATTAGTCAGGTATGGTGGTGCACACCTGTAGTCCTAGATAATCAGGAGGCTGAGTCTGGAGGCAGATTACTTGCTCCCCGGAGTTTGAGGCTGCAGTAAACTTTGATTGTGCCACTGCATTTCAGCCTGGGTGACAGAGTGAGATCTGGTCTCTAAACAAAACAAAAAACAACAAAAAAAGCCCTCCTGAAGAAATAACTGTAGTTGATACAAATGTGTCATTGCCCCAAAAGGTAAAAATTCTTTGATTTCGTATCTTGCCTATTATGAATAATACTGCAATAAACCTGTGAGTGCAAATATCTCCTCAACATACTGATCCCATTTCCTTTGGATATATCTCCAGAAGTGGGATTGCCAGATCATATGGTAGTTCTCATTTTAATTTTTCGAGGAACCTCCATATTGTTTTCTACAATGACTATATTAACATTCCCAACCAACAGTGTCCAAGGGTTCCCTTTTCTCCATACCCTCACCAACACTTTTTATCTTTTATCTTTTTGATAATAGCTATTCTAACAGATATGAGGTAATATTTCATAGTGGTTGTAAAAGGAAACATGTTGATAATAAGAGCTTCATAGCCTCAGATAAGCTATTTTCCTAAAATAAAAACAGAGCAGCCTCCGAGACTATCAGCCTTGTATCTTTCATAAGCATGAGATTTATTTTTAAAATAACAGGGGAAAAGCCTAGGCTTGGTATGATGATTATGTCTGACACTATTCAACCATTAACTCTTGCCAGTGGCTCTCTTTCTCTCTCTCTCCTTCTCTCTTTTAGTTTGTCACTTTTACTTTGTTTTGTGTGTGTGTGTGTGTGTGTGTGTGTGTGTGTGTGTGTACAATGATTCTATTGCCCCAAGGTGCCTTGTTATCTTGCCTAACACAATCTACTACACCAAGGAATAAACGGAGGTTCCATTGTGTTATTCTGTCCCCAGGAGACAGCCTTAATTGTACTCTCAGCTGATCATGTGAGCTCTGGCTCCTTATACCAGAAGTTGTCAAAGTTTTTTGATGAAAGGCCAGGTAGTCAGTATTTTGGACATTATGGGCCATGTCATCTACATCACAACTATTGCCTCTCATGTTGTAGAATGAAAGCAGTCATAGATACTATGTAATGAATAAACACCATTGTGTTCCAATATATCTTTACAAAACAGAATAAAAGGCCAGATATGGTCTACAGGCCACAGTTTCTTTTTTTTTATTTTGTTTTGTTTTTGAGATGGAGTTTCGCCCTTGTTGCCCAGGCTGGAGTGCAATGCAAGATCTCTGCTCACAGCAACCTCTGCCTCCTGGGTTCAAGTGATTCTCCCATCTCAGCCTCCCGAGTAGCTGGGATCACAGGCATGCATCACCACGCCCGGCTAATTTTGTATTTTTATTAGAGACAGGGTTTCTCCATGTTGGTCAAGCTGGTCTTGAATTCCCAACTTCAGGTGATCCGCCTGCCTCAGCCTCCCAAAGTGCTGGGATTGGAGGCATGCGCCACCATGCCCGGCATACAAGCTACAGTTGACCAGCTCCTGCTTTATACCCTTGTTCAGGGCAACAGTCAACACTTCCTCCACTCAAGGTCAAGGTTATGCAAGTAGAAATCTTAATGACCTACATTTTCCAGACAGTCTTAAGCTTCACAGTGGCACTAAACAAGTGATCATTGGTCTTATCTTTGGGATCTGAAAAGGCTTTGAAATATTAAACAATGAGTAAAATTCTCTTCCCTCCCCTCCCCTCTCCCTTCTATTTCTTGTCTCAACCAATATTTTTAAATCCCATGCTTGGGATTTAAAAATATTATACAGGCCGGGCGCGGTGGCTCACGCTTGTAATCCCAGCACTTTGGGAGGCCGAGGCGGGCGGATCACGAGGTCAGGAGATCGAGACCACGGTGAAACCCCGTCTCTACTAAAAATACAAAAAATTAGCCGGGCGTGGTGGCGGGCGCCTGTAGTCCCAGCTACTCGGAGAGGCTGAGGCAGGAGAATGGCGTGAACCCAGGAGGCAGAGCTTGCAGTGAGCCGAGATTGCGCCACTGCACTCCAGCCTGGGTGACAGAGCAAGACTCCGTCTCAAAAAAAAAAAAAAAAAAAAAAAAAAATTATACAAATTATACTAATTATTTCATATGAATTTTCACTTAATTCATGTTTACTTTACTTTTTCATTATTCTTTTTGAATTACATCTCAAATTCTTCTGCTGATAACATCTTCCTTCTTCAAGCAATATGTTTTAGACTCTTTAAGTGGGAGTATAATGGCAGTAATTTTTTTTTAGGTTTTCGCTGTCTAAAGCAGTGGTTCTCAAAGTATAGATAGACTATAGAACCTTGGGGGTCCTGAGGTACTTTCAGAGGATTCATAAGAACTATTTCCATATATATACTATCCAGAGCAAAATCAGGGAAGACGAGCCTGGAGATGTCCCAGCAGACAGTTACACAACAGGTCTGGAGGTATGAGAAGCCATGTAGATTTCACTGAATTACAAGAATATCCAGGACATAGAGTACAAGGTGGGATTGATAAAGGATGGGGCTGGAGAGGTAGACAGGGATCAGACCACAAATAACATTTTGGGCATCCACTGTAGTTCAGGTCACCTTCAATCACACCAGGAAAACTCAAATAACTTCCTAGTTTGTTACCTTATCTCAAATGTTGCCCCTCTTTATTTACCATACCATTGGCAGAATGATCACGGTTTAATGTAGTTCATGTTGATACTCTACTTAAACCCTGTCAATAGCTACTCATTGCTCTCAGAAGCATTTCTAACCACTTAATAGGACCTCAAATACCTATCATAATCTGACCCTAACTACATTTCCAGCCTTATCTTTTGTCAGCTCCTTCTTTATGCTGGCTGTTATTTTACGTAGATCTTTTGGAATGTCTTCCAGAAGTGTTTTATAATATCATTGTTAGGTTACTACTAGGTACTTGAGACACCTTGTAGCCTTTGTTGCTATTGAACATGATATCTTTTGTTGTAATTACATCTTCTAACTCCTTGGTGTATAGGAATGCAGTTGATTTTCACATATTGATCTTATATCCAGTGATCCTGCTGACTTGGTTTATTCATCCTGATATTTGTTTATGCATTCTTTTGGATTTTATATGTAGACAACTCATATAAACTGTAAATAATTTAGTCCTGCTTCTGTTCTTTCTTTTCCATGCCTGCCCCCTTCTTATAATCTTGAACTTTCTAGCACTTCCAATATACTGCAATGAATGAGAGTTCCTGTTGCTTCTTATCTTTTCCAGCACTTAGTGTCAGCGTTCTCAGCTTTGACCATATTAATAGGTGTATAATGGTTGCTTAGATCATTTGTATTTATTCCTTCTACATTCCCTAGGTTTATTCTGCTAGACTTTTCCTAACTTAAATTGAAAGCTTAGCTCATTCACTTTTAGTCTTTTTTTTTCTAAACATGATATTTAAGTGTATAAAATTTCCTGCTTATATTTTTTTGGATACATCCTACATGTTTTGAGATGCTCTAGTTTCCTTATTATTTAGTTTTGGATATTTGTCTATGAATTATTTATGAGAGTGTTTAAATAGCCAAATATATTTTGTTTTTAAAGATATATTTTGTGATTGATTTCTATTTAAATCACATTTTGGTCAGAGAAAATAATCTGTTAGATTAAAATATATGGGCTTGACTAATGGCCTAATACCTGGCCAATTTTAGTAAACATTCTTGCTTAACTTAAAAATGTATATAATTTAATTATTAGTGTAGTGTTCACATTTCATTAGTTCAAATTTATTCATCCTATTGTTCAATATATGCCTTTACTGGGGATTGTATTTTGGATTTATAGATTACTGAAAAAGATGTGTTAAATGGTGGAATTGTTTATTTTATTTGTTGTTCTGCTTATTTTCTGCTTGATATATTTTAAAACTATGCCATTGAGTATAAATAAGTTTAGAATTATGATATATTTCTTTTGATTAAAAATTTTATTGCCTGGGTGAGGTGGTTCACACCTGTAATCCCAGCACTTTGGGAGGCCGAGGCGGGCAGATCACGAGGTCAAGAGATGGAGACCATCCTGGCCAACCTTGCAGAACCCCATCTCTACTAAAAATATATAAATTAGCTGGGCATGGTGGCACACACCTGTAGTTCCAGCTACTCAGAGGCTGAGGCAGGACAATCGCTTGGTTCAGGAGGTGGAGGTTGCAGGGAGCTGAGATTGCGCCACTGCACTTCAGCCTGGCGATAGAGTGAGACTCCGTCTCAAAAAAAAAAAAAAAAAAAAAAGTCGATATACAAATGTTCCTGTCACACAAGTAAGGTACTGTCCTATTCTAACTGACTGGCAGAAGAAAATTAAATCCCCTCTGGGCAAAGATGGCAACAAACAGATAATCTACTACATCACACACATTGTTTTCAGTATTCAAATAAAAATACAAAAATGATCAAAAACAAATAAAGCAGAAAGCAGATAATAGAAAAAGGTCCACAGATGAACTAGATTTTGGAAGCATCATATGTGGACATTAAAACAATTGTTATTCATATGGTCAAGAAAATCAATGTCAAAGTATAGAATTTCACAAGAGAACTGTTTCTCAGCTTTTAAGTCTCTTATCTCACCCAACATAGGACTTAGAAAATGTGTCAAGAGAAAAAGCGATTCAGACTATTGGGCTTATTCTCTGTGGATCTTGGTCCCTCCAGCTCTTGCTCTGTCTCTCTCTCTTTTTTTTTTTTTTTTTGAGATGAAGTCTCACTCTGTCACAGATCTTGCTCTCTTGATAGCCTTTAACTCTGATATTTGTTTCCCCAGTGTTGTGAGAATGTAAAGTATCAAGACTGCTGCTTTCTGCTACATCTCTAGGTTGCTAACAATGTTATTAGCAAATGCTTCAAGGAGAAAAGGAGCAGAGAATGTCATGGCCACCTCACTGAATTTTCATTCTCTCAGGAATCTAGGCTTCTCAAGCTCTGCTTGCATATGCTGCTCTTTGATGTGTTCAGGTGGTTGTTGATTCATTTTTGTACAACCAGCAATTATTCTCAATGGAAGGCTGGTCTTTTACAAACTACTGTATCACACACAAAGGTGGAAATCCTCAATCTTTCCCTTTGAACGAAGTAAGTTAATCGATCTTTTGTTACTTTTAATTACATATATATTTAGGAACATTGTTTTGATCTTTTTCAGTACTTTTTCCCTCTTTACGCTTTTCTTTTAATTTTTCTTCTGTCTACACATAAGATAATGTAGGACATAACATTTTAAAAAATATTTTAGTGGTTCCATGGAAAATTTTAGCATTCATATTAGATTTACCATAGTTAAAAGTTAATATATTGTCTCTCTTCTGAAACAAATCAAGAATTTCAAATATCTTGTTTTTAATTGTCTTATCTCCTAAATTAAAAGCCTTTATTGCTTACTATTTTAGTTCCCTCTTGCTTATGTAACCCCTCAATATATCCATTATTGTTATTTCATACTAATTATTTCGTATGAATTTTCATTTATTTCATGCTTTCTTTACTTTTTCATTATTCTTTCTTGAATTGCATCTCAAATTCTCCTGCTGATAACATTTTCCTTATTTAGGCATTTTTTTTAGACTCTTTAAGTGAGAGTATTGTGGTAGTATTTTTTTTAGGTATTTGTTGTCTAAAACAGTGATTTTCAAAGCATAGACTATAGAGACTTGGAGATCCTCAGATACTTTCAGAGGATTCAAAATAATATTTGCATATATATGCTAAAATGTCATTTGCATTTTCCATCATATTGACGTTTATGCTAGTTTTGAAAAGAAATGGTGGGTAAAACTTCGAGCTCTTTAGGAATGTTTTGATGAAAGAGTAGAAAACTATGAATTTTATTACATTTTGACATTTGAAATGTCTTTCTTATTATTCTATTTCAAGGAAAGGGAAATATACATAAAGCATGCTGTATACTAAAATGTATATTGATTTTCCTGAGGAGAAGCACTTGTCTAATAGTTTGAATTGTAATATTAATTAACTGCTTTTTCATAAAATATTTTCATTTTTTAAAGACTTTAAAGCTTTCAGACAAACGTATTTATTCAAATATAGGGTATTTGGTAGAAAATACCTTTTCAATAACATGTAAGCCTGTCATTTCAAGGAAACAAACCGTTCTATGCTGAAAAATGTTTAACAACTAGCTCTATGGGGGAAAAAAAGCGTAATTTGTAGATTTGTAGCCAATTGTGGTGTAAATATTCCGGGCACGACTATTTCAAGCTAGCATACATTTGATGTCATTAAACACAGAGCAGGGAAAAAATAATCAGGTTGCATAAGTCATTGCAAATTAACCATAGCACACTTCTGAAAATACTGCGATTAGAAATCTTTTTTTTTATTCCTTGAAGTAGGGTCTCACTCTGTCATCCAGGCTGGAGTGCAGTGGTATGATCATGGCTAACACAGCCTTGACCTCCTAGGCTCAACTGATCCTCCTGCTTCAGCCTCCCAAAGTGCTAGGATTATAGGCATGAGCCACTGCATGCAGCTAGAAAGCACAAGTAAAAATTAGAATGTAAGAAAATCTGTATCCATGAGCATGAGCCTCTCAGCTTCCTAATACATAAAGACTTTTCTAAAAAGATTGCTAGATACATTAACAAGTGTAATTTTTTATATTGTATAATAAAATATATCAACACTTAGAAGCTCTGTATAACTCAGTGATCCAGTATATTTTCTAAATGACCAATGTGCGATGTTTCCAAATCTTCATAAATAAAAGTTTTATTCAAAATTCAAAATACGCAAATCAATTTAATGTGAGAGTATATAAAGTTTATTGATTCAGATTTCATATTGCAAATAACCTATAAGAAACTGCCATTTATCAGGTTCTAGCATAGTATCACATTATCTTAAAAAGGTTGTTAAAACACTCCTCCATTTTCCAATTTATATGGGGCCAGATTTTCTTAATGTTCTTTAACCAAATCAACATACCACAACAAAGGAATTCATTATTTTCAAAATGGAAGATAAAGCTTCAGGTCTGGAATGACTAGAGGAACTCAAGAGAGTCTGATTAGTTTTTCAAGTCTCCTTACAGGCCACTGCACTCCAGCCTGGCGACGGAGCAAGACTCTGTCTCAAAAAAAATATCTCCTTACAGGTGCAGTGTTAAGTCTGAGAGTGCATCCCTGGAGATAATGATGCTCTTGCTGCAGGGAAAATGCCTCCATAGTTTGAGAGATGGGAAAGCAAGGTGCTTCAGGGAGACCAACACCAGTGCAGCCCATCACTCTGTTGCAAAGGGATACATTGTAGTCATTCAGAGTGCTTTGAGGATTATCCTTTTAAGAAGATTATCTTTCATTTAGTCAATTTATTTCTTGACTGATAAATACTTCTTATTTCGTTTATGTGTTTCCTGGATCTCTGTGGCTTCATTAAAATGGCCTATGTTTGATTTTAAGATCCCAAAGGGAAGAAAGTAGATCCGTTTAGTTTCTTTTGAAATGGCCAAGCGTAGAGCACAGCCAAATTTCTATATAAAAGACAGATTGATGGTGATTAATTTCCTCTTATCTAGAGCCTGGCTTACAGAACGAAGTAGATTGTCTATCTTCCTTATTAATCTAGTAAATGATTTAACCTTGTTCCTAGTGTTCAGAAAGTTTTAGTAATGAAGAAGGCAAAGCAGATACAAATACATCTATCTGAAATTGCTGCCCTTTGGTATTTGTTCCAAAAGTTTGATCATAAATCAGTTGCTCAGAAGTTGGAAGACATTTTCCTTTGGGAGAAAATATTATATAGGATATTTGTGTCTCTTGGTGATTCCATCAAATCTGAATATACCTGAGGTATAGTATTGTATTAATATAACTATACTATAGTGTTTGTCTGGGAGACATACATTTATAGTTGTATTTCAAAGAAACATTTTATTCTATTAGAGAAATATTAGACTCCTTTCCATTAACATACCACCTTCTGAGTAGTTAAAGCAGAGACTCCTTGAGATCTGAGCCTCTGATAATGATCTGATACAGGGAAATTGAACTTGATAGGGGATGGGGACAAGATTACGGGACATGAGGGGAGGAGATGGCTACTACGGAATAAGCAGGAGGCTGGGGAAATTCCAGAAGTAGAGACAACGGAGTTGTTTACTGGAGTTTCCTACTAGGGTGACACTGTAGAAAACACTGGCCACTCAATCTCCCCATTTATTTTTTTCTAAAGGTCTCAAGGATTGACCTGTTTTCCCATTTCATGGTCATTGCCTCTTATATTTCCCTCCTGTGTTGTCCACACACCTTTTATTCCTGATCTCTGGATCCTAAACACTGACACTCATTGTAAACATGAGTTTTTAATATATCTGGGGCACACCTCAGTAAATCGAGCAGAGGAAGAAAGTGGTATGTTGTTTAACTTTTAATAAATCCTCATATTTATTCATCGACAGTTAATTTAGAGATCAACACTTAGACACTCAAAATTATTCAAATTAGAACATCTGTCTTTTTTCTTTAGAGAACTTCTGTTTAAATGGAGAGATCTGAAATTAACATAGAGTGATCTGATACAGAGTAAAATAATTATACATCTGTACCTATATTTATATATAAGGTCTATGTTTTAATTATTGTTCTAGTAACTCTCTTGGTCTCTACTATTTCCATGACCACCAAAACAATGTAACCTGGGCATGGGGGAATAAGAGCAGCAAAGATTGAGAACAGAAAATTAATTAAAAGAAAACAGTTGCCGATAATTTCTATATATCTACTTGGATATTTTTTCCATTTGACTAGCTAGTTTTAGGAACAGCTGTCAATGTGGTTAAGATCCTGGTGGAGTTGCCAGTTCCACTAAGACTAAAAGTGTTAGGGAGGAATTGGCAAAATCCGTAACACATCTAAAGTAAAAACCATTTTATTTGCTTCTAATGGACAGAATAAAGAGAGGCAGATGTGGAGTAAGGTAGGTAATGACAGGTCAGGAAAAGAAATACTGATAAGTTAGAGACTGACATTAACTACTTCAGATACTGTTTATAGGATTTTTTTATTTATTTATTTATTTATTTTATTATACTTTAAGTTCTAGGGTACATGTGCACAACATGCAGGTTTGTTACATAAGTATACATGTGCTATGTTGGTTTGCTGCACCCACTAACTCGTCATTTACATTAGATATTTCTCCTAATGCTATCCCTCCCCACCGCCCCCCCAACCCCATGACAGGCCCCGGTGTGTGATGTTCCCTGCCCTGTGTCCAAGTGTTCTCATTGTTCAGTTCCCATTTATGAGTGAGAACATGTGGTGTTTGGTTTTCTGCCCTTGTGATAGTTTGCTCAGAATGATGGTTTCCAGCTTCATCTATGTCCCTGCAAAGGACATGAACTCATTCTTTTTTATGGCTGCATAGTATTCCATGGCGTATATGTGCTACATTTTCTTAATCCAGTCTATCATTGATGGACATTTGGGTTGGTTCCAAGTCTTTGCTATTGTGAATAGTGCTGCAGTAAACATACATGTGCACGTGTCTTTATAGTAGCATGATTTATAATCCTTTGGGTATATACCCAGTAATGGGATCGCTGAGTCAAATGGTATTTCTGGTTCTAGATCCTTGAGGAATCACCACACTGTCCTCCACAATGGTTGAACTAGTTTTCACTCCCACCAACAGTGTAAAAGCATTCCTATTTCTCCACATCTTCTCCAGCATCTGTTGTTTCCTGACTTTTTAATGATCACCATTCTAAATGGCATAAGATGGTATCTCATTGTGGTTTTGATGTGCATTTCTCTGATGACCAGTGATGATGAGCATTTTTTCATGTGTCTGTTGGCTGCATAAATGTCTTCTTTTGCAAAGTGTCTGTTCATATCCTTTGCCCACTTTTTGATGGCATTGTTTTTTTCTTGTAAATTTGTTTAAATTCTTTATAGATTCTGGATATTAGCCCTTTGTCAGATGGGTAGATTGCAAAAATTTTCTACCATTCTGTAGGTTGCCTGTTCACTCTGATGGTAGTTTCTTTTGCTGTGCAGAAGCTCTTTAGTTTAATTAGATCCCATGTTTCTATTTTGGCTTTTGTTGCCATTGCTTTTCTTGTTTTAGTCATGAAGTATTTGTCCATGCCTATGTCCTGAATGGTATTGCCTAGGTTTTCTTCTAGGGTTTTTATGGTTTTAGGTTTTACATTTAAGTCTTTAATACATCTTGAGTTAAAGGATTTATAAACAGTTTTATAGGATTGAATCAAGCTGATTCCACAACACTACATCCATATTTCCCACCAAAACAAATAAACAAAAACAAATACAAAAACCTATATATATTTACAAAGTTTATTTTTCATTACTATGCAGTTCTTGCAAACAATAAAGTGGAGATAGAGAAAATGAGTCACACAATATGTGTCTTTTGCTCAGTTTATTCATAGAGCCTATATTTTTCACTATTAATAAAGACAGTAGCCTCTGTGTTTTCACGCTCATTAATCAGCCACTGGCTTCATGGATTCTTGCTGTCAGACAATTCTATTCAGAAAACTACCAAGATAGCAACTCCCTTACTTATAAAACAACCACAGATGTAGGAGCAATGATCTATCAAAGAGCATATTTTCGCTTCCTTTTTACCTCCCATCCCTTTGACAGAGCATTTTAGCAACACTACTGAGTATATTGATGTCCTATAATAGGAAGGCAACAATTCTATTCCTTTTCTTTGGTAAGATGAAATGTTAGGATAATGAAGACAGCTAAAGATAGTGAATTTTTCATTCTTTTAAGTAAAAAGCACTACATATTAATCTGCCCTCAGTTTTCTAACTCAAATAGAAAGTTCGGGGGATATTTTAAATTTTAAAACATACATTTTTAAGTTATATACGGTAAAATTCAATCTTTTTGTTGCGTAGTTATGTGAGATTTGACAAATATGCAGAGTCATGTAATGACTATCATAAGCAAGATACAGAACAGTTTCATCAAATCTCCCCCACTTCAAAAACTTGTCCATCGCTGCCACTTAACTGTCAGGCCAACTTCCTTAATGCTTGGTATCACTGAACTGTTTTCCATCCCTATGGTGTTGCCTTTTCTAGAATATCAAATAAAAGAAATTACACACATGTAGACTTTTGAGTCTGACTTCCTTTAGCCAGCATAATGTATTTGAAATACCTGCATGTTGTGGTGGGCATAAGTAGTTCATACCTTTTTGGAATGCTTTTACACTGTTGTGGGAATGTAAATCAGTTCGACCATTGTAGAAGACAGTGTGGCAATTCCTCACAGACCTAGAAGCAGAAATATCATTTGACCCAGCAATCCCATTACTGGGTATATACCCAAAAGAATATAAATCATTCTATTATAAAGATACATGCATATGTATGTTCATTGCAGCACTATTCACAATAGCAAAGACATGGAATCAACCCAAATGCCTATCAGTGATAGACTGGATAAAGAAAATACACACATACACCATGGAATACTATGCAGCCATAAAAACGAATGAGATCATGTCCTTTATAGGGACATGAAAGGAGCTGAAGCCATTATCCTCAGCAAACTAACACAGGAACAGAAAACCAAACACCGCAGGTTCTCACTTATAAGTGGGAGCTGAACAATGAGAACACATGGACACAGGGAGAAGAGCAACACACTCTGGGGCCTGTGTGGGGGCACGGGGGGAAGGGAGAGCATCAGGATAAATAGCTAATGCATGTGGGACTTAATATCTAGGTGACGAGTTGATAGGTGCAGCAAACCATCATGACAAAAGTTTACCTATGCAACCAACCTGCACATCCTGAACATGTATCCTGGAACCTAAAATAAAATTAAAAATAAAATCGACACAATTTGATTATTCAGTCCACAGATGAGGAATGTTTGGATAGCTTCTAATTTTCGGTAAGTGAAGCTGTATAAACATTTGTCAAAAGGTTGTTCTGCGAACGTACATTTTTATTTCACTTAAATAAATACCTATGAGTGAAATTTCTGGGTAGAAAGTAATTGTACGTTAACTTTGTAAGAAACTGTCAAGACATTTTTCTTAGTGGCAATACCACTTTGCATTTACACTGGTCATATATGACAGTCCTAGTTGTTCTTCTGCATCTTTGTCAACACTTGGTATTAACACATGTATTTTTGTTGTTGTGTGTGTTTTCATCATTCTAATAGATGAGTAGTGGAATACTATTCTACTTTTATTTCGTATTTCCTTAATGACTAATGATGTTGAGCATATTTTCATGTGTTTATTTCCCATCTGTATATTTTCTTTGGTGGAGTGTTTATTCACATCTTTTGATTATTTTTATTGGGTTTTCTTATTGTTAAGTTTTGAGGCTTCTTCATTTGCAGACCTTTTCTCTGAGTTTGTTGTAGCTTGTCTTTTTATTTTCTTAACGTTTTCCATAAACCAAGTATTTTTAACTTTCAAGAAGCCATTTAATCCTATTTTTCTTTTATGCATTATGTGTTTAGTATTGTGTCTAAGCAGTCATCGCTTAATCCAAGGTCTCAAAGATTTTGTCCTATCGTTTTGCATTAGTTTTACATTTTACATTTAGGTGGTCCCTTTTGAGTCAAATTTTGTATAAAGTATACAGCGCATGTTAAGGTTTAATCTTTTGAATATGGATTACTAAATGACCCAGTACCATTTGTGGAAAAGATTCTTCTTTCTCCATTGAATTGGTTTTGCATTTTTCTCAAAAATCAGTTACACTTTTGTGTATAGGTCTATAACTTGACTCTCTAGTCTGTTCCATTGATTTATGTGCCCATTCTTTTGGTAATTCCACACTGTCTTCATTACTGTAGCTTCATAATGAAATTTAAATCAGATACTCTGAATCCTCTGAATTTGTCTTTCTTTTCTAATTACTGACTATTCTAGTTCCTTTAATTGTCCATAGAAATTTTATATCTTTTCTTTTCTTTTCTTTTTTATTTTTTTGAGACGGAGTCTTGCTCTGTCGCTCAGGCTGGTGTGCAGTGGCACGATCTTGGCCACTGCAAGCTCCGCCTCCTGGGTGCACGCCATTCGCCTGCCTCAGCCTCCCCAGTAGCTGGGACTACAGGCGCCCGCCACCATGCCCGGCTAATTTTTTGTATTTTTAGTAGAGACGGGGTTTCACCGTGTTAGCCAGGATGGTCTTGATTTCCTGACTTCGTGATCTGCCTGCCTCGGCCTCCCAAAGTGCTGGGATTACAGGCGTGAGCCACCGCGCCCGGCCTACATCTTTTCTTTTTACTTTTAATCAATCTATGTCATTTTATTTAAGATATCTTTTTGTAGGTAGCTTGTGGCTGAATTTTTAAAATTCATTTTGACAATCTGTATTGTAATTGGTGTGTTTAGACTACTTACATTAATGTAATTATTTTATTGTCAGGTTAAGTCAACCATTTTATTACTTTTCCATTTTTGTTTCTAGGATTTTTATTTCTCTGTTCTCTCTTTCCCACTCTTCTTTTGGGTATTTGAATTTTTAGAAGCATCACATTTTACTTATTAATTGATTTTTGGCTAATACCACTTCGTATTGCTTTTTAATGGTTTCTCTAGGAATTAAAATATACATGCCCAAGTTTTAATAGTCTTCTCAGAGTTAATATTTTACCACTTCATCTAAAACATAGAGGTCTTACAACCTCATAGGCCTCTTAACTTCTCCTTTGTCCTATAATTTCCAAGTGTGTTATATCTATATACATGAAACCCTCTCCCTAGATAATGTTGTAATTTTTCATTATAACCATGAAATATATTTTTTTAAATGTAAGGAAAAATATATTACATTTTCCAATATGTTTACCATATGTGTTGCTCCTCTTTCATACCTGAAGTTCCATGTTTTCCTCTGGTATTATTTTTTTCACTTGAAAATTTTTATTTAGTATTTCTTTTAGGGAAGAACCACGGAGACAAATTCTCATAATTTTCTTCATCTGAGAATATCTCTCTCTTTCTTCCAACACCTCCCCCATGGCTACTTTCCATATTTTTTTGGTCTTATTTTGATTGTGAACTGTCTATGTTTGGTTTTCTTTGAATTATCTTGTCTGGGGTTTGCCTAGCTTCTTGAGTCTGTAAATTTATATATTTTATAAAATAATTTCTATGGAAGAGTTTTTTTTTTTTTAAATGTGCATAAATTTATTCCTCTTATCAGGTAAAGTAAGGGCTCACTTACTCACCCCTGAACTGGATATCATTAAGTGATCTCAGACCTCTTTTCATTAAGCCTCAGTGAGGCTTCAGAATTGTTTCACTACAGTCAATAGCCAATCAAATATTGTGCAAAAGTGGACTAAAAATGTCTTTGAAGATGCTGTTCATTACAACTCAGGGACCTCTTTAGTCCTGCTATGGGAGAAATTGCTCTCTCATTTTAGATACTTTAAAAAATCTTAGGGAAACTGTTGAGCTCCTCTCTGTGATATGTTTGCCAATGCTTACATACAGATTTGTGGGTCCTTCCACTAAGTGTGCACAATCAGTTGGAGTGCATTTTGTGTATTGACCTCACTTATAATTATAGCTTATGTTTTATTTTCTCCTCTTACCCTATTTTCTTCATCTACATGTTGAAGATTTTATAGTTTGTGAGTTGATAAAATCTACTAAAGTCCTATTGGAACAAATTAGAGACGTAAATAAATAAATTATGGAATCTTCCTTAGTAAAAACACTGAATAGCCTAAAGGTATGAATTCTTCCCAAATAATTTATAGTTTTAATGAAATTCTAATCAAAGACCTATTTTGGATGTAGACAACATAATTCCAAATCTGTTTTGTAGAATGAAGTGATGAAAAGACCTAAGAAAATGTTAAAAATGAAGAGTGATTAGTCAACTTCCTCAACAATATATTTAAACATTTGTAGAATTAAAAGTTTTAAAAGACTTTGAACTTTACACAATTCTGGGTAGGGAAATTGATAAACAGACACATGTTGACTTATGGCAACAACTTAATGTGGAATGAATAAATTAGTTACCAAATGGTTTGGAGGAAATACTTAATCTCATGCCTTACAACAAAATAAATTCCAGATGCATTAAGGGATTAATTTTTAAAGAATAGCATACAAATCTACAAGCTATGTGTCGAATTTATCTTTATGAGAGGAAATTTCTGACGTAGAAACCATGGGGAACATAAACAAAGCGGGGCTTATGTAATAATTAGTTGCACAAACTCTGAAGCTGGTCTTCTGGACTCAAATCCCAACTTTAGAATTTGCTAGTGGTGTTATCCTGAACAAGTTAGCTAACAGCTCTCTCTCCATTTCTAAGATTTTAAATATGGAAAAACACAGTGTCCACATCACCTGGATTTTGAGGATTTAATGGGATAACCAATGTGAAGTGCTTAGAATAGTGCTAGGCACATAGTAATTGCTAGATAAGTGTTATTATTTTTATTAGACTTGAGATATTAGATAAAGACTTAAAGCAATGCTAAGATTAGAAAATACTTAGAATTTAAAGTGTAAAGTGTTAGGTGAAAATTTTCAGGTTGAAAAGAACAAAAAAGTAGCATAATTCTAATTATGTATTGAAAGTTATTTATACATATTTTAAAAGAAATCTAAAAGAAAATATCCTGAAATATTTCCAGTGGATAGATCTAGAGAAAAATGCAAGCATACCTTTTTTCATTGTCCTTTGCTTTATTGGACTTCGCAGATATTGCATTTTTCACAAATCGAAGGTCTGTGGTAACACTGTGTCAAGCATGCCTATAGGTGCTGTTTTTCCAACAGCATGTGCTCACTTTGTGTCTCTGTCACATTTGTTAATTCTCACACATTTCAAACTTTATTATTATTATTATATCTGCTATGATGATCCATGATTAATGATCTTTGATGTTAATCTTGTAATTGTTTTGGGACAGCACAAATTGTATCCATAATGATGGCAAACAATCTATAAATGTTGTGTGTGTTCTGACTGTTCCACTGACCAGCCATTCCTCCATCTCTCTCCTTCTTCTCAGGCCTCCTTATTCCCTGAGAAACAATATTGAAATTAAGCCGATTAGTAACCCTACAATGGCCTCTAAGTGTTCAAGTGAAAGGAAGAATGACACATCTCTCACTTTAAGTAAAAAAGCTAGAAATGATGGAGCTTAGTGAAAAAGGCATATGAAAAGCTGAGATAGGCTGAAGGACTTCTCGTATCAAACAGTCAGCCAAGTTGTGAATCCAAAGGAAAAGTTCTTGAAGGAAAATAAAAGTGCTACTCCAGTGAACACATGAATAATCAAATGAGACAGACTTATTGCAGATATGGAGAAAGCTTAAGTGGTCTGGATAAATTAAACCAGCAACAACATTTTCTTAAGCCAAAGTCTAATCCAGAGCAAAGTCCTAAGTCTCCTCAATTCCCTGAAGGCTGAGAGTGGGGAAGCTGTAGAAGAGAATTTTGAAGCTAGCAGATATTGGTTTATCATGTTAAAGGGTAAATAAAAAGTATCCATACCATAAGAGTGCCAGCTAAAGCAGCAAGTGCTGATGCAGAAGCTGTAACAAGTTATCTGGAAAATCTTGCGAAGATCATGGATAAATGTGGCTACACTAAACAATAGATATTCAATGTATATGAAACAGCTTTATATAGTATTGGAAGAAGATGCCAACTAGGAGTTTCATAGTTAAAAAGGAGGAGTCAATGCCTGCCTTCAAAGCTCTAAAGAACAAGCTGATTATCTTGTTAGAGGCTAATGCAACTGGCAACTTTACACTGAAGCCCATGCTCATTGATCATTCCAAAAATTCTAGGCTCTTAAGGATTGCACTAAATCTACTCTGCCCGTGCTCTATAAATGGAACAACAAAGCCCGGATGGCAGCACATCTGTTTATAGCCTGATTTACTGAATATTTTTATCCCACTGTTGACACTTACTGCTCAGAAAAAAAGATTCCTTTCAAAAGGAATCTTTTCAAAATATTATTGCTCATTTACAAATGTCCCCAGTCAACCAAGAACTCTGATAGCAGTGTACAAGGAGATTATTGTTGTTTTCATGCCTGCTAACATAACATCCGTTTTACAGCCTATGAATCAAGAAGTATTTTTTACTTTCAATTCTTATTAATTAAGTAATACATTGTGTAAGGCTATAGCTGCCATAGATAGTGATTCTGCCGATGGACCTGGGCAAAGTAAATTGAAACTCTTCAAGAAAGTATTCGCCCCTCTAATTGCCATTAAGAACATTCATAATTCGTAAGAAGAAGTTGAAATATCAAAGTTAACAGGAATTTGGGAGATTTCAACCCTCTTATATAACTTTGAGAGGCTCAAGGGTTCAGTGGAGGAATCACTGAAGGTATGGTGGAAACAGCAAGAGAACTAGAATTAGAAGTGGAGCCTGAAGATGTATCTAAATTGCTACAATTTCAGTAAAACTTCAGTGAATGATGAATTGCTTTATATGGATGAGCAAAGAAAGTATTTTTTTGAGATGGGATCTACTTCTGGTGAAAGATACTGAACATTGTTGAAATGACAACAAAGGATTTAAAATATTATGCAAACCTAGTTGATAAAGCAGCAGCAGGGTTTGAGAAGTTTGACTCCCGTTTGAAAGAAGTTCTACTGTGGGTAAAATGCTATCAAACAATATGACATGCCATAAAGAAATATTTCATGAAAGGATGCATCAGTTAATGCAGCAAATTTCATTGTTGTCTTATTTTAAGAAATTTCCACAGCCATCAAAACCTTCGGCAATCACCAGCCTGATCAGTCAGCAGCCACCAACATTGAGGCAAGACCCTCCACCAGCCGAAAGATTCTGAGTCTCAGAAGGCTTAGATGATCATGATCATTTTTTTAGCAGCAAAGTATTTTTAAATTAAAGTATATATTTTTTGACATAATGCTATTTCACACTTAATAGACTAAAGTATAATGTAAATATAACCTTTTTATGCACTCTGGAAACCAAAAACCTCATGAGACTTGCTTTATTGCAATATTCACTTTGTTGCAGTTGTCTGGAACCAACCCACAATACCTCTGAGGTATGCCTGTATGTGTCTGATTTATTTTCTTATTATTTATCAAATTTTCCACAACAAGCATGTATCTCCTTGCGTAATCAGAAAAGAAGTTATTACATTTCTTAGAAATGAAATCATTTAAATAATGAAAGAAGAATCACCCAATTTTATCTCAGAAATAAAACAGGAAGGGAAATTAAAGAGTAAAGGGAAAAGAAAAAATATTTTCTTGGGGTAAGAGTTGTAAGATAAAAGGAAAGTTTGTGCATATGTGAAAAAAGATTACTTAAAGTAGTATCACCCAATTGTAGGTGTTAAGAGTTCAAAGATAGGAAGCTTTCTAGGGCATCAAAAACCCTCTAAAGATTTGGGAACTGCGGGAGGTAACATCTATCAAGAGAGTTCGCCAGGGTGGCCGCCAGGGGTCTCCTGTGGACCAGGAAGCCTTGACCTAGAATAAGTCCATGGTTTATGAAGAGAGAAGGAGCCTGTCTTCATGGAAAGAGGGGAATGAAAAAGAAAGTATTGTCCATATTTACGTGGCATAATCGTACATCCTAGAATCAATGAATGCTAGACCAGAAAGGAACTTGATGGATTTTCCAGCTTGGACCTCATTTTGAGATTAGGAAATTTAAACCCAGAGAGGTAATGAGGACTAACCTGAAGTTACACAGCTGGTGAGACACACAGTTAGTTGGATAATACTACAGATATCATGGATGATTTTTATACCATCTTACACTGTTAAAAACTCAGAGACAATCACTACATAGAATTGACATTGCCGCACTGCAACCGCAAAGTGATTCAAGTGTTGAAAGTACTGATCTTTGGTATTATTTTCACATCATAGTAATGGCATATAAAGTCTGGAAACATGTTGTATGCCTATTATAACTACTTCATATTATAATGTAGAACTTAGCTCAATTTTAATGTTCAAGAACTGTCAAGTAAATGTCCATTATTCATTGTTTGACAGTTATGAATACTCTCTTTTCCCTTTCCTGGCTTCTACATCTTTAAGAATTAATCATTACACTCAGCTTTGTTGGTAGTGAAAAGAAAACAAGTGAAATTCTCAAAATATACCACTTTAAATATGCCATCCCTGTTAAATGTCCGCATTTACACACCTGCATTGTGTGCAACTCTTTGGATTCTGTCCTCTGCCTGCACCGGGCTTCCTATATCCTTATCACTTTCAGCCACTCCTTTCTCCCATCTCAAAGATTTATCCGTACCTCCCTGCTGGTGTCCCCTGGATCCCCACTGCCCAGTCTCCTCCTCCCTTGTCAAATGTAGCCTCCTTACTCTCATTCATTTGTACATCCATCCAATCCACAAATATTTCTTGAACTCCTGCTATATGCAAGCTCTTGTGCAAGAAGCTGTGGGATTACACAAAGCTGTGAGGTATTGTCAGAGATGCTTCTTCCCCACCTCCAGTTCAACTTTACACCTCACAGGGTAAGCTGTAACAATTACAGATTGCTTTGCGGCCAGGTGCAGTGGCTCAGGCCTGTTGTAATCATAGCACTTGGGAGATCAAGGTGGGAATATCCCTTGAGCTCAGAACTTGATGACCAACCTGGGCAACATAGACTGTCTTTACTAAAAATTAGCTAGGTGTGATGGCACACATCTGTAATCCCAGCTACCCAGGAGGGAGGCTGAGGTGGGTGGATTGCTTGAGCCTGGACATCCAAGCCTCAGTGAGCCATGATCACACCACTGTACTCCTGGGCAACTGAGAAAGACTCTCTCTCTCTCTCTCTTTCTATATATATATATATATACACACACACACACATATATACACATATATATGCATATATACATATATACACACATATATACATATATATGTATACATATATATGTATATATGTATATATAATATATAATATTTTAGATAACTAAGTTACATACTTTATATATATGTATTACTATGCAAAGTCACATTATATATATATATATTACTATGCAAAAGTTGGCCATACTGGAGCAGTGATGAGAGTGATAATGGCTAACAGTGATTCAGAATCATTTGACTCTATTGAACGAGGGGACTGGTTAATAGAACTAACTAACCAGAACTATTTTGTTCTGTTAACCCACCCCCTCATCTAATAGAGTATAAACATCAATATAAGCTCAACTAGGCTGAGTAAGGCCAAACAAGGAGTCCCCTAGTG
Organism: Nomascus leucogenys; assembly: GCF_006542625.1. Taxonomy (NCBI): domain Eukaryota; kingdom Metazoa; phylum Chordata; class Mammalia; order Primates; family Hylobatidae; genus Nomascus; species Nomascus leucogenys. The sequence continues at coordinate 24,234,019 of NC_044391.1, forward strand.
TCAGACCAGAGAGAAAAAGTGATGAGAATTTTAAAAATCTTTGCAATCAATGTCAGTGGTGGTTGAGAAGACCTTCTGAATGGAGACTATGTGATGAAGAATTACAAAGTGAAAGAAATGGTCAGCATATTGTTTCCATTGAAAAGACAGAAAATCTTAAATCCAAGGTCATGTTCCTGGCCTTGCTACTGACCTGTAGGCAACAACTCACTGAGTTTCAGACAGCAAGTCTCTCTTCTAACAAACAGCTGACAACACCTCCTCTTAAGTATTACCCAACCTCTGGCCCCGAAGCACTCCTCAGTCCTCCAGTGCTACGATAAGTCATAATGATTACTCAAATGAAATAGAGATCTTTATGACTGAATAAGTTGTGGTGGTATGAATTTTGAAACCACATAGTAGAGAACAACAAAATCAGGTCAACCCAGGTGCACTAAAGAGAACTTGCAAAGCCCTTAAACCTAGTAAAAGGAGGGAAGGAGAGGAGGAAAACAGGGAAGAAGGGAGGAAGGGAATGAGGAGAGAGAGAAATGAAAGAAGGAAGGAACAAAGAAAGGGAGGGAGGGAACCAAAAGAAAGAGAGAAAAAGAAGGAAGAAATGGGGAGAAATGGGGAGAGAGAGAAAGAGAAAGAAAAGGAGGGAGGAAGGAAGGAAGGATGGAAGGAAGGAAGGAAGGAAAAGAAGGGAAGGAGAGAGGAAGGGAGGAAGGGGGGAAGAGAGAGAGGGAGAGAGAGGAAGGGAGTGAGGGAAAGATGGAGAGAGGGAGGAAGGGAGGAAAGTTGAAAGCTTGTAGTGTTTGCTGATTTTCATGGTGTATTTCCATCATATCCAATTTGTTGAATATGGAGTTCAAAATGCTACCTGCAATTGCCTTTTGAGAGCAGGTTTGAGCTGGCGCCCACACCACTGTCTATCACTTTAGCTCCGTGAGTAATTGTCACTCATCTGTAAAATGGTGATAGCAATTTTGGCCTCGCCATTTCAAAAGACAACTGAGGAATTATTTGCCAGGGAAAAATATTTTAGATAACTAAGTTACATACCTTATAACAAAATTATAGCTGAATTAAATATTAAAATGTAGAGACTGAAAAAAATTAAGATAAATTATGCATGAATGTTACATAGATTTTGGGCAAAATAACTTCCTGTGAGTGATAACAAGAAAGCTATAAAGGAAAAGATTGAAGTATTGTATGGAATGAAAAGAAATTCTACTTTATGGCAAAAATATTATAAGCAGAGTGAAGATTCATAGATACTTCTGCAGAAATTAAGAAAATAACACTAATGATTTTATACTATAATATTCCTCATGATTTCTGCTTTCTTTTGTATGCATGGTTATTATGTAATTCATACAATACAGTTTGAGGTCAGCAGACATTATAATCATCAGATGTCAAACTGCACAATCTGAGTCTCAGAGCTGAGTTGCCCAGCTTCTAAGTGTCATTTTTAGGGAAAATAGGAAATAATTGCTATTTCTGGATTAATCATTATGTCTAGGCTTGCAGTGATAAAAACAGAGGATAAACTGAGCCAATTTCTTTTGTTACTCAATTTGAATATCACTGAGGAATCCTAATAACTTGGAAGAGGGTCCATGCTAAACAAGAATTATGCTGGTGATGAAATCTGTGTGCTGGCAAGGAGTCACTAATCATTACCAAGCATTTACTGTCATCACTTTGGTTCTTTCTTTAATTTTCTGATGTTGAATTATTGTCTTAAATAATCGAATTGAATCATCCAGTGGAGGTATGGAAAAGATTTATCATTATGACATATTAGTGCTGTGTTTCCGATGGGTGTGACATTTCAATATTTGCTTTATTCAGTAATTTTTTTACTATGTACAAATGTACAGGGATATTTAATTAATCGACCTGTGATAGAATGACACATTTCCCACAAATTACTGTAAGCAAGCAAGCAAGGAAAACAAACACACAAATTATTTCCCAAATTGGGATAATATAATTAAAGTTAACTTTACAATATAATATATTTCCTCACTAGAACAAAAACATAACAAAATTTAAAAACTCTTTGAGCATAATAAAGGACTTAAAAATATACATTTTTAAAAAATTTTAAGTAACTATCAGAAGGAAAGAAAGAAAATAATAATCTGCCACCAGGAGACTGCAACATTTCAGTGACTTTTTGCACCTCTCCTTCCTCCAAAACTAAAGATTATCTTCTCCCTTCTCAGCAACAGGCGTTTGAGAGAGGAGAATTCTGAAAATGAGGCTAGGAAGCAAGTCTAACTTAGAAAAGGAGAGGAGGTGGGGGAATTTTGGGGAATGGAAGAGTTAAGAGGAGTGAGGCAATAAGGATGACTAGATATGGGGAGAAAGGAATACAGTGTGGGGTTGGAGTGCGTATCCTGGCAGGCAAAGGAACTACCACATGGATATATTATGGTTAAAGCTGTGAGGCTTCCTGCTAGTGGATGATGAACATTGATGAATTATCCCAATGGGGGTTCCACAATTAACAGTGCATACTCCTCTCCTTTTCCTTTCTTCATTTTTTACACGAATCTGATTGCTCCTTCCTCAGGGTTCTATGTGTGAGAGAGATAAGTCTTTTCCCACTCCTATCCACTGACTCATCTCCAATTGCAGACCAGTAACAATGATAAGAAGACCATAAAGCTGTGTGGGCATCACATGACCAGCTTACACAGTAAGCCTGACCACTCTGACCATTTTCTCCTTAGCAAGGATGTGGTTATGTTTTAACCCCAGTGTGTTTAGCTTAGCACCTAGAATTGGGAAGCTGCCATCTCTTTGGTTTCATGGAATACTGTTAGCATTTGGGCTCACTTAACCTGTCCTAAAATAATCAGGCTCCAAGTGTTGTGCTATTTCATTTGAGAAGCTAGAAACTGTAAGTGGGGAAAGAACTTCCAGTTCTATAGGGAAGCAGAAACTGTAGGTGTAACTCAGCCCAGCGTGTTTCTCTGTGTTTGTGTAACTTGAGTACTTGGCTTTGATTAAAGACGTTTTGGAAAGCAATCTTGTGAGGGGTTGGAAAGGACCTTTCTCTGCTAAGGTTTTGGGGTTTTGCATGTGGAATGGCTTTTCTGGAATTTTCCATCAAAAAAGATTACCTTGTTGAAAAAGATGATCACTACTTTCCTTCATTTTTATTGCCAGTTGTGTGGATGTAGCTATTCTTAGGTATTCTTATTTATGTTCTAGGAATGAATGTTCATTCAACAGCTGAGGATAATGTCATCTACTGGAGAAGCAGCTGTTTCTCACCAAGCATATTGCAGACAATATTATTGCTCTAAACAATGCATAAATCGAAAGGGCTACAAAATATTTCTGGAGAGAAACCCAGAGTACAAAGAAGTTTAACACCTTTTTAAAGACCACAGACCTTGGTATTCATTCTGGGAAGTGGGGATTTGAGTTTTTTCTTTCAGACATTCTTTGTAAACACGCTCTTTTCACCCTAGGCGAACATCTTTCCTTTACTAGTAGCATATGTCTGACTTCTGGTTTATTCAGAAATACTAAGACTATAACATAATACTATTTGTTTATGAAATTTGAGCCAATAACCCAGTCTCTGCTTTTTAGTGAAACCAACATAGATTATCATGTCATCTGCCAACAATGAGAGTTTATCTGTTTGCAATATGTGTAACTATTATTATTATCATTTTTTACATTATTGAGCTAGGTAGGACTTCCACTATAATGCTGAATATGAGCAGTGAGAAAGGACATTCATGCCTTGTGGTCTGATTTTAAAGATAAAGCATTCAGTCTCTTGGCATTAAGTATGATAGTAGCTATTGGTTTTCCATATATACTCTTTGTTAGGTATGTAGGTAAGGTAAAATTGCACTTCACTCCAAGTTTTTTTTTTTAATTATGAATGAGTTTTGAAGCTTATCAAATAATTTCTTTTGTTTATTGATATAATAATATAGAGTTTATTTTTCAATCCATTGATATGATAAATTATGTTGATTTATTTATAAATGTTGAACTAGCCTTGTATTCCTAGGATGAACCCCATTTTGCTGTGAGTTATTATCCTGTTTGTATATTATGGGATTTTATTTCAAATATTTTGTTAAGGATCTTTGCTTCTATGTTCATGTGTGATATTGGTCGTTAGTTTTCTTTTGTTGTAATGTTTTAGTCTGGTTTTGATATTAGGATGACTCTGACCTAATAAAATTGATTGGCAAAGATTCATTTTTTTTTGTATTTTTGAAAGAGATGGTGTAGAATTGGTATTATGTTGTCCTTTAATATTTGGAAGAATCTACCAGTGAAACCACCTGGGCCTGGTGCTTTTTTTTTTTAAGTTATTAACTAATAATTTAATTGGGTTATCTATTTCTCCTTGAGTGAATCTTGGTAGTATGCAGTTTTCAATTTTGAATTTATAGTTATAGAGTTGTTCTTTGTATACTTACTATCATTTTAATGTCTGTGTCCATTATTATTTATATTGTTAATTTTTTCTTTGTCTCCCTTTTTTCACCCTTAATTACCCTAGCTAGAAATACATCAGTTTTTAAAAAATAACTAGCTTTTTATTTCATTGATTTTCTTTATTGTTTTTAATGTCATGAATTTTATATAATTAATTAATTAATTTTAATTGAAAAAATTGTGTATACTTATGCACAATATGTTTGGAAATATGTATACACTGTGGAATGGCTAAATTGTGCTAATTATAATTAACACATGCATTACCTCACATACTCATTTTTTGGGCGGTAAGAACACCTAAAATCTACTCTGCTACTAATTTTCAAGAATATAATACATTGTGATTAACTATAATCATCAAATTACACAATAAATCTCTTGAACTTATTTCCCCTATCTACTCAGAAGTAGACGGTAGAATTGTGGTTATGAGGGGCTGGACTGTGGGTGGTTGGGGAGATGTTAGGAACAAGGGTTAAAAAACTATTAAAGACTATGCTCATTACCTGGGTGATAGGATCAATCATACCCCAAACGTCAGCATCACACAATACAGCCAGGTAACAAACCTGTAGATGTACCCCATGAATCTAAAAGAAAAGTTGAAATTATTTAAAAAAAGAAAAGAAAAGAAAAGTGATCTCAGTCATACTAGCAACAAAAATTACTAGCATTACTAGAAATAAACCTCATAAAAAGTACAATTTGGTTATATAAGAAGTTATAAAACTTTTTGTTGAAGAAGATAAAAGAAGACATGATTAAAAAGAAACATATACTATATTTGTGGAAGGGAAAACACAACATCTAAAACATGGCAATTCTCAGACTGATACATATATTCAATGCAATTTCAATCCAGACGTATTTATTCAAGGTATTTGTTTGCTTTATATTCAGACAGCCTTCCTATTCATTATGCTAGGTGTCTTTCTACAATTTGAAATACCAAACAAGCAAGCTTATTATTATTATTTTTTTAGAGAAATAGAGAGAGGATCTTGCTATGTTGCCTAGGTTGGAATGCAGTGGCTATTTAAGGTTGTGATTATAGTGCACTGCAGCCTTGAATTCCTGAGCTCAAGTGATCCCTCTGCCTCAGCTGCAACTACAGGTGTGTGCCACCATGGTAGGCTAATTTTTAAAGTTATTAATTTAAGTACGTAATCAAAATAAATTTAAATAACATCATTTCTGAAGTGTGAAGTTGGGGCCTTTATTTTTTTTTTTTGTCTAGTATCTCTAGAAACAATAGTTTTCCCATCTACATCTTTCTTCCTACTTGTCTTGTATAGTTATTTTACAAAAAAAAAAAAAAATTCAATTCACCTTCCTTCTGTTCTGCTCTCCTAAAATGCTAGAATAAAAATAGATCCACAAGCCAGTCTCTTCTTCATCTCCTTCCTCCTGACACCCAGTCCACACTTCCTCATGCTGTTTCATTATTAAAATCCATGGAAAGTAGTAATATCTTCCTACTGTATATTAAGGGGGAGGCAAGAATATTTGATGCATTCCCTCATTTATTTCTCATGAATCTCCATTAAGCAGGCACTAACACCTTATTTCTATTTTTGGTGTTAACAATTTTTATCTGAATCTCAGAGAGTTCCTTTCAATTCCTAAAGTCACACAGAGGGTGAGGCTGCAGAGCCAGGACTTGAAATAACATGTTTATCCCCAAATTCTTTTCTTCTTCATATTTCTATATCTTGCAAGTAGGGTAAAAATCTCGTCTTCTGGAGTCTAGGCTACCTGACTTCCAAGTTCGAGATTACTTTGTACCAGAGAAAACCTAGGCTTATTTTTCAAACTGAGTTTCAAGTTCCCCTTCTATAAAAAGAGGCTAACACTGATTAATACAGGATTTTAGGAGAATTCAGTGCAATCAGTTAAGTTAGCATCTAGTCAGGAATGAATGTTTGCTTGCTGGTTTCCTTCCCTGAGAACAGTATCTAGGAGTCCTTCAGTGTCTGATAGAAACACTATACCCTGCAGCAGGACAAATCTACTCCACTGCCTGGTGATATAGGGGATCCTTGTTATCTACCTTCCCATTCTTGCAGGAGCTTTGACTTCCAGCTAACATCTGGTGTAGAAAATGGCTTGGCATGCCCCACTCAGCCAGAGCGTCGGCAGCCACTAAGACACGTGCAGTGTTTTGGGGCTCTGAGGAAATGCAAAGATTTTTTTAAAATCAGCTCCTGTGCCAGACCTCTGAAATATTGGTCTTCCCTGTGCCTATCCCCAATGGGTATAAAAGTGCCCTTGCCTACACATGTCCTTCTTCCTCAAGGATGCTTATAGCATATACTTCATGAGAGGTTTTGTTCTGAAGGTATCAGTGTTGCTAGTTCCTTCTTCAGAGTCTGCTCCCTCATGTGTGAGTGCAGTTCAGTGAACAGCAGCGCCTCTGGAGGGGTCCTCCTACCACAAAGAGCAGAGAGAGAGGAGGCCAGCACTCTGGAGGGCTTCCTGCCAACACCAAGTTGCCTTCCAAGGCTTCAGGGAGGTAATTAAGGTTAAAGAGGTCATAAGGATGAAGCCCTAGTCCATTAGGACTGGTGTCTTCTAAGTAGTGGAATACATGTCAGGGCTTGCTGTCTCCCCTTCAAGTGTACAGAGAGAAGGCTGCATGAAGACAGAGAGAGAAGACAGCCATCTGTATGTCAGGAAAACAAGCCTCACCAGAAAACAAATTTATGTTTTTTAAGCCACCGAGCCTGTGGTAATTTTTGTGTATGGCAGTCCTAGCTGAGTAATACAGGCATATATGGGAATGATCTGTGTTGTCTATGTAGATTTTTTGTAAACTTACAACTTCTCTAAAAATAGTCTATTATAATTCTTTTACATTGAAAATAAAGTATAGGAAAGGAAAATTCTTTAAGTAGGCAAAACATCAAGCAGGACACTTGCTTGTTCACACTGTACAGAAGAAGAAATTTTCATAGGTGTAATTCTGTATCAATCTCAGGATATGGCTTGGAAGAAACAAGATTTGAAAACTTAAGTCAGAGATTAGATAGATAGATAGATAGATAGATAGATAGATATTATATTTAATATGTGCATGGACTTCTCAGAATAAGTAGAGTGTGAAGATATTTGTATTTTATGTGCATACTCACCAAAGTCATTCAATTCATAGGGAGCTCTAAATAATTAGGTAGACATAATGATGCATGTTCTCTGCTCTTCCAGAGGGCAGGATGCAGACTTGTTAGTGGCAATCTTGCTGATCTTTACTCTTCAACCTTTCAATTCTCTGTAAGCCTACAATTCTTTTTATTATGATGATTTATACTTGAAATATAGAGTAGTTTCTGTTTTTCTGTGTAAACTCTGACAAACACAACATGTCATAAAGACAGCAAGCATGAAATCACACTCAGAGGCATAACTCCATTTGAAAATGTGCATAGTAAGAAAGATACGGTTTAACAGCATGTGTGAATAAGACAAAAACTTTCATTAATAATAACTTACACTTAATGATAATGAATAATAGTAATAACTTAAAAAATTGCACCATATTTCTATGAGAAACATATTTATTTTCCTTTATACTTTTTAGGAACAGTGCTTGGAACAAACCATCCTGTTTTAGATGCTGACATTTCGTAGGCGCACCGGAGTGTGTTAACAGAGGCAAGCTGTGCCATGAACTGAGCTACTGAAAGTCCTTCAAATTTTAGCCTTAGAGAAGATCAGGTGGGGTGAAAACTGAGAAATGAGAAAAATGAGAGTATAAAACTATATGTTTGTAGGGCTATCATAGGGAAGGGTTTTTTTGTTTTGTTTTGTTTTTTAAGCTACATGAAGGCATAGGAATGAGACTGACCAAAATTTTAGGCAAATACACACAAATCCAATATATACATTTACAAATAAATGGAGGTCTCAAATAATTCTCTTCTCCTTCATTCCACCTTTCATTGAACAATCATTTAGATACTAAGTCCTGCCGTTTCTTCTTCCAAATTATAGCCTTGATGCATTGACTCCTTACCATCTGTTCATCCTAATACTCTGGCTCAAGCCACCACCCTGAAAAATGGCAGTAGCCCCTGGCTGGCCTCCTCATTTCCACTCAGTCTCTCCAGTTTATTGTTATAAGAGAAACCAAAGAGATACTTTAAAATATCAATTATATCTTTTGATCTTGTCATTTTTCCTATTGAAGACTCTTGAGTAGATTCTCATTTCTCAGGATAAATTCTGAACTCCTTGACAATACTTACAAGACTGTTGTTTAAAACTATGCTTTGCCTTCATTTCCAGCCCCACCTTTTACTAAAGTTTTCTTCATTCAGTATACTTCTGCCATGCTAGATTCCTTTAGTTATTTAAATGCTCTTTTCTACCTCCTAGACTTTTCCTGTGATATTTCCTCTTCCTGAAATAATCCTCTTCTGACTTTCATTTCTCCTGCCTAATTCTTAAGCATTTTGTCTCTATTTAAATTAGTGACTCTGTACCTGGGGTGATTCGGCACTATCTTGATACATATTTGGTTGTTACAACTGGGATGGTGCTACTGGGATCTAGTAGGTAGAGGTCAGGAAACTGTTCAGCATTTTACAATGTACAGGACACCTCCCTACCGCAAAGAACTGTCCAGCACAAAATGTCAATAATTCCAGGGTTGAGAAACCCTGGCTTATTTGTCACTTCTTCAATGTTTTCAGTCAACATAAAATTAATTCACTTTCTCTCTCCCAAACCATGCTGTTATTTTCCTCAGTAATTCATCGAAATTTTCAATTGTGTATTCAGTTCTGCATCTAATTGTTTAATGCCTATTTCCCCCAGTAGACTGTTCTGTGAGAATAGAAATGTATCTATTTTGTTTTGCCACTGTTTATTCAGTGTGTGGCATAATATCTAGCATACAGCAGAAAATAAATAATAATTGCTTAATGAATAATTTAATAAGCTTTATTATTGAGTAGGACATTATTTTAGAAACCGAGTAGAAACAGTCATTTGTTACACTGTCATTCAAATCCAGGAAAAAATGTAGTGCAAAACTAAGACATACAAATAACCAATTACAGTACAGGGCAGTTGAAATAATATCCTAAACAGGTTTAAAAATAATATTTTGGGTAAATTCAGAGGAAGGAATGAATAATTCTTATGAATTTGGAGTTATGGAGCATCATCATTGTCATTACCTTCTTCACTACCATTTTTGAAAAATAATTAATTGACTCACAAAATAGGGGTTATCTCTGAGGTGTAAGTTGACGTATGGCATAACTTACTATGTCACTCACCACATTACCAGATGGTAAATTTTTAGTCACTCTGCACTGTTAATTTGTTTTCACATTACAAACAAATGGGTCTGAGCGGAAGCTTGAGTTGCCTGAGCTCAAAATAATAATTCTGTCTTGCAACGATCTTTCTGAATATGCTCAAGAAACCAATTTTGGTGTTGTGGGAAGCCCAGCATGGTTTCATTTATTCTGGACCCCAATTCTACTGACAGGGTACAATCACAGACCATTCTCATGGGATAAATTTTAAGAATTGGCTAATGAATATCACTATTCCAATCTGGAAACTTGAAGTTATCTGGATCACCTTGAGTTAGGGTTGTACTTTCCAATGTATGTGTTTTCATACACATAAATACACGTGCACATCTCTCCTCCTACCACAGACATACACCAGGCCCTGTGTACTTAATGCACAGTAAAACAATTTTCTGGATCTTCAGGAAGCCTGAGAATTTTAGATTCTGCTTTTCTGTTTTCTTTAAGATAATTCCATTTTGACTCTAGTTAGTCAAATACTATTTGACAATTTAAATTGCCAATGCAGTGTGTCCTAGTCAACTATCTCCACACAAAGCATTCAAGCTATCCTTTGCTCTCTTTGAATCCCTGACACCATTCTATTTTTCTGCTTAAACTCTTTAACTTAAACCTTGCAGAGAAAGCAGAAGCTATTAATGGGGACCCTCAACAACCACCAATAAAATTATGATGGCCAAATCTACCAACATACTTGTCTCTCCACCAATCTCTTATTTCTAACCCAGTAGAGGAATTATTCCTCCTTCTTCATAAAACCAAATTCCTGGGTGGGCTCAGAATCTCTTTTCTTCCTATTTCTCACTTCCAGGTGATCTTCTACCACTCATTTATATTGAAAATGAGTTTGCTTCTGTATACTCAATTCATAGTCAAACTTCTTGGCGTCCCTACATCCTCACACTCTGTTCATTCCTCATTTCAGTTCAATATGACTTCTTCCTTAGATAAACCTGTGGAAAAGGTTTTCCACACCAAAGGATATAAAGGATACTTTTCCTAGCCTTGAGTGGCCTTATGACATAGCTACAAAATCACCTTGCTTTAAAAGATTTGATTCCCTTGACTTCATTACACCCTCACAATTTTGTTTCCATCTCCCTGTCTACTTTACCTCTGTTAGGCTTTTAACTGTGGGAGTCCTGATGGTTTCACACTTGTCTCCCTTTTCTTCTCTCTTTACTTGTTCTACCTGATTTTTACCATTTCTATGTCTTTAATTCCATCTATATAGTGGTTATTCCCAACTTTATATCTCTAGCTCAAATTTATCTTCCAGGGTCTAGAACAAAATATCAAGCATTCTATTATAAATCTCCACCATACATTTCATGGGTACTTCAAAATTACCATGCCCCAAACAGAAGTTATGATCCTCCCATCGCACCAGCAACCCCCACACCCAGCCTTCAACTTTCTCCTTCTCCAAAAATGGCATCCACAACTAACCAACCAAGAAACAATGAATCACTGTTGACTGTTTTCTATAAATCAGCTCCCGTATCCAACCACACATTATGTACCATGAATTCTACCTCCTAAATATTTTACAAATGCATCCATTCCTCTTCATTAATTTTCTACCATCTAAATGCAAGCTATTGTTATCTGTTGCTTAGATCAATGCATTCTCTTCCCATGACAGTCCTGGTTTCACTTTCATCACCTCCGATCCATTCTCCACATATTATCTGACACATGACCTCTTATGAATGGTGAATGTGAATGGTGTCTTCCTGAAGCTGCATTCAGCATGGCGCTAATCTGAAGTAATCTAAAAATAAAACTCAACCATGACACCATTCTGTTTCAATTTCTCAGTCATATTCTCCTCCTCTTAAATTTCAAAATACTTAAGTTGGTACATAAATCCCTGCATAATCTGGTCCTATCTTCCTCCTTACTATGCATCTGCCATACAGACTTTTTATTTCTTGAATTCCCGAAATTCCCCTTATCCCCAAACAGAACCTTTGCATATGCTATATTGTTTTCCTGGGGATCTCTCTCTCTCTTTCTCTCTCTGGGAATCTCTTTATCTCTCTCTCATTAGTCACCTGGATAAATTCTACTTAGTTTTTGTTTTTGCTTAAATATCACTTCTCTATGGAAGCCTTCCCTGATATCTCATATCAGTTAAGATTTATTCATTAGAGGTTCTCTCAAGTACTGTTTTTTTTTTCCTTCTAACTTTTGTTACAACTGTAGGCTCCAGGGTGACAAAAACTGTTTGCCTCATTCATCTATGCATCCCCAGTGGCAAAAACAATAGATAATAAATATTTGTTTTAATGAATGAAGTATTTAGAGTGTCAATGAAACCAGCAACAAAATTATTTATATAAGGAACTTTCTTTCTGTCATGAATTGATTGTGCTGGATGTTTGCAGAATCAAAAGCAATCATTTAATTGCAAGACTTTATTTTCTCCCATGCAATATTAGCAAATAGACTTCTCTAAAGATGATTCTAAATGATATTTCAGATAGATCCATGTTAGTCCAAAAAAATGTGGCTAGAGCTACTTGTATCTCTTAAGTCTTGATTAAACAACACCATGGTGTAAAAGTATATGTTCATAAAGATCTCCACCAAAGATTTGCAATTAATCCAGCAAACACTTTAAAAATTATACTTTTATTTTCAGAAATTGTATAGGTCAAAAAAATAACACTATCTAGACTCTACACAAGTGCAAGTTGAGATCATCATAGTTAAAATTACTGAGTCTTTACCAGCTGTGAAAACAAGTAAGACAGTAAGTAACAGACAAGCAATAAATATAGCAGAAGATCTTACTGAACACAGTCTTGTGGGTTTGCTTTGTTATAGGCATTGGAATTTCAGAGGCAATGAAATGTTTTCAATTTAAGTAATTGTCTATAGGAGTTATCCCATTTATCTCAAAAGTGAAAATGCCAGTTTATAACTTTTCTAAAGAAATCGATTGAAGTTAAAAATATGATAAGATAGATTATAAATCAGTAGAACAGAATTTTCATCCTAGCTATGACAATTACAGTGATAATGTAGGGGAAAATCTCAATATCTTAGAGCTTTAGTTTTCTAATACATGAAATAGACAGAAAAATGTATAACCTACTTAATACTTAATGTTGTTTCACCCAAAAGAAAATTTCCTTAGCACGGCAGTGTTCTTCTCAGTGTGGCTGAAACTGGCGTTTTGTTCCTCATCAGTTACCCCTTCTTATTCATTTTCTTTTCTACTCTAACACCTCCCCTCCCCAATTCTCACACATGAACATGTCAATTATACACTTCTAACACCAAATTAATCACTTTCCTGCTTTTGAACACATCAAACCTTTAATAATTATGCAGAATGTAGGAATAATATTTTTGAACTATATACATGTGATTTTTGGTTTATATTTCATTGTGTATGATTTTCTCACTACTATTCAAGAGGCATTATTTTTCTTAAAGGGATTCAAAAGATAAAGAGATGTAATCGGTGTGCAGCTTTTGACATTCAAAATAGAATTTGAGGAGTTTGTGGTAAGACAATGGTTCTGAAAGGCAAGTTTTGGAATAAAAAAATTGTTTTCTAAAAAAATTATTTAAGCTTATGTTAACACCAAGAGCCATTTCTGAGATTCTGAATATAGATTTTCACTCCAAACCATACAGAGGTCTCAAGTGATGATGTAGGTAAATAACCTTTCAAGATGAAAAGGAAGAACAGATTATGTCTTCTGGCCCTGTTTATGGGAAGCAGAAGAAACCGAGAGGGAGAGGCAGTCATATCTCCATGTGCCTTTGCTTCTCTTCTTTAAAGCAAAATAACAAGAAAGAGGGATTGGCACATTGAGGAGAAAGTCAAAAGTATTGGAAAAATACCATGCAGGGTGAGTACATGACAATGTGGTAGGTACAGTAGCTGTGGCAGAAAGATGCAGCTTGTAGGTGAGCCTGAAGCCATGCTCCTGGCTCCCAGGATGCCATGTGCACAAAGAGAAAGGGGGCAATGGGAAAGAATGAAGAAGTAATAGCAGTAGCAAATGTGTATTAACTGCAATATGCCAGACACCCTTCTAAGTGCAGTATATTTATTAACTCATTTTATCTGTGCAATCATACTGGGAGGATGGTACTTCATTATCCCTATTTAACAAATAAAATTGAGGCATTTAGGGTTTAAATAATTTTTCAGGGGGATATAGTGTTAGAGCTCTTTGCAGAAGGGTTCACTGAAGTGGAGCTAAATGGCACCCTTTTTGCTGAAAGCTTTAGGGTAGGCTGCCTGGTTCAGCGATAAAGAACAGTGAAAGCCAGAAGTCAAAGGGTATCCACACTGCCAGTGAGAACAAAGTTATCGAGGAGGACCACCGGGTCCTGATAAAGCCAAGTGCTCTTACCACAAAGGAGGTGCAGTGATGGTATAGACTCCCATACCTCAACTGATAACAGCAATGAATGAGAATCTACAGGGATCAGACCTGCCCTGATGTAGAATCCAGCATGAAGACCACCCAAGTGCCTCTCACCCATTGCCATTCAGTTCATAAGCCTCCCCTACACTAAGCTACCATCTCTAGAAGGAGGATGGGAGGAGAGAAATGGCTCAGCCATGGAACTGAACTGGTAGCATTTGATTATTTATTCACTAGAGGATGTTTTAAACTTTCAGAAACTATTTAGAGGAAGCTAATTATGTTAATTGGTAATATTTTTTGGCTAGTCTTTCATTGTCCAGTGGTCATGGCTATCAGCTTGTTACAGAAAATAAAGAAGCTAGGTGGTTTTCTCAAAGCTGTGTTGTAGTGTGAGTAAAAATTCTACTACTTTGCATTTGCATATCTGTATCTTCTATTACATCTACCATGAACATCCTTCTCTTTCCATTTATGTATAAAGTCTAACTCATCCTTAAAGTTCTAATCCAAGTGTCATCTTTTTTTGTGAAAAATATCTCCAGATTCCTAAGTAGAGTTAGTGACTTCATCCTTGTCCTTCTAAAACATAGTACACATGCCTCTAATACATTGTAGGAAACCCATCTATTTACCTTCTCTCTCCTCCTCTAGACTCTGAACATTTGAAAGTTGTAGGTCTCAATAACTGTTATCAAATAAACACACAATCAAATGAGGATGTTTGTGTTAATGCCTTGAAATTCCTGCAACTACAAGAGTTTTTACATCATTGACCACACTGTTAGAGTACAATTGAGACCACTAAGTAAAAACAGACTTCAGCACATAGTATCCGAATTCAAGGGCTTTCCACGTACAGATTATTTTTGCAAGCACAAGATATGAGAAAAGAAAAATCAACAATGTCCTCAGCTCTCTCTCTCCAAACTAAAATTACATCCATCAGACCATCACAAGCCTCTTTCATATTCTTTTGTTAACTTATTTGTATATAGTTGCCCCAATTTTATCAGAATCATCTCAGGCATGGATCCCATCTCCACAGACCCTTCAATTACACAGTTGAGCACAAAGAGGGGACACTCAGAAAGTATTTGTTAAATAAGCAAATGGGTGGATTTTTGCTTGAGACTTGTTTTTACATTAAACATTCTAAAGACTCAGATTTTAGAATGCCTCAGAATTATCTAAAAAGCTTGATAGATGACATATTCCCAGGACCCACGCCTGAAGGTGCTGATTCACTAGCACTGGGTTAAGAGTGAGGAATCAGCATGTTAATAAGCTCCTCAGGTTACTGGTACAGGTATAATCCACACTTTGAGAAATGTTAGCCTAGACAGTCAACGTTTTTTATCACTTCCTGAACTGACTGCATTTCAAAGCATTGTAGAATTTATTCCTAGAGTTTTTGCACCTTATGGAGAAGTAATTTACCATTAACTTTTATGCAATACCTATGTCCATGCGGGTATTATATTATTCACAAGACTATTCTTAGAGAGGTTTTACATATCACCAGATTTAAAATTTGCAACACTTACCTCCTATTCACTACCACTAATCACATTTTCTGATTTATTTTTCTTTAGTTCATTTATCACACAGAAATAGACTGTATAATTTATTTATTTTATATATTTTCTGTCTTCTATTAAAGCATTAATGCCACAAGGAGAGGGAATTTTGGGTTTCCTTCACCCGCGTACCCCAGTGCCTAGAACTGGGCCAGTCACCCATAAAGCAAGCAAAATAATTGTCGACTTGAAAAGAAAAAAGAATGGCCAATTACTGGAAACCCTACTTGCAAACATAGGAAGCATGAGCAATATATCTGGTTTGTACTACATTGATTCTTCCCTTTTAGCTATGTACCAGTTTCTAAATAGAAACAAGAAGCTACCTTTTGCTGCCATTTCTTTCAAAATCACTAGTAATACAATTTCTTTGAAAATTGCCTGTAACAATTGCAACAGCTTGAGAGAATGCTGTCTCTTCAGCCATAATTTTGTGAACAACAGTTCTTCCAGCCAGTTATCTTTCTGCACAACTTGTATTAAAATTTGTTCAGTCTGGATCTCTCCTCATCTTATCAAATTAAAACTTCCCTATCCATGGAACTGCCCGTGAAACCGTCATTTCGCTTATAATCAAAGCCAATGGCTGGCTATTGACTCAAGGGTGACGTCGTATTCTCATATAAAGCTATAAAGGACACGAGATTATAACCATGGCCCAGGCTGAATTTTAATAGAATTTGATTATAGTTTCTAAGAATTCTGTTTTTAAATGAATAGTGGTTGAGGTGTTATGTGTTATACTGATTCATTGATGTTAGAAATCAAAAAATTAGCTTAAAACTGAAAAAAAATCTAATAAAGATACTACAGAAGAAAATTGCGTTATAATTGTATCTGCTAGGATATTTTACAATTTATAATTGAAATACAAACCGATTTCAGTGGAGATACATTTTCACCTTCTAGGTAGTTGCTTATTACTAAGAAGAGATTTTATTTTTCTGACTTTTTTGATTTTACACATGAATTTGGTATAGAATCCCATGCCCTGATGCTAAAGTCATCTAGGTAGATACATTGAAAAATATTCAGCAATAATCCCTCTACTTCTAAATACCTTCACTCCAACAGAAGTTGGGTGCTAAAAAATATGTAAGATTTGGATAGTGGAAATAAAATTGGACTTTTTTGTCCATTTAGCATAAAATTTATAATTCCTTAGCAGGTAGCATAGGGCTTTCAAATTCACATGCATCCTCTCATTTGGCACTATTATAACCTTCCAGTTAGAGTTATAGCATGACGTTCTGGTCTAACTATAAATAGGATTCATTTTTACTCTCAAAAGTATTCCATCTTAATGAAAAATTATATAGTCAGTTTACTTATAATTAGGGAGGATTTTATTATCTCTAAGTTATATATGAGAAGGCAGACTCAGATTTTGAATTGTTTAATTGTTATTGATTTGTTTAATGCTGTATATAAAAAGAAGACCAAAACTCTAGTTTCCTAGTTTCTCAATTACATATTTCCTTAGAACCAAAATCTACTGCATGATAGACCTAGGCATTTGGTAAATGCTTCCCAAATAAACTCTTTTTAGATCATAAGTGAATGAGTATAGTGTGAGACAATGGTAAAGGAAACTGCACTTACAGAATATTTATTTTGTCCATTGGAGTAACGTTTGTTGTATAATTAAATCCCCATAATACCTCTAATTAACACAAGTGCAAGTCTCCCATATTATAATGAGGAAAGTGAGGTTCAGAGAGTTTGACTTGCTCTCTTAGATGCAGCTGGTAAATGACCCAAGATCTGATTGCAAAAAACTACTCTATATTACAATGTTTTAAAGCTGTAGCCTCAAGTATACCATGCATGCAAAGTGCAGCCTTTTCAGTGCAATCATTAGAAACCATGAAATGTTACAGAATATAGATCTTGTTTCATAGAAAATGGAGACAAAGAAACGTAAAGAAATTCAACTGAAAGCTCACAGCTTATTGGTAGGTGTTTTGATTCTTTATTTCTTATCAGGCTGCCTCTCTTAACTTCTAGAAGATGAATATTTGCAGCACAAACTATGGAACCAGCTACTACTGGCTTCCAGCTGCTACTGGAGTCAGAGCCAGTTAATCTGGAAGTCATTGCTTTAAATTCTAGAAAATCCTTGTTGGATGAAAGCCTGTATGCATGTTTGGAAATAAAATATTTCTTTTCTCTTTCATTTTGTTTTCACTTTCTCTTTTCCATTTTTTTCCCTTTTGACTACCACATAAAACAATTACCAGGTGGTGGAGATTGAACACAAACAAAGGACAATGAAGTATATTCAAGTCTGAGAAGAAAATCTTGCAGTTAGAATTAGCAATTGAACCTTGATTTCCACTACATTTATATTCCAGATAACCTGTTTGAGGAGGGACCGACTGTTCTATTTGTTTTCTTTTATACTAATACCCAAAGACAATGTCTTTTGAGAGACTAACATTTGGTGGAATTTCCAATTTCATATGAGATACATAGCTTTGATTAAACTCTATACCGTTTAAGCCATAGACATACATGATCCAAAACACAGTATATTTTTTATGCTACACTACCAAATATCTAATTAGAAATTTTGTTCCTTGAGTGAATAAAGATCTATAAGTAAAAATAGGCTGGCTGCTTGCAGGGAGAAAGTTTTGGGTGGTAGAGTTTTAAAGGTGACTTTTCTGGCTTAGAAAATCAAATGTAGCCCTTCACCTAGAGTTTTCTGGGAAAATAACACACTACTTAAACTCACAGGACACTGATAAGTTTGGAGGTCTATTGATTGATCTTTCTGTAATTTTACAGTATTATCTGGGAAAATAACAGAGACAGATTACTTGATGAATTGTGTTGGAATCTTGCTGTTGAATCCTTGGTCTTTGGCTCTTCAGATTCCTTTTAGACATTTCTTTTTGTTAATGCATCTTCTTTAAATTCTATTAAAAAATTTCATGGACATATTCTTTTTGGCCTTGGTGCATGCTCCAGAGGTTTCAAGTGACACAGAAGCCCGAATTTGAAATTCTAAGAAAATAAGAAGGCTTTAGGAAGTAAAGGCAATGCTTGCAAAGAACTTTATGGAAAATTTTGACTACAAAAGGAAAGGTAGCTGGGAGAGCAGTAGCATCAAGTGAAGGTGGAGCTGCTTCCCTCTTCTCTCCTTTCTTTGGATGAGTTGGTGAATTTGAAGACAGATTGCATGGAGTCAATGAGAGGAAGACAGTGAAGGTACATAAGGGGCAGAATGAAAAGGAGACATGAGGATACAGAGAAAGGCATGGGAAGCCAGGTTAACCATGAAAATGATAAGGTTGCTTCTTCCTTTCATAACTCAGCCTAAAAAGAACTCAGAACATGCAGAAATCAAGAGGGAGAAACACAGAGTACTCACATCTCATGAGCTCCATCCTATGACAGAAGAGCAGAGTATATGGTTGGGTGGGAATTGGTAGCTTGAAATAACTAGAGGTTTAGGATCATCATTGTAAGCAACACCCATGGAATGGTATATACCAAAAATAAATTTCCAGGAGAGAAATAAATTCTAAATGAAATTTAAAAGGCAGATTTGGAGTCAGTAGCTAACACAGTGTTCTGTGCTATAGTGACAAACATAGTTTTAGTCATAATGCTGCCATAACTAAAGGTGATTGATAAGACCAAAAAACAGGTCTTATCATTCCTTCAACCTAAGAAAACAATAACCTTCTTCAACTTGGGATAGAAACTGTTTGTTAAACAGGGTTTTTGTTTTTGTTTGTTTGTTTTTCAGTATTCTACTCAATGTCATGAGACAGTGGAAATTTGTTGTTCATCTTTGCAGCTGAAACATGGTAAAATCTGGTTCAGATCCCATAATTTCTTAGTTTCACAAGTGTTTAACACAGGACTATAAAAAATAACACCACCAGCAGCAACTTATGTTTGAATGCAGTGCTACTCCCTTTCAAATGATAGTGAGACTTAAGACTCATCTGAGAAGACTATTCACTTTGAGGATAATGACTCTATTAATAATACAAACAACTATGTGTATGAGACCCTGCTGTTGACTGAGAGAACTGGGTGTTCTCTGCCTGATTTCGGCTTTGGAAAAGCAATAGAATTTCCCTATTCCCTCCTATGTCAAACTGCATTAATGGTAATAGGCACATTTCCAAAAATTGTTAACAATTTTTAGAGAATGTTATTAGTTGCCCTGGCATGCCAAGAAAATAGCCTTCAATTGTAAACACATGTAGAAAGCCTCAGATGAAAAAACAAAAACAGAAACAGAAATTCAAACAATTGTACACCCTGCCTCCTGCCACACCTAACATCATTATTCATTTCTTTCTTTTAAAAGGAATTTTCTTTTTCATTCTTACTGTCAGTCATCACAAACCATAGGCAAGTAAGTGGTGTTTTCCTTGGCAGCAGGTTTCAGATTGCAATCATTTTTCCAATCTCACTCAGAAATCTGATCCACAAACGCTTATCAACTGCTCTTCACAACTGAAATCAAGTGTGTTTAGTACCTCATTGATAGAAGTAGAAAAAAATACATTTAACTGGAGCATGTCCAAAGGGAGATTGGGTATTAGGTTTGGTAAACCCTGATTACTGAAGTTATTTACCATCTGCCTAAAAATAAAAATGCTGCATTTGTTCAGGTATACATCTTTCCTCAAGACAGGCATGTGTTTCAGGGGAATCTGACCCCATCCTTGCTCTAATGAGTAGATTAATACAGTTATTCTAATTTTTTTCCCAGTGACTAGTTACCACGAAATTGTGTGACCCTGTGATCCAATGCTAGTGAATAAGGCTTGAGAGGATCACTTGAGAAAGAGGCCTTAGCGAGGATTATCCCAATTCGGCCTCTGGATGTCTTTCCTTCCAGACCTGATGCAGCCATCCTGCTACCAGCTTGAGGTTGAATCTAAGATACACAGAAGGAAAGAACAAGAGAACCGCAGGAAAAGCAGAGCTGGAATTCTGATGTACCGCACCTAGAACTAGCCCTACCTATGATTCTCTTATTAATAAGCAATAAATTCCCAGTTGACTCAGATTTTTTTTCAGTTACATACATCCCAAATGAAGCAGTAGATTGTGATATTTTGATATACTGCTTGTCTTGAGGTTGTAGACCAATTGCTTGTGTAGTGGAATGAGAGGCACTGCACCGTGTATCAGTGGTTCTAGGTTCTAGTTCCAGTGGCATGATTTCCAAACTCTCCCACTTTGCCCAAAGGAAGTCCTCTTATCTGCTTACCAATCAGGTTGTTGGAAGGATTATATGAGATTAGACATAAGAAAACTTTTCAGATAGTCAAGTATTATGCAAGCTATTGTTATAAATCTAACTGACTTTATATTCTAAAAAGATTTTCTTCATCTTTTTTTTTTTTTTTTTTGAGGCGGAGTCTTGCTCTGTCACCCAGGCTGGAGTGCAGTGGTGCGATCTCGGCTCACTGCAAGCTCCGCCTCCCGGGTTCACGCCATTCTCCTGCCTCAGCCTCTCTGAGTAGCTGGGACTACAGGCGCCCGCCACCACGCCCGGCTAATTTTTTGTATTTTTAGTAGAGATGGGGTTTCACCGTGGTCGCGATCTTCTGACCTCGTGATCCACCCGCCTCGGCCTCCCAGATTTTCTTCATCTTTAATGCCCATCACAATGCTGAATGTTTTAGTCTATCAATAAATATTTACTAAATGAATATTCATCACTCTGTGAATGAGATTTTTGGTAGTTTCTTAGACTTAAGAAACCTAGGGTTTATTCTAAGCTGAAGACAATCTAAAATGCATCACAAAGAGCTTTCATTTTTTATAGCCAGTTATGGAGTGGTTTATTTTTTAATTAGTGCTTCAAAATGAGAAAAAATTATGATTGCCGTATATTATAAGTACTCTATTGGGTACTTGAGCTATGTTGTCTCATTACTTCTCTTATGCACAAAAACATCCTTTATGGGTAAGTATTATCGTAGTGTTTTGTAGGTGAGAAAACTTGGTCTTAGAGATTAAAGTGTTATCACTTGCCTTATGCAAAATAAATAATAAAAACTAGAGCTAAGAAAAGGCCTAAATCTATGTGATTCAAAAGCTTTTTACTTTCTCTTATTTCACTTGCCAACACGAAGATGCAGTTTATCAATCTGAATAGGCTGAAGTTAGCATAATGAGACTAAACACCAATGTCTTTCTACCTTCCTTGTTCCGGGCCTAAAATCCAGATAAAAATAATGTGATTTAAATTCAGTTTCTTTTCTTTCTCTCTTGTCCTACAGTCCGTCTTTGTCATCACCCCAGCTAGCAGCATTACTTGACTGCCCACAAGATCAGAATTTCAAAACAAACTTTTCAGACACTCATTTTTGCACTTTCCTGTACTCGTACAATCAAGTATAAATTTTATGGTCCATCAAAATGCAAGTGTTTATCCATGACTGAATTCTCACTAAAAACATTTTTGCTATAGTAACTTACAAAAATGTGTTACCCAAAATTCACACCCTGAATCTCAAACTACTATAATGAAACATTAAGTTGACTGGCAGCATGTATTCAAGTATGTTGAGTACATGTGGTTGTCTTTCGATTATTCTCCCAAAGGAATCCACGTCTTGTGCTCACATAGTCTAAAAATGTTGGTTATTAATACTATTACCCCCCCTATATTACTGACTGAAAATGTCTTCTCATAAACTGGAGAAATCTGAGGAAAACAGGTGAGTCTCAGGGAATTTTTTAAAAAACCCTGATAATTACAAGAAAAGTTGGAGGTAACAAAGTACATTAACATAGGTGATTACAATATAAATAAGGCCATGAACATATTCCTATCTACATGCATACTATCATTTTTTTATACAAGTGAGGAAATATCTATAAACTAAAAATGTTATTAATTCTGGAAAGTTTTACTTTGTAATAGGGCATAACATAACATGTGGTTTTAAATTGAGGTACACTTTATATACAGTGAAATGTTCACATTTTATGTAGTTTGATGAGTTTTGATAATACATTTATACTTGTAACCCACAATCTTATCAAGACATTCCATCATCCCAGAAAGTTTTCTTATGACAATTTGTGGTCAACTTCTGATTCCCAAGGCCTAAACCATTGTGATTGTTATAATCACAAATAAGCTTTCTCATTTTATAACTTAAAATAAATTTAATCATTCAGTATATATGTGGATCTTTTAAATCAACAGAATGTTTTTGAGAATCAATAATATTGTTGCATTTATCAATTGTTCATTCTTTTTTAAAATTACTTTTTATAAAAAATAGTAAAAGAAACACTTTGTAGAGAATTTTACAAAATCAGAAATGAGAGTAATAAGGGAAAATGTTAAGAGCAAAGAGGAGTCAATACAACAATTAGTGTGATTTTCTGTTCTTTACATAATTTTTATTTTGATTTTTTTATTTAGCCTAATTTTTAAGAAGTCTATTAATTTTATGATATTTTTTCAACAGAACTTGAACTACTTTTTTCTTTTTAAACCTTATTTTAATGTATTTTTGATTTTAGAATATTTTAGGTTTACAGAAAAGTTACAAAGTTATCATAAACCTTAACATCAGTTTTTCCTGTGATTAATATGTTACATTAATATGCTACCTTCGTCACAATTAATAAACCAGTGCAATACATCATTATTAATCAAAGTCCATACTTTATTCAAACTTCTTTATCTTTTGCCTAATGTCTTTTTTCTGTTCCGGGATCCCAACCAACTAAGTTGTCACAATACATTTAGTCACCATGTCTTCCTAGCCTCCTCTAGAGCATAACAGTTTCTTGAATTTTCTTTGTTTTTGATGGCCTTGGCATTATTGAGGAGTATTGGCCCACTGTTTTCTAGAGTGACCCTCACTGGGAGTTATCTGATGTTTTTCTGAGGATCAGACTAAGATTGTGAATTCTTGGGAGGATGTTCACAGAGGTTTGGTGCTATTCTCAACATATCATATCAAGGGTTTATACTGTCAGTAGGACTTCTTGTTGATATTAATCTTGATCATTTGGCAGAGGTAGCATTTGTCAGGTTTCTTCACTGTAATGTGCCTGCATTTCCCTTTTTATTCCATATTTTTTAGATGGGAATCAATATTTAAGACATTTAAGAAGTGGACAGTTATGCTATAGTTTCGTGATGGCAGAGTATCTACATGAATTGCTTGAAATTCTTCTGCACAATACGTTTGTCTGTTTTTTTCCCATTTGTTTGTTTGGTTATTTATTTCTATCAGTGTGGAATCATGAATATTTACTTCATGCTTTTATTATAATCCAACACTACTTTATTTATTTGATTGCTCAAATTGTTCCAAAGGCGCCCATTGCAAACTTTTTTAGTTGGCTCCTGTGTCCTTTGACATACTCCCGTCATTTTTTGTGTGTGTGTTTAGTACTTCCTAAGTTTCTGACACTTATAACATGGTCCTATGTAGTCCTAGAACCAGTCAATTCTCTAAAACTTTTTGTCCCTTTTATTGCAGAATGATATTAGAAACAAAGATCTGGGTGCTAGGTGTCTTTACTGCTGTTGGGGTGTCTTTGTTTCAGGTCCTCTCAAGTGACAGGGCAAGAAAATATATGTGTGTATACTGACATGTTTATATGCGATTTTATATCTGTCATCTATCTCCATGTGGATCTATATTAAGCTAAACAAAAATCATAGTGACATCTCCAACTTTA
The DNA here is from genome assembly GCF_006542625.1 of Nomascus leucogenys. Taxonomy (NCBI): domain Eukaryota; kingdom Metazoa; phylum Chordata; class Mammalia; order Primates; family Hylobatidae; genus Nomascus; species Nomascus leucogenys. The sequence continues at coordinate 24,258,484 of NC_044391.1, forward strand.
TCATCACAGGCTTATTCTAGCCTTCTCCTCTTTTCTTGTTTATAACCTCCTGTGCCCCCAGTGAGAAACCTGGCTCCCATCATCATCCATTCATTTACTTATTCAGTTACAGAATATGTTTATAACAATTTCGGCATTGTTCACCCACCCCTCTGTGCAAGACAGTTTATTAAATAGAATACAGTGCTTATGTGCAGGTTCTTTTGCCTTTAGTCTTACAGACTACAATTATTTTCAGTTACTTGTCAGCACCGTTTTGACCAATCCCTTTAAGCGAGGTTGTTTTATAATATTGTGATGTTATCTGTAGGTTTTTATAAGTGCTGTTTATCAAGTTGTACAAGTTACCTTATATTTATAGTTTGCTGAGAGTTTTAATCGTAATGACTATTGTATTTTGTCAAATTCGTTTTCTGCGTCAATTGATATGATCATATGATTTTGATTCCTTAGCCTGTTGACGTGGTAGATAACATTAATTGATTTTCAAATACGGAGCCAGTCTTGCATACCTGCAATAAATTCCACATATTTGTGGTATATAATTTTTTTTACACATTGTTGGATTCTAATTGGTATCCTTTTATGTTTCTTCAGTTGTTTATTTTAATTTTAATTGAGAAAAAATAAAACAGTGAAGCACACAAATCATAAATAGATACAGCTCAATGAACATTTCATATAGAAATACGTAAACAACACACAGATCAAGATGTAGAATAACTGTTAAAATGAGGCCGGGTGCAGTGGCTCATGCCTGTAATCCCAGCACTTCGAGAGGCCAAGGTGGGCGGATGACCTGAGATCAGGAATTCAAGACCAGCCTGGCCAAAGGGGTGAAATCCTGTCTCTACTAAAAATAGAAAAATTAGCCGGGGGTGGTGACGGGCGTCTGTAATCCCAGCTACTCAGGAGGCTGAGGCAGGAGTATCACTTGAACCCAGGAGGCAGAGGTTGCAGTGAGCCGAGATTATGCTATTGCACTCCAGGCTGGGCTATAAGAGCGAGACTCTGTCTCAAAAAAAAAAAAAGAAGAAAAATCGAAAATCAAATAGACTGTCTCATGCACCCTCCATAACAACACTCCATAACAGTTCTCCAAAGAAATGACAAGAATTCAGACCTCTTTACAACACAATTATTTTGTGGTAATTTTTATTGTGGTGAAAAAAACGTAAAATTTACCATTTTAAACATTTTAAGTGTACAATACAATAGTGTTAACTATATACATATTGTTGTACAGCAGATCTCTAGAACTTTTTCATCTTCAAACAAACTCATTTTCATTGAACAGATACTTCCTATTTCCTCCTTCCTTACCCTGTTAACCACACTCTACTTTCTCTTCCTATAAGTTTGACTATTTCATAAATCTCATGGAAGTGGAATAACACAGTATTATTTTTGAAACTGAGTTATTTCTCATAGCATAATATTTTCAAGCTTCCTCCATGTTTTACCATATGACAGAATTTCCCTCCTTTTAAAAGCTGAATAAAATTCCACAGTATGTATATAACACTTTTTCTTTATTCATTCATTCCTTGATGGACATTTAGATTGCTTTCATCTCTTGGCTATTGTGAATAATGCTCCAATGAACATGGATGTACAAATATCTCTTTGAGATCCTGTTTTCAATTCTTTTGGATATATACACAGAAGTGAGATTGCTGGATCATATAGTTCTATTTTTTGAGGAAAATCCACACTGTTTTTAACAGTGGCTGTACTATTTTACATTTCCACCAACAAAGTGCAAGGATTTCAATTTCTTCACATCCTTACCAACACTTGTAATTTTTTGATTTTGATAATAGTAATGAGTACGAGGTAATATTTCAATATGGTTTTGATTTTCATTTCTCTGATAATTAGTAAATGTTGAGCATTTTTTTCATATGTTTGTTGGCCATTTGTACATCTTCTTTGTATAAGTGTCCAAACAAGTCTTTTGCCCATTTTTTAATTGGGATATTTGATAGTTTTGCTGTTGTTTAGTTGTGTTTTTATATATTCTGGATACTAATCCTTTGTCATATATATGGTTTGAAAATATTTTATCTTATTCTATTGGCTGCCTTTTGACTGTGTTGGGTGTTATAGTCCCATTTTTTCCACTGTTGCTTTTGTTGCTTGTGATTTTGATGTTATGAGAAGTCATCACCAAATCCAATGTCATAAATCATCTCCCTATCATTTCTTCTAGTAGTTTTATAGTTTCAGGACTTACATTTAGGGCTTTACTTTAGTACATGGCTTAAGGTAAGATTCCATTTTCATTGCTTTGCAAGTGGATATTTAGTTAACACTATTTGTAGAAGTGACTATCCTTTTCTTTCCTCATTGGGTTTTCTTGGTACCCTTGACTAAGATAATTTGACTAGACATACAAGGGTTTACTTCTGGGCTGTCTATCCTATTCCATTGTTCTATATGTCTGTTTTTATGCCAGTACCATATTGTTTTGATTACAGAAAGATTGCTCTGTATTTTGATGTCAGAAAGTGTGAGATCTCCAATGTTTTTCTTCTTTTTAAGGATTCTATGGCTATTTGGGATCATTTGAGATTCCATATGAATTTTGGAAAGTTTTATCTATTTCTGAAAGAAAAGCCACTGGGATTTTGTCAGCAATTGCATTGAATCTCTATATTACTTCGAATAGTATGGACATTTTTAACAATATTAAGCCTTCCAATCCATGAACAAAGATGTCTTCCCATTTATTTGTGCCTTTTTAAATTTCTTTCCACAATGTTTTATAATTTTCAGTGTACAAGTCTTCCACCTCCTTGGTTAAGTTTATTCCTGAGTATTTTTTGATGCCATTATAATGGATTTTTATTTCTTTTTTCTTGTCTAATTGCTCTAGCTGGGACATTCAGTGCTACACTGAATAGAAGTGGTGAAGATCAGGAAGAAGGAAGGAATGCTCATTCTCACCACTTCTATTCAACCATTGAGTATTATGTTAACCAGGGGTTTGTAATATTTGGCCTTTATTATGCTGAAGTACATTCCTTTTATATCTAATTTGCTGAGACTTTATATCACAAAAGAGTGTTGAATTTTGTGAAATGCTCTTTCTACACTGAGATGTTCACGTGATTTTTGTGTTTCATTTTGTTATTATGGTGTATTACACTGATTGACTTTTGTATATTGAAACATTCTTGCAACCCAGGAATAAATCCAACTTGGTCATAGTACATAACCCTTTTAATGGTTGCTGTTGATTTAATAACCTATAATTTTGTTGAAGATTTTTGCACGACTATTCATCAGGTATATTAGTCTACAGTTTTCTTTTCTTGTAGTATCTTTTTCTGGCTTTGGTATCAGGGTAATGCTGACTTCATGAGTTTGAAGTGTTCCCCACTCTTCTATTTTTTGAAAGAGTTTGAGAAGGATTTGGGTATAATGTGTGTGAAGCAACTTTTGCTGACAGTGTTGCAGCAGTCCTCCAAAACTGAATTGTACAGTAACCAAAACAGCATGGTACTGGTACCAAAACAGAGATGTAGACCAATGGAACAGAACTGAGCCCTCAGAAATAATGCTGCATATCTACAACTATCTGATCTTTGACAAACCTGACAAAAACAAGAAATGGGGAAAGGATTCCCCATTTAATAAATGGTGCTGGGAAAACTGCCTAGCCATATGTAGAAAGCTGAAACTGGATCCCTTCCTTACACATTACACAAAAATTAATTCAAGATGGATTAAATACTTAAATGTTAGACCTAAAACCATAAAAACCCTGGAAGAAAACCTAGGCAATACCATTCAAGACATAGGCATGGGCAAGGACTTCATGTCTAAAACACCAAAAGCAATGGCAACAAAAGCCAAAATTGACAAATGGGATCTAATTAAACTAAAGAGCTTCTGCACAGCAAAAGAAACTACCATCAGAGTGAACAGGCAACCTACAGAATGGGAGAAAATTTTTGCAATCTACTCATCTGACAAAGGGCTAATATCCGGAATCTACAATGAACTCAAACAAATTTACAAGAAAAAAACAACCCCATCAAAAAGTGGGCAAAGGATATGAACAGACCCTTCTCAAAAGAAGGCATTTATGCAGCCAAAAGACACATGAAAAAATGCTCATCATCACTGGCCATCAGAGAAATGCAAATCAAAACCACAATGAGATACCATCTCACACCAGTTAGAATGGCGATCATTAAAAAGTCAGGAAACAACAGGTGCTGGAGAGGATGTGGAGAAATAGGAATACTTTTAAACTGTTGGTGGGAGTGAAAACTAGTTCAACCATTGTGGAAGACAGTGTGGCGATTCCTCAAGGATCTAGAACTAGAAATACCATTTGACCCAGCCATCCCATTACTGGGTATATACCCAAAGGATTATAAATCATGCTGCTATAAAGACACATGCACATGTATGTTTACTGTGGCACTATTCACCATAGCAAAGACTTGGAACCAACCCAAATGTCCAACAATGATAGACTGGATTAAGAAAATGTGGCACATATACACCACGGAATACTCTGCAGCCATAAAAAATCATGAGTTCATGTCCTTTGTAGGGACATGGATGAAGCTGGAAACCATCATTCTCAGCAAACTATCACAAGGACAAAAAACCAAACACCACATGTTCTCCCTCATAGGTGGGAACTGAACAATGAGAACACATGGACACAGGAAGGGGAACATCACATGTTGGGGCCTGTTGTGGGGTGGGGGGAGGGGGGAGGGATAGCATTAGGAGATATACCTAATGTTAAATGACGAGTTAATGGGTACAGCACACCAACATGACACATGTATACATATGTAACAAACCTGTGCGTTGTGCACATGTACCCTAAAACTTAAAGTGTAATAAAAAAATAAAAAAGGAAAGAAAATAGTTGATGATAGTGATTATAAAGCCAAGCAAGTTTTCAATCTTGATTTTACTGGACCTTTTATTTTGTTGGACACAAATGCCATCTCATCTTCATCACAGACAAAAAGAAAAAGTGTGAGAACATAAAGCTTCAAAGAAGGCTTATTTTTTTAACAGAAATTAGGATATTAAGCTCAATTTGTTATTAATATATTATTTGCACAACCCATAGAGAGATTAAGGGAATGTTACAGTGTATGGCTTTCAAACGTTTAATGGCCTTCTATGTGTAATTGAGAGCATGTTAAATGATTATGCAAGGAACTATTTCCTGCCATTCATCAAAAAACACACAAATAAGAAGAAATATCTTACAAATAAGGCCTTTTGATAACAGGTAATGCAGCCAGGAAACTTCATAGTGCTATCAATTGTGGTGAAAATATCTCCCTATTAGTTGATACTTGTGAAACTGCATAATTGTAGCCAATCAACCAAATATTTATGGCAAATTTCAAGCATTTTGCATGCATTGATGATGATGTATCTCATGCTAAGGCTGATGCCAATGACACTACTTCTCTGGTGGATTAATGTAAGAGATTTGACATCAAGAAATCAAATTTACTAGTCAGTTTCGAAAAAAAAATATGATAACAGGCTAAGAACAAAATGTGGAACAAATGTATTCCTCTATCTCACAATGACATTCAAGATTTCAAGGCAAGGATTAATCAACACAAAGCAAATTACATCTCACTCAGGAAACTGGAATTTTTGTGGTAGACAATATAAATATTGAAGTTTAGGACCACTTTGCAAAGACCTACTAACAAGCAAATTTCTCAATTTGATGCTTATTGTTTGCTATAGAGGAAAATAGAGTAGCCAAAAATATTTAATGCCAAGTTTTTAAAATAAATTTGAGATGATGAATTCAAAAATTGCTGTTGCCTAAGAGAATAATTACAGCACAGTCACATCGCATTAAAAAATGCTGTCTCATTATTAGGAACTGTGTAAGCATAAGCAAAGAGTCCCAACACATCTGTTTTGAATTTTTATTTGCTTTTAATCTCATTGCTTTTTTTTTATGCCTTTCGACAATGTTTGACAGCCTTCATATTCAGAGACTAATACTAAAAGAAAAGACAATTCACCAATTTGTTGGATTTGAACACGTTCGGACATTACCACTTCACTAACCTCCCCATCTCACTCTTGCTCCATTCATCCAACATTAAACAAGAAAAACTTCTACTCCCATTTCCTCTTCTTGTCACCAACCTTCACCTAGGCAATGCTTTTATATGAAGTAATCACTTATTAACACTTGCCTTGTTTGCTTATTTTATTTTGCTAAGTGTTATTTGCATTAATTATGTACTTGTTCATATTTTTATTTATAATACATTTTCTGTTTATGACAGAAAAAAGTGATTTGGATACAATGCTATGCTTTATCATTGCATGTTGAACACAAACATGCCTATCAATAAATTCATTAGTATTAAGCAATTAAATCTTTATGTAATATATTGATGTGTTTTTCGAATACTCAGGCAAATAAGATGGGATTTGTCAAGGAACTATGAATGCATTATAATTTTTCTATTTTAAAAGAAAATGGAAGAATTTTATATGTATCAGAAAATATATTAGGATTTATGAGTATGGAAGGTCAGAAAAATTTTTTTGTGTTGTTTCATGTTGATGTTCCCAGAGTGATTATAACTGGACTCCTTAAAGTAAATAGTCTATTTTATGCCCTGCCGAGTGAGGAGAGTGGATGGGAAAGACATGGACTAGAAAGAGAGTGTCAGGCAGGTTTGTTCTGAGAAATAATAATGCAGTTTCTCATAACAGTTGCTATGGTCTGAATGTGTTCCCTAAAATTCATGTGTTAGAAACTTGATCCTCACTGCAGTAGCATTGGGAAGTGGAGCCTTTTGGGGGTGTTTAGGCCATGAGAATGCCCTCATGGATAGATTAGTGCTGTCATAAAAAGGGGCTTTTGTGAGTGGGTTTGCTTTCTTCTGTTCTTGTCTGCCATGTGAGAACACAGGCTTCTCCCCTTGGGAGGAACCATCTTGGAAGTAGTGAGCAGCCCCCACCAGACACCATATCTTGATATTGGATTTCTCAGACCTCAGAACTGTGAGAAAATATATTTCTGTCCTTTACAAATTACCTGGTCTTACGTATTCTGTTATAGCAGCACAAACAGATTAAGACAAGAGTGTTACAAGTTAAAACAAAAATGTTAACAACTGTTATAATTACTTTTTAGGAAAACTCTCAATTTACTTGACATAAAGGAGAGGGAAATAAATTGACTTTCTTTAAATTAGAATTGTTTGTGATTAACACAGATGTTCAATGGAGGTCATGATTCTCTCCATGTGTATTGTGACTCTCTGTGTGCAAATACTGAATATTCACCAAGCTCACTAAGTTTGCAAACTATAGGCCATGGGTCCAATGCAGTCTACTACTGTTTTTCTAAATAAAGTCTTGGACTCCAATGGCAGAGTTCGTAATTGCAACCGAATCCTTATGCCTCACAACTAAAATATTTACTAGTTAGCCCTTCACAGAAAATATGTTGCCTAGAACTGAATTACATAATGTTATATATTAAATATTTTATTATACTCTGAACTCATCCTGAAATAGAGTAAATTATAAAACCATTATCAAAACATATAAACTCAGTATATTGCAGATAAAGTGGCATAGCATATAAAAATTTTAACATGCAGCAGCTTTGCCATGCATTAAGACCAAGAGTACCTAATTTATAAGGGTCTGTTACAACTTTGCTTTCTCTATAACAGTGTTTTATGACTTACAAGTTGACAGTATACCGAGAAAATTCTCAGTACATAGAATGTTTTCTTAGCATAGCCATACTATTTACAAATAGTCTAAATTATTGATTTTATGCAATCCCATAAAACTTAAATATATAAATACTTCAGTGATGTAATAGGCTTCTATTTCTAGTTGGTTTCCTAAAGCACTTTCTTTTTCAGAAGTGTCTCTCCTCAATTCTATGTGATTCATTTGGGGCAGTAAATTGCATAGCCCCAATTCACTCATGGAAGAGAGTATATGTAGCCCAAGGAAAAGCTCATCAAGGTTCTTCTCAGAAATTGACATGAATGTTAGTGCAGACACAGTTGCCTCTTTCTTATGGGACCACAAGTTGTGAGGACAATGCAAGTCTTGGGCTTCCTGTGATTAATTACCCTTGCCTGAGACTAAAGCCAACAATACAGCAAGCAGTGTAGAGATACTTAAACAGACAGACTCTTAATGTCATCATGTAAATCTGGATCCAACCATATCCAAAGGCTCTTGAACTTTCCAATGACATCACTCAATAACTTCTATTATTTTAATTAATCTAGTTGACTTAGATTTCTGTATTTTCCCATTGAAAAGTACCTGATTAATTCAGATACAGCTATGAGAGTTTAAAACAAATTTCCTCATTGTGCTATATTATTCTTATATGTATTATTTTGCAAATATGTCTAGCCCTAGAACTTTGTTTTTCCTTTCCAGTGAGAGCCAATATTTCCACATCAGAACAAAGGAGAATAGCTAAATTCCTTGATATTTATGAAAATGTTCTCCACAGTGTTGTGTACATTGTAGGACCCTAAAACACAAATTTAGACAGATGATTTTAAAATGTGCTCATGAAGAGGTTCTTAGTGACTTATCTCAGAACTGGAAACTTATCCAGAAATTTCAAATGATGTTAACAACAAGGGGTGTGATGAGGATTTCCTGGTTCCCACAAAGTACCATGATCTCCCCACAAATAGAATGTAGACAATCAATCTGCATTTGAAATCACATTTACTCAGCTGTATGTATAATAACTCTAGATACTGGTATATTACATTAATTTCTGAATCTGATGTCATGAATAAGTATTTGAGAGCATGCTACGTTCTAGGCCTTGATAAAGGCTCCAAAGAAGTATCTTCAAATATCACCCGCGCTCAGAGAGCTTAAAATTTTGTCTAATATCTAAGAAGATGGCACATGCTGAGTCACCTGATCATTAAAATGTAAATGACTAATCAGAAATACCTCTCAATAAAATTTCCAGGGACAAGGAGGGAGTGAAACAGAATGATGCTGAGAATAATTAGATTAAATCACAATTTTGTCCAAAGAAGACCAGGAATAACACAAACTGAAATGGCAGTCAGATACAAAACCAGAACTCTAATAGCCATTTGTCTTAGAAAAAGTGACAGAAAAATCTAATGTGTAATGACAATTAAAGAAAATTTGGTGAAAAAATAGGCAATAAATAAAAGTACAACATTACAAGTTAAAGGGAAAGAAAACACAATAAAACAGGACAGTGATTATAAGCTCTTTTCCAAAAATTTAAGCTACTTCTAACGGAACAGTCAAGTTTCTCTGAAAAGTAACTAGAAGTCATAGAATATATCCTGAACCTCGGAGGTGCATTAGAGACATTACAGAACAGTGTTTTTGTTGAAGACTGAAGTAGCTCAGCAAGATATATCAGAGACTACATTTTGATCATCCAAAGTGACTTTGCCACACTGACATTTTAGCATTGTTTATGTTTAATTACTACTGAATTTGAAATTATGGCTCTCGGGTACTTATACTTTCTTGGATCGACTTCAATTCCCTCTTTCTCAGAGACTGCAAAGACCAGATGCTTATACCAAAAGTAGCCTTGTTTCACAGCTGAAATTAACTCAATCAACGGGTAACGCAGGACAGCCTCCTAATGGTGACAAGGATAGCTAAGGGATTCCCTGCCATGTTTCCTAATTTCAAACATGCTATCTTGCATCAAAAAGATTGTGCTATAATATTAACTCAACATGATGACGAATGAAAGTGTTGGAGTTATTTTCCTCCAATAACAATTTGAAGTAAACACATGCATCCTGTTATTTACTCACTCTCATACCCAGTGGCATATATCTGAAATGCAGCTAACTGGATATTTTTTTTGGGAAGTGTGTAACATTTCTTAAACACCGTGCCAGATATTATGTTAAAAGCTGTTTCATGCAAGGGATTTCATTGAAAATTCTAAAGGTAAATCCTATGAATTTAAGATTGTTTTTATTCCTATTTTACAGATGGAAAAAGCATGCACTATTGAGTACTGGAAGCATTTAAGTTTTTACTGAGATCTGAGCATTTGCCTTGATCACTGGTCTGAGTTGCCCTCAAAACAGTTTGTGCTGCTCTTATAATTATGAAGATAGGTCTCTTTTTTGTGGTAGATCGAATGAGTGGTCCGAATTTTTAGCTCTGCTATTAAAAAATGATTCTTCCACACCCTTGCCATGACTTCATGGTGGTTGGAGCATTATCTTCTCACCATTTGATTTTAGCCCGAGACTTGTAATTTGATTTGACCAGTGGAATGTTAACAGATGCAAAGCAAGCAGAAACCTGAATTGTGTTCATGGGTAAGACTGGTACTTTCATGCTCTGATAATCTCTCATGAGAAGAACATATCCTAAATAGCTTTACCACTTCAGCCTAAAGCCAAGGCATGACCCCATAGCTTACAGCCAAATGCAGCTGAATTGCATTCTAAAACAAAGCTGCCCAGCTGAACCCAGCCTATGTAAACTAAATTGCTTATTGTTTTAAGCCCTTGAATTTGGGGATGACTTATTACGCAGCCCTGTTGTAATAATAGCTGACTGATACACTGTTACCACCACCTGTTGTCACTGCCACCATTACAGGTGAAGGATTAATTATAGAGTGGTTGCTCCATGTTCATTCTATAGCTTATGGACACTGAGTCTTCCCTGTAGCTTCTAATGCATGAATTGTCTAAGAAACTAATGGGTCTTATATTTGTGCAGCAGTTCATGAGGATCAGCCTTTACCAATGGGAAATGGGACTGAGAAGATAAATTTATCTCCCTTCTATCTATGGATAGATTGTTTAGATAGAGTGTATTAGAATAAGATATGACTTCTCTGAAAATGTCCCAGCAAATCAAGCTATCAGCATGGTCTGGCCAAATCAGTGATGCATTTTGCCTTGTTTTTCCTAAGAAACCTGGGCTGAGATTAAAAGGCTAAGTACATTTTCCAAGTTCAGTGAATGAGTAAGTGGGATAATTAGTACTTGAACTCAAGATTTCTGATTTCAAAACTAAATACCAGACCATTGTGTTATATTGCATTATTTCAAATTGTCTTAGCAATTTAAAAATAAAAACAAAAATACGTCTGTTAATTTGGCCATTAGTCATTACTTAATGGGCAAGTTTTGGATGTAAGGAATTTGGAAGTAATTTTAGGTGACTTTTAAAAAAATATTTAGAATACATAAATATCAGAGCAAAAGAATATTGAAATTAAACAGTAAGTTCAAAGGCTGTTTACTAGAGCTATTTTATCCTCTTATCAAAGATGAAAGAAATTATAGTTGAACAAATTTGATAACTTTCTCTACAGTGAGTAGTGTTCTCTTTTTTACTTCCAAAATTCAGTTATCACACCCATGACTTCAAAGGAATTATCTTAAATATATCTTGTAAATAATGTCTGAAACTCAGCTATTTGCAGACCAAGAAGCCCTTTTAGAACAAAATATCTATGAGACATAGAAGATGGTGGAGGAAAGGGGTAGTGGGTATGCATCAGATGAAAACACCTCTCTTTCTCTTGTAGGGTATTCTTATTTTGTGAATATGTTATGATGCAAAATGGCTAAGGTACAAGCAAAGACTCGAACAAGATTTGTTCCCAGTGCTTGTGTCTTGGGAAGAGAAATGGGAAGGGAAGATCCATTTCAGTAGTCACCATGGGTTGTTTCATAGTGATTTAGGTTAGTTGATCTTATTCAGTGATTCCTATGCCTGGCTACAGATTTGGACCACTTGCAAAGTTTAAAAAATGCGTATTCCTTTACTCCACTGCAGCCTCTCCAAAACATTAGAGAAAAGATTACATTCAGGGCCCACCTGGGGTTAGGGAAATGCGGATTATGAAATTTATTAAAATATCTTTTGCTTTCATTGGGATGCAGGAGACCAAAAGACCAATCTTTGGATAAGATAGTTTATGTATACAATTATATAATGATTTTCTTTTTTGGTTCCTTCAAGTTTTGAGCAAATATTGTTTTGGGTTGTTTTTATAGTGTCAACCCCTCAGCTCTGACGAGGAAAACAAGGAAAAAGATTTAGACCCACGATTTTAAAGATAAATCAACATATTTATGAAAGACTAAGCTTGGAAGTATAAGGTGATTAACATATCTTACAATGAAAGTAAGACAATCTAATATGCATGTTAATTACTGGGTACTGTGCTAAGTATTTGATATCCATAAGCTTAAAGTAAATAATGTGCAGCTACTTCCAGATAATAATAATAATGTTGAGGATTAGCAAGGCTAAATTATTTACCAAAGACCACATAACATGTAAGAAAGGCAACTGAGTCCAAACTTAGGTCAATTTTATTTCTTGGTAGAAGCTCCTAATCACTAGATTATACTACTTCAAAATGAAAAGCACTTTAAAGGAGAGACAGTGTCAAAATGGAAATATTGAGGATTCTTTTTAGAATTCATTTACGATCAAATCACGGCAGAATTTTTGTTCTTTAAAGAGGAAGTTCTGTCTGCCTACTGTAAAATATGTAGAAGAATATGTAGAAGTAATCCTTGTAAGTTTCTTACTTAAAAAGTAACCTATACTTATAGTGTATATATATATATATATATTGAAATATTTGTCTTTATATTCACATAAATAATCAAAAATATTTATTTTACTTATAAAACAGTACTTTAAAGGGGGTATATTGCCATAATAGTAAGCCCATCTTATTCTTGGGATATGCCATTCTGAACCTCTCATCAGAACGTTTTCCACCCTTTATCACAGATCATTTGGCACATGTTACATGTGGTCTTCTATTTCACAGTGATTGTTGTGGGTGAACATCTAAGCTATTTGTTAATTTTATGTTACCCTTCGGAAAACAAATGAAAGGCTTTCCCCTTCCACATCTGGTGCTATTTCAGAATTAAATGAAGGTTTTAGTTTATTCAATCTCTGCAATAACAGATTGCATTTGAAAGATATTTTGAAATATGGGACTGCATATTTCCACAGAATGTTAGCAAAAAGAATAGCTCTCTGTATTTTACATTGAATTTAGGCAATATTCTAAAGCAGTTAAATTTCGCAAACCAGACACTAATATCCCTTTTCTGTTGCCTACATTTTAAACTTTTCTTGAAAAGTAACTTAAAAACATGCTTTAATTTTGCTAACGTTGTTTAGGAAAGCCACTGTTACTATTTTAGAGTGACATTGACTTCCCAGTGATACACATATGATTATAGTTTTATGAAATATGCCTCACCATATGTTCTACCTTTGCAGTGACTTAATATTGCCTAATTTTCTGACTCATACACTTGAAATTATATTTATTTCTTTCACAAAACATAACTTTCTAAATTTTTCTTTAAATGTACCATTATATAGAAGTGTACAAACTATATATGCAATATATACATATAGTATATGCATATATAATATATACTATAATACATAAATGCTCACCGAGTGAACATACTCCCATGTATAACCAGCATCCATATCAAGAAACAGAATACTACCTATACCCCAGAAACTCCATGGGGCCATTAACAATCCCTAATATAACCTTTATCCTGATTTTTAATACTTTACCTTTTTAAAATTTTATTATTATTATACTTTAAGTTTTTAGGGTACATGTGCACAACGTGCAGGTTTGTTACATATGTATATATGTGCCATGTTGGTGTGCTGCACCCATTAACTTGTCATTTAGCATTAGGTATATCTCCTAATGCTATATGAACAGACACTTCTCAAAACACTTTACTTTTTACTGCTTTTTGAAATTTATGTGTAAAATTATACAGTAATTATTCTTATTTTTAGCTTTTTCCATTCAAGATTATTTTTGTGAATTTCATCCGTGCTGTTTTTTATGGTAATAATTTGTTCATTTGCATCGCTTAATACTCCATTGGAAAATATATTACAATTAATATTATGGTTGACAAACATTGAGCCTGTTTCCAGTTTTTAGCTGTTTTTTAATAATGCTGCTATAAAACTTATTGTACATGTCCTTGATACATGTGCAATAATGAGCACATATGTACTCATTTCTATTGTGATCACATCTGGGGTGAAGTTGCTGGGTCCTCGGTTTTGCATGACTTCAAATTTCGTGGATACTACTAACCTGATTTCCCAAGTAATTTTATCAGTTTCACTCCCACCAGTCAATTAAAAGTGTGTTAAATGTTTTTCACCCTTACCAACACTTGATATTGTATGCCATTTCTGATTAGCTATTTTAGTAAATGTGCATAAATATAAAATTGTGGTTTGACTTTGTACTTCTTTGATGACTAATGAAGTTGGGCACCTTATCATATGTGTGCTGATCGTTTGTATATAATTTTTTTCATGAGATACCTATCCACGTATTTTGTCAGAATTTTTACTGGTTTGTCTATCTATTAAAAGTGGTCTTGTAAGAGGTATTTACGCATTCCGGACATAAATCCTTTGTCCAATATAAGTCTTCAAAACTTTTCTCCAATCTATGGCATGCCATTACATTTTCTTAGTGGGGTTTTTTGAAGAACAGCAGATCTTATTATAATACAGTTCTTCATTTTAATGTAGTGCAGTATGTTGCATTTTTCCTATGTCGTTAGTGTTTTTGCATAATGTTGAAGAAATCCTTGCTTACCCCAAGATCATGAAGCTTTATTCATGTTTCCTCCCAAAACCTTTATATTTTTTCATTTACATTTAGGTCTATAATTGATGTCAACTTAATTTTTATGCGTGTTTTGAGGAATGGGTCAATATATTTTTTTCTGTAGTGATCTTCAATTGATTCAGCATCATTTTGGAAAAGCCCATCCTCTCTCCATTCCGCAGATGGGTTTTCATCAAATATTTGTGAATCCTTTTCTGTATTGGTATTTTTGTTTACCTGTGCACTAATATAACACTATCTTGGACATTAGAGAATTACAATAGTTCTTGCTGGATTTTTCTCATTTTCTATAAACTTTCCTTGGTTACTCTTGGCCTTTTGAATTTCTGTACACACTTTAGAATTAGCTTGTTCATTTAATATACATATATACATATATTATATATACTTTATATTAATTCTACCATATATATTTGGATAGATTTTTGGATGAGATTACATTGAGTTTATATTCTAATCTAAGGAGACTTGACATTTTTAGAGCATCACTTTATGAAAGCCCTTAAGCGAAGAGATCCAGATATTAGCAGTTGAAAGGACTGGAAGTCAGCTGGCGTTTGCTGTAATGGTAATGCCAGAGTGAAATGAATCAGGCACTGGCAGTATGGGCTAGAGTCCACACTTTTCATATTCAGATTCATACATATTCTATGTTAAGGTGATTCTGTCCTGTTATTATTTCTCTAAAGGAGTGACCAATAACAATTTATAAAAAAGAGGATCTAGTGGGACAAGCTGTGGTTGTTTCTGAACTGAAAACTGTTATTCATCATCTTCCTTCTCAAATACTCCTACATTCCCCTCAACCCTCAGTCAGTACTTTGTTGGCCTGGTGGGGAGAATCAGACTTTCATCACTCAAAGGTCTGAACTCCTACGGTTATTACGTCCTTTTCAGGCCATGATTGCTATAAATGCCCATTTGTGACTATCATTGGATGTGGAAGCAAAATAGACACCCCAGTGAATCCCTCAAGCTTCAGACATGTTTCTCTCTCCCTCCATTATGAAGTAGATTTGAAGAGCACCAAATGACCATGTAAATTTATGTGGAAAGAAAACAAGAACTGCTCAACTAGATCACTTGGAATCATAATGAGTAAAATCACTGTTACCTCCATTTTCTTTTTTTGGCTCCATGCCTCAATATTCTGCATACAACAGCACTATAACATGCCCAGCCCTGCAAGTCATCCTTATGCTAGTGCTTCAGCTGCCACTCCAAGAAGCCTTGCCAACCTTCTGTAAGTCCAGCGTCTGATAGGCAGTGGACCAGTGGATTCCTCGGTGTGAAGCAACATTATGCAGTACCACACAATGATCAGTCAGACATCCTCTGAGTCACCTGGCCAAGCCTTTTTGGGTAGAAAAAGCAATCCCCCATAACTGGAATACATATCAATCTTAGTAAGGAGAGTTACTATCCCTTCCAGAGCAGAAAGGGTCAGATGTACTCATTGCTATCGAGGAGTGGGATGGGTTTATTTTATAGGTGAGATAGTACCATATGGAGGATTCAGTGTTAATTTTTGCTGCTATTGGGGACATTCAGTGATCAGTCTTGATGAGAGCAAATACATACTGTTAGGTTTGTCCATACCCTCTATCCTGGCCACCAGACTATTCCATTCATGTACCCATTGTGAAAACACTAGGATGATGAGAAGAGAAGTTGGTTAGTATCCATGAGATGAGTCAGTTTACCCATCTGACTTCTTGGCATCTCTGCCGCAGTGGGTTTTCTTGAGTGGGTATTGATAGGAGACACAAAGAAGCACATACTTTTCTCACACTTCCCTCTAACAATTCCTTAAGAAGAAGTCTCTTTAGGAAATGATAGTTTTGGTGCTTGATGAAGGAAATGTCATGTAATTTTAGAGCATGGAGCATTATCAAGGGAGTAGAGAATGCAGGAGACCAAAGTGGAAAGTTCCTGATGAACCAGAGAAGGGCAGAAGACTTCCAAGTTTGAAGAATTCCGCACCAGGAAGTGATCAAATGTTAAAAAAAAAAAGACATAATATTTTCACTTCTCCAACAACTTAGCCCAGAGCTGGGCCTAGATATGAAAACATCGCAGCATACTTATCTCATATTTATCATCCTAACATCATGGTCACTTAAGTAGCATGAATGGTACACTATTTTCTGCAGTAAATCAATACCTAAATCACTTTTTCATTTTTATGAAATATCTTTTCAAATGCATTTCCACATGTGTATATATACATGTTTTGTGGCACTGAGAAATATTGCAAGTTTTGGAGCCAGACAAACCAGGTTCAGATTTCATCTCAATTTTCCATGATTATTTAAATTATCTGAGACAATGAATACAGAGACAGTCACAAAGCAGGGATTTGCCAAATGCTAATAGATATTATTATCAGTATTATTTATCATAACCTGAAGAAATTTAATAGACAATTAATTAATTCCAGAATTGCCACCATATACTCTAGACAAAAACATTGTTCGACCTTTGAAAGCGAAATTTTGTTTTATTTTTAAAAGAAATAGATTAAATGTCACTATTTACATGTTTTTTACTGATATTTCCAAAGGAGGCATATTTGGCCTGAAAGTTCCCAGAAAACAAGACCAGTAAATTATTTATTTTATTGTTTTCTGTTCCTTTGCTCAAATCCAGTGTGCATTAGTTGCTGCTACTTCCTCAAGTTTATTTATCAGGCTAGCTAGACGACACTGACCTTTTAAATTTAGGAAAGGAAGTTAATGTTCTTTCCAGAGTAATACTTACATCGATATTTTAGTCATTCATACAGGTCATGTAAAGCTGCAGTTTAAAATTCCCAACACACTATGGCTTAGACATTTTATGACTCCAAGCATTCAGGATAGTTGATTTATTAACTAAAAGATAATATTTAACTTCTGTGGTTCTTGCCAAAAAGATGAATTCTGACTTGTCCAATTCACCTCTGTTTTTAGGGTCTGAGAAATTATTTTTGTAAAAGCATTTTTCCCAAGATGTGTTATAAGAGCCCCACCACTCTGTCAACATAGAGATTTCATTAGCTCAACTACACACACACACACAGCCATGCATTGCCATCATACGTACACAAACTTAAGTGGTACAACCCACTACAGACCTTGGCTATATGGTATGGCCTATTGCTCCTAGGCTGCAAACCTGTATACCATGTTACTTTACTAAATACTGTAGACAACTATAACACAATGGTAAGTATTTGTATCTTAGCATTGTAAGTATTTGTATCTTACCATCTTGTAACTTTAGTATCTTAACAGATCTAAACATAGAAAAGGTAAAAATGGTACACCTATATAGGCTCCTTACCATGAATGGAGCTTGCAGGACCAGAAGTTGCTCTGGGTGAGTCACTGAGTGAATGATGTGAAGGCCTAGGACATGAGAGCATGACACTATAGACTTTATTAACACTATACGGTTAGTCTACACTAAATTTATAAAAAAAAATTAATTGCCCTACAAAGTCACTATGGCTAGAAGGCCACTAGACAATAGGAATTTTTCAATTCCAGTATAATCTTATGGAGTCACCACAGTATATGCAGTCCACCATAAAGCAAAACATTGTTATATGATGCATGACATATATATATATATGTGACTATATATATACGCATGCATACATACACACACATATACATACATATGTACAAATAAAAGCAGCAACAATTGTTCTTTGTGTACTCCATTTGACTGTAATGCTTTTAAAACCACAAAACGTAATGTATTGTACAGTTAAGTCATAAAATATTAGTTAAATATGTTTGCTTAAGGTTCAGTTGTGGAGACTAGAATGCTCTTGAATGAATTTGAGTAGAGATCAATTTATTACAGCATATTTAAAGACTTATGAAATCATTGCAGTTGCTGATGAAATAGTCTTAGTGTAAATCAATACTTCAGGCTAACTCTCCTACTATGAATTGTGGACAAGCAGAACAACTAAAATAATTTATTTCATTGCTGTCATTCAAGCCAACACTGAAGAACTCTGTTATGTAACAGCTGATGCCAGAATATCATGCAGAGAAAACCCCCTGTATGGTAAACACACCTGAATGCAGTTCAGAGTTCTGAACTAAGGAATCTGGGAAGGGCTGACCTGGAAATTCATTATTCATCTATGAAGAACATCTGAGTCCCCCAACCCCCATCCTTTGTCTGATTCTCTCAGATACAGGGGATCAAGGCCCTTTGTTATGGGTTGAAGTTTTCCAGGTGGAAACTGCTAATGGTAGGATGCTAAGTGAAAATGATGTATAAACCGCATGCTTTTTGCAAGCTGTGTGGTTCTTCTGTCCAGCCCACCGCCACTGGACTCCTCCCCTCTATGTAATCCCCTAGTAAAACCCCATGCCTTGTTTGCTGGCTCTGGGTCTCTTCCTTGGCTTCTTAAACCTGATGCCATCTCCACTGGAGTCAATAGGGGCTCAGCATGACACCCCACTTCTACCTCTGTTAACTATAAGACAGACCACATTGTCTTCCTCACTGGATAACTGGTCATAGGGAACTTTCTATAAAGCCATAGGTGTGGATAAGTTCAAGACAATTAAGCAACAGGAACAGGGACCTTGAGAACCCTGCTAATGCAAATTTTTATCCCTTCTGAAATGCTAGGGCCGATATCATATGTGCAATGTGTCCAGTGAAGAATGGCATGCTTCCATTCATGATTCAGTTGATCAAATGATACTTGATTTATGATAGGGCCAGGTGCTGGGTGGCTCATGCCCGTAATCCAAGCACTTTGGGAGGCTGAGGCAGACGGATCACTTGAGGTCAGGAGTTTGACCAGCCTGGGCAATATGACGAAACCTCGTCTCTACTAAAAATACAAAAATTAGCCAGGTGTGGTGGCATGCACCTAATTCCAGCTACTCAGGAGGCTGAGGCAGGGTAATCGCTTGAACCTGGGAGACAAAATTCACAGTCATCTGAGACTGCACCACTACACTCCAGGCTGGGTGACAGAGTGAGACTCTGTCTCAAAAAACATAAATGAATAAAAATAAAAATAAAAATAAAAATTTACGATGAGCAGTTTGGGTAGTATAGTCCTTTTGTATTCCTGGGTTCAGTGTTTGCTATTTACTGATGTTCAGAGGTAGGCAAGGAGCTGAATTTTCAAATTGAGGCTAGTCCTAAGTAGAGGAAGGAATGGTCTTACTACAAACCGTAGAGGTAATTCTATACTGTGGTTGTTCTTTGGGACTGGCAAAAGCTACTATATGAAATTTTGATGTATTGCACATTCATTACCACTGAATCCGCTTGGGCATAAGCTCAAGTGGTAGTACAGCTTATGTCATATTGTGCAGAGCTACTCTTGCTTTGAATCCAACTTAAATCTTGCAATCTTGTGGGTTACCTTTAAATGAGTGGAATAGTAAACTACGGAATGATACATGTTGCATCCAGATTTCAAAGTCTGATAAATACTGTGATTCTTTACACAGTATAATGTGCTGCAACTTTTCTCTAATTCTAGAGGAGACACCTGAGATGCCTCAGACTAAAGGACTCCTAGGTATTTTCTGATATGGTAAAAATTTCTTAGTATTTCTTGTACGTCCTCTCTTATGCTTGTGTTTTAAGGCATTTATGGCTCCTTTTATTTTATGCTCACTTGGTCTAACAAACATATGACATCAACATAATGGGTGGCATAATGTTCTGTAAGATATCAAAATGATCTGGACAATATAATATTAGAGAACAAGAGAGTTGACATAACTCTGAGGTAGGACAATGAAAGTATGCTGCTCTTCCTGCTATATTGGCATTATTTTGATCATTTTTAATTATTGGGATAAGACAAAAAAGCATTTTCTAAGTCAGTATCTACATAAGAAGTGCTGGCCGGGCACGGTGGCTCATGCCTATAATCCCAGCACTTTCAGAGGCTGAGGCCGGTGGATCACCTGAGGTCAGGAGTTCAAGACCAGCCTGTCCAATATGTTGAAACCCATCTCTACTAAAAATACAAAAATTTTCTTGGCGTGTTGGCATGCACCTGTAGTCCTAGCTACTCAGGAGACTGAGACAGGAGAATTGTTTGAACCCAGGAGGCACGGGTTGCAGTGAGCCCAGATCGTGCCACTGCACTCCAGCCAGGGTGACAGAGCAAGACTCCATCTAAAAAAAAAAAAAAAAAAAAAATGAAGTGCCAAGGGCTTGTCAATTTGCTATTGGAAATATAGTTGAATACTCCAAGGTACATAGAATTGCTATTGATTTCTGTGTGTGGTATCTTTCTATCAAATCAGTCTTTCATCTGACCATCATATGCCCCAACATTAATCAAAGGATTACATTTGTGTTTTGGATTTGTGTTAGTTGAGAGTTAGTGTGTAATTGTCTTCAGAAATTCTAGATATTTATCTTTTCTTAGTACAGTCACATTGGAAAAATATCTGCAGGTCACCTGGGTAAGATTCGGAGGACAGTTTATATTGCGGAGTCCCTCTCAATCAAGGAGTTCCAGGTCTAGCAACTGGCTTATGTCTGTGAATTAAGTACGAGGCTATAAATTTGGGTTTATTCCCACTAGATCTGGAATTTTTCAGCTTATTGTGTTGTTCAACAACTGCCCACTTATTTTATCTCTAGGAACTATATGATTAATTAGACTTCATCACAAATTTATGCGGTTCTAAAACACCTTGATTATCATTCAGTCTTGTGCTAATTATGGAAATTGTACTCAACTGTCTCTTAAACACTGTCACCAGATCCCTTCCACATATGGAACTTATCTATACAGCACAGCTGTCGCAGTGTTTTTCAAAGTGAATGCTTCCCTCAACAATGAGTCTCTTAATTTCTTAATGAAAGATGTGTCTTTTAGATCCTCCCAGGAGCCATGGTTAGGGGCTGATCATTAGATTGCACACAATAGATCTAACCCACCGTTTCCATTTTCCAGACCTTACAAACCCCTTCTGTTACATCAGGAGTCAGCAAACTTTTTCTATAAAGAGACAGATAGTGATTATTTTAGGCTTTGTGAGCCAGTCAGTCTCTGTCACAGTTGTTCAACTCAGTATTGTAGTGTTGCCATAGGCAGTGCTATAAAAGCAGCCATAGACAATTGGCGTGGCTTTCAATAACACTATTCACAACAGGTAGTGTGTTGGATCTGGCCTGTGGACCATAGTTTGCCAACTCCTGCTCTACACTGCATCAAGGAAGTTCTAGCATTTCAACCTCACCAAATGTAGGCTATTGGAAAGCTTAATCCTCCATTAATCAAACTAGCTTACATAATACTTCAAGGTTCTCAAGGCAAAACATTAAGTCTCATGTCAACAAATTGGGCCTAGTCTACCTAGAATCTGTTCTAATATTTCAAGAATTTGTTCTATTCTCATACATGTTTCTTCACTCTAACATAAATTGAAAAAAAAAACCTATCATGTCTTTTGTGTGTCAGGTATAACGTGCTTGAGCATGCCTTCCACTTCTTTGGTCCATAATGAGAACTTGGTCTTATCTGGGACCTAGACACAATGAGAATGTCTAGGAGTTGTGTAGAAATTTGGCATTCCTTTATGAGGCAACATTCCTAGGGCAATATCATTGGTTGTTTTTCATGCAATTGAATGTTCCTTCCACTGGAGAACAGGAGAGCCTTCTTCTACTGTGAAAGAAAGTTCCTGGGGACTTAGGACTTGAAAGTTCTCAGCTGCACCCATTTACCCTAGTTTTTCCCAATCCATGTCTCAGGGTTCCAGTCTTTTATAACCAACGCTTTATCTTAGCATCAGAGATCTCAGGTAATTATGCCTAAATTAATAGATTTGGCTCAAATTATCTTCTTTATTGACAATCATGATTTTAGGAAGTGGTCAATATAAATGAGCAAAGCTTTGCAATTCAATTCATTTGCAAGGAGACCTTGTAAATGTTTCACTTGAGGAAGTTATTACATAAATGGATACAAAATTTCTCATGCTCTCAGGAGAAATTATTTGAGGAGCATACCTCAAAATAATAAGAACCATCTATGACAAATCGACAGACAACATCATACTGAACAGGCAAAAGCTGGAACCATTCTCCTAGAGAACTGGAACCAGGCAATGATGCCCAGTCTCACCATTCTTACTCAACATAGTACTGGAAGTCCTAGCCAGAAAAATTGGGCAAGAGAAAGAAATAAAAGGCATCAAAGTATCTTTCTTCACTGACAATATGATTCAATACACCTAGAAAGTTCTAAAGATTCCGCCAAAGGGCTCCTGAACTGAAAAACGACTTCAGTAAAGTTTCAGGATATAAAATCGATGTACAAAAATCAGTAGTATTTCTTTACACCAATAACATTCTAGCTGAGAACCAGATCAAGAACACAATTCCATTTACAATAGCCACAAAAGAATGAAATACCTAGGAATACATCTAACCAAGGAAGTGAAAGATCTCCATAAGGAGAACTGCAAAACACTGCTAAAAGAAATCTGAGATGACCCAAATAAATAGAAGAACATTCCATGCTCATGAATTGGAAGAATCAGTGTTGTTAAAATGCCCAAAGTAATTTACAGATTCAACACTATTCCTATCAAATTACCAATGTCACTTTTCACAGAACTAGAAAAACAATTTAAAAATTTGTATGGAACAAAGAGCCTAAATAGCCAAAGCAATTCTAAGGAAAAAGAACAAAGTTAGAGGCATCACATTACCTGACTTCAAACTATACTACTAGGCCATGATAACAAAAGCATCCTGATACTAGTACAAAAACAGACCAATACACTAATGGAAATGAATATGAAACACAGAAATAAAGCTACACACCTACAACCATTGGATCTTTGGCAAAGTCAACAAAAATAAGCAATGGGGAAAGGGCTCTTTATTAATAAATGGTGCTAGTATAACTGGCAATATGCAGAAGAATAAAACAGGAACCCAGCCTATCATGATATACAAAAGTTAACTTGGCTGGGTATGGTGGCTCACGCCTGTAATCCCAACACTTTGGGAGGCAGAGGTGGGCAGATCACTTGAGGTCAGGAGCTCCAGATAGCCTGGCCAATATGGTGAAACCTCATGTCTACTAAAATATACAAAAATTAGCTGGGGGTGGTGGCAGGCACCTGTAATCCCAGCTACTCAGGAGGCTGGAGTAGGAGAATGTCTTGAACTCAGAAGGTGAAAGTGGCAGTGAGCCAAGATTGCACTACTGCACTCCAGCCTGGGTGACAGAGAGAGACTTCATCAATAAATAATATATAAATAAATAAATGTTAACTCAAGATGGGTTAAAGATTTACATGTAAGACCCCAAACCATAAAAACACTAGAAGAAAACCTAGGAAATACCCTTGTTGATATTGGCCTTGGCAAAAAAATTATGGCCAAATCCTCAAAAGCAATTGTAACACCAACAAAAAATTGACAAGTAGGGCTACTTAAAGAGCTTCTGCACAGCAAAAGAAACCAACAACATAGTAAATACACAACTTGAGAATGGGAGAAAGTATTTACAAACTATGCATCTGATAAAGGTCTAATATCCAGAAGCTGTAAGAAACTTAAATCAACAAGCAAAAATCAACCCCATTAAAAACTGGGCAAAGTACATGAAAAGACACTCCTCAAAAGGAAACATACAAGTAGTTAACAAACATATGATGATGACATCACTCATCATCAGAGACATGCAAATCAAAACCACAATGAGGTATCATCTCACACCAGTCAGAATGGCTATTACTAGAAAGGTCAAAAAACAGCATATGCTGGTGAGGCTGTGGAGAAAAGGGAAGGCATATACACTGTTGGTGTGAATGTAAAGTAGTTCAGGCACAATGGAAAGCAGTTTGGAGATTTTTCAAAGAATTTTAAACAGAACTACCATTTAACCCAGCAATCCCATTACTGGGTATATACCCAAAGGAAAATACATTCTTCTACCAAAAGGAAACATGCACTCATATGTTTATCTCAGGACTATTCCCAATAGCGAAGACATAGAATCAATCTAGGTACCCACCAATGGTGGATTTGATTTTTTAAAATGTGGTACATATACACTGTGAAATACTGTACAGACATAAAACAGAATAAAATCATGCCCTTTGCAGCAATATGGATGCAGCTAGAGGCCGTTAACCTAAGTGAATTAACACAAAAGCAGAAAACCAAATACCACATGTTCTCATTTATAAGTGGAAGCTAAATGCTGGGGACACATGGACATAAATATGGCAACAATAGACCCTGGAGACTACAAGAGAGGGGAGGGAAGGCGGGGGACGAGAGGTAAAAAACTACCTATTGGGTACTATGCTCAGTACCTGGGTGGTGGGTTCAATTGTACACCAAACCTCAGGATCACACAGTATACCTTGGTATAAACCTGCACATGTACCCCTGGAATCTAAAATATAAGTTTTTTAAAAATTATGTTTTTATATTAAAAATTGCAAAGTACATACACCAAAGAAGAAGCTTTCAGCATGAGTTGCTAATGCTTAGCTTGTCCCCACAAAATTTTAGATTCACACTTTAAAACGATAGTGATTATTGAGTTCTCTTTGGAGTCTCTGTGGCATATTACATTTGTATTTGGAACAAAAGCAAAGCACCATTTGAGTCCTTCATGATAAGAAAATCAATTAATAGCAGAAACAAAACAATAAAACACTAATATTTCAAGCAATATTTAAGACAGATGGCTTCTAACATTTGACTCCGTTAAATCTTATTCTGGGGATTTTCTTTCTAGCAAATTAGTTCTGAATCTTCCCACCTCTCCTGGGAACCATATAGAATGATAAAGAGAACAGTAATAGATAACATCAGATTTTATGTTTCCTTTCCATTATTTAGAGTTGTTCCTATGAACCTGCTCTCCATCCTGTACAGTCTGGAGAGCCCTCAGCTTTACATTTATGTGGAACCATATAAATAATTCTCACCTGAAAATGTGAGCAATAGTGAATGTGCGTCAATTCAGGGTTCAGGGGCTTAAGATACTGGCTATATCTACCTTGCATTTTCTTCCTCTTCTAGCTGAATATGGAGGACTCTGAGACCCAGCCTGGTAGAACAACAATATAGAAAAAGCATGGATGCCCTAAATCATCAAGTGGATGAAGGATGCCAATCAAGAACTCTCACACTGGGGTTTTTCATGAGCAAGAAACAAACTTTCCTATTTTTGGTCTCTTTTATTTTTTTCCTTAGAACAGCTAGTATCCTAAATAATACTAGCAGAGCAATACAAATCTCACATAAAAACTACCTTTTGCATACAAGTCCACATGCCACTTCCCAGTCTCACTGTTTGAAGTATAATTGCCTATCTTATGTGGTTTGTCGACCCATTGTGCTATAAACTTGATTGATCAACATGCTACTCTCAGATTGTAATTAATTAGCAAATCCACACAAAAAGTTGTAAAGGTGACATGGGGATGAATATGGAAGGGAGAGGAGGACTTGAGGCCTGCAAGTCTCAAAAATCTATAGCTAATATTTGAGAAAGAGAAAAATGAAGTTTACTCTGAGACCTGATGTTCTTGATTGAATAGGGCAGGATCTGGGAACACTGAAGAGAGAGGCATAGAAAATTTTAGGAAAGTACAAAGGTGGCAGATTTTAGAAAATGTTAGCAAACCTTAACATCTAAATATGGGTACACCAGGCTGGAAGATGATGTTTGCAAAGAGGTCTGTAAAACAGGCCAAGAGGCAGAAACCTTCCCAAAACAAGCTGAGATGTAAGGATCAGAGTAAAAGCAACCATGCAGAAAAGCCATATTTTGAGATGTGCATGGAAACAACAGATAAAGACATTTTTGAGCCATGAAGTTTGAAAAAGAGCCTTGGATATTCCTGTCCTCACTTCCAAAAAAGCTCTTGCTACTAGTGCAGAAGAATCTATCCGAATATGTATATTAGAAAAGAAATTTGCTCATCCTCCACTTAAAGACGCCACGAGATGTAAAATGAAAGTCAATACAACATTCTGGCAGATAACAAAAACTTATCAGAAATGTTGTCAACACTAAGATATATCCTATTAAAGTTATTGGAATGTAATAATATAGAAAGTATTCTTTGAACATCCAGACAAAAATTCTGAGTTACTTTTAAGCAAAAGAAAATTTCATGTAAGTTTTTTTTAATAACAAAGTCTACACCAGAAAAGAGATATTCAAGATACTTAAGGGGAAAAAATGTGGACCAAAGATATTTTATCCACTCAAGCTGTCTAGTCTAAAGGCTACAGATAATTTTGAATATTAAGACAATTAGGGAACATTGTATTGATGAGCCTTTCTGAAAAATTTAGTACAGAACAATTTTCATTCAGCTAGTGAGTGACAGGAAAAACTCATTAAAGAGGTGGCTATAAATGATGAATATATTTAATAGTAAAATTTTCGCTAAAAATACTGCCATAAAAGTAGCAGAATGATTTGTAAATGTTGAATAATCTGAAAATACAGAAATGGCAACTAATGAAATTGACATGATGAAGAAAAGATGGAATGTTTCAAGTCAGAGTATATTGTTTAAAGCTGACAAATTAAGTAGTTGAAGCTCAATCCTATAAGAGTACAAAGGTAGACACAAAGAAAGATAATGTTGTTAAGATTGAAAGGCAGAAGAGATGCAGAAAAGAGGCTTAAAAGATGGGGAAAAGACAGTCTCTTCAATAAATGGTGCTTGGAAAACTGGATATCCATATGCAAAAAAATAAAACGTGACCCCTCTCTCTCACCATATACAAAACTCAAATCAAAATGGATCAAAGACTTAAATCTAAGACCTCAAACTATGAAACTACTACAAGAAAACATTGGAGAAAATCGCCAGGACATTGGACTGGGCAAAGACTTCTTGAGCAATATTCTACAAGCACAGGCAACCAAAGCAAACTTAGACAAATGGTATATTGGTTCGTTTTCATACTGCTGATAAAGATATACCCAAAACTGGGGAAAGGGTAGGGGGACACTTAGGGGAAGGTGGGAATGGTTAATGGGTATAAAAAAATAGAAAAAATAAATATGACCTACTATTTGCTAGCACAACAGGATGACTGTAGTCAATAATAATTGTATATTTTAAAGTCAATATAATTGGATTACTTGCAATTCAAAGGATAAATGCTTGAGGGGATGAATACCCCGTTCTCCATGATGTGCTTATTTCACATTGCATCCCTGTATCAAAACACCTCATGTAGCCCATAAATATATACATCTACCATGTACACACACAAAAAATTTTAAATAATTTTAAAATTCTTAAAAAATGGTAAAAATAAACTACATGCTATATAGTATTATAATTCATATCAAAGAAAAAGTATCAGGTTAAGCCCTGCTATATAAATGCAAATGAATTATCAGAAAAGCCACATAAAAAAGAAAGAAAATAGTAAAAATGATATATAAAACATGAGATAAAATGAACAGAAACCAACTTACTGTCGTATCAGTAAACATTATTAGGCTTAATTCACTCAGAAGAAAACTATTTTAAACTTTTTTCAATGCAAATACTAAATAAAAAACAACAGGACACTTTAAGATGCTGAAGTTTACTATTCATAAATATGATAGAGAAATTTTGGATGCCTATATTTCAAATAGCACAGAATAACCATAATAAAGCAGAAATGTCAATACACTAACTATAGATGATTTTAACACATACTTCTTAGTCTACAGAGAAATAAAGTGGCTATAAAATAAGTTAGAATGTGAAAGACCTAAACAGTTTTAGTAATATTTATCTTATTTCAAACTTTGTTGCACCAAAATAGGGAATGATACTCCTTTTCAAGTACACATAAAATATCCAAAAAGTCAACCATATGTATGATTATCAGAGGCTAGGGACAATAGTTGGGGAAAATAATAGGTAATCAAGAAACTTAGAAGGAAAATGTGTAAAATGAAATGACTATAAAGTGCTTAGAAAAGGTCCTACATATTCCTGGGAATCTAGAAGGTCATGCACATGCATAGAGATGTATCTATAATGTTCAGGAATGTTCAAATGCTTAGTAAAGTACTGAGAAGTTCCTCATTTTATTTTGGCCTAATTTTGATATTCTGTGCAAAGAAATGAAGGCTAAGACAAAGTTATCTTTTTCAACTGCCTGGATGAGTGTTAAAAACGGGTTTGAATGCACACACACACTCAGGCACACACCCTCTCAGAAAACTCTGGGAGACTTATTTGTTGAAGGCATTTAAGAAAGTTTCTGTTCAGTCATTAGGTGAGATAACCAAGTAGAGATTTTAGTGGCCACACATGACAAAGAATACAGACTTTTAAAAAATTATTTCAGAAATGTTGTTATATAACAACAATAACAACTAATATCAGCAACAATAAACCATGAGGAGTGGGGAGAATCTGTATTCCAGAGTTGCCACATTATTTTAAATGTCCTTGTTTCAACAAAAATTATGAAACATGAAAAGTAACAAAACAACAAAGTTCTATGCATAAGAGAAGAGAAAAACAGTCAATGAAAACTATCTCTTAGAAAGCCTGGGTGTTGGACTTACTAGACAAAGATTTTAAATCAGCTATTTAAATTATATTCAGAAAACTAAAGGAAACTGTAAGAAGAACTAAAGGAAATAATAATATTATTACACCAAATAGATGATATTGATAAAGAAGAAAAAATAAAAGAACCAAAATAACTCTACAGTTTAAAAATAAAATAACTGAATTAAAAAATTCACCAGAGAAGTTCAACAGTGGATTCAAGCAGCAGAAGAAAGTACAGGTGCATATAATGATTGGTCAATTGAAATTATTCATTCTGAGAAATGGGAGGAAAAAAAGAATAAAGAAAAATAAATAGTGTTTTTAGAGACTTGAGATTCTGGGCAATAAGGGATGGAGAAACGTTGAAGAATCCATTTGAGAAAGACTTTTTGAAATGATAGGCTTTGTGTCTGTGATGCAAAGTGTAATACACATTCGGGAAGGAGATAATTTCCTTGCCAGCTTCTGCTGAGAGCCCAGTCACCATTGGCATATACACTGGAATCACAGTGGTGAGCCATGTGGTGGCTACCCTTCTCAAATGGCCTCACCTGCAGCAAGAGGGAGCTGGAGTGGGACAGGGAGGGGTGGGTGCTGACAGATTGGTTCGTAAAACACACCCTTAGGGGAACTATCAGAAATTGTTAAATTTTGTTTTGGAGTCAGGGGTAAATTTGGATTGTGTTTCTGGAAATCAACTTGATATGACCTCATGGCACTGTAATGAACTTAAGACTTACTTACTTTCTTTCATTGCCACAGACTAGTATGGCCTATAGCATTTGGCTTACATTTAGACAGAATAAATTATTATACAAAAACTACTTCCCTCCAATACTGAGTACACATCAATACTGACATTACAAGTGAAAAATCCTTGTCTAGTCTTTACTATTTTCATGTATGGCAAGTGATTAATATACTAAGAAGGAAATATAAACATTTCATGTTTCACAGGTATCTTCTGCTTTATGAATAAAAGTAACTCTTCTAGGAAACATAAATGTAAGACTGGCTTCTTTTTAAATCAGCATTCTGCATCTCATCTCTTTGTTTTTGTCTCTTCAACTTTTATTTTAAGTGCCAGGGTACATGTGCAGGGTGTGCAGGTTTGTTACATAGGTAAACATGTGCCATGGTGGTTTACTGCATCTATCAACCCATCACCTAGGTACTAAGCCCAGCATCCATTAGCTATTTTTCCTGAAGCTCTCCCTCCAACTGCCTACCCCTACAGGTCCCAGTGTGTGTTGTTTCCTGCCATGTGTCTGTGTGTTCTCACCCTTCAGCTTCCACTTATAAGTGATTTTCTGCTCTTGTCTTAGTTTGCTGAAGTTAACGGCTTACAGTTTCATCCACATCCTTGCAAAGGACATGATATCATTCTTTTTTATGACTGCATAGTATTCCATGTGTATATGTACCACATTTTCCTTATCCAGTCGATCATTGATGGGCATTTGGGTAGATTCCAAGTCTTTGCTATTGTGAATAGTGTTGCAATGAACACATGCATGCCATATGCAGAAAACTGAAACTGGACCCCTTCCTTACACCTTATACAAATTAACTCAAGATTGATTAAAGACTTAAATGTAAAACCAAAAACTATAAAAACCCTAGAAGAAAATCTAGACAATACCATTTAGGACATAGGCACAGGCAAAGATTTCATGATGAAAATGCCAAAAGCAATTGCAATAAAAGCCAAAATTGACAAATGGGATCTAAAGAGCTTCTGCACAGCAAGTGAAACCGTCATCAGAGTGAATAGACAATCTACAGAATGGGAGAAACTTTTTGCAATCTATCCATCTGACAAAGGTCTAATATCCAGAGTCTGCAAGGAACTTAAACAAATGTACAAGAGAAAAACAAACAACCCCATTTAAAAGTGGGCAAAGGACTTGAACAGACACTTCTCCAAAGAAGACATTCATGTGGCCAACAAACATGAAAAAAGGCTCAACATCACTGGTAATTAGAGAAATGCAAATTAAAACCACAGGGAGGTACCATCTCACACCAATCAGAATGGCGATTGTTGAAAAGTCAAACAACAGATGCAGGTGAAGTTGCGGAGAAAAAGGAATGCTTTTACACTGCTGGTGGGAGTGTAAATTAGTTGAAGCATTGTGGAAGACAGTGTGGCGATTTCTCAAAGACCTAGGAGCAGAAATATCATTTGATTCGGCAATCCCATTACTGGGTATATACCCAAAAGCATATAAATCATTCTATTATAAAGACTGGCTTCTTTGAAAGTAATGCACCAAGACATTTGCTCAGTATGTCTCTTGGATATGCCTCAGCCTTTTATTCTAGTTGTTTTGCCATCAAGAACTTTTAAAGAGTTTCAATGTTCATGTTTTTATTCCTGGAGATAAAAAGAATACTTTATATACTGCTGCATAATAACACTGGCAATTATGAATGACCTAGAATATAATGTGATTTTATTTTCCATGCTCCAATCAAAACCTGAATTTTATATATAGCAGTTGCAGGGAACCATATGATTCCATATAAAGGGAACCATATGATTTTGTTATTACATAATTTTAAATGACCCACTATATCAAGTTACCAAGGCTGATTGTGTGCCTAGATGCTTTATAGCACACATCATTGTTTTGAAATTTCTCTCAAAGGAGTAGATTATAATAATATCAATAACAACAGCAAGCAAACAATAATACTTAACATTAATTGAGCATGAACTATGTGACAATAATAAGCTAAGCACTTTTCCTGAATAGTCTTATTTAATCTTAACAGCAGTCTTATAAGGTAGAGGCTATTATGGTTCTCATTTCATAAATGTCTTATCCTGGTTACTTAGAAAACATAATGGTGCCAAATACTTATGTACTTACACTTTTGGAAGAGTTCAAACAGGAAAGCAGGAATCAGTGAAAAGAATAAGGAAGGGAATAAAGGAGGCTCAATATGAGGGAGTATGTTATTGATCTGGCCACAGTTTCATGACAAACAACCTTTGAGAGGCTCTATGAAGGCTCTCATCTTCAGAGAGGCTCTATGAAGCTGCTGTATCTCCAAACAGTGCCAAAAGGTAGAAAGTGAAAAATTATCCACCTGATCCTTTCTCCAATTGGTCAAAGTTTACCTCTATGAAGTATTAACTCCACAACATGTCTGGATTTTGCATATTTGTGCACCAAGTGGATCTTATGATATCTCATATATAAGTATTTACAGGAAATCCCCACTGGGAAAGCAAGAGGCATTCAGCATTGGTATAAGGTGAGGCATTCTGCATGCCCAGCAATAGAGTTCCCTCCTCTTCAAATGCACACCAGGGATAGATATACTTAGCTACTGCTCAAACTTCACACAGATTTACTGAAATGTGGTTTGAGGACCACTGTGGAAGTAAGGACCAAGTAAGGGATCCTAAAATTGTCTCCCTGACAGTCAATATAGTAAATCAAAAGCAATACTAGAGTTATTTTCACTATTAAAGAATTAAAAGATGAAGGGTAATATTCCCTATTGTATTCCCATTCAACTTACCTGAGTAACCCCTGTCAAAAAATGTGGATTGTAATAAATGAGAGTGGAGTATAGTAACCAGGTAGACAGATACCTTGCATATTTACTAAAGATAATCAACATAGTCTCTGATACATGCTCTCAAGTTGTTAATATATTCCTATTACTCATATCCATAAGACAGATCAAAAGCAGTTCACTTCTATGATATTTCTTCTTCATGTTAGATTTCCTGTTAACTCTCTTGCTAACCATAAATCACGTGAGCTAATCTGGTGTATTAAGGCTTATAGATGTTGGTTATTCTGTATACCTTTGAATATTCATGATAAAGGCAGAGATTCCAGCCAGTGCACTAACATCTCTCAGTTACCCCATTCTCCATTGAAGGTTAGGAATGTGAAAAAAGACTGAATCACATTTTCCTTTATCTGGTTTCAGCATTTTTACCCACTACCTTCAGCAGAAGGGGCTAAGTGGGTTGAGCAAAATGACTTGAACAACATGGGATTGCTCCCAGACCCCAATGCACCAGGGGAAGAGATGTCTATCCAATTCACATCGGGGTCCTGAGCAAGTACAGGTCTTGAGGTTGGGGAGTCTTCCCACCATTCTATTCCCACATCTCACAGAGTACATGTGTGGGCCATTTCTCTCCTTTGTCCTCCTCCTACCCCACACCATGGGTTAAGATATCCTTCTTGTATCTCCAATGTGCTTCTTCACAAAAATCTTATTCTTGCTATCTAGGAGAATGTGGTATCATAATAGTTAAGAAAATATGTTTTTCATGGAGGGAATAGTGAGGAAGCCAAATATTTTTAAAAGATTAAATAAGAAATTTGTTCTTAATATTTAATCACAAAATCTATAGCCAGTAGTATTTTCAGTAAGTAGTTTCAGGGACGTTTTAGATATACTGGAGTGGGTTGAGGAGTAAATGAGAGGTGAAGAAATAAGTACTAAGTTCTGCTTTGAAGTAGAGGAACGTGTTTGAAAAGTGAATATGGGGTCAAGGAAGTATTTTATTTATATTCAAAATAATTTTTCACTTGTAAATATTTATGTAGTGATAAAAACAGAGGAGATGACAAATGCATGAGATACTAGAGACTATCAATAGAGCGAGTTACTTATCTACTTCAAATTATTCTCCCAGACTCATGGAGCAGCAATGG
This sequence comes from Nomascus leucogenys, assembly GCF_006542625.1. NCBI lineage: Eukaryota > Metazoa > Chordata > Mammalia > Primates > Hylobatidae > Nomascus > Nomascus leucogenys. The sequence continues at coordinate 24,292,452 of NC_044391.1, forward strand.
ATTTCTAGAAGTGGAACTAGGGTTTTCTGACATTTAAGAAGTTGTCCTTTCAAACACTTTATCTGAGATGTATCAACTCATAAAAGAAATATCTTTTCAGTCCTGCAAACTTGTAGAAGGTATTTTTGAAGTTTTCTACCCAAAGCAGATACTGCAGTTGGACCATTCACACAGCGGTCTGCTCTCAGCAGCTCAGCTTTTCCTGCAATGCCCTTTCCCTCTGCCATAGGTAACTGGTTCTGGACTAATAAGATTTGGAATTGGAATTCAAAACAGTACTGTGCAGTTTGGCCTTGAACAGAAGAAATGTAACTTAGGAGGTGTGGGAGAGAAATCTGATCTGCAAATAACAAAAGAAACAGATTCGGGGGTGGAGTCTGATTTCAGGTGATTATGAAAGGGCATGGACTCATTTCTTTTCCTCCTTATTGTGTTCCTGGCATCTGGTGCTCTACTTAGAATATAGTAAATGCCAATTAAATATTTCTTGAATGAATGAGTGAAACTGAATGAATGAATGTTCAGGTTTATGTACTAGTAAATAAATGTGGTGTCATTTTTTATTGATCATTACCCCTTTCCTTGAAGGTGTTGGTTATTCAAAGCTTCAAACACTGATTTAAATTTATCAGAGGTGGAAAGTCTCCAATGTTAAATATTTAGGGGAAGACATAGGATATATATTTATGAATTTTCTTAATTTAAATAGATTAATCAAGTTATTTCCTGATTATTTCATTTTCAATCTCATTTTAATTGATTTAATCAAAATCTAAGACTACTTTGATTTTGCTTTGGGGGAAATGTACTACTGTAAGAATCCCATAAATTTCACCTAGTTTTGTTTTCCAATTAAAGCTTTTTTTTCGTCTTTGGCATCATGAAAATTATGTAGGGAATATTTTTGCTCATTGAAATAAAAGGACTTCAGACCACTCTGCTTGTAGATTTTTTCAAAATCATTTTAATCCAAACTACTCTGATGCAACACATCTATTTCTGTTTAAAACCTTTAAAAAATTAGACTTGAAAGACGCTGATCAGAGACAGTTTGACTGGTCTGATGAGATACTCTTCCATAACCACTAGGAGAAATAGGCAATATTGAAGGTTAAATTCTGTTACTAAGCAACTCAGAAATATCCAGTACACTTAAAGACTTTCCTCCACTCAAAAAAAGTTGTAGAGAACTATATCAATCAATTTAACAATCAAATGCCATTTCTTTGAAAGAGAGCTTATCTGAGAAGGACAATTCCTTCTGTAGACATCCAGCATGGTTGAAGTTATGTGTCTGTAGTGTTTGTATCATCTCTATGCACATGTGGCCACAGTACAAACAATTCCTTTTTATTTAATTATTTTTGGATCAAAGATTCATTAATTCAACCTATTAACAGAACCCATATTTATCCATATGCTGTGTCAGGCACACAAATAAAGAGATAAATGAGAAAATCTCAGGGAGGTTAACCCACAGGGAGCTCACATTCTAAAGTTGGAGATAGGAAGATAAACAAAGCATTTCAAAGATAATAAAACAGGCAGAACACAAATATATACAGGATATAATGGGAATACTCAGGAAGAAGTAATTTTCTTTTCTGGTGGACTTGATGATTGAGCTGAGTTTTGAAATAATAACAAAAAAATTCAGGCAGGAAAAGAGATACAGACATTCCAGGCAGAGGAAGCTGTGTATGTGGAAAGTCACAGCTCTATGACACAACATGATATATTTGGAAAACCATAGAGAGTTTAGTATAATCTAGCATAAAGTTTAGAGGAGAAAGAAGGAAAGATAAGGCTGGATACGTAGACAGACTCCCAATAATGAGGACCTTGTGTTTCAGAAACTCTTCTGTGCTTTGTGTGGCCCTAGGGTATTTTATCTTTGGAGTTAGGGGGTCTGTGACAGTTTCAATAGGAAAGAGACATAACTATTTTTTTTTATTAAACATTTTACTGGGTGATGTAGTAAATGAGCTGGTTGTCTCCAGAATGAACTTCTCTGGCGGCCTTCACGGGCACCATGTCCGCGACTGAGATCTTTGTAGAGCTGCAGTGCTTTTGTCTGCCTAGGAGGACATCAGAGAGGAAATCCGAAAAGTTGTAGAGTTTACAACAAACAGCTTAAGAGATTGTTAACTCCACCACAACGTGTCCATCAGGGTGGTGGGTTTCAGGGCATTCCAAAGAAGTGTTTGAAAGCTTAGGAACATTTTGGTACAGTAAAAACATACCCAACACCTTTGAAGAGCAAGGTGCCTGCTGAACAGTGTGCTACGAGGTTCATGAGCACTGGAGGTTTGTGTTGCAGCATACGGTTGTCTTCCCAGAATTTGTTGCGTTTGGAAACAGAAACTCCAGAAGCGATTACAGAAATTCATGTCATTGAGCCAGATATGGAGAAAGGATTTCATCTGGATGTGGAAGATCCTCTCTCAGGAGTTCAATTCTTGCTAGTGAGCTGCTGAGGTTGTCCCTCAATGGCATGACTGCTGGAGACAACTCCCAGCTCCTCCATGTCACCACTTTTAACAATGAGTGGCATCCCAATTTCCACCTTCTCAGCCTAAGACACTATTCTTCTCTAAGGAAGCCTTATGGTGATGGCTTGTGGTGGGATGTGAAGAAAACAGAAGAGGTATTCTATATTCTCTCCATCCAAGGCTTCAATAAAGAGATAGAAGCCACTCGTGCTGAAAAATGAGAGGTTCTCCTTACCCCTGCCTGTGCTGACCTCAGCAGTTGCCAGAGAAGGCTGAACATTGAACTCCTCTTACAGTGGTTAGTTAGGAAGCCTAGTTGCTAAACACTATAGTTTATTTACTTAACTAGTTGTCTGGTGTGAGTATCAGAATTGAAACAGTTTTTGGGAGTTAAAAATAAATAGCCTTTTATGTGGACAGAATTTTCTTTACTGTTTCTGTGATTTTGCTCTGTAATTCAGTCCTATCAAAAACTGTTAATATCAGTCTCTTGGTAAAGTCCTTTTCTTGCTTACCTTGACTGCTGATTTACTGATTGAGAAGTTTACCTTCTAATTTGTGATTCTTCCAGATGTGATACTTGATGTTTTCTATATCCAAGTTAGCTGTCCACACCCAAATGTATCCTGGATACTGTATAAAAATAGATAATTAAGAATGGTCACCAAAAAAGGAAAACTCGTTTAATATTTTTTTCCTTTTTTATTGTAAGCCTTGTAAATCAGATATCGAATGTTTATTTTTATTTTTATTTTTTGCTGGAGAGTTACAGCCTTGGGCTCTCTCTCATTGAAATCAAAATATAAAAGATTAAACTGCAAAGTCAAGCCCAATAGATTGTTTTGGAAAGTTTTTATTTTAAGGGATTTAGTAATGTCTTATCATTTGGCTCTACCAGGCAGGGAGTAGGGCTTAATGTTTTAAAACACCTCTGCTTTCTGAAATGCCTTAACATTTTGCTATTGCAGCAATTAAAATAGTCTTTACTCACATCTTGAACACTTCAGGTGCTACATTCCTAAACTATGAAAACTTTTTCCTGGCAGCCAGCTAGACCGTTTGATCTGGAAGTACAAAGTCACTCATAGGAGTTAATTAGCAAAACTCTAACTAGTATATTATTAGAGAAAACTATGCTTTGTCGGGAAGAGAAATAAAACCTCATATTAAAAAAAAAGAGTTTGACTTGGTAATTTGTTTTAGAGTAAGAAATTTCAGGTTGTTGATGGCTATCCCAACAGTCAGGATTTGAAATTGCAGTTTGGAGCAAGTCATGTAAATCTTGTTCACATTCCCTTTCCCTTTCCAGTTACAGGTAGTATTAAGAATACTTGCCAGGTAACTTGCTGATGAATTGAAATTATTAAGATGGTAACTTAATCCACAGTTTTTTGGTACTCACTGAAATGAAGGTGCTAGTCTTTCCAGAATAATATGAAATATTTAGAAGTATCACCCTTTCTTGGCCAATAACAAATTTGGGCTTCCTGTTTGTATGATGAGATATTTGGCATTGCCTTCACAGTTTTTCTCAGGCCAAGTTAAAGGCTGACTACATGTTCCATCACGAGGAAAGAAGTAGAAATGAGGGCTGAGTTTATGTACATTGTTAGATTTTAGAACAATTTTCTTGACGGCTCTTTATGAGACAGTTTGTAGAAAGACTAAGCCGTTAGGTTTTTAAAAGTGCCTAGGATGGTCATTTAAAATGTATTTTTAAATTACATGATCAGACATAGGCAGTAAGTTTATTAATAATGTTCTTTGCCTCTTTATCAATTCTGTATGAAAATATTTAAGTTCTTACCAGAAGTTATGCATTTCAGTTTTAATGCATGCAATTAAAGTGGAGGAGAATATTCAGGTCTTGTAATTCTATTTGAGAATTTAGAAGTGTCATGGTTATAATTATTCGGAAGTGTTTGTTGCCGGCTTATTGTAAAGCAATAGAAAAGTGTTTTGGTCATTTTATAAAAATTTTATTGGGTTATGTTAAAATAATACTTGTATGGATTATGACTTTTCTTATTTTCTTCTTGCCTTATTGATCTTGCTGGGACAGCCAACATATAATTTTAAAAGATGGTATTAGATAACATCATTGTTTCATTTCCAGTATCAGAGGGAAAGCTATCAACATTTTATTACTAAGTTTGACATTTCCTATACGTTTATCTGATTAAGAAGATTTTCTACTTTCAGTTTTGTGAGTCATATTTTGAAATTATTACTGTTGTTGTCAAAAGAGTCAATATACTGAAAGAAACCAATAATATAAATAAGTGGAGATATTTTCTGTATTCATATATTGGAAGCCCCAGTATTGTTAAGATGTCAGTTATTCCCATTTTGAAGTATAGTTTCTATGCAATCCTAATCAAAACCCCAGTAAGCCATTTTGTAGATATTAACAAAGTGATTCTAAAGTTTATATAGAATGGCAAAAGACAAGAATAACCAATGCAATACTAAGAACAAAGTTGCAGAACTGACACTACCTAACTTCAAGATTTACTATCAAACTACAGAATCAACACAGTATGGTAAAGGCAAAAAATAATAGATAATCAGATCAACTGAATAGAATAAAGAGCTTAGAAACAACCCAACATAATTATAGTCAACCAATTTCTAACACAAGAATAAGAGGAATTCAATGGGAAAAAGATAGGCTTTTCAACAAATGGACATTCTTATTTTTTAAAAAAGGAATCCAGACTTAGACTTTACATCTTTCGTAAAATTAAACTAAAAGGAATTATAGACATAAAAATAAATTCAAAATCTATCCTTATAAATCAAAAAGCAGGATAAAATCTTTATTATCTTAGATTTGCCCATGAATTTGTAGATACACAGCCAAAAGTGTTGTCTATGAAAGAAAAATTGATTAATTGGAATTTATTATAATTAAAAACTGCTCTGTGAAAGAGATTGAAAAGTCAAGCCACAGACTGGAAGGAAATATTTCTAAAGCCCATATCCGATTAAAAACTTGACTCCAAAATCTACAAAGGACTCTCAAAACTCAACAATAAGAAAGCCAACAACCCAACTTAAAATGAGCAAAATATACGAACAAATACCTCACCAAAGAATATATACATGGCAAATAAGCATATAAAAATATGTACAACACCACCTGTCATTAGGAAATTGCTTATTAAAACAATGAGATGCCGCTTCCTACCTTTTAGGTTGGCTAAAGCTCAAAAACTTGCAATATAAATTGTCAGCAAGTATACAGAGCAAAAAAAAAAAACTCTCATTCACTGCTGGTAGAAATTAAAAAATGATATATATATATATATATATATATCTTGAAAGACAGTTTTGCAGTTTTCTACAAAGCTAAACATAATCTCACCATATAATCCAGAAATTATGCTCTTTTGTATTAGCCCATTTGATCTGAAAACGTATGCCCACACAAAAATCTGCATAGTAATATTTATAAGAGCTTTATTCATAATTGCCAAAAACTGGAAGCAATAAAGACATATAAACAAATTATGGTATATACATACAATGGGATATTATTCATTGGTATTTAAAATGAGTTATTATCAAGCCATGGACAGATGTTAAGAAACATAAAATGTATATTTCTAAGTGAAAGAACCCGGCCTAAAAACCCTATGTGCTGTATGATTCCAATTATCTGATATTCAGGTAAACAAAAATATAGAGCCAAGTTAAAAAGCTACCAATGTCCAAGGTTGAAATGATAAGAGCAACAAAATAAAGTGGTATTAGATTATAACACAAAGTATGAAATAGATATTCCTGAGTCCATCCTGATATAAATAAATGATTTAATTAATAAATTAGGGTAAGAAACAAGTATCTGGTGCTGAAGAATTTCAAGTTACATAGATAGATGGATAGATAGATGGACAGATAGATGATAGATAGATAGGTGATAGATAGATAGATAGACGATAGATAGATACTCTGCTCTCAAAGAGTTGAGCTCTCTATTCTCTAAGTGTGCATTGACCATAGTGACTTCCTTCCAAACAGTATAGTATAGAAAGGGGAGAAAAACAGAAACTTTATAATGGAGAAACCTGACAAAAACTACCTCAGCCAGGTGACCACGGTTCGTATCAACATTGACAGGCAATGGGAAGTATATATCATTATAGGATGTGATGAAAATGGCACTTTACTTGTGTGGACTTAACCTCAGATATCCCCAGTCTAATCATGGGAAAACATCAGACAAATCCCAACTGAGGCATATTCTACTCCTCAAAAGTGTCTGGGTGATCAAAGACATACACCTTTCTGGTGTGTCTCATTCTTTCTTGCATTACTATACTTGCTCCAAGGGACCATTTGTCTTCTGACTGAAGAACTTCTGTTAGTATTATTCTTTTATAGTCATTTTGCTGACATCGAACCTTTTGATTTTTGCTTTATGAAAAATCCTTTTATTTCATTTTTGAAAGATTTTTTTGCTGGGCAGTTATTTTCTTTTTGCCTTCTGGCTTCTAACATCTTGAGAATTTTTGAAAATAATGTGTCTTTTCTTCCAGTTACTCTTATTATTTTCTTTTTATCCTTTGTTTTCAGCAATTTTGCTATACATACCCAAATATGTTTGTTTTTATATTTATCCTTTCTTACGTTTATATCAATGTTTGCTTCTGTAGTTTGATTTTTAAAATTAATTTTGGGAAATTCTTGGCCATTAGATTTTCTGGCATTTTCTTCTATTCTCTCTTTCTTCTTCTGGAATTCCAGTTGCATATATGTCAGATACTTTTTTTCACTTCCCATATGCCTATAGACTCTTTTCAGTATTTCTTATCTATTTTTTCCTTTTTTCTTTTTTTTGAGACGGAGTCTCGCGGTTGCCCAGGCTGGAGTGCAGTGGCGCGATCTCGGCTCACTGCAGGCTCCGCCCCCCGGGGTTCACGCCATTCTCCTGCCTCAGCCTCCCGAGTAGCTGGGACTACAGGTGCCCGCCATCTCGCCTGGCTAATTTTTTGTATTTTTAATAGAGATGGAGTTTCACCGTGTTAGCCAGGATGGTCTCCATCTCCTAACCTCGTGATCCGCCCGCCTCGGCCTCCCAAAGTGCTGGGATTACAGGCGTGAGCCACCGCGCCCGGCTATTTTTTCCTTTTAACACATCTGTATTCCTACTTACTATTCTCACTCCTGCTGTCTCTAAATCTGTTTGAAAACTCATGTGTTGAGTTATTTTATTTTCCAATTCTTGAATTTTTATTTGATTATTTTTCATTAATTTATATTGTCCAATGAAATATTCTGTATTTTCTTTCTTTTTAAAAAATATTTTAATCGAGTATTTATTTCTATTGTCTATTTCCCTTCTTGGTTTTTATTAATTTATCTTGTTTCCTAGCATGTCTACCAATTTTGAATTAAATTCCAGACACCATGTCTGAAAAATTTCCTGAGGCTCTCACTGGTGCCATTTTCTTCTGACAGGTAGAGAGAATACAGGCAGATAAGCTTGATGATTCAAGGCTAACCTGTTTCCAGTTTCCTAAAATTCAAAGGACACACCATCTCTGGTGTCTCAACTAATTCTGGACGGATTATCAGATTTCCTCCTCTTTAATCTGTATTTATTTCAGTTTTTGTTTTCACGGGACTTTGAGATTAATGAAAATTCTACTTAGCTTTTTAGCTTCTTTTGATACCTACCTGATGGCTTGCGCTTATAGGAGTCTTATATTTCATATACTCAGCCTAGAATTCGGGAAATGTCTTAAAGGAAAATTGGATATAGAATGCTAGTTTCAGTTGTCTGCGGTTTTCCTTACTCTAGAATCTTGAGCTCTCAATTGTAACTGTCTTGGTAACCCTGAAGTCTAATTTTTGTCTCTCTACCCCAGTAAGACTGCTCCAAACTCTAGGCTGCCATTTTGTGTCCAGCCTTCATGGCCTGCAAGGTGAAATAAATGCCCTGAGGAGGAAATGGCTGCAAATATGGGGTCAAATTCACTGAGCTTTCCTTCTTTGGGCGATATTGACCTCTCATATCTTGGTTGCTTTGATTTCTCATTCTTTAAAACAGCCATTCTTTTGAATTTTACTTAGCTGTCATAATTTTTCCAAGTAGGAAATTTAAGCTAATACCAGCTTTCCAATTATAATTAGGATAACTTGACAATATTTTCTAAATAGGGAGATGTATTAGTCATCCACACAAAAATTTAGCAGCTTAAATAAAAAATAAACATTAATTATCTCAAATAATGTCTGTGGTAAGTGATAAAAGTTAGTTACCTGGGTGGTTCTGGATTAGGGCATCTCGTGAGTTTGTAGAAAAGAGGTGAGCTGGGGATTATACTTGCCTAAAGCTGAAGAATCTGTTTCTAAGATAGCTTATTCACATGTCTGATATGGTGGCGCTGTCTGTTGGAGATCTCAGTGTCTTGCTAATTTGAAGTCTGCAAACGGCTTCTTGAATGTCCTCAGAACGTGGCAACTGGCTGCCCCAAAGCAAGTGATGTAGGGAGTAAGGTAGAGGCTACAATGTCTTGTATGACTTTGTCTCAGAAATCACACAATGCCATTTCTGCAATATTCTATGGAGTTTATTGTGTTGGTCAGCCCTATTCAGTGTAAGGAGGTACTACACAAGAAAGTATATACCAGAATGCAAGGGTCCTTGGTGGACTACCTTAAAGCATTCAGCCATAGCAGAAGAAGAGGATTCAGCAGAAGGGAGAGGAGGAAGAGTTAGAAATTTAAGGGGTAAATAAGAGAGATTGGTGTCTCAGAAGTGAAAGGAGGGCTTTTGAAAGGAGGGCTTTTAAAAGGAGAAAAAAACCCAGTAATGTTATAAGAAGCAAATGTACAAAAAAGATAAGAACTAAGAGGTATGCATTGGATTAGAAATTGAAGTAGTCAATGGTGCACTTTGCCAGCATAATTCCAGGGATGTGATAGGGAAAGAAGATAGGCTTATCTATTTTTTCAATAATTTATTTTTTGATCATTTAGTACAGTACCCAGAAATAGAAGATGGTTAATAGAAATATATATTGAATAAATGAGTTAATGAAGTTTCAAGGAGTTAATGGGACAGAAGTATTTAAAGATGAAAAACCTGATCACCAAGTTCAAACACGATATGGTATAGGTAGTTGTAGCCTGCTTTGGCATATGAGAGGAGCTGGACTCTAGAACTCAGGCTGTTTTATTTGCAGATGGTGATGACGTCTAGGCTGTGATGAGTTCAAGAAATTAAATAGGAATAATGAAGAGAATAGGTAATGATTCCACTGACTAGCTAGGTCTGGGGTGGGGGAAGGAATAAGAAGTTGTATTCAAAATAAGCTATACTAACATTAAATGGAGCTCAAACATAAGAGATTAAAACCTAAATGATACTTCGCATAGCCAACAATATTTCTGGCTCAAGAAAATCTAATACATGTTAGCAAGCAATATTCCAGCCACCAAATTGGAACACTGGGGTAGATGTTAGGGATTGTAAGAGAAAAAGATATTAGAAACAAAAATGAGTAAGAGCCAGGCACAATGGTAACAAATATAAATAAGTCCAAAACCCAGGTATAGGTTATAAAGACAAGTCTATTCATGAAAACTATTTTAGTCATATGAGGGTTGAACTCCCAAAATAATTCCATGAGTGAGCTGCCATGATCAAAAGACATTTTATCCTTATGACCTATAGGCTTATAGGAACTTTTCAAGTTGCTGTAGCTGGAAATTCTCTCAGGGAATGCCAATTGATTTTGGACAGGAAGGATCTTTGATTCTGTCTCAGTATCAAGTATTCAAAACTTCACTTGTAAGGATGTGTATATAGTGTATATATATAGCAAGGAGCTACATAAAGCACTTAAAATAATAATTATTAAAATTGCCATTATAAATTAAGGAAGACACAAAAAAATTAGACCATAAAGACCAGTTAATATCCAAGAGATGTAGAGGAGACAAACAGTTAAGTGTGTTAATTGTTATTATTTAGTTGAACACAAGGGAATTTTGATGTCTCCCCAAGTTTTACTCCAACATTTTGTTTTATCCATTCCTGGACTTATATACAAAACCCAATTTTTTCCTGGCTAACAGTGAAACCCCGTCTCTACTAAAAATACAAAAAAAATTAGCCGGGCGGGGTGGCGGGCGCCTGTAGTCCCAGCTGCTCGGGAGGCTGAGGCAGGAGAATGGCGTGAACCTGGGAGGTGGAGCTTGCAGTGAACTGAGATCGCACCACCGCACCGCACTCCAGCCTGTGCGACAGAGCAAGACTCCGTCAAAAACAACAGCAACAACAACCCCAATTTTTAATCTTCTCTCTATTGAACTTGTTCTCACTTGTCATCCATGTTTGGGATATATTCTGTAATCCAGGTCACAGCAACTTGGCTGAGTCCCTTACTGAAAGTCACAGGGCCTGTCAAGCCCTCATCAGGTCTCAGAAACTCCCAAATCTCCTTGCTACTTCAGGCTTAAGAGGGTGGAAACAGCTTAGAGTTGGTGCTGGCGCTGGAAATTGAAATACCAAATATTGTTTCCTAAACATTCATGCAATTCTATTAATAATCACTTTATTAAATTTCCCGTTTGATCATGTCAATTCTTTCCAGGATCCTGACTGATATGGTGCCTATATTTATGAATTATTTCAGAATTTAAATATCTCATCTTTGATTTTCAGAAACCACCCACAGTCTAAAGATTATGTCTATGACTTTGCTTATGCTGCTGCTTCTATCTGACACTCACCTGATTTCTATTTGTCCAGTTCCTAGCATCTTTCAGTTCTTCCATGAATGCCACCACTTCTCTATTACTTTCCCTCCAAGATGAATTATATGTCCTGGTTTGCCTGTGACAGCCCTGGCTAACAACTATTTTCCTGGCATAATTATCAATTGCTTCCTTTTCATTTTTAAAAAAGTACTAGTTACAGATGAAAAAATTATACTGTCACCTTATCTATGCATCTTTCAACCAGAATAAATTTCTCCTGATTCTTATCTCCACATTATTTTATTTGCATACCTTATACATAACATTCTTTCTATAGATATTATGGTCATTTATGCCTATCTCCAGCTCTTTGATTATCTATAAGCTCCTTGTGAGCAATAACCACGTATCTTACTGCCCCCCCACAGTCCCCACCACACTAGAAACTATATATAAACAAATTACACATGTATGGAAAATGTCTGCTATATACTAACATATGTAGTAAATACATATACCATATGTTATATATAATACAAACTATACATTTATTAATATACAATAGATATATTAACTATATACACCAGATAAATAGATGATAGATAGATAGATGATAGATAGATAGATAGATAGATAGATGATAGATAGATAGATGATAGATAGGATGAGATGAATAATATGGTTCCTCCATGTGTCTCTCACAATATAAAACATTCCAATTTAATCATCATTCTTGAATTAAAGACAGATGGGATTGATTTTTAAGACTAATTTTTAGAGCAGTTTTAGGTTCTCAGTAAAATTAAGAGGAAGGTATAGAGATGTCCCAAATATTCCCTGCCTCCACTGATGCATTATCAACATCCCCCATCATAGTGTACATTTGTTACAATTGATGAACCACATCATTATCACACAAACTGTATAATTTATATTAGGTTTCACTCTTGGTGTTATACATTCTATGAGTTTGTACAACTTATATCTCCACCGTTACAGTATTATACAGAGTATTTTCGATGTCCTAAAAATCCTCTGTTATTTTCCCTTAACCCCTGGCAGTGACTGATCTTTTTATTAGATTGGTGTAAATGTAATTTTGTTTTTGCCATTGAAAGTAACAGCAAAAACCGCAATTACTTTTGCACCAACCTTAATATTATCTCTGTAGTTTTGCCTTTTCCAGAATGTCATATGGCTGGAAGGATGTGACCTTTTCAGATTCACTTTTTTCACTTAATAATATGCATTTAAGTTTCCTCCACATCTTTTCATGGCTTCATAGCCCATTTCTCTTTAGCAATGAGTATTTCATTGTTTGGACTACCATAGTTCTACATTTTGGCTTTTTAAAAAATCCATTCACCTATTGAACATCTTGGTTGTTTCCAAGTTTTTGTCAACTATAAAAAGCTGCTATAAATATCCATGTGCAGGTATTGTGTGGGCATAAGTTTTCAACTTCTTTGGGTAAATACCAAGGAGTGTGATTGTTGGATTGTATGGTAAGAATATGTTTAATTTTGTGAGAAACTTCCAGTCTGTCTTCCAAAGTGGCCGTACCATTTTGCATTTCCACCAACAATGAATGAGAGTTCCTGTTACTCCATATCCTCACCAGCATTTAGTATTGCCAGGGTTCTGGATTGTTTTTATTCTAATAGATGTGTAATGATATCCTGTTGTTGTTTTAATTTGTATTTACCTGATGACATACGATGAAGAAGATCCTTTCATATGCTTATTTGCCATCTGTATATCTTTTTTGGTAAAGTGTCTGTTAAGATTTTTGCCTCATTTTTTAATTGGGTTGTTTATTTTCTTACAATTGCTTTTTAAGAGTTTGTTGTATAAATTTGGGTAACAGTGCTATATCAGAAACATTATTGTTTTTTTTTGCAAATATTTGCTCCCAGTCTGTGGCTATTCTTTTCATTCTCTTGACAGTACGTTTTGTAGAGCAGAAAACTTTAACAAAGTTCAGCTTATTAGTTATTTCTTTCATTGAGCCTGCTTTTGGTGTCATATCCAAAAAGTCACCACCAAATCCAAGGTTATCTAGATTTTTTTTCCTATAGTATCTTCTAAAAGTTTTATAGTTTTGTGCTTTATATTTAGCTCTGTGTTATATTTTGAGTTAATTTTTGTTAAGTGTGAGATCTTCTCTCGATTTATTTCTTTTCTTTTTCTAATTTTAATTTTAAGTTCTAGGTAAATGTGAAGGATGAGCAGGTTTGTTACATAGGTAAACGTGTGCTGTGGTGGTTTGCTGTACCTATCAACCCACCTGCTAAGTATTAAGCCCAGCATGAATTATCTATTTTTCCTAATGCTCTCCCTCCCCTCACCACACCCCCAGAAAGGCTCCAGTGTGTGTTGTTCCACTCCCTGTGTCCATGTGTTCTCATTGTTCAGCTCCCACCTATAAGTGAGAACATGCGGTGTTTGGTTTTCTGTTCCTGCATTCATTTGCTGAGGATTTTCTATTTTTTTTTTTTGCATGTGAATTATTTCACCCACCATTTAGTGAAAACTATTTTCTCCATTATATTGCCTCCTTTTCTCCTTTGTCAAAGGTCAGTTGACTATATTTACATAGGTCTATTTTACAGCCTTCTCTTCTGTTTCTTTATATATATATATATATATATTATACATATATAATATATATATATAATATATAAAAAAAAATATAAAAAAAAAAAAAAAAAAAAAAAAAAAAAAAAAAAAAAAAATATAATATATATGACAGTATATATATATATATATACTGTATATATATATAGACAGTATATATATAGTGTATTTTTTTTTTTTTTTTTTTTTTTTTATTATATATATATATAGACAGTATATATATATAGTATATATATATATAGACAGTATATATATATATAGTGTATATATAGACAGTATATTATTGGTGAATATATATAGTATATAATTATAATATATTCATATAGATTACACTATGTTACAAACAATACAAAACAATTGAAATGTTAAGAAGAAAAAAGGTGACTGAGAGCATTGGGCAAATACTTACTTGACTATAAGCAGTGTGACTATTCTCAGGTAAGAATGAGGCATCCACAGCAGTCATCCATGGTGACAGCCATGCCCAGCTGAGGACCAGGCTCATGAGAGTTACCAGCATCATGAGAGAACACGGAAATGAGAACTGTACAAACTGGCAGATTTGTTTCAGAACAAATGTGTGACTTAGAAACTCTAAAAACTGGAATACATTTTAGGAATCTAATTTCACACAAACAAGTCATAATAATCTGCATGTGAAAATTGAATTAAACTTTTGTTTAGGTATAGTTTACCAGGCTGGGGACATTTAGGTTTCCTTTTTTATCTTCCCATTAATATGGCATTCATTTATTTATTTATTTATTATTTATTTTAATGATTTTTGTTTTCTAAGAGACAGGGTCTCACTCTGTGGCCCAGGCTGGAGTGCTGTGGCACAATCATAGTTCACTATAACCCCAAACTCCTGAGCTCAAGCCATCCTCCCACCACAGTCTTCCAAAATTCTGGAATTACAGGCATGAGCTACCATGCCCAGCCTGGCATATGTCTTGATGAAAAGAAACATGCCTCATTTACTTTTATTTTTCTAATATTTATTCCACTAACAATACATTATTGAGTTAATGGTGCCTTCAAGCATAGATCTTTTGTCTTAAAAGTATCATATGTATAATTTCATATGTGTACATATACATAAACAAATTTAAATGCTGAATTACATCTACATTTTAAATTTAGGCACCTATTTAATTGTTACTTAAGAAACAGTTTAGTATGAAATTAATGTTATAGAAAATAAATGCTGTCAAAATATTCATGTAGATTACACTATGTTACAAACAATACAAAACAATTCAAATCAGATCCATTTTCTGGCTTTTATACTTAAGCTGAAAGCATCTAGTGTGAAACTAAAATTTAGAAAAAGTTGAAGAGCTCACCTCTTCTGTCAGTGACTTGATTTGCCAACCATGTATCTTCTAACTTTCACTATACTGAAATATTGTCCACTTAAGCCAATTTCACACATTAGAAAGAAATTAAATGTGGTTTCTTGAAGGTCTGTCAAACTCAATTTCCACTATGTCTTTCAATTTTATAATTTTAAGAGATCAATATGATCATCAAGTTCATTGCTCTGCATCAATGTTTCTCAATTGTGGTTACATGACAGAAACAACTGTGCAGCTTTTTAAAAGTATATTATATGCTCAGATCCTACTTCTGAACCGTTATCAACAAGGTTAGTTAAAACTTTAGCAGTCTAGATAATATGTAAGTAAAGAGGAGCCATACGGAAAGGCTAATAGCTATGTCCCTTGATGGAGAACACAGGGAGACATCATGCTGCATCACACTGACCTCCAAGCCCTTCGGTTTTACTTACTTTTCCCTATTTTTTTTAAATTTCTTACCACTGGCAGAAGACATTAGATTAGCTAAAATGGCCCCCAAATCCTCACTTCCTTCTCACTCTTCATTTAGGGTGACATAACTCAGCAGGTGATTTTTTAAATATATATGTATTCCTAGATATGGTGAGACAGAAGAGGAGAAAGAGTCAAACAATAATTGAGTAAAAATAGCATTGTACTGATCTATAATTATAACAATAGTTCATAAATTTGAACAACTCCATAAACCACAATCCAACAATGCATATCAGGGATGGGAAGATGTAGAAAATAATTTAATTTGCCTACACTGCATGTAGAGCTAAGTAAGAACATTTTCCCTGATTCACAATGGAGCTTCCAACATCAGCTTAAGAGGCATATTTTCCCTGGGAAATAAGTCTGAAAACCACATTACTGCTTAGTACTCTCAATAGTTCTTTTTTTTTTTATTTGCAGTACTTATGATTTTTTAGGCTAGACAACCTCATAAATACTACAGGTTTAAGATATAATAGAATATCAAAATCTAGTCTGCCCTGCCAAGTTTTCAGCAGTTCTAAAGTGAACATAAGATAACATGAAATCACAGGATTGCAGAGTGAGAGAGTGAGCTCTAGGTTTTACTTATCTTTGAAGTAAATTCTAGTTTCTCTTTCATAACTGTGATGGTTGTGGCCTATAGATGGAAATGTAATATTTGATATTAGAACAAATGTTAAGTATCATTTCAAAGAGAGTTTTTCACCAACAACTTATGACCCAAACAATCTGTTCCAGAAGAATGGCCATGCAATATCTCGAACTTTGTAATGTTTTTGCATTAATAATATATACATATACAAAAATGATGTGTGTATGTATATACATATATATTTTTATTTACTTCCTTAAATTCAGTTTGGTAGATGTCAAGTTATAAATTATTCAGATAAATAGTTACGTCTCTTCTGCTTAGCAGCGCTCATTTCAGTATTATGAACAATTTAATGTATCATTGGTCAGCTTTATTAAAATGCTTCTTTTAGCTTCTTTCAGAAATATTTGCTTAAAATCTATATCTCTAGTGTGACCACTTTGAAATTTGTTTGTTTACTTTTACATGATCATTTTGGGTGGAAAATTTATAGTTCAACCACCTTCGTACTAAAAGCAATAGGATTTAATTTTGAAAGTGTCGATAAGGACACTTTCAGGAAATCTTGCCATGAATGGAGAAATAGGACAGCACCCTACTGTCATTAGAATGCAATTAGACATTCAAAGTTGGAAGTTATTAGAAAGAATTATCTCTTGGAAGAAGTCTAAAATAAAATCAGCTATTGCCAGTTCAAGTGGAGAGTATACATTGACAAATTGTTTTGCATTTGGTCTCAAGTCTGCAATCACATATTTTATGTTATTTTTTATGAGCTCAGTTTTAGAAACCATCTTATTATGAAGGTACTTGAAAATTCTAAGAGCCACAGCTAATTTAGCTTCCCTTAGAAATTAATATAACTAATATTTATTGAGTACTTAGCATGTGCTATAAAGTTTACATGGATTTTTTTCATCATCGAATATTAATATTTTTCTATAAGAAAAAATACTATACTATCTTCATTTTATAGAAGAATGTTCGAAAGGTACCTCTAGGTTCTGCAACTTTCTGAAGGTCACGTGGGTAGCATGTGGTGGACACAACATTTTAACTTGGGAAATCTGACTTCAGCTCCTACATGCTAAGGTATAAAGAAAACTATCACCCAAGTAGCATAGTACTGTGGCTAAGAACTATAAAATTAAATATGGGTTTAATCTTCACACTTTATCCTTTGCAAAAAAAATGATATCAGGCAAACTACCTTTTAGATTCTTCATCTGAAAAATGGGGATTTTATATGTATGTAGTAATAATTTTATACCTAAGTGTATAGGAGCTGAAGTCAGATTACTCAAGTTAAAATCTTGTGTTCCCCACATGCTAGCTCTGTGACTTTCAGAAAGTTGTGGTATATATATGACATAACTATACACACACACACACACACACACGTGTGTGTGTGTGTGTGTGTGTCACAGGGTCATAGATTTGTTGTAAGGGTTCGATAAATATAAAGAAAGCCAGTAAAAGACTTCCTTTTTCTTTTCATACAAAAGCAGGGGTGGGGGATCCTTAAATTTTATACATCTCCATACATCTTCCAAAATAAGACCACACAGACCAAAAAGGGGAGCAAATAAAACTACCAATAACTTATTCCTACATAACACCTGGGAGACAGGTGATATTTCAAACCTCAGTTTATTTTTAACTAGAGAAAAAAATAACTGAAACTAGTAGAGTTGTCTCCAGAGCTCACATAAAAGCAGATGGTCAGGCAAGATATGGACAGAAGAGAAGAGTGTAACAGCAGTGATGGAACACAGAACACATGCTAGGTTTCAGGCCTAGAGGTATCCATGTTGACTGGGGACATGCTGAGAGCAGGTCCATGATCTGATCAGAACGCTTGGCTACTAGACTACTAGAATATGAAGAGATTGGAAGGTCCACAGGCCAGAAGCAGCAGTCTTGAGAAGATACTGTTCTGGGGAACAGTAAGCACCTTGGAGAGAGAGATCCCATGGAGGCATGATGGCAAGAGGAAAAGAAAGAAGTGACAGAGAGAAAGTCTCTGAGGAAATAAAATATTTTCAAAGAATTGGATGAAGATAGAAAATACCCTTTATTAAAGAAACTGCACTTTATTGTGGAAACAGAAGAGGGAGCTAGTGATGTAAGAATTTGGTAAATGTCAGGGTGAAATTTAGTAAACCTTACAAACACCCTGGCTATCCCCTTAGGATGACCCGCTGTTATTTGTTCAGCAAATTAATTAGATGTCGTCATGAATATAATAAGGAACGCAGAATCCATCCATAGCTATTATAAGAAGAAAACAGAAAATACTAAGGAGGAGAAAATCTGAGCCAGAAACCCCATATTTTATGTATTAACTCTGCCTAAAATTCTGCCTTACCTTCAAATCACACATATTCAAGGCAGAAGCAAAGCAGTGAAACTGAAGTTGAAATAATTGACTTGAGTTTTGAAAATGCTGCCTACCTAAGTCAGAGATGGAGTTCAAGCCTAAAGAAGTTATTTGCCTGCTGAAACAAAAATATCAACACTCTTTGGAGCAATGTAACAGAATTTAGAGACTCTACAATATTAATATTCACAAAGTGCAAAATACAATTCAAGTTGACTCGATATAGAAAGAACAATGCTAAAAGGAAAAGATGATCAATACAGCCCAATTCTGAGGTAAACTACATGCCAGAATTTTCAATCAAGGACTTTATAGCAGTTATTATAATGATGTTCAACAAGGCTAAACAATTCTCTTAATGAATGATACTATAGGATGTCTTAGCAAAAAAACTAGAAAATATAAAAGAGAGGCAAAGGAATATTAATGTAACATGCATACTTTTATAAGCAATTAACAGAATGAGTTTATTTAGAAAATGGAGATGACAAAGGAAATAGCGAATTTGAATATAGAGAAACAAAAATTATTCAGTCTGAGTAATTTCAATTCAATAATTTCAAGTGAACTTGAATGTAGATCATAAAAATTATTCACTCTGAAATAGAGAGGAAAAAGCATTAAAAAATTGGCAGTGCTAAAGTACCTGTGCAAAACATCTACCAAACAGGTAATTATAGTCTTAGTAAAGAGAAGAGAATGGGCAGAAAAAAATATTCAAAGATATAACAGCTGAAAATTTTCCAAATTTGATGAAAGACAAATTTATATGTTTTAAAAAATATGGCACACCCTAAGCAGAAAAAAAAAACCAAGAACACTATGCTTAAGCATATCACAGACAAATTGCTGAAAATCAAAGAAGAAGGGAAATAAAATAGAAAATATGCTACAGGGAAACAATGATTTAAATGACATGGATCAGCACTTTGGGAGGCCAAGGTGGGTGGATCACCTGAGGTCTGAGACCAGCCCAGCCAACATGATGAAACCATGTCTCTACTAAAAATACAAAAATTAGCCAGGCATGGTGGTGGGTGCCTGTAATCCTAGCTACTTGGGAGGCTGAGGCACGAGAATCGCTTGAGGTTGCAGTGAGCTGAGATCATGCCACTGCACTCCAGCCTGGGCAGTAGAGTGAGACTTTGTCTTTAAAAAAAAATATATATATATATGTGTGTGTGTGTGTGTGTGTGTATAGCATATATTGTGTGTGTATATATATATAAAACATATATAGTATATATATATAGTAGCCATATCTATGTGTGTATATCTATATATGTGTGTGTGTGTGTGTGTATATATATATATATAGTAGCCAGAAGTTAAGGGGTAGGGTTTTTATGAGTTTCCTTTTTGTTTATTTGTTTGTTTTTTATCCAAACAGTAAGTTGTTACCAGCTTAAAATAATAAGATAGTATTCGTGAGCCCCATGGTAATTTCAAATTAAAAAACATACAACAGGTACACAAAAAAATTAAAAGCAAGAAATTAAAACATACAACCAGACAAAATCAATTTTACTAAAAAGAAAATAGAAAATAAAGGAGAAAAGACCACAAAATAACCAGAAAACAAACAACAAAATGGTAAGAGTAAGTCCTTAGTTATCAGTAATGATATTGAATGTAAATGGACTAAACTCTTTAATCAAAAGACATAGAGTGACTGAAAGTAAAATAACAAAAAAAACAAGATGCAATAAGTTGTTGCATACATGAAAGGAAATATATTTCATCTATAAGGACACATGTCGACTAAAAATAAAGAGATAAGTAAAGATATTCCATGCAAATGGAAACCAAAAAAGAGCAGAAGTAGTTATACTAATAGCAGACAAAATAGATTTGAAGACAAAACCTATAAGAAGAGACAAATATTGTCACTATATAATGATAAATGGATCAATTCAGCAAGGGGATATAACAATTTAAAATATATATGCACCCAACACTGGAGCATCTGGATATATAAAGCAAATATCACTAGAGCTAAAGAGAGGGATAGACCCCAATACAATGAGAGCTGGACTTCAACTCACTTTCAGCATTGGCCAGGTCTCCCAGAAAAAAAAATCAACAAAGAAACATTGGACTTAATCTGCACTATAGACCAAATGGACCTAATAGATTACTTATAGAACATTTCATCTAACGGCTACAGAATACACATTGTTTTCCTCAGCATATGGATCATTCTCAAGGATAGACCATATGTTAGGTCACAAAACAAGTCTTAAAACATTTGAAAAAACTGAAATGATATTAAGCATCTTCTCCAACCACAATGGAAAATAACTAGAAATCAATAACAAGAGAAATTTTGTAAACTATACAAATACATGGAAATTAAACAATATGCTCCTTAATGACCAGTGGGTCAATAAAGAAATTAAGAAAAAAATTTAAAAATTTCTTGACATAAATGATAGTGGAAACACAATATACCAAAACCTATGGAATACAGCATAAACAGTACTAAGAGGTAAGTACCTACATCAAAAAAGAACTTGAAATAAACTAATGATACATCCTAAAGACCTGGAAAATTAAGAACAAACCAAACACATAATTCATAGAAGAAATATATAATAAAGAGCAGAGTAGAAATAAATGAATTTGAAATGAAGAAAACAATGCAAAAAATAAATGAAACAAAAAGCAGGTTTTTTGAGGAGTTAAACAAAACTGACAAACTTTTAGCTATACCAAGAAAAAAACAGAGAAAATACCCCCAAAAATTAAATAAAAGATGAAAAAGGAGGCATTACAACCAATACCACAGAAATGCAAAGGATTTTTTAGTGACTGCTACGAGCAACTATATTCCAATAAATTGGAAAATCCAGAAGAAATGGACAAATTTCCAGATGCATACAACCTACCAAGATTGAACCATGAAGAAATCTAATACTTGAACAGACCAATAACAAGTAATAAGATTGAGGCTGTAACAAATTCTTCCAGCAAAGAAAAACCCAAGACCCAAAAGCTAAATTGCTGAATTCTAGCAAATATTTAAAGGAGAAACAATGCCAATCCTACTCAAACTATTATGAAAAATAAAGGAAGAGGAAATACTTTCAAACTCATTCTATGATGGCAGATTACACTTATACCAAAACTAGACAAAGACATATCCTAAAAAGAAAACTACAGGCCAGTATCTCTGATGAATATTGATACAAAACCCTCAACAAAATACTAGAAAATTGAATTCAACAGTACATTAGAAAGATCATTCATCATGACCAAGTGAGATTCAGCCCAGAGATGCAAGGATGGTTCAACATATGCAAATGAATCAATTGATACATTTTATCAACAGAATGAAGGATAAAACCATATGATCATTTCAATTGATACTGAAAAAAAGCATTTGATAAAATTCAACATCGCTTCATAACAAAAAAAAATCATAAAAAATTGGGTATAGAAGGAACATACCTCAACACCATAATAAAAGCCATACATGACAGACCCACAGCTAGTATCATACTGAATGGGGAAAAACTGAAGCCTTTCCTTTTAGATCTGAAACACGATAAGGATGCCCACTGTCATCACTGTTATTCAACATAGTACTAAAAGTCCTAGATAGAGCTATCAGACAAGAGAAAGAATTTTATATAAAGGGCATCCAAATTGGTAAGGAAGAAGACAAATTAACAATGTAGATATGATGTTATATTTGGAAAAAACTGAAGACTCAACTGAAAAACTATTAGAACTGATAAACAAATTCAGTAAGGTTGCAGGATATAAAATCAACATATAAAAATCAGTGGCATTTCAATATGCCAATAGAGAATAATCTGAAAAAGAAATCAATAATCTCATTTATAACAGCTACAAGTAAAATTAAATACCTATGAATTAAACAAGTGAAAAATCTCTATGATGAAAACTATAAAACACTGATGCAAGAAATAGAAGAGGATACAGAAAAAAACAGAAAGATAGTCCACATTTATGGATTGGAAAAATCAATATTTTTAAAATGGCCATATTACCCAAAGCAATGTACAGATTTAATGCAATTCCTATAAAAATACCAATGGCATTCTTCACAGAAATAGAAAAAATAATCTCAAAATTTATACAGAATCACAAAAGACCCAGAGTAGCCAAAGCTATCCTGAGCAAAAACAAAACAAAACTGGAAGAATCACATTATTTGACTTCAAATTATACTACAGAGTTATAGTAACCAAAAACCGGATGGTACTGGCATAAAAATAGAAACAGACCAATGGAACAAAACAGAGAACCCACCTCCTTGAGAGGCGGAGGCGGAAGGATCACTTGAGCTCAGGAGTTAAAAACTGTAGTGAGCCACAATTGTGCCACTGCATTCCAGCCTGGGTGACAGAGCGAGACCCTGCCTCTAAAAAAAAACAGTAAATAAATTAATAATGTTGATATCAACAATTGTAATCACATACTTTCATAGGCAGACATGCATCCACATATAAATTAATGCTCGGACTCTTACTGCCAACATCAGAATCTACCTTTGTGTTCAAGGTATGAGACAGAATATTGTCTGGCCCAGAAGCCTGTATGTTTAGTTGCTCAAGCATGCTAGTCAGATAGCCTCACGGGAATTCTAAATGGACTTCTGTGCATAGAGGCAGGCACAGGATATAGGAGGAGAAATTGAAGGTGGGTGGTGGCAAGTGGAAGAGAGAGAACATGGTGCAAATGTGTCACTAGCACTCAACACTTCTGAGACATAAATAGAAGGAAGTATTAGAACTGAGAGGGAATAGAAGGTAGAAGATGCTTGTTCAAGACAGGACCACTTTTTTTTTATACCAATCTGCACTCTAGGTACCTTAAGATAACTAAATCAGTTGTGAAAGGTTTAAACACTTCTTCCATGTGTAAAAATGTCTCATACTTTATTTGTGTAATTAAAATTAAGTCTTTTCTGAGTCACAACCTATTAGAAGACACAAGAGTCTAGTATCAAGTAATAATTGGGATTTTATTCACAGTCATCTCCATGAGTTTGTGCCAGAACCTTAAAATGATATTGTGCCAGAAAGTCACATAAATGTGGTTTACTTAAGATAATGGCAGAATTTGTCATTTGTACCAATCATCCCACTGACAACAATTTAGAAAGCTGATCAAATTATTAAAAATCACTATGTTTGAGGGTAGCAGAATACTACTAAGGGAAGAATTATGAAGCAATATCAGGGCAAAGAAGAAAATCCAGAGAAGTGATCCTGGCATTTGGGGGTCACTTCTCCCCTAGACACATAATTTGATTCCACTAGAAGTGCAAAACAGGCAAAGAAGCTGAAAAGAACTTTCAGCAGAAGTTATGCTAAGCAAAATGTCTGAAATTCAAGAGTCACTAAAGAGAGAAATTATTAAAACCCCAGGTTTAAATTGGGACCCTAATAACCTCTAGCCTAGAAATAAGAGTGAAAGAATAATAGAACATTTTCTTTTTAACTCCAAAACCCAGCTACAATCTAATCTCTAATTAAATTAATGAAATCCAGAAAGGCTAGTGTCCCTAAACACCTGACAAAAGCAAACTTATATTCTGTCTGGAGGAATAAAATATTATGCCAGGTTTCAAATTATCTCTAAAATTTTTAACACGTATCTAGTATTTCATACAAAGCAACCAACCATATAAGAGTGTAATAAAAAAGAAAAATAAAGAATAGAAAAAAATTACAAGAGATACAGATAATAGCAAACACCATTTAAAGTAACTACGTTTAATATATTTAAGGAAATAAAACACAGAATTGTAAATTTATGTATAAAATTGGAAAATCTGAAAACAAGAACCAATGGCAATTCTAAACCTGAAGAATAGAAAACTTTCAAATACAAAATTAAAAACACGATGGATAAGTTAAACAGTATATTAGACATGGTTAAAGCAATACTAAAGAAATTGACGATATATGTGAAGATAATATTATATATAATTGGTTGGGGTCTCCATTTTTATTATTACTCCTTTAACCATTTAAGCAACAGTGCTTAAATGTTAATTAATGGTCCTGACCCTCAGTTGGACAGTGCTGTTCTTGGTATTACCCTCAGTGCTTTTGTAATTTTGCAACAGCTGCCATCAATATTCTGCAGCCATATCCTCAACCTCTCCCCTTCCAAGCAACAATCCCTGGAAATTGATTGTTTCCTCAATACCCCAGCCGCAGCCTCTATACACCTCCAGACTGCTTTAGTCATTCAGTTACCAAGTTACTAGGTGCTGGCCATAACTTAAAAAAGAAAAAACAAGGGGGGAAGCAAATAGTTTTCAAGGTGACATGAAACTTCTTTTTGACCCTAACAATCAACAACGTCAGCACAAACAAATATATATTGAGGATTCACCCTGTTCCAGAAAGTGTCAGAGATGGTTGGGGATAGATGCTTCAGGAAAAACAAGAAAAACCTAAAAGTTAAAACTCCCTATTCTCCAGATGTTTATATTCTACTAGAGTAAAATGCAAAATAAACAATAGATAGGATAAATAAAACATTATGTATATTATACAACACGAAATACATAAATTTAAATAGAAATGTTATTTTTATTATTTATAGTGCAATTGAGTTGAGGTAAAAATAAACATTTTTATTATTTCAGTTCTTGAAATTTGTTCACACTAACATGACACAGCACATGGTAAAGTTTTAAAGATGTTCTTTGTACAACTGGAAAGAATTACTGTTTCATGAGGTGTTCTGTACATTTCCATAAGAAGAGTTTTGCTAACAGTAACGTTTAAGTTTTTTATGACTTTGCTAACTTCTTGTCTGCTCAATCAATTACTGACAAAGGTATGTATCTGACCTATTATGATTGTGCATGTGTCTATTATTTTTTGTGCTTTTCTTAAATTTTGCTTTATACTTATTAATGCTATATAAGTTAGGTGCATGAAAAGTTGGAGTTATTTTATCTTCTTGTTATTTTATCTTTATTTTACAGAACAATTAAAATTGGCATACAAGGGACATACCTCAATGTAATAAAAGCCATCTATGACAAACCCACAGCCATCATAATACTGACTGAGGAAAAGTTGAAAGCATTCCCTCTGAGCACTGGAACAAGACAAGGATGCCCACTTTCACCACTCCTCTTCCACATAGTACTGGAAGTCATAGCCAGAGCAATCAGACAAAGAAAAGAAAAAAAGGGCATCATCAGTAACGAGGAAGTCAAACTGTCACTGTTTGCTGACGATGTGACCATTTACCTTGAAAACCCTAAAGATTCCTCCAGAAAGCTCCTAGAACTGATAAAAGCATTCAGCAAAGTTTACAGATAGAAGATTAATGTACACAAATCTGTAGCTGTTCTATATACCAACAGTGACCAAGTGGAGAATAAAATCAAGAACTCCACCCCCTTTACAATAGCTGCAAAAAAAAGAAAATACTTAGGAATATACCCAACCAAGGAGGCACAAGACCTCTACAAGGAAAACTACAAAATAGTGGTGAAAAAAATTATAGACAACACAAACAAATGTAAACACATCCCATGCTCATGGATGGATAGAGTCAATATTGTGATAATAACCATACTGCCAAAAGGAATCTACAAACTTAGTGCAGTCCCCATCAAAATACCACCATCATTCTTCACAGAATTAAAAAAAAATCCAAAATTCATATGAAACCAAAAAAGACCCCACATAGCCAAAGCAAGGCTAAGCAAAAAGAGTAAACCTGGAGGCATCCCACTACCTGATTTTAAACTATACTATAAGGCTATAGTCACCAAAACAGGATGGTGCTGGTATAAAAATAGGCACATAGACCAATGGAACAGAATAGAGAACCCTGAAATAAACCCAAATACTTACAGCCAACTGATCTTCGACAAAGCAAACAAAAACATAAAGTGGGGAAGGGACATCCTTTTCAACAAATGGAGCTGGGATAATTGGCTAGCCACAGGCAGGAGAATGAAACTAGATCCTCATCTCTCACCATATACAAAAATCAATTCAAGATGGATTAAGGACTTGAATCTAAGACCTGAAACTATAAAAATTCTAGAAGATAACATTGGAAAAACCCTTCTAGACATTGGCTTAGGCAAGGATTTCATGACAAAGAACCCAAAAGCAAATGCAGTAAAAACAAAGATAAATAGTTGGGACTTAATTAAGCTAAAGAGCTTTTGCAAAGCAAAAGGAACAGTCAGCAGAGTAAATAGACAACCCTCAGAGTGGGAGAAAGTTTTCACAATGTATACTTCTGACAAAGGACTGATATCCAGAATCTACAACGAACTCGAACAAATCAGTAAGAAAAAAACAAACAATCCCATCAAAAAGTGGGCTAAGGATATAAATAGACAATTCTCAAAATAAGATACACAATGGCCAACAAACATATAAAAAAATGCTCAACATCACTAATGATTAGGAAAACGCAAATCAAAACCACAATGCGATACCACCTTACTCCTGCAAGAATGGCCATAATCAAAAAATCAAAAAAAATAGTAGATGTTGGCATGGATGTGGTGATCAGGAAACACATCTACACTGCTGTTGGGAATGTAAACTAGCACAGCCACTATCGAAAACAGTGTGAAGATTCCTTAAAGAACCAAAAGAGGAACTACCATTTGATCCAGCAATCCCACTACTGGGTATCTACCCAGAGGAAAAGAAGTCATCATACAAAAAAAGATACTTCCACACTCATGTTTATAGCAGCACAATTCGCAATTGTAAAATTGTGGAACCAACCCAAATGCCTATCAATCAGCTACTGGATAAAGAAACTGTGGCATATATATATGATGGAATACTACTCAGCCATAAAAAGGGATGAATTAACCACATTTGCAGCAACCTGGATGAGATTGGAGACTATTATTCTAAGTTAAGAAACTCAGGAATGGAAAACCAAACATCATATGTTCTTACTGATATGTGGGAGTTAAGCTATGAGGACATAAAGGCATAAGAATGATACATTGGACTTTGGAGACTTAGGGGGAAGGCTGGGAGGGGGGTGAGAGATAAAAGACTACAAATAGGGGGCAGTGTATACTGCTTGGGTGATGGGTGCACCAAAAGCTCATAAATCACCACTAAATAATTTATTCTTGTAACCAAATACCACCTGTACCCCAATAACCTATGGAAAAATAAATTTTTTAAAAACTTTAAAAATATATATTATTTTATTATTTATCTGTGGTTTTGTTTTTGGCCTTAAAAACTTCTTTATTTGCTATTAACAGAGCAACACAAACATTCTTTGGTTGATGTTTGCATTTAATAGTTGCTCTGGTACATTTCTTAGCTCAGAGTCTCTCATAAGGCCACAAGGTTTTACTAAGGATTAAGCTTCCAAGAGTCCTCCTGTGGCTTCACTGGCTGCTGACCAGAGATATTAGGTCTTTATCATATGGGCTTCTCCATTACGACAGTTTGCAGTATGGCAGCTGTAATCTCTCCTTCTCTTTTTCTTGATTGCTGTGAAGGAAGTCGGCTGCCATGCTGTGAGCTTCCACTGAAGACAGAAGACTTCTTTCTAAATGCCACATGAGTGAGCATGGAAGTCAAGCCATAAAATGACCGTCACTCTGGCTAGCACCTTTATTGCAATCTTCTGAGAGGCCCTGATCCAAAGTCACCCTGCAAAACCAATGCCCAGAATTACTGACATATTTATTTCAAGCTAATAAATTATAAGGGTAATTTGTAATATGCAGAAATAGATAACTATTACGTAGATCAAATGAAAAGATTTTCCAATGTGTAGAAATTACATAAATTCTTTTCTTACAGGACAATCTTATTCTAATCAATAACATTTGCTTTTAAGGCAGATAATCCTCCAAGTTTTCTAATGATATCTGAAACTATTAACTGATTCTGTGAATCATGAAATCTGAAAGGGAATTGGAAGTAGCTAAAAATCTATCATTTGCATTGACCAGTGCGAAGCACAGTGGAATGAGAATGCGTGCCCTGACACCAAAGAAGAAATGACTGGAAAGTTGAAGAATCACTGGCTTCAGTGACATGGAACCCAGCGATTTGATTTTTGACGAGTATCAGGTGACTTTGAGGTGGTCAAGAAACCACACTTTAAGAACAATGTCCAAAGAGGGGAAAAAAAAGAGCAACCAAAGAAAAAAATTCCATAAAATTGCACAGAAGAAAAGAAAGAAAAATAAAATACACAATATGGACGATGGAGAAAAAAGTTACATTTCTTTATGGATCAAGAAGTTTGTGTATATATAATCTCATTTTGAGATATATAACTATTTCTGTCTTTCAGAAGTGAATCAAAATATTTCAGAATGCTGTCTTATGAAACTACAATACGCTCATGGATTAGAAAAGTTTTTCTGTAAAAGTCAGATAGTAAATATTTTAGGTTTTGCAGTGTCTTTTGCAACTACTCAACTTTCCTACTGTAGCACAAGAGTAGCTGTGGTACCGTGGAAATAAATTGATTGTGCTCCAATAAAGCTTCATTTACAAAAACATGCCATGGGCCATATTTGGCGTATACACTGTTGTTTGCCAAGTCCTAATGTAGTTGCTTAGCAAGTATTGTGAGCTATTTGAGGAAGACATGAAAGTTCATTGGGTTGCTAAAAATTATGTAGAAATTCAAAGAAAAATTAAAATTTAGGATGTTATAATACACTGTTTTAACAATTGTAAAATACAAGAGAAATTTACAAATAAAATTCCCAAATAAAAGTCTCCTTGGCAGGTAGATTCCGACAAGCAAAGAATAGTTAAAAAGTAATAAGCTACTTTTAGTCCTTAAAAGAAAAGATGTTTCTTCTGAATAGCTTTATAGTAGTTATTAAGATTATAACATGTGCTGAGCAAATCATAGTAGAGGGAAAAATAATATTTTTAATTTGCATCTAAAGAATGTTAGTAGAAAATCTTACATCTGGGGAATGGAAAATGTCTCATTAAAATAAAGAGAGAGCATCTACATCCTTTTCATTGACTCTGAAAACATGGCTTACTTCTTTGGAAAAGGTTTCTGATTGCAGATTCAAAATATATCATCAGTGACCAAATGTCAAGGGTTAAAAGATGTTCAACGAAATGTGGTTAGTGAAATGTCATGTGGCAGAATTCTGATGGTGAAATGCTATAAAATGAGGGGTCATGGCAACCTGTGGTGTGAAAGAAAATGTCAGTGATGGAATAGAACAGTAAATAACCCTATCCTGCTTGTTATCTAAATTGACACTTGGCAGTTCATTTCATTTTCACTTGATCACTTCAATTCCTCCCTCTTTATGCACATATGAGTGCCCCTTTGCTCACTCTTTCTTTTTCCCACATATATTTTAAATAATCACTTTTTAATACTTTTAAAAGTTGAATAAAAATGATATAAATCCTAGCTAGCTATTTTTTTCTCACAACAAACCCTGTTAAACAAAAGATAGTAAGCGTAAGATATCATAATATGATAGAAGGTTGTCCTTGAGCCAATTCGATTCTAGAAAATTGCTCATGGTTGTTCAACCTTACAGTCTTATTAAGAGAAAGGAAATATGAGCTCTGATTTTATGCTTTCTGTAATTTTTTCATGTGCTCTAACACACTTTATCTGATTTGTGATATTTATGATGTCTCCCCACGTATTTGTGAGTATTGCTGCTCATACATTCCGTGGTCAAAACATGTTCAATGTGCCAGAAGTCAGGGAAGTTTGGAAGTAGAAATTGCTTTGGAAGTTATGACAGGCTATTACTTTGGTCACCAGCCATATGAACCAGCCTCACAGTATCCTCATCCTTGTGTAATCTCCCCTCTTTACATATGGGCTGGCCCTGAAATCTGCTTTAAGGAATAAAATGCGGCAGAAGCGACAATGTGCCAGTTCTGAGCTGAAGCTTTAGGAAAACCTAGAAGCTTTATCTTTTGCGCTTTCTACTTTTGCATTTGGGGAAAGCCAGCAGCCATTTAAGAAGCCCAATTACCTTGAGAACACTATGCAGTGAGGGAGGTCAAGCTGACCATGTGAAGAGTCCACATGGTAAATAAATGAGGCACCCCTTCCTCATTCCTCTTAGTTGAAATAGTTAGTGTGGCTCAATGTAAATTAAAACAGAAGGCTTCAGGACCTATCATTATACAAGACCTATTTACATAAAGACCTATTTACATTTATTATCCCCACTTCTCCATTTAATAGTAAAATTTGGCCTCTTCTTATACTTAGCATAAATGAATAATATCAAACAGTGCACTAACCCAACCTTTTTTTTTTTTTTTTTTGAGACGGCGTCTCGCTCTGTCGCCCAGGCTGGAGTGCAGTGGCGCGATCTAGGCTCACTGCAAGCTCCGCCTCCCGGGTTCACGCCATTCTCCTGCCTCAGCCTCTCCGAGTAGCTGGGACTACAGGCGCCTGCCACCACGCCTGGCTAATTTTTTGTATTTTTAGTAGAGACGGGGTTTCACCGTGGTCTCGATCTCCTGACCTCGTGATTCGCCCGCCTCGGCCTCCCAAAGTGCTGGGACTACTAGCGTGAGCCACCGCGCCCAGCCTAACCCAACCTTAATACCTTGGTCCCATCAATTAAGCCCTCCATACCCAATATTACTGAAATGACTGACCGTACAAACAGTAATCTGTAAATATTTTGCTACTGTAGATTACAACAGAAGACTCTGGTAACTGTTCAAATTGTGATACAACAGGCATTCCTATTATTGCCCCCAGAGACTCCTTTATTGTAGAGGCTTTGGCAACTTCCTCATATCTTTTGGAGTTTCTGGATTATCTACCATGGCTATAAGTTGTCCTTAGGCTTCACATATAAGGAACTGCTCTTCTTAGCTTACACTGTATGTCATTAGAGTGGCAGCTTCTGTCCACACACTGGGCACATGACCTTCCATATCCAGCTGTCATGGAAGCAGCAACCCTCAAGTTCAATAAGACTAGTAGGTCCTATTTGTTACAGGATAAAGCCAAGCCTGGGACCTCTGGCCTATCCCAGCTGTAGGAGGGGTTGCTCTCCTCAGTTCTTAGTCCCTTGCTATATGCCAGAATGTTTGAAGGCACCCTGAAATAGCAAGAGGAGAAGCCACAGACCTATGACCCCAGTCAAACTGATGTAGCCATCCCCCAGCCATTTCGCTTGCACCAGTTGATGCCATGTGATGCAAAAATAAGCTGAACTATCCTCAGCATCCTCTGTCTAAATTCCGGCCCCACAGAATTGTGAGCATGCAAAACAGCAATTGTTTTAAGCCCCTGCATTTTGGCATAAATAGGTAGAAAAAATAGATAATTGATATAGAAGAAAATGCTCAACCACGGGAAAAGCTGGGAAAAGATAAAGCCCTTGATAACCTAATAATGTTCTTGAGGGAAATCAAGGAACTGACATTGTGTACATCCAAACACATTCCACTACAGTTGCCCTCAGACTATTCATGTACCATTACACCAAGTACCTTCCTAATAAAAGTGGTAAGATAATACGGCCTTATCAAGCAATGCAGGGAAATATAATTTTTAGTTTGTGGGACATAGGTCCTGTCTAAGAGACAGGGAATAGAAACATTTCTTCTGCAGGTTACTTTTAATAGAAAAGTCAAGAAACAGAGCAGAATTTGCTAAGGTTTACATATCTATATTTTGCAATTGGTAAAGAAAAAAATTGACATAGGGAAGGTACTATGATCATCCTCCAAAACAAAACAGATATTCTTCAAAATTTGGTCTGTATGTTAAAACTGATGACACTGCAGAATTTTTGGAGAATTCAGAGCAGGCTTTCCAAGTTGGTCCAAAAATGTCTTTAAAAATCATGAAAATGAGACATGCTTGTGAGTTGCACAGTGCTTAGCGGGGGGGGCTGGCATAAGGGTTCCTTGCGGGGAGTTCACCTGGTCTGAATTCAGAAGGAGCATGCAGGATTTCTTATGAGCTTGCCCAGAAGTGGAGCAAAGGGCAAATGGAAGTGGTGAGGCTTAAAAGCTATCAGTAGTCAAACATCAAAAAAGGAGTCAGATTCTTTATTACAACCCACCCTTAATGTTTGCCCAATAACTGAAATGCACCGTGTTCATTTAATTGAATTTGATTTATTTAAGTTAGCCATTTGTATTAGTTAGGGTTCTCCAGGGAAACAGAACAAGTAAGATATACATAAAATTGGCTCATGCAACTGTGGAGGGTGACAAGTCCCAGGATCTGTAGTCAGCAAGCTGGAGATCCACTGGTATCATTCCAGTCTCAATCCACAGGCTCGAGAACCAAGAAACTAGATGGTATAAGTTCCAGTTTGAGTCCGAATCCAAACTCAGAAGAAGACCAATGTTCCAGTCAGGCAGAGAGAAAAATGAATTCTTCCTTATTCAGCCTTTCCTTTCTATTCAGGACTTCAAAGGGTTGAATGAGACCACCTTCGTAGACACACTCAGAATATTTAACCAAATATCTGGACTTATTGTGGCCCCATGGAGTTGACACATAGAAGTTGCCATTAGACCATTATAGTCCCCTATGAAGCCTGTAGCCTGAGGCTGATAATAAGGAAAGTAAAATGTCCCTTGAATGCCTTATTCAAAAGCCCAGTATTATACATTCTGAGAAGCAAAATGAGTGCCTTTGTCACTATCAATGTCTGAAATTCTGAAGAGGATAAAGAGTGTCTTGGTGAGGCTTTGGACTGTAGCTTTAGTATGTACAGAGATATATGTGACATTGATTTGTTTTGGTATCTGTGAGGCAAGGTATTATCAGAGTTCTTTATCGTAAAGGAGGCATCCATGGATAAAGAATTGTTATTGTTGCCATCAGGTGGATCTGGCAGCTGGACTATTTGCAGTGGGCCACAAAACCATACAATTGTGTGGGTAAAGCTTATTTTTGGCCAGGATATCCAGTCCTAAGATGATGGCTAAAGTTTGACCAATTACGTTGACCCTTTGTCTTGCCTTTATTGAGGATATCCTGGTTAAGGAAGAGAAAGTGGAAGCTCTCCAGTGAATCCCATCATTAGTGATGGTGACAATGCCATCTATAAACTTTACAAATTTTCTTTGCTGTTCATTTAGTTGATACCAAGGGGCTTACTCAAGTAATTAGGGGTTCTTAGGGGAAGTGTTACCTGTTCATACACTCTGGCATATAGCAAGGGACTAAGAACTGAGGAGAGCAACCCCTCCTACAGCTGGGATATGCCAGAGGTCCCAGGCTTGGTTCTATCTTGTAACAACGAGGACCTAGTAATCTTATTGAACTTGAGGGTTGTTGCTTCCATGACAGCTGGATATGGAAGGTCATGTGCCCAGTGTGTGGACAGAAGCTGCCACTCTAATGACATATAGCATAAGCTAAGGAGAGCAGTTTCTTATATCTTAAGCCTATGGACCATTTATAGCCATGGTAGATGATCTGGAAACTACAAAAGATATGAGAGGAAATTGACAGAGCCTCTACAAAAAAGGAGATTCTGGGGGCAACAATAGGAATGCCTGTTGTATCACAATTTGAACAGTTTCCAGAATCTTTTGTTGTAGTTTACAGTAATAAAATATTTGCAAGTGACTATTTGTACAGTCAGTAATTTCAGTAATATTGGGTATGGGGGCCTTAATCGATGGGACCAAGGCATTAAGGTTGGGGTAGTGCACTGTTTGATACTATTCATTTATGCTAAGTATAAGAAGAGAGCAAATTTTTGGGAGACCGAGGCGGGTGGGTCACTTGAGGTCAGAAGTTCAAGACCAGCCTGGCCAACATGGCAAAACCCTGTCTCTACTAAAAATACAAAAATTAGCCAGGTTTGGTGGCATGGGCCTATAATCCCAGCTGCTCAGGAGGCTGAGAGGCAGGAGAATTGGTTGAACCTGAGAGGCGGATGTTTCAGTGAGCTGAGATCGCGTGGCTCCACTCCTCCCTGGGCGACAAAGTGAGATTCTACCTCAAAAAATAATAATAATAATAATAATGAATAAAAAATAAGAGGCCAAATTTTACTGTTAAATGGAGAAGTGGGGATATTAAATGTAAATAGGTCTTTATATAAATAGGTCTTGTATAATTATAGGTGCTGAAGGTTTCTGTTTTAATTTACATTGAACCACACTGACTATTTCAACTAAGAGGAATAGGGTGAGGGGATGTCTATATATTCCTATTTCTCAAGTAAATTTGTAATGACAGAGACTTAAATTTAATTTACTCCACGTTAGACCAGGGTGTTTCTGCTCACCATGCAATATTTTGGGGCCGTGGGTGCTCTGAATATGAAGAATTTAGGTAATGTGGTAGTACCAAAGGTTAAAGTGCCCTCTATTTAATGTTTAGTAACTCCCTTGAGATTATGGGGGTACTTTGTTTAAATTTAGTGGTATTCCCCAAGTATAACTGTAATTCAAGCCCCAGAATTAATTATGGCCATGAAGGTTTATCAACTGGTGTATCGCAGCTTCTTAAAGTTAATTTAAAATCCTACATTATAGAGGCATAGAAGCAAGTCAGTATCTCTTTATCTTTGTTGTTTAAATTCTTTTAGTATATTCTGGATTCTTCCAGAAATCTTAAAATCAATATTCTCTGGGTTAGGAGCCTCCTTAATAACAATGATTGAATTAACCCTTGGTTGTGCCACAGGAACGCCATGGGTGTTTTTCTCTATACTCCTAAAGGTCAGAATCTTTTTGGCAAAAGAGAGGTAAGAGAATAGCAGCAGCACCAGCAAAGGGATTTTGTAGAGTCCTAATGAGCCATCTGCCTTTTGGGGTGTGGACATTAATAATTCAAATTTTCAGATAACTTCTATTCAAATAGGGGCCATTTCTCTTCCATGTGAGTGAGCACTCAGTAAAGCCATATATCTCACAGGGTATAGTATTTGTACTGAGCTAGCTGTAGAATGAGGCCTATACTTGTTTGAAACATGCCAGGTCACAACTGGCCACAGGATAAAGATTGTTCCCTTCACCTAATGTCAGTCACATCCTATGCTAGAATTGAAACACATGATTTCATCTAAAATACACAGATGGGTCTGAGCCAAAATGCATGACTCAGGGCCACCGTAATGAGGTCCCAAAACCTATACTCCCTTCTTAAAAACTCAGTTAGTTGCTAAAACTTCTGATATAGATTGGTTAAACCTCTAACAGAGGCTCAGTAGAACTCAGCAAATGCAGCACAAAGCTGCACAGCTCAAAGCACAGGCTACCCAGCAGGAGCAGCTCAAAATGGATGCTTGCCATTAGGCAGCCAAGGAAAGAGAAGAAAGACTCCCAGAAATGGTGCTCATTGTCTATACATCCCACTCTCAAAGCAAATTGTGAGAATCTTGTGGAAACAGGGGCCATGCCACAGGGACAGAATAGATCTTTACCAAAATTTGATTTGAATGTCAAGTATGAAGACCCTAGACACACACCAAAACGGTATAACAAAAATTTATTACTTATCGTAAGGCTTTCTGGGGAAAGGAAAGCAATCTCCCCAAGCAGGTTCAAAAATCAATTGAGAGAATAGAAAAAGGAGGCTGGCTTACAGTTTTTACAGTGATTAAGGAGTGATCGGAAGGGGCTTATATGATTTGAATTTCCTTCCGAAGGAGGGAAGAACTGGGATTTTTTTTTTTTTTTATCAGCTTGCCCAGATGTGGGGTAAAAAAGGAAAAAGAAAGAGTAAGGCTTAAATGTTATCTAAACATTAAAAAATTGAGTCAGACTCCTTATTATAGAAGGACTTCTGGACAGAGCTATTCATAGTGGAGTGAATTGCCAAGATAAAGTATGGACTATATGAGTTTAGGGAGTTGAGAGGATGGCCTACTATGGAAGATGCTATGATGGGTCACTTCAGAGGACAGCTGGGACTGTTTTATAAATATAAAACCTTCCAAAGGGAAGGAAAAGGACAAAAGCAATAAAAAGAGCTTCAAAATGCAACTTTTCCTGAAAAGTAAGGCTTTTATTTCTCTAATCTTGTGGAAATTTAAGAAGCCTAATTTAAAATATAAGAACTTACATAGTCAACATTCACACCATATACCATATGGATTAGTGTGCCTGTCTAACACGTGGTACCTAGGACAACGGCTGGCATAGAGTGAGTACTGTGCAAATATTAGCTAAATTAATAAATGAATTTTATGGAACTTTAGACTTTAAAGAGTCCTTTCTGATAATTTATCTCATTTGGTGTTTAAACGTATTCTCTGAGAAATACACTGTTGTCTCCATCTTACAGTAAGGGAACTGAGGTTCAGAAAAATAATGCCTTTGCTCAAATTCAGGCCATGAAAGAACAAAGGTTCAAGTCCAGTTATTTCAAAAGTCTTATCTGTTCCTTACCAAATTACACTACTTCTGCCAGGAATATAGATAGTAGATCTCTGTTTGGAAATAAATAAAATAATCTCTTAGGGTATCTTCCAGTTCTTTTATTTTTCTCATTTTCAAAATTCTGCTTCATAGTTTAAAGGCTGCTTTGGCGAATGGTAGAAATTTTTTTAGACATATGTAATTTTAATATCACTTTCACTCCAATCATTGACAAACACTAGTTCAAACACTCTAGGCCTGGAGTAATACTAATTTCTTCCAGTAACACTTATTGAAAGTACAGATTCAGGTCTTCAAAAGGATTCATTTATTACACTTGACACCCCCAGGTAAAATATTCTGAAAATTTTTGGAGATTCAAAGGAAAATAAACTATTTCCAAGTGCTAATTTATTTCCTTATAAGTCAATGCAAAATTACATCAATGAGATGAGTTTTAATTGACTATAACTAGAAGTGGAATTTATTTAAAAGTCCTTATTACTCTGACTGCTCAATCTATAGTCAACTTTCAAGTTCAGAAGCTTAGTGAGATGTGTCCTTTAAATGGTTGGGTCATATGAAAACCCTCACAGCAAGGCAAACGATTTTTTCAAGGAATAAAGTTTATCATCGATAGTAAAATGCTGAATTATATTTTGTTATCAATTTTGTCCTCTCAGGAGATGATTTTCAAAACAATGTAGCATAAATTTCCATCTACACTTTGATTTCGGAATCATCTAACAATGGAATCCCTGCCATTGTTATTTCATATATTAATGTCCTAGATATCTCAGATAACATTGCCAGGTGTCTTGAGAGCATTCCTCTCTTGGATGATGTATTAGTCCGTTCTCATACTGCTATAAAGAAGTACCCGAGACTGGGTAATTTATAAAGGAAAGAGGTTTAATTGGCTCGCAGTTCCACATTGCTAGGGAGGCCTCAGGAAACTTACAACCATGGTGGAAGGGGAAGCAGGCATGGACCTTCTTCACATGGTGGCACATGGCGGCAGGAGAGAGAACAGTGAATGAGCAAAGGGGGAAGAACCCTTTATAAAACAATCAGATCTCTTGAGAACTCACTCACTATTATGAGAACAGCTTGGGGGAAACTGCCCCCATGATTCAGTTACCTCCACCTGGTCTCTCCGTTGACATGTGGGGATTACAATTCAACATGAGATTTTGTGTGGGGACACAGAAAAACCATATCGAATGGAAAGCATTGTCATTGAACTAATTTGCCCCTCTTGGCACCTTTATTTTCTTAGACTCCTAATAGACTGGCACATCAGACCATAGAACATATAAGTGCAGAACTATCTGATTCCTAAGGTAAAAACTGCTTAGATTCTCACCCTGAGACCCTTCAAGAAGTCTGGGTGGTAGCCTTCCAAATATGCATTTAACTTCAAAGAATACGATTTAGCTATTACAAAGGCACTGCTTTTTGTAGTTGATTGTGTGCCTAATAATTCCTGGAAGGTACATTTCTGAGATCTAAAGAGATGTGATGATGTCACAATTTGTGGACCCTGCCATTATTAGATGATAACAAACACAAGGCGATCCCTCTCCTTTACTTGTTTCTCTGTGTGTGTATGTGTGTGTGTGTGTGTGTGTGTGCGTGTGTGTGTGTCTGTGTTGGTGGGAGGTGGCTATAATTTTCATAGCACATAGCACTTATTATATTTTATTGTAGTTCTTATTCCTCTGCCAGGATAACTTAAAAGGCCTTAGACTTACAGATATTCCAGCGATGAGACAGTAGGGCCTAGATCAGCATAGGTCTCTAGCTGGAGGGAAAAGAGCCCCTTGCTCACCATGTAGAATACTTAACATGAACAAGTCATAAACTTTTGCTGAATTTATCTAATATTTTGGAGCAGTTTTGTTACTGCAGCATGATCTAGTCTTCCCTATTAATATGCCATGTTATAATAACAAAGCTAATTAATCAATTAATTTACTTATCTGACATATAATGAGTATCCACTAGTGCCAAGTATTGTTGCAAGACACTAGGATTACTGTGGTACATAATAAGCACATAGTCTATGTCCTCAGTGAGCTTATGGTCTAATGAAGAAAATGGGCAAATAAACATCCAATGAGTGTTTAGCAAGCACCCAGCATGTGCTGCAACTGTACCAGGAATTTGGCAGAAAAATCTGATACAGAATTTTTAATATAATTCTGGATACAGGCATGATAATAGATTATTATAATATATATTGAATATTCCAAGAAAATGTGCACAAAATACTTGAGGGGTAATGATAAGGAAGCAGTTAGTTGTCTTGAGATGTCATGGAAGGCTTCTCAGAGGAAGTAACATTTGATCAGGAAAAGTGAGTGAAACTTCACCTGCTGAAAAGGTTGCTGTGGTAGCTATTAGCACTTCATCAAAAATATCTGGCTTTCTTCTTTCCATAATAGGATTGCACTTCTCCCCTTTTACAATTTTGAAATAACCATCTGCTTTTCTTTGGCCAATAAAATATGAGTAGAATGGATGACTATGGCTATTAGGTAAAAAAATTAACAGCTAGTACACAATTTGCCATAATCCTTTCTCACTTGTGCAGTGATCATGGAAGCACATGTTGAAATAAAGTTTCTCCCAGTCTTGATACCAGAGTGACTACAATGAGATGAGCCTCCCCAGCCCATGTTGCATGCATGAAAATAAATTCCTATTTTTTTAAGACACTGATGTGTGTAAGGTTATTTGTTATTACAACATAATCTAACTAATTCTGACTGACACAGCATATTCCAGGCTGAGAGAATAGCTTGTGCAGAAAGACCTGGAGCTGTGAAAGATCATTGTGCATTCCTGAAAGTGTAAATTCAGTGCGGTTTATGTTCAAGGTATGTGGGGTGCAAAAGGATGACAAAAAGATGAGGTTAGACGGGACAAAGTGTGAAAGGTCTTTTGTAAAAGCTTTTCTATTTTATTCTCTAAGCAAGAAAAATAATTCTCGAACAGTAATGGTCAAGGGATAAGCAAATGTCTACTTTTATTTATGCCCACCTGATCCTGTGCTAAGGAGACTCCTTTTTTAAAAAGTCTCTTAAAGATTTTAAATTATCAGTTGTTCTGTTGAGACAATTATTAGACATGTTGACAAAGCCACATTGATAACTTTTTGTTTTACATCATCCAAAGCAGTATGTTGTCAAAGCCTTGAAACTATAGTCTGTCATTACCACCATGCCTTGTTTGGAGAATGTTAATATCTACTAAAAAGTAAAACTGAAAACCTTTTCTTTTTTAAGATTTGCTTGAGAGATGGAGTAACATGTCAATTGTCTGTGGCAGTGGTGAAATGAAACTGTCACATGAATTACAAAAGCTGCTAAGTTGCCAGCAGGAAAAGCATTGATTCTTGGTGAGTTCAGATCTGTAATTTCAGATACCTTTGTCATCTTACTGAATGGAAAACTTTGAAAAGAAAATCACTTCTTCCATTCACAACAATACTCATCACTGGAGTCTTTGGAAGGACAAGATAAGATGGAAATTTAGTTTTGAAATGCTCTCAATTGTTGTTAATTTTTATTTCTAATTTAATTTTCATTTTTCCATTTTTTGAGATATCGATTCATCAGCTCACTAAGATTCTTAGCAGGACTCAATATGACCACACAGTCCTCTCCAAGTTCCTTTCGATATGCAGCTTATTAATAATGATTCAGTATTGTGTACATCAGTATCTCATAAGCATTCATAAATAAGAATTTATTTCTATTAACAGTTTAAATTCTGGACGTATTTTCTTTCTGCCCTACTGCTGCCCCCTCAAAGAAGATCTGGTTTCTTCATGAAGTAGAAGTCAAGATATTTAGAAACCTTGAAAAGTCTTTTTTCTCCATGAACCAAACCAAAGTGTCCCCAGGTTAATCAAAGGGGACGCTTTTAAGTATCATGAAGGGTGGCTAGTGGGGAAGACAGAAGGAAGAAAGGGATCGTTGACACTATGGCGGATAAGGACTGACAGCTCTCGTTTACCAAATCTTTTTATCTGCTCTACCCGCTATGTTCATCTGCCCCAGGAACTCTTCCTCCTACTGCTCATTACCAGGTTTCAAGAGTCCTTATGACAATCTGAAATGTTCAGGAGTTGCAGATTTGTTGTTCAGGGATTGCAACAGAAAATAGTTACGTGCTCACCATTCCTCTTGCCTTTTCCTGAACACAGAGGAAGATTATTTCTGAGCTTCCCTCAAAATTAGATTGTGGCCATGTGAGAGGATTCTGGCTAGTGGATTGTGGGAAGAAGTAATATGTTCACTTTTGAAGTCTGCCATAAAAATCTCCCAAAAAGCCTACACTCTTTTCCTTCTGTGATTATCATGGAGGCCATGTTTTCAAGATGGCACTATTATGAGACAGAAGCAGCCTAGATTCACCAGACATTTTAACTATTCAACAGAAATAGACACAAATTGTTTATATGCAAGGCCACTGAAATTTCATAGCAGGTGGCATTTCTTATTCTGAGTAATAAAGAATACTTTTGGAAATTAGAAAATATAGTCTAGTACGATCAAAGTATTGAATAATATGGAAAAAACAATAGAAAGCCCTACAACTAGGGTAGTATCAAATTTCTGGGCCCCAAAATTAAAATTTAAAAGTAATCAACACTTAAACATCTTATAACTTCAACAAACTATAACCCTTGCACAGTTAAACTAATATTTAAGATTACTTTCCACAAGGCTGTGGTCACCTTACTAAATATCTTTGCTTAGAAACAATGGTAAAGTTGTAACATATGTATTATACATGTATTATAAAACATTCATATTATACACAAATCCAAA
Source organism: Nomascus leucogenys (assembly GCF_006542625.1). Classification (NCBI taxonomy): domain Eukaryota; kingdom Metazoa; phylum Chordata; class Mammalia; order Primates; family Hylobatidae; genus Nomascus; species Nomascus leucogenys. The sequence continues at coordinate 24,334,264 of NC_044391.1, forward strand.
TATAATAATAAGTTATATCAAGCAAAATAATAAGTAATGACTTTGAAAGAAATTACTTAAAAGACCTTGCCTTTTTCTGGTTTATACTAAATAACTATTTTGCAATTTCATTTATTTAAGCAATGGGATGAATAAATCAGTTTAATCAAGTGGTGATTTCTGCATCGCTCAATGTAGAGCGATTGAAGTGGAAATGGCCTGTAGTATTTCCACATCTTAGTTTCAAGAGAGACTTTCATGCATTCCTGACATCTCACATGTTTCCCTTCTAAAAAAAAATCTGTCTTTCAGCTTTTTGCACATAATTCAAGTGTTTAAGAGCTTGACAATTCAATTGAATAGCAGGTTAGTACGACACATTCATAATTTTGCACTGGTGTTATTGGTTTATGTGTATAGTCTTCTAATGAAGAGGAAAAACAACCTCCCCATAATGTGATATTGGTTCAGTAAGAAATCCCATTAAGCTGAATAAACATCATTTTTTTTGCCTTTTTGCTTCTGTAAGCTGTAATTACAGTTTTTAAAATTTCCTTCTTAAAAGCCAAGTTTCAACACAGAAACAAATGGCTCGTGATTCATTGTTCAAAGCTGCAATGTTTTTGGGATTTCATTTCACAACCTATTTCATGTCTGGGCCACATGAAGGACAGATTTTTAAAACCATTGGCTGTTTCTTTAACTGTAAACTCTGAAGTGTGTCTATGTACTGGCAAATTGAGTCACTCTTATAGAATGGGAATGAAGTTTTAAAAATTAAGTTGCTGTGCTAAGAAGGCTTATTTACTGTGCCTTATGCATCTTTTAGGCTGTGTGCTTATAAATGTGTTGTGTGATAGAAATAACACTCTAGAAAATTGGAATCTTGATCCTTCTGGCTCTCCACTAACTTTGTGTGACCTTTAAAAGGTCTTTTATAATAGTTACTAGCATTTGGATGGTGTTTCAAAGGCCTCAGAACAATTTTTTAATTTATCTTATCTCATTCTCTATATAAACTTTTTAGTCACAATATTAGCCTCTTGCAGATTCATCTGAACCATGTGATTTTAAAGCAGAGCAGGTATTATTCCAGTTCAAGTAAAATGTGTCACCGTGAAATTATGTAACATATCATGCTCCTGAGCTAGAAGATCTGTCTGTAAGCAGGGAAAATGATACCTATACAACAGTAATATATAAACTAGTTATAAAGCCAAAGAATTCTATTTTCTTTCATTAAAATTTGTTACATTCAATTTGTATATTAAATAGGAGAACAATGGCTAATTTTATAATTTGCTTCTATCAATTTTTAAATCACTTATAATTAACTGTCCCCGCAATGCTCTCTGACATAGCCACTCTCTGACTCTCTACAAGAACAACAATAACCCAATCTCAGGCTTCTTTTTGTATAATATGTATTAAGGCAAGCCATGTTTGCCTCACAGTGATCTATGATGATAAATTCAACCCTTAGGAAGATTTGATTACCAAAAAGATGAAATCTGGTCACATCTTTCTTAAAGTTAAATTTCATACAAAATCTAGAGAGATCCACCTTAACAGATTCAGATTTGAATGCTTCGGGTTCTGTATGACTGTATTTCTAATACCTCAAATATACTAGATGCTCAATAAGTATTTGTTGAGTGAAATAAGTTACGTTTATTCTGTTAGGTTCCAGGGAAATAAACCTTTTGCTTCTATCATTTGAGCATAGTATAGTGAAACATGGGGGATAAATGAAAATGATTCTGTATCCATGTCTTTCCTTCAATATTTTGCTTTTAAATCCCTGTCAGTGAAGATGTTAATAGATAAAGCTTAGTCTCCCTTGCCATGACTTTGATATTAATAAGGGACAATTCCAAAGCTGAAATTCTTTACATCCCAATGAAATGAAGTGACATCATTGGGAAAGGTAGACATTAATCAGCTTTTGCTGGTTTGCAAAAGTGACAATTATTTATTTGAAAATAAACAAAATATTAAAACCTGGAACATTTGCTTGTTACTTCTCTCCTGTGATTGGAAGATAAATTCACTTGAGTTTCCTCTCCTTTTTTCATTTCCTTCTTCTTAGTGAAACTCCTAAACCAATAGCAAGTAAAAACTAATGAAGGGATAAGAGAAAAGTGTTAGAAATAATCTGAATTTAGAGATTAAGAGAATAGTCTCTAAAACTCTGGGTTTGAAAGCTGGCTTTGCCTGTGAAGAGCTGTAAGATCCTGAGAAAATTATTTTTTTTCTGTAAGCCTGAATTTCATTATTGTATAAAATAGATAATAGTGTACAACTCATAGGATTAAATGACTTAGAAAAAAATGCCCTTAGACTAGTAAGAATAAACAATGGCTATCACTATTATTGAATTACAAAAAAAGACTTCAGATTAATTCCAAATGCTAACGAACTAAAATGACTCAGTACCATCTGTGCATTAAGATGACTCCTACTTGGGTCTGTTTTACTCAAATACTCAAGCATTAGCAGAGTAATGAGCCTAAAGTAGAAAGATTTAGAGTTCTGCACAAACTATAGAATCACTACTTATTAAGACAGCAGAGGAGGTCATTCAACAGTCTGTGGAAGAAGAGCAAGAGTATCTTAACCACCTCTTAGGCAATTAATGTTTCCACATGAATGTCAATCTGAGGGGAAATAGTACCTGCTGCTCTCATGGCTGGAGAGCAAGGGGAACAGCAGGACATTGAACTAGCAATAGGAGGTCATTCTCCTTTAAATTCAGATGATACATTACAGTTTATTGATTGGCAAAAGCAGATTCTTTCTATCTCAAATAAAATGAGAAATTGAGCCAAAATGTATGTATGTAAACTTCTTGAGACTCACACAATTTGTCTAATCAATTCCAACTCATAGGAGACCCAATTATTTTGTGTCTTGTATCTTATATTATGTCTGAAGAATAAAGTTCCTTTTTTTAGAAATAGTTTTATCTTTTTTGTTATCATTAATATCTCTAAAATGCTTTATTTAATATACCCTTATTCTTTACAAGGTGTGCTTTTTGATGGTTTTATACTTGAAATACTACCTAAATATCTGAAGAACAATTCCAAGTGGATTAGTGATAATCCTTGCAGATAATCTTTAACAATGGTATGACTTCGACAGTTTTATTTTAATTTTCATTCAGGCTTTGGCTATGTCTATGTTGACTTGGACATTTGCTTTTTGTTGTTCTGTTTATTAGTGTTGTTAGCCAACAAGTGAACCCCCTTCCTGAGTTTGGGGACTCGCAAATTGATCATTTCAGGTATCTACTTTCTCAGTATCTCCGCAGCTTATAGCTTCAGCTCAGCTAAATGGAATGGATAGTGAAATACTAATATAAACTATATAGTTATTTTATAAGATCGTGAAAGATATTTGATGTAATCTAGACATTTCCTTAACAAGATAATACATGTAACGTAATATGTATAAATATTATTTGGTATGTGTCTATATGTTTCTACATATTTTGAGTCAAAACCAAAAATCTTGATGAAATAATAGAAAAATTTCCATTATAGACAAGAATAAAAGTGCTTGTACACTGTGGCTGATATTACTAAGCAGTGCTTGGGAAAAATGTATAGCTGTGATATAGACATAAAAATGTTCTATATTAAAATATAAAAGTTTTCTCAAACTAATGATCTAAACTTTCATTTTAAGAAACTAAAAAAAAAGAGCAAACTAAATTCAAAGTAAATAAAGGAAATAATAAAGGTCAGAGTGAAAATAAATGAAATAGAAATGAGAAAAACAGTAGAGAATATCGATGAAAGCAAAAGTTAGTTCTCTGAAAAGATCAACAAAATTGACAAAACTTAACTAGACTGAACAAGAAAAAAGGAAGAAAGATTTAAATTACCCAAATCGGGAATCAGATAGAGGACACCATTACTGACCTTACAGAAATAAAAAAGTATTATAGAAGATAAAATGAACAATCATATGCCAACAATTTATATAACTAGGATGAAATGGAAAAATTCCCCCAAAAAAAAGATGAAAAGAAAAACAAGCTGCGAAACATGATGGAAGAAGAAATACAAAATCTGAATAGACCTATAAGTAAAGTGATTGAATTAATAAATTTAAAACTTTACACAAAGAAAAGCCTTTACTTGTGAATCTATCAAACATTTAAAGAATCAACTATTCCTGAAAAAATAGAAGATGAGGGAAAACATTCCAACTTATTCTATGAGGTCAAATATGACCCTAATAGCAAAAGCAGAAAAAAGTCAGTGTAAAAAGGAAAACTGCAGAATAACACCTGTTATAAATCTTAGGACAAAAATATTTAACAAAATGCTAGCAAACGAAATCCAACAACATGTAAAAAGGATTACACGCCATGTCCAAGTGTGACTTACAAATAAAAATCAATTAATATACCATATTAATAGCATAAAAGACAAAAACTATAAAATAATTAGCTGAAAAGATGTAGAAAAAGCATTCAGGAAAATGCACCACTTTCATGATAAAATCACTCAATAAACTATGAAAAGATGAAGTATGGGGAGTTACTTTTAATGAGCATTGTGTTTCTTTTTAGCAAGATAAAAATGTTCAAAATTAGGCTGTAGGATGGTTGCACAACTCTGAATATGCTTTAAAAAAATCAAACTGTATACTTAAAATGAGTGGTTTATGGTATATAAATTATATCTCAATAAAGCTGTTAAAAATAATTGACTCTGCTATTTCTAAATAGTAATCATTTAATAAACACAATGTAAGAAAAGATTTCCATATTCAAAAAAGATGTAAGAATAAACTTAACAAAAATGGACAAAATCTATATGAAGAAATCTCTATGACAGAAAGTAGATTAATGGTTGACTAGAGTAGGGGGTAATTTTTACAAAAAGGCACAAGTTTTTTTTTTAAGGTTATGAAAATAATCTAAAGTCAAATTGTAGAAGTACACAACGTGTAAATTTATTAAAAATCATCAATACATAAAACAAGTGTATTTTGGTATGTAAATTATAACTCAATAAACTTGAAAAAAGGTATTAAAGTTGAAGAAGTATGCTTTCCTAAGTATGACACAAACACCAGAAGTCATTTTTAAAAGCTATAAACTTAACTACACAATAAAAAAAAAGTTTGTCAAAATAATTCTGCAGTGTCAAAAAATAAATCACAAACTGAAAAAGAGGTTTTGCAAAGTTGTCTTAGTTAGGATTAAATGCAAGAAACAGAAACTATTTGAGGACTGTTAAGAAGAAAGTGAATTTTCAAGATGACATCAACCTAACCGAAAGCAAATATCTACAGACCATCCCCGAGTTATGAGGGTTCTACTTCCTATTTTATTTTTTTACTTTAAGAGCTTGCAAAAGTAATATGCATTTAGTAGAAACCGTACTTCTAGTATTGAAACAACCATTCTGTTTTTCACTTTAAGTACAGTATTCAATAAATTACATGAGATATTCGACACTATTGTAAAATAGACTTTGTGTTAGATGGTTTTGCCTAACGGTAGGCGAACGTAAATGTTCCAAGCACATTTAAGGTAGGCTGGTAGGCTAGGCTGAGTTGTGATGTTCAGTAGGCTAGGTGTGTTAAGTGCATTTACAACATAATATTTTTAACTGACAATGGGTATAATATAGCCCCGTAAGTCAAGGAGTATGTGTACTTCACAAGGGGAAGTAGTGGAATTTATTGATCTGGGGTGTAGGGGTACTAGAAAAGCAACCACAGTATGAATTTAATATAGGTGGTGTATTTATTTTTCAGTTTTGGAAATTTATGTAGTCACTTTCCTTCTTTCCAGCCTAGACGAGAATACTAGGTCAAAGACTAGAAGAGAGGGTTATATCACTTGGAAAATGGTAATTGTCAGACTATCACAAGACATAACACTAGTATTCAATGATAAGTTATGTCTATATAATGAACATATATTGTAACATATAGAACAATCACTAGAAAATCATAAGAGAGGTACATTCAAAGACACTATAATCAAAAGCAAACTTAAAAAAATGTCTTCAAGTAACTATTAGGAACAAAATAATGAAAAACAAAACAAACAAAAAAAATTTAAATGGCAAATTTGACGTCTAATATATAAATAATTACATGATATTTAGGTGGTCTAAATATACTAATCAAAAGACAGAGATGGTCAAAGTGGACTACCTTCATTGCTGGTGGGAATGCAAAATTACACAACTACTCTGGAAAATAGTTTAGTGTTTTCTTTGTTGTTAGTTTTTGTTTTTTTCTTTGTTTGTTTGTTAAGATCCAGCAAATGAACTCCTGGGCATTTTCCCAGAAACATGATTATTTATGCCCACGAAAATAACTGTATGTAAATGTTTATAGCACCTTTATTTACAATAGTCAAAAACTGGAAACCACGCTGGAAACCATTCAGATATCCTTCCTTGGGTGTAAGGTTAACAACTTGTGGTACATCCATCACAATGAATACTACTCTCAATAAAAAGGAATAAACTGTTGATAGATTCAAAAACCTGGATGAATATTGGGAAGAATAAGCTGAGTAAAAACAGCTAGTCTCAAACAGTCGCAAAAAAACTGAGGCATCATTTCACATATATAGAACATTTGTGAAATGACAAAATTATAAAATTGAGGACAGATTTTTTTTCCATTATTTAAGAAGGAATGGGGTCGTGGCTATAAAAGGTCAGCATGAGGGATCCCTATGGTGATGGCAATGTTATATATCTTGAATATATTAATGTTAATATCCTAGTTGTAATACAATATTACAGTTTTTCAAAATGTTACCATTGAGGAAGACTGGCTTAAGGGAAGACTGATCTCTCTGTATTATTTCTTACAACTATATGGTTATCTCAAATAATCTCGAAATAAGAATTGTAATTAATCAATGTGTGTGCTGGATTCCATTATTTCTGTTTAAAAGTCACACTATCTTATACATTGAGCTTTTTTTAATGTAGTAAGTAAATAGTTTTCTTGCCCAGAGAAGCACTCAGTATGTCAAAAAAAAAAGGCTGAGAGTAAACATATGACTGTTTTGTAATAAGTACTCTGGAAAGTCTCTGAATGATAAGTGTGGATACACATGAGGAATTAAATTACATTTTCCAGACTAACAAAAATATAATCTTGGACTTGAATGATAAATTCAATGGCCAGAGAAAGAATAAGAGACAGGCTAGCTTAAGCAATGGGAGTTGGCATGTGTCAAGTTTCCTGGGATCTTCCAGGATTCCCCTAGAAGACTATGGGCAAGATACTGAGTGGGTTTCTAGAAATGATTGGAAAAAAATAAAAAGAAAACAGGGCAAGAACCCAAAATAATACGAGTCACAATGTGAATATAAAAATGGCCTTAATAAGGAAGATCCTATTTAAAAAAGGAAAGAAAGGGAGAAAAGAAAGAAAGAAGAAAAAAGAAAGAAAGAAGAAAAAAGAAAGAAAGAAAAGAAAGAAAGAAAGGAAGGAAGAAAGAAAGAAAGAAAGAGGTAGAAGTGACTAAGTAGTAAATGAAAAGAAACAGAACTAGAACTGGAATTTAGATTTTCTTAATGCTACTAATAAAGCTTATTTTCAATTTTTCTTTTAGGTATTTTTCTCCAAAAAAATCTGCTTTTAATATAATTTACACAGGTGTAATGCATTTCCAAATTTCCTTCCATGCTTTTCATTTTTTTTTTTTGTCATTACCTTTCCATCCTCAAATCTGCCACTCTTCTCCAGGCCAGGTGACCTACTTCCGTGACTCCTACTTCCATGAGATACCGTCAATCCCTTCTCGATGGTACATTCTGTTTGAGTTGTCTGAAAGCACTATGCCTTCAAATCTCCCAAAATGGCAAAGATAAGTGTTTTCTTTTCAAGTGATGCCCTTGTGGATTCCTGCCTGGCTAGATTCTTGACCCAGTGTCTTTCAAAATAAAACTTACTCTATGTGGAAATTTTTAAAAGCATAATTATCACTTATTTATTGGAATCTAATCTTCTTAGAATTAAATCACTTCTGTTTGGGGGTGGTGAGTTTTGCTAAACTGAATGAGCTATGATTAGACCTATGAAATACAAATCCTACCTATACACAGGATTAAGAAGTATGGTTGAAATTATTTTTGAAAATACAACCTGCAAAATTACTTCAGTCTTCAGCTAATACTTCAAGTCCATTTTGCGTTAGATTAATTAACTTAAATTTAAATGAAAGTGCATCCAGAGCTGTGCAAGTAGCCGAAATGCATGAACATTTTTTAAAAATGTGATTAAGAAAGCAAAATACAGGATTTGGTGAGGAATGAAAATACCCATATTCCTAAAGTTGTAAGGATGAATGAATTGAATAATTACTTTCTACTATTACATGAATCTTGGGTATTTTCAAGAGACCAACCATTTGACAATCCATAAATTTTCCAGCATCAACGATGCTCAATATTTCCCCCAAAGTAGTTCATGACTCATTACAATTTGTTACTGTGATCACCAATGACAGGGGAAAAGGGTTAGGAAGTTAATAACCTGTCCAAATAATAACCATTAGATTATCCTCCTGTGTTGCTAAATCACACTGCATGGTGGTAGGTTAGATCCAAATAATACAATAAATGAATCACTTGCCATCTAATGCAACTATGCCAAAGAGGTCACTTGAAATTTGTCGGTTTTCAAACACTAAATTCAGTTTTTCTTGTAAGTTCCTGAGGAACTTAGCAAAGGACACAATTGTGTTTTTGGTTTCTTCCCCTTCTACACTGATTGCACCTTCTGGTTTTTTCTTCGTTGGCCCTTCTTTGTGTGAGCTTCCTTATCAGTAGCCCTTATCCCACACTAACCCCTATCTTCAGAATGACTAGGTTACAGTAATTGTTGTGAGAAAATACAAAAATGAGCCATGTGTGGTGGGGCGTGCCTGTAACCCCAGCTACTTGGGAGCCTGAGGCAGGAGAATCTCTTGAATCCGGGAGGTGGAGGCTACAATGAGCTGAGATTGTGCCACTGCATTCCAGCCTGGGCAACAGAGTGAGACTCTGTCTCAAAAACTAAATAAATAAATACCCAATTTTTTGTTAATTTAGCCTAATTTATCAGAGTAGCAGAATGTGCCTTAGGCATTAAAATGAACCTGGTTTATGGAATAATGCTGAAAGCAATGACATGATTTAATTATTCCAATTCTAGTTCTATGTCATCTCTGCTAATTAATTCAAATCAGAGGGGCTAAGTTAATGAAAACAAACAAAATATAAATATACATATCCCTTACCTCCATCTCCAAAATAGAAGGAAATAATATTTCTAACTTCTTCATCAAGATTCCATAACATTCCACAGATATTCACATAATTTTATTCTATTATGTGTAAGAAAAGAGTAATTATTCCTATGTAATATATGCTTCTACTAAATTACTGCAACTTAGATTCTCCACATAAAACAGCCTGTTCTTTCAACCTTATTACTCTCTAAGTATGTTCAATAGATGAGAATCTATCTTCAGAAGAACCATTCAATTAACAGTCTCACAAAAAGGATGAAAGCCAAAGAAAATTTGCAGCAATCATTATTGTAAATTACTGAGAGAAGGAGTTTAGAGGTTAGGAGAGGGGACTGTATATTGAGATATTAGTCTTTATCGAGTCACTTTTGAATTTGTACATCAGTTACCCTCTTCAAAATCCAGTTTTCTCTTCTATAATGAAGAGAATAGATTGCATATTTCCTCTAAAGTCTTGCTTTCCATCAAAAGAATCCATCTCTAATGCTGCACTTGAAAAAGCTGACCAGAAGAATAGACCCAGTTGGTATCTTTATTGAGCAGCCACTTTATTTTACTGTTGTTGAGATCCTCTATCATATTCTTAAAGGGAAGATCTTTGAAAGAAGTAGAATGTTTTCCCCTCCAAACTCAAATAAACATCTGCAAAGCCATCTGTTCTCAGCAGATAACAACAAACATGCAGTATTTTTAAAATTAAACTTTGGGTATGTTGGCCACCTTTGACTTTGATTCACATTCTGTATCTTTGCAGCAGCTGACTTGAGTTATAACCAAAATCTGAATATGAGCAACAGCCAGAAAAGGCAGGTTTGTCAGTCTGTGTCCAATATCACCATTACATGCATTTTCAAATCAAACCCAGTAATGCCAATGCTGCTCTTCTGAATCTCAATAGAGTCTTGTCGGAATCTAGACAACAGTCCCTGATTTGTGCTCCATATGTAGCAGTACCAAGTAAGACGAACTTCAAGTAAGTATGGAAATGTTTTCCATATCTTTTCTGAATAGCAAGAGAAAATAGAGCAAACGCAGTAACTGACAACGTGCTATGTATAAAGGAATTCTTTTTCAGGGAAGAATGCTTCATAGTTGGTACTATATGCTTCATAATGCATCACTTCAGGAGGCAAACAATGTCTCATTTTAGTGATACGAAGATTGATCAAAGAGTTCATCTCAAGACAGCATGATAATTCCATTAAATTTTTCATCAATTTTGTATTAAGTATTACTTTTCATTTAAACCATAATCAATTATTTTATTTATTGCCAAATGGCATCTTTATAATTCCATCATTCTTTTCATATTTACCAACTGGAAGGCTTCGATAAAGAGCATTTCTCATCAGTTAGACTGTCTATTTACCCTTAATTGCAGTTTATATAGGAAAAGAACAAGAAATTCTCAATTTGTTCTTTCTAACCACCAATTTTGAGGGCAAAATATTGGTGTCCAAGTTACCTCTATAGTACTCAAAGTGTTGATGTTTATTATTGCTATGTATTGTTGTTTATGATTTCAGCACCTTTAATATTGGTATGAATTTATGGGTAATCATAAAAAACTTCTATACATTATATTTACTATTTTTTCTCCCATACATTGCCCCATCTTCGGCCAATTAATACAATGTGTTGAAACACATTGAAAAGTATCTTTAAAGTCGCTCAAAATCATTTTTTTCTGTGAAATAATGCAACCAAACTGATGTACAATTAGCTTCATTTACTTCTGTTTCAATTTTTAGTTATTTATTTTTATTAATTTGATTTAATGTTTTTTTAAAAAATAAAACATCTAAGTTTTCAGAATCAGATATATATATATATATATATATATATCTAAAACAAGGTATAATCAGATAAGTCTCATTTGCATTCCTTTCCCTCCTTCCTATTTCTTACAAAAGTAGAGCAAATGATATAAACTCTTCTGACATTTTATTTGTTCAGATAACAAGAAATCCTGGAGATCACTCATGTCAATATATAGAGATCTTTTTTATTCTTTGATGCCTGCTTAGTATTTTATTGAATGGATGTAGCATAGATTATTCACCAGTCCTTAATTCAAGAACATTTGAGTTTAACCTTTTGCATTTATACGTATGCTACAAATAATAACTTGTGCCTAAGTCATTCTGGCCTATTTTTGTCAATTTTTTGAAAACAATTTCTAAAAATTAGATTAATTAATCAAAGGGTAAATACATCTACAATTTTACTGAATACTGCCAAAACATTGTCCATTAAGGACTGTAGCATGTTGAAACCCCATCAGCAATATATGATAGTTTCTGCTTCCACCTGTCCTCCTGAACAGATTTACGTGGCCTTTTTATTTTTGTAAATCTAATGGGTGACAATATCTCATTATAGCTTAAATTCTTATTTTATTATGTATTAATCTGGGCACTTTTTCATAAGCCCAATAATCTTCTTTTAAGAAACAAATATTTCTTATTATATGCTCTATTTATATCTTTTCCCCTTTCCTTAGGGAGTTGGTCTTTTCCCTTTTGATTTATAGAAGGTCTTTGTACATGACATTAATGGAAATGTCTTTAGTAATTGTTTAATTTATCCTTTGTTTATAGAGATTTTCTTTGTTTTATTTTGTGTTTTTTAAAATAAAAATCTATTAATCATTGCTCTCACTATTCTTTACGTTTCCATGATTAGAAAATATTTCTCACACCCAAGTTACAAAGGAATTCATCCATATTTTCTTCTAGTTTATGTGTGACATTCATTTTATTATGTTGACGTTTGTGGTCTTTATTGTAGAATTTATCCTAGTATGGAAGTGAGATATGAAGATGTTTTTATCTTTCTCAAATGACTAACCAGTTACACCAGCATTGATTACAGTCAATCCCAGTTTTCATGGATTCAATATGCATGGATTTAAGTTTACACAGTTTAGTTAACACTGTCCCTCAATAACACGGCTAAAGTTTCCATTAACACAGTATATTAGCTGTAATTATATAAAGTACAAGCTTTGCTGCTAGCTTACAAGCTACTATATAAATAACAGAAGTACATCAAGAGATGCACATCTTGATCAGTGACAAATCACACTATTTCTTTCAAAGGCTGTCAATAATTGGTCACTGTACATCTATTATTAGGTTCAAATACAACAGCAAAATGTATAGTTGTGCTACCTTCATGTCTTCTTCTACTGATAAGTCCTTGTGATATTTTACAAAAATGGATAATTGAGAAAGAATTGGCCAAAAAGGATGAAAATGAGATAGAAAAGTGAAAATGCTGTAAGTAAATTGGAATCAAACATAAATGGAATTATAGAAGAAATAGCTGACTGTGGGAATGGTGACATTTCTGTCAGTTGATAGATTGCACATACACAGCCAAAGGTATTTGATGACATAAATGACTAATATCGTTGTGATGAAAAATATGAAAATGTACCAAAAGAACTGATGCCAGAAAAAGAAAATCACATTAGAACTCTCAGCGATATTTTGTAAGTTATATGCCAATAAGAAGCTTACCACTGTTAAAAACTACTCTTGATAAATGTTTATAAAGAAATTCAACTTTCTCAATGTTTCTAATGTCTTCAGTTAGTGTACTAAATATTGCTTTTACTATTTTTTATTCCTTCGTACACTTATAACTCACATTAAGAGAATTTTTAATGCTTTGAGAAAAATACTTTTAAAAACCATGCAAAAATTATCATTTTCCCACTGACTACTAAGATTGCTTTGTTTGATGTTAGCTTCAACAGTCGTTTTTAATGTTCCCCACTACCATGCAAAGTGAGAGCTGCTTGTATTAAAAATTCCATCTTTTCCCCAGGGATTTGCAATGCCTGTTTATATAACATATTACATTTCTGCATGTACTTGAATCTGTCGTTGGAATTCCCATTCTATTCCATTGTTCTGTTTCCTCACGCATCAACACATATTTTAAATTATAAAAGCAAGCTCACTGACATTTTTTTTTCAAAGTTTCTATGGCTATTCTTCACAAATAATCTTGTTTCATATTATAAAGACATTTTTACTTCTTCCTTTTCAACCTTTCTGCTTTTTATTTTTTTCTCCCTGTCTTGTTATAATGGCTGCGAATTCTGGGATAGTATTAAATAGAGGATGAGAGTAAGCATCCTTGCCTTGTTCCTAATATTAAATAAAAAGTCTTCAGTATTTCAGTATTAAGCATGATGTTAACGATAGAACTCTCTTCCCCACTGCCCATGCTTGTTCTTTATTACATTAAAAAGTTTCCATCTTTACTTAGTTTGGTGAGAATTTTTATTATGAACCTTTGTTACTGCATGAATTGCTGTTATCATGGCTATTATTGCTTGTTTGTTTTGCTCTATCAATTTAATAATCATTTCTAGTTTAAAACGTTTTCAGAATTCCGTTAGAATTATATTAATTTATAAATTAGCAGTAAATGGATATATTTATGATGTTGAATCTTTAGTTGGAAACAAGATAATTTAATCTTTTTAAAGTATAGTGTGTAATTCTCAGTAATGTTTTAAAGTTAAGGCTTTTTAAAGGTATTGTTATGGTACGGCTTTAACCAGGTTTTTAACTATTTTTCTTTTTTAACTATTTTTGCTTGCTATTATAAATGAGACTTTTCTCATATTTCTAACTGGTTATTGCTTGTATACATAAAGACTAATAATTTCTGTCTGCTAATTTTATAATTTTATAACCTTCTCCTTGACTAAATTCCCATAGATAAAAACAATTTTTTTCATGGATTTTTGAAAAGTTCAATCATATCATAACAACTGTTAATAATACTAGTTTTATCTCTTGCTTTTCACTATTTGTCCTTCAACGGATTTCTCTAATTGCATTGGATAATAGCTTCAATGCCATGTTTAGCAGATGTGCTGATAGTGGGCTCTCTTGTCTCTTGTTGAAAACTCTCTAGTATTTCCCCATAAAGTAATAGGCTGGATTCTGAATTGCGTGTAAAATTTGTAGAAAATGTCATCTGAGTATTTTTTTTTCTGTTACTTATAGTTAATTAATTTTGTTTTAAGGAGATTTTTAAAAACAACTACTACCATAATCATATCACAGAAATTCCTCAAAGGTTAATATCACAGAAATTCCTCAAAGGTTAAATAAATGATTTAGTAAGAGAAGCAGAGGAACACACACACACACACACACACACAGAGAGAGAGAGAGAGAGAGAGAGAAAAGCTTGCGCACGAGAGAGAGATGTATTAGTGAGGAGATAGCTTGCAGGAAGGAAATAGAAAAAGAGGGGTTATTCAGTCTATTAATCAAAGATAATAATCAATGGAGTACTGTTAATGTGTGCAGCATCAGTTAATGCTGGAAGAAGCAGAATGACAGGGAAATTTCCAAACCAAATATGAAGAACTTCATTGGGACAATCAAATAAGAACTAATATGCAAAGTTCTGTATTTAGATTAGTCTGAGAGCTCGTTTGATGCACTAGGTAACTTAGAGACAAAATTGACCATATGTGAGGGAGAGCTCCAGTCTTTCATCCTTGGAGACATATTCTAGGCTCAGTTGAAACTTGATAATAAATAAGTTATTTTAAATCAACTAAGAAGAGACCACTAATATTAATTTTCTATTTGTTCAACTCTGCAGCTATTCAATCTGAATAATTTTGACATCTCACGCTCAGTACCTCAAACTTAGTAGAAATGCTTTCTTCTTCTAACTAAAACTCCTAGTTCTAGTTTCTAGTTCCTTCGTTCAAATGGTTTTAGAAGATACATGACATCTGCCATGCTAATCATCAAAACTCTCATTCATAAAGGGATGGCAAATATTTTAAAGGCACATGTAAAACAAAATGGGTTTATGATCAAATCAGAAATGTTCTCCTTTCCATAATCCCTGCTGGGTTAATAATCCTATTAAATCAAGGATTTGTGTGACAATAAAAGTTTATATTGGTTTGAACAAACACCCAAGTCATTCTGAGATCCAGCTGCACCACACCTCAGTCAAGCGGGTTGCTGTTCATTGCCTCATATGAGCGGATGTACCCAAACAGGAGAAAAACATACAATCTCTCCCCTATCATGCCGTGTCAAATGTATTATCAGTGCCTTCTGCATTTTCCTAAATTCAAGATTGCAGGTTGCATTACAACTCCTGTTATACTGTTTGACTTTAGTTAATTTTTTATCATTTGTAAATAAGTTTTGGAAATGCTGATTTTGATCATTGAAATTTTCCATTTGCATTTTTATGTATGGGCATGATATGGATTCAATCATAAAATTATTTTGCTTTGCTTGAGGGAAATAGTATTATATGTCTATATCTATATAATAATTTCAACAGAGAATTTTGTTTTGAATACTGTGTAGCCCAGCTTGGAGATATGGAAAGAATACCTAAGAATTGAGATGTGTGAGTATCTTTTTTGATTGGATACTAAAGCCTCTGCCTACCAGTCATCTACTGTGACTACTAGATGTTTGGAGAAAGCCAAGCAAGTATGCAAGCAAACTTTGTTTTCACCTGTAAGCCATGTAAACCAGGGGGATGGCTTCACCTGGGATTGTCTCTTCAAGGACTACATTGCAGATGCAATAATGTTTGCCAGACAACTGCTCCTGAGAGCTAAGTTTAAAAAATTTTTCTACTTTCTATTTTTGTTTTGTGGAAAAGATCCGGACAGCCAAATATTTGTGCTGGAATTATTTCCTTGTCTTGCTCCTGCTGGACACAAAAGCCAAGAAAATATTCTATTTGCTTACTCCAAAGGAACCATATATAGATGACTAAATGGCAGGCACTGAGCTACATGAAAAACAAAAGCAGTTTATGTGACAAAGGAGAGAGTGAGACAAAGAAAAGAATAAGAAAATAAATCTTTGTCTCACTATTTCACTTGAAGATAATATTAAATACTCAACATTTTAAAATCTTCCTATTAGTTTTAGGTGACCACCTTTGCGAGAAAATTTAATATTTCTGTGTTCTCCAATACACATTTCTATTTTAGTTAGAGATGGTAGAAAATACAACCACGAGCTAGTAGAACACCCTCCCATCCCTCCAACCCCCACCCAACAAACAGCAACAACAATAACAACAAATGATTTTCATATACACAATGTTCAGAACTGTTAGATAAATATTCCAATTTTGAGCTCTAAGTACACGGATGCTATTATCCTCTGATTTGAAGAGTAAATATTTTTCCAAACTGTCTTATTTGAGAAAGAAAATTACGATATAGATGCAATTTTGTGCCTACATCATTCTACACTGTTTGAAAATAATAAAAATAGCCTGTGTTAGGAATTTTTTTACCTTATACATCAAGTTCGATGCTTTTCTTTGCAAGTCCTTATTAAATAAAATAAAAGCCTCTGAGATCCAGGGAATGACTGATCTAGGCTTGGGGAAGGAGGATCATGAGAGTTGCTGATGAGATTGCTTATCAAGAATACTCTCCCTATTTGGAAATTGCCAACATAACTATTGGTAGGACATCTCCAACTACATGCTCAAGACTTTAAAGAGTGAGGTCGGTGTGACAAGTGTGAAAAGCACCTCCCAGATAAAATGGAAGATGGAAGAAATCCTTCAGGATGAAAGACAGAACGTTACAAAAAAGAAGAATTCTCTCCTTCCTCTAAACAACTAAGGCACTACATTAGATAAGAGTGGTGCAGGGACAAAGAAATGCTATATAGGATTTTATATGGGAAAAAGGAATTTCAGCTATAGTAATTGGGAAACAATTGGATTAGATAGTATATGTGGTCTCTTTCAACTGTACAGTTCTGTGACATAGGTATTATATGAGCAGAATGTTTACTGCAGTATTATTCATTATAGTGAAAACTATTGTACCCTAGGCAGAACATCATGATTGTCAGAATAATATGAACATGTACATGCTTATTGTCTAGGCTTTTCATATGGTTAGACATAAGTGTCCTCTTCATTGGCTCTCGTCAGCCTCAAGCCCTTTGCCTGAGAGGTGTCTGGTTTTGCTGAGAGCCCAGCAATTTTCCAACGGGAAATTTTCCTCTTGGGTAAGCAGCCCCTGATTGGTATCACCAAGTCACATCATCTCTCAGAAACATTGTTTCAATGGGAAAGAATCTGCAGGAAGGAGAGAAATTAAACAAATGACTAGCCTAATAATATTAAAATCTTAAAAGCCCACAGAAAAGGAAAATAGACCAATCAAGAAAATGCCACGATGGTACTGTTTGAGATTACATGGAAGTCTGATGTCCTGATGTCCTAACTAACCCAGGCAATCACCCAAAGCAGCATTTAATTAATAGTTGTCAATATGAAGTGAAAATCTAGCGACAGAATTTTGTCTATTTTAAAGGACACATTCCATTTCCTTTTCTTCATCCAGGCATGGTTCCTGCTTTTTGCAGGGGGAGATGTGGTCATCCACAGACTAATACTTCGTGAAATTTTACCTGTTAGACTGTATTTGGAAACAGGATCTCTCAATCTTGCTTGTGATTTTTATGCTTACAGAGAATCTTCTGCAGAACCACACTCTTCATTCTATTAATGACAGATTCTAACAGGTGTTATTTTCTTGTCAAACTTTTCATTCCTCTCATGACTGTTAGACAGAGACCACCTCCATACTCAATTCTGAAGATTCACAGTTTGTCTTCTATTTTTCCACCCTCTCCTCTCCCTACTCCCACATAAATCTTCAGATTCCTTTCTGAAGTGGATATTCCGACCTTAAACCTTCATTCTATGTCTTTCTATTGTCCCAACTTCCTATAGACATTTTGCAGTTTGTATTCTTTCTGTCTCCATGTTAAAAATTTCTTGATGTTCTTTTCCTTCATAACCCTAAACATGATGTATTAGATGCCCCCCTCTGATAGTAGTTAATTCTTTATAAAATATTAATGTCTTTCTTTTCCCAGGCTGTAAACATTTTCTAACCTAGACACGTGACTTTAATTATGAGAATGACAGCCTCAGTGGCGTTCAGGTAGGAAAATACCTTCAAAAAATCACTAAAGGTATTCACCCAAAGTTGTGATGTACCTTCTTAAGGTTATATTTGAGATTTTTCTCCCCTGTAGGAATCTATCATGTAGAATAACTTTTCTACTAAACCATTTTTATAATTTATAGAGCGTTTCTTCCCAAATTAAATAAGTTATTTGGCAAATATCTGGTTTATATATAATGATGATAAAATATTGATTTGGGTGACCCTTCCTAAAACGGGCTTTTGTCCCAAATTATCCAATTTGGTTGTACTCACAGCTGAATTTTTTACACAAAGTGCAAGACTTTTCTTCACTTTTAGCATTATAATGTGGCTTGTGCAGTTTTGTTATTTATTTTTTTTTGGAATTTAGGCTGCTACGTATTTGCTAATATGCCTTATAAGAATGTGGTCATGCAAAGTAATAAGCCTACTGAAAGTTTTCCAGGTTGCCATGAACAAGAGGCATTGCCTGTTTGTGTACACAGGCAGCACAGCTTGATCTAATGTCATGAAATCCACTCTACAAGGAGGAGTTGTTGCATCACTGCCTATCACCCTCTCTCA
Organism: Nomascus leucogenys; assembly: GCF_006542625.1. Classification (NCBI taxonomy): domain Eukaryota; kingdom Metazoa; phylum Chordata; class Mammalia; order Primates; family Hylobatidae; genus Nomascus; species Nomascus leucogenys. The sequence goes on from NC_044391.1 coordinate 24,353,097, forward strand.
GTTTTCATCAGACACACACTGGTAACAATTGTTGGCATAAAAAATTCCCCAAAGGAAAAAGTCTATTCTGTAAGTATAATTTTATTAGGAACTTACATGTAAAACAACAAAATCATAACATATGTTCTATTATTTACTAACATCCATTTGAATATTTCATCCAAATAGTTCAAAGTGTTTAAACAGTTTTAAAATAGATAGAAGTCAAATTTCCCTTAAGAAATCTATTTTAAAATATTATGAGCATATGTCTGGTGTGTTTACAAGGAAACTGAGTTATAGTATTTACTAGTTAATTGATCTTAAATTTGATGTATATCTTATATCAAAGGTAAATTGAAAAGTGAATATATAACCAGTTCATCTTTTTAGCTTTGGATGATTTTTTCTCTAGACTTGTGACTAAAAAACAATTTTCATGATTTTCGCTCAGTCTGTTTATTAGGGGATTTAGTACCCTTACAAAGTGATTTACTCAACATGGACAATTATGTATATCTGAAGCATTCCTATTCACATATGTTCTGGGACCTTCTGAAAGATAACCTCATGCCATGTTAATTAGACCAAAATTTAAAATCCCACCGGAAACACAATGTCATGTTCCCAAAATTCATCTCATTTCCTTTCTTGGAGTGTGTACAAAAAGACTTACCATGCTTCGACATGCAGTAATGAGACTTTTAGACAAACTAATCTTCAGTTGTTCATTCTTCGTGTCTAAGGCGGCTTTTGTCTAGAAAACTGTTAACCTCTTTCAGCAGTCCCAGTAATGCTTCAATCACTCTTGGAAGGCTTAATATGAACATAATCTGTGTGTGTGTGTGTGTGTGTGTGTGTGTGTGTGTGTGTGTGACTTATTCCTTCATCAAAAATATTAAAAAATCATTAAGTTACTTTGTAGGAAGTTGGATGAGAAGCAGCTCCATGATCCTCCTGGAAAGTACAGTGATCTCTTCAGAGGGGATTATAGTGTACTCCCTTCTGATATTATTTAGCAATTTATATCTCTTTCTCTTTGGCACCGCTATGTAATTTCCACTGGAATTAGACTTACAAGTTATTTATTTAGATTATTTTGGTGGTATACAGTTAATTTTTTTATGTTCTCTTGTTTTTGGTAACTTCTGTTCTTTGATTTTTTTGGATTTGTGGATGCTGATCTAAGTTAACTCCTAAAATTATCAAAATTCCTTAGGATAATGTGACAATCTCCTTGCTGCATTTTGCATTCCTCTTCTTCAATTTAGGGTAACTGGCCCGTGAGAATTAATGGACACAAAGCTTTTAGGTATTTTTCCACCTCCTTGCATTTTCTTTAGCCTTGAGTTCAACCCAAATTTTGCATTTGGTTTGGTCTTTAAAGTATTTTGCATTCTTGGGTTAGGAAGACTGTGAATGCTGAATAATGACTCACTCTCTTATATTCAGGCTTAAAGAATTCCAATTAACTTCATCTTGAAAAGACAGAAAGTGCATAGCAAGGAGATTTCTAGATCTCCAGAAAAATCTTCAACCTCTGCATTGACTCAGTATAGCCATCTGTAATGAACTAAGTTTCAGAATTTTAAAAAACATGGCAAGGCCAATTCTAGTTACTGGGTAAAACATATAACTTTCTGGAAATATAAAGGCATGACTCCATGGCTATATCTTAGGGTGATACGTACACTTATGGGATTTGTCATTATAGCTATTAGAGAACTCCCAAAAGAAATCTCTATAATGAGTTGTTTTCTATGCTGTGAGTGTATTCAGAGAAAAATAATTTACTCCTTTGGGATGCTTCTGAAAACTTTCCTGCACTTTACTATTAAGGCAACTACAACAGTTATTATAATTTTGTTCTTTCTTTTCTTTGGAGCTGCCATCTTTTGCTCACCCAATATTGTCAGAAATAGCAATTGTACTTTTATGTCTTTGTTTCATAATTTTGTCTTCAAAGCAGATTCAAAGAAAAAATAGACGTAGAATTTTCTCTTGCCCAGTAAGTCTTTCCCATCCAATAAAATAAACAATGCTACTACTCCCTTGATTTGCTGTGTAAATCAACTTCAGAAAATTATATTTTCATCTTAGACATGAAATTATGAAGCACAAAACAAGACCTGTTTTAAGGAAGAGGAACTAATTATATACAAAGATGTGCTTGAAAATAAGCAGCAATCATGAAAAGTTGTTTGTGTGTTGCAATAGAATCTTTCCCAGTTTCAATGAATTTAGAGAGTTTATTGGCACCCACATAATTTACTCTGGAGATAATGATATAACAAGCAAACCATTTTATTTTCTCTTTCTTAGCTTAGTGAATATAGTTAACAAAAAGATTTTATTGTAACCATAGAAGAGTCTGAGAATGATATTTCTCTTTTCCCCAAAAGATGTTGAAAACCTGAGCTATTGAGAGAGAAAACCTAATTATTTCAAATTAGTTGTTTCCCAAAAATTAAATAATTGGTGAATGGTTGATCTTAGAATACACAAGATACCATGTTACAAGGATTAGTCGTTTTTTGTCAGCTTTGCTATTTTTAGAGTGGCTTAAATTAAGGTATTGAATATAATTCTTACAAATGATGGCACAATGTTAAAAGAGCAGTTAATTTCATAAGATATTGTAAGAATTCTCAGTTTCGCCAGAGGTTTCCTTTGTCGGTGTTCCCTTGTGCGGCGTGAATCTGAGGGCATCCTGTTGAGGAGATGGGGGCTGCGGTGATTCGCAGGATCAGGAATTTCAACCTGGAGAACCCAGCGGAATGGGAAATCAGCAAGATGAAGCCGTCTCCCACTCCCAGTCACCCCTCTACCAACAGCCTCCTGCAAGAGCGGATTAGTCTCTATCCAGAAATTAAGGTAGAGATTGCTCATAAAGATGACAAGATGCTGTCATTTCTAAAAGATGTATATGTTGATTCCAAAGATCCTGTGTCTTCCGTGCAGGTAAAAGCTGCTGAAACACGTCAAGAGCCAAAGGAATTCAGATTTCCCAAAGGCCATCACTTTGATATAATAAATATTAAGAGCATTCCCAAAGGCAAAATTTCCATTATAGAAGCATTGACAGTTCTCAATAATCATAAACGTTATCAAGAAACATGGACTGCTGAGAAAATAGCGCAAGAATACCATTTAGAACAGAAAGATGTGAGTTCCCTTCTTAAATATTTTGTTACTTTTGAACTCAAAATCTTCCCTCATGAAGACAAGAAAGCAATACAATCAAAATGAAGAAAATCGCAAAAATTTCCTATGTGTACTCCGCATCCCTCATCCTGCATATTATCTCATTTTTTGCAGGTTAAATTATGTTAACTACCAAGTGTTTAATTCTCTCATTGTGAGAGCATATTCTTAATATTTATTGAGCTCCGTGACTTTTCAAGATTGCCATAGAATATATTTTGTTTTCTTTTAATTTGGTTTGGGCATATTTCATATGTACATGTCAGCATGACTAATCAGCACATCTGTACATTTATTATAAGTAAAATAATTAATTTGTTGTTTTAGGCACATCATACCAACTTTTAAATTGATCATATGACCCCTTGGGAAATGTCCCTGAATCCCTCATTTAAGTTTTACTTTCCTAGTTAGATGTTTAGTTCATTCTTCATGTGTGATAGTGAGAGTAAAAGCTTTCCTGACTCTTAAGACTGACATTTTCTTGTTAGGGAAAGAGACACAATAGAAAGGTAGACTAACAGTATTTCCCAAATAAAGGCACACAGTAGAAAACAATGAATCTATAGAATCTAATTAAAATTACTACTCCAGGGAATAAGAAGTACTGAGGACTTATTTTATTTTGAATTGGTTTTAAGTATGGAATAATTGTCTTTACAGTTATAAAAGGTAATTAGTGGTATTTGCAAAATGTTGGAAATTTCTGCTTTGACAGACAAATAGGTAAGTCCCATGGCCTTCAGAGAGGCAGGCAGCAGTAGAAATTTTCGAAAAAGTAACATTTTTCTGGATTTAACATGGAAATAGAAAAATTTAAAGAATAATTAAATCCAAAAACCCTGGTAAATGAAATTTGGTGATTATGTGTAGTTTCGGATGTTAATGCTAGTGGAGAGAAGAAAGAAAAAATAGCAAGTTGAAGCAGAGAAGAGGATCACTGGAAGGGACCTGAGAAATTGCCACTTCATCCATTTTAGCAAACTTATTAGCACGGCATGTATCAGTACTAGGATCTTGAGTGAGAGTGTGTGAGTTTAGCTCTGCCTATTACATTACTACTTGTGGGATCTCTGGGAGACTATATCCTCTTTGAGATTGAATTTCTTCTTTAAAACAAGAATAATGCTACCTTACTTAAATTTAAGGGTTATCATGAAGATAAATGAAATAGTAAAGGACTACAAAGGACCAAGTAAATATGAATTATTTTTTTGCAGTGGAGAAACAAGCACCTGGGGAGAATATATGACATAAGGTTTCTGTAGTTTATGACCTAACCAGGCCCAAAACTTAGTTTTTCAAATCCTAGTAGTGTGTTTTTTTCTGTTGTGTCTAAAAGCAGCACACCTCAGAGAAGGAAAAAGGTATGAATTGTGGTATATTGGGGTTGTCAGTGCTTCTGAGTGAAGATAGGCATCACTACTTCCCAAAGATGCCCCTGGAAATGATATAGAAGATGTTGAGGAATTCAACATGATGACGGAATGAGGCATTTGTAGTAATGCTGAGAACAGAAAAATAGACTAAGTGGAAAATTTGTAAGCATGTTTTTGAATGTAGATTTGTTATGTGAACAAACTACTAGTTAATTTTTAGTTCAATACAATAATTGTTTTAAGAAAGCATGAAATAACTTCTCAATATAAAATGCGTTTTAAAACTCCTGTAAATCAGTCAAAACTTTATTCCTTTTATCATAATGGTCACTAATTGAGTCACTAATACTAGTACACTCTATTTCTGAGCCATCTTTTCTACTCATATCTGCATTGTGTGGTTAGGCAGCTGTTATGTGGCGTCACATGATAAAATAAAGGACTTCTTCATATACCATTAAAAAAAAGAATTCTTAGTTTCACAAGAGACTTCTGAGAGACTAATTAAGAAATTATCTCAAATGTATTATTGAACAAAATAATTATTTATCATAAGTGTTACCCCAAAGACTCTAACCATTAGGTATAGATGCACTTTTCTAAATGTTGAAAGATTGATTGTATTAACAAATGAAAAAAATCATTTATTTTACTTTATTTCTGAAGAGGAAGTAGTCTCTCCTTTGGCATTTCTTTTTTGCTTCCTAATCAGATTCAACTTGAAGTCAAATTAATTCAAATAAATGAAAATAATTAAACGTCATACAATTAAAGCATAAGGGAAGATAGCATGAACAATGGAGACATGACGGATTTGTCACTGGAACTTTTATTTATTTTTTTTTTTTGGAGACAGAGTCTTACCCTGTCACCCAGGTTGGAGTGAAGTGGAAGCATCATAGATCACCACAGCCTTGAACTCCTGGGCTAAAACAATCCTCCTGTTTCAGCCTCCTGAGTAGCTGGGACCACAGGCATGCACCACCATGCTGGCTGACTTTGTCTATTTTTTTGTAGAGACAGGGCTTCATTTCGTTGCCCAGGAGTTTTCCTGGTCTCAAACTCCTGGGCTCAAGTGATCCTTCCACATTGGCCTCCCAAAATGCTAGTATTATAGGCATGAGCCACCGTGCGTAGCCAGTGGAATTTTTTAAAAGGCTATTGGAAAATACAAATTTAAAAATTGGTAGAAATGAAGAAAGACTTCCTTGGCTAAATTTACATGAATCTATATACTATGGAAGCAGATGTGATGGAATGATTTCAAGGTAAAATGTACCATTTAATTACACACATTTGGAACTGGAACTTTCTAACACCTTATCACCTCTGTAGCTATGTAAACTTGTGTGGTGCCTAAAACAGTTTGAATCAATACAGGTGAATAGCATCTACGTTTTTATTTGCTTATCTATTTATATTCTCTCTCATCCATTTGACATAAACTTATTGAGCATGTGCCATATGTCATCTAATCCTTCTTGGTTTCAATTAACTTCGAGAGTGTATTGGTACTCACATAATTTACTCTGGAGATAATGATATAACAAGCAAACCAGTTTATTTTCTCTTGCTTAGCTGAGTGAATATAGTCCTCCTCTATTAGGCGCTAGGGGAGAGACAAAGATCAATAAAACACAGACTTACCCTTCATTAGCTCACAGAGTCACTGGGGAAAGTAACATGTAAATAGTATCATAAGAGCAATAACAGAAGTATGTATAAAATCAGTGTTCTTACAGAATAGGGGTTGATTTGCTCTAAACAAGACCAGGAAAGAATTAATCTGAGCAGGGCTTTTTCTTTTTTGGTTTTAGTTTATTGACAAACAATAATTGCATATATTTATGGGGTACAATGTGATGCTTTAACAAATATATACATTGTGGAATGAGCAAATCAAGCTAATTAACATCTATCACTTCCTATACCTATTGTTTCTTTGTGGCGAGAACACCTAAATCAATTTTTTGCAATTTTAAATATACAATATATTATTAACTATAGTCATCTTGATGCACAATAGATTACCAGAACTCATTCTTGGTATCTAACTAAAGCTTTGCACCTTTTGACCAACATTTCCCCTTTTCACACCCATTCCCCGTACTCAGCCTCTGCTAATCACCATTCTACCCTCTATATTTCAAGTTCAAATTTTTATATATTTTTACTTTTATTTTTTCATTTTTAATTTTTGTGGGTACATAGTAGGTATATGTATTTATGGGGTACATGAGATGTTTTGATACAGGCATGCAAGGCATGATAATCACGTCATGGAGAACGGGGTATCTATCTCTTCAAGCATTTATCCTTGGAATTACAAACAACCCAATTACACTCTTTCAGTTCTTTTTAAATGTACAATTAAGTTATTATTGACTATAGTCACCCTGCTGTGCTATCAAATTCTAAGTCTAATTCATTCTTTCTATTATTTTTGTACCCATTAGCCATCCCTGCCTGCCCCCTACTTCTCCCATCCCTCCCAGCTTTGGGTAACCACCGAGTTCAATTTTTTAGATTCTACATATAAGTGAGATCATGCTTCAAAGCATCATTAACAGGAACTGACAGCCAACTGAATCTTGAAAGGCCTATGTGAGTGTGACAGACAAAACTTCAAGAAGTTGTAAGATGAGAAAATGCATAGAAACATGGAAATAAATTGGTTTATTCAGTGAGAGAGAAAAACATTAAGAAAAGAGTGGCAAGAATAGAACCCTGGGAATCACCAGTATCTCAGGGAACTAAGCAAATGGAGAAAGAAGAGTCAGAGAAACAGAAAACCGGGATAGAGCCATGTTTCTGAAGCCAAGGGAGGAGAAAATGGTCAGAACGAAGTAGGCAATATCTCAATGCTGGGGAAATGGCAAATAAGATAAGCTTAAAAATTATCTGTTATGCACAGCATTAGGAGACCAGCAGTGTTTTTCCAAGAGCAGTTTTAGGAGAGTGAAGAGGGCCAGGTTGCTAACTTCATTTCCTGTTTTTAAAGAAAACTGAAGATAAAGATAAGACATCCACAATTAGAAATTTACTCAACTTCTATTTAGGGACATAAAATGTAAGTACATTTATTATATGAGTTAGCCCTGTGCTACTACACAGTTAGCATTATGCAGTGGTAACTATAAGTAGAAAGGATAAGTTTTGACGGAGGCTGGCAGAGGGGTAGGGAAAATATGGGGCTCTCTACAGATAAGAAACCCCAAGACTGAGAAAGGGACACTGTGGAAACTGTATGAACGAGTATAATATGAACTTTACAATTTCACTAAGTGTAATTGAGCATAAGCACAATCTTTATAAATGAAAGCACTTGGGGATTACTCTATTTCGAGGGTGACATTCTATCACCTCTAAACAGGGAGAATGCTTTTCCATCAGGGCAGTTCCATGAAAGTTGAAACAACTGACATGACAGAAAAGAGAAAATTTGGAAAATCAAGGATGTTGAGAATGTTTAGATGCATTTAAGTATTTAGCATTCTGTGAGGTTGGTTTTTTTTTAACATTACTTTCTCCTTAGAAGTCAAAAAATTAAATACATTCAATGAGATGTCATTCTACAATATTATTTGCAAATATGTCATGCAGCCAATTTTATTTTCTGGATATCAGCAGAAATTACTGGTCCTGAGAGTGATTCTCTTTTGTTTAAACTTGGTCTTAAGTATGTTTCTAATAAGACGGAAGTTGTTATCAAGGAAACCATTGTATTCTTGCTATTTTACTCACTGCTTCCCTACTCAAGTCCCTGCATTCTTTGACTTCCACAACAGAAATAAGTGTGGACTCACACGTTATTTTCTATAATTTAAAAGACTCAATAAAAGTTATATATTTAGCTGTCATAGGACAACACAAACTACTGTTTAGCAAATGTAGTTTGTTGTGCCAAAAAAAAAAAAAAAAACTCTCTTAAAGCACAAGTTTATGAGAGAAACAAATAATGGTAAAAGGGTACTTTTTTGGAGGAAAAGTTTGGGAAAACAACATTTTATGCCATTTAAAATTCATGCTAACAAACAAAAATCAATAGCTTGACAGACTCAAAGTTCAAATCAGCAGGAGAGGTGATTTAAGTTACATCTATCTACATTTAGGGCATTTGGCAATTTAGTATCTCTGTTTCCAATAAAGGTCAATAAAATTCCTTTTCCAAATTAAAAAGCAAGATTAGGAAAGAAAAGAGACTCTTGACTGAACTATAAACTCTTGCACATGTTTCTAAGAAATGGGGAATTAATAAAAGCTTCTTAAAATTTAATGAAATATTATATTTAATAGAGAAAAGTGCACTAACTCAAAATTCAACCAGTCTCTTTTCCTGAATTCAATTCACACATAGAAACTAAATAATATGAGACTGTGCATTAAGGAAAGACCATGTGAAATGCTTTGAAAAGGTACATTGCCCAATGTATACATTTTTTACACTATTTATCTATATTTCTTGTCTTCCTTCCATTAGCAAGCAGGACAGAATATACAAACATAAAGATATATTAATATGTTCTGATCACCATCAGTGCAGGTAACTAATAACTATCTGTCCTTGGGCAAAAAACGACTCTGATTGTACATCAAAGATAATTGAAGATCTGTTGATCTAACAGTAGATCTCTCAATTGTATTCCACTCCTGGTGAAAGGTGAGATTTACTTAAACAGAAATAACCATAAAAGCTGAATCTGTTCTATTCTTCCTAATGTTCTTTGCATCCTTTAACACTTTCTGCAGTCACCACTGGGGCTGTATAGCAGCAAATCAAATTCAATGGACTGTAAATGAAAAAAAAAGTCAGCAGATCAGAAATTTATATAGAATTCTCCACTTCTACTTTGTAATATTACTCATTGTTCTTTCAGCTTGGTTTCACCTTGGTTTCCACTCTTCATCCCATATCCATAGAAAGGTAACATAATTTGAATGTTTACCCTGACTCTTATGGTACATTCCTAAAAAAACACTGCATTGGCTCCTTGTGTGTGGACAATGGGTATCTCAATCCACAGGAACTCAGACATGAAATTTCCAGCACAAACAACATTATTTAGTAGGTTAATTCCAGTCCCAGATGAGTACCCAGCTCAGGAATGGACTGGTTTTAATTTGTAAGAGGAAAATATCAAACCGGCTATAACTCTTCTCCATTCAGTTTCAGGGACTCACTGCCACCAATCTGAGTCAACTTTGGTTATTTTGATAACTAGTCTTGCATGGGCTGTTCAATCTTAAAAGTTTTGGCATGGGCATGTAGAAGTTTTATTATTTTAATAGAGGAGTAGTTTGTATCAGCATAACCACCCTGCAGATACCAACTATAAACTCTGGACCAAACAGAAAAAAAAATCACTAATTTTGACTTTTCTTCACAAGTCAAGTCATTAAACCCTGTGGGAGTCAAACTACAGAGTTTGTGGCAGTCATTATAACTGGAAAGTAAGGGACAAACCCCCAAATGAGAAAGCCACAAGAGGAAAGCACAAAAACATAAAGTGGACACCTGAACCATGTGCATAGGAGAGATTGCAGGAAGCCCTCTGTAAATACCAGTTGAAAGTCTGAAAGAAATGAGTGGACATTTTAACTCCTGCCCTCCACAGAGGAGACAAAAGTGTAGACTGAGGCCAGCTAAGTTGCCTTTCTGTTAGAACAAAATCAATATTTTTTTCAGAAGGAAATAACCTAAGGTCTATATAGCATATCATACATATTACTAACATTAAAAAGATAGACAATGCCAAGTCTTGGTGAGAATGTTGTGTAGCTAGAAGTCTCATACGCTGTTAAATGGATTATAAAGTGAAGCAACCACTTTGGAGAACAGTTTTGTAGTTTCCTAAAAAGTTGAACATACAACTACCATATGACTCAGCCACTACCTTGCTACGTATTTACAGAAGAGAAAAATATATATGTGTACATACAAAATTTGTAAACAAATGTCCATAGAAGTTTTACTGTAATAACCCCCAAATGAGAAATGTTCCAAATGTCTATCAACAGGTGAATGGATAAATTGTGGCATATCCATACACACAAAAACATAGATGAACATCAAGATAAAAATGCTGAGTGAAAAAAGATAAAGAATAATATACTGTATGATTTTATATATACATATATACACAAACATACACACTCACACACACATTTCATATATTTCTAGATAATACAAAATAACCCATAGTGGGGGAAAAAAGCAGATTTGTAATTCCTTGGGGAAGCAGAGCAGTGGGTGGATGGATAGACTGACAGATTACAAAGAATCATACAGAAAGAAAACTTAAAGGTAGTAGATATGATGAGTAGATATTATCTTGATTGTGGTGATAGTTTTATATGTGTTTATATGTATATATTTGAATACCATAAATATGTGCAGTTTATTGAATGCCAATTACACTTCAATAAAGTTATAAATGATTACTACAAACATAATTAAAAAATATAAGGACTGAAATTAAGTATAAAACAGAGAAGCAATGGATACAATTAAGAAAGCCAAAAATTTATTCCCTGAAAATATTTATAACATGTCTAAATATATAGGAAATTTGATTTTAAAAGAAAGAGAACAAATACAAATAACCATTATCAGGAATAACAAACGAGATTCTGCAGGCACTCTAAGGATGGTAAGAAAATATTATAAACAGTTTTATGCCAATAAATTTGACCATTTATATGAAATAGAACATTTTTTAAACACCATTAACCAAAACTTATTCAAGAAAGAATAACCAAAAAAGGTCTCAACAAAACATAGGAGATGGTCTTTACCATCAAGGAGTATGAAAAGATTTTTTAGTCTGGAAACAGAAAATTTAAAAAAAAAATAAAAGAAAAAATGATAAATTAGACTTAATTGACAATAAAACTTATACTTATCAAAAGATATTATTAAGAAAATGAGTAGTCAAGCCACAGACTGGGAGGAAATACTTGCATAACATGTATCTGACAATGGATTTCTATCCAGGATATATTTTAAAACTCCTGCAACTCAATAATAGAAAAACAAACAACTTAATTTAAAAGGGAAAAAGACTTGAACAAGCATTTCACATAAGAAGATATAAAAATGGCCCAAAAGCCCATGGAAAATTTCTCAATAACATTGATCATTAGGGAAATGCCAATTAAAAGCATAGTGAGATAGTGCTACTAGAATGACCAAAATTAAAAAGACTAACAACTTTAAGTGTTGGCAAAAATGTAAAGTAATCAAAACTTTTGTATGTTGCTGAGGGTATAAAAAAATAAAGCTATGTTGGAGTACTGTTTGGCAGTTTTTGAAATAATTTTGAATATTCACCATAACCCAACAATTCTCTTCCTAAAGTTTTCCCAAAAGAAATAAAACCTACCCTTTAAATACTTGCACAGATTATTCACAGCAGATTTATTCAAAGTAGCCAAACACAGGAAATAATATAAATGTCCATCAACAAGGGAGCAGAAAAATAAATTGTAGAATATTCATATGATGGAATAGTACTCAACAATGAAAAATGACTCATATACACTGTCTCACAGATATTATGTTAAGTAAAAGAAGCTGGACACAAAAGAGTGCATACTGTATAGCTCCATTTCATGAAGCTCTAGAAAAAGGAAACTAGAGGGGAAAATATCACATAACTGGTATCCTAAGGAGGGTGTAATCGTGTGGTAAGGTCTAGAAAAATAACATTTTTGGATGATAAAAATATTTTTGTTATCTTCATAGAGGTATGAATTACATGATTCAACTGATTTATCAAAACTTATTATATTATACTCTATAGAGTTATGCATTTCATTTTATGTAAACCTTACCTGAAAAAAACTGGAAACAAAAATTAAAGAAATGAATAAATACAAGAGTAGGTCTTACATCGTGAAGACAATAAATATACATCTGTGAATGATTAAAACTGTCATGATGCTATGCAAATGGATACCTGTAGCTTAGGATAAACTATTCAGTGACCATACTACCCATGGATTCACTGTGCTACTTCTCAATCTGGACAGAAGTGGAAATGATGCAATATGACCAATGTAATTGATTCAAAACATGCTTCCTAGAAAGACACCAATTTTGTAGATGTGAAGAGTTTGAAGAATTGTTTCATGAGATATAAGTAGAAAAAAATATTTGCAAGCATCTATATAAACGTATTCACCCTGTATCTTCTTAAATAAGAAAATAATTCAAATGTTTCTAGAAAGGGTAAGGCTATGTGCTGCAATTACCCAATTTTATGACAGGTCAATCTTGAGTATTCATTTTTCTAAGAGTCTATCTTTAGAGACATTTCCCAGGAGAAAAATTTTAAAAGTGGGATTTTTTTTTCTCTGATCTTCAGTCTCTTTCTTCTCCAGTCATACTGGCATGAGAGATAGAGGCAGAGCTCATCCCTTCCCCACTTCTGATGTTTTCCCTTCCTGCTAGAGCAATGATGTTTCAGCATGTTTCACACCTGAGTCCCTGCAGACTGTGCATCACTCAGGGAAAGCTCTGGCCCAAGAGTTAAGCATCACCCCAGAAGCCTGTCTGAACTGAATAAAGCACATCCTGATGCTCTAGCTGGAGGTTTACAAGTGGTCCCTCCCAGTGGACATGCTTCTTCTTACATTCACCACCACTCCCAGGGCAATTTTCTATTTGGCATTAGTCTGCTACATGACAAAATGTACTAATCTGCATAATTACCTAAAATTCTTTGGCACCACTGGATAACTGCTGTTACCATCCTCCTGACACACTAATGCTGCATCCAAACATAAATGGGACCTGCGTCTGTCATATGCCTCTGGCAGAGGCAGGAGGAGGCCCTAGGTGAGATGCTTTTCAGACTCCCTTGCTTAGCAGGAATTTGATGATACCTGTGCTGTCCATGGTGGTCTCCTACCGAAGTAGTAGATGGAGCATTAAAGGCTTTCCCCCTCTCCTTATATGAGAATGCAAACTAATTCCTTCACCAAGAATTGGCTAATAAATATTAACTCATGTTCATTCATACCTACATGCCTTCAGCGTCTGACCTCCCTGTATCTATCCCAGCGCCAGGTGCATTTGTTTCCAAAGTGCCACCTTTATCAGGAAGACATATATCCATTCCTGTGAAATTGCACAAATATACCACCCTAAAACACAGGAGAATCTTGTCCTAGGGCTTTATGAAATCTTGTCCCAGAACCTCTCACTCTACCTAAAAGTGCCCCTCATCATGCCTTCTCTCTGCCCTTCTCTCTGGGAGGGTGGATGTATCAGCCACGCCCCTTCAGTCCAACCCATCACAGGCTTGTTTTGCAACTAAGAAAAGCTGACTGCTCCATAACATCTGAACCCATGGCCTTGCAAGCTGAACAAACTGATCTAAGACGATTATGCTACCACACCATTAAATAATGCAAAACTCACTGATCTACAAAACATGATTTATGCATTGGGAAGTATGAGCCTCAGCATGAGCAATCTAAATCTCTCTTTAATTATACTTGGCATTACAAAGAAAGAAAAGATATGTTTCCCTTTTAACATAAGAAAAAATGTTATTCTAAAAGAACAAAGTTGATTTTTTCTCCTAACAAATGTAGTTTTGCAATTTCTATAGAAAATCAAAGTAACTATTTGTAATCACCCACTATTCATAGTCTAGGAAAAGCGTTAATAAGAAAAGGCAAAAAGCAATCATTATTACATGCTCACTTGTACGTCCTAACTCCCTTTCCCTTTGAACCTTCATTATAAACCTAACAAATCTGAAACTCCATAGAATTTATACTGATCTCTCTCCTTCTGTGTGATTGATGGTCATGAACTTGACATTTCCTGCTCTGATTTCTCTCAGGAAGAAAGCATGTTTGTAGCATTTGATTCATAAGTTTCATAGGGAACAAGCACTATCTGTACAAGCTTCTGTGGTTCAGGTAGTGATGATTAATCTCTAGGTAAGAATGAAAACATGGCAAATAGAGGAAGCCAAACTAGTTATTTCTTGCTCAAAATAAGTAACTATAATGAATAAGCAAGAAGCAACACACTTTGACACAAATAAACTTCTGTTTTTTATTCCCCCAAAAGGAATATTTGGCCATTTACATGATGAGGTAATTGTCCCTTAAGTATATGATTTTCAATTCTTATTTACACACCAATGAATTAGACCTGAAATAAAAAAAGACTATAATATAACCAGGTGATGAAGATTTGAAATGTGATTGCTTCCTAGAAATTCATTTATTTATTCATTCAAAGAATAGGTATTGATTGCTAATAATTTATATGGCACTATTCTAAGCATTTAAATTTACAGGGAAAAACAGAAACAGTAAGAAAGCTTTCAGTGCATATGATGGAAATTTCTAAAACCCTCAGAAAAGACGGCTAGGCTATGAAGAATAACATCTAGGCCCTACTGGCCAAACTTTAATAGATTATGTAATCTATACTTTACTTCCTTCATCATAAAATGGTTTAATAATTTATTTAATATACACCTCCGAGGAATTTACATATTTCAAAAAGAAATACAAATCTGTGTAATTATACAATGAGGTGACTTACAAGATATCAGAATAAATAAGATACAGAGCAACTAGAATTCTTAAACTGCTAATGGTGGTGCAAATTGTTACCACCTCTTAGAAAACAAATGGTAATTATCTTGCAAAATTGAACATAAGCAGTCTGTACAACCTAGCTGCAGCAGAACTCACTAATAAAACCACTAAATATTTACGCCCCATTTCTATAGTGAACATGTGTGGTTGGGAAACTGCTATCCAGTAAGAAACTAGGTTTCCCAGCTTTCTCACATCTAGTCAGAATCATGAGATTACTTCCAGCCAACTGAGTGTGAACAGAATCTGTAAGTGTCATTTCATTAAGTGGTGATCTTCTGTGTCTCCTTCAGGATGTCTTCCAAGGCTACTATAACACCAGGTGCTGAGGATTTTAGCAGCACAATTTGTGGCAATCTGTCCAAGAGAACCAATTAACCAGGAATATTCACATGGGGTTTGCAGTGAGTTAGAAGCAGTATCTGTAGTGTTAAGTTATGGAGATTTTGCAGGTGTTTCTATCAGCAGCTGATCTACCCTAAGATACACTGAGCAATTCCATTCTTAGCTTTGTCTCTGAGAAGCTCTTGTATATGTGAAGGAGAAGATATGTTGAAGAATATTCATAGTAATATTGTTTGTAATAGCCAGAATATGAAAAAAATTTAAATGCTCTTTACAAGAAAATAGATAAATAATTGTCATGTATTTATATAAATTCTATACAGCAGTGCAAATACATGAATTCACTCAAATACATCACCTTGGATGAAAAGGGAAGATAAATGTTGAGTGAAAAACTTTGTTGAAGAATAGATACAGTATAATTCCATTTACAAAAGGTTCAAAAACATGCAAAACTAAACAAAATTTAGAGGTACATCCATATGTAGTGAATTATAAAGAAAAAAGATAGAATAATGAACACAACATTATGAAAGTAGTTATAACTGAGAGGAGAGAAAATGAACAGAATTGGGAAGAGGCACACAAAGGACTTGAGAGTCAATGGTAACATTCTTTCTGAATTCCCTCTGTAATCAGGACATAGAACTTAATCTTAGCATCTTGGAGTTCATCTAACTTTTTCTCAGGTTGTATCCAAGCTGCTGGAGGCTCATATCATCCCAGAGTCTTAGAAGGGGCACCTCTGATCTCCATGGTTATGAACAGCTGTGCATTGCCCTGCTGAGATTTCCTTATTCTTCTGTGGTTCCCAGCTGCCAGCCACATGGATCCCTTTGAATCATTCCTCATTGCTACTGAAAGGTGTCAGATTGGGCTCTGTTCCTCACATTTTAGTCCCATTCCTTGGTGCAGTGAAATCATCAGCTGTTCCCGTAAGATATGAGGCTATCTAAAGTTTTGTGTTTCTTTCAGGAGTTGGAAGTCTAACTCTGCCTCACTGCATTCTTTTTCTACAGTTATGAGTTATCTCAGGGCCCAGGCTTTTGAAACAATAAAACTTTTTTTCTCATTTTTTGTTGTAACACCTATTCCTGAAAATGTCACACAATCTAGCTCCTGTGAATGGGGAGAAAGATCAAGGTAAAAGAATGTGTGAATATTTCCAAATAGTATCCCAAAAGAGTTGTTTCGATTGTGTGATTGTATTAATGAGACAATACTCCTTGTGAGGAACAAACATTTCCCCAAGCCACATTCTGGAGATGAACGGTGAAGGGCCATGTGAAGACACATTGACAGTAACTGAAAAGGAAAAGATGTTTAAGTTTCTAAGCAGCTCTGCAAATGGGATTTTATCAATCTCTCTATCTTGCCTCTCATAAACTCCTGTATTATTTCTACTCTCTTCTTCATATTTGTACCAACTTTTATAACTGCTGATTATACAGTTTTATACAAATTCTCTGCTCAAAATTTTTAGACGGAACCAATCTGATTGATTTAAGAAATTTCTCCATTGAGCAATGCTCTTCATATTTTACCAATACACAGTCAATAGTCTACATTTAGACTGCTCTTTGTCTAGATACGCCTTTGTTAAACCAGTGGGCACCCTGCCACAAAGAGCAGCCCAACACTGCACATTTTCTGAATAAATAGAAACTATAGTTTCAGGTAGACTGAGAGAAAATTATTTTAGGTACCATGTCAAGGGCTGCAGACAGATCACGAAATCAAGAGTAGATGAATGAGACTAAGTTTAGACAAGGTGACATGGATCCATTTCTCCCTGCTCCTTTCTACTAAGCACAAGTATAATCCCTTTGATAATATGAGGAGCAACTAAAGGAAGCCCTGAAAGGTGGTATGAAGAAAGCAAGATGGTTTAGGGACTAGGATTAGAGGAATTACACAGCAACAGGCACATAAATCCATTCCAAGCAACAAATGAGGATAAATCAGACCCATTATTTCCTGAACTCCAACTTTCCAATGGAAGGCAGCTCATGAAGTTTCATTCTTTTGTGAAATTTAATAGAAATCCCTTTAACATCAGGTTAGCCTGACAATACTGACAAATAGAATTGACCAGGCAACCATAAGTGGCTTCCAGGGTAATTATAGGACTAACAGTACAATATCAAAAAGAAATAATTCTGAACTGGGAGGCAGAGCTTGCAGTGAGCCGAGATTGTGCCATTGCACTCCAACCTGGGCCACAGGGCAAGACTCCATCTCAACAACAACAAAAAAATACAAAAAAACTCCCACAAATAATTCACTGGATGGACTCAGTAGTACAGTGGATATGAAAGAGCATAGAATCAATAAACTTGAGAACAGATTAATAGAATTCACCCCATCTAAAAAACACAGAGAAAACAGACTAAAAAGATAAACAGAGCCTCAGAGACCTGTGGGTCCATAACAAAAGATACAAATTTCATATCATTGGAATGTAGGAAGGAAGGAGAGCAAGACTGAAAGAATATTTGAAGAAACAATGGCTCAAAACTTCTCACATTTGGTAAAAGCATGAACAAATGCTTCAAGCTTGAACAGATGAACAGATTCAAGAAGCTAAGGAATTCCAAACAAGATAGCCGCAAAGAAATCCATACTACCACAATAAACTTCTGAAAACTAAAGACAAAACATCTCAAAAGGGGATATTGTCCACATGGAACATCAATTTGTGTGACAAAGGATTACTTATCTAAAACCATGGAGGCCAGAAGAAAGTAGGACTGCTCCTGACTTCTCTTAGGAAGAAAAGTTGTAGTATTTGACTCATAAGCTTCATAGGCAACAAGCACTATCTGTACAAGCCTCTGTGGTTCAGGTAGTGATAATTAATCCCTAGGTAAGAACGAAAACATGGCATATAGAGGAAGCCAAACAAGTTATTTCTTGCACAAAATAAATAACTATACTGAATAAGCGAGAAGAAACACACCTCTTAGCAATGTGTTTTAGGTGCTGAAAGAAAATAACTTTCAAATGCAACTTCTATGTCCAGAAAATTATCCTTTATAAATTAAAGAAAAATAAAGTCATCTCAGATGAAGAAAAACTAGAATTTTTTTCCTAGCAGACCTACCCTTAAAGACTGGCTAATGCATATACTTCAGATATAAAGGAAATCATCTAAAAAAAGAATCCTAGAGTATCAGCAAAGAAGAAGTAACAACAGAAAGAGAAGAAATAGCACATATAAAAAACTATAATTCCCCCTCATCAGTTTTATAAATCACATTTGATAATTGAAACAAAAATTATAATACCATCTGATGCTCAAGACAATTACAGTCGGTCTTCTGTATTTGTGGGTTCCTTATCATTAATTCAACCAAACAAGAATCAAAAATATTTGGGGGAAAAAAAAAGATGGTTGTGTCTATACTGAACATATAAAGACTTTTTTCTTGTCATTATTCACTAAATATTATAGTATAACAAGTATTTATATAGTGTTTACATTGTATTATGCATTAAGTTATCTGGAGATGATTTAAAGTCGACAGGAGAATGTGCAAAGGTTATGTGCAAATACTAAACCATTTTACATAAGAGATTTGAGTGTCCATGGATTTTTATATCTGCAGGGACAGTCCGGGAACAAATCCCCTACAGACACCAAGGAATAACTCTATATTTAGAGGTGAGGAAAGTAAAGGGACTTAATTAGAAATAAACTTTTCACATTTCATTTGAAGTGATAAAATGTTGCTACTGGTAGACCATGGTAAGTCACATATGTATATCGTAATACCCAAAGCAACCACTAAGGAAACTATACAAAGAGTTACACTCAAAAGTACCTTTAATAACAATAATTACCTTGAATGTAAATAGTCTAAATATACTGAGCAAAGACCAGATATTGGAAAAGTGAAAAAAAAATAAACAAAACCATGACCCAACTATATGCTATTGATAGAAAACTCACTTCAAATTAAATGATGCATGTAAGTCGAAAGTAAAAGGATGGAAAAGACGTAGCATTTGAACATGAAATTTTTTGAAAAGAAAGAAAGCATGGTTATATTAATGTCTAATAAAATAGAATTTGAAGCAAAGAAAACTGCTAGAGAGTAAAAGAGGCATTATATGATGGAGAAAAAGGGGCATTATATGATGGTGAAAAGATCAATATACTGGAAACATGCAGTGAAGCTAAATGTGTGCACACCAAACAAAAAACTTTCAAAATACATGAAGCAAAACCGGGTGGAACTGAAACAAGAAACAGACAACTTTATAATCATAGTTGGTGAATGTGCACCAAGATACCATATCCTGACCCATAAAACAAATATCAATAAAGTTAAAATAATTTAAATCATATGCAATCTATTTTATTATAGGAATTCTTCATCAAAATTGAGTTGCAATAACAAATCTTGCTATAGATTTTCCCAAATGGTCACAAAAATATCTAGAAATAAAGAAAGATAATGACACTGAAATAATTACACTGAAAACTGAAATTGTTAGAAAATCTGTTTTCAGGATCTGAGAGAAATTTGGACTAATTGCAAAACTAAAGGAGCTAGATTGGAAAACAAACCCCTGCCCACTTGTGCAGCCATGCTGGAAGAGAGAAAACTCTCTCTCTCTTTTTTTATTTTTTATTTTTTTGGAAAGAGACTTTATTTCTCCCCCAATCTCTGTTTCCTGCTTTAGAAAAACTGGGGGGGTTTCATGGCTCAGCTACCACAAAACTTGTCAAATATCTATACACTTGGTGCGTTCTCATTTTTGAGACAAGCAAAAATATATTTCTTCATTCATATATTAGTTACATTTTGCCCCCATAACAAATTATCTCAAAATTTAGCATCTTAAAATAACAATCATTTCTCATCTCACACAGTTTCTGAGTGTCAGGAATCTGAGAGTGGCTCACCTGGATGGTTTTGGTTCAGCATCTCTCATCAGATTACAGTCAAGGTGTCAGCCAGGGCATCAGTTATCTCAAAGCTTCACTGGTGCTGGTGAATCCACTCCTAAGCTCACTCGAGTGGCTGCTGGCAAGCTTCTATTCCTTATCAAAGGCATCTCTCCATAGGCTGCCTGAGTGTCTTCAAGATGCCACAATTGGCCTCAACCCTAATGAGAATCCAGGAAAGAGAGAGAAGAGAGGGAAAAAATATTCAAGATGGAAACTTTAGAAATCTCAGAAATTACATCCCATTTTTTCTGCTATATGTTATCTACTATATGAATCAATCCTTGTACAATGTAGGAAGGGATTGCAAGCCTGTAGGATAAATGATTAAACCTGCTTCAGGCTGGGCAAAGAATACTTCATCAACAAGGAGAAGATTCAACTTGCCAAATAGTTTCAAGGAGGGAATGATATTTTTTTCAAAGGAAGAAACTTATGGTAAGGCTTAAAAAAAGTGCGACATAAAGTGTACATCCTAATCATCTGGAGTTGTTGTTTAAAATGTGCATCTTTGACTGCCAACTCAAACCCACTAAGTAAAAACCCATGGGCATAGGGCATAAAAGCCTGCTGTGTACCTGGCTCTACAGATGGTTCTCATGCACAAAATTTCAGAACCACATTGTAGAAAAGGAAAGCAGTATGACATGCTTTGGAAACTGCAGATAATTTAGTGCAACTGTATTATAGGTTACAGATAATGAGAGATGAATCTGGAAAAGAATGTTATGGTACATGCATAAGAATTCTTAAATGACACACAAGGGGCTTGGACAGTATGTGAAGATTCCAGAGGAAACCACTGAAGAGTTTTAAGCAAAGGAGTAACCTGATCATATTTTTTTTCCAGGATTACCCTGGCATCAGTGTAGATGACTGGATATGAGGCAGACATAGATTGGAAGAAAAACTCTGGAGTGTTTTAATTTTTCTGGCATAAGAAGAGGATTAGGAAAGGCTTACTTAGGTACACTTGGTGAATAATTGATTATGTGGATGAAGGGAGATGAAATAATTTTGGATGATTCTGATACCCATGTTTGCCTGCTTCCACATCTAAGTTTATAACAATATATAGGGGCAAAGGATATTTTAAAGCTACAACTCTGTACTTTTCTACTTTTCCTTATTTTTATCACAGGACCTAAATTTTACAGGAAACATGAAGCTTAATAAAGATAAGTTCCTGCCACTACAGTAAGTCCATCAGGTCATAAGAAGGCTGATGAAGGATCAAGAGACATCCTTCTCACATTGATTATTTTAGGTCAACTCCTTGGGGACACCTTAGAGATTTATCTCTGGATGCAACAGAGCTAAAATGTCTACAGACATTATTACAATATATGGACAGACACTCCACAGGATATTCTCTGACTGGATAAGATTGTTGGCTAAAAGTGTAACACAACTGTTGGGGGAGACAGCATGCACACGTGGGGGTGCTGTGATCCAGGCAATTTGGAGGCCTCCATTGCAGTTTCTGTGGTTAAATATTGTGACAATGTGTGTGCACAGGGGACACATGAGTGGTAGTCCAGGGTAATTTTAAAAATACTGTCTTATTAAAAGCCATCCCATTCCTATTTTGACTTTCCGTGTCACAGAATGAGACATTCCTTTTAACCACAGCTGTGACTTGCCTTCATATTGATTGTGATAAGGAGGAATTTTCCCTTGACTGCAGAATGTCTTGTGACCACTTTATATATTTCTTAATTAAACTAACATGGCAGAGGTAATAGGGCATTAGAATAATTTTATCCAAAATATCTACTTCCTACCCATGCTGATCAAAGAGGTGCAAATGTAGGCTGAGTTGGATCCATGATCTCCTAAGAGCTTTGGCTACGTGGGAGTCGAAGGGAGCAAATACCAAATCCAGCTTGCCTTTGGGATTACTAGGAGCCCCCAGAATCCTCAAAGGCTCTGAATCTCTCACTCTTCACCCCCATAACACACAAAAGATCCTTCTCCTATAATTATTCTCACCAAAAACAGTCATAAATTCAGGCCTTAACCAACCTTTTAATGGCATGCTGCTTTTTGTCATTGCTATCTGTTTGTTTGTATTTTTTTCTTAAAGCACTGCCTCCTCTCTGCCATTTTTAAAAAATTTTTATTGACTTGTATGGAGAAACCAAGGTATTTGTCCTGTAGAGTGCCCAACATTATGGATTTACTTTCCTTGGTTTCTTATAACTTGTTCCTACTATTTCCCCAGTATTTCCCTATAATCTGGTAATATGATAGTGATATCTACAGGCTTGACTATCTTTGGGTTTCCTGTGTTTTATTTCTCCAAGAATACTCGATGGGGAGGGTGCACTTATTATTGTATCATATCAGGAAGCAAATAATGTCTATGCCTAAATTATTATTGATGTCAAAATGATCTGTGAGTTAAGAGACATTAGCCTGATTTCCCATGAGACTGTCCCCAAAAACCTTTCATACAATGGTTTCAGCATCCAATGATGAGGGTTACCTATATTCATACTTTCAATAGGAGTATTTTCTAACATTTTAATGCATGTATTAGGTGGAATTCTATGAATGACATCCATATACTATTTTCCCTGTGGTACAGCTTTTAAAAAATAATCAAAAAAAGGATAAATGCTTTATTCTTTCTGTTAATTCATCGTTTTCAGATGAATAATGCCCTAGAAACCTCCAAAAGGTACCAAGGAGGTGAGTGTGTGCATATAATCATAAACTCAGATTTCTATATATTTATATACATTGTGGTCATTATTTGTTTTGATGGCCATATTGTCTCATTTTAGGTTAGTGAGAGCTCCTTAATATTGCTCTCCTGTTTTTGTGACATGATTCATTAGTCTTTGATTTCTGGAGTAAGATGGCCCAAGCTTATCTTACATATTTCCTGCCCCAGACCTGGATTCAGCTATTCTCCTAAGAGCACTGGTTCTTTTTAGTGAGTAATAGTATGGAGAGACCACAGTCTGGATGTTAATTGTAACTACTGCTACTGAGTTTTCATTACTTCAAGGACTTTTAAATGGAAAAGTGGGAAATACAGATTTTTTGATAGAGAAAATCAGTTATTAATTTATATGAATATTTTTAATTCCAATTTAAGTCAAAGATTTTTGCTTAATTTCTTTCATTGTATACTTGTATCTCATTTTCTCTTAACACTGAAAATCCTGACTTCTAAATAAATGTAATTACTTGTTTTCTTACAACATAGTGTTCTAGATACAATAGGTTCAAAATAACACCAGTATTACTATTAACAATGAGACTACTAAATGCATTTTCACGTTGCACTAAAATCTCAGAATTCACTGCAATATAATTAATCCATGTAATAAAAAAACACTTGTAACTCCAAAACTATTCAAATAAAAAGGAATAATAAATTTAAAAATGCATTTTGAGATTTCTTCAGAATTTTTTGACCTTTATATTTCCCAAAAGACATTCTCATATTAATTTGTGAAGTCATTGAAAATAAGTATATATCCTTTGTGTAGTTATGCCACTATTTGGTATTCAGTTGGGTTTGAATGTTTAAAGAAATGCTTTTTCTTTTTTATTTAATTTTTATTATTAATTATGTCAAATATTTACATGGTCCAAGATAAAAACTATATAACAGGTATATTTACATAAATACTATCTCCACAACTGTCCACCCCTCTGTTCCCTCCAAACCTCTATAGGTAAACATTTTTAATATCTTTAGTATCTTCTGTGATGTTTGTGTACATGTGTGTTTATTCATACTGTTCTAGGCCCTGTGTTTCTTAATGTATCCTGGGAGTCAGAAGATATGCATATATAGATATTTTGCTAACTCCTCATCCATAAAATCTTCAACCAGTCCCCGATTGAAGAGTACCTGGTTTGCTTCTAGCTTTCAGCATCATTCAAAGTTCTCAGGCATATGCCTATTTGTCAAAATAACTGGAATAAATTTTTAAATGAAAGATTGTTCAAGCAAAAGGTAAACGCATTTTTAATTTTGCCAAATAAGGGGCATACTTTTAAATATGTTAATCTTGCCATGAAAACGTAAGAATTTTGAAAAATTGTTTTATTACCGAGAAAGAAAAAACCTATTTCACTGGAATGACCATATTTAATCAATGATAATTTACTGGTGAAATTTAAATTATTACATTTATGCATGGTTTCTCATGCATGGTTTATACAAATAAACACCTTAAACAGTACAAACATTTGAAAAACTTTACTTTCCTTGGTTTTTTATAACTTTAGTGGTCTCTAACCCACTATGTCTTAGGAAATAATTTAACAATAGGAAAACCCTTAAAACCATCTATCTCTATGTAAACACAAACATATACATGTGAGTGGGGATTGGTAGATAAATAGATAGAAATTGTTTTCCCAGAGGAGAACATTTCTGGCTTTAATAAATTAATTAGCTTTTTAAATCAGTCAAGAAAGTTATGATCTTTTAAATAAATCCACTTATTCATTCATTGTACTGCAATCTAACACAATAAAATGGGAGTAATATTTTTAAAGTGTTGGTAAATCTGCGACTTTGTCTTCTTGGGACTAAAATATAATCCAACTTTTAAATGCAAAATGAGTTCTATTTGCCAGTCCTTTTTATTCTCAAATATGTTAAAAGCACATGATTATATTGTCTTATGTTGTTTCAGTTATGAGCCTCTTCTGAAATCAGGAATACAACCCCAAGAAATGAGTGAATCATATTTGCTTTTATATCTTATGCATTGCAAGAATTCAGTCTCACAAACAGTTGAACCGTAAATTAAAAGTGGTAGACTCACATTTGAATAGCAGCTAGTTATGTATAAAAAACATACAAATTTTTTAAAAAGTGACTTGTATTAATAAAAACTGGTGAATAAATCACTAATGATTTGTTTCCTCATGCTGTCATATTATTCTTCAGATATAACCATAAAGGCAAATAAGCTGTAAAGGCAAACAAGATGACATATTAAGAATGTTTAAAATTGCTTCTTCCGAATTTTCCGGATTCTACTGGCAAAGCGAAGCTTTGGCATCTTCTTTTTCTTTTTCAAAGCTAAAATCAATAAAACAACAATGAAAATCATACATCTCCAGTCTGTAGGCTCACTATAAATCACTATTTCTGATACGGTTATTGATCTCACTTCATCTTATTTTTAAGGACTGTGAAGTCAAAACTCATTATACACTCAGTTAATAATATTTTACCTTTAAGATATGAAGATATAGCTACTGTGTACTGCAGCTAGCCAGTAAAAGCATTTTGACAAAACTGATTAACACTACAGCGATACTTATGTAGAAGTAGTCTAGAAATGGCAATTTGCTATTAGTAAAATGGATAAATAAAAATACAATTTTTCTGATAAGTTATTTATAAAGTTTATCTAAAGGTGGAATAAGAAAACATTCACTACCTTTTGCACATGCACGTTTGCAATCCTCCCTGCTAACAAAGTTATTGTCATTCCCTCCACAGCCAGTATAGGTGAAAGCATCACAGGTTCTGTATCTCGGATTAAAATAATAGCGAGTCACATTGGCAGAGCACAGTCCCTCATCTTTTGGACTGTAGCAAAATGATGGAACTTTATAAAAAAGAGAAGAAAATTAGAAATGTTATAATGCCAGAATTTTAAAATTATGGTGATTACTGAAGTAACTGAAGAAAATCTAATCCCATAGAAGCCTCATTCTGAATCCAAAATATCATACTAAACCTTTAAAAAGATGTGCTTCAAATTGCAGGTAAGCTTACATGCTATATTTTGGTAATTCTAAATTTTTGTAAACTGGATAGAAGTTCTTCTGAAGCTACATCTTTGTATCCTTTAAATGTAAAAAGAAGTTAAACCCAAATACCAGATATGATTAGGTAAAAATGGGGTGGACAATATGTGGCATAATTTGGTAAATTTTGTCGTGTTGGTAGTTTTGCTTTAATGTTTTTAACAGCTCTCATTCCATTATTAATCAATAATATATGCATACTAATTTCCAAGTAATCACTGGAGCAAACATTTATATCTATACGAACAAGAGAACATCCACAGCAACCATCACCACATTAACTCCAGATTTTGCATATTCAGCACAGTATAGCTATAAAGCTTTATCAAATTCTCTGCCAAAGCAAGTTTTCCTTGTTTGTTGAACTTTTCAAAAATCTCTGTGTCTGGGGGAAATACCTGCATTTTCTCCCTCTGCAAATATCAAATACTACTCAAGAGACCATCATTTCAAGGATTCAGGGGTGGTGGTGGGAGAGGTAACAAATAGATAGGACAGAAACGTGTAGAGATGTTTGTGCTGCAATTTGCAATTACTAAAGAATACAGAAATCTAACCAAAAACTTTAGAAAGAAATTTTCAAGTTTCACCATCTTAATTCTGTATATATTCCACTATCTCACATGTATAACTGATTCTGTACAAATCTGAGGTCATAACATTCATTAATGAATACTTTAATCTTTTGTATGTAAATTGAGTAGCTGAGAAATAGTTCTAAAGAAACAATTCAGGGCTGGGCGTGGTGGCTTATACCTGTAATCCCAGCATTTTGGGAGGCCGAGGTGGGCAGATCATGAGGTCAGGAGATCGAGACCACCCTGGCTTACACGGTGACACCCCGTCTCAAGAAGAAAAGAAAGAAAGAAGGAAGGAAGGAAGGAAAGAAGGAAGGAAGGAAGGAAGGAAGGAAAAGAGAGAGAGAGAGAGAAAGAGAAAGAAGAAAAAAGAAAAAAAAAATTAGCCGGGCATGGTGGCTGGCGCCTGTAGTCCCAGCTACTCAGGAGGCGGAGGCAGGAGAATCGCTTGAACCCGGGAGACAGAGGTTGCAGAGAGCCGAGATTGTGCCACTGCACTCCAGCCTGGGCGACAGAGCGAGACTCCGTCTCAAAAACAACAAATCAGAAGAGGCAGAAAGCAAAAATTTGAGTCATAGCCTTGTCACTTTCCAGTCCTAAGAACTTGACAAGTCATGTGAAATCATGAGAATGCACACCATGTTAACTTCGCATCAAATTGAGTTTTTTCCACCCAAATGTCTTTTTAAAAAAGTGAACTAGAAATACCATAAAAATCGTATTTACTTTTCTTTGGTGCACAGAAGCCCATACAAGTAGCTTCATCTGGAAATCTGTTCTCAATCCGGTTCCGGTGACACCCACCAGATAAGAATTTTTCACATGTCATGGAACTTAGATTAAAGAAATACTTTTCTGTGGACCCCTCACAGTGGTCGTCCACACTCACTTGCAGCCGGCAAACTTTGGGAACTTCTAGGAAAAGGAGGGTAATAGAACAATGTTAGTCAAAAGTAGCCTTCTTATTATTACTTTTAAACCATCACTGTATTTTCAGCAACTTTTTGTGGGGGGAGAGAAGTCGTATTAGTGTTGGGATAGTAAATCCCCAGAATACTCCCATGAATCCAGATATTTACTTTTTTTTTTTTCTAACAGTTTATTCACAGCTGACTCAGCTGTGATATATCTTTCAAGTTCAGTAGAAAGACTCTCTGTTTTCTCTGGGTGTTCTCTGATTGTACATATGCAATGAATCAAAGCTTATTCACATGAATACGCATTTTCCCCTGGCTCAGTTCCTTGAATGGAAAAGCCTCATGATCTCTTACAGGCCTTAACAGATATAATTTAAAAATTAAAAATAAAGTAAAATGTAACAGTATTATGAATATCCCGCAACTAATCCAACACATGTTTGGGTATCGGGACAAAAGTAGAGTTATATAATGAGCTAAGTCACACTTTAATAATAAAATCCACTAAAAATATTTCAGATTGATGGATAATCGACAGGAGGAAATGATGTACTCCAGGAGAGGTAAAAATCATAGGTTTGGAACTAATGAAAAATACAGAGAAGCACTTACGCTGTGCCTAACACGTTATTCTCTTGCATTTATTATACCCTATGGTGAAGGAACAAATCTTTCCCTGAGTCCATACAGGCACTGAATTATGATCAATGTCAGTTGGGAGACAGGAAATGTGTTAGTGGTTGTAAATTTGTGATTACTTTTGAGAAACTGAAAACCATGAGGTTTGCTTAACACTTGAGAAAACCCAGGCTAAAACTTCCTGTAGAAAGCGAGACGTGGGAAACTGGGGAAGTTGCTACCAGCCGCCGGCGCAAGGAGCGCGAGAGTCCCGGGGGTGCGCCCGGGTCACTTACTTTCTATCCGCCAGCAAGCCTCGTCGCAGGCCTCCCAGGTGTAGAAATTGTTGGCGTTGCCCTCGCAGCCCCCGTACAGGAACTGGCGGCAGCTCTGAGTGTACCTGTCGTAGTAGTAACGGGGAAGTAGGGCCTGGCAGGGTCCGTAGTCTAGGGGCAGGAGACAGATCTCCGCGTTATTTCCTGAAGAAGGGGCAGAAGGAGAGCAAAAGACAGGGAAAGTGGTCAGGCGTAGCTCCTAGGAGGAAGGAGCATCCCGGGGAGTTCTGTCCCCTTCCGAGCGGAAGGGCCTCTGCAGAGAAAGTGCAAACTTGGCAGCGAGTCCCCCTTGCCCGCGGAGCGCGCGGCAGGAACCTGGAGAAAGCGAGGCTTGGAGGGCGGGTACACTGGGCCCCATGGCCCGCTGCACCCTCTCCGCCGGTTGGGGAGAGAGGCTCCTGGAGCGGCCAGATACCTGTTGGCTCCTGAGCAGCATCGCCCAGTGCAGCCTCCATCAGGAGAAGCAGCAGAATCGACAGCCCCAGGGGGCGAGCGGGGTCCATGGTGCAGGGGGTCGAGCGGCCCGCTGGGCAAGGCGTCCGAGAAAGCGCCTGGCGGGAGGAGGTGCGCGGCGTTCTGCTCCAGGCGGCCCGGGTGCCCGCTTTATGCGGGGCGAGCGTCCGGCCGACCCCCGCCGGGGCGGAGCCTGAGGGGTGGCTGATTCATGCACGGGGACTGTCACCCCGCCGCCCCCGCGCTGCAAACTGTGTAAGAGGGAGAGGAATTCCCCTCCAAGTTGAAAAGTTGAACCTGCCTCCCAAACTTTCTCCTGTAGTCCAGACGGGGACGCCCTGAGGGAGCGTTTGTGTCAGTAATGGGAAATCAGCAAGCTAGACGGAGATGACCTGCTGGTGATTGTGCTGTAAAGAAGCCTGAATCCACCTCTTGAAGGCATGAAGTCCAGGTATTTGAAAGGCTGGTGGAGAGAAAGTGCGGAATTCTTGGGTCAGAGCGGAGCGGGATTCGTTGCAATGGACCTTCAGATTAGATTAGAAATGTAAATAAGTGTGTATTTATATGTATACACACGTATTTCAATCGAATTCTAATTTACATTTAATATAGGCTTATAATATATCGTAGGTGGACAATTTGATAAATTTTGACAACTGTGTAACCACCAATAAAGAATTAGAACATTTCGGCTGGGCGCGGTGGCTCGCGCCTGTAATCCCAACATTTTGGGAGGCCAAGGCGGGTGGATCACCTGAAATCAGGAGTTCCAGACCAGCCTGGCCAACATGGCGACACCCCGTCTCTATTAAAAACACAAAAAATTAGCCGGACGTGGTGGCGGGCGCCTGTAGTCCCAGCCGCTCGGGAGGCTGAGTCAGGAGAATGGCTTGAACCCAGGAGGCGGAGGCTGCAGTGAGCCCAGATGGCGCCACTGCACTCCAGTCTGGGCGGCAGAGTGGAACTCCGTCTCAAAACGAAGAAAAAGAAGAAGGAAAAAAAAGAATTAGAACATTTCCATCACTCCAGAAAGCTTCTGCAGACTTTTCCTCAAATCAATCCTTCCATCCTTAGACCAGGGGCAAACACGCTTCTCATTTCTATTACCATAGATTAGATTTGCCTGTTCTTGAATTTCATATAAACGGAATTATGAAGTATTCACTGTGTAGTATTTCTTTCTCACACTTCCTGTTTTTGAGATACACCCAGGTCATTGCATCAATAGTCTGTTTCTTTTAATTCCTGCGTAGTCCAAGGTATGAATTTACCAAAACGTATGAATATCCCACAATGTATAAATATGTTGCTGTGTGTATCAATAGTCTGTTCCTTTAAATCATTGAGTAATATTCTAATATATCACAAATGTCTTATTACTGGAATTTGTGTTGTTTCTAGTTTGTTTGGGGGCTCTTATGAAAAAAGCTGCTTTGTGTGGACCTGCAATTTTTATTACTCTTGGGTAAAATACTTAGAAATATTAGACACTGCCAAACGATTTTTTCAAGATGATTGTACCATTTTACACCCCAACCAAGCATGTATGAAGCTATGTTTTCGTATGTAGCTATGTTTTTGGAGATGAACCATGGCAGCACAGAGAGACAGCCTTGGGGAGTTCTGAAGATTTGACCAGATCAGTGTCTTCCCACACATTTCCTAATGTCGGTACATCCTTTAAAGTTCCCTGTTCCTTTGACATATTAGCTTGTGATCTACTTTTTTTTAATACAAACAATTACCTACAGTGAAATTTTACATAAAATATGAAAGATATTTTTGAAGACATTTTAATATACTTGTCTTCCCTTCCCGTTTTCTCTTGTTGTATTCAACATTCTCAAGTAAATAATTATTCTTGACTTCTGAGGATACTGGGGGTAGTTTACAGAAGTTCTCTTTCAAGTTTTCAGGAAGCCCTGAAAAGTATAGGACACACTTGCTCAAAGTGCGTTAATAATCTGAGGTATTTTGCACATTATATCCTTGTGCCAGTTTTCAGTCATTCTGATGTCATGTTACAAGGTCACAGTCCTAGAAAAACCAGCCTGATCTGGAAATGCTGTCAGCTTTGATTAGCAGGTATCTATGATTAAGAATGATAGTTGAAACTATAAGGATAAATGTTTAATTATCACCTCTCCAGTAGGGAAAAAAAAATGGGATGGGGATGGTTTGTATAGTTAACTGATTTCTGTGGTGTAAATGCACTCACTAAGGTCAATTTCAAGCTGCCACTGCAGAATCACTGAATGCCGAGGTGGGAAAAGATCTCCAAGAGCCAGAGCTCTCCATGGCCAAAATCTGTGTGAGCTGGCTGTAATGCACCAACCACTGAGACAGACAGCCAGTTTTGGAATGACACATTCAGAGTAAAGTCAGATTAGACCCTCCCAGTTCCTTCAAAATATTATTAGGGGACGGAATTTTACCACCCATTTACCGAGAATCATATTCAGGAGAAAAGTTGACTCAACTTCAAACTTACCTATATCTATCCTCTGAATAAAATTAAATATACCTTTAAATTAGACTAAAATAAAATTCAAGGACCGATACTCAGTTTTCATGGAGCACTGACTACTGTCATTTCTCTTTGTTCTCAGGTGCTGGACACTTTTTGATTATCTTTTGCTCATACAAAAAAAAAAATGAACCACTGGACACAATGGCTCCTGCTAGTAATCCCAACACTTTGGGAGGCTGAGACAGGAGGATCACTTGAGGCCAGGAGTCAGAGATAA
Source organism: Nomascus leucogenys (assembly GCF_006542625.1). Taxonomy (NCBI): domain Eukaryota; kingdom Metazoa; phylum Chordata; class Mammalia; order Primates; family Hylobatidae; genus Nomascus; species Nomascus leucogenys. The sequence continues at coordinate 24,385,025 of NC_044391.1, forward strand.
ACCTGGGCAACATAGTGTGATTCTATCTCTACAAAAAAAATTTTTTTAACTTAGCTGGGCATGGTTGTGTACACCTGTAGTCCCAGCTATATGGGAGGTTGAGATGGAAGGATTGGTTAAGCCCAGGGGTTTGAATTTGCAGTGAACTATGGTCGTGCCATGGCACTCCAGCCTGGATGACAGAGTGAGACTCTGAATCTGACTAAAAAGAAAAAAAAAAAAAGATTAGCCCTTTTGAATCAAGATAGACATTTTGGGAAATTGGATGGTGCCATGGAAAAATAGAGTTGGAATTCAGAGGATACCTCCATTTTATTCCTTGCTACATTGGACAAGTTACTTAAAACTGTCTGAGCCTCAGTTTCCTTTTCTAATAGACATAATAACTCTACCTCACAGATGTGTTATGAGGATTAAATGGAAAATGCCTATGCATTCAAAGATATTGTTTTAGCCCGTCACACAATGGCACAAACTTCATCCAGATCATCCCATATCCTACTTCCCATTGAGAGCCTTGGCACACAATTTTGAGATGGAGCATCAAACTCTCATCAGGAAACAGAGCAACATGAAATGGCCTTATAGAATTAAAGCCAATGGCCTTGCTCCTGTCAGCTCTTCTCTTAACTAAGCTCACAGACCACCTCTCTGCCCGCGAAGTTGTCACACTTCCTGGTAGTCTCTTCTAGGGAAATGAGCTTCAAGGGGATTTCAGAGCAGAATCTTCAGCCCACTCAGGGCTGCTGTATAAGGCATGTAGTGGAAATGGGAGGGGGGCAAAAACAGGCCACTCACCCTTCTGTGGTGTGGTCTGTAGATGCAGGTTGGAATCAGTCCCAAGAGATGCTCTAGAAATGCTGGTTTCCTTCTTTTCTATGCCAAACAGGGTGCATCCTTAAAACCTTTATGACCATGGATGGAGAAAGGAGAATTAAAGAAGTGGAACTGGCAGAAGTTTGAGATTACTAACCCAGGTTATTACAAAAAAAAAAGTATTCCTCTTAATTGCATAAATAATTGAGTGTTTTTATATCCATGAAAAAGACATCTTCCAATATAAGGGTAATCTAAATTTCCTGGAGACTACTTTGACGTTACTGAATTTACATTTAGAATATTTTGGAAGGAGCAACGTGACCACCACAATCAGCCTCCAAAGGGATGTCATAGCACTTCTATCTCCTTAATCCAGTGTCTAGGCCAACATGCTGCCTCAAGGCTGAGGAAAGTACTTCCTTTGTCCAAAGTCAACAGGAAGTGCAAGGCCAGAGATAACTGGGAAAAACAGTCATCCAGATTGATTTATCATTGCTACACCAATTGACAATTAAATTGTCTGTGGCTAAAGACAAAAGCTCAAAAGAGTCTGGAGTTCTGTAAAAATAAGGCATGGAGTTGTTACAATTTGAAGGCTGAATGGAGCTATAAGTATGTTCACTTTACAGAAGTGTGAACTGAGACCCAGAAAGGTTACGCATCTGGTCGTGTTTACCTGCCACGGTTGTTGGCAAACCTGAGACTAGAATCCACAGTTCTGGACTCTTAGTCCTATATTCTTTCTATCACACCTAGACCTAAGTTCTTTCTACCATACCAAGACCTTAAAGTAGAATATGAAATACCAGAATTTAAAAATGCAAAAGCTACAGTGAGTCCAGGAGCGCCTCTGCATGTGTCAGATTGCTGCCTCTGATCTTTCTCACCACCACACCCCTGGACCCCAAAACAAATGAAGTTGATTTTGAATTGTTTAGCCCCTCCCATGCCTTGAGTATGATACTGTATCCTCTGAGAGCCCTGCCATCTCGGTAGGCGAACCAAGAATTTAAGAAAGGGACTGTGGCAGATGGTCTTCCCCTCTCTCAGACACCTTAGAGAGAGGTAGCATGTCTGGCTTATGAGTGAATGATGAGAATTAATTGAGCCCAGTGATTTGGGGATACATATTATGTAACATAGGTATTTAAGGAGTTACACTGATAACTCCTTAATAAACAAAGACAGTTTTTGCTGCCTCTTACTTTAAGCCCTGCCAAAATAAAACTTGAAATGAGTCCAGCTGGCACTAATGAGGAGTTTACACATCTGCTGAGAAAGGCAGTTAATCTCTTCTGAGCAATAAATGGTCATGAGGGTTTTGCTAAAGTTTAAGCAACTCCTTCACCAACTAGGTATTTTTCTAACCAGCTGGGCCATGTAAGAAACATTTACTCTAATGCACCCTCTGGCAGGCAGAGTGCATTTGAGAGTGTTATATAATAAGATGAAGCCACATGAAAGGATGGGGTATTCTCTGTGCCTAATTTTATGAATCCCCTTCTCCCTAGAAAGAAAGAGATAATGAGGGTATATAACGTGTCTCTTACTGTGTTCATTCCTTCATTAATCTACTTTAGAGGGAGCTGATTAAATGTTTGAAGTGTGACAAACTTTATGCTAGACATTTGGGATACAAAAACGAGGGACCTCATAACATAATAGGGTAGATGAATGAACACTGTATAACCCAATTACATTACAATGTTCTTAGTACAACATCAAAAATATGTACTAGGTTGTATAGGATTATAGAGGAGGAAGTAAATAAAAGGTAAGCAAAGCTCAATTCCAAATAAAATCCACTCTATGCAAACATACCTGACACTATATCTTCTAGGCCTATGCAATACAGAGACTCATTCCTTCATCTATTTGTTTTGGTTGGCTGTTTTAGGTGCTGTGGTTCTAACAAAGTATTGCCTTCTGCCAGAGGAGCAGAATCTCAGACACCACTTTTCTCTACTTCCTGGATGTACATTCCCTCAAGTGTCATTATGTCTACTCGCGATGCAGACCATCTTTTCTCTCACTCAGGTTGCTACATCTTTAACTGTGTATGGCATCCAGAAGATTATGGCAAATTTTAGATAATTTTTATCCAAGACCTCCATGCAGCCTCACCACCTAGCCAAAATTCTAGCCTAGGTTACTAAGCCTCTGGCACATCAAGAATGGAGAAAGGAAGAGGAATGTTCCCCTAATCCCTGTATATCATGTGGAAATCTCCTTGGCGATCACAATACTAGTGGACATAACAGTGAAAGTTTGCATTGTGCCTTGAATTTATTAGCTCATTAAATCCCGCACAATAACGACTTGAGGGAGATGCGTTACTCTCCCTACTCTGCAATGCGAAAGATGAAACTTTTGATAGATATATAACTTTCCCAAAGCTATTCAGTTAGTACAGGCAGTCTAAATCCTGATCCCCTGGTCTCATTGACTGTATACACATTCTTTTTTTCAACATTAACAGAGGCCAAAGTCAAGCTTATTATATATATTTTCATGACCGTGGTTCAGTACCTGGACAGCGCTATATCAGTTTTCTTTTCTATGCAAACATAAAGTTCATAATTCATTCATAGGGCAAACAGATAGCTACAATTTAAATACATTGCCATAATGCTCTAAGAAGAACATCTGCCAAAATTGATAATCAGATTAGAGGATTGAGAAATTTAATCACTAAAGTCCTCATTTTCATGGTTATATTTAGCAGAAAGTAATGGACCTTGACCTTTCAAATGTAAAGACACATTTTCTTTCAAATATATTGTCTTTTCATAACGTGGCCAAAATCTTGTGTTAGTTATGCATTAATTACTGCAGTGCCATATGCTCTCCAAATGCTCTTTTTTTCTGGCTTATGTTGAAAAGCTTTTGTATGTTAAATCACACATGAGGGACAATCTGCTACTTGGGGCAGGAAGAGGCAATAGCTGAAGTTGGAAAGGAACACACATCTCCTAGGACTCTCACTATGTTTTTTCTCTTATTGACTATTAGCTGAGGAAAAACTGAGTGGAGCTGAAAAGTTTACATTAGAAGAGAGTTGAATATGTTAACCTCGACTACATATTCTGAACCAGCCAGGGAAGGGTGAGTTGTTTCTTTTGGCCAACTGAAACTCAGGTATCTTTGGTCTTCCTTTCTCTTACAATGGAAGTAATGTTCAGGACCTATCTGAGACCAATCCCTTGTCTACTGCTCTTCACCCTTTCTTCTGTTGTTTTCTCAATGGCTTTACTCCTTCCTCTTTTCAACAGCATCAGCTCTGCCCCTTCTTACTCTTTGGCAAAGACACCCAGATTTTAATAATTTCCATCTGGAATGCTTTATCTCTGACTTTTCAACCCAAAGTTAAAATTTATATTTGACCCTATATCCTTCTCCTATTAGTGTTCCCACTTCACTGCTCCCTTTTCTAGCCAAATTTATCAAAAATTTTACCTCTACTATCTTCCTCCACTTCCTCATCTCCTGTTTTTCCCAGGTCACTCCAATTAAACTTCCTTTTGGAAAGAGGAAGAACAGGAAGTGCTATTGTCAAGAGCAACCTTGACACGTGCTACTAGACCTCTCAATATATGACAGCCAAAGCAACTGTCCTTTAAAATCACCCAACATCACATTTTCCATTAACATCTTATCTAAATTCTTTTTAGTATTTGACAAATACTTCCTCGTTCTTTAAATGTTTTCTCTCAGTTTTCATAACACCACATTCTTTTGTTTGTTTCCGACTTTGTTGACTGCTCCTTCTCAATCAATCTGTCTTTTTCTGGCTAACCATTAAAGGCTAGGTGACTCAAGGCTCAACCCTGAGAATTCTTTTCTAACCATATTATTTTCTTATGTCATTTCAAATGCATATACATATAAACCTTGCACATACATATACACATGCATATACATATGCATGTATTTGTGTGTGGTCTTGATCTCTTCTCAAAATTTCAAACATTCATATCTACTTAGTATCTACACTTGAATGTGTAATAGAAACTCAAACATTTTATGTCCTAAACTGAAGTCTTTTTTATATATCCCCAGTCTTCCTCCTTTCTGTAAATGACCCTTCTACTTAGATTCTCAAGGCAAAATCTCTGAAGTCATTCTTGAGAGCTACCACTACTTAATTATGCAATTCATCAACAGTCCTTTCAATTCTACCTCCAAATCACTTTTTTTTTTTTAATATGGAGTTTCACTCTCGTTTTCCAGGCTGGAGTGCAATGGTGCAATCTCAGCTCACTGCAACATCCGCCTCCTTGGTTCAAGTGATTCTCCTGCCTCAACCTCCCAAGCAGTGGGGATTACTGGTGCCTACCACCATGCCCAGCTAATTTTTGTATTTTTAGTAGAGATGGGGTTTTGCCATGTTGGCCAGGCTGGTCTCAAACTCCTGACCTCAGGTGATCTACCCACCTCAGCCTCCCAAATGGCTGGGATGACAGACAAATCACATTTTTAATCTGCTCATATCTCTTTATAGCCACAACAGCCAATGTAGTTCAAGTCTGCAATTTCTAAGGAACCATTACCTAAGCTCCTTGTTTTCACCTTTGTTTCCCATTTAACCCCACACAGAACTTGGAGTACTTTTGGTATATCAAACAAGTAAAAAAAATACATGTTTTACTTGTCCGATCCTCTCACTGTTACATAAGCTCTGTGAGAGCATAAAGCTTACCTGTCTTATTTACCACTATATCACAGAGCCAAGAATGAGACCTGGAAAGTAGGCTGTCATGAACTTCTGTGAAATAAACAAATGACTTTCTATTACCACTATCCTTCTTCTTTACAAATGTCTTGAAAACTCAAATGGCACAGTGGAAACAGAGAAACAGAGTTATTCTGGGAAAGAAAGTGAGTTGTCATAGAATATATTTGGTTGTCTATAAGTCACGTGCACCTTGAATATAAGCTAACATGTTGAGAGAGAATGGTATCCATGTAATAAAATAGCAACTGATACAAAAGCAACTGGCTTTCAAAAAATGAACTATGATAAAATTTATGATCAACCTGACCAGTTGGAAAAAAATAAGTAAAACTACCTTTTATTTGACCATAAAAATTCAACTGAAAAAAAATGTTATATACTGAGGAGTTATGAACACAGCAAGAAATAAGAAAGCTGAATTTGCTGCTTTAACCTCAAGCGATCAAATGAGTGCCTAGCTTATGGTAATTACATAGTAAATATTTGATTAATAAATGAATATGAGCTGCTATCACATTATTGGTGCTGGTAGAAAGACAGAGGGAAAAAAGAGTAGATTCATAGAGATAAAGGCATTGCATGTTAAGTATTTATCAGAGTGTCTATTACATGATGAATGTTCCAAAATAGCTAATATCATCTCATTTAGTCCTCAGGACAGCAAACTCACTGTGCTTTGTAAATTTCAACTCATCTCCCTCACTTTCAAGTGCTCCAAAGTTTAGTCCTTTGTTCTCTTCTCTTTCCTATTTACCTTTGGTGTTCTCCGCTGTTCTCATGGTTCTCCCCCAACTCTGGCCTCTCCCCTAAACTCCAGACACCTATTCAATGAATGGCTAACAAGTATCTGAGACTCAGTATTCCCTTTTTATAGTCTTTGATCTCAGGAAACAGCAAATCCCTTCTTTTGGTTGCTCAGGCAAAAAAAAAAAAAAAATAGCTTCATCTTGAATTTTTTCTTTTCTCTCTTTTTTTTTTTCATTCTACATCTGATCTGTCAGCACATCCTGATGTCTCTGCTTTTAAAATGTATTTAGCATCTCAGCACTTGTCCCCACCTCCACTCGCACCACACTGGTTTGAGCCACCCTCATATTTCAGCTGGACTACAATTGCCCCTTCTCTGCTTCCACCCTTGCCCCCATGAGCTAGCCTCCAAACAGCTGCCAGAGTGACCCTGTTAAATTATATGATAGATAATGTTACTCTGTTACTCAGAATCCTCCAGTCTTCCCTAAGTCACTCAGAGTAAAGCAAGAGTCTTCACCGTGGCCTACAAGACCTATATGGTCACTGGTTTCATATACTTTTCCCTTGAATTCACTGGGCTCCTTATATTCATACTTGTCTGCTGTTGCTTGTACTTGCTGTTCCTCAGAATGATTTTCTCTTTGATACCTACAAAGCCCACTCTCATAGCCCTCAGATCTTCACTCAAGTAGCATTGTCAACAGAAAGGGCTCCTTTGGCCATCCTCTCTGTAACTGAAACATTGCTAACACTGTTCTTATTCCTTTCCTGCTTAATTTTTCTCCTTAGCACTTGTCTCAATCAAAATTTGGTATATTTTACTTTTGTACCTTTGTGAGTGCCTGTCTCCTTTACTATAATGTAAGTTCCTTGAAGGGAAAGGTTTTCATCTGTTTTTTTCCCTCTACTCTACCTCAAGTACCTAGAATCCTATCTGGCACACAATAGGTATTCAATAAAAATTCTTAGCTGTTATCTTTTTATAATGCCAAGTAAAATGTCAGGATAAAAAAGAATAGTATAGAATAAGTAAGTTTACATCTATATGATTACAAGCTTATTGTGCATAATACAGTGGATTTATTTCTGGAAAATTGTCAGAATTACATGTGTGTAAATATAGTTTCATGTCAAACTACATTTTTATAAATCAAATAATTAAAGTGTGCTGGCAACATTGCTATTTCAAAGAATCTGTAATTAATCCTCTATAAAACAAATAAGTTTTTAAAATAATTTGAATAATTTCTCCCTTATCTAGCCCTTTATAAATTAAATATTTTATTTATCAGGTATTTCTACTTCAAAATACACTTATGGATAATGTGTAAAAACAAAAAAAAACAGGTGGCCTTTTTACCTCAGCTCATTTTAATTCTAGAATAAATTAGCAAGAAATGTAATGGAAGCTCTGAAAGACATCTTGAGATACTTAACCTACTCTATAGAGTTCTATCTTCCCAAAGTGTTTAATAAACACTAAAATGTGGTCCATTTAAGGAAGCTTCCTACCCCTCTACTTATGACCTCCATTATGTGCTTGCATTGCTAAGCATATCTACCTTTCTTTTTTACACTTTGTCAATGTAACAATGTTTTCTGAGAATGCTCAATGTATTGAGATGTAAGCATTAAAAATGATTTATGTTTTTACAGAAATTGCATCAGCAACTATGCTATGTTGAATTGCCATTTCCTAATGAGTAGCTACTCTTTAACAATCATTTAAACTGATATCATCATTGTGGGCCATATTTGGCTAATAAAAACTCATTCTAGTATTTAAGACCAAGAAAAGTCAAGACAATGTACATTTCCTCTACCACTTCTGGGGCTCTATGACCATGAATTTCATCTAATCCAGAGTCTCATTTGTACAAGAAACATTTGTAATGGCCTGTTTAAAACCATCAATATAGCAAGGCGAAGGCAGGAGGATCACTTCAGCTCAGGAGTAAGTTTATGGATCTATGGATGGGATACAACTCAGAAATACTTCCCCCACTCCCGCCCTCTTCTTGCCTGATCAGCCTGGGCAACATGTCCAGATCCCATCTCTATTAAAAAAAAATTAAGTTAGCTGGACGTGGTGGCATATGCCTATAGTCCCAGCTACTCAGGAGGTGAGGTGGGAGGATCACTAGGGCCTGGGAGGTCAAGACTGCAGTGAGCAGTGATTGCACCACTGCACTCCAGCCTGGGTGACAGAGTGAGAGCCTGTCTCAAAAAAAACTCACCAAACCCGTCAGTATGGTACCTGTATTAGTCAGGGTTCTCTAGAGGGATAGAACTAATAAACTAAATAATTAACTAAATAATTAAACTAATTGTTTAAGATTATATATATATCATATATATATATATAATGCTGAGTTTATTAAGGAGTCTTCCTTTAATTTGTATGCATTATTGTAAAAAGTGTATATAATAACCAAGAAAAATATTTTGTTTCTATGTAAAATGAAGTGAGTTTCAAGGTTCAAAGAACTATAAATATGGCTTTTGCCTATGTGGAAGCCTGGCATATCTGACAGTCATGCTGAATGTGTCACATTTCATCTTATGCTGCAGGATCCCGGAAAATGCAAGATATCTGACATTCCTTATCCATACCCACAAAAATTATGGAATACTGTTATAAACAAGCTGACGTATTTTCATGAGGGCCCCTAGGGGGCAGTATTGCCCCCATTGAGAACCAGGGATCTATGGATGGGATACAACTCAGAAATACTTCCCCCACTCCCGCTCTCTCCTTGCCTTTTATTGGACCTTAGATACTCTGATTGTAGTGCAGGATGGAGAAAGAAGTGAAAGGGCAAACATCTCCTTAACTAGGGTATGCTTTCCCCCAGGCTGGCTGTAATAGCAATCTTAGCTTGTTTGTCTATAAATCTTCAGTCTTCCCCTTAAATTTTGACTAAAGTTGGGGTGGGGATGGTTGGCAATAGGGTCAATAATCTGATCTCGTCTCTTAGGACTTTTTGTGGAGAAGTGGACCAACCTGAAAGCTTAGAATATGAGGGGCAGCTTTAGTGCTATTTGTCATCAACTCTGGACTTTCTATGTAATTCTGGGGTATGAAGAAAGAAATCCACTCCTTTACACTAGTTTGAGAGAGACATGCTGGAATGAAAAACACCTCAGTTCAGACGTGCTGGAATGAAAAACAAACACCTGTGTTGTAACCTCAGCTCCACTGCCTCTCATTGTTTAATTTAGGGCATTCAAACTCCCTGGAATGTCTTTGCCTCATCTGCAAAATGGAATAGGGAGTAAAGTAGATGATATTAAATTTGAATTATTTGAACCATTGACTTCAATATAACACTAAACATTTGGAATCTCCATGCAGACAATATTCACTGTTCTTCTTTGTGTCCTTGAAATAAGTGAAAATTTTGGTCCTCTTTTTTTTTTTTCATGTAAGACCTGTGCCATCAAATTTGGTAAGAATTCTAGAATCTTCTAATAACATATTTGCTCTAAATAAAGTGTTTTAAATGTTTAACATTATTTAGCATGGCGAATCACAGCATTTTAGAGTTAAGAAATCATTTATTGATAAAATGAAGTTAGAAAAATTGGATGTTTTTCTATATTTAGGTAAATGCATATGTCATAGTTTAGGTGACTTTGTCAATACTTCCTGATCTCTTCTATATACCAAACAATATACAGAACAATAGAAAGTAATGAGTACATAAAAGTTATGCAAGGTATGACCTCCCTTGTAAAGGCTCTAAAAATCCACTGTGTCTTAGGTTGGGTTTGCTAGAAGCATAGCCTAAGACAGGAATTCTTGGGTAAGACATTTTTCCAGGGCAAGCTCTCAGGAGAAACCACTAAAGGAGTAAGGCTAGGGCAAGAGGAGAAGTTAGTCAAAAGTGGTTTCAGAAGTCTAGCATCATTCTAAACCCATGGAAAGCTCTGGAAGTTTATCAATTACAACAAAGCCTATCCTAGGCTGATAGGACCCCACATTAGCCAGCCTTTTGCTCCAGGTCAACCTCAGGGGTCAGATGGGAGCATAATCTCCCAGGCATCATCAGGAAAAGTATTGCCCATCAGACAAGAGCCAACCTGTGCAAAAGGTTTGCCCTTGACAGTCAACACCTGCAGCTGCTGCGGACTAGGTATCTTACCCTGGAAAAAAAGGAGAGCTGGGCAGTAGCATCTGGCATGTGTGATATTAAAGGAGCCAAATTATGTATGCATGATCTCCTTTAAGTGTATCGGTAATATCACCTATCTTCTTTAGAGTACCTATAAGATCACATATATTATATGGCAAGGGCCATATAAGAAAATACAGTTTGAAATTCTGGAAGCACAACAGAGTGAATAACACCAGCTAACACGTGCAAGTGCTTGCTGTGTACTACATGCCATTACAAAGTCCTTACCTACGTTACCCCCATTTAATACTCTCAACAAATCTACAAGGTAGGTAATATTATTGCCCCTATTTCCCTGTAAACTAAGGCACAGGCAGGTCAAGTAATTTGGTCAGTGTCACATGGCTAGCAAGTACCAGTAAACGATTATTTTGTTGGTAAGTATATGAAAGGGCTTCCTGGAATAGAGAAAATGAAATTCTAAACCCAACCCAAGATCTACTAAATTAGAATCTCTAAGGTTGGACTCATAACTTTAACGAGTTTCCTAAAGTGATTCCTGCACACACTGGAGTGTGAAGAGCCATTACCTAAAGGAATTAAAAGTTTTCCAAAATGAAGAAAAATTTTGCAAAGAACAATGTCAAAAGGTAAAAATGATCATCAAAAATACTTAATGAAGTTTTGTGCTTAGTCTAAAAGAGTGGGAAGTTGAAGATGAGAATAAAATTTAGGTTTCCAAATACAAAACAGGATTATACAGGAAGAAATAACCTTTGTATAGTCAGAGTGTTTCTTAAAGAACAGAATAGCAAAAATAAAAACATAGGACACATTGGGCTCAAGTACCCACAGTGTGTTATTTTCTACCTTTATGTTGGCCTATGTAGACATTTGTCCCTTAAAATTATCTTAAACTCGAGACCATCCTGGCCAACATGGTGAAACTCCATCTCTACTAAAAATACAAAAATTAGCTGGGCATGGTGGCACGCACCAGTAGTCCCAGCTACTCGGGAGGCTGAGGCAGAAGAATCGCTAGAACCCAGGAGGCGGAGGTTGCAGTGAGCCGAGATCGTGCCACTTCACTCCAGCCTGGAAACACAGCGAAACTCCAACTCAAAAAAAAAAAAAAAAGAAAAAGAAAAAATCATAAACTACTACTTAGTTAAAGAACAAAGTATTTTAAGACTGGGAAGGGAAAGAATGTTTCTTCAAAGGTTTTGGAAATGAAAACACCATTTAAATTCAAGGAAATAAGTTAATTGCTGATATATTATTAGCAGAGTATTTTCATGTAGATGTACAATGTTATGTTGTTCTCTGAAATAGTATGTGATCTGAATACACTTGCTTTTATAATAATACTTCATTACGAAAATTGGACTAGGGCAAAGGAGGAGACACTATAGGTACGATGCCACTTGGCTACACTGAATTCTTTCCCAGGCAATTTCATAGGATTATCACCAGCTATTGAGCCTTCTTCCCCATTACTCACTGGTCTAATTGAGGAGAAGAGGAATTGCGAAGAGGGCAGAAGGAAGAGTCTGTTCCATTAGGATGTTTATTGGTAGATCAGACTTGCTATGTCCCCTTTAGCCTGCTAAATTTGCTCATCATTGTTATCAGATTCATTGTGACAGTTACAGGCAAATTTCAGGTGTTGTTGGAAAAACACTTACAAGTAATACACTAGTTTATTTCTGATTAATAAGACTGTTTACTATATTTCCATTCTACGGGTACACATTTAAACAATCCATTATTTATAATGAAATTATAGTGATACTTTTTATATGGTTCCCTTTTAATACCAGGTTAAATACTCTAGAGATTTAGGGAATTAATGGACCGTCCTCCAAATGACCTCAAACTAAGTTAAATGACATAAAACATATGGTGGAGGGTTTTGGAATTGAAAGTAAGGATTGGAAACCCCAAATTTTACACTATACAAAAGACCAGTGGCAAGGAGCCGCTTTAAGTATTTTAGATTATATACTGACTAAACTCACCCCTCCCAACAAACCTGCTGAATAGGTGTTTAGGGTCAAATGCTTGACTTAATCATATTAGTGAAGATTAGGAAGAAGCTTTAAAATCCCAAGGCTAGTGTGCATTGCTAGAATTGTTAAGAGAGAGAGCTCATATGAAATTGGTTATTGTGGGATATTTAAAATAAAACAAAGATCAGTTTACTTTGTAAGTTAAGAGCTGAGGGAATTGTTGGCTAAGACTGACTTGAAATAACTCCAGCAATTCATGCATAGCTGCTAACCTTCTACATCTTCAGCAGGCAAAAAGATGCCAGTAATCAATATTGAGGACCTGACAGAAAAGGACAAATTGAAGATGGAAGTTGACCAGCTCAAGAAAGAAGTGACACTGGAAAGAATGCTAGTAAGTTACTGCTTTCTTTAGAATTTTATTTTAAGCTAGAGATACTGTGGGAGTATCAGGTTAGAAAACATTGGCTGAAAAGGCTCAGTGTAGTCACAAATAAATTGTTCATCTAAAGATTTATCAAAGATTAAGAAAATTGATAATCAATCACAACTATCTCTTGATTTAGATTCTAAATCAAGGAGGTTGGCAAACCATTTTCCTTTGGCCAAGCCCAATCCTTAGCCTGTTTTTCTACGACCACAAAGATAAGAATGCTTTTACATTTTTAAAAAGAAGAAAAAGAGGAAAGAAAGAAAGAGAGAGAGAAAGAAAGAAAAAAAGAAGTAAATAAAGAAAGAAAGGAGAAAGAAAGAAAAGAAAATGAGAAAAAGAAAGTAGAAGAATATGAGACAAAAACCATATTTTAGATAAGAAATAAAATAAATATAAGCATGCAATAATATAGGCATTTTGTTTTTACTTTTCTAAACTTCTTTTTATAATGCAATAATTTGATATTGATATTTTGATACAATGTTTTGATATTGCTGCAATACTTTAATCTATGATGTCATCCCCTCTTGCACTGTCATGGTCAATAATGAATGAGTACATTCTACTCTTCTTTGGCAAATAAAGATGAGTTCAAACATAAGAACTCACTGGTTGCTCCTAGAAACATCTGACAAATCTTAGAAAGGGTTACCAACAGTTCACTGCCATCAGAAGGAGAAGAAATGGCAAAGGAATAAACCACCAAACAAACAGTGATGAAAGCTTGGAGAATGTAGATATGTATTTCAGATCGCTTCATTTTAGGAAAGTTATTAATAGTAGAACAAAACCGCCACAAGTGGTAACAGCAATCTTATATTTTTAAAACATCTCATTTTATCAGGACAAAGTAAAAAGGGATCTTGTGTTATCTTCATACTTTGTTCAAAATGCCTGCTCCCAGTCAAAACTGGGATTTTGGGCTTCGTCTATGTTTGTAATAATCTCAAACTCCCCTGTTGCCCTTTCCATACAGGAAAAACGTTTTGCTGTAAAGATAAAATTAAATCATTACTAAGGCTTAGAATATACACGAGACAAGTTAAAGTCCTTATTTTTACAATTCAGGGTAAATAAAATGAACTTTTGGGATAAAGGAAAAGTTTTCTCTTCTTAAGTTGAAATATTCAAAAGCTGTTTTATTATCTATGTACTCGGGATTATTGTTTTGTAGGCAAGGTGATTGTCTTCGTATTTATTATTCACTTGTGGTAAGTTGACCTTGGACTTTTTATTTTGGGTAAACATCACATACGTCATCATTAATTAGGCTTTGGGGTTCCTTTTCCCCATTATTCAATGTCTCTCTGCTCTTCGAAGTCAAACCAATTTAATATCAGACTGCAAAAACTCCATATACATACACACACAAACACACATGCATGTAGAAACACATACATATACATGTACTCTCTTAGTCTCCTCAGAGTTCTGTACCAGAATACCATAGACTGGTGACTTATAACCAACAGAAATGTATTTCTCACAGCTCTGGAAGCTGGGACATCCAAGATCAAGACATCAACAGATTCAGTGTGTGGCGAGGGCCTGCTCCCTCCTTCATGAACGCCTATCTTTTCATTCTGTTACCACCTGGTGATGGGGTGAGGAAGCTCTCTGGGGTCTCTTTTATAAGGACAGTAATCCTATTTATGAGAGCTCTGTCTTCATGACCTAATTACCTACCAAAAACCCTACCTTGGGCGTTAGGAGTTCAACAAATGAATTTATACAATACGTAGAAATATGTATGTAATATATAGAAATATTATTTCTCTATATAACATATAATAATATATGTTATATTATATATAAAATGGAACTTCCAGGTCCTGCGCCCCTAGCTCTGATGTATAATCGGTACAGTATGGTTAAGTGGATATACTCAGTATGGGTAAATGGTTAAGTGGATAATCAGTACAGTCTGGTTAATTGGATATACTCTGGAACCGTATTCCCAGCTCAGATTCTTGCTCCACAACAAATTTCTGCCTGTGTAACCCTCATCAATGCAATCTAACTCACCTGTGCCTCTGTTTCTTCAAAGCAGAGATAGTAATGGCATCTAATTCAGAGGATAATTGGGAGGAATAAACAAGATAATATAGGCAAAGCTCTGAGAACAATGCCTGGTAATAGCAAGTGCTTTATGTCATTATATTATTACTATCTTAAAATTATTATTGATTCTATGAACCAGACTGATTCATATTATAGTGATTTTTTTTTTTTAGTACAAGTCTTTGCATCCAGTTTCTGAAGGTGATAGATTTGCAATGACTATAAGCCAATGTAATAGGCAATGACTAAAGACAATCTTTGTAGTAATAGCTAAAAATAGTTACCATTTGATTGTGCATCTTCTTATGCTAGGCACCTCTTAGACATTTAAGACAACCAATGCAGCTATTCATATTTTATACATGAAGTAAATGAACCCTAGATGAATTACCTTAACTAAGACTAAATAGCTAGTAAATGGGAAGAGCCTTGCAATCCTACACTAAACTACATATATTTATATTAAGCCTCACTGAAATAATTTTTAAACCTATACACATATATAATTTTAGGTAATTTGTTGCTGCTTTCATTCTCATATCCTCAGATCCCAGCCAGGCACCTTCAAAGCCATCCCCTTATGGACTACTGAATTAAGGACAGCAATTTACACCTCTGTTCCTGTCATCTGGGTGAAACCAAAAGTAGTGACTTTTAGGGGGAGAGTGTGGGATCACTGCGGAAGAGGGAAAAAAGTGAATCTAAATTAATGCATATTTCAAAAGTTATGTGAATCTGCAAGTATCATCCTTTGAAGGAAGAAACTAACCTGACAAATGCTTCCTGGCCCCAGGTGAAAATAATTTGTTCTAATATGTAATTAATGAGTCTGCATAGTTATAAAATAATCTTAAGTCTTATATCAAATGTTCCTTGGAATTTACATAAAAGTGGCCTAAAGATTTCATTTGAAAAAAAAAACAAAACAGTAAATTGGTTAAATGACTTATGGAATGGCCACTTAATAGACGGACAAAAATAAAGTAGCTCGGTGTTACTGTCATGAAAGATACACCAATTGAAAACAAACCAGTTGAAGCTAAAAGAGTTTGAATAATTTGATTTCGTGTGTGTGTGTATATATATGTATATTTACATATGTATAGAACATCACCTTTCACTACAAGGAATGTTAAGTGGTACCTTAACAGGCTATAGCTGAAGCCATTAAAATATTAAGGCCAGATTTTTTACTAAATCATTAATCAATAATGGTGCAGATAAGTGAAGAGCAAACTCAAAAACAACACAAATAATTCAGTCCAGCAAATTATTCACTGAGCACTAAAGAACACAGCTTCTGTTCTAGATGGCTGGGATACATTGAACAAATCAGCCAAAGGTCCCTGACCCCTTGAAGCTCACCTAGTGCACCACCGTGCTCGATCATTGTAGATGAGTGTAAAGAAAAATTACGTGTGTATACTTCTGAGAAGTCAGGGATGGTGATAAGCCAGGAATTTAATAATTATTCATTCTCTTCCACCTTTACGAGTCACATTTCTGGGATGAGGAAAAAGATTTAATCAATATGAACTCTGGTGACTCCCTTGACTTCCGTTGCCAGCTGTGCTCTGATCCCTGGGTCTTGTCTCCTTTGATGTTGGAGGCAGTGTCTGCTGGGAATCTTTAGCTGGAGTGTGGCCAGCTGTTTTTCCTTTTTCTGGAGATATATCCAGAAGGAGTGGGAAGGGTGCAACTTTCTTCTTTCCTACAAAGTACATATGCATTGATGGAAAGCAGAGAGAATCAAACTGAAATTATACAACCTGAAAATTTATTGTAATGAATACATTCTTGGCATCTGGAGTATTCTGTTTTAAACCAAATGAGTCATCCCTTTTTCCTTCCCCTTAAGGTTTCCAAATGTTGTGAAGAAGTAAGAGATTACGTTGAAGAACGATCTGGCGAGGATCCACTGGTAAAGGGCATCCCAGAGGACAAAAATCCCTTCAAGGAGCTCAAAGGAGGCTGTGTGATTTCATAATACAAAAAAAAAAAGAAAAAAAATTTAAAAAATTCTTGGAAATATCTCAAATGTTAATAACAATATGGATTTTTCTCATACATACTATTACTACTAAGCATGTATGTGAATTTTTAAATTTATAGATGTAAACTTTTAATAAAATTTGGGATGTGGTAACCCATCATTCTGTTTTTCTTAACATAGCTGGCACAGGGTTTAACAGATAATTGTCAAAAAATGTTGCTTAAAGTTCTTTAAAAAGAACTATGTTTTATAAATGATTCTATATTATTCTGAGTTGTCAGCATATATTTACTGTTTTATGTTTTTTCACTTCCCTTTCAACACTTACAATTTTCTACCAAGAAATTGTATGGTTAAATTTCTATTTTCTTTCCCAAACTTTCTCTTGCTTAAGGAATTAGGAAGCTTATTTTTCTGATATGCAGTTCACCTGTCTTGTGACTTTTCCTCAGAATGCCAACTGGGTTGAGGGTTCAGTCTGTGGTCACGGAGCACAGTGAATTTAACCAGCACCAGAATCACTGTTATAAGCATGCACTTAGGAGCCAGACAGTTCTGGCTCTGCCACTTTACTGCCCAACTCACTTTGGATAAGCTACTTAATTCTTTCTAAATTTGTTTCTCCTAGCATAGGATGAAGACAATAATGGTTATATCTTCTGTTTTGTGTGGGGGTTAAATAATACACTAATGCAGCTATAACACTCAGCATATTACCTGGCCTATGGTAAGATACAATAAGTGTTAACTAGTATTATTACTGAGAAAGGATCTAGACAAAATTTCCAAAATCCTTTAAGATACATGCTATTTTACCCTATCCTCATAGGACTCTCAACACCACAGTCTTTTCTTTAACAAGGTGAGCACACATGAGAGAGAAACCTCCATCACCTACATCAGGTCCTGGCATCCTATTGAGTTTGCATGAGTCACATTTCATTACCATTGTGTTAATGACTAAGAGAAAACTTGCCTCTGCTTCTGAAACAAATGACAAGTTGTAATTAACCAAATCAGAAATCACTTTTGTTGTCAGTGTTTTTCTTGTGGCTGTCTCACATTTACAGTGCTATTTTGTATACTTCAGTGATCAGAATACTCAGAAATACTAATTGACTGTCATCCATTAAAAAAACACATTAAAGTTATCTATTATTTGGTCTGGAAGGGAGTCTGAAAGTTGTACCAAAGTTTGGCTCCTAGCACAATGCCCTCCCACTCTGATCATCATAAATGCTCAACAAATACTTGTTGACTCTTGTCTAAACCCTTCATTTTGAAATGGAGAAAATAAAGTTTCAGAGAAGTCACCTGACAAATTTCTTCAGTCAAGACTCTGGGCTTCTGGCTGAACGGTCAGCAACATACCCCACCACGTGTCTTCATCAAATAGGCTCTGAATATTAAGGAATTCCGGGATTAGTTACTGAATCTCTTATCTATTTTTCCTCAAGAAAAGCTTTTTATCCTCCTATTTAAGTTTATAAAACCCTCTCCATACAGCCCTCCCAAACTCCACCAAGCACTTCCTGTGTCTCTCTCACACTCTATTTTCCCCCGTAGCACCATCACCATCTGGCATACTACAATTTATTTGTTTATTTAATTGTGGTTTACCTCTAGAAGTTTTCCACCTGCAAGTTAGTATTTATTTAGTGAAGTGTTCAGTACATCCCCTTTTCTCTGATTAAAATAAATACAAAGTAAGTTTTTGCTATGACATTCAGTTTACCATTGGAGACAGATTTTGAAGCCCAGCAATGTGAAGTTAAAACCCTGACTCTTCCACCTTGTCGTTGAGAACTTTGGACAAATTACCAAATGACTTCAACTATTTGAACATGTTTGTTTGTTTGTTCGTTTTTTGTATAAAACTAGAGATTAGGATAGATTATCTGAATACTTGTAATCCCTTAGATCACAAATGGGTATATAAAAAGAAGCCTAATAAATGTCCTCTATTATTATACTTCCCGTGGACATTTTCCCACCATCTGGAATT
This sequence comes from Nomascus leucogenys, assembly GCF_006542625.1. Classification (NCBI taxonomy): domain Eukaryota; kingdom Metazoa; phylum Chordata; class Mammalia; order Primates; family Hylobatidae; genus Nomascus; species Nomascus leucogenys. Next base: position 24,403,948 of record NC_044391.1, read on the forward strand.
TGGTCATACTGATCCTCCACCTGAAATCTCCCTCCACTCCACCCTATTTCAGCCTTTTGAAATCCTACTCTTCTTATGAGACTATCTCTCCCAATCTACCTCAAGAGTATTTTGTGTATCTCTTAAGTCATTTAATATTACTGTACTTTCTCTTATTATAATTTCTATGGTTGTCTTAATTTCAGTGCTGTATTGGAAATTTCCCAAGCCAGAAGAACTGTTCATCTTTGAAACTGTCATATCAACTAACAAATTGTCTGGACAATGTAATTGACTTTTAAAGCAGGCAAGAACAGTGCTTACAAAATGTTTATATTGGATAATTCAGAATTCTTATTGACTTAATTAATGATTAAATCACCAGTAGGGGACAATTCCTGTTGCTTAAAACACAGATTGTCAGCAGGTTTTGAGTAAGAGAGAAATCACAGGAAGGAAGTATAGAGAAAGATGGTCCAGGAAGAAGGAAATGAAATCATGACTGTCCCACAGGCTACAGAGCTATAACTGTCAGTGACTTTGGTTTGTTCAGAATTTGTTATTTCAGGACCGGGATAACTAGGTTAAAGAGAATGAAGTAAGACTACAAGGCAACAAAAACCACCCCCACACAACCTTAACATGTGACCCTTTAACAAAATTTTCTGGTGTCATTAATGAGAATGAGTTATCATAGATACTACAATATATCATTTGAGCTACTTGGACTTTAAAGGTATTTTGCACACATAGGTGAGTGTAAGCTTTAGTAAGAAAAAAAAGAAAAGAAAACACCTCACTGTTGTTTTAATTTGTACTGGTTTTATTTTAGCCAAATTTTAAAACCAAGCTAATATCAATCTTCCTAAATTCCTAAAATATGAGTTAACATGAGGAAAATAGTAAACTGAGTAATGAGAATGATCAATTATGTATGATGGGAGTTAAAGTCTGATAGAAAAAAATGGTGAGGGAAATCTGTTTTTTTATTTTTATTTTATTTTATTTATTTTATTTTATTTTATTTTATTTTATTTCATTGAGACAGAGTCTCACTCTCTCACGCAGGCTGGAATACAGTGGTATGATCTCGACTCACTTGCAACCTCTGCCTCCCTGGTTCAAGTAATTCAGTCCCACCACGCCCGGCTAACTCTTTTTGTATTTTTAGTAGAGAAGGGGTTTTGCCATGTTGGCCAGGCTGGTCTCAAACTCCTAACCTCAAGTGATCCTCCCGCCACGGCCTCCCAAAGTACTGGTATTACAGGCCTGAGCCACCACTCCTGGCCTGAAAAATCATTTTGATATCATGAATTATAAGTAGTTGCTAAGATACTCAGAGCATCAGTCACAGATCACCTTTTGACTTGGCATTCTCTTTATCTAGAAAAGGAATCTTAGGGTCGGGTGCAGTGGCTCACGCCTGAGATCCCAGCACTTTGGGAGGCCTAGATGGGAGGATCACCTGAAGTCAGCAGTTTGAGACCAGCCTGGCCAACATGGTGAACCCTGTCTCTACCAAAACAAAAACAAAATTAAATATACAAAATTAGGTGGGCGTGGTGGCATGTGCCTCTAATTCCAGCTACTCAGGAGGCTGAGGCAGGAGAATCACTTGAACCCAGAAGGTGGAGGGTGGAGGCTGCAATGAGTAGAGATCACGCCATGTGTATACTTCTGAGAATTCAGGGATGATGATAAGACTGGAATTTAATAATTACTCATTCTCTTCCACCTTTACAAGTCACATTTTTGGAATGAGGAAAAAGATTTAATCAGTATGAAATCTGATGACATCCTTGACTTCTGTTGCCAGTTGTGTTCTGATTCCTGGGTCTTGTCTCCTTTGATGTTGGAGGCAGTGCCTACTGGAAATCTTTAGCTGGAGCGTGGCCAGCTGTTTTTCCTTTGTCTGGAGATATATCCAGAAGGAGTGGGAAGGGTGCAACTTTCTTCTTTCCTACAAAGTACATATGCATTGGTGGAAAGCAGAGAGAATCAAACTGAAATTATACAACCTGAAAATTTATTGTAATAAATAAATTCTTGGCATCTGGAGTATTTCGTTTTAAACCAAATCAGTCATCCCTTTTTCCTTCCCCTTAAGGTATCCAAATGTTGTAAAGAAGAGGTTACGTTGAAGAATGATCTGGCGAGGATCCACTGGTAAAGGGCATCCCAGAGGGCAAAAGTCTCTTCAAGGAGCTCAAAGGAGGCTGTGTGATTTCAAAATACCAAAAAAAAAAAATTAAACAAATTCTTGGAAATATCTGAAACGTTAACAATATGGATTTTTTTCACACATAATACTACTACTAAGCATGTACGTGAATTTTTAAATTTATAGATACAAACTTTTAACAAAAATTGGGATGTGGTAACCCATCATTCTATGTTTTTCTTAACATAGCTGGCACAGGGTTTAACACATAATTGCCAATAAATATTGCTTAATGTTCTTTAAAAAGAACTATGTTTTATAAATGATTCTATATTATTCTGAGTTGTCAGCATATATTTACTGTTTTATGTTTTTTCACTTCCCTTTCAACACTTACAATTTTCTACCAAGAAATTGTATGGTTAAATTTCTATTTTCTTTCCCAAACTTTCTCTTGCTTAAGGAATTAGGAAGCTTATTTTTCTGATATGCAGTTCACCTATCTTGTGACTTTTCCTCAGAATGCCAACTGGGTTGAGGGTTCAGTCTGTGGTCACGGAGCACAGTGAATTTAACCAGCACCAGAATCACTGTTATAAGCATGCACATAGGAGCCAGACAGTTCTGGCTCTGCCACTTTACTGCCCAACTCACTTTGGATAAGCTACTTAATTCTTTCTAAATTTGTTTCTCCTAGCATAGGATGAAGACAATAATGGTTATATCTTCTGTTTTGTGTGGGGGTTAAGTAATACACTAATGCAACTATAGCACTCAGCATATTACCTGGCCCATGGTAAGATATAATAAGTGTTAACTAGTATTATTACTGAGAAAGGATCTACACAAAATTTCTAAAATACTTTAAGAAACATGCTATTTTACCCTATCCTCATAAGACTCTCAACACCACAGTCTTTTCTTTAACAAGGTGAGCACACATGAGAGAGAAATCTCCATCACCTACATCAGGTCCTTCTGGCATCCTATTGAGTTTACATGAGTCACATTTCACTACCGTTGTGTTAATGACTAAGAGAAAACTTACCTCTGCTTCTGAAACAAATGACAAGTTGTAATTACCTAAATCAGAAACCACTTTTGTGGTCAGTGTTTCCTTGTTGCTGTCTCACATTTACAGTGCTATTTTGTATACTTCAGTGATCAGAATACTCAGAAATACTAATTGACTGTCATCCATTAAAAAAACACATTAAAATTATCTATTATTTGGTCTGGAAGGGAGTCTGAAAGTTGTACCAAAGTTTGGCTCCTAGCACAATGCCCTCCCACTCTGATCATCATAAATGTTCAACAAATATCTGTTGACTCTTGTCTAAACCCTTCATTTTGAAATGGAGAAAATAAAGTTTCAGAGAAGTCACCTGACAAATTTCTTCAGTCAAGACTCTGGGCTTCTGGCTGAACGGTCAGCAACATACCCCACCACTGTCTTCATCAAATATGCTTTGAGTATTAAGGAATTCCGGGATTAGTTACTGAATGTCTTATCTATTTTTCCTCAAGAAAAGCTTTTTATCCTCCTATTTAAGTTTACAAAACCCTCTCCATACAGCCCTCCCAAACTCCACCAAGCACTTCCTGTGTCTCTCTCGCACTCTATTTTCCCCCATAGCACCATCACCATCTGGCATACTACAATTTATTTGTTTATTTAATTGTGGTTTATCTCTAGAAGTTTTCCACCTGCAAGTTAGTATTTATTTAGTGAAGTGTTCAGTATATTTCCCTTTCTCTGATTAAAATAAATACAAAGTAAGTACATGCTATGGCATTCAGTAACCTGTAGAAGATGGTCCTAACCAACATCTCTAACTTTCAGTTGACCATTGGAGACAGAGTTTGAAGCCCAAAAATTCAAAATTAAAACCCCAACTCTTCCATCTTGTCATTGAGAACTTGGAGAAATGACTTGAACTTTTTGAATCTGTTTTTTTTCATACATAAAATTAGTGATTAGGCTAGATTATCTGAATACTTATAATCTCTTAGATCAGAAACGGGTACATAGAAAGAAGCCTAATCAATGTCCTCTATTATTACACTTCCCATGGACATTTTCCCACCATCTGGAATTTGGTCATACTGATCCCTCCACCTGAAATCTCCCTCCACTCCACCCCATTTCAGCCTTTTGAAATCCTACTCTTCTTATGAGACTATCTTTGCCATTCTACCTCAAGAGTATTTTGTGTGTCTCTTAAGTCATTTAACATTACTTTACTTTTTCTCATTATAATTTCTATGGTTGTTTTAATTTCAGCACTACATTGGAAATTTCCCAAGTCAGAAACACTGTTCATCTTTAAAAAGTGTCATATCAACTAACAAATTGTCTGGACAATGTAATTGACTTTAAAAGCAGGCAACAGTGGTGCTTATAAAAGTTTATATTGGATCAAACTTCCTAAATGCCTAAATAATGTGTTTACATGAGCAAAATAGTAAACTAAGTAATGAGAATGATCAGCTATATATGATGAGAGTTAAAGTAATATAGAAACAAAATTGGTAAGAGAAATCATTTTTTAAAATTTTTATTTTATTTTATTTTATTTTTTTGAGATGGAGTCTTACTCTCTTGCCCAGGGTGGAGTGCAGTGGTACGATCTTGGCTCACTGCAACCTCTGCCTCCTGGGCTCAAGCAATTTCGTGCCACCACACCTGGCTACTTTTTTTTTCTTTTTCTTTTTTTTAAAATTTTTTTTAGTAGAGAAGGGATTTCATCATTCTGGCCAGGCTGATCTCGAACTCTTGACCTCATGTGAGCCTCCTGCCTCAGCCTCTCAAAGCGCTGGGATTACAGGTGAGAGCCACCACTCCCAGCCAGAGAAATCATTTTGATGTCATGAATTATAAGTAGTTGCTAAGATACTCAGAGCATCAGACACAGATCATCCTTTGACTTGGCATTCTCTTCATCTAGAAAAGGAATCTTAGGGCTGGGTGCAGTGGCTCACGCCTGTAATCCCAGCACTTTGGGAGGCCTAGGTGGGAGGATTATGTGAGATCAGGAGTTTGAGACCAGCCTGGCCAACAGGGTGAAACCCCGTCTCTACTAAAAAAGAAAAGAAAAAAAGAAAAACAAAATTAGCTGGCCGTGGTGGCACGGGTCTGTAATCCCAGCTACTCGGGAGGCTGAGGCAGCAGAATCACTTGAACCCGGAAGACGGAGGTTGCAGTGAGCAGAGATCGCGCCATTGCACTCCAGCCTGGGCAACAAGAGCGAAACTCCTTTCCCCGCCCAAGAAAAAGAAATAAAAGAAAAGGAATCTTAGGTAGGTAGTTAACAGGAAACAAATGAGCTCCTGAAAATTGCCTCATGATTGTTTTAACAGATTAAAACAAATATCAAATGAACCAAGAGTGTGTAAAATGTACTTTCTTTAAAGAAACCATAATTTCAATGGTCGAAACAGTTACTATGCACTTTTTAAATTTATTTATATATTATTTATTTGTTTATTTTTATTTATTTATTTTTTTGTAGAGACCAGGGTCTCAGTATGTTGCCTAGGCTGGTCTCAAACTCCTGAATCTTTTGTCTCCCGTGATCCTCCTGTGTCGGCCTCTCAAAGTCACTCTATGAATTTTAGAAGAGCAGACTTTGAAAGGTAACCTAGTTCACTTACACCAAATAAAAAAGCAGAAATAATGTGTTTCTTGCAAAAATCACAAGATAAAATAAGACCAGAATCCTGATCTTTTTTGAGTTCAAGTTAGTATTAGCTTAATTCCAGTTTAACTGCCTTCAATGTTTTATTTTTCTTTATATAGATTTTTAACAACATAATAAATCACAAAAATTGTCAAAACCTTGTTTTTCCTATTTTTGCATACCAAGGTAAAAATTTCATGGTTGTTACTCTTTTATAATTTATTTTTATTAACTAATTTCTATAAAACATTTGTGAAAAGACAGTGGGCTAATCAAAGTTCATTGCTGGTTGCACCTGTCATTTTTACTAAAGAATGCTTTCTACTCATACTACTTGTAAAATAACTTTTACTGGGGTAATATGTAAAATATAAGTAAAAACTTAAAACATTTGTACACAGCTAAACAAATTTTAAAGTTTATTTATTCAAAATTTTTGAATATTGCTGATAAACTATTTCTGCAAGTATATATGAGAAATTGCTTAACATGGTTCTTCTCTGGGAGGTAAATTCAGTGTCTAGGCATAGAAGACTACACATCCTTTTGTTAAAAAAAATGTTCTCATCATTTTACTATTTAAAACCAAACAGGGCCAGGTGCGGTGGCTCACGCCTGTAATCCCAGCACTTTGAGAGGCCCAGGCAGGTGGATCACGAGGTCAGGAGATCGAGACCATCCTGGCTAACACAGTGAAACCCCCGTCTCTACTAAAAATACAAAAAAATTAGCTGGGCGTGGTGGTGGGCGCCTGTAGTCCCAGCTACTCGGGAGGCTGAGGCAGGAGAATGACGTGAACCCAGGAGGCGGAGCTTGTAGAGAGCCGAGATGGCGCCACTGCACTCCAACCTGGATGACAGAGCAAGACCCCATCTCAAAAAAACAAATAAACAAGCAAAAAAACAGCAACAATAAAACCTTTTTCAGAATGCTGTGTAATCATGCAATTTCAACATTTTGCAATTCACTTCAGTTTAATCAATTTACTTAAGATATTAGAATATGAATTATTTAATAACAATAAAAAAGACTAACAAGTATTTTGTTTCTAATATGTCTCATAATACGATGGGAAAAGTTAAAGAATCAATATGGGCTTATAAATATTTATCCCTCTAAGCAGCTAGATGATTTCATGGGAAAGAAATTTCCAAGCCAAAATAATTATATTTTTATGACTTAGAACAAACACACATTAACAAAAAATTAGCCGGGGGTGGTGGCAGGCGCCTGTAGTCGCAGATCCTCAGGAGGCTGAGGCAGGAGAAGGGCGTGAACCCGGGAGGCGGAGCTTGCAGTGAGCCGAGATCGCGCCACTCACTCCAGCCTGGGCGACAGAGCGAGATTCCGTCTCAAAAAAAAAAAAAAAAAGAACAAACACACAATAATTTATTTAACTAATTTATTTAATTAGGTGCTGAACCTATTTAATGTAGGCCACATTCACGTTGATTACTTTCACTAATTTATTTAAGGTATTTTTAACCAACCTTTTAAACTTAAGTAACAGAAAATTTTAAAAATGAATTAGTGCAGAAGACAGATATGGACATTTGTCTCGTCTCCCTGCTTATTTACAAGTAAACTTCAGAAGATGCTCTAACTACTTTAAGCCTGGAAAACCCTGGTATTTCAAATATTGAAAGTGAAGCTCTTAAACATTTTCTTTGTGAAAATAATTTATCATATATAGGCATACAAACACAATTAGAAACACAACATAGCTTAGCTGATTCACTACCTTCCCTGCCTTACTATACATTTTACAAATTAGAAAACCAAAACTAAGAAAAATTAAGTGACTTCTTCAGTGATGGCCTGTGGCAGAGCTGGAACTACAAGCCAGGAGTATTCATTAGGTGGTTCACTGTTCTTTTCACTCTAATTTATTCATTGAGGATGAGTGGAGCGTGGTAAGAAACTAGGAACAAACAAAAACTCCTGCTTCCTAAACAGGGAATGGTCATGGGTGTCTTGGGTCAGCTACTCTGAAATATTAAGTTAATGCCTCCACTCTTCATTTGCATTTGACTCTGTGAGGCAGGAGGTTATCTCTGGAAAGAAAGAGAAATATCCAACTGCTACGGAAGTTTCTTACATTCACATTTGATTTTTCTTCTATTCTTTTGACCACCATTAACAAGATTTTAGTTATAGTTAAAGGGAAAGTTTTATTGCACGTAAACATTTTTCACATCGGACACTTTTCCTGGCTTTCCAGAGCAACAGCTAGATAAATAGTGCTTTCCAGAAAGTGGAGAAACTAATACTAAATGAATCCACTGCCTACATCCGGGAAGGTTCAGGAGCCAGGAATTCAAAATCCTTGGTGTCAAGTGTCACCCAAAACTTGGGGTTGGGGAGTGGAGAAAGGCTTTCGGTGAAGAACTTTAAGATTCCTGCTTCTGTCTTCTCTTATATCATCTTTTGATGCACCACTCTACAAAACGTTCCCCCCGGAAAAATAAAAAAATACAAACTCTGCTGCTGTTGAGGACGCAGATGATTATTTAATAACAGAAAATGTCCTTGCAACTTATAAACGATATTCACACCCTGTTGCCCCCTCCTCGCCCAAAATGTATAAACCCATATTAGGCCTGGAACAAGCCGGATGGACACAAATGAGCAGAGCACTGGTGGATATTTCTGGGATTAGGGTTGAGCTTCATTTTCTTTTGAGTCTTTTCTTAAGCGTCCACATTCCCCATATGCATTTATTACGTTGGTGCAAAACTAATTGCACCAACCTATATATGTAATTAGAGAAAAGTAATTACTTTTGCACCAACATATGTATGTAATTAGGGAAAAGCTATATCTAGCATATTTTTAAAACTCTTTGAGAGGTGAAGGGTAGTTATTTCCTGCTGGGTAGTGTACTCCTTTTCCTTGCTTCACAAACAAAACCCGGATGTGACTTGGAAACGGAAAAAAAAGCGGGGGGGGGGGGGGCGCGGAGAACAAAAAGTAAAACTTCTGCAGTTCCCAGCCCTGCAGCCCCAGCCCAGCCGTCCCCCGCGGGCGTGGCAGGTCCTGAGTCAGGGCCTGTCCGGGGCCAGCATCCCTGCTGGGCAATTGAGCAGCGGGAAGCTGCTTGGACCCAGTCTCAAACGTAACTGTAACCTAGCACCCGGGCAGGCCTCCTGGGTTGCGGGGACTTGAGAAAAGGCAGAGTTCTCAGGTCCTAGGAAGCTGGGGCGCGCTGGCGTGACAAGCGTCCCGGAAGAAGCCAAGCCCTCGGGGAGCTGGGGACCGCAGCAGGGCTGCAGTCACATCCTGTGCGGGTGGGCGGCGGGCCAGGCCCCGCAGTTGTTTCGGGACGCGCCGAGCTTCGCCGCTGTTCCAGCGGCTCCGCTGCCCGAGCTAGCCCGAGCCCAGTTCTGGGGCGAAAATGCCTGCCCTTCACATCGAAGATTTGCCAGAGAAGGAAAAACTGAAAATGGAAGTTGAGCAGCTTCGCAAAGAAGTGAAGTTGCAGAGACAACAAGTAAGTTGGCTGTTCCGGAATATTTCCTTCTCTGAAATGAAGCAGAGTCCGGTTTTTCCTGCTTAGTAACAGTGAAGCAAATAGTTTAGCTTATTTTTTCCCCTTCTTTGTAGCTTCTCTTCTCACCACCCTTTGGCAGTGCCTGGGGACTGCCAGCTGATATGGGGAAATCTTAGGAGGTAGAGGAGGGAGCAAGGATCTGATAAGGAATTTAAGGCCAAATGTCCTAACTTTTAAGATGCCTAGGAAGGGGAAAACAGACAAGAAATCTTGCTTTCCATTAGACAGCTGTTTTTCAAAACTCACTTTTAGGAAAAAAGCGGATAGCTACTTGATTCTTTGATCTTTTACACTTCTAGAAAGGATGATATTTGAGAGAAATTTTCTAAAACCGTATTTTAAAGTCTTACAAGTACATTATTTAATTTTGAATTTTACCAGTGGCCTTCAGTGATATGCAAAGAACAGTCCACCGAAACTTGGGAGCAAAATATTAGAATATCTATCTTTATTTATTTGTAAATCTCATCCCTTTATAATTTTCACTTTGTTTTATAAGTATGCAATTAATACAATAGTATCTGTACTTATTTATAAATAATTATACATACACTGTGGTGCATATGAAAATTTTTTTTGGTGATCACAATTTAAAAGTTTTAGAGACTATTGATAGAGATTACCATTTCAGTGAGAACATATGACCCAGTATTCAATATTCTCCACTGAAACGTCTTGGGAGTTTTATGAGTTTTACTTCAATTTCTTACTGGTCATCAGGACCTTCCTTTAGACACTAATCCCTCTTCCTGTTTTAACTCAATCAGGCATCCTGTAGACTAGGAAAGGTCTTTGAGTAGATATTGTTTAAAGATAATTAACCTTTCCTCTTCAGCAAGAAAATTTTGAGCTGATCTTATTTATTATGGTTTAGCACTAGAAAAAAAAAATTAAGAAAAACAATGGAAATGAAGCATTATAATATGCTCACTTGCCTTCTTGTTCTAGTTATAATAAATCTGTTAAGGGGAAGAGTCTTCACTCTTGAGTGATGATTACAAGATGCAGGCATTTTTGTGTTTTACTTTTTACATATTTCTTTTCTCAAATTTAACCTTTCACATCCAAATCCCTGCTCTTCCTAGCTTTTATAATGAAATGTCCCTTCTATCATGTTAAGGGTTTGTAGCTTTAAAAATACCAATGTGTTCAAAGGGGAAAAAAAGGAAGTTACACTACCCAATCAATAAGCATGCTTCTTGAAACCTTAAGGGACCCATTTTATGGATGGCGAAGTTCCCAGTACAGCAAGTGCTGGCCACTTACATATGTTCACACAATAAACCTTAGGAGTTACATATTAAACAGAGTTTCATAAGCTGAAGTACAGCATTGTCTACGCAAGGTTCTAATATCTTAATATTTGGTGTCACTGTGCAGAACTTAGGAAAAAAGACAAGTGTCTTCTACTTACTCAGAGTTTTAAGTTAGCTATTGGACAGGGATGTGGATGCAACTGACTATGTAAAAATTGACTGTATCATTCATTAGCAGTTTCTCCCTGCTAGCCAGCCTGACACTTTAGGACACGGCCTGTGGCATCAACTTCCCACCTCCAGAAACCTCAAGTGTATGCCAGAGGGAGAAAAAACTTTGGGTATATGTATCCTCAGGAAATACAGAAAGAGGCATCTAAATCTCAACAATAATATTAAGACATTTGATTATACACTTGGAATTATACATTATTATTGCTAGGCAAGCATTGGAATGCTTAGAGATCATTCATCTCCCTCACTTTAAGGATTAAAAAAAACTTGAGTCCCCCAAAGGCTAACTAGATCCACATTTAAGACCACAGTGATAGGGCAGGTACTAAAAACATTCTTCTTCTCATGCCCAGTCCATTATTCAGTCAATAAATAGTTAACATCTGGGCTATGTGTTCAGTCCTTAACTTAGGCCCAGACAAAACTTGCAAGTTGCATTCTGGCTGTAGTTAAATGTTTATCAAACATATCCTCTTGATTACGGAAGGAAATGTATCGGAGGAGTAATTACTCACATTTGGAGGTTACAGACCTCTTCTGAAACCTAATGAAAAAAACCTTGTAAGAAAAGATTCAATGTAGGGAGCATGAATCGTGTCGAGAAATTAATCTGGGACCATAGACCCTAAGTTATGGACACGTGCATTATCGACTCTAAAAATTCACTTAAAATGCATGCACTCTGAATGTCAGCAAACGAGAGCAAATGTTATCTGAAAGAATTGTACTTGAAAGATTTTATTTTGCCAGATTTTAAGTCACAGAACTACATCACCTAGTTTTCAATTTGAGGTCAGAGGCTTCCACACTGATTTGCAAAGGATAATCATTTGGGGTGTGGAAGTAAAATATTAACATTACTATTTCTGTTTAGTTTTAAACCTCACCCATTTATAATTTCCAGTTTATGTTTTATAATTTTGCATGATGTATTAACAAAGCAGTGTCTGTGCTTATTTGTAGTTAAAAATTACATTCATTTTGGGATACATATGCAAACATGTTTTAGTAGTAACCATTAAAACAGTTTGAGGTTACTAATTTAGATTACTAATTCATTGGGAACATTTGCCCAGTTTTCAGAGGTCTCCATTTAAATTGCTGGTGCAGCCCGGCGCGGTGGCCCACGCCTGTAATCCCAGCACTTTGGAATGCCAAGGCGGGCAGATCACAAGGTCAGGAGATCAAGACCATGCTGGCTAATGTGGTGAAACCCCGTCTCTACTAAAAATACAAAAAATTAGCCAGGTGTGGTGGCAGGCGCCTGTAGTCCCAGCTACTCGGGAGGCTGAGGCAGGAGAATGGCTAGAATCCGGGAGGCGGAGCTTGCAGTGAGCCGAGATCCCGCCACTGCACTCCGGCCTGGGCAACAGAGCCAGACTCCGTCTCAAAAATAAATAGTTAAATTAAATTAAATTAAATTTGCTGGTACTTCTGTAATTTTTACCTTAAATTTCTTACTAGCAATACAGGCCTTCATTAAAACCCCAATTTCTTTTCTTTTTATTCTTTTTTTTAACTCATTCTTGCAACCTGTCTTTTAAGGATAGACTTTTTGAAGAAACTATTCTTTTAAGAATAGACTTTCTGAAGACACTATTCAATTTTTTTCTCCATCACAGAAAAAAATTTATTCTCAGATAAGCCTAATAAGTCTCAGATAAGTCTTTTATTATGATCATTGCCCTCATACAGCAGGAAGAAATTCTGAGGAGCAACACAGAGTGAGATATTTGGACGACTCCAATCTTTCCAGAGTCAGGCTTTTTTCAAAGCTTCTATCATTTCGTGAAATTTCAGAACATGGCACACACCCATAAGTGAGAATCGTGGCATTACACACCCCAAAACGTTTGGGGATTAGCTACTACTGCACCTGCTCATTAGCATGGAAAATTAAAATAAGATTATATTTTAGTTCCTAAAATATTGTAGACATGGCATAACTGTATTTTAGCAGAGGAAGGAAATGATATGGGACACAATGGAAAAAAAATTGCTGGAGATGATTTATTTAATGCAGTGACTTTCAAACATTTTTGAATTTGACCAACGACCAATAGTAAGAAATATATTTTACATAGGTTGTATCATAGGTATAGTAATAGAATAAAAATATTAGAGTGCAGCGCCCAGATTTTTTATATGTATTATATATATAATACACACACACACACACACACACATATGAATGTAAAAAAATGTTTAAAAACTTCTTGTATTCAATTACACTTATTTCATTAAAGTGTAGGGACAAAGTTTAAACAACTCTAACCTAATGTATTCTCTTTTTTTCTGTACTTAAGGTGTCTAAATGTTCTGAAGAAATAAAGAACTATATTGAAGAACGTTCTGGAGAGGATCCTCTAGTAAAGGGAATTCCAGAAGACAAGAACCCCTTTAAAGAAAAAGGCAGCTGCGTTATTTCATAAATAACTTGGGAGAAACTGCATCCTAAGCAGAAGAACTAGTTTGTTTTAGTTTTCCCAGATAAAACCAACATGCTTTTTAAGGAAGGAAGAATGAAATTAAAAGGAGACTTTCTTAAGCACCATATAGATAGGGTTATGTATAAAAGCATATGTGCTACTCATCTTTGCTCACCATGCAGTCTTTTTTAAGAGGGCAGAGAGTATCAGATGTACAATTATGGAAATAAGAACATCACTTGAGCATGACACTTCTTTCAGTATATTGCTTGATGCTTCAAATAAAGTTTTGTCTTGGGAAGATGAGTGTTGGTGATTTAAGAAGACACTTTTCATGCATTAACTTTTATATTTCTCCCCATAATCTTTTGGGTGTGGAGTATGATTCGTTTTGGAATATGATTCAGAAGATTAGGTGGTTGGACAGATCACATCTCCAATCTCTGCATCAATGGTTTAGAGTGCTGAGTTCTGACCTCTGGAATGTGTTTGATCTAACTTTAACTATTAAGAAACTGAGCAGGTAGAATTCCTATAACACTGACAGAAGTCAGATGATCTGAGTCAGGAACAAGGTCAAGCCACATCTATGTTAGTACTTCCCTAGTTTGTCATCATTTAAATCTTCTTAGTAGTGCTCCTGTAGTAGTAGCCTTTAAGAAAATACTGAGTTGGGGTTCAGGAAGAGTGCCCTGCCTCTCCGCAGCGTAGTGGCCAGGCCAGCCCTGGCTTTGAGGGCCAGTACTTATGCCTGCACAGAGCTACATCTCCCATGTGCTCTCCAGGTCTTGGGCATGGCACTACTCCAGTTCTGTGGCATTGGTGCAGACACTTAGGCCTCTGCACTCATGCTTGCCAGCATTTTCCAGCAGGCCTGGGCCAAACATGCCTTTTTTTCTTCTCCTCCAAAGGAACCAGTGACTCTTTGCCCACTTTAAAGATTAGTTGGTCTTTTTCTTACTGATTTGTAGGAATTCTTCATATATTCTGGCCATTTATTCATGGTTGGTGATATGTGTTGCGAATACCTTCTCCCAGTCTGTGGCTTACCTTTTCACAGTGACCTTCCCTTCAGTGGTTTTACCCTGCAGGGGCAACATGTCAGAGTATAACTCCTGCTCAAGTTCATAACAAAGGTACCTGAAGCCCAAACCTCACAAAAAGGGACCTTTCTTTCTCTCCTTGAGCATTCTCCCGCTTTCTCCTCCGTCTTTTGGGTCAAAATTGCTCCAAGTTTGAGCCAAAAGAAAAACGTGGAAAAACCCTTGCTGGTTAGCTCTAGCTCAAATGGACTTAGTTATTAGCTTGACCTGCAATTTTCAATGTGGCACCAGAAGCCAATGTTTCTCCTTGACTAGCTCTTTTCTCCCACTTAGACATGTAGGTATACATTACTATCAAGCCACAGAGGTGCCTGTAACCTGTAGCAACTTCCTAAAGTATATCAGCATCCTCTTTCTGAAATTCCTTTCCTCTCTGGGAAAGAACAGAATACCCCAGGCTTTTGAAAAATAGGTTACACAAACCAAAAGCAGGAACTATTTCCTTCAGTTTCCTGACACTTTCCAAGTGATGACGTCAATTGGGATTACTGAGAGCCCAGGGATAATTTTAGCCCAAAACTACTACTCCTAGGAAGGAGTAGTATGATCTACCACTCTTAGGAAGGATTTAGGAATACTAAAGGTATATTTCTTCCAAACAGCATAGAACTGTTAGTACTATTAGTCATTTAACATTTAATATGGCATGGGATTTTAGAGCTTTGGTGCCTGTAAAGTTTTACTTTTATCAGCTGTTTCATTTCTTTGCACTCACAAAGTTTTCTTTTGTTGCCTATGAAAGCAAACATTTATTCCGGTTACTGGCAAGGCAGATTAAATCACCTGCTTCTTTCATGAAGGGCCAAGACAATACATTTATTCTGTAACTTGTTGGGAGTTGTGATTACAAGTCTATACCCTGATTTCTGCTAGCACATTCAGCTATCCATTCGTGTACACTCCCAAGTCCTAGCTTTTGATCTTCATGTCTCTTTCAACCATATGATCAATCAGTCATACGACTTCTAATTTTTCCTGAATAAATATCTAATCTTGTAGGTGCTTCTATTAAATCTAATTCTGTTTCTTTTTCTTACCATTTATCATTATAACTCAGCCAACATGTAGAAGTGCAACAAAAATATTTTAATTTTCAACTGTTCAACTGCTAAAATTATTAGCTTGTATTAAAAAAGGAAAAAATACATACACTATATATTTAGATATATTATAAATGTAACCTTTGGTGACTGATAATTTGTTAAGTAGAATTTAAATTATGTATCCAATTTATTCGAAGTGTATAGTTGTGTAATTATTTACTGTTTGATTAAAAATAGTTATCATGCATTGTGTAGTGAGACTTAGGTTCTATAAACTCATATAGAATTAGAAAAATCAGGCCACGCAGGGTGCCTCATGCCTATAATCCCAGCACTTTGGGAGGATGAGGCAGGCGGATCACGAGGTCAGGAATTTGAGACCACCCTGACCAGCATGATGAAACCCCGTCTCTACTAAAAAATACACAAAAAATTAGCGAGGTGTGGTGGCGTGCACATGTAATCCCAGCTACTCAGGAGGCTGAGGCAGGAGAATCACTTGAACCCTGGAGGCAGAGGTTGCAGTTAGCAGAGATCATGCCACTGCACTCTAGCCTGGGCGACAGAGCGAGACTCCGTCTCAAAAAAAAAAAAAAAAAGAAAAGAAAAAAGAAAAATTGGGCTTTTCTATTTCTAGGCAGAAGCTACCTTACAAGCTCACCCACACTTGGTATTGTGAGACCAAATTTTTTTGTATACTAGATGCAAATTAATATCTCACCATTGTCTAAATTTGCACTTCTTTGGTTTCCAATGATTTTAGTCAGTTTTCATGTGTGTCAATTTTCTCTTTTGAAGTTGCCTGTTCTCATCCTTTGCTCACTTAAAAAATTAGTTTGCCTTTTTATTATTGAGTTGTAGGAATTCTTTATATATTTTGGTCATTCATTATTTGTTGAATATATTAAATAACTTCTCCCATTCCATGACTTAACTTTTCACTTGTCTTAGCTCCTGATAAACAAAAGATTTTTAATTTCGCTGAACTTTTTATTTTGAAATAATTATAAATTCACAGGCAGTTGTGAAGGAGGTACAGGGAAATCTATTGAACTCTTCCCCTAGCCTTCTCCAAAGTTAACATTTTATACAACTGTGTTACAATATCAAAACCAATAAATTAATATTGTACACCCATACTGCTAGTTCAGTTTTCAATAGTAATAGTTATACATGTACTCGTGTGTGTGTGTGTGTGTGTGTGTAGCACTATACAATTTTATCATGTGTACCCTGTGTACCCAACACCACAATCAAGACACTCCACTGTACCATCGCCACAAGATTCTATCTTATTATTTCTTTATAGTCAAACTCATCTCCTTGCCTCCATCCCTAACCCCTGGCAACCACTAATTTGTTCTCCATCTCTATAATTAGATTAAGACTGCCACATAAATTAAATCATACAGTAGCTATCCTTTCGAGGTTGGCTATTATCATTCAGTATAATTTCTTTGAGGTTCATCCAAGTTGGTTGTGTGTATCAATAGTTTATTCCTTTTTATTCCTGGGTAGTATTTTATGCTACAGAGATGCCACAGTTTAACAATTTATCCATCAAAGAATGTCTGGGTTGTTTTCAGTTCTCTGCTAATGCAAGTAGAGGTGCTATGAACATTCATGTACAGATTTTTGTATGAAGATAAGTCTTTGCTCATCCGGAATAAATATTTAGGAATACATTTGCTAGGTTCCATGGTAAGTTTATATTTACTTTTTAAAAAAACTACCAACCTGTTTTCCACAGTGATTGTACCATTTTACATTCCCATAAGCAATGTATGAGCAACTCAGTTTCTCTACATCTTCATCAATATTTGGTGTTATCACTATTTTTCATTTTAGCTATTCTGGATAGTAATATCTCATTATGGTTTTAATTTTATCTCTCTGATGGCTAATGATTTTGAACATTTTTCATGTATTTGCTATGTGTATACCCTCTTTGATGAAATGTCTATTCATGTGTTTTGCTTATTTCTAATTTGATTGTTCATTTAATGTTGAGTTTTGAGAGTTCTTTATATATTTGGGATACAAGACCTTATTAGATATGTGATTTGTAAATATTTTCTTCTATTCTATAATTTGTTTTTTAAACCTTTTAATGCTTTTTTTAATCTTACAGAGTAGATGTTTTCAATTTGATGAGGTCCAGTTTATCAATTTTTTGTCTTATAGATCAAGATTTGGGTGTCAAGTCTAAAAAACATTTATCTATTCCTCATCCCAAAGACTTTCACCTGTGTTTCTTCTAAAAATTTTATAGTTTTATGTTTTATATTTAGGTCTCTAATCCATTTTAGTTAATTTTTATATGAGGTGTGAAGTTTAGATATAGGTCTGCTTGCCCCTTCCTTCCTTCTTCCTTCCTTCTTCCTTCCTTCCTTCCTTCCTTCCTTCCTTCCTTCCTTCCTTCCTCCTTCCTTCCTTTCTTTCTTTCTTTGCCAGTGGTCTAATTGCTCTAGGCTCATTTATTGAAAAGGTTATTCCTTCTCCATTTAATTGCTTTTGCTACTTTGCCAAAAATTAACTGGGCATATTTGTGTGTATCTATTTCTAGGTGTCCTTTTCTATTTTATTCATTTATGTATTTATTCCTCTACCAGCTCCACACCACCTTGATTTCTACCACTATATAATAGGCAATAACATCAGGAAGAGAGATTCTTCATACTTTATTCGTCTTTTTCAAAATTGTTTTGACTATTATATGGGCTTTCTGTTTTCATGTAGAATTTTACAATGTTTATGTCTACCAAGTAAATACATGGTCTCAGCAGTAGAGTGGAGATGACAGATAATAGAATCAGTAGGCCTGAACACAAATGTATAGGATTTTCTCAATCTGAACAGCAGAGAGCAGATAGGTTTTTAAAAATGAACAGATCCACAGTAATACATAGAGTAGTAACAAGAGACCTAGCACTGGCATAATCAGAGTCCAGGAAGAAAAGGAGAAGAGTGTGGGACTGAAAAAGTAGTAAAAGAAAAGTAATGGATAAAAATGTACAGAATTTTGTAAAAGATGTAAATCTACAAATTCAAGAAGCTTAGCAAACTATAAACATAATAACCCTGAAATAATTCACACTTAGACACATCATAATTAAACATTTTAAAACTAATGACCAAGGAAAAACTTATAAAAGGCCAGGGATAAATGATCCATTATGCATAAAGGAATTCGAATTAAGTGGATTCCTCATCAGAAACTCTAGAGGCCAGAGGAAGAGGCCTGACATTTTTAAATGCTGAAAGAGAAGAACTGTAAACATTAAATCCTTTATCAGTGAAAGGATTCTTCAGGAATTGGGAGGAAATAGACATTCTCAAATGAAGGAAAATTAACAGAATTTGTTGCTAGCAGAACTTCTCTTGAAGAATGGCTAAAGGAAACTTTCAAAACAAAAATAAAATGCCAACAACAAAAATGCATATATTCTCAGGAAAAAAGAAGAATAAAAGATAAAGGATAAAACATTGAAGCAGACATTATAGACTATCCTTGAACTTGTCAGTTTCTTTAATCATACTTCGTGGCTGAAGCAAAAGATTTAATACTATCTGATACAGTGTTCAATATAAATAGACATAAAACAACTATATTTAAAAAGTGGAGAGAGTAAAAGGACTTAAATAGAACAACTCTAGTTTCTAAAAAAACAGTATTAGAAAAAAAGAACTGTAGGTGATAAATCTATGTTCCTGCCTAGATAGCCTGCCCTGGGAAGAGAGCTGGGTTGTTTAAGGTAGAACATGCTAAATACATAGCAAGCTGATTCAAGTCATGGGAGGTCCAATCAAGTACTGCAAAGATGTGATTAATCAGGATAGAAGAGTGAGTGGTCCTGGTTCATATGCTCTGGAACCAATATAATAATAACAATTTTAACCTATACCAACCAAGTGGTTGAATTTTGCTTTCTTAATAAAAATCATATCACAACTTGAAATTATTATGAATATGATTGTAAACTCTAATTATATGTCAAATAGCTTTTTACACATTTAGTCCATAGTGTAATCTCTCAGTTTAGCATCAGAAACTATCTGATAGAAGCTATGTGAATTACAGAGAGCGTAAAAGAAATCAATCAGACCCTGCAAGCAGTTTTAAGTGATAGTCAACCAGCCCTAAAGAATTGCTTACGGGTACCAAATAATATTTTCTAAGAAGTGATCAATTTGATCCACTGTAAAAACTTGTATGTTTTCTTTAATTGTTCTTTAATAACGTTAGCCATAGTCTTTAGCTTTATCTCAGCCTTGTCTCATAGCCAGTCTGAGACAGATGATTTTAATAATCTACTTCACAGAGCTGGTTTGGGAGTTAATGGGCTTGATTCTCTAGGCTGTGAACAGAGATCTTTAAAAAATACTCATGTCTTGCCACTCATCACTGTCGGTAAGTGGCTTCAAATCCTTTTGGGAAGTAATCAAAGTAAATATCAACATATAAAAATATATCTATGCTAAAGAATTTGTATATTCACTTACACTTTCACAGGAAAGAAAGAAAAGGGAGTGGTCCTGCCTTATTAAGTTTTTTGAAATGGTATTGAAACCTATACAGGTCTTAATCTAAGAGAGAAAAATGAAGAGAGAAGAGAAATATTTAAACTTATATTCGATATTTGAAAACTTAACCTGAAAATTCTGATATTGATATAGCTCACTGATTACTTGAGAACAGTTCAAAGCCCATTGTCGTTAATCGTTCCTTCCTTATAACTGAAACTATTTGTCAATGAGGAACATTACAACATGGATGTGTATGCTCTTTGTCAATATCCAGCCTTGTGTTTTCTCTTTTTTTATTTTCATAAATCTTTGAAAGACTGTATGCAATTGAGTTTCCAACTGATTTTTGCTTACATATACTATTTGAATATAAAGGCAGATATGAGGTAGAATAAATTAATATTTATTACTATTTAGATTTTTCAATTTGGGGTGGGAAGTAATTTAGACATTTAAAAGCCATTCATTTCAATTTTCCCGAACACATGGGTCAAAGATCTGTAAATGTTACCCTTTATAGACAAGTTCAGCCAATTTTTTTTTTTGTATTCTGGGAATTGGCAGTTGAAACAAATGGTAGCAACATTTATTAAGTTCAATTAATTAAACCAATCTTATGTACAACGTGTAAGGGGATTAACTATTTGTGAACAGGAGTAATAAGTGAATGATTATAGTAAGACTAGGACATTTCTAACTTCTGGTGACGTTTCATAGGAGGATAGACAGTATCTTAAATGAAGCAGAAGAATTTGTGAAGTATTAAAGTAAGAAGAAAAAAATTAACTTATTGGGTGCAGCTTGGCAGCCCAAGAAGACATTTATCAAGTTTATATAGGAACAGGAGGAAATTGCTAATTAATTGAGTACACTGTCTTTGGTAAAAAAGCTTTGGAATATCTTTTCAGCCACTGTGAGTAATGAATTACCCCAAATTCAATGATTGAAAACAATGCATTTATTGTTTATGAGTCTACCAGCCAGCTTATCTGGGCATGACTCTGTTGAGCTTGGCTGGCTTCACTCATTTGTGGTCAGCTGGTAGATCAGCTTGGAGCTGACGGGTTAGCTAGGTGTTGGCAAGAAGATGTTTGGGGCAAAGCGGGTGATGGGGTCAGGTGTCTTTCATCCTTCAACAAGATTCCTTGGGCTTGTTCTCATGGCGTGGCAGGCTTCTAAGCAAAAGAGATTAGAAGCGTGAAATGTGTCTGAAGGCCTAGGGAAAGAAGTGGCACACCATTACTTTCACTGCATTCAATTGCCCACATCAAGACTCAAATCCAACCCATATTCAAGGGCAAGGAAAATACATGACCCTTCTTGAGTGGGGAAGCTGCAAAATCACATGGCAAGAAGCATGAATACAAGGAAGGGTGGAAAGTTCGGGTCATTTGCAATCAATCTACCTCATTAGATAAGGAATTTTGTCTCAAACATGGGCTGTGGAAGCCAATTAGAATGACCTAGGAACATGTGGGAGTGGGGTTGAAGGATATTCCATTAGGATAAACTAGAAGGTTCTGATGCTAAACACAAAAAGTGGGGATGGTCAGTGTACAGACATATAATAATTCAAAAAGATTGGTAGGGGGAGGATTTGAAATCTATTATGAGAGAAGCATCAAAAAGAATTCGAGTTTCAGGAACTTGACAAACCCTCCCAGCTAATGTGGCAAAGCCTAATTTAACCTAGGGGAAAATAAGCAGCCTCCTAAAAATTAATTTTACTAATAGACATATCAATTCCTGGAAAGCAGGACTGCAGGATCTGATCATATCCCTTTTGTGTCTTTTGTTATTGAGTAGAAATAATTCTTGCAGTTTGATCACCTCTTCATGCTGAAAGATTCATATTTAATAGAGCCAAACTCAGTAGAGTCCCAAGTTTTCATTTGTTCCCAATACTAGTCAGTCACTTTGGTGAGGGTAAATACTACAATAGGCAAATTTTGCTAGTATTTCAAAAACTGATATATTGTGCCCCTCTGCCTTCCACCTACCCCTAGCTCAACCTTTGGAACAGTCTGCATTGCTTTCTAGTCTTTTCCTAATATTCAGTCTCAGGTAGCAGAGATGAGAAAGATGCCCAGAGAATTGGGGTTTGCTATTTAATCTACCCTTCGTTTCCCAAATTTGCTTCTGTTTCAGTTCTGTCTGAACATGGACTTTAGAGAGACTCCCGTTGATATTTCTTTGGATGCATGCCTGTATTGGAAGATCCTACTCCCCTTGAAACAATACATTTCTCTTAATAAGACTGAACTCTTTCTCTGTAATCCTGATCAATATTTCTCAGGCTTCTGCCTCCTTTTACTGTGCTGAGAATTTTTCACATAATTCCTCATATTTTGCTATAGTGAAAGGTACAGTTTATCTAAAAAAGGAGTTTGCTAATACTTTTTGATTAATGAGTAACACAGTCACAAGTTTGAGGACACAAATCATGAGCTTAAAGCATTACATAGCCTTGGTGCATCCATTGACTTGGTGGCTGACCCTGGAAATATGGGATTCTTTTCACCCTTTTAGAAAGACATTTTCCAAAACAGACCTGTCTTTGAAGAATTTACTTGAGTGTGTGGAATCTAAAATTTATAACATTATCATGCATTTGTATCAACTAAAAAATACATACAAGGTTATGCATTTGTCATCTACTGGAAGGGAGGTAAGGTAATATTATAAATGCATTTTGCTGAAGTTATAAATCATAATGGTGTTACTAGCTCAGGGGCTGCCACATTTTTCTGTAAAGAGCCAGATAGCAAACATTTTAGCCTTTGCAGGACTATCATCTCTGTGACAACTACTTTAATATAAAAGCAGCCACAGGCAATGAAATACATAAACCAATGGGTGTGGTTGTGTTCCAACAAAACCATTTTTTATAAAAACAAGCAGCAGGCTGAATTTGGCCCACAGGCCGTAGTCTGCTGGCTCCTTCTCTAGATCAGTGTTTTTCAAACTACATATTAAAACCCATTATTAGTGGTCAGTTTTGTGAAATGTAACAAATATTTTGAGTAAGATAAAATCTAATAAAGTAAAATATCAGCATATATTCCATTGAATAAAAGGATGTATCATATGAAATATAGATATGTGTTTGAGTCAATATTCAATTTTTTTTTTTGTAGGCTCCAGTCATGAAAGTTTGAAGGCTGCTGGTCAAGAGCAATGAAGCTGAGTCCAGCTTTTGATAGTGTGTAGTAATGAATTAACCTTGCCCAAAGAGAGATCTGGCCTTTGCCCTTGGCCACTGGGGAGTAACCTCTAAGCCCCTTGAAAGTTCTGCGTGACAAGAATGCCTTTGTTTACCTGGGGCTTTGCACCATGCAGAAAGTCTAACATGCAGTACCAGTCTGATTTCTAGGGCCATGTGGTATCAGCTTCATCTGAGAGACTGGAGGCTGAGACAAGTTGACCAGGGAGCCCCAGTAAAGACTCTGGATACCAAGGCTCAGATGAGCTTCCTTGGTTAGCCATAGTTCATGTACATTGTCACACAGTGTTTTCAAAAGAGTAATGCTCTCCATGACTCCACTGAAAGAGGATAACTGGAACCTCCATGTTCAGAACTTTCCTGGACTCCACTCCATGCATCTCTTCCCTTGGCTGATTTTAATCTGTATTATTTGGCTTTAATGAACTACAACTGTGATTATAAAAGCCTTCAGTGAGTTATGTGAGTCCTAGTGAATTAGTGACTCTAAGGATGGTCTTGGGGAGTGCTGAACTTGAATGGGTATCAGAAGTGAAGTCAGTCTCATGGACTGTGTTCTGTTTACCTTCTAAGATAGGTGAGGAAACCATAAGTCAGATGCTTTCATAAAGGCTGTGGAGCAAATTAGCAGCAAAGCTACAATGAGAATATTAGGTTTGTAGTTTCCATATTTAGAGGCTTCTTTCTTCTCCTGTGTGTCTTAATGCTGCTCGTCAACATTTGTGGAGTGTATTTGACTTTGTGTTGAAGGCTTTGTACATATTATCTCATTTTATCTTCACAAAGACCTTATAAAATATATATGTACCAGGATTAGTGACAAAACTGGGGCTTGAAGAGCTTAGGTAATTCCCTGAGTCATACAGGTTTTAAATGATGGAATAAGGATTCAAATCCAGGGAATTTGATTCAACTTGAGTTATTTTTTTCACTGCTTGATATTGTTTCTTTTGAGTGATGTACATTTCCTTCTTTAAAGAAGCTGAATTTCTTTCATTTGAAACCACCAGGTTACCTGGTATATGTGTAAATAACAAATAATTGGATCACATATATAATATATATCTTTTGTATTCCCCTTAGTACACAACATAATTAACAGTTAATGAAGAGAGGTTGAAATAATGAATAAGATATAGGGTAAAGGGTTAGAGTCCCACATATCTTCTTGGTCTTCCACATTACTGGTGACACCTTGGTTTTTTTCCTCTCCATCTTTGCCTCCACTATCCTCCTCTTCTTGTTTCTCTTCTTTCTCCTCTATTCTCTCTCCTCCTTTCTCTCATTTCTTCTCATTCCTATCCTTTATATCCATTATCATCATGATTATTATTGCCAAAACCTGGTTAGGCTGATCTCAACCTCCTATATTTCCTAAAAGCTAAGTTAAAACAAAATTTGCGCTGAATGAGGTATTTGGTTGAGCTTTGCTTAAACAGTTATTTGCTATATAATGCTGTCTCTGAGTGTTTTACTGCTATTTCCAATACAAATGCAACCCAAAATTTTCTCTTTTCTTTCCTTTACATACTTAGAATAAGGATACCTAGATGATGTCTGGAATTAGAAAGAAATGGAAAAATAGGCACAGTATAATTTCTATTAGTATTATTTATAATGGACTTAAATCTGAAGTCAAAGAACTGTTCTGACTACATAATTTACAGTTCAGGAAAAAGTTTTTACAGGAAAACTCCGTTTTGTTGAAACAGTTTTCTTATTTTTTCAATCTTGATTACAGAATATAGATAAGAAGATTCACACATTTGGTCACCAGTGGGAAGAAAAACAATGCTTTCCTGCTCCTCTTTTGTTTAATATTGTAGCAAAAGCTAGATACTTGGGAATGAATAAACCAACAAGTAATAGGTAAGCATAACACTGATAGTGACTTCTATTTGTATGGTCTTTTGGATGTTTTCTACGCACAGTCACATTATTTCATTTGAACCTGAGAAGTAGGAAGAAGTACATATTATACCCCATGACTTATTTTCATCCTGGAAATGAGCAAACTAAGCCCCACAGTTAAGGGATTTGCCGTGGGCATGCATCTAACCAGGACTTCTAACTTCAAATACAGCACTTTTCTCATCACACCCTGTTTTTACTCTGTTTAAATAAATATTCTCAGTCGGCTTGCTGTTTTCTCAAATACACATTTTCCTTGAACCAAGAGTTCTTAACCTGTAATATACATGGATCTACGTGAATGAGTTTCAGGAGTCAGTTAACCTTCTAAATAGAATTTTAAATGTTGTGTGTATGTGCTGCTCTCTCCTGTCCTCCTCCTTGTGACAGTCTACTTTTTTCACCTCAGAAGTGTCAACAAGGCAAACATGGTTAGGATCCCTTACCTTAGCAGGGAAATTGCTTATATCCTTTTCCCATATGAAAGGGATCAATTTGGGCCTTTAGTTTAGACCTTGTTGCTGTTTCACTGTGTTGGAGACTTGCAGAAGACTACGAACACCCTCTACTGTGCCTTGTCTAGCTTCCATTCCACAGTAATCAAACTGACTCGTCTTCTCAATCATTTCCTCCCATTAGCTTTCCCTGCCATCACAATCACTCAAAGAAGCTGCTCCTTCTTCCACCAAAAAAATTGTTAATGGATAGAAGGGCTCCCCACTGCCATATTCTGATCACAACTTGTTGCCTTTACTTATTGACACTTGAACTCTGTGCCTTCCTCTCTCCTTGGTTGCAGTCACCTGCTCACTGACTTTTTCCTTAGCGACATCAACATATGGCTCAGAGACCTCAACTCCACTCTTCCTCCTTGTCTCCTGTCAACTTCAAGTTCTAAGAGGATGACTCTTTTAACACTAAACCTTAGAATGTATCAATCTCCCTAACTTGAGTGATTACAATACTAATATTATACTTTCTGCTGTTCTATTATACTGTGCTACTTTAAAGTATTTTAGTATAGTTGGTAATATCTACCAATTTTGGATATTAATGATCTCTATTTCGCAGCTAGAGAGTATTAAAATTTTGAAGAAAACAACTACACTTTTTAATGCAACACTAACCTGTGGTGTTAGAAGTAAAGCCTGAGTCTGCTCTTTGGGGTGTGGTATGAAAGGGAACATGAAAGGGGCTTCTGGGATGCTGGTCATATTTTGGTGTTGAATGGCGTCCGTCGTAACACAGTTGTATTTACTTTGTGAAAATTTCTTGCACTGTATACGTTTACTTCATGTGCACTTTCCCTATCGCTTTGAAAGTGTTCTGACTTCATTTCTTCCCTGTTAAATATCTAAAAGTATTTCTATTTTAAATCTGATTTCCCTGGTTAATAGCGAGCCAAGCAACCTTTCTTATGATTTAGTCATTTGTAGTTCCCCAAAGCTAGTTTGGCCCACACTTCCTGAGGTTCCTGATAGGATTTTCTTTAAAATTGTTGGGGGAGGGCATCCGGAGAATAGGAGACCGTGTGGCAGGGGGATTCCCGCGTACAAGCGAGTAATGAAGGGTGAGAGGTCGTCGCCTTGTCTAACCTGATACCGTCTCTGTAGGCTGATTAATGATGCGCTTCACTCCCATTTCTTTTTATTCAAAGTCTGATAAATTATCAGGGGCTTGACCCCTGGTGCTCTTAGATGATTTATTTAAGCCAGGACTTATTTTTATCAATCATCTGAGCCAGAGGTCCAAGACACCTCAGGTCTGTACTCTGACCCTCTTTCAGGGGAAGCAGCACCTTGGGCATAATGTAGAATATGAAGACAACCACCTTTTGCTCTGTGATAAATTATGAACTGAAATATCACATACCAGTATTGTCTTTGCCCTTCAGTGTTGGAGTTGCTGCTGAGTTTCCCTTACCTTTCCTTCCTCTTAATCTCTGCCAGCACTGGCTTGTCTTAAAATCCTCCCACCTTCAATATCTCAAACATGTGAGTTTTCCAGGCCTCCATCTCTCCCTTTCCCTTACATAAATCCTGGTATGTGTCCACATCCTACTCTAGTCTCTCTGTTTCTCCTGATTTTCCCCCACCTTCTGATTTTCTTTGCCTCGACCAGCCTGCCCCAGGTGATCAGCCATTTTCACCTCATACCGCATCACTTCAGTGTCTGGTTCTTTATGATTCCTGGGGCTTACTTTCTCAAGGTCACCTCTAATTCTGAATTCCACCCAGCTCCTCCCTGTAGCCCACTCACCTCTCACTTCTTGCTGCTGTTCTTTTCTGAGTCTTTCCTTCATTTCCCCGTAACTTTGCTCCCAAGGCATTTCTGTCTGTAGAAAATATTGTTCATGACTTGGGTGAAAAGGAGTTTACAAGATAAGAGAAAACAAGCTCAAATTGAGCACCAGACATCTCTGTACATGGAGGTCTTTCAGCTCTTCAAGTCATTCTGTCCAGTCCTTCTCTCTTTCTTCCCTCTATTTTCTGTTCTAGTTCACCTCCAAATTTTAGTTAATTTCTAATGGAAATCAGTCAATTTAATTATTGTTTTGCTTCTCTTCTTTCAGTGACTCAACTTTCATTTCCTCTGTTTCACCAAAACTGTTTTTAAGGTATTTTTTAAAAGACAGCTCTTTTCCTAATATAAACTCATATGCTATTTTTCTCTCTTTGGTTGTAATTGTAAAGCATCCACCTCTTTTTTCTTTTTTTTTTAAAAAAATTTCTGTCAAGACTGCATGTCTATTTTCTTAAGAAGTAGGGGTAGAGCAAAGTACTCAGAAATCCAAAGCTGATATATTCATCTGTAAATAAGTCTCTGCCTCACCATCTTAGTGAGTTCATTTTCCTTTTGCTTTCAAACTTCACCTCCAACTCCTCTCTTCCTGTCCTGTCTTAACCTGTTTTTGTTTGGAAACTGCCATTGCCCTCAGCCTTCATCTTGGCTTGCTTGCAGGGCCTCCCCTTGGATGACGTCACTCCCTCAGCAGCAAATCCCTGACACCAACTCATTTCTGATTATTGGCCTTTGTTCCCAGACTTTCTTTGGGGTAACTGTATTTCACCCATGGCATGCTCTTGCTGCATGCTCTTGCTGGCCCAGCAGCCTTTGCTAAATCTATCATCTTCAGCTTCCCTTCCTCCTAATCAGCTTGTAGCTAAGAGATTAGGGTTCCATTTGAACCAGCTCCTCCATGGAGGCTGCTGTGTCCTCCCTCCTCTTCTCTCCATGCCTCCTCCACCTTCTTTCCCTTCTTCACTCTGTTGGTCAAAACATATTGAATGTGGACCAGCTGCCTTTCAGTACTAAAGAGACCAGGATGAATAAGTCCATGTCTGCTATCTTGGTGCTTAGAGTCCAGTGGGAAAGAAAATTGACTAGGTAATTGCACAGGAGTCTTTACTGGTTCCCAGTAACAGTATGATGATATTTTCTTATTTTCTCATTAAATTATTGTTTTCTATATTATTAGTAGCAAGTATATATTTCCCACTTGAACCTTATCACCCCGTTTTTCAAAACAATTTCAGCTTTTGTTTTAGGTTCAGGGGTACAGTTGCAGGTCTGTTATCTGAGTATATCACATGATGCTGAGGTTTGGGGAATGAATGATCCCATCACCCAGGTATTGAGAATGGTACCCAATAGTAGTTTTTCAGCCCTTGCCCTCTCCCTCCCTCCCTCTCCCCTCCAGTAGTCACCAACGTCTATTATTACTATCTTTATGTCCATGAGTACCCATTGTTTAGATCCCACTTATAAGGTTTGGTTTTCTGTTCTTACATTAATTAGCTTAGGATAATGGCCTCCAGCTGCATTCATGTTGCTGCAAACAACATGAATTTGTTCTTTTTTATGGCTGCATAGTATTCCATGCTGTAACAGGTACCACAATTTCTTTATCCAATCCACTGTTGATGGGCACCTAGGTTGATTCCATATATTTGCTATTGTAAACAGTACCATGATGAACATGTGAGTGTATGTGTATTTTTGGTAGGACAATTTTTAAAATATATATATACCCAGTAATAAGATTAGGTGAAATGGTAGTTCTGTTTTAAGTTCTTTGAGCAATCTCCAAGCTGTTTTCCACAGTGGCTGAACTAATTTACATTCCCTCCAACAGTGTATAAGCTTTCCTTTTTCTCCACAGCCTGCTCAGCATCTGTTGTTTTTTGACTTTTTAGCAGCAGCCATTATGACTGGTGTGAGATGGTGTTAATATCTCATTGTGGTTTTGACTTACATTTCTCTGGTGATTGGTAATGTTGAACATATTTTTGTATGTTTTTTGACCACTAGTATGTCTTCTTTTGAGAAGTGACTGTTTATGTCTTTTGCTCACGTTTTAATGGTCACCCCAAATATTTACAAGTTGAAAATGGGACCAGTTGAGCTATCAAATACCAGGAGGGTAGAGAAATGGAACACCTGATCAGTTTACATTTTCTGTTGCTTCTAAACAGTCCAAAGTTTCTTCATTTTTCAGTAATGTGCTTGTTGAACTGAATCCCATTTATTTCAAGCTTAGGCCCAAATTTGATGGCTCCCTTGTTTGAGTCACACGTATGTTCACTAACTATTTACCAAAGCACAAGCCTGAGATAACTGCTGTGCCAGCCACCCAACAATGGAGCACAAGTTGCCAGCACATAATGGGTTCTCCAGCACATAATGGATTCTGCCCTATGAGTGCATTTCTCTTTGAGACCTTTGGCATCTTTTCTTGCCTGCCAACTTTGTGTTACATTGGTCCAATCCAACATATATTTTAGCATCAAATCTTGGGGAGCAGGAGTTCATTCCCTCCCAGAAGGCTCTGAACCTGTTATGCAAATTGGTTTACTTTCTCCTCTATGATCAGCTTTGGGCAGCAACATGTGATGTGAGCAGACTTCCTTAGGTCACATCAGTGGATTCTATCGGCACTCTAAAAGAGAGTGCAGGAGTGAGTCTTTCCGGACTAAAGTAGGCCTATAGGTAATTTACTTTTGTTTACTTAGGAAGAAAAGAGGTGGCCACTTCAAGTACAAGTCACTCAGTTACATATAAGATAGTGTGGTAAGAAAGTTATAACGATTGACATAAAATTCCACAGCCTCTTGCCAAGAAGGTGACCATCCTTGTCTTATCATGGCATTGTTTCATCTGCACTTGAGGTGTTGGTTAGATGTGAAGAAAACCTGACCTGTGCTGCACACTGGGGTTCTTTTATTTCTCACTTGAATTCTTTACTGTATCATTTACAAACCTTCTCTCTTTTCTTCAAGAGTCCAGCGCTATTTCAGCCTGCCGTCTTGCTGGCAAATGTCCTACACTTCTACTCAGTGGAAAAGTTTGAAAACATCAGATGTACATTCCCCTAATTTTTCTCCTACCTACATGAGAATGTGTTAATTGCTCATCTTTCTTTCCTGGTCCCTCTCTTTTTCAATGGAGAAACAAGTGTCTTGTTTTTTGTTTTTTGTTTTTCTTTTGCTAAGTCTGCATTTTTGAACTCTGGTGTCTGTGGATCTCCTGGGACCTAAGTTATACCTTCTTGTCTTAGATTTCCTACCTCTTGCCCTCAATTGCTTACGTTTCCTTTTTTCTGCCTAAAACATGATTTGTACAATCTACCTAAATCAATAATAACAACAATTGTAATAACAAAGCAAAAGAAAGAATTTTTCTTTGTTCCTGCTTCCTGTGAGAGCAATACTCTCTATGGTTTTATTCAATTTCAGATTTTTTTATCATCAGGTATTTCATTGATTATATAATTTGCCTGCCTCCATTCCTTACTAATTAATCATACTTAACAATATTATTCTTAAATACATGCATTTTTCCTTCTCATCTTTTAAACGAGTCTCCATTTTTTCAGAAGAGAAAAATTAAATTCTATTTCTTTTGAAATATTACAATCTTATTCTCACTACCAACTTTCTCTCCATGACTTTCCAACTGCCAAGTCCAGTGTATTGATAGTCTCATTCACTTGCGACCTTCTGTATCACTGGAATCTGGTTTCTACTCAAAGCCTTTTCCTCCTTTGACATCAAAACCTCGCCTACCATGCTCCTCTGCTTGCCTCTGCCATTTGGAGCTTTTCCAACTTATTTGATAGTGACACTTTTCAGGCTCTTATACACAGGCATACCATGATCCCTGCCTTATACATTTCTTTCTTTATCCTTCTGCATGCAGAAACTCACCACCAATCCAAAATACACTTCCCCTTACAGAAACCCTCAATTGCCTTATTTTGCCTTCTAATTTAAGTACAAACTATTTGGATTCATGGTTCCACAACACACATTTTGAATCTCCTATGCCAGTGTTTTCTCCTTTTGTTCATCTCTATATACCTATCCAGAAACAGCTGGTTGACAGCTAAGTAAATCTCAAGCTTCTCTGTCTCCCAGTCATTGTGATACTATTTATTCTATCTGAAAGTCTACTTGTCTCTCCGCTTCTCACCACCTGTCAAGGTGACCCTGAGGCTAGAGCGCAGACTGTTCAAGGGCATGACAACGACTTGTGGGTTATTTAAATAGAAACTTGCTTAGCGACTAGCCTTTCTTGATATATTATTCTTAAACAAGTTCGTTTTGTTTTTTTTCTCGTCTTTCAAACAAGTCTCCATTTTTAAGGGAAAAACTGTAAATTCTATTCCACTTAAGGAAATGTCCCATGATATTAGAAAGCAAGTTTATTCCTTTGTGGATTAAGAAATTTAAAATGGTTAATGTATATTTTATTTTTCAGTGAGAAAGTTAAAACTGCACTAGAATGACGTTCCTCACTTCTTTCTTTTGTTTTCTATTTAAATTGTACATTTTGCTGTGTGCTAAAGCACTGGACTCTGTATTATAGAGAGGCTGTGGGTGGTATGCATTTTATGACCGTGTTAGTTAAAGCATGATCATACTGTTGACTGGTTTGGCTTAGACAGTAGGAAACATCTGGCAGTTTCCTGATATTTATCAAGACAGAACTGTGCTTCCTTTAAAAACAGTTTCACATGAACAATGCACTACATAATAGCAGAGGAATTTTATAACAACAAGTCTAAAAACAAGAATGTGACTATTAAATATAGACATTAATTTTGATAATGTTAATCAAAAAGTTAATTATACTCTAGAAATATATCAATGTTTATATTATAAATCCAGAACAGAGTGTTTGTTCTTGCTGAAAAGAATATCAGAAAATTGATCTGGGATAGTAGAGCAAACTTTGATTTATAATTCTTTGACTGTAATGTTCAAATATATTTACCTAGCCTGGCATGGTGGCATGTGTGCTTGCAGTCCCAGCTACTTGGGAGGCTGAAGAAGGTGGATCACTTTGAGCCCAGGAGTTCGAAGCTGCGGTGAGCTATGATCACACACTGCACTGCAGCCTGGGCAATGGAGCAATACCTTGACTCTAAAGCCAGTCCCAAATGAACTTGGAAGGAATAAGAAGAGATCAGATAAGTGAGGGGGTCTGATTTTTTTCTGTTTGAACCCTGTAGGTTTCAAAATCCAAGTTCCAAGGTCCATATCTTTCAGCTAAGGAATCTTAAAGTAGGGTGGCTTTTTATGACTTTTCTCCTTTCGTATAAATTTGCGATGGATACCTAAATGTGGCCTTGCTTCTGATGTGTATGTCAGAAAATTGGACTAAATAACTTACAGTTATGGTTCCAGAGAAAATATATCAACTCTTTATGCTTGGCTAAAGTAAATATTGCTAATCAGTCACTGAGTGCTCTCTTACCAATCTAGAACAGCCCTCATAATCCTTTCCAATAGCACTGCAGATTTACTAATCAATTGGAGTTAACATGACATATTAAACCTATTTGCTTTCCCAGGTTTAGACTTTCCAAAATATAACAAGTACAATCATTTGGGAAAAACTTATGGTTAATTGCTTTCCAAAAGATATGCTGAAAAACTATTTTGGCAGCCCCTCCTCTCTGTCTAATACATGGCTATTTTAAGAGACAAACAATTGCATGTGATCTGATTCCTCCCTTATCTTTCTTTTCCAATAGTGTCTGCAAAGTTTATCTCATCCAGTTTGAATAGACTTCTGAGCACATCACTCTCAAATCTTCACAACTAATCTATTTTCAACCATTATATAACTTCCTATTTCCAAGACAAGGTGTCCTTCCTTTTTTAAATAACTTATCTTTCCCATTTCCTTTAATTCCTTTAGTTCCTTCCATTTTCCTAGATGTTCATCACTTAGTCACTTCTTGACCATATTATGTCTCTTCTCTCCAATAATTGCCCCTCCTCCCTAAAAATATGCTGTCAGCTTTTCCTTGGCTTTAACCAAGCATGCAAAGCCACAGACTTTTCACCAATTCTACTCCCTACTTAAACTAGCACATTATAACATTTTTCCCCCTTTAACCACAATGTCTGTTAAAACACCAGGCTGTTTCATCAATCTCTTCTTAATTCCTCACAAAGATTTTTAAGCTCTTGGAATTTGCCAAATGCTTTCTTTTGCTTTTAGCCTCTCAGTAGCATTCTTGACCTGCTCCCTTTCTCTGGCTTATTTAGCCCTGCACAAATTGAATTTCTTCTTTGCTTGTTCTTTTTGTGTTTCCTTCGTTAACATTTTATATAACTCCTAAGGCTTATTTCTTGACTTTCTTCTCTTCCCCTTCTCTATGTTCTTCTCTTTGGAAAACTCAACTTTGAAATTTTCAGCTATCATCTCTTTACAGCTTTCAAATTAATGTGAGTACTCCAGGCTGCACTCTTAGAGGTGAGTTTCACATTTTCAACACCCCTTCTGAACATAAATAGTGACTTTCTTTTTCCAATTACTTTTAACCTTAAAGAGACTTTTTAACCTGTGTTTTCATCTGTTGCATATCAGGCATGCCAAATTTAGTTACTGTCCTTCAGTATACTTTCTGGGGCCCATTCTTCCTCCCAGTTCCCATTGTCGTCTTGATTAAAGCTTTTATCACCTCAAAACAGAAAGCTTAAAATAGTTATATTGCAGCTTCATATTCCTGTCTCTATAGTCTTTTTTCTGAAAGCCACCTTGCAAAACATCTTTAGGTTTGCCATCTTAAACCACTGTTTTAAAACCATATGTCTCTTTTTGAAAACCATCATGGGATTGCTATTATCTACTGAATGAGAACTGGGCTCCTTATTCTGACAGCCAAATTCTCCATAAGCCAGGCTTAACCTACCTTTAAAACTTGTGCTCATGTCAAGCAGACTACTTGCTGATTCCAAAATTTGCCTTGATTTTTTTTATGAGTTTGTGCCTTTGTTTTGCCACTTTCAGTTTCTGAAATTAATTCTTCTACTTCTATATTCCATCTTTAAAAATTCCACTCAATCTTTAACAGCCAACTCAAACAACTTCAGCATTAGCCTTGAGGCAGAGGTGTGACCAGGTCCATCCAGGTGGGGCACTGACCAAGAAAGAAAAAGAAGGAGGCAGTCTAGGGATATCTCCAAAGGGGCATAAGATTTATGTCCAACAAAGACATGGATGCTAGCTAATACCATGGAATTGCTTAAGGAGAGTTGTAAAAGTGAGCAGAAGAGAGCCTTGGCATGGCCTGAAGGCAGGCTAATCGTTATCTTGGGAGTGGGAAGAAGAAACCTGCAAAAGACACCAGCAAGTTGTGGCCAAACATAGGAGAAAAGCCAGGAGAATGTGATACGATACAAGTCAAAAGAAGAACGTTTTTCAAGAGGAATGTAGTATTTGATATTTTCCAATGTTCCTAAGAAATCAAACGAGATGAAAATCAAAAACAAAAATAAAAACAAGTGGGTGGAGGGGAATAGAACTTGTGTCGTGGGCCACTGGGGATATTGATGAGAGCTCTTTGGGTGGGGTAAAAGGTCAAGCCAGATTAGTGTTGGCTAGCGATCAGACGAAGAAGTGGAGACAGCAAAAATGTATAATATTTCTGGAGAGCTTGTTGTGGCTGAAAGAGAAGGAGGAACGAATCCTCTTTCTTGGGAGTGGCTGGAGGTAGCTTAAAAGCCGTTAAAAGTATTCAGGTTTAATGGAAAAGTTAGAAAATAATTCAAAGAGAAAAAACATGTGAGTAAAGTTCCTAAGAAAGGGGGAGAGGATAAGCTCAAAAGTCAGGAGATGAAGTGTGAGCAAGGAGCAGGCCACCTCCTGTCTTGCAAAAAGAGAAAGAGTAGACATGGGTAAGGAGAAAAGACTGTGTGTTTGGTGGCTTACAGCATGTGGTTTAGAGATTGAAGAAATGTCCAACTGATGGCATCTATTTTCCCTTTGAGATAGTAAGTGAAATCAACCTCTGACACCAAGGAAGAAGTGGGAAGTAGCAGGGATGGGAGTTTCAGGAGAATGTAAATGATTTGAAACAGTCATTGCAGAGTAATGTCATTGCAAAGTAATTTGAAAAAAAAATTATTGGAATGCCAGAAAAGAATGCAAATGAAGAAAGACTCAATAGGTGGGTTTATTCAGGACCAGTTTGTTAAGACAAGTGTGATCAAAATATAGGGACATAAGTAAATTTAGAATGTGGCCAAGAATGTTTTTTGGGGATTTTTTGTTTTTGTTTTTGTTTCTGTTCTGGGCTATAGTCTCACTCTGTTGCTCAGGTTGGAGTACAGTGACAAGATCATTGCACACTGAAACACTGACCTACCAAGCTCAAGCAATCCTTCTGCCTCAGCTTCTCAAACATCTGGGACTACAGGTGTCCACCACCATGCCCAGCTAATTTTCTTTATTTTTTGTAAAGATGAGGGTCTCACTGTGTTGCCTAGGCTGATCTTGAACTCCTGGGCTCAAGCAGTCCTCTTGCCTCCCAAAGTTCTGGGATTACAAGCATGAGCCACCATGCCTGTCCTCAAGATTGTTATTAGAATAGTGGAATATATACTGTGAAGAGGAAAATGAATGAAAAAAAGGCTAGTAGGTTTAATAAAAGAAAAAGAAAGAGAGAAAAAGGAAGAAGGAAGGAAGGAAGGGAGGAAGAAAGGAAGGTAGGGAGGGAGGGAGATAAGGAAGAATGAAGGGAGGGAAAGAGGGAAATAGGGAGGGAGGGAAGAAGGGAGAGAGGGAGAGAAGGAGGGGTGTAATTGGATTGGCAGTCCTGATGAGATTCAAGAAGGGTCTCAGATGCCTTACCTGATTACTCCCATCTGGAAGCTGTTTTTTATCTAGCTTCCACAATCACGGTTGTTTGAACTGCTTATTATTGAGATGTTATCCACCATATACTGCCCTATTTCAATATGGTATGCTAGCTCACTTATGTGGGCTGGCTGTGCAGTACAAGTATCTACACACTTAGCCTTGCTCATGATAGGTAATCAATAAATATTTGTTGAATGAATGAATAAGGGAAGGGAAGAAGAACAGAAGGGATGTAAGTGAGAACAATATACTTTAGCTTGGTCTTTTGTTTACAGATTGTTGTCAACACATATCTTACTGATTCTATTTCCTTTTCTTGCAACTTTTAAGAATGAGTGTATGGTATTTTAGTCATTTAGTGATCAAAAGATTGATCAAAAGATTAGATTAGGTTACTCAAACCAACAAAACAAATGTTTTATTTGTCCATTAAACATAAATTTGTGCTCTTTTTTTATTCACAACATGAGGCAGAAAATTGTGAAAGTTTCTAGTAATTACAATTCAATCCAGAGAACCAGTCTGGGAGTGAGTCACCCGCTTGTCTGGACAGTAAGTGTCCATTATTTACGTCAATATGCTCTGTGGCTGTGCCTGCAGCTAACCCTGAATGATAGCAAATGTCTGCTTTTCCAATTCTTTTTCAGTTTCCTTCTTATAGAAGAAAACAATTGAATGTAACAGGATAGAACTACACTGAACATCACTATTAAGATAATGGCTTACTGAGTTTGTTGTTCATGACATGAATGCTGTTCCTGTTACACTAATAATTAGCCATCTGCTAAAATGTGAATTTTTCCATTTTGAGCTATGAATCTGCAAATAATATGAGCACATTGATTTACTTCCTTTGAATTTTTTTATTACAATTGTATTGATATCTTTCATTCCAGTCTTCCTTCCTTAACTTAAACATATCCCTTTCCTCTTTAAGGATATTTCATGCAGTGTCAAGATACATACAAAGTAAAAAACTTAAAATTTTTTAAAATGCTGTCCATTAGATTGTGAAGTGCTATTTTAGTGACAATACTAAATCAATAATCGTTGTGTTATGGCCGAATTGAGTGAATTTTTCACTTGCCCAGTTAATTTTCTATATGTGAAAAGAGTAGATCTCTTTTACTGAATACATCAAAGTTTACATGCATGATGCCTAATGGCCTAATTAAGGTAAGCAACATTACGTTCCATGAGTAGAACTTCAGTCTCTTTTGTTTCTGGTACTAAGACTAATTCTTTATTTTAGGAATTATTATTATTATTATTTCCATCATTATCATCATCATCATCATCATCATCATCACAATAATCATTATCATATCAGGGACTTGAAGGCCCTTGCCATTACCAGGAGGTGATGCTGAGTACCTCTTTTTATAAAGTACTCTTAAAGGCCTCATGATAGATGTGATTTAATATACATCCTTCAAGGGGACAAATCCTCCCCCACTGCATTTATCCATTTTTTGAAGATTTTCAGATTTCTAGAGAATAGTTACTGTGGTGTGGTATGAAAAAGAATGAGGAAAAGATTTGAATTCAGAGTGGTCCAGGTTGAAATTTTGTGTGTACTAGTTGTTTGATTCTGACTAGATTATTTTGGCTTTGTAAATATCAGTTTCCTCATCTGTGCATTAGGGATTATTGCTACCTGACATGATTCATTTATTCAACATCTGTTTCTTGGAAATCTATGTACTAGGTAGGTCCTGTGAACAAGGTAAATGGTTGATGACTTTCTGAAACCTACAACTTATGGAAGACATCAAGCAAATGATTTTAATTTGAGTGGCAGTATATCCAGTGTTTAAGAACTGAAAGTCTGGGCCCAGTCTACCTGGTTTCAAATCTCAGCTCTGGCACTTACTGGCTGCAGCAGTTTAAATTGCTTAATCTTATTTTGACTCAGTCTCCTCCTCCTTTTATGGATAAAGGTGGGTTTTCCTTTTTCTTCTGATGAGAGGACTCAAGTTCAGAAAGCTTGAAATAAAGTTAGGGAGAGCCCACAACTCAAGATGGCATTTTTAAGGAAAAAATACCATCATCCTTCAGAAAGCTGAACAGAAATGGAGAAATAACTGCAGTTCTTTTTTTTTTTTTAAGTTTTAGGGTACATGTGCACAATGTGCAGGTTTGTTATATATGTATACACGTGCCATGTTGGTGTCCTGCACCCATTAACTGGTCATTTAGCATTAGGTATATCTCCTAATGCTATCCCTACCCCCTCCCATCACCCCACAACAGTCCCCGGTGTGTGATGTTCCCCTTCCTGTGTCCATGTGTTCTCATTGTTCAATTCCCAACTATGAGTGAGAACATGCAGTGTTTGGTTTTTTGTCCTTGCGATAGTTTACTGAGAATGATGTTTTCCAGCTTCATCCACGTCCCTACAAAGGACATGAACTCATCATTTTTATGGTTGCATAGTATTCCATGGTGTATGTGTGCCACATTTTGTTAATCCAGTCTATCATTGTTGGACATTTGGGTTGGTTCCAAGTCTTTGCTATTCTGAATAATGCTGCAATACACATACATGTGCATGTGTCTTTATAGCAGCATGATTTATAATCCTTTGGGTATAGACCCAGTAATGGGATGGCTGGGTCAAATGGTATTTCTAGTTCTAGATCCCTGAGGAATCACCACACTGACTTCCACAATGGTTGAACTAGTTTGCAGTCCCACCAACAGTGTAAAATTGTTCCTATTTCTCCACATCCTCTCCGGCACCTGTTGTTTCCTGACTTTTTAATGATCACCATTCTAACTGGTGTGAGATGGTATCTCATTGTGGTTTTGATTTGCATTTCTCTGATGGACAGTGATAATGAGCATTTTTTCATGGGTCTTTTGGCTGCATAAATGTCTTCTTTTGAGAAGTGTCTGTTCATATACTTTGCCCACTTTTTGATGGAGTTGTTTGTTTTTTTCTTGTAAATTTGTTTGAGTTCTTGTAGATTCTGGATATTAGCCCTTTGTCAGATGAGTGGATTGCAAAAATTTTCTCCCATTCTGTAGGTTGCCTGTTCACTCTGATGGTAGTCTTTTTGCTGTGCAGAAGCTCTTTAGTTTAATTAGATCCCATTTGTGAATTTTGACTTTTGTTGCCATTGCTTTTGGTGTTTTAGACATGAAGTCCTTGCCCATGCCTATGTCCTGAATGGTAATGCCTAGGTTTTCTTCTAGGGTTTTTATGGTTTTAGGTCTAACATTTAAGTCTTTAATCCATCTTGAATTAATTTTTGTATAAGGTGTAAGGAAAGGATCCAGTTTCAGCTTTCTACATATGGCTAGCCAGTTTTCCCAGCACCATTTATTAAATAGGGAGTCCTTCCCCCATTGCTTGTTTTTGTCAGGTTTGTCAAAGATCAGATAGTTGTAGATATGTGGCATTATTTCTGAGGGCTCTGTTCTGTTCCATTGGTCTGTATCTCTGTTTTGGTACCAGTACCATGCTGTTTTGGTTACTGTAGCCTTGTAGTACAGTTTGAAGTCAGGTAGCATGATGCCTTCAGCTTTGTTCTTTTGGCTTAGGATTGACTTGGCAATGCGGGCTCTTTTTTTGTTCCATATGAACTTTAAAGAATTTTTTTCCAATTCTGTGAAGAAAGTCATTGGTAGCTTGATGAGGATGGCATTGAATCTATAAATTACCTTGGGCAGTATGGCCATTTTCA
The DNA here is from genome assembly GCF_006542625.1 of Nomascus leucogenys. Taxonomy (NCBI): domain Eukaryota; kingdom Metazoa; phylum Chordata; class Mammalia; order Primates; family Hylobatidae; genus Nomascus; species Nomascus leucogenys. Next base: position 24,443,887 of record NC_044391.1, read on the forward strand.
TGATATTGATTCTTCCTACCCATGAGCATGGAATGTTCTTCCATTTGTTTGTATCCTCTTGCAGTGGCTCACGCCTGTAATCCCAGCACTTTGGGAAGCCAAGGCGGTAGGATCTCCTGAGGTCAGGAGTTCGAGACCAGCCTGGCCAACATGGTGAAACCCTGTTTCTACTAAAAATAAAAAGTTAGCTGAATGTGGTGGCATATGCCTGTAGTCCCAGCTACTCAGGATACTGAGAAATGCGAGTCACTTAAACCCAGGAGGCAGAGGTTGCACTGAGCCGAGATAGCGTCACTGCACTCCAGCCTGGGTGACAGAGTGAGACCCCACCTCAAACAAACAAACAAAAACCCTCAAAAACTGGCAACTGCAGTTCTTTAAATAAGCTTTTGAATTTGAAGGTCTGTATTGGAAACATGACTGGGACACTAAGGTCCAATTGGAACCACTGAGTCACCACCTAAATGTATGTGTTTTACGGACCTCTGATGCTGGAAAGACTGGGCTTCAGTCAGACATACACATGCAGTAGGACAAGGTAAAAAGGAATCCTGATCTGAATAATAGATCAGATACGTGCAAACACATGATCACACAGTTGGGAACTTGTATTGCTGCTGCAAACACTTTCAGTATATGAAAATAGAAAAACATTATCCATTCTTTAGAGAGAAGGAAAATAATGAAAATGTTTAAAACACTTTATGATTCAAAATCTTTCTTTTCCTGTCTTAAAGTATTCAGAATGCCATTAAATTAAGAAAAGTATTTATTGAATATTTAATTTTGCCAGGATAAAATTTAATTACTTTATATCACGTCATAAAGTTTTACAGCATGTAGTTACTTGTAGCATTTATGACAAGATGAATGAAAAATTTGAGTAATTACTTTTTTTGCAATCTTTTTCATCGTACTTGTTTTTGTGCCAGGAACTGTTCTAAGAGTTCTAAGTATAACATTCCACAGTTACGTAGGAAGTTAATTGTTGTTTTTTTTTATAGATTTCTTTGATCAGATTTAGAATTTTCTCTTCCACTCCTACTTTGATGGGAGATTTTCAACATTAACAGGTATTGAATTTTGTCAAATGCCTTGTCTGCACCTATTAAATGGATCATATAATATTTCTATTTATTTCATTAATACCACGAATTGCAGGGTCGATTGATTTTGTGTTGTCAATCTAACTTGGCATTTCTGGAATAAACTTCACTTGGTCATGAGGTATTATCTTTTTCTCTGTTGTTAGATTAAATTATCTAGTATTTTGTTTAAAATTTTCATATATAATTTTATGCAGAATATTGGTCTATGGCTTCCTTTTCTTACAAAATTTTTATCAGGTTAGTAGTAGGGTTATGCAGGCCTCCTGAAATTAGTTCAAAACCATTTCCCTTTCCTTAATTTTTGCAAAATGTTTTTGTATCATTTCTTTATTTCATTCTGCAAACTTAATAATATTCATGAGTGGAGGTGTTTGGGCCTAGTGTTATCTTTGTTTATGATGATGAATTCAATTTAGTTAATATAGTGGTTTTAGTGGTTCTTAAGTTTTAGTATGCATCACCACCATTGGGAGGGTTGTCAAAACACAAATTGTTGAGCCTTCCTCAAAGCTTCTGTAGGTCTAGAGTGGGGCCAAAAAATTTGCATTTCAAATAAGTTTCCAAAAGATGCTGTTGCTGTTGGTCTTCCAACCATGCTTTGAGAACCACTGCTTGCATAGATAGAGGTCCATTGAGGTGATGATGCTCTTGGTAAATAATAACAATAAATAATTATTATTTTTATATTTAATATGTGTTCCATGCTGATACGATTTGTGTCCCCACCCAAATTTCATCTTGTATCTCCCATAATTGCCATGTACTCTGGGAGGGACCTAGTGGGAGATAATTGAATCATGGGGCTAGGCCTTTCTCATGCTCTTCTCTTGATAGGGAATGAGTCTCACGAGATCTGATAGTTTTAAAAAGGTGAGTTTGCTTGCACAAACTCTCTCCTCTCTTGCCACCACCAAGTAAGAAGTGCTTTGAAAAAAATTAGACGAATGGATGACTAGAATAACCAATGCAGAGAAGTCCTTAAAGGACCTGATGGAGCTGAAAACCAAGGCACGAGAGCTACGTGATGAATGCAGAAGCCTCAGTAGCCGATGCGATCAACTGGAAGAAAGGGTGTCAGTGATGGAAGACGAAATGAATGAAGTGAAGCGAGAAGAGAAGTTTAGAGAAAAAAGAATAAAAAGAAATGAACAAAGCCTCCAAGAAGTATGGGTCTATGTGAAGAGATCAAATCTATGTCTGATTGGTGTACCTGAAAGTGACAGGGAGAATGGAACCAAGTTGGAAAACACTCTGCAGGGTATTATCCAGGAGAACTAACCCAATCTAGCAAGGCAGGCCAACATTCAAATTCAGGAAATACAGAGAATGCCACAAAGATAATCCTTGAGAAGAGCAACTCCAAGACACAAAATTGTCAGATTCACCAAAGTTGAAATGAAGGAAAAAATGTTAAGGGCAGCCAGAGAGAAAGGTCGGGTTACCCACAAAGGGAAGCCCATCAGACTAACAGCTGATCTCTCGGCCGAAACTCTACAAGCCAGAGGAGAGTGGGGACCAATATTCAACATTCTTAAAGAAAAGAATTTTCAACTCAGAATTTCATACCTAGCCAAACAAAGCTTCATAAGTGAAGGAGAAATAAAATACTTTACAGACAAGCAAATGCTGAGAGATTTTGTCACCACCAGGCCTGCCCTAAAAGATCCCCTGAAGGAAGCACTAAACATGGAAAGGAACAACCGGTACCAGCCACTGCAAAAACATGCCAAATTGTAAAGACCATCGAGGCTAGGAAGAAGCTGCATCAACTAACGAGCAAAATAACCAGCTAACATCATAATGACAGGATCAAATTCACACATAACAATATTAACTTTAAATATAAATGGGCTAAATGCTCCAATTAAAAGACACAGACTGGCAAATTGGATAAAGAGTCAAGAGCCATCAGTGTGCTGTATTCAGGAAACCCATCTCACGTGCAGAGAAACACATAGGCTCAAAATAAAGGGATGGAGGAAGATCTACCAAGCAAATGGAAAGCAAAAAAAGGCAGGGGTTGCAATCCTCGTCTCTGATAAAATAGACTTTAAACCAACAAAGATCAAAAGAGACAAAGAAGGCCACTACATAATGGTAAAGGGATCAATTCAACAAGAAGAGCTAACTATCCTAAATATATATGCACCCAATACAGGAGCACCCAGATTCATAAAGCAAGTCCTGAGTGACGTAGAAAGAGACTTAGACTCCCACACAGTAATAATGGGAGATTTTAACACCCCACTGTCAACATTAGACAGATCAATGAGACAGAAAGTTAACAAGGATACCCAGGAATTGAACTCAGCTCTGCACCAAGCAGACCTAATAGACATGTACAGAACTCTCCACCCCAAATCAACAGAATATACATTCTTTTCAGCACCACACCACACCTACTCCAAAATTGACCACATAGTTGGAAGTAAAGCACTCCTCAGCAAATGTAAAAGAACAGAAATTATAACAAACTGTCTCTCAGACCACAGTGCAATCAAACTAGAACTCAGGATTAAGAAACTCACTCAAAACCGCTCAACTACATGGAAACTGAAAAACCTGCTCCTGAATGACTACTGGGTACATAATGAAATGAAGGCAGAAATAAAGATGTTCTTTGAAACCAAAGAGAACAAAGACACAACATACCAGAATCTCTGGGACACATTCAAAGCAGTGTGTAGAGGGAAATTTATAGCACTAAATGCCCACAAGAGAAAGCAGGAAGAATCTAAAATTGACACCCTAACATCACAATTAAAAGAACTAGAAAAGCAAGAGCAAACACATTCAAAAGCTAGCAGAAGGCAAGAAATAACTAAGATCAGAGCAGAACTGAAGGAAATAGGGACACAAAAAACCCTTCAAAAAATTAATGAATCCAGGAGCTGGTTTTTTGAAAAGATCAACCAAATTGATAGACCACTAGCAAGACTAATAAAGAAGAAAAGAGAGAAGAATCAAATAGATGTAATAAAAAATGATAAAGGGGATATCACCACTGATCCCACAGAAATACAAACTACCATCAGAGAATACTATAAACACCTCTATGCAACCAGAAAATCTAGAAGAAATGGATAAATTCCTCGACACATACACCTTCCCAAGACTAAACCAGGAAGAGTTGAATCTCTGAATAGACCAATAACAGGCTCTGAAATTGAGGCAATAATCAATAGCTTACCAACCAAAGAGTCCAGGACCAGATGGATTCACAATCGAATTCTACCAGAGGTACAAAGAGGAGCTGGTACCATTCCTTCTGAAACTATTCCAATCAATAGAAAAAGAGGAAATCCTCCCTAACTCAGTTTATGAGGCCAGCGTCATCCTGATTCCAATGCCTGGCAGAGACACAACCAAAAAAGAGAATTTTAGACCAATATCCTTGATGAACATCAATGCGAAAATCCTCAATAAAATACTGGCAAACCGAATCCAGCAGCACATCAAAAAGCTTATCCACCATGATCAAGTGGGCTTCATCCTCGGGATGCAAGGCTGGTTCAACATAGGCAAATCAATGAATGTAATCCAGCATATAAACAGAACCAAAGACAAAAACCACATGACTATCTCAATACATGCAGAAAAGGCCTTTGACAAAATTCAACAACCCTTCGTGCTAAAAACTCTCAATAAATTAGGTATTGATGGGACCTATCTCAAAATAATGAGAGCTATCTATGACAAACGCACAGCCAATATCATACTGAATGGGCAAAAACTGGAAGCATTCCCTTTAAAAACGGGCACAAGACAGGGATGCCCTCTCTCACCACTCCTATTCAACATAGTGTTGGAAGTTCTGGCCAGGGCAATCAGGCAGGAGAAGGAAATAAAGACATTCAATTAGGAAAAGAGAAAGTCAAACTGTCCCTGTTTGCAGATGACATGATTGTATATCTAGAAAACCCCATTGTCTCAGCTCAAAATCTCATCAAGCTGATAAGCAACTTCAGCAAAGTCTCAGGATACAAAATCAATGTACGAAAATCACAAGCATTCTTGTACACCAATAACAGACAAACAGAGAGCCAAATCATGAATGAACTCCCATTCACAATTGCTTCAAAGAGAATAAAATACCTAGGAATCCAACTTACAAGGGATGTGAAGGACCTCTTCAAGGAGAACTACAAACCACTGCTCAATGAAATAAAAGAGGATACAAACAAATGGAAGAACATTCCATGCTCATGGGTAGGAAGAATCAATATCAAGAAAATGGCCATACTGCCCAAGGTAATTTATAGATTCAATGCCATCCCCATCAAGCAACCAATAGCTTTCTTCACAGAATTGGAAAAAACTATTTTAAAGTTCATGTGGAACCAAAAAAGAGCCCGCATCGCCAAGTCAATCCTAAGCCAAAAGAACAAAGCTGAAGGCATCATGCTACCTGACTTCAAACTGTACTACAAGGCTACAGTAACCAAAACAGCATGGTACTGCTACCACAACAGAGATATAGACCAATGGAACAGAACAGAGCCCTCAGAAATAATGCCACATATCTACAACTATCTGATCTTTGACAAACCTGACAAAAACAAGCAATGGGGAAAGGACTCCCTATTTAATAAATGGTGCTGGGAAAACTGGCTAGCCATATGTAGAAAGCTGAAACTGGATCCCTTCCTTACAGCTATACAAAAATTAATTCAAGATGGATTAAAGACTTAAATGTTAGACCTAAAACCATAAAAACCCTAGAAGAAAACCTAGGCAATACCATTCAGGACATAGGCATGTGTAAGGACTTCATGTCTAAAACACCAAAAGCAATGGCAACAAAAGCCAAAATTCACAAATGGGATCTAATTAAACTAAAGAGCTTCTGCACAGCAAAAGAAACCACCATCAGAGTGAACAGGCAACCTACAGAATGGGAGAAAATTTTTGCAATCCACTCATCTGACAAAGGGCTAATATCCAGAATCTACAAGAACTCAAACAAATTTACAAGAAAAAAACAAACAACCCCATCAAAAAGTGGGTGAAGTATATGAACAGACACTTCTCAAAAGAAGACATTTATGCAGCCAAAAGACACATGAAAAAATGCTCATCATCACTGGCCATCAGAAAAATGCAAATCAAAACCACAATGAGATACCATCTCACACCAGTTAGAATGGCGATCACTAAAAAGTCAGGAAACAACAGGTGCTGGAGAGGATGTGGAGAAATAGGAACACTTTTACACTGTTGGTGGGAGTGTAAACTAGTTCAACCATTGTGGAAGTCAGTGTGGTGATTCCTCAGGGATCTAGAACTAAAAATATCATTTGACCCAGCCATCCCATTACTGGGTCTATACCCAAAGGATTATAAATCATGCTGCTATAAAGACACATGCACACATATAGCAGCACTATTCAGAATAGCAAAGACTTGGAACCAACCTAAATGTCCAACGACAGACTGGATTAAGAAAATGTGGCACATATACACCATGGAATACTATGCAGCCATAAAAAATGATGAGTTCATGTCCTTTGTAGGGACATGGATGAAACAGGAAAACATCATTCTCAGCAAACTATTCCAAGGACAAAAAACCAAACACCACATGTTCTCACTCATAGGTGGGAATTGAACAATGAGAACACATGGGCACAGGAAGGGGAACATCACACACTGGGGACTGTTTTGGGGTGGGGGGGGGGGAGGGATAGCATGAGGAGATATACCTAATGCTAAATGACCAGTTAATGGGTGCAGCACACCAACATGGCATATGTTTACGTATGTAACAAACCTGCATGTTGTGCACATGTACCCTAAAACTTAAAGTATAATGATAATAAAAATAAAAATATATATATATATAAAAAGAAGTGCTTTTCACCTTTTGCCATGACTGTGAGGCCTCCTCAGCCATGTCGAACTGTGAGTCCAATAACCTCTTTCTTCTGTAAATTGCCCAGTCTCTGTCGGGTATGTCTTTATCAGCAGTGTGAAAACGGACTAATACACATACCTAGTTTTCTTTTGATTGTTTTTTCTTAATGGCATATTTTCTTACTTTTTCATGTATTTTGTAATTTTTTATTGACAGCTTGTCATTGTGTATGAAAGATACACTTAGCGTAAGGTCTGGAGTGCTACAGAATTTTTGTCAGTTCTCTGCCTCTACCCTCAGACTTTAACGGGGCTTATTTTCCTGCATCTTACATTGAGTCCTTTTAAGAATTACATCTTTCCCTCTAGGGTAGACAGACCATCACTGCCTCATACTTGGTGCAAGGTCCATATTTCAAGAAGTTCTTCTCAATTCTGCTTTTTCCTCAGTCTTAGGCAAACCTTCCTGCATCCCAGTAAAATTCATCTCAATATTACTGATTGCTTGACACCTTATAATTTCCTCAAGACTTACATTTTTGTTTCTTAATTCAAATGAGTTTTGCCACTGCTCTCTGCTTATTGTTAAGATAATTATGTATTCTGCATCTTTGTGTGCTCTCTGGTGACAGATTATAATATAATTGTCCCTGCCAGAGCTGCTTTAGTTAAGTGCCTGGTAGCACAAGTCATTTTCCTCCCCAAGGGTTTGTAAATTTACTCTTCTAAATTCTCTTTTTGTTATCCAGTTACTAATAGAATACGCATTTTGGAGAAGGGCAAAAACAGATATACCTAATATTTAGACCTAGTCTCAATGGAGTTCATCTTTTATGAGAACTTTTATAAAGAAATGGAAGAAATCCCCCTCCCCTTGTTAAATTTAAGACAATGAAAGTTTAGTGGGCCATACCTGCTGTAAGTTTGAAAAACATGGTAAAGAGCAGAATTGACTCTATGCCTGAATGTTCTCTCCCTTTTACACACATACAAATGTACACACACATTTTACACACATACAAATGTATAACCAGGAACCTGCTATTGGTTATTTTCACACTAATTCAACATAGTTACATCAAGGATTAAGAGAACTGGAAAGATGTTAAAGGATGGGCTATGCAATGTCTAGTGTCCAGTCTAGCTTTTTATTTTAAGTAAAAGAGTTGAGAGACTTGAAAAGCAATTGTGCCAAATGAATTTTTATAAATTTTATTAATGTTTTGCCCACATGTAATTCAACAGCAGTGTATAAACAATTCATCATTACAAAGTTATTTATAAATTTATTCAACATTGTTTTTACGAAACAACGATACCCTTTCTTTAACCCTCATCAAAACAAAGATGTTAGGGACTGTCAACTTTGCACAGTAAGTGCATGACACAACTTTGGCTGAAAACGAAACTGAATGCACTCAATGGAACACAGAGGAGTAGATGGGGTTCCTGGCATGATGTAAGATAATAGTGAAAAATGACATATGTATTTTTAAGAGTTTCTACTTATTTTATGTAACACATTGTAGCAAGAAGTGTTACAGGTATTTACAGAAATGCATGCTCTTTTCTGAAAGTTTCCCTATAACAGTTGTTATTGTTGTTGTTACCTTGCAAAAATTCTCCAGCAAACATGCAGTATTTTCAATAGGTGCTTCATGCTCCTAGTACTTGCTATCCTTGAGCTTAAGGGCCTAAGAGACAGAACCAAATATTTAAAAATTCTAGCTTCCATTGGATGAAATAGAAAACTTCAAATTTCACAGGCAGAGCCACAAGGCAAAGATTCTTCGGGATGGGGTGGTGGTAGGGACACTAGAGTGAATCCCTGAGGAATGAAGCTCCTGCTAGATTGATTTAATTTCATTTTATGATGCAGTGCCCTGCTTTGTATATAAGATACATATAATGAAAGTTGTAATCTATCAACATGGTATCAAATATTTCAAAGCATTTGATTTTACCCATTATATGAGTTTTATCTAAATAGGAAGTCGGAATATCTTCTTTTGTCTGATTCTCAAATACTGGTTTGCAGACTTTTATCCTTGACCTTTTCTTACTTTGAATGCTTTAAATAGAGAAATAGACCTACTTGCATGGCCCCAACTACAACAAAAACTTATGTCTTTGTCACTCTTGTGAGACCATGCCAATGGTACACTGCTATATCTCATACAGCATGCTATAAAATGTAATTATTTTTATCTCTCCCTCCCCTAACATGCTTCTTGTCAAAGGTCATCTGTTCAAGCTAGACACCGAGGAACCACCATTGACCCCTATTCCTTCCTTACTCTTCACATCCAAATGCTTCTTCCAGACCTCTTGGCTTTATGGCATTTTTTTTCCCCAAAGTTTTGTTACCAAATGAGATGTAAGTGTTTCTAAGGCAATATTTAGAATACCTAAAATGATTAATTATAAAGGGAGGGATTACTGTTAATATGAGTATAGGTTAATTCTAAAATATAAGAGTTTCGTACATGAGAAGTCTGAAATGAGATTTGAAATATGAGTGAACTTTGGGAGACTGGTATAGGGAGGCAGAGGGAACATTTTCACCCAAGATGAGAGAGCTAGGACACAGCATCAGGATGAGAAGGGCGGCACTGTCAAATAGTGCAGAAAGAATGGGGTGAACCAGGACTGGAATGAGTCACAGCATCTGAACCCTGGAGAGTCACCAGTGGTCTTGAGTGAACAGTGTCACTGCAGTTGGACTTGAAGCCTCAACTGAAACATGAATTACGAAAACAATAGGTGAGAATGTAGGAAGAAGAAATTTAATAGTCAAGATAAAGAAGAACAGAACTGATACCTGCAGAGGAAGTAAAGAGAAGTTTTCCTTAATGAAAAGCAGTTTTTCAGCCAAGGATGGGAGAAGATAAAATGAGAAAGAATGGTAATAATATAGCAAGTTTGCAGATGGAGGCATGGGTCATGGAATCAGGAGTAGACGTAGAGGTACTATCTTCCAAAGAAAATGGGACAGTTTTCCTCCAAGATCACAGAGAAAAAAAGGTGACAACACCTAAAGAAATTTGAGGCAAAATAAATGTAATATTGAGAGAACTTTTACTATATGGTTCTGATCACTGGAAGCAGGAAGTGTGTTGAAACTTAGCTGGGTAGCTTTTAAAAATATTAATGCTGGGTCATACTCCTAAAGATTTTGATATAAGTGGTCTTATGGGGAGCCCAGATGTCATATTTTTCAGTATTTCCCAGGAGACTCTAATATTCAGTCAGGGTTGAGGACCATGGGCTAGAGAGAAGGGCTGGGGTGACCATATTTAGAGGAAAAGTAAGAAGGTGAACCTAAAAGATAAAAGATGGTGACACATTTTTCGCTGATTGGAGAAAAAGGGAAGCTGGAAAAGGAAGGTGTAATGAAAATGCAGTTTAATATCTTTCAAGTAGATGTGGGTTTTTTTGCATATTCTTTCGTCTTATTTACTTTATTCACTTTTCTTATCAACTTCCTCCTATTTTCCTTCTTTATTTCCAGCCCCACCCTTTCTGGTTGCTTTGGCATTCCTTCCCTCTTTATCATTTACTTTTCTTACAACTTCCATTCTCCACACTTTTTAACTTTTCCTAATTTTTCTGCCCATTATTTCCTTTCTCCCTTCCTCTAGGCAAAGTAGCAAAAATAACTTTGGCTAGGCGAGGACAGAAAACAAGACAGTTTTAATAAATGAGCCAAGCCTGAGCCAGCTGCAGAATATGGTAGGCCTAGGGGATCCTGGACTGGCACAGCAACTACTAAGAAAGTTAAATCAGAAGAAGGCAGAAGGCAGAGTCCCACGTTATGTCCATTTCCCCCCAGAGGCATGATCTCAGGCACTCTGGGGAAACTACAGTTATATCAGTGTCAGGGTATGAAAAAAATACTGGCAATCAGTCCACGCTTTCTTGTGCCAGTGGGTATGACTTGGAGATTATACTAGTTAGGACTGTTTCAGTTACAACTGAGAGAAAGCAACTTGAAATAGCTTAAGCTATGCAGAAAATTACTAAAACAGATATGCCATAGGATGCCAAAGTCAGGTAAAGATGAAAACCAGGAGCTAAAATGCTCTCCAGGCTGTCTCTTTCATATTTTAGTCCTATCGTCTGCTGATTTTCTCGTCTCCACTTGCATGCCAGTGTCCTCTACTGCTGTGGTGGAAATTGTTGCGTGGATAAGTTTTAGACAAACAAAATGTGAAAGAGAGAGAGGAAGAGAAAGCTATGCTGTCCTAATTTTAGCACATAGAAGAAATCATCCGCTGGGTTGAATTGGAATCAACTGTTGACTTTAGCCCTGGACAGTCAGTTTTCAGCTCTTCAATAGCAACATGGCTGCCACATTTGCACCCCTGTAAGTTAAGGAAGAAGAACTTGAAGAATCTGAGCCACCAAAAGATCATCGCTTCAGAGACTGTTTCTGAATCTTGTTTGGTAACTTGTGTTAATTCTCCCAAAGTTTTTCAAAGATAAATAATTAAGAATAAATGATATGGTTTGGCTATATCCCCACCCAAATCTCATCTTAAATTGTACCCCCCGTAATTCCCACATGTCATGGAAGGGACCCAGTGGGAGGTAATTAAATCATGGGGGCAGTTTCTCCCATACTGTTCTCGTGGTAGTTAATTAGTCTCAGGAGATCTGGTGGTTTTATAAATGGCAGTTCCCCTGTACAAGCTCTCTCTTGCCTGCTGCTATGTAAGCCATGCCTTTGTTTCTCCTTTGCCTTCTGCCATGATTTTGAGGCCTCCCCAGCTATGTGGAACTGTGATTCAACTAAACCTCTTTCCTTTGTAAATTAACTAGTCTTTGGTATATCTTTATTAGCAGCGTGAGAACAGACTAATACAATAAATATATCTTAACTTTCCTTTGGTAGTTCAATACGTAAAATTTCTGTTTTGAAACAAAAGGAATAATGTATTTCATAAATCAAGTCAAGATTCACCCTAGAAGAATGCAGTAAGTGTACTTAAATGTAAAGGAAACTCTGAAAAATTACAAATGTGATAAATTTAGACAGGTGCCTAATTTCATTTATGTTCTGAATGTGAAACAGAAGATGGAGCAGGGCCTCCATAAGTGTGCTGCACCCTTCACCTCACACAAAAGTGAAAGGGAGATCTATTGAGCAGACAATCATGTGCTTGAAGATAGGAATGAGCATTTATTCTCAACCCTATTTCTTTCCATTCCATCTACAATTAACTATAAACCACGTGGCTTCACTCGCATTTGAAACATATGTGCATAAATATTAGTAATGGTAATAATAGCAGTAGTGACAGCAAGAGCAGATTTTCCTGTTTGCGTGTTTCAAAATTTGTTTTTTGTGTCACTGGTTGAAAAGTCTGAGAATCATAGCTTGCAAGCATTTCATTTACTATTTCATTTATATTTTAGCCTAGTACTAATATAACTGATAGTAAGTACTTACTGGCAGTGAGAAAATAGCGATTTGCATACAATAACAGCTGGAGTTGATGGAAAATTCCAGGAATCATTGTTTTAAGTACATGACAGTGGTAATATGAGATGCCGATTGGAGTATGATGCAAATCAGACACCTAAGCCAAATTATCTTACCCATTTCCCCTTTGACTCCATTTCTGATTTTACAGATTCTATGCTGGTCTAGACTACTGTTGTCTACCACCTGAACCACTGCAGCATCTTCCTAATTGGGTTAGCCATGGCTACTGGGCTCTCTTTCATTTATTCTCCACAGGGTTGCCAGAGCAGTCATCTCATAATGCAGGTCTGAACCTCCAGGATGAATATGACTATTTACGTCAGCACTTTTCCCCTCTCTTCCTGGAATCATCCAAAAGCAGCAAGGAGAGATTAAAAACTAAACAAAAAAATAATGAAACTTCATTTTCAGTGAGTCTAAAAAACAGGTATGATCCGTCAATGCCAAAATATGCGTAAAGGAAAATATGTGTAAGCTATAGCCCTGTTTGCAGCAGAGAGTATAGGAATTGAGTTATAGCTTACTGGGAGGGACTGGTTTGACTCAGAGAAATGGAGGAATTGAGGCTGCACAAAGATTGACATGTGCAAGCAGCAATTTCTTTCTGGTAGCAGCAAGTGGAGGGGACAGTATATTTATAAATTAATATATCAATATATTAATAAATTAATATATTAATATATTAATATATTTATAAATTAATATATTAACATATTAATATATTAATGTGTTAATATATCTATAAATTAATATATTAATATGTTAATGTATTAATAAATTAATATATTAATATATTTGTTAATATATTAATATATTAATATGTTAATACATTTATAAATTAAATAGTATGTTTTATATAGTGAAGTATTTATATATTATATATTATATATAATATATAAAGTATGTATTTATTATATATATGTGTGCTGCACCCTTATATATTTATATACTATATAAAGTATATAAGTATATTTATATATTATGTAAAGTATATCATACAATCATACAATATATAATATATAAATATATATTATATATTATATATATACTTATATATTATAAAGTATATTATATTATATATCATATATAGTATATATTTATATATTATATATTGTATATATATATATATAATATATATTATATATAAATATACCTATATACTTTATATAATATATAAATATACCTATATACTTTATATAGTATATAAACATACTTATATACTTTATATAGTATATAAACATACTTATATACTTTATATAGTATATAAACATACTTATATACTTTATATAGTATATAAACATACTTATATACTTTATATAGTATATAAATATACTTATATACTTTATATAGTATATAAATATATAAGGGTGCAGCACACTATATATATAATATATAAATATATACTTATATATTATATATATACATATATAATATGTAAATATTTATATATTATATATACATATATTATATATACATATATATTATATATACATATATAACATAAATATATACATATATTATATATATTATATATATTATATATATTATATATATTATATATATTATATATACATATATGATATATTATATATTGTATATATAATATATAAATATATACTTATATATTATATATACATATATGATATATTATAATACATATATATAATATATACATATATACTTATATATTATATATACATATATAATATATAATATATATATTATATATTATATATGTATATATAATATATAATATATACATATTTATATATTATATATATAGTGTGCTGCACCCTTATATATTTATATACTATATAAAGTATATAAGTATGTTTATATATATCATATATATGATATGTAATATATCGTATATATCATATATAATAATAATATATGATATATAATATATATATATCATATATGTATATATAATATATAAGTATATATTTATATATTATATGATATATAATATATCATATATGTATATATAGTATATAAGTATATATTTATATATTATATGTATATATAATATATATGTATATATAATATATATGTATATATAATATATAAATATATACTTATATATTATATATACATATATAATATATAAATATTTATATATTATATATATAGTGTGTTGCACCCTTATATATTTATATACTATATAAAGTATATAAGTATATTTATATACTATATAAAGTATATAAGTATGTTTATATACTATATAAAGTATATAAGTATATTTATATATTATATAAAGTATATAGGTATATTTATATATTATATAAAGTATATAGGTATATTTATATATTATATAAATATAAATTTATATTTATATTATATATATAAGCTGCCTTCAGCTTATGGCCACATAGCCCTCCCCATATGATGCCTCACATCATGTTTCTTCAAAGCCAGCAAAGGAGATGGATTACAATCTTAAGAAAGGTTACAATCTTATGAAACATAATCATGTAATCACATATATCCCAATATTTTTGCCATAGTCTCTTGGTTAGAAGCAAGTCAAGTTCCCACCTACACCCAAGGGAAGAAGTCACATAACAGCATGAATACCAGGAGGCCAGGATCACTGGGAGGGCCACCTTTAAGCTTGTTGTCTATAGTGATGTTTTTTTTTTTAAAAAGAAGATACATAGCATATACAAATATTTTAAGAGTCTATAGAAAAGGGAAGAAAAATAACAATACAATTTTATAAGAGATTGAGTACTCATTAGAAAATTGTTGCCATAGAATGAATGA
Source organism: Nomascus leucogenys (assembly GCF_006542625.1). Classification (NCBI taxonomy): domain Eukaryota; kingdom Metazoa; phylum Chordata; class Mammalia; order Primates; family Hylobatidae; genus Nomascus; species Nomascus leucogenys. The sequence goes on from NC_044391.1 coordinate 24,459,103, forward strand.
AAAGTATGACCAAAAGTTTATAATTAATTGAAAATCTTATTGACACAATCACCTGTTTGAAGAAGATCACAAAGTAGAAATATAAGAACTCAGGGAAGTGATAGAAAAAAAAAACTGAAATTGATGGAAAGTAAGTTACAGAATTAAAATAAAAGTAAAGAATATAATGAAAGAAAATTAGAATGAGTACAAGGAGCACTAGACACTTGACGTAAACATAAGGCATGTGGATGTAGAAATAAGAAAAATAAACACAAAATAAAAATATAGCTTAACAGGATTAAAACAAAATAATCTACAAGCTCTTAGAACTAACAATTAAATTTGACAAAGTTGCTGGATAAACAGTCAATATGTAAAATTCATTTGTATTTCTATATACCATTAGCTTAAAAATAAAACTTTAAATTTTAAGAAAGGTATCTTATACAAAAGACATCAGATAGTTAGGAATACTTGCTACTGAAATGTGTTAATAACTCCACACCAAAAACTATGAAATAGTATAGCAAGTTATTAAAGATAATATAATAAAATGGAGATGTATTCTATCTTTATGGATTATAAGATTCAATATTGTAAAGGGGTCAAGTCCCCTCAAAATTATTCATAGATTCAATGTTATTTCAATGAAAGCCTTTTGCAGATTATTTTATGGACACTGACATACCAACTCTAAAGTCTACGTGGAGAAGCAAAGGGCCAAGAATAGCTAGGATAATTTTTTTTTTTTTTTTGAGACTGAGTCTCACCGTATTGCCCAGGCTGGAGTGCAGTGGCGTGACCTCAGCTCACTGCAACCTCCGTCTCCTGGGTTCAAGCGATTCTCATACCTCAGCCTCCCAAGTAGCTGGGATTACAGGTGCCCGCCACCACGCCTGGCTAAGTTTTGTATTTTTAGTAAAGATGGGGTTTCACCATGTTGGCCAGTCTGGTCTCAAACTCCTGACCTCGGGTGATCCTCCCGCCTCAGCCTCCCAAAGTGCTGGGATTACAGCCATGAGCCACGGCACCTGGCCTAGGATAATCTTAAAGAAGAATAAAAAGCTGGAATATTTGCATGACCACATAGAGGAAAACATGTGTGAGTCAGGGCTTTTATATGCAGTTAAGCTGTTCAACTCTGAAGACTACAGGTATATATTTTCAACAGACAAGAGGAGAGTACAATATTATTAATATGATCTTTTTAAATCTTGTAATTTGATGTCTTTTGCACCAAAGATTAATACATTGAATATATTTGGCTGTATGACTATGCCTAAAACAAATGAAGAAAACAGTAGGACAGAACAAAATAGAAAAGTATGTGTGTGTATAATATATAGTCCATATGCAAATACGTATGTCTAATATTTGTTTGTATTTATAATTTATATATGTATATATGCATATGTGTGTGTTTATTATGTATATATATATACTTACAGACACACACACACACACGCATACACACGTACATATGTTCTGACAATGTAGGCACTACAGGTGCATGAGGGTATCTGTATTTCTATCTCTTCCACCAATGCCTTTCATTTAGTAGCTTTCTAATTTTGCCAGAGAAACAAGGTTTAAGACATTTTAAGTGCTGTTCCAATTTGCATTGCTCTGATGTTAGCATCTCTCCTTAAGCTTGTAAACTTGTGAGATTTCATTTTCAAATACTCAATACCCATATGGGTTTACTACTATGTGGAGAGATTGGGGGACCATCTTGGAGGCTGTCTACCACACTAATAATACAAGAGGATAATACTCCCCCTCACTGAGAAAACACTATTTTTATATATCCATACATACATATATGTGTGTTATGTGTGCACATATATGTTTATAAAATTCCAACTCAATAGGTACCAAACTATGGACCAGTGTTATGAAAGTGTTTGATAAAGTTCTATAAAATTTCAAAGATTTCTGAGAAGTTGTGTGCTTTTCATTGGCATATATTTGTTTTTAGAAATTAGTTTCTTAATACCATAGTTCATTGGTTGTGGTGAACGTCTTTTTTCATACCAATTGTCACTCTTTAAAGTTAGTATGGTGTTCTGTGGGAATGATTCTAGTTCTAGTGAAGATACTAAGAATTGCCTCAGTATTTCTAATCCCATTCAGAAATCGTTCCACACAGATGTAATTTTTCAATGATCAATCTCCTGGTCTTTTTATAGAACAGCTACATGCTACTGAATTTATATACAAGTTTTTATAATAAGCTGACCTATGTACAAAATATGACTCATCATCTATATTCTGGATTTATCTTTACCTCAACAGTAGATTTCTAGTCTTGTCAAAAGATTGTCATTGAAAAGAAATCAGAGGGAAGATAAATGATGTCAAATGGAATATATGAAAATTAAACCATGTTACAAAAAAAAATAGTCTTTGTTTTAGTGTTTTTCTACATTTACCCATAGTCTGAAACTATAGCTGAACTGTGCAAACCAACTCTGATGAGCCTGGAAGTCCAGTTTCACAATAAACAAAGGTGAAACTAAGTTGAATCTCTTGAAAGCTGGTAGAAAACTGTCAAGTAATGTTTAATAATATAAACCGAAAATCACCAGTTACTAAGATAAATTCCTAAGACTTGAGTTTATTTCTTTACATACAGGGTTCAAAGCTTCCGTAATTTAATGGTAAGATAAACCTTTATTTAAAAAAAAAAAACACAGGATACATTATCTGAAATTCAAAATACTGAGCTAATAGATTCCCAACAGTTCACAGCACAGAACGTCAAATAAGATTATAAACATCTTGGCTATAATTAAAAGTGGATACATTAGACTCCTTATTGGAAATGAAACTTACTTTCAATTCTATGCATTTATGTGATGGTTGGAAAAAAATCCTCTGCAATTTATTTGATCTAGTATAAACAATAGTTTCAAACTTATTTAAAGTTAACATTGGCCATGACTTCATCAAGCCCATGTCAAAGATGCTCATTCCCCAACCAGTCAAAAGGAGTAGTTATTGCCAACACAAGGACCAGGGTTAGTTAGAGATGTATTTTTTTTCTTTTAAGACTAAAACTGAAACTCTCTCCTGTCTACTTCCATTTCGCATTCCACCATGGTTGTAAGTTTCCTGAGGCCTCCACAGAAGCAGAAGCCTGTATAGCCCCAAGAACCATGAGCTGGTTAAACCTCTTTTCTGTATAAATTACCCAGTCTCAGGTATGTCTTTATAGCAGTATGAGAAGAAAACTAATACAGTAGACATTTCCTATAACTCTTAAAATTTAAAGAGCAAGTCAGTATACATGCATGCTGAATCCTGTAGTCATTTTTTTCATAGCACTTATCATTTGACAAACTATATATTTTATTTGTCTAATTTTGTTCTCTCCACTCAAAGTTAAGTCCTCACTGAGGGAAGGAACTTAATTGACTACTATATCTGCAGAATGTAGAACAATGATGGATATGTGGCAGCCAGTTAATAAATATTTGTTGAATGAATAAATAAACTGATCTTTAAGTTGTCTTCAATTTGTTAAAGATATTTTTGTTAACTTAAGCTCCCATCTGAATGGACAAGAAAAGTCACCTGAGCCTGGCTGGTTTTAGTAATGACAAATTTCCTTTTGGGCTTCTACTTTATTTGTTTCTGTTGCTCTGTCAAGAATTAGACTTAAAAAGAAAAATTGAAAAAAGGCTTATATCAAAACATACTTTTTAAAGACAATTTCAAACTCCTGACCTCAGGTGATCCGCCGGCCTCAGCCTCCAACCAACATGGTGAAACCCCGTCTCTACTAAAAATACAAAAATTAGCTGGGCTTGATGCTGTGTGCCTGTATTCCCAGCTACTCAGGAGGCTGAGCCAGGAGAATCACTTAAACTCAGGAGGTGGAGGTTGCAGTAAGCCGAGATCGTGCCACTGCACTCTAGCATGGGTGGCAGAGCGAGACTCTATCTCAAAAAATAAGTAAATAAAAATAAAAATAAATAAATAATACAAAAATAAAAACAATTTCAACTTTTATTTTAGATTCAGGGGTTACATGTGCAGATTTGTTACATGGTTATATTGCATGATGCTGAGGTTCGGGATATGAATTTCTCACCCAAGTAGTGAGCATAGTACCTAATAGCTAGTTTTTCAGCCCATAACTTCCTTCCTCCCTTCCCTCTTCTACAGTGCCTGTTGTTCCCATTTTTATGTCTATGTGCACTCAGTGTTTAGCTCCCACTTATAAGTAAGAACATGCAGTATTTGGTTTTCTGTTCCTGCATTAATTCGATTAGGAATATGACCTCCAGCTGCGTGCATGTTGCTGCAAAGGATATGATTTCATTCGTTTTTATGGCTATGTAATATTCCATGGCATATATATACTACATTTTCTTTATCCAGTCCACTGCTGAAGGGCACCTCAGTTGATTCCATGTCCTTGTTATTGTGAATAGCACTGCGACGAACATATGAGTGCATGTAACTTCCAGGATCTTTAAGGAACTTAAATCGATACGCAAAAAAACAAATAACCCAATTAAAAGGTGAGTAAAGGATGTGAACAGACACTTCTCCAAAGAAGCCATTCAAGCGGCCAAGAAACATATAAAAAATGCTCATAATCAGTAATTACTAGATAAATGCAAAGCAAAACCACAATGAGATACCATGAGATTGCACATCAGTCAAAATGGCTATTATTAAAAAGTCAAAAAATAACAGATGCTGGAGAGGCTGCAGAGAAAAGAGAACACTTACACATAGTTGGTAGGAATGTAAATTAGTTCTGCCACTATGGAAGTCAGTTTGGAGATTTCTCAACTAATTTAAAACAGAACTACCACTCAGCCCAGCAATCCCATTACTGAGTATCTATCCAAAGGAAAACAAACCATTCTACCAAAGAGAATGAGCTTTTTAAAGAGTTTCTCATCTCTCAATCTAACTAGAAATCCTGTTAACATCCAGTGAATATAATAACACTTGCCCAGAGCTACACATGTTGGCTGGTTGACTGTGAATTATGGTCCTTTTTGCACTGCCTCGTTCATTTCTGGCCTCCAGAAGCCTAAATGTTGATCCATGTACTTTGAGGAATTACAGACTTGAAGATGAAGATTCTGGAAACTTCTGTAGTGTGTGAAGCATAGAAAGAGTGTAGTGCTAATAATTATACTGCTCATTCTAGACTAGTTGCTTGTAGCAAATCAGGATAAGAGTCAGTATTCACCATTTTGTGAATGCTAGTTCCCAAAGATAAAGACTCAAGTGACTTTAACAGTGGCAAAATTGAAAAAAAGCTCAAGTCCTATTTCTTCGTTTTTATAATGATGTATAATATCATATGCTAATATATAATCTATACAATTTTAATTAATCTATTTCTTCATCCATAATAAGGACATGTTTGTATTTATAAGTATAATATCATTGACAGGAATACATAGGGCTAGAAGTGTTGGAAATACAATTTGTACCCAAAGCAAGCTTGAAAACTTCTGAACCATCACAAACAGATTCTTGAATAGAGTGTGTGTCCTGGTGTCTGTGGAGTCTGGAACTGATTGTCCAACTGGGAGTTCTCTGCATTAATTTCTGTGTAAAATACAACATTTATGAAAGTATAAGTAATAAAAATATGCTAATTTGAAGCTTAAAATATATTATTGAAACTCAGCAGTAACCAAAGCAATTTAGAAATGAAATCAATAAATAATTATTTCTAAGAGAAGTACTTTATTACCAACATTTAAAATATTTCTGGTGGATAGTGATAAGAAAACAAGATAAACCTTTACTTAGTTTTCTTATTGCTTTTAAATTTTTTACAGACCATGTGTACTCTTAAGTCTGAACCTGGAGTAGACTGCTCCCACCACTCTGACTTCCTCAGCCACCACTGACTAAGTACTTATCTTATGATTAGCAAAAATGAAGCCATTTTTTAAAAGTGGACAGGGTCAAAATAGCCTTCAGGGGAATATTAATGGTGGTCACTGAGCTTAAGAAGTCACTTAAGCTACCTGGAATCACTAAAATTACAGATATGATTCTGATATTTACAAAGAATCTACATCTCTCCTATGGAGAACTGATTGATTGGTCCCAAGTAAAAGAAGCAGAGAGAATGAGATGCTTCTCAACTCTTCATATCATCCCTCTTCTCTTCCAAGAAGTGCTTGCTTTGAGTTTTTATTTATATTTAACATTTAAAACAATGAAAGAATATAAACTGAGAGATGCATGTTTTTGTTCTGAAAAATGCAAATTTTGGCTCATACATGAAACACTTTTAATGAATTTGAACAATATTTAAATAGAATTAAAACCTGGTATGTATATATTGCTTCTATCATAGAGCTCTCTTTACTTGCAGGGGGCAAATCTTGATTCTTTTAAGCAAATGAAGGTCATGCCATTTCCTTTTCTAGTGCTTGTTTTAGAAATAAGCATATAATGCAATTCTAGCCAATGTCACTTGAAAGTCTGATGGAGGTACCAGGAAAAATTGCTCTTTTTTTTTGGTGGGAGATAGGGGAATATACTATCTTCTAGTCCTTTAGTTCCTTTTAGGAATGTCACAATTAGTTTGTGCAGACTTCTTTAGGATATATTAGTATGATAGGGTTATCTGGATGTCAACCCAAAGGATTGGCAGCTTAGCAATACGGGGGGAAAAAAACAGAATCTTTGGTAGCATCCTTGGACCACTGAATCAACCTTCCCTGGGACTTTTCTACTTCTGGGCTTTGGGTTATATTTGGACCATCTGGAGTTGGTTCTTCTGTTTTAATCTAAAGCATCCTAAATGAGATGTTTCTTATGCTTCTAAATATACTGTTTTTAACCATGTTCCATTTTGTGTGGACATTGTAAGAGTAATAGATACAGACTTACAAAGAATATGCCTATGAATTAGGAAGCTTTAAGCAATGGAAACTATTTTTCATTCACTGCCATTCCACTATGGTAGCAATTCCTCTTATGGTAATTCTGTTTGTTACTTCTCAGTAACAGGAAGAATGATTCATACAATTCTGTAAGGTACTTTTAATGAATACATATCTATATTCTCAAACCATATGGCAACTTCTGGAATGCTTTAGATTTCCATCCCATCTTCATAATCTCTTAAAGAATCTCCTGCACCTTACTCACTCAATATTACAGTAGGTATTCACAGTCTGGTAACACTTTTGTTCTAATTGATCCAATGTGGTTTGGTGGTCACAGTTATTTATAATAGTGGTAATCATCATACTACAAGAGTATACCATATTGTATTTAACTACCTCACTATTAAGAAACCCTTAATATAGGGCCATCAACTTTAGTTGTGAAATTCCTGCATTGTGTGATATTACTGGGATCAATCTCATAGGAAGAGATCTAAGAATTAATAAGACTGAAAGGAAAAATTTAGAATATGTAAATGACAGGTTTTTTCTCTTTATAATTGTTAAGAAACTAAAACTAGATTTTATATCTCTTTTGAAAGGCTGAAATGAGCTTTATGTTATGAAGTCTACTAACAATTCAAACTGTCTATTTTGAAATCTTTAGCAATTTCTTAAAAAAATATTTTGTATTAGAGGATAAAAATGGCTCTGTTATTCATATATGATTAAGTACTGCATTTCTCACTTCAGTAAATGTAATTCCATATGATTTATTATATAAACCATCAGAATAATAGAATCCAGTTCTATTTGTGACATCTCTGCAGTTATCACAATGTATTTTGAAAACCCAAAGTAACAATGAGCATTTCCATTGAGTGTGTTTCTTTGCCCATAAAGGGAACAACCAAATTTACTTCTGGCAGAAACTCATTTGACACATTCTAACCAGAATATGTTAAATTAATTGTTTGTTTCATGTGGGATGTTAAAATGACATCTCATTTTATCCTTCCATTTTCTTAACATAATAATGAGCACATTCAATTCACAAATATTTCAATTTGGTTATGAGCTCCCTTCCTCCGTACTACTCCTACCACATCCACTTCAAATTTAGCATAATCACTCTCTTGATGATTTATGCAATTTCTAAACATTAGCAAACATAACTAACCAAATATAATTTATTAACAAGTCTTCAATTATTTTTAGAAAGAATTGCAAAAGCGTTGGCATTGTCTTACAGAAATACACCTGATTTTAAAAGTAGATTTTTTTTCTAATTTACTAGACAAGAATATCCAAACACCAAACTGTATAAATATTTCGAAACCATACATACAAAAGTATTATCTAATTTGTAGTGACTTATCAAGGCAGGGAAGTAGGAACTTAATATTCATTAAGACATTTGACTTTCTTAACAATGTGCAGAAGATCATGCTTTGTGCAGAGTTCAAAATAGATAACAAATGCCTTCTTCTGCGGGAAAAACATGAACATCAATGTGTCTAAAGGGCTATTCAATACATGTTTTGTATGCATCATTATTTGCATGCTTTATAATAATCCTGAGTTAGGCCCATTTTATAGATGAAAAGACAGCCTCAAATGTAACTTAGCCGAGGACTTATATACCTGGTAAGTTGCAGAACTGGTATGTGCACCCAATTATCTAAGAATCTAAAGCCCACATGCTTTTGTCACACTACACTGTCTTTCTTTTGAAATTTATAATCTATTATCAAGGAGGGAGAACTTACACAAAGTTCAAAGAAAGTATATACACTTATACACACACACACACACACACACACATATATATAAAGTTCAAAGAAGGTGGAGATGAGTACAACGTAGACAAATGTAATTGAAGAAGTTTTTGATGCTTATGAGTATTATACATATTTTAGGGGATCTGTGTTCTTCTCAATGTCTATGAATATGACCATCTTTTCTTCTCACATTCTTCCCTATCCGTTCACCAGTGACTTCACTCTTCTGTGAAGGATGAGATAGAAACAGCTACTTTTCTCTAACAGCATGATTTATCTAATTGGTATGATAGCAAAAGAACAAAAACTATTGGCTTGCAATAGGCAGATTAAGATGTGAAATGCTTGTTTCACTGGTTGCCCAATGACTTTGCCCTTCACTGGGTGAAAAGTGAGGAGCAAGAGGAGGAAGAATGAGAGGCACATTTTTGTTCTTGGGTCCAAGGAAATGCTCTAATCCAGTTTTAATGAAATTTCTGTTTTATCACTCTCTGACTTTTGAGTTCATTTATCAATTTGTTAATAACACAGACAGAAGAAATATGTGATTCTTTTGTAACAGGGTAGTCCAACAATGAACAGCTTTGGGAAGGATCTGGCTTCCCTGGGGAAAGTGTTGCTTCCTTAAAGATTGCTCCCTGTCTAGTAAATAATTGTAACTTGGTAGTCACTCTCAAACTATCCATTTAACAAGTAAACTCACATTTTTCTACTGTATGCTGGCAGATATGAATAATTAGGAAGGAGACATAGATGCTGGACTTTTCCCCTAGGAGAGAAAGATTCATTTATGACCTGCTTTTTTTTTTGGAAAAGCAGAAGAAACCCAAATTATAATCCATAAGGTATTCACCTGAACACATACTGACTTCGTGTAAGTATTTTTGTACTGATTTCAGTTTACAACAGTCAGTGCAATCTCACACGCCATATATTTCTATATTCTTTATTTGTGGCTATTTGAATTATTCATATGTTTAATTTTTAGTCTCTTTATCCTTGATTCTTCAAGATTCTGGAGATGACAATTTGTTCTTTTCTCACCTGGTTTATGATGATTTCAAATGCCCTACTCGGTCTCATTGAATTTAGCTATAAATTTCAAAATTGAATTGCAGAAAACAATGTATACTATTTGAAATCAATCTTGGATAAGTCATAATTACCCAAATATTTATTAATTTGATGAATTTCTATATGCCTTTTTTGGTCTTCACAGAGAGAGTATCAATTGCTAAGTGTTTTTAGTCAGTGGCTCTTTGTAAATGAAATACCTAAACTCACAATACTTCATACAAAATGTGTTACATTAGAGTATTTGCATTAAAGATATTTTACTCTGCAATAAAATTTTGTACAATCTAACATTCATGAAAGAGGGAAATGAGTAGATTTTGCAAAGAATATTCACCAAGACCTTTGTTTAATAGAGGGGAGACAAAGAAATAATTAAATACTAGCAGAAAACAGGATTGCCTCTTTGGGAAATGTACTCATTCAGGTAGCCCCTGGAACATTGGGTAAGTATCTCCTCTTGTCTGGGTAGGTGACAGTGTGTGGAGAAGCTAATGAATGTAGGGCCAAATTGCACCTTTTTGTTTGTTGGATTTTTCTCCATCTCCATTAGCTCTCGAGAGGAAAACACTTATTTGACCTTTTAAGTAGCTAGACTCAAAATAATTTTAGAATTTGCATATTTTACACATTTTTTTCTGAACCCTGAGCACATATAATGCAAATATATAGTCATAATTCTTATTCTGTTACCTTGTTCTAAATAATGAAAGTATTAGAGTCAACTCTTTGAGACAAGGCACATCTTACATTGACATCCCAAAAATGGGAATAGTGCTCCATAGTAAATAGTTTAAAAATATTTTTTGGATTATAAAATGAATTAATTATATAAAGAGAAAATGTGTTTACAAATGTAATTGGGAATAAATGTGTTAAATATTACCTAGAGTCTGGTTTTAATCCAAAAACAACTCAAACTTATTAATTAGATTTGTATTTTAATTCAACCATTTAGTTTTTTCTTTAAATATTTCAGAGTGTTAGTAATATACTGGCTGGAAGATGTAGCTAGATGGTGAATTGTCAGAATGAACATAGAAATCTTGGAAAAGACAGACACAGATGAAATAAATATATCTTGCCTGGTCCCTGAATAGGGGGACATGCTATTATCAAAAGTTTTAAGTAGCTGTGAATTACTTATAATAGCAAGTACTGAAGATTGTAATTTATGTTGTTATGTTATTAAGCAAATTGCCTGACAGAAAATATTGCAGTGTATTAAAACGACTTCTACCACACCTAATGTAAATTCAATAGATTAAAATATATACTGTATATTGTAAATAATACTTAAGCAGAAATACCTATAGAATATAATATATAAATAGGCAACTTTGTTTCCCTTCAGACTTCATTTAAAAGCCCAGACATCCCTTTTAACAACATATCTTGCTAAAAGCAATGTGCCCTTTTTGGTGAAACAGGTACCATATAATGAAGCTCAAATCTAATAGTGATAAATTGACTTACTGTTGTTAATGCATTAGCAAGTAATAAATCCAAGTACATGCCATCAATGCAGGAATTCTGTTCCTGCCTTAAAATTTGAGGACAACTTAAGTGTACAGAGTTTTTCTTGGAATAACAGTTAATGCTGAAATGAAAGTGGCATGCAAATCTCCCAATTCAGGAAGAAAAATAATCACAATATGCTTCTGCTGAATCTAAACAGTCCTACTTCCTTCCACAGTACCTTGTGAGCAGTCCTCTTAGGTGTCAGTAGTAGGCCTAGTAAACATTTTTTGTCCAAGGCTGTCCCTATGTGGCCCCACTTATGCTCACATTATGACCTCAGGATAATAATTAATAAAGCCCACTTTCACTCTCCGAAGTGTCTCAGTCTACATAATAAATTACATAGTTACTATATTATAGGTTAATACATATGAAATTGTATTAATGATATGGATTCATTACTAATGAGATTTAACTAAGAAAGTTTAAATCATATGGTAACTTTCCATAAAGTAATCTGACTTTTAAACGTGCAGATAAATGCTTTATTAAATGAAATGCGTTTTGATATTGTACAGCTTTTTCCAGAAATTGCAAGCTTAAAAAAAAAAAAAAAAAGCCATTGGACATGAAACAAGAAGCATTCTTGAGAAAATTCCCTAAGGAGAATTTGCTTTTTCTTAAAAAGGGGCTTTATTTGAGGGGTCAAGCTAAGATTGTGCTCCTTCCCACCTGGAGAATAACATTCAACATCAAATATTTGGCCAGAAATTTGCTACAGACATTAGCAAGTCATTCCTTTCATCTGTGATTGTATATGAAGTGTTAGCTCTAGAGTGTGAGCTGCCATCCATCGGAGACAACGTTTGCTTCTCCTGTGTAACAATGTCACAACACTGTAAGTTCAATAACATTGCCTAAGTAGTCAGGCAATGAAATCAATATGCACGAAATGCTATCATTGTCGTTGGCTTAAAGGCAAAATATGTTGAACCAAGGCTATTTTCTGATTCAATTAACATTTATAGAAAACCTATTATGTGCCACGCATCTTGACACAAATTTTTTATTTGTTCCTAATAACAACCTGTGAGGTATGTGTTACTTTCCAGATGGGGAAATAGAAAGCCAGAGAGACTAAGTGACTTTTTTAAAGTCACTTAGCTGGTAATTGATGGAAGGTTGATTCAAATCAAGGCTGATTGATTTAACATGTGAGCTCTTTCCGCCCCATTTCTGCTTACATCTCTGGCTCCAGACTTTGATGTTTGGCCAAGAAGAGACTTTTCAGTGTGGTAGCAAGCCATTTCCTACTAATCTAAAATAAGGATTCCTGCATGGAGATAAAATTGAATATTATTTTTTCCTATTACTTTTGATAGAAAGCCATTTCCTGCTAATCTAAAATAAGAATTCTTGCATGGAGATAAAATTGAATATTTTTTCCTATTATTTTTGAAACATCTTCAACACTTTCCTTAGGGAAAAAAAGTGGGTAGACAGCATCACTCTTATCTTTTTTTTTTCTTCTACCATCTGCCCTTCACAATTCAATGGAGGAAACTGTACATTTCAGTGGGAAGATTCTATTATTCTACTACCACAAGACATCCTTATCTTCTGCATATCATTTATTTTTGAAGCTGTAAACTGGCTGAATTCTTTAGTCGTTTCAACTTTAAAACTAGAAATTTTGCTCCAAAATTAAAGAGTATCAGGAATACAAAGGAGAACAGGAAAATCTGAGACTCTTTTCATTTAAGATCAATGAATTATTTGGTTATACAGATACTTGAAGTGTAGTTAACAGATATCAAAAAGAAGTCCTGGGTTGCATTCAGTCATGGCTGCCACAGATGTCAAAACTTCACATGTGGGATGAAAGATCGTCCACAGTATGGAACAAGAGAGTTTGGAGTTCTTTAAGGATTCTGCAGTCTTACTACTAAGCAAAAGCCTGGCATTTTAGATCTCCTATAGCTGTTGAGCAGAACTGAACAGTCATTCTTGAATCATATTTACTACATTGCTACCTGATGACTAAAGTAAAGGCTCAAAACTTCAGCTGTATCTAGGAAGGTTTTGGGATCCTCAGTTCCCTGAACTTTTTGAACTACAAAGTGTATATTATTCCCATCCACCAGAATTTAGCTCTGGGGAAACAAACTCTGGAGAAGGAGTTTTCATGAAATAGATTTTCCATGCTAATTACTTGAACTGTTGTATAAAGAACTCAGAAAAAAATGTGTATGCATACAAACCATACATTTTAAAAACCTAGCGACTACTGATCATGGGGCAGGAACACAGAAAGAGAGATAAGACATGTCTATAGGCTTCCCACGTATACCTCAACACCTGGCCTCTGGGCCCTGTGATGAGAAGGCTGAAACACAGAGGAATCTGAACAGGGACACTACATACAAATACTGAATTATATGTTACATAAAGGTTTTAAAATGCACCAGGCCTGGGAAGAACCCCAAATAGAATAGAAACTGTAGCAAACGTATCTAACTGTATTAAAAATGAGTAACAGAACACTATAGGAGGTGTAAAAGAAGAACTAACCTAAGTTATTTTGGAAAGCAATATTTTGATTGAATAGTATGAGGCTAAAGACAAAAAGAACTGCACATAAATAATATACTTTCCTTAGTAAATTTGTTCCCAAATGAGTACAGATTCATATTTCAGAAGGTATTTTCTTTGTATGCTAGGGTTGAAAAAAAATACATGCATATATTGAAGACAATGAGAGTCAGTTTTCTCTTTGTCTATAATAGAAAGAAGTTATATATAAGAAAAGGGATAGCTAGAATAAACCCTGCAGTATTGGATTGGAATTGTAGATATCAATATGAATTCATCGTTTTTAAAGATAAATACAGACATAAACTTAGACATATGTGTATACAATAACCAGTATAATATATGTATTCTGAAACCATGTTCACTGACAGGTACTAAAAGTAGTGACACTCTGTTAGTAGTAAGCACACCTATCACCCAGATTTTTGTTTCTAATACCATTATCTAATAAAAGGAACCAGAACTCCTTGGAGATATAGTTGATTCCAGGGCTGGCACAGAAAATATACAAGATAAGACTTTAGCCGCATGCAGCAGCAGGAAGTACGACAGTGCTCAAAAAAGAATAGGGCATGTTGAAAGGGCACAGGAGCCAAATGGAAAAGATCCCAATACCCAAAGCTAGAAAAATTTACAAAAGGAAAAAATATAATTGGATTATAATCCATAGAATAAAATAAATATCTGTGGTGCCATAGTGATAAAGATAAGTATTTGAGTAGATACATAAATGTAGGAGAAGAGGCAGCTCTTCTTTAGAAAAAGATTCCAATTAATAAGTAAAAAAGGAATGAGGGAAATAGAAAATCACCATTAGAACACCATTAATGAATACTGAAATTGTTGGGTAAAAGTTTGAGGAGAAATAATATTTGCATTTGAAAGTAACTCTTACAAAATATTTATTAATTGAAAAAGAAATAAAGTAAATTTAGAGTAGAGAAAACTGGGAGACACCACTTTTAGAAAGTGATCCAGGTCAATATAACCAATAATCAAATATATTGACATCATACATGATATACATATATTGACATGATACACTGAGAGGGGCACATCACTTCTGTAGTATTCTTGCCAAAAATGCATAATCTCAATCTAATTATGAGAAACATCAAATAGAACCAAACTGATGGAAATTCTACAAAATAGCTGAGCAGGACTCTTCAGAAGTGTCTGTTGTATCTGATGTAACAGATCAGTGGAAACTGTAGAGACATCACAACTAAATGAGATGTGAGATCCTGACTAGGACCCTGGAACATAAACATAACATTAAAAGACAAATTGGTGAAATTTGAATAATGTCTGTAATTTAATTAATAGTATTGTACCAATGTTAACTTCTTGGTTTTGACCATTAAAGCAACTGTATTTTTCTATTTTTATAACTTTTCTGTAAGTAATGTTCTTACAAAACAAAAAGTTTTTAAAAATTGAAATAAAATGTGCTAGAATATTGAGAATAGCTATCTTTCGAAAGTGAAAGTGCAGATGATTTTTATTTTTTCCTTAATTTTGTTTTCCAAAATCTCTACAAAGAGCATGTGATATTTAGAAAATGCATTACTATTTTTATTTTTGGCCAGGAAATCCCTTACGTATGGCTTTAGTTGTAAAAAATTAATAAATCGTGTTTTAATTTTAAAAGATAATGCAAAAATGTTTATATGACGTATTAGAAAGTGTCTGTAAGCTTTAATAGCAAAGGAGATTCCACATCAGTTAATGCTGTTTTTTGCATAGATACTTAAATTGTCATTAAGTCATCCTTTATGTTTTAATTACAAGCATACTGCTTACCATTTTGGAAAGCCGAGATGATCCCAGATATAATGGATATAGGTAGAAAATGCTACTTTCTCTTGAGTAATTGAAGAATGTCATGATGTTCTCTTTTAATATCATGCTCAATCACACCTGCCAGATACGATTTTTAATTTTCAAAATATTATGAGACTATCAAATGTACTTGTTAAAAACTTACTTCTTTCTTGGAAGATTTGGAAGGCTTCAGAGTCATTATTTTGACATGTCATGATATAATTCTGCAGCTGTGATAGATGGCACTGAAAGTAAGTCTGCTTCTTTTTAAGCTTCTGGACAAATACTGAGGAACAGTCAAAACTAGCAGAAGTAGGCTTTCACTGCTATTGGTGAAATCCCTGGAACCTGAAGGATCCACTGTAAAAACAGATGGAGATCTTAGTTTCTAAATAATTTGAAAAAAAAAAACATTTAAAGTAGAAGTAAATGTACTCTCAGAAGAGTTACAGAAAAACTGAGCAGGTATTCAGAGAATTAATGGAAGGCTTATGTGATAGAAAACTTTCTAAGTCATTATTTTATCCTGCTTCCCTCCAACCCCTTCACATCCAGAACTACTTTTCACAGGATACATTTTAAAGATATCTACTTATAGTGGATGTGTGTGTGTGTGTGTGTGTACACATACATTCAGCATCTGCAAAGCACAATAAAGCAAAACACAATAAGATGAAGTATACATGTACTCACTTAAAATGGCACAATGACCTTTTAACATAAGAATGTTTGATACTGTCATTTTTATTTAAACTAGTCAAGCTTGAATGCCAGCAGGTTCTCTGAACAATAGTTTTCAGGTAAATAAAAAATGTAATTGTATTGTTCTTTAAAAATAGCAATGAACATAGCATTACGGTGCTGCTTTTTTGCCTCATATTTCATCTCACCTTGACCACATGTGGTTAATAAAAGAGTACTTATTATTATTTATTAAATTTTATTTCAACCGTTTTCGGAGAATAGATGGTGTTTGGATATATGCATAAGTCCTTTAGTGGTGATTTCGGAGATTTTGGTGCACCCATTACCTGAGCAGCATACACTGTACCCAATGTGTAGTCTTTTATCCCTCACTACCCTCCCACACTTCCCCATGAGTCTCCAAAGTCCATTATATCATTCTTATGCCTTTGCGTCCTTCTGGCTTAGTTCTCACTTATAAGTGAGAAGAGAAGATACTTGGTTTAACATTTGTGTCTTACTTCACTTACAATAATGGCCTCTGACTCCATCCAGATTACTGCAAATGCCATTATTTTGTTCCCTTTTATGGCTGAGATGTATCTATATCTATATCTATCTACATCTGTATCTCAATCGCATTTTCTTTGGATACTCCAACCTGAGCTCTTGTATCTTCCTTGTTAGTCAATCATAATCTGGATGAAGTTTCGTCTACTGTGCACAGATCTTTCAGCATCAAAGGTGTTGGAGGGGCTAGGTACGGTGGCTCATGCTTGTAATCTCAGCACTTTGGGAGGTCGAGGCAGGCAGATTACTTGAGGCCAGGAGTTCGAGATCAGCCTGGCCATCATGGTGAAACCCTGTCTCTACTATACATATGCAAAATTAGCAGGGCATGGTGGCAGGCACGTCTAGTCCCAGCTACTTGGGAGTCTCCTGAGGCAGGAGAACTGCTCGAGCCAGGGAGGCGGAGGTAGCAGTGAGCCGAGATCATGCCACTGTACCCCAGGCTCGGTGACAGAGTAAGACTGTCAAAAAAAAAAAAAAAAAAAAAAAAAAAAAAACAAGGGAAAAACCATTGGAGCAGTTTTCTTCATCAGTGACTTAGAATCTGCTTTAACCTGAAAAAATAGACTAGTGCTTGGGATATTTTTTGTCTTTAAGATTTTTTGTCTTCATAAGTTTGAATTTTATTTACAGGCATACCTCATTTTATTGCACTTTGCAGATTTTTCTTTTTCTTTTTCTTTTTTTTTTTCTTTGAGACAGAGTCTCACTTTGTTTCCCAGGCTGGAGTGCATGATCTCAGCTCACTGCAACCTCTGTCTCTCGGGCTCAAGTGATTCTCCTGCCTCAGCCTCTTGAGTAGCTGGAACTAAAATTGCCCACCACCATGCCCAGCTAATATTTTTTTTTGTATGTTTAGTAGATGCAGAGTTTTGCCATGTTAGCCAGGCTGGTCTCAAACTCCTGGCCTCAAATTATCCACCCACTTCAGCCTCCCAAAGTGCTGGGATTACGGGCGTGAGCCACCATACCCCACTGATGTTGTTTTTTTTTAAAATGAAGCCTTGTGTGTGAACTGTACATTAAGAAAATCTATCAGTATCATTTTTTCCAATAGCACGTGCTCACTTTGTCTCTCTGTGTCACATTTTGGTAATTCTGACAGTATTTCAAACTTTTTCATTTTTATTATATGACCATGGTGACTTATAATCAGCGATCTTTGATATTACTATTGTAATTATTTTGGGGCACCACAAAACACACCAATATAAGATGGTAAATTTAATCAATATCTGTTGTATGTGTTCTGGCTGATCCACTGAGCAACCATTCCTCTACCTCTCTCCCTTTCCTAGGGTTTCCCTATTCACTGAGATACAGCAATATTAAAACTATGCCAATTAATAACCCTACAATTGTCTCTAAGTGTTCAAGTGAAAGGAAGAGTTACACATCTCTCACTTTAAGTCAAAAGCTGAAAATGATTAAACTTAGTAAGGAAGACATGTCAAAAGTTGAGATAGGATGGAAGCTAGGCCTCTTGTGCCAATTAGCCAAGATGTGAATGCAAAGGAAAATTTCTTGAAGGAAATTATAAGTGCTACTCCAGTGGATACAAGAACAATAAGAAAGTGAAACAGGCTTATTCCCCATATGGAGAAAATTTGAGTGGTCTGGATAGATTAAACTAGCCACAACATTGCTTTAAACCAAAGCATAATCCAGAGCTAGGTCACAACTTTCTGGAAGTCTGTGAAGGCTGAGAAAAGTGAGGAAGCTGCAGAAGCAAAGTTTGAAGCTAGCAGAGATTGATCCGTGAGGTTTGAGGATAGAAGGTCTTCTCCATATCATAAAAGCGCAAGGTGAAGCAGCAAGTGCTAACGTTGAAGATGCAACAAGTTATCCAGAAGATCTGGCTAAGATCATTGATGAAAGTGGCACAGTAAACAACAGGTTTTCAGTATACATGAAACAATCTTCTGTTGGAAGGAGATGCCACCTAGGAATTTCACAGCTAGAAAGTCAATGCCTGTTTTCAAAGCATTCAATGACAGACTGACTCTCCTGTTAGGAGCGAATGCAGCTGGTGACTTTAAGTTGAAGCCATTGCTCATTTCCCATTGTGAAAATCCTAAGGACCTTAAGAATTATTCTACATATTATCTGCCTGTGCTCTATAAATGGAATAACAAACCCTGGACAACAGCCTATCTCTTTACAACATGGTTAACTGAATATTTTAAGCCCAATGTTGATAACTAACGCCTAGGAAAAAAAAAGATTTCTTTTAAAATATTACTGCTCATTGACAATGCATCGGGTCACCCAAGAGCTCTGATGGAAATGTGCAAGAAGATTAATGTTTTCATGCCCACTAACACAACATCCATTCTGCTTCCAAGGATCAAGGAGTAACTTTGATTTTCTCCTATTATTTAAGAAAGGCATTCCATAAGGCGATATCTGCCTCAGATAGTGATTCTTCTAGTGGATCTGGGTAAAATAAATTAAAGATCTTCAGGAAAGGATTCACCACTCTAGAGGCTCTTAATAACATTTGTCATTCATGGGAGGAAGTTAAAATGTCAACATTCACAGGAGTTTAGAAGAGGTTGTTTCCAACATTTATGGATGACTTTGAGGGGCTCAAGACATAGTGGCAGAAGTAGCTGCAGATGTGTCAGAAGTAGCAGAAGAATTAGACTGGAAGTGGAACCTGAAGATATGACTGAAATGCTGCAATCTCATGATCAAACTTGTATGGAAGAGGAGATGCTTCTTACTAATGAGCAGAGAAAGTGGTTTCTTGAGATGAACTCTACTCCTAGTGAAGATGCTGTGACAGTTGTTGAAATGACAACAAAGGATTTAGAATACTGTATAAATCTAGTTAATAAGACAGCAACAGGGTTTGAGAGGATTGACTTCAATTTAGAAAGAAGTGCTACTGTGAGTAAAATACTATCAAACAGTATAGCAAGCTACAGAGAAATCTTTCATGAAACGAAGAGTCAATTGATATGGCAAACTTCATTGATGTCTTATTTTAAGAAATTGCCACAACCACCCCATCTTCAGCAACCACCACCCTGATTCATCAACAGCAATAAACATCGAGGCAAGACTCTCCATTAGAAAAATTATGACTTACTAAAGGCTCATGTAATTATTAGCCTTTTACCAATAAAGTATTTTTAAATTAAGGTATGTACTTTTTTATACATAATGCTATTGCACACTTAATAGATTACAGTATGTTGTAAATATAACTTTTATATGCACTGGGAATCCTAAGAATTTGTGTGAGATGTTTTATTGTGATAGTCACTTTATTGTAGCTGTCTAAAACCAATCCTGCAATATCTCTGAGGTATACCTGTATGTTGAGTCAGGAGACTGGTACTTAATAGAGGAACTTTATCAAAGTTTTACATGCAGCTTAGTGGTAGAACTTTGCTATTGCATTTTTTAGAGATGGTTTTGTAATGAGGCACGTAAAATATACAACACCTCAAGGGGCATCAAGCTGAAAACTTTTGTAAGCAAGATACTTGTTCAGCTCGACCTGGATAATTTAGCCACTTTGGCAAACACTCTCCTAGATTAAGTAACTGAATTTGTATATTATTTGAACTGAAAGGAATATATTGTTAAATTATTTATTTCAGTAAAAATTATTACAGATATTTAAACTATTAATTACATTGTAGAAATGCAAATATCAGACTCATTTTTATTTTAATGTTTGAGAATTGATGACATATCTCAAGGGCACACATTCCAAGGTAATTGTAGTCAAGATTTTTTTTCTCCTTCTTTAAAATGTCTCAGGCAATTGGGCTAAAATGCTTGTTAACACTAATAATAAAATTCCCCAAAGGTTCTTATTGGTTGTTATTTTACTCGTCAGATTTTATGCCAATGAAACTCACTACAATTGTTAGCACATGACCAGCGAAGTGTTTGTCTGCAGAGGCTCTGCTGAGCACAAGAATGTGAGTAGGTGAGAGTGAGTCAGTGAATGTGCTGGATGTCCTGCAGGTGCTGCTGATGTGCCATCTCATCAGGTTGGCCTCCACACCATCACATTTCCTATTTCCTCCGCCAAGCTCAATTGACCTCAAGCTTTTTGCTTGGCTGGCTCATCTCCATCCTCCCAGCCTCAGCCCCTCAGAGAGGCCTTTTCTGACCTCCCTGTCTAAAAGGGCCTCCCCAGTAACTCTCACTCTTATTGCCCTGCTTATTTGTGTCTTTATCCAAATATGGTTATTTTTTAATCTATGAATTTTGCTTCTTTCTCGCCTATTTTGCACTTCATTGTAGTACTAATGCCCAGCAATGTGAATGGCGCATAGAGTGGCTTATTAAATATTTTCCTTCGTGGGTGAATAAATAACCCCCTCAAAAGTTGTGTGATATAGATAAAACTATCCTCAGTTCAGAGAAAAGGAAGCAGGGCCAGAGATGTTATATGACTTGCCAAACAGTCAAAAGTGGAAAAGCTAAAATTCACGCCTAAGTGTTTCTGACTCAAACTTTCTCCTGCCCCACCAAAGCTTGCACTGATTGGCTTTTTAAGAAATGTGGGTAAATTTCATTCTTAAAATTGTCATAATATCATCAGGTTTAGTGCAAACAATTGTTCTCATATGCTAACCTTGTATAGGCTGTGTAGCACCTGGAAAAAAACTTAAACGTAAAAAAAAAAAAAAATTAAAACTATTGTTTAAGTGAGTTAACATTGCACTTACTTCACTTGTGTGAAGGTGCAGTTTCTTTGGCTCCTACCCTTCTTTCTCCTAAAAACATAGTGTTGTTACTGATAGTCTTGATATTCCCACTCAAATGTTTAGACCTTCCGTACACCTAGAGTAGTTAATTCTTTCTCAAGTTACTTTCTTGAGTTACGTGGTGGTTTTGCAATAAAACAGAAAAAATACCCATAGTACCATTCTCTGCACTGACTTCATTAATAAATTGGGCAAAACTAAATTGAGAGGAAAAGTAGCATTAGCCAATAACTTAACCAGTGTGTCTTTGAAGAAACTGAACTTTAAAATCATAATAGATTTTTAAAATATGGATTTAAGTTCCAGTTCTTTGCTTTATATGTTCTCCACTAATAAATCTGCTTATGATATATTTCATGAAGCAGATAGGTACAATCAGATATCAAATTTCATTAGCCTTCTGTTTCTGGTAGCATTTTCACAGATAAGTGAATGTTCATTATTCAATGAATATATAATGAAGTGAATATTTTTCCAGCAAATCTCAAAGGAATAGCTGATATATATATATATATATATATATATATATATATATATGTCATTAATGCCGCCCACCAAATATTCAAATAGTTCTCTTTCCTTCTAGTCATATGGTAAGATTTTCCTTCCCTTGCCTCTTGAAGTTTGGGTGGTCATGAGATGGACTTAACAGTGACATGTGAACAGAATGTCATGGATCACTTCTGAACAAAAGTATAAAGCACTATTTGTGGCATTCTGTTTTTCCTTCCTTAGTGATTGTGAAGCTCAGAGATAGGACCTCCCTCAACATGGGTATTCAGGATAACATGGATCAGAGTTCCCCAGCCAATATGTGATGGGCATGTAGCCTGAGCAAGAAATAGACGTTGACACTTTAAGCCACTGAGAATTTTGTGTGCTTTGTTACAGTTGCATAACCAAGCATTTCTTGCTGGATTAAAAAAAAAATCTTGTTGTTAATTGTATTTCCTTCAAGTAACATATATGTGTTTGAGAAGCTAAAGTGATTGAGAAGCAATCACAATTGAGATGGAATCCAGGTAATGATGCAGATAACAGCACTGGACTATAAGGCAACCAGTCGTAGTTTCAACTTTGCCATCACCCACTTGTGTGATTGGTCAATTCAATTCGTATAACCTTTTTGTTTTTATCATTTTAAAAATAATAGTATGAATTACATTGCTCCTAAAATACCTTCCACAACTATTAATATTTCTTATAATTATTATTATTGCTATTATTGTTTTACTGCTTCTTGTACTATTTGAAGCAGGTAGATGTCAAAAAAATATAATTTAAAGTTAACCATTTGATTTAATTCTTAAAGAATAAAAATTTATTGTGAATTTCACTTTATTCATAAATCTTTTATGAAGTTTATGCAGTTGCAGATTAAAGAATTTTTAAATGTTGATAGTCTATTAAACATCTTCCTATGAGTTAAGAAGTTAATCTTGCATCACTTCTCAGCCTTTTGGCTAAGATCAAGTGAAGAAGTTAATCTTACATATATTTTACATATATATTCAATCTCACATATATTTTATAGTTCTCTACTTTTAAGAAGCAACTTATACAGATAAGGAACTGCACTGTATATTATGGAGCTTGAAAACATTCATCTGGTCATTTAAAACTTTTTGATAAAGGCTATATTTCTCCTCTCTCCAAAACAGATCTTTAGTGGTTATTTTTGTGTGTCGATTCTTATTTATTTAAATTGCGATTTTAAAATAGTTACATGTAAGTGGGCATAAAATCATTTCAAATAAATAGACAAGGACAGTTGCATGAATAAAAACTGTGAGGATATTCAATACCTGCTGAATGACAATTAAGGATAAGTCAAAGGAGGGAGCCCATTTGCTCTTTGGATAGAGTTTTGGCACCAACTAATAATTAATTCTTCCTTAATTAAGAGAATAACGTATTCCCTTATCTTTTAAAACCTATAATCACAAATTAATAGGGATAACTTGAGAATCCACCAATAATAAGGCTTTCTTTAAAAATATATATATAGCAGAAGTAAAAGTCATTATGTTTTATTATCCAGACTTATGAAAAAGACTGTCGAGGGATAGCACCGTGTCCTATTCCCACCCCTCAAAAATAAACCTAATGGTTTGTGGATTGACAGTCTTTTACAGGCCAAAAATTGCATTGTGTTGCCAATATGAATAATGATCAATATTTTTACACTGAGGCTCTTTGGAAAATAAACATTTGTTCTATATTAATCTTCCTCCCACTTAAGTTTGGGTTTTTTTTATTGTTTTCATTATTAAAGTTTAAATTTCTTTTGATATGGATATTTTCCTGAATTTATGAGTGAAAGAAAATTTAAGTGCAGTTGTAGGTATTGTAGAATCAGATTTTATTTGGTAGTATATAAATTTACTACTATATAATGGGTATATATATATATATATATATCCATTTGGAATAGCATCCAGTTTTCTTCCTCTAGAACTATGATAATAAAATGAAACTTTTTAAATTAGTTTATACAAATTAGTCTGTTTTATGTGTATGTAGGATGCAGAAAGATGTTGAAATGATGAATTAGCATTAGCATGTCCCTAATCAGCTGCTACTTATGACTCACAAAGGAAGAAGCATCAGTGGATGGACCAACAACATCATCAATATCATACTCCCAAGAGGTGAGTTATCTAGTTAAAAAGTGAAACACACCTCTCTGTAATAAGGACACATTGTCTGAAAAACGAAGTATATAATGCAGTATAGTCAGATTTTGAACAGAATATAGTCATCTGCAACTGTTAGGATCAGCAGTCCTGTCTTCACAGATAATTGTTTATGTAGCATCAAGACAAATTATTAATCATTCTTAAATTGACAAATTACAAATTTTTTACAAATCATTCTTAAAAAAAAATTAACTCCACCCACAATTCATGGGACTTTTTCTTCTCCAAGTTAAAGTGGCAAATATGTATAAGTAATATATAGGTACTTATCATTTAATTCATTTACTGTAAGCATGAGCAACATTGCCACATCAGAATCATATTTTTATTATTTTTAATGAGGACAGCTAAACAAAAAGCCCATTTCTCAGGAAGTGTGTTTATTACTATTTAAGATGATCTAATGGGGCTCTGTTAAGTGGAATATTTATAAGATGAATTTGGAAAAATGACTAAAATATTAAGTGTGATCCTGACTCTTGCTGTGATATTTTTGGTTGTTACTTTGTTTGTTTTTTGGGTTTCATCACTTTAGGAGTTCAATATTATAGTTAAATGAATTATATCTTCTGTAGTAATGCGTAGATAATATTTCACTATTGTATATTGACACAAATTTACTCAATCAACTTATTGAATATTTAATTTTTCATGTCATAGGACTATATATTTCTTCTGCATTTTACAGTGGTTAGAAAAATCTGACTTTAACAATTATTCACATAAATATATTTTCTAAGGAACTGTGGTATTTTCTATTTGTTTTTAAATTTTTAGGTGAAAGAGGTGATAAGATTTTACTATTTGTGTCCAATAATGGCTCCAGAAATTTCTGTATGGAAGGATCTAAGGGGAAACATCTGACTGGAAAGAGGGATTGAGTGAGAACCTGAAGCTGCGTTTGCATAGCACTTTAAATAAAACTGAAGAAATACCAAGTGCCAGATTTAAAAATTGGCTTCTGATATTTGGAAAGCTTCCATAACTTGTATAAGGCTAAATTCCTCCCTGGGCCCCATCCTTATAACTGTAAAACCTATGAGCTTAAGTTCCTAGTAGGATGTTAAGGGAATGTTGGAAACCTCCTATTATTGCTGGAGGAACCCCTTTCCCACCCTATGACCACGGGAGGGCTCAAAGGAGAGCTTCTTGGAGTCTATTTAGAGCTGCAGTCCCTAAGGAAAGGCCCCATGCCTTGAACAAGGTTAGAATCTCTCTTCACAAAGCCCACAATGGTGGTGGTGCCTACTAGAGTTGTGCTGTGCAACTGTGCTGCCTACATTTTGCCTAAATGGTAAACTCTAAGATACACGCTTCTTCTCTCTCTTCTCTCTCACCTCTTTCTTTTCATGTTGAATTTGAAAGCGTATATTTGCTTAGTTTTTTGCCTGCCAGTCTAAGTCATTATTTAGCCTTCACTGGCTTTGTTACAGAATGCATTCTAATTAGATAAACCCCAAACAGATGTTACAGATTACAGGTAATAGCTCTGTATAAGTGAAACTAATTTGAGAAAAAATAAAAAATTGGTTTATAAATGAATCATCATATTTTAAATTATTTACTTAATAGGATTTAAGGATTAGAATAAAAACCCTATACTTTGGTCATTTACTCACTTCTGTCTGGCACAAGACTCAGACCTCGGCTCTCCGTTCCTCTCTTTCTAGCTCTTATTCTTGGCCACGGGACCAACCCTCACAGGGGCACTCTATGCAGAAGCTTCCTTCCTAAATTGGAACTCCAACTTTGACCACTCTCCTTTGTAAACAGAAATAAAACTGAATTCTGCATGTTGTCCCAGAGGCCAGATGCTTGTGTCAGTCTTCCATTCTTCCAGCTTGAAAACATATCTGACACTTTCTTTAATGACCACCCCATCATATTTATTGACCAGTACCTGTGGAGTCTTTCTTTGTGGTGGTTTCATTGACTCCTTTACCTGATTATATGCTACTTGCCCACTTAGGAACCTTCAATTCCCCCAGGTGTACAGGCTCAAATTCAAGCTCCTTACTAGCATCTGAGGCCGTAATGGAATGTTTCTTTTACTTAAACTCTCTGTCCTAGACTGGTTGTTATTGTCTCAAAATGTGGCATCTGCAACTTTGTTTCTTTTTTATTTTCCAGACAGGGTGTCACCCTGTTGCCCAGGTTGGAGTGCAGTGGCATGATTGGCTTACTGTAGCCTCGATCTCTGAGGCTAAATGATCCTCCCATCTCTCAGCCTCCCCATAGCTGGCACTAAAGGCATGTACCATGATGCCCGGTTAATTTTGTATTTTTTTGTTGAGAGGGGTTTTGCTATGTTGCCCAGGCTGGTCTGGAGCTCCTGGGCTCAAGCAATCTGCCCACCTTGGCCTCCCAAAGTGCTGGCATTACAGGCGTGAGCCACTGTGCCTGGCCTGCAATCTCATTTTTAAGTCTTTGCTCAGACCAGCACTTCCACTTGGAAAGATCTCTCTGGTTCTCTTCATCTATCTCCTTCTTGCATTTCCTATACAATATTGTCCATGTTTCATTTCCCCCTTGATGCATTTCTCATTACGTTATCATACATTGTTAGAGTTTCTGAAGTCTCTAAGAATTTGCCTTTACTAGTCTGTTGGCTTGTTTGACTATTTTCATATGCTTCCTTTTCCTATTTAATATCTTGTTTAAATTTTCAGTTTATAGATTACTTAAAGTAAAAAACCAGGCACCCATTTCCCAAGTTTTAGTAATTTAAAAATTACTGTTATATGCAAACTTACATAATGAAAATTAAGGGTATCAGTCAGAGTTTGATGTTAGAAAAAATGGTTTTGACAAACTTTTACAGAAAATGAATCTGTTTGAAGGGAGTCCACATATTCATTCTGGAAGCTTGGAGATCAAGAATAAAAAATGGATAAGGACAAATGAAGGTTGGCCAGAGAATAAGAAGTATAGCTGGTCATGGTTCAAAAGCACCCAATCACTGCATCTGCCACTAGTGGACACTTAGGCTACTGTCTTCTCGTGTCTGCCAGACTGTTCAGCACTAAATGCTCAAGGCCTCTGCCACTGGATGCCACAACTATCCCTGCAAAATAATTGATGCTGCTGCTTCTGCCATCGATAGTTTTTCAGATTCCGGAATCTTTGGAAGTCTAGTTGGTGGTATCCAACTGGTCAAGTCTGCATTCTGAGCCTATATTTGGCTTTCAGGAAGACAGGAAGGGAGTATCTTCAATCCCTTTGGCTTCTGGAGTGGGAAGGGATACACACACAACTAGGGAATGTCTCATAATAGGAAGGATTGTCTGGATGCTGGGTACATAAAAATAACCAATGTCTAACACACGGGCCTAGCTATGCCACTGTTCAGTGCAATGGCAAGGATTTACCACCAACTTAAAATGTTTTATACATACTTTTGTATAAAAGTATATTTTTATTTCCTGAAAGCAGTGACATTTTCTCATAAGTGTCATATCATAAATCAGTGAACTTTAACATTCTATCCTAATTTTCATAACCTTGTCTGCCTTTAAACATGACTGCAAGATGGGAATGGTAATGTCAGCAAGAACCTTCCTTCTCCCCATGACACATCAGCAACCACATATGAACCAATTCTTGTTGTGAGAACTTCAGAAACTGAGGGGCTCCTGCACTCCAGGCAAGCATGAGACCGGCACATTGAAGCCAGTAAGAAAATTTGACTCTCCTTCTCACCGTAATCCCTACCCCCAGCATACTGCCATATGATTGGGAGGAAGTTTCCATCTCTCAGCTTCCCCCTGGGGAGTTAAGGAAAGGACTGAATCATATATCCAATGTTCTAATTCTTCTGAGGTTTGCTCAAGGAACTGGCTTCTGTCTCACTGGCCTTAGGTTTTGACCAGACCCAGTGTACTCTAGATGCTGGGAGCCACTGAGAAAGAACAAAGACTGTGATTTAGTGCAGCCCACATGCACTTGCCACAGCCCCTCCACCTGGTTCGGTGCAGAGCAAGTGGTCAAAAAAACCCAGGTTCCAGCTTCTCCCTGGGGAGGGAAAGAGTTGGACCATGTGAGCAACATTCCAAATTTTCCTACCTACAAGAAATAGATAAATTCCTAGAAATCTACAATCTACCAATACGGAATCATGAAGAAATGGAAAACCTGAACAGATCTATAACTTGTAAGGAGATTGAATCAAGAATCGGAAATCTCCCAACAAAGAAAAGCCCAGGACCAGATGGCTTCACTGGTGAACTCTACCAACATTTAAAGAATTAATGTCAATCCTTCTCAAACTCCCTCAGAAAATTGAATAGGAGGAAGGCTTCCAAATCCATTTTGCAGGACCAGCATTATCCTGACACCAAAGCCAAAGACACTATTTTTTAACAGCAACAACAACAAACAACTATAGGCCAATAATCCTGATGATCATAGATGCAAAATTTCTCACCAAAAAACTAGCAAATTAAATTCAACAGCATATTAAAAGAATCATACACCAGGACTAAGTGAAATTTATCCTTGGGATTCAAGGATGGTTCAACATACAAAAATCAATTAACCTGATACACAATATTACCAAGATGAAGGATAAAAATCATATGAGAAAAGCATTTGATAAAATTTAACACATTTCCATCATAACTCTCAAAGAACTAGCAGTAGAAATAAATTACTTCAACATAATAAAGGCCATACATGGAAAGCCCACAGCCAGCATTATATTCAATGAGAAAAGTTGAAATATTTTCCTTTAGGACCCAGAACAAGGCCAGGATACCCACCATCGCCACTTCTATTCAACATAGTACTGGAAGTCCTAGTGAGAGCAATCAGGCAAGGAAACATTTTTAAACGCATCCATATCGGAAAGGAAGAAGTAAAACTGTCTGTGTTTGCTGATGATGTGATCTTGTACATGTTGGAGTTCTCGTTTTACCATTTTTTTTTTCTTTGAAGGGAAAGGCAAAGAAGTTTTTACTGCAAAGCGAAAGTACACAAGAGTTCAAGTGTAATTGGGAAAGTCGCCATTTATGTATCTTAGTATCACTTTTAGTTTTCTGTTTTTGTCTCTGGGCTTCATTTTAGATAGTTTCTTCAATTCTGCCACCTGGAGATTTCCCCTTGTTTCATTTATTCCTATATGAATTTTTTGTTAATATTTGTAGTATTTTATCTGTCATTTCTATGTGTTTGCTGTTGGGGGTGTTTCTACACAAATTCCGCCTACCTTTTAAATTTCTCCTAACTGCTTTTCATAGTGACCAACTCTTCCTGGGCTGCCCAGGATTTTCCCAGTTTCAGCACTGGAAGTCTCATGCCCTGGGAAATCCCTCAGTCCTCTACAGACTGGATGATTTGTCATTGAATTGCTTTTTATCATTCCACACTGTGAGAGAAGCAAAAGCTTATTAATTGTTTGCATTACTTCAGTAGTGGGTTGTCTATGAATTCTTATAAATAGCAAAAAGCTATCATGTTCTCCCAAGTAAAATCTTTTCCAAGTAATGTTGTGGCCCACACTTCCTGAAAAACAAAGCCTGATTCAAAAGCTTATTGGGAAGTAAATTTGGGAAAAACAGCAGCAAGGCAGAGAAGAAAGGGGACCAAAATGCAAAGAGAGCATACTACTTAAGCTGTCCACAACCTCAAAGGAAAAACAATAGGTTGCTGATTCTCATATAAATTCTCCAGAAGGGCAATTCCTGGAATTCAAGTAATGTATCAGCTGGCTGCTGCTGTCTCTTTGTCTTTCATAGGTTGAAGTCCTCTTAGGAGTCATTAAATCCATTGTACTCCCAGGTAGCATTCCCAGGCAGCCACTGGAGAGGTAACACCTTCTCTTGGCCCAATCTGGTGATGGAGCAGGCATTGCAGTCAGTAGTGCCAATGGGAACTGGCCCAAGGGTGTGCATGGCAGTGGCAGAAGTCATGGCATTAAACTACGACCAGTGGGCAGTGCCAGGGTCCTTCCAGCTGGGAAGCAAACAAAGTGGGGGATTGTGGGGAGAGTGGATAGGCGAAGCTGAGTGGCTCTGGTATGACACAGAGTCTGGATCTGATACAGATATTAAATAAAAACTACTCCCTCTTTATCCCACCACACACCTATTTGCACCTGCTTTATTGCTTAATTGTAGTGATGAATGTAAACATCTTTAGCTATGTCAGAACCTGCTAAAGGCAGGATTTGATATGTATTTTTCTATGATATCTAGTAGACTATTGGCAGAAGCTTAATAAATATTTTATGAAATCATGGCACACTGCTTGAAATATAGATATATCGCTCAGTCTATAATTATGAAGCTCATTGTACTATGTGACTTTCTAGCAAATAGAAACATAGTATAAGATGATAGTTCCAATGGTCTTGGTAGCCATTAAAATTGACAACCCTCAGTCATAAACAAATTTACCTATCTGGGTGTCTAGAACTCTGTAATTTGGTGATTTTGGTTCAGCTGCCCCTTACTTTATGAATTTATTTATTAATTCAGTCCATTGAGTTTCTACTATGTGCCAGATACAATGTTGGGCTTGGATAATAAAGATTAAATGTGTATACATCCTGTCCTTGCCCTCAAGAGACTGAAAGTATGGTTGGGAATTTACTCTCCACATGGAATTCTCCGTGTCTTTGTGCTCATCAAATGTCCTTCTTCTTGTAAGGACATTAGTCGTTGGATTAGGACTTACCCTAATCCAGTGTGGCTTCATCTTAACTAGATTATATCTGCAAAGACACTATTTCCAAATAAGGTCACATTTTGAGGTTCTGGTACACAAGAAATAGTAATAATTCTGAATAAATAATACAGAATTTTGTCCCTTATCTCCAAGAGAGGGGATAGTTTTGCTTGTTTGTTCAAATTGTGCTTAATACTATCAACACCTCTACATATTTCAGTAAGAATAGTTTTTTTTTATTCTGCTTGAGAAAAGAGTACGTACATTTCTCATAATACGAAGGTTCTGATGTTTTTTAGCACTGACGTAATTGAGCCTACACTAGGGAAAGAACAGGGCAGATAAGGCATTCTTCAGACAATTCCCTCTTCTAGATCGAAAGTCGATCCTGATGCCAAAAAATCAGTACCAGAAAACCAGAGGTGGCCCAGGCCAGGAAATAAGAGAGTCATGGGAGATTCCCCTTTTAGCATTGACTCAATGATTAAGGCATGACCCATGGCTTCTTGATTATTTTTGACCTGTCATTGTCTATTTTCCTATCACTGATAGAAAAAGGTATTTGGTGTCACATTATTCTTCCCAGTTCTAGTTGGAACACATCCTCCCTTTCACTTCTTCATGGAGTACATCTCTATTAATTATTTCTTCATGCCATGACAAGATCAACTCTTGTCTTTAAAACATTATTGCATTGGTGGTTCATCTCATTATATTGAATTCCCTAAAAAGACATGAACTGGTCTCTGATTCATGGGAAAAATCTCCAAGACTTGCAATATTTTAGGGGACTAAAATTTATAATAGTTCCTCTATGTTTAAGGATACATAACATGTTTTCTGCATCAATGGTTAAGTTTGATATACATTCATGGACCGAAAAAAATTTTAAGACCAAATTAAGATGAGCCATGACTCTGTACAAAATTGTAGTGGGAAAAAAAAATGCTTACAGAATTACACTACATCAATTGGAAAGGGTTAGTGTCTTATTAGTGGCTCCTCATTTCAGAATATTTTCCTTGATTTCAGCCTCATTTCAGGTTCTTGCTTCTACTAATCTGGGTGCATTATTTACCCAATTCAATTCTTCAGTCATGCATTGCAAAAAAGAAAAAAAAGGAAAAGAAATAAAGTCTTTTCAGCAAATACTCCCTAGAATATCCACAGAGCTTGACTGCATTGGCAATAGCTGGCACTTAGGAGAATGAGGTAGCCAGAGCCCTGTATTTTGCTGTCCAGAATCTCACTCTTGTGCATCTGGATTTTCATCCCAGGCACTCCTAGCTAACCGATGATGCTGCAATGACTGATGTCTTAGTTTCCTAGGGACTCTAACAAATTGGTAGCTGAAAACAACAGAAATTGATTATCCCACAATTCAGGAGGCTAGAACTTCAAAATCAAAATGTTGGCAAGGCCATGCTCTTTCTGAGAGCTCATGGTTAGGATCCTTTCTTGCCTTCTCCTAGCTTCAGGTGGTTGCTGGCAATCCTTGGTGTTGCTTTGCTTGTAGGCATATTTCTCAATCTCTGCCTCTGTCTCCACATGGCATTTTCTGTGTCTCTGTGCCCATCAAATGTCCTTCTTCTTGTAAGGACATTAGTCATTGTATTAGGGCTCACGCTAACCCAGTGTGGCTTGATCTTACCTAGATTATATCTGCAATGATGCTATTTCCAAATAAGGTCATATTTTGAGGTTCTGGGTGCACATGAATCTTTAGGAACCATTATTCAACTCAGTACATCTGAGAAGAGTTGGTGGACAACTATGTCAAATCTTTTAGTACTGTTAAAGTGTCATTCTGCCAAATAGGTGAACATTAATTGTAAGTTATTTGAGATGAAATTCCTTCTACTGAAGAAGGCCACTTTCTTTCCTGGAAATTGGATGAATCAGAAACAAAGATAAATGTCGTGGGTTAAAAAAAATGTTGTAATTAGGTGGCAAAACATGCACTGATTAGCTTGTCATTCTTTCCTTTTGTGCTTCAGTATGCCTACTTGTATAATGAACTACAGAATAGCCTCCAGATTGTGTTTGCAAATGCTTGATGAAAATTTAAATCAGAGCACTATAAAGCATTGCGTGATTTAAAAAAAAAGTCTTCGAAGAAAATTCAGATATAAATATGGCTAAATGAATAAATATTTCTCCCTAGAAAACTTAGTCATGTATTAGTACTGTAATCCTCACAGGACAAAAGAAAATGTCAGATATCATGGAGTTACACAGATTTCTTTATGTCTAGTACAGTCTCTAGCCAAATTCAACTGCTGATTTACACATCAAATTCAGAAGCTAGGAGATTAAAATAGTTTGCTTTTTCAGAAGCTATAAAGAATGTATATTCTCACTCTATATTTTGAAAATTCAGAATTTTTAATGAGGCTCAATTCCTAGCAAAATAGTCTTACTATCCCATTCTCTCACTTCCATACCTCTGCCCTCCCCCACACTGTCTCTGCCACCTTCCCTAACCATGCTCCCAACTCCAGAAAGTTAGAAATATGGCTACTGTTGCTGGTCCTCTTTCAACTTTATAATTTACCTTGAGTCTGGGAAGACTTTCTATAAAGTTTCATGCTGAGCTACAAAAACAATGCTGTGTGTGATTAAGAATGCAGGCTTTGGAGGCAGACTGCCTGAATTCCAAACTTTATGTGACTTTGGGTTGTTTAATGGCTCTGGGCCAGAATTTCATGTGTAACATAAAGCTATTACTAATACTCACCTTAAGGATATTATGCAGGTTAAATGAGCTAGGTTACATCAAGTGTTCAGAACTGTCTCGCACCCAATAAATGGTTATTATTATTAACCTGTGTGATGCTGGTATGTAACAGAATACTTCAAACTAAATAATGTATTCAAACTAAACTGTATTGAAACTAAATATTGGAGAGTTTATATTCAAACTAAACTGTATTGTAATGTATTCAAACTATATTGTAATGTATTCAAACTGTATTGTAATGTATTCAAACTAAACTGTGTTCAAACCAAATAATGGAGAGTTTTAAGTACAAAACATCACCTCATATACTTAATATAAATGTGCTTTTAACAGAGCAATGATCCAGCTCTTGTGAATGGTAGGTTGAGCTCAGTGGAATAGGACCCAATGAATAGGGACACTCCAACTAAATTTCAGGTTCAGATTGTCCCACAATAAGACACAATCATTCAAACAACACCCTCCAAGCTGATAAGCAATTAAGGGATCAAGGCAGAAACACACAGCCAAGGACCTAGAGCATCTTGGAGTTGGTGGTTGTAAAGTTAGCAATGGACCACAGTGGTCCTCCTGTGATACTGAGATTTAAATGTTTTTATCTTTTTTCCTGCTCCCCTCACCCCATTCTTCTTTCCTTACCATTTCTGTTGTTACCTTCTCAGCTAAAGTTAATGGTTAGAAATAATGAGAGTTGATGGTAGCCAGACCAGAAAAACAAATCTGTTCAATTTTTGTTATTCCACATATGTGCATCCTCTTGATTCAATTAGTCCTCAAGTATCTCTCCATTATACCTGTGAACATGTGCAGGACAGAAACTTGAATTTATAAAATAATGTTTGAATTAAAGTGTCTCATTTGCAATTCAAAATTCTATAATCCAGGGAATAGACTGGAAAGTTTTAGCTCTGAAAATCCATGCTAGACCTAAAGAGCTGAGTTTCTAAGTTGCTAATATTTATCACTTGCCTTTCACAGATGAGAATTGATTGCCTGTCCTGAAAGTTGGAAATGAAAACTCTTCTCTCTGATTCCCTTATATCAGCATAACAAACATGAAGAAAGGTAGCGACTGCATCATCAACGGCAGCAAAATGTGAACTACCCACGGATGCTAAGCTAACTAGGTGTGCCTAATTGCCGACACTAGGGATATGCCCCGCCTGTCACTTGAATACATTCTTAGTTTATGTGCCACTGAAATTCCCTGGTAAGATGTCGCCACTTACATTGTGGGCTAAGTGGATTACACATCTTGCTGTAGGGCTTTGAGTGAAATGCAGACTTCTTGGCTAAGGTCAACAATGGGCAACATATATAATGGTGGTCCCATAAGATTAATTGGAGCTGAAAAATTCCTATCCCCTAGTGATGTTGTAGCCATTGTAACATTGCAAAAATTCCTACAATCTCGTGATGTAGCTATTGTAACATCACAGTGCAATGCATTCCCTTTTCTATGATTAGGTGTGTTCAGATACACAAATACTTCCCACTGTGTTACAATTGCCTACACCATTCCGTATAGCACATGCTGTACAGGTTTGTAGCCTGGAAGCAATGGGGTACACCTCAATAGCGTAAATGTACAGTAGAACATACCATGTAGGTTTGTGTATGCACACTCTAGGATGTTCTCACAAGGACAAAATCAATCACCTAACAATGCATTTCTCAGAATGTGTTTCTGAAACAGAAATAGAAAATTTTTTTTTTTTTTAAATTTTTATCTAGGCTTTCAGGAATGAAATGCCTGACTCACCAGATCAACTTGGGTCAGAGATACTGACAAACCTCTCATGCCTTGAAATTATAATGGAACGCAAGTTCAGCCACTTGCCGCTTGAGAAGCCGAATACACAAGAGGTGAGGTATAGTGGAAGGAAAGCAGCTTTATTAATCAAATGCTGGCAGTTGAGGAAATGGCTGAGTTTATGCCTCTGCAAAACCATTTCAAATTTTTGGGCTGACTGTGGGGGTTTAAAAAGAGAAACTTGCAGGAGTTGTGCAAGGTGCGGGTCTGCATGTCTTGTTCCAATGGCTATCTTGAATTATTGTCTACCTGGACAGAATCAAAGCTGGCATCATCTTCACTGTGGCTGGGTCATAGATTATCCCCTCTGAGGTAATTTCTAGGTGGGAGAGAGTTCTACAACTGGGTTTCCATATCTGGTTTGCTTCTAGAGTAGCCCCAGGAGCTTCTAAACAAGCATATCATTAAATAACTGTGCATGGTGCTAGGGAGTGTCTGGTGGGAAAGGGAGAGAAACAGAGTTTTAAAATGCATTTCAAGGCTATATTCTGAGTTTAGAGAAAAAAAGTTTTTAAGTGCATTTTAAAGCTAAGATACTTGATTACAAAATGTGAATTTTGATGCAAGAAGAAGAATATTAAACAGCTTTCCTCAATTGTTCTTCCACTTGTGCCTAAGTGGCACCCATACTTGACCCTGTAGACATGGCATTCAATTTTAACCCATCTTCCTGCAGCTTTACGGTAGCGAAAATCATAAGAAGAATTTTAATTTAGCAATAATTTTTGGCCCCCAATTAATCTAATGGCTGAAATATTGTACCTCTAATACTCAAAGAAGCTCAGCTAGTAAGTAAACTTGGTATGTTATTAATCAAGCCATATATTTTTATTAAGGGCCTTTTATGGTCTCAGCACTGGAATTTTAGTGAGAGGTGATTAAAAAGATACGTTCTCTAGCAGAAAAGATGAAAACCAAAGCATCAATTTATTCAGAAAACCCCTGTTGGGATCTACTACTGTGCCGAGTGCTTAATGGAAAACATGGGTGTTTAACATAAGTTCTTTTATGTTGATACACACCAAATATGTCTTTCCTAAATGAATTAAAGACAAATATTTTATTTTTTATACTAAAAATGTCCTTTTCTACATATAATTTTTATGTTCTTTATTATTAGGAATTCATATCTCTAAAAGAATTGGAAAACTGTTTATGTGCATAGGCCATCAAACACCACAGAGATATCTTTTGAAGATGTTAACAGTTTAAAATTCCTCACTGGTGAAGAAAAACATGAGTTTTACATAGCAGATGTTACAGTTTAAGATGGATGGATGTGTATAACCTCTCTAGGGAAGTACTAGAACAAAAATTTAAGTCATGAGTAAATATGCATACTTATACTTAAAAAACCCATCTTGAGTTTACCTGGCATGGATTAGTACCAGTAGGAATTGTTTAATTAGTAATTAATTAAATTTTCTGAAAACATACATCATTTCATTACTAGAAACAAGAGCAAAACTGCATGTTGAATAAAGCAACACTCGTACACTTAATTAAAAAGCAAATAAGTTAACATATAATATTTTCATACTGCCCATCTGCCCTTAGAAGGTCTACATCCTCCAGAAAAAGCTGAATATAATTTAGGTAAAAGACTATGTTAATACAAAAAGGACTGGAGTTTAACTTTCTCCTGTCTCTCCTTCCTTCCTTTTCATTTTTGCCCACACACATTTCACTTATATTAAAACTTACTCCATCACAACTTCCTTGTGATTAATTCTAAGACACACAGTGGTAGAAAAAAGTTAAGCAAATATATATAAAAATATATATATATACTGTTGTTGTTGTTGTTTTTGAGACGGAGTCACTCTGTCACCCAGGCTGGAGTGCAGTGGTGCGATCTCGGCTCACTGCAACCTCCGCCTCCTGGGTTCAAGCAATTCTCCTGTCTCAGCCTCCCAAGTAGCTGGAATTACAGGTGCCCGCCACCACGCCCTGGATAATTTTTTTTATTTTTTTATTTTTTATTTTATTATTATAAGTTTTAGGGTACATGTGCACAATGTGCAGGTTTGTTACGTATGTACACATGTGCCATGTTGGAGTGCTGCACCCATTAACTCGTCATTTAGCATTAGGTATATCTCCTAATGCTATCCCTCCCCGCTCCCCCCACCCCACAACAGTCCCCAGTGTGTGATGTTCCCCTTCCTGTGTCCATGTGTTCTCATTGTTCAATTCCCACCTATGAGTGAGAACATGCGGTGTTTGGTTTTTTGTCCTTGTGATAGTTTGCTGAGAATGATGGTTAATTTTTGTATTTTTAGTAGACACGGGGTTTCATCATGTTGGCCAGGCTGGTCTTGAACTACTGACCTCAAGTGATCCATCTACCTCGGCCTTCCAAAGTGCTGGGATTACAGGTATGAGCCACCGCGCCCGGCCAAAGCAAGTATATTAAAATCACTCTTAAATTCAAATATTAGAATGCTGTTGTTTTATGAAATAGATTTGTAGTTTCTTTTTTTAAAAACAATAAATTTAAGTTTTTTAAAGTTTAGAGAGAGGATTCTGTGAAACTGCCCTAGGGTGGTTTGCTAGCCACGCCCAAAAGGTAGATTCAGATACACTGTGTGTAAGAGCAAGTGAACGAAACTTTGCAATTTGTCTTGTCCCATCTGTTACAAACTTCACAGTAGGGAGCCTGGCATTGTCAGTTGCCTTAAGTGACCGGTTGTGAATGCAAACAAAATTTGTGTGTACTTTTCTAGTTTTTTGCTAGAGTCAAAAAAATACATCATGCTCTTGGTGCTCAGTTTTCACTGAGCCTGTGGAAATGGGGTTTATGGCAATTTTGAAGACAAAAGAGTGTGTAACCAATATAAAGAATGTTTTCTATATCCCCATTGATCTGGTTTAAAACGCTCTCTGTGTGAATCTAAAACTATTTTAGAAATAGTTTAAAATTAAATTTAAATTATTTAGCCATGAGAAACAAATGTAGACAAAGAGTTTAAGGGAGCTGACTAGCACGTACCATTCAGAAGTTTGTTTTTCTTTCAAGCAGTAACCTAGAAGATAATCCATTAATTAAGAAAATAATTTTAATCATGTAGTATGGATATCTTTAATAGACATCATTATAACATATTTGGACACCTTGAAATTGTCTTGTGTGTGAACAAAACAAACTCAACTTGCCTTTTACAGATTTTAAATAATTTTGAAATAAGTTAAACATAAATATATATTAATGTAAAATTAACATATTAAAAGATCTTTGAAGAAACCAAGCATTAAATCTGTCTATAATCAGACTAAAGTATTTTATTCCAATAACTTTTCTGAAATACAAATTACCTCACATAAAACTCATGTTCTACTTTCCTTAAAAATAAGACAGTTTATCTTATGTGCTTTAAAGCAAATGGATTATTAAATAATGTAAAAGCTTAATAAATTACCAGCTGGTCGAACTATTTATTAATTAATGAGATAAACTTGAGGAGAAAGCAATAATTATAAATATTCTTTTAAAATGTAAATTGATGACCTGACAAGGTTTTTCATTATAAATATATTAATATCTGTTGTATATAGACATTTTTATGCTATGTGTTTCATTTTCTCCTGCTCATTTCTAAATTAATTACAGGCATTAGAGAAGCTATAAATACTAAAAGTCAGATTCAGTAATCACACCACAATCATCGATCCTTGAGAAAACATAGTAGAAACAATTCTTTACATAATTGTATAATTATAACCCATGTTGAAATTAGCAAAGTTAGTCAAAAGAAAACATGAAGGTTTTTCTTTTCTAAATGTCATAAAGACTTTGTAGAATACTTATATTTATAATGGATAATGTGGTTACATTTTGCGTTATACTTTAGCTACTAAAGTTATAAATGATTAAGCTTGAATGAATTTTGGAGTCTCACATCTAGTATATGCTTGTTTTTTTTTGGTCAGAAGCATTTCATGTTTATTTCTTTCTCTTCATTTTGAAGATTAAGGAAAGATTACTTTAAGACTTGAACTTGGCACTTTGCATATCTCTTTGGTTCATGCAATAGTCTTTCCAAGGCTTGTGAAAAATTCTTCTAAAAGGACAAGGTGAATTACTTGGCTAAGATATAGATGCCAATATATATACAAAGAGAACAAAGCTATATGAAATGTACGGAAGGATCCTGCTCTCCTGCTTGAACATTTAACTGAAAGGAAAAGAATGGAGAAAGCCAGAGTAACAATAACCATGTGCCTTTTTCATATATGATTCTTGCACAGGATTTCAAATACCAGAAGATGGAAGGTCAATCAATGTAGGAAGATTTTATCCATACAAGTTGAGAAAAAGTTAACATATGCAAAATATGTAAATGATCTTCTAAGTGTCTATTGCCTTTGAAAGGTATCATTCTCAAGTTAATTCATCAGTTAATTTCATGTCATCTGAAGTTTCTCTACTAAAATTTAAGTAAGAGATTCTCATTTGGGAAACAAATAACTTCTAAATATTTCAGAAGAACACTTACCAACATAACCACAGTGTACTGAATTTAGCTTGTACCAACTCAAGAGAGCTAATTGTGCATGTATATTCACAACTCTTGTGTTTCAGTGCTGTCACAATAGTGCTTGGAATCGAGTGTGGTGGGAGATTTTACACCACAGAAATAAAAAATTAATATTTTTAAATATTTTATTTAATTATTCCTATCAGCCTATGAGTGTATTTCTATATTTTTATACACTTTTTATTCCTGTTTTACAAACAGAGAAACTGAGATGGAGAGGTCATCAGCCCAAAGTCATAGTGTGAATGGTGGAGCCAGGATTTATGCTCAGGCAGTGTGACTTCATAGCCTTTGGTCTTAGCCACGATGCTACTCTGCTTCCCAATAAATATTTAGTCAAAGTTTATTCATCAGTATAGAATGATGACATTATTTATTGACTGCATAAACCCAAATTATCAGGCACTTTTCCAACATTCTCTCAAAGAAGTAAATTCAATATATCTAACTTGAAATTTAGGAGCATTAAAAAATTAGGAAAACTATTTTATAGAACCAGAGCTTTTCATGGGGACAGGTGCTAGGGTTCTCTGCCCCAGAATTCTGATGCTTAAAATGTTGCACATTTGTTTTAGATGGAAAAAGACGGTGCTGGCAGAAGGATCCCTGGTTGGGCAGGGACATGCCAGTGTGTCCAGAGGAGTTCCCTGCCTGCCAGGAATCTTAGCAGACACAGTGATGTGAAGGAGCAAGACAAAATGCCAGGTAGAGACCTACTTTAAATAGTACTTAGAAATAAAAATCATAAGAAATGTTGAACCATGCAGTGATGAGAATCACTTTTGTACCACCCAAAATCCCTCTTCCTGAAATCTATATCTGCTTGATGATACTGTCCACATTTAAAATTTTTAAATATTTTACAAAGTACTTTCATAAAATAGCCAAACGATCCTGAAATCCATCCTTCTCTTGCCATCATTGGTTTTCCTAAGGCTTTGATATCCTCTGCTTCCATTGTTGATTCTCCTGTTTTCGTTTTTAAGTCATTTTCTTTGGCCTTCTGCTAGTCCTGTTTTTCACAACTTTAATTATTGACAATGATTTCTGAGTCTCCTCTGAGCTCTGGTGTCACATACTTGACACAAAGTACAGTTAAAAACTTCTTGAATGAATGAGTCACTCTCCAATTGCCTGACGAAAATATCTACTTGGAGGTATTTCATCACCTTGAAGCCTGAAAACAACCTATTGTCTTGTCCTTAAAATAACTACCTTTTCTGAGAATTTCTGTTAATGATAGTGAGAACCAACATTTATTGAGTGATTATCACATGCCAGGCACTTTACAATATATTATCTACTTCTCACAACTATCCTATGAAATAGATGGTGTAATGAAGAAATCAAGGACAAAAGCAGTGAGCAAGTTAAGGAATAGAGATATGAACCCAGGTCATCTAACTCAAACCAGTGCCTCTCCCATCACACGTCAGGCTTATCTGCTTAAGTCCCTTAACCACACTCAGTTCTGGTGGTTTTAACCTGTCAGTTAGAGGCCCAAATAATGATGAATGAAGCCAGAAAAAATAGGACCCAAACTGACAGGTTATTAGGGATGAACAAAAAGAATTGAAAACTCGGTAAAATCCAAGAAAATAGATTCATAACCAAAAATATAAAGAATTAAAGAGATTTTTGCAATAGAGTCAAGATTTGCTTATTTGTTTGAAGCAAGTTCCAACAATACAAATATTAACTTTGCTTGATTTGGGTTGGAATCTGAGTTGTCAGGACCATTTCTCAGATTCTATTAAGAACGTAAAAGAGACTTAAAGAAGTAACACAGTCGACTAATATATTTTATTTAAAAATTTACTTTTGAAGCCTATAAATGGATAAATTCCAAAATACAGAATATTTAACAATATTTAATATTTTTTACTCAACAGTCTGCCTTTGTGTTTTTCTTTCCATAAACAAATACACTGGATTAAAGCAACAATACTCTTATCTTCAAGTTCAATGCCTGAGTTTCTTGCGTACTATTTCCATTTAGAGTTCAGTAATTACTTAACTTCACATTATTCTGTCACAAATGATAATCAAATGTCCTACCTATGTAGTAAAAATCATAAAACTATTATAAGCCAAGTCAAGAGAATTTATAAAGTTAATATGAAATAATAACTATACTGATACATATGTGCAATGAGCCCTACCAGAAATATGCCAAAATAACAAGCTTTATTTAAAGAATGAGGTCTTTGGGCAGAAAGAAATGAGGGGTCATTATCATCAAAAATTATTAGGAAGATTGTAGGTAAAAAGAAATCGCCCTACGATTTTAACTAAATAAAGGAGGAGAAAGGAGTATATCATTACAGTTGATATAGTTAGGAAAATTCAATTACCATTCTACCACAAACTGGTTGACTACTTCAAGAGCTCAGAGTCAGGCTCTCCAGGCATTCTGTTACTCTCCCACTAAGTTTCCTTTCATGGGACATAAACCTGCATTTATGATTACAACAAAATATTATAATGCTATTTAATCTGACAGTTGGCAAACAATAGAAAAACAAACTGGAAATTAGTGGAGCCACACCCTCTCGCTACCCCTGAAAATAGGGGGCTAAAATGAGTCATTAAGAAACAGTATTCAAAGACCACTGTATTAACTAATGTGATTTATAAAATAAGCAAAATTCAGCAATTTTCAATGGAAAATGCCACAGTATTTGAACACTAGGAATGTTTTGATGCTG
Source organism: Nomascus leucogenys (assembly GCF_006542625.1). Classification (NCBI taxonomy): domain Eukaryota; kingdom Metazoa; phylum Chordata; class Mammalia; order Primates; family Hylobatidae; genus Nomascus; species Nomascus leucogenys. The sequence continues at coordinate 24,501,846 of NC_044391.1, forward strand.
ATTTTTATCAAAGTGGTACTCCAAGCCATTAAGTTGGAACAAATTCCAATTCACAATTACATGCATCACCTCAGTTTAATAATCCAATAAATGATAAAAAAGACAAATAAAGAAAACAGCATCATATAGCACAGCAGCTTTGTTTGGCTCCCTCTGGATAAAATCTTCACTTTGCCCATAGTTTTACCTAGAAATCCAGTTGTGGAATCAAATTGTGAATCCTATCAGAGATAAAGGCAAATAAAATATAACAGTTAGATTCTACTAGTCTACGTATGCATATCCAAGTAATTGAATAACTGTTACCACAGTACATTTGTAATGACAGTTTTGTGTTTAATCAATTCAGGAGCCTGTTGATAACCTTGGATTATCAGCCTGATTTCTCCATGCAAAATACAGTAATACTCTCAGTGAATAAAAAGCTCTTTCATTGCCCAATAAACACTTCTTTCAGCTCTACAGAGTAATTCAACAACTCAAAACTATTTAGGTGTTATTCCAATTATGGGGATTAAAAAACGTTAACAATAAATGTAAGTACTTTGTGCATTATCGCACAGATTTTTTTCCCCACTTTTTGTTGTGCCATTGCTCTCCAAGGTCAAATGGCTGACTGCTACCCAAGTAGAGAATTCATCCAAAATGTAATATGGTTAGCAGTTAAATGTACCTTTATTTACTTATTTATTTATTTAGAGATGGGGTCTCGCTCTGTTGCCTAGGCTGGAGTGCAGTGGTGCAATCTCAGCTCACTACAACCTCTGCCTCCCAGGTTCAAGTGATTCTGCTGCCTCAGCCTCCCAAGTAGCTGGGACCACAGGCACACGCCACCACGCCCAGCTAATTTTTTTGTATTTTTAGTAGAGATGGGGTTTCACCATGTTGGCCAGGCTGGTCTTGAACTACTGACCTCAGGTAATCCACCCACCTTATCCTCCCAAAATGTTGGGAGTATAGGCATGAGCTACCGCGCCCGGCCTTGGACCTTTACTTTTAATATCCTTTTGTTTAGACAGCTGACTTTGAAGTAGAGTCTATTAAGTTAAGAGAATATCATAGAGAGGTAGTAAAATGTGATAAAGACTATAAATATGGATGGAGAAAAACTACCATATTAAAACACAGCTGGAAAATCCTAAAGATGAGAGAGGCTTAGGTATGGACTAGAAATATTACACATACTTTCACAGAAATTTTAATATCCTGAGATGTAAAGGCCCTGGCATAATAATATCCTTTGTATAGCTCAGTGTCTATGTGGCTCATACACTTTAGATCTATGGTTCTTCACCATGGTTATGCATCAGAATCACTGGAGATGCTTTTTTCAAAATATTTACATCTAGATCCCTCCTCACAAAATGCTAAATCAGTATATTTAAAGACAGAATCAGGCATATACATTTTTAAAGAGGTCCCTAGCTGATTATAGTGTACAAGCTTAGCAAGAACATTGCTTTTGATGCCAAATTCATTTTTGAATAGCACAATTTTAAAAGCACATGGAACCAGAGAAGGTTCAGAGAAGCTTGACATTCAAGATGAACGTTAACAAATGGAAGGGGACCCTAACAAGAAAAGGTATATGTTGTTAGAGAGAAAAGGCTCCGGGCTGTTCAAATCTATGAGCACTTTTTTCAGAAGTGATCCTTAGGAAATCAAGCAAAAGAGTAAGTATCCATTAAGTGAATGACATTTGGTTGGCTGGATATCAAGTGCCTTTTGATTGCTTGGTTAATAAATTACTAGTAGTCTCTACTATTGAGATTTCTAAGACTACTCAAAATAGTCATTTGTCTTGAGTTTTTAACAATCTTCCTAAAAACAGGATTAAAGATATATTGGCTTCCACTTGTTCCTCCCACTTACAGTGTGAGACGAGATGAAAAATGCAAAACCATGGCAAAAATAAACCTTATAGTTATTCCAAACACATTAGATACAAATGGATGGGAATCAAGGACTTAGGATCTCTGTATCTATTTCAAAATGAATAAAAGTTGAAATTCTATTATTTGCGAATATTAGATCAAATTTCTTAAAGTTAAAATCATAACCACTTACCATTTCAGCTAATAATTTATTCTGGGTTTTAACTTCATGGCCTATTTCAATGGAAAGCTATAAAGAAGAAGGTATACACAGGATTATTCACATAAAAGTATTCAAGTGTTATAAAGTAAAAATAATGTCATCCTAAGCATATACATTTTCTGAAATGAAACAGTCTTCTAGACACATAAACTCTCTTCTTCTGATACTTTTTCCACCAAGATCAATAAAAAATAAATTTGGAATTTCTACTCCTCCCAATTATGGACATTTCCTCTTTCCTCTTTATTTTAATTTCATCTTAATATTCAATTCCATCTTTTAATTTGGTATGTACTACTTCTCTCTGATTCTCTTAACCTTGCATGCTTTTATATCTTTATTATATTCCTACAAAAGCTACAAATTCCTACAAATATCTGTATATTTCCTTCTTACATTTTATTTATTTATTTATTATATTTTATAAATTATATATATTTTTATTTATTTTTTAACTTATTTTAGGTTTGGGGGTACAGGTGAAGGTTTGTTATACAGGTAAACTCATGTCACATGGATTTGTTGTGCAGATTATTTCGTCAACCAAGAATTAAGCCTAGTACCCAACCTTATTACATTTTGAAAGATCTACAAGTACCCATACAACCAATTCAAATCTGAACAAAAGTATTTCATATTTTCCTAATGAAATGTTACATTACTTTAAATATGTCTAAATTGATTATTTCCTTACCTTTTAAACGTTTTTGCTTTAAAATATGATAATAAATTAAAAAATATATATTAGTATTACTTCCTGAAGCTCTGAAGAAAAGAACCATAGCTTACAAAACACAATACTATAGGTAATTATGACAACTATTCAAACCAAAATCTATCTAATACTTTATAGGACAGATTCATCAAAGGCTTCACTTCCAATATATTTAAATAAATAGAATCATCTACTGAAAATCTTGGTAAACCACTGCAAATATTGTTCTTCATCTGTGTGAAAGCACATGGGATAATACTGATACAAAACCACACTAGAATTCTATAGATCAGAACATGAGCTTTCCTCCCAGATTTAACAATTCGGAGATAATAAAGTAACCATGAAGCTAGACTGCCCACATTACTCAACTTCTTTCTATCACTGTCATTCATGCCAAGGAAAAATATTTCTAGGACATCACAACTTTCTTCTAACAAGTAATCTAAATTATCTACATGGGGGGGGAGTTTAAAGGCATTTAATTCTGAAGTCCTTCCAAGTGTTGTATTTTAAAAATTAACATTATACAATATTACTTAGTTCATAAATCAACTTTAGTTTAATATGACTTTGAAAACAATCCTGTTTCAAAATCTAAAGGTCTCCAGACTGAATGTAATTCGATTTTCCAAAGACTATAATGAAATACCAATTAAGTTTTATCAACATGGGCTTCTACTGAATGCTTTATAAGTGAATGTCATGTTCATTATAATGCAGTATCAATCACATATATTAGTAAAATCATCTTTGTGTAATTCCTTTGTTCAATACAAATTTACTCAACACCACTGGTAAGGAATTATGCTAAGTGCTATACAGAATACAAAGTAAGTACAATAAAAAACCTGCATTCTGGTAAATTCCTTTTACCTACAAATAATGCCAATGCAATTCACTATGATTTGTGAATGAGTGCTACAGAAATGGCACAAATGTGGGATAAGGATTCCCTATTTAATAAATGGTGCTGGGAAAACTGGCTAGCCATATGTAGAAAGCTGAAACTGGATCCCTTCCTTACACCTTATACAAAAATTAATTCAAGATGGATTAAAGACTTACATGTTAGACCTAAAACCATAAAAACCCTAGAAGAAAACCTAGGCAATACCATTCAGGACATAGGCGTGGGCAAGGACTTCACGTCTAAAACACCAAAAGCCATGGCAACAAAAGCCAAAATTCACAAATGGGATCTAATTAAACTAAAGAGCTTCTGCACAGCAAAAGAAACTACCATCAGAGTCAACAGGCAACCTACAAAATGGGAGAAAATTTTTGCAACCTACTCATCTGACAAAGGGCTAATATCCAGAATCTACAATGAACTCAAACAAATTTACAAGAAAAAACAAACAACCCCATCAAAAAGTGGGCGAAGGACATGAACAGACACTTCTCAAAGGAAGACATTTATGCAGCCAAAAAACACATGAAAAAATGCTCATCATCCCTGGCCATCAGAAAAATGCAAATCAAAACCACAATGAGATACCATCTCAAACCAGTTAGAATGGCGATCATTAAAAAGTCAGGAAACAACAGGTTCTGGAGAGGATGTGGAGAAATACGAACACTTTTACACTGTTGGTGGGACTGTAAACTAGTTCAACCATTGTGGAAGTCAGTGTGGCGATTCCTCAGGGATCTAGAACTAGAAATACCATTTGACCCAGCCATCTCATTACTGGGTATAGACCCAAAGGACTATAAATCATGCTGCTATAAAGACACATGCACATGTATGTTTATTGCGGCACTATTCACAATAGCAAAGACTTGGAACCAACCCACATGTCCAACAATGATAGACCGGATTAAGAAAATTTGGCACATATACACCATGGAATACTATGCAGCCATAAAAAATGATGAGTTCACGTCCTTTGTAGGGACATAGATGAAACTGGAAACCATCATTCTCAGTAAACTATCACAAGGACAAAAAACCAAACACCGCATGTTCTCATTCATAGGTGGGAATTGAACAATGAGAACTCATGGACACACTCCGGGGACTGTTGTGGGGTGGGGGGAGGGAGGAGGGACAGCTTTAGGAGATATACCTAATGCTAAATGACAAGTTAATGGGTACAGCACACCAACATGGCACATGGATACATATGTAACAAACCGGCACATTGTGCACATGTACCCTAAAACTTAAAGTATAATAATAATAAAAAAAAAAAGAAAATGTGGCACATATACACCATGGAATACTATGCAGCCAAAAAAAATGATGAGTTCATGTCCTTTGTAGGGACATGGATGAAGCTGGAAACCATCATTCTCAGCAAACTATCACAAGGGCAAAAAACCAAACACCACATGTTCTCACTCATAGGTGGAAATTGAACAATGAGAACACATGGACACAGGAAGGGGAACATCACACACTGGGGACTGTTGTGGGGTGGGGGGAGGGGGGAGAGATAGCATTAGGAGATATACCCAATGCTAAATGATGAGTTAATGGGTGCAGCACACCAATATGGCACATGCATACATATGTAACAAACCTGCACATTGTGCACATGTACCCTAAAACTTAAAGTATAGTAATAATAAAATTTAAAAAAGGAATGGGGAAAAATAAAAAAAAATAAAAATAAATAAAAGAAAATGTGGTACATATATACGTAGAATACTATGCAGCCATGAAAAGAACAAGACCATGTTCTTCGCAGCAATATGGATGCAGCTGGAGGCCATAATCCTTTTTTCTTTTAAAAAATGGAATACAAGGACTTAGCCATAATCCTAAGCACATTAATGCAGGAACAGAAAACCAAATACCACATGCTCTCTCTTATAAGTGGGAGCTAAACTTTAGGTACTTTTGGACATAAAGATGGCAAGAATAGACACTGGAGACGACTAGATGGGGGAGGTAGGGAGGAGGGTAAGGGTTGAAAAATTGTTGCATACTATGCTTACTACCTAAGTGACAAGATCATGCGTATCTCAGCATCATGCAATATACCCATGTAACAAATTTGCACATGTACTCCCTGAATCTAGAATAAAAGCTGAAATTATTAAAAAAAAAAGAAAAAGAAATGGCACAAATGGTCTTATGTTCATAAGAAGAAAAGTTACTTTTGGATGTGGTAATCAGGTAAAAATTTGGAGGGGGGGGTGCAATGAAGTGGGGCCCATGTGGATAAGCAGCACTTCAGTTGATCAAGAAGGAAGTGGAGGCTTAAGGCGAAGGGATAGTGTGATATGGGGGTGGGAAAGTGACAGCATACACAGGACACAAAGTGTAATTTGTCTAGCAGGAAGCACATACAGATTCTGGAAGTGTGAGAGATAAGATCTCAAAAGCTAAGGCTAATTTTTGAAAGATCTATCTGATTTAATCAAGCTACGAAGCATGAACTTTATTAAATCGTGGAAAGACACTGAAGACTTCTGGGAGTGCAGGATGTAAGTTTTAAAATATTCTAAAAGAGGACTGTGGCAATGATTATATAGCTCAGATCATAATGTGCAAAAAAACAGGAACAAATAGGTTAAGAGGTTCTTCCAGTAGTTCACTAAGAAAACCAGGGGATAGGCCAGGTGCGGTGGCTCACACATATAATCCCAGCACTTTGGGAGGCCAAGGCGGGCGGATCACCTGAGATAAGGAGTTCAAGACCAGCCTGGCCAACATGGTAAAACCCTGTCTCTACTAAAAATACAAAAATTAGCCAGGTGTGGTGGCGGGCGCCTGTAATCGCAGCTACTTGAGAGGCTGAGACAGGGGGACTGCTTCAACCCAGGAGGCAGAGGTTGCAGTGAGCCAAAACTGCAGCATTGCACTCCAGCCTGGGCAACAAGAGCAAAACTCCGTCTCAAAAAGAAAAGAAAAGAAAAGAAAAGAAAAGAAAAGAAAAGAAAAGAGAAAAGAAAAGAAAACCAGGGGATAGTATTAGAAACAGAAAGGCAAAGATAGAAACATCAGAAAGACATTGTAAGACTCAGTGACTGAAACAAAGTACAAAGGTAGAAATAAGAAAGACCAAGATTTATAGCTTAGAGGACTGGATTAAAAAAAGCAGAAGAGCTACTTGGGGGTGGAAGATGGACAGCTCTGTTTTGAGACATTACAGCAGACAGCATTCAGTATACAAAAAACAGCTGGAGATTTTTCTTAAGTATTAAAAAAAAACTATCTTTTGATGTGCCACATTTTTTAACTTACTCAAAGCACAGTCTAAATTTTGAGTGTACTTTGACCTAACAAAACCACAGTATCTGAGTAAATGAATTCCTTAGGATGACGTCAATAAGAATATATAGTTTATAATTATATGTATAGAAATCTATGAATTAAAACACATATAATATTTGTTATATACTTACAGATTTTATAGCAGTTACTTTGCTTCTCAGACTTTCAGTGAGCCTCTCATTTTCTTCTTCACAGGCACTATACCCACTATTAGCATAGCCATAGTTTCCATAGTTGCCAGGAGGTACTCCTTCACCTGCAAGGATCAGAGTCACAAAGGTGGTTCTAGAGAAGTCACTTCTGAAACACTGATAGTTAGGAAAGAACTGAAAAAGACCCCTGGAGGACCTTGCAAACCACATGTGTCTCTAATATTCATACTCCAAATGAATTTAAAAAATAACCAAACAGAGACCAGACCAATTCTTTCCATTACCCTCTGTTAACCAAAGAATATTCAGTTCAGTTCATTTTGATACACATTTCTGGATTGCTTATTGATTGTCCAGAAGATACAAAAATAGGTACTAATACACAAGAATATTCAGGATACATTCCCTGCTCAAGAGAAACATATATTTTAATAAAAGTTCTAAAAGCAGTAACATCATCTACCCATTGAAGAAGCGTGGCCGTGAAGAGGAACGGAAAAGTGGTTAATACAGAAGGATGGGAGCTCATAGCAGCGAGGGTCCTTTACTGACATCTGTTTCTTTTAAATAGACAGTTGGACAGGAAAGAGCCAAAGCAGGGAGGGGGCAAACTGAAGCTCTAGGAAAGAGATGCAATAACTTATGCAGAATGTTAGCTGAGAGTCAAGAGGGAGATTCACTTATTCTTCAACATGTATTTGAAGAATTACCATGTATCAGATCCATTGTTCTTTCTGGGTGCTACTTTTATGGATCTCTAAGGGATAAGAATGTACACCTCCCTGCATAATATAGTACTTCATAGTCATCAGGCTATCAAACAACAGATGGAGTGGGCCTTATACAGTGAATACATATATAAATATGTTGGGCGATTAAGAGGAAACGGCATAGTTCAGGGTGTTAGTTAACTATACTTTTTTTTTTTTGAGATGGAGTCTCGCTCTGTCGCCCAGGCTGGAGTGCAGTGGCGCAATCTCGGCTCACTGCAAGCTCCGCCTCCCAGGTTCACGCCATTCTCCTGCCTCAGCCTCCCGAGTAGCTGGGACTACAGGTGCCCGCCATCACACCCGGCTAATTATTATTATTATTTTTTTTTTGTATTTTTTAGCAGAGACAGGGTTTCACCGTGTTAGCCAGGATGGTCTCTATCTCCTGACCTCATGATCCACCCGCCTCGGCCCCCCAGAGTGCTGCGATTACAGGCGTGAACTCTTTTTTAACATAACCATTGCCATCAATTTTCTCAGTAAAGGGAGAAAACGGGCTATCTGCTGAAGAATGGGTGATCATTCAGAATATACTGTAAGGAGAATGATGGAGGAAAGGGACCGGGACTGCACAGGATTACTAAAGATAAAATAAACTTGTTTGAGGCAATATACTACGGTGGCTTCAATCGTCCCAGGTGTGTGGTTTTTTTCTACAGAAGAGTTCATTGGCCTGAGTTAGTCCAGGAGAAGCTGGATGGTTGGACTAATCTATAGTTGGAAGTTTATAATATTGGGGTTGCAGAAAAACAGAGCCCCAAGAGGTTGAGACTGCATGCCAAAAGAGCGGTTGAAGATCTGGATTATGGGGATTAGATTGGACAGATATTAAAGTAGATTCAACAGTGGCTTGAGAATGTGAGGAAAGGAATGTTATCAAAACTAGAAGTCTCAGAGCCTGCTGGGCACGGTAGCTCGCACCTATAATCCCAGCTACTCGGGAAGCTGAGGGAGGCAGGATCACTTGAGGCCAGGAATTTGAGACCAGCCTGGGCAACATGGCAAGACCTCATCTATTAAAAACAAACAAAACTAGAGGTCTCCGTATGCCCAATGAGCAGATGCAGCAACAGTGACAGGAGGTAACACCACTGATCACTGAACGACAGTCAAGGTGTGAATAGGAAGTTCTTTCAAGGCACAACACAAATTTCATTTTCCCTATGAGGCAAAACTCTCACTGATTTCTTACAGCTCTGATTGTATGTAACATTAATATTGCACTCTGTACAGTACTGTAAGGGAAGAGACTAAGTTTGTTTGACTCAACACTGTATGTCCCCCCCATAAATCTACAAACACATACACACTGTAAGTCACACTCAATGAATACATGATGTGAACTAATTAATGAAAAGAATCTGAGTTCACTGTTATTGAACTTTTCATGTGCATACCTTTGTCCAGAATGGAATCATATGCTTCTCTGAAGGCAAAGACAGTATCTCATGCTTCCATATCCTCTCTGTACCTAACGAGTACTTTATATGCAGCAGATACCTATGCAATCTCCACCACCACAAAAACCACAACAAAATATTGAAGAAGTATTTTCCAAACAGAAGAGAGTTGTACTATCTGAATTTTCCTGCTGACACCCTATCCATGACACACTATCCATGAAGCTCTCTACATGTTTTATTATAAAAGAACTCAAGGAGTGGGCATATTTTTCCGCTCAGTCAAATATTAAAATCACCATTTAAAAATGCATTCTTACTCTATTAATCAATGATACTCTGTGCAAACTGTAGTTTAATTAAGGGCCAAGATACTTAAAGAAAGAATAATGTCTTCTTATTTTGTATGGCTGAGGTTCTGAGCATATAACATTTACCCAATAAGTAATTACTGACTGGTTGAATTCAAACATTTGACAACTTCACCAAGGAATTTATTATAAATTAATTGCTATTTTTTCTTTCCTTTGTTTAGTTGCTTTTGCCTATCTTAATTTTAATTTTAGAGTTCTTCCATGCTGTTCCATTTATTCAAAGTGAAATTCTTGTTGTATTTATTGTCCAGATATATATCAATGCACATTCCTATTAAAGAGTTGATCTTCCCTCAAACTATGACCCATCCCAAATACAATGAAAAAAGTAAAAACCAAATAAAATGCTAGAATTGCTATTCCAAACAAAGCCACTTCTCTTCTGGTGGTGTACTGCTATGAAAAGTTGTAAGAAAGTTAGTGAGTACTGAAGATCATCCTCAGCCTTTGTTTATTTAGATAAACGCTACTTTTTTTGCATAGGTTCTATCAGTAAGCTAACAAAACCGTTTAGAGATTCATGTGAAGTGTGGCAGCTTCTGCCTATGGATATATATCAGATTCACTATGATTCCAAATTTAAAATTTCAGGTCAATATGCATTCATACTTTAAAAAAAAAGAAAAGAAAAAATGTGTAACAAAAGCCCTTGTCACTTCACACCAATGTAAATTATAGCAATAGTAGTTACCTAGGTAATCACCTCTCCTCTCAATCACAGAAAAGCTTTTAAAAAAAAAAGAAAAAAGAAAGAAAAAAAGGAGAAGGTAGTGGGCTCTAAATTGGTGAGATTCGAATTTAACTGGCTGAGCTGAGGTCCAGGTAACAATACTTTAAAAACTTCCCAAGGGATTCTAATGTACAGTCAGGGCTGAGAACCATTACTCAAGTCACTTTCCTGCAATTTAACATGGCACACTGCAGCAGGAAAATACTCAAAAGGGCCTAGAGGCCTACTGATGAAATCCAAACTCTTTAGCCTCGAATGCAAAGATCTCCACAGTGTGATCCCACATCCCCTACTTCACCCAAACTGGCTTAATCATAATCCCTTACTTCTTTTGAGTTCCTCCTTTCTGGAACTCACTTCCCCCACTCTCCATTATTCAAGGTCTACTTCAAATTCCTATGTCTCCACAAAATACACAAGGATCTTCCCCACAAATTACACAGTGATCTGTCTCTGAAACCTCTGAGACCATCTCTTATATGTAGAACTTATCTGGTATTTGGATGTTTAGCGACACTTTGTACTACAATTTATCTTTGCACATATTCCTACTCCCCACCTAGACTGGAAGCTTTGGGGATCACAAACAGGACAACAAACAACTGTATACCTACAGCTTACTCAAGCACACAATAAATCTTTTTTTCTGTTATTAATGATGATGAACAAGAAAAACATTTAGACATATAAAACTAAACTTTCTCAAAATTATTTCTTTTTTTCTCTTCAATTTACCTGGCCCCATTTTCTATGATCCCAGTATTCATAAAAACTTCATTAAAGAAACAAAAAACTTTCTCATACTACAATTTATTGATCAATAAACAAGTCTATGGTTATTGGCAACTTTCACTGACTTTAAATATCTGACAGTTTGGGGATTTTTTTTTTTTTCAATCTTATAATGACTGAGAAAGGTAACATCTTTTTTCAAATGTTTCATTTATTTTCTGAAGTATATTGCACTCTAATTTAGAGGGGTCTTCTTTTAAAAAAAAATTGTGTCCTAAGAGAAAGCTTCAGAACCAGAAAATGCCTTCTAGTAGCTGTGCGTTACTATAAGGGCCCACTAAAATTCCTTTTGTCTAACTTATTCTTGCTGATGAGCCAGTTTCCTAATCCCAAAGGTAAAGATCAAATGTTAAGTCGCCATACCGTACCACGTTCTACTGCCTTAACCGTGGCACAAGGTTCAGATTAAGAAATCGCCTTTGACCCAGAAGTTACAGTTCCAGGACCTTTAACAATAATGACACATACGTTTACCTTTGTAACTCACTGTTACCAGATTAACGACCATTACTAGCGTGCTTTGCGTGCAACCACCCACTTTTCAAATTCCGCTTCTGAAGAAACTAAGATCCAGGGCCAGTAGAGAAACAGAAACCAGAGTCGGGCTTTGGAAAACATAGCAATGTCCATAACCACGCTCGGTCAATAACACTAAAACACTCGACCACTGAGATGCCACCTGTACACACCCACCCCTAGTCCACTACTTTCTCTAGCCTACCATCCAAACTTGAATCTGACTCAAACTTAAGGAAATTCCAAAGATCTGGGACAAATGGTGTGTTTCCACTCGACATGGACCCCAAAGATTCCCTCTAGACTCCTATTTTTTGGACCAAATGCCAGAAACAGAAGACAGGTTCGATTTCCTCCCGCGCCCCAGCGCTCCCGGTTCTAGGGCCCCGAACTTCGAACCTCAGCCCTCTTACCCAGGCCTGCACGCCTCATCCTGCCAGAGGAGAGAGAGAAAAGGCGGGCGCGGAGGGTTAGGTGAGTAGGAAACAGCTAGGGGTGACCCGTACCGCGTCTTCAGTACCAGGGCCCCGCAAAACACCAACTTCTTCCCCTAAAGCGCCACGACATCAGTGGAGTCTAAACACCGCGCCGGCTGATGGCGTCACCACAGCGCTCATTGGAGCCCTGGGAAGAAGGTTGAATGGCATTCTGGGAAATGTAGTTCACCGACGCTTAACGTGTTGCTGAAGGCGTGATGTGAAACCAGTTCCAGGAGCGGGCGGGGCGTCCGGAAAAGGGGGCGGCTTCGACTGCGGCTCCGATTCTGGGTTTCTGATCCAACGTTCCCGCTGTTCCGCTCGCGGCCCGTGGGTCGCTGCTTTCAGTTTGTTGACTACCAAGTTTAACACAGCAGATCTGCGCCTCTCGACCCACAAGAGGATGGTTGGGGTATCTTTACTGATTCAGCCTCGAACTCCCTCTCACCTCCAGAGGCGATTCAGGGAAAGTTAGAGAAAACTTTGTCCAGGTTTCTCAGTTTACAAACAAGTAATCCGACACCCACAGAAGTAACCGATTTGTGCCTCGTAGTATCCAGTAAAGGAGAGAAAACCAGGTTCCTTTGAGTAGGACTCCTGCTTAGATGAGAGCAGACTAGGAAAGGCCGCGGGGTCTCGTCGGAGGCACTGAATAGTTAGTTCCCTGTTACTGCATCTGTTGTACTTCCTAGAAGGAACCAAGACTTTTAGTTGTTATGGGGACCAAAGGACCCCTAAACTCCCTCCCACTTTTTTTAACTTACACAAAGGTTATTGAAATACTGCTTACACAAGGCAGTGTGCCAGTTAGGGGTTTAAAACTTGTAGGCGAGTTGGAGGTGTTACTGGTATCGAGGTTAATCCTAGAATTTCATTTTATCTCACAGGATTTATCGTGAGAATACGATGAAATCGTGGTTTTTGAAGGGAAAACAAAAAAACCTGATAAACAGTAGGTGATCAAAATTCAGTGTGGCGATTCCTCAGGGATCTAGAACTAGAAATACCATTTGACCCAGCCATCCCATTGCTGGGTATATACCCAAAGGACTATAAATCATGCTGCTATAAAGACACATGCACACGTATGTTTATTGCGGCACTATTCACAATAGCAAAGACTTGGAACCAACCCAAATGTCCAACAATGATAGACTGGATTAAGAAAATGTGGCACATATACACCATGGAATACTATGCAGCCATAAAAAATGATGAGTTCATGTCCTTTGTAGGGACATGGATGAAACTGGAAAACATCATTCTCAGTAAATTATCGCAAGGACAAAAAACCAAACACCGCATGTTCTCACTCATAGGTGGGAATTGAACAATGAGAACTCATGGACACAGGAAGGGGAACATCACACTCCGGGGACTGTTGTGGGGTGGTGGGAGGGGGAAGGGACAGCATTAGGAGATACACCTAATGCTAAATGACGAGTTAATGGGTGCAGCAAACCAACATGGCACATGGATACATATGTAACAAACCTGCACATTGTGCACATGTACCCTAAAACCTAAAGTATAATAAAAAAAATAATAAAAATAAATAAATAAATAAATAAATTCACTGCGTGTCTGCGGTTTTGCTGTTTCTGCTGTATATATGGCAGTGGAATCGTCTCCACACTAGAGATTTCCGAACATGTGATCTCTGATCATTTAGCGTTTCCTCATAGTTTCCCAGGACATTATTAACATTGACTATAATACTGGCATAAGTCTCTGCGTTAAGTTGCTTTTGTAAAAAACACATGAAAACAATTTTTAATAAGAGTTATTAAGCTGGGAAGGAAGCTTTGTCCAATAGTGTTTTGATAGAAAAAAAATCATTAAAATAAAACCGCCATTTTCTAAAAGCAATGAAATTAAATGGGCATAATATCAGGGACAATTATTACAAATAAAAGATGGAGATTCAATAAAAGAAATGATAGCTAGGTATCCCTCTATGAGTTAAAATCTGTGACAGTCCTTTGGTTAAAAAAAATGCATGTTCTATATTTAAAACATGTTTAAAAATTGTCTTACAGAAGGATTGCTGATAGAAATGTAGAAATCGTTATTTTTGAAAATATGGTAATATTTACCAGAACTAATCATTTAGATTACATAAAATATACTGCTTCCTTTACATGGTAGGAAGACATAAGAATGAAATGTAGTTAAAAGGAAAACATATATAATGTACTAAGAATATAACTGAAGTAAGGCAAAGCCAGTTCATATTGAAGTTGTTACCTAAAAAAATCCAATTATTGTTTTTAGCTAACATTGCTAGTATCGAATTAGGATACTGTTATCTGAAAAAAATTTGCACTCAAAAGAGGAGGCAGGAAAAATGAACTTAATGTGCAGAAAAAGAATTTTTAAATGTGACCATAGTTGACATTAGCAATCAGAGGGAATCATTTTCACTTTTCTCGTTGCACTTTTTCCCTTTTAAATTAAAATCCTTAACTTTTCTTACTGATTGAAAGCAAATAAACTTCGCAGAGATGAATAGCATTTAGAACCTCTATTTTCATAGGATAGTCTCACAGAAAACATCTAATGTTTGTAGGTCTCTAGGAGATAAAGGACTAAAAATTACTTAAAATAATATTAAGTATTCCTTCTAGTAATTACAAAAGCAAGAATATAAGCAGGAAATGTCTGAATCGAGGTGCAAAATTGGAACTTTTCTTTCTCCTATCTGTCTGCTTCCTGCCTGCCCATTTGTCCTATCTCTTCCTGGCCAAATTTCAAGTCCAATCCAAGGGAAAAGAGCATACCAAGCTCTCAAAACTGGTTCAATAAACATTAACACATTTTTCAATCATGAAGCAAATTCAGTATCTCGGGTATCATATTTGAACTGTCACAAAATGTAAACTAGAAACAAAAAGCTATTGATTTACAAACAAGCTATGGGACAAAGTTTGTTTCTAAGTTTGTTGTTTGGTATTTAAAGCACATTTTCCCTGAAGACTGAAATGATGGTCAGGTTCCCAACTCAGCCCAGAAAACACATGGCTGTTAGCATTACTATGCTGGCCAATCAAAGTCTGTGTAACCCATAGGACAGCAGAAATACCGCGTATTTTCAAGAACAATAGAAGAAAAATAATGTTGTAATACTTGTGATAAAATAAAGCAATGCCATTAAAGAAGAAATAGAGTGTTTAAAAATCATTTTGGTTATTCATGTTTGAGAAAGAATGAGTTGTACTTAAAAGTTTTAAGAATGCGAAGAATATTTTCAAGGAGTTTGCAAAAAGTCACCAATTTGATCTTTCTTTTCCATGATTTGGGAATATTAGTAGCACTGATGGCAAGCTTCTCAGCCATAGTTAGTACAAATTAGGCACACAATTCCAACCTTAAAGTCCTCAGCAGAGCCAGACACATAATTTGTGGGGCTCAGGGCAAAGTGAAAATGTTGTGCCTCTAGTTCAGAAAATGGGAAAAGTTCAGTTAAAGGTATTAAGATATAAAACTTCTCTTTCTTCTGTTTTCTTCTGTAATCTCCCTACCATCCTTCCTGTCCTCCCTACACCAACTTGTCGTGGTGTTTTTATTTGCTATTTAATATTCTTCTGAGTAAAGAAAAAAATAAATTATTAGCATTAATTTTACCCTTGATCTTTATATTGTGCAATGACAGTTTTAAATGCAAACATAAGAGCACGCTACTCGTGAAATCACTAAAATTACACATTTTGTATTTTGTATTTTGTACTTTGATATGGTTTGGATATTTGTCCCAACTAAACGTCATGTTGAAATGTAATCCCCAGTGTTGGAAGTAAGTCCTGGTGGGAAATGTTTGGATCATGGAGGCAGATCCCACATGAATAACTTAGCACCATCCCCTTGAGTGAGTTCACATGAGATCTGATGTCTAAAAGTATGTGGCACCACCTCCTGTCTCTCTTGGTCCCACTCTCACCAAGCAACCTGCCCTCTCCCGCTTCACCTTCTGCTATGACTAAGAGCTCCCTGAGGCATTGCCAGAAGCTGAGCAGATGCTGGCACTATGCTTCCTGTACCACCTGCAGAAACGTGTCAATTAAACCTCTTTTCTTTATAAATTACCCAGTCTCAGGTATGTCTTTATAAAAATGCAAGAATGGTCTAAATAGATACCTCACACATGAATCTGTATTGCATTCTTACCATGGCAGAGCAGTCAAAACACTGCATCAAAACTAAGTCAACTGGCTGGGCGCGGTGGCTCACGCTTGTAATCCCAGCACTGTGGGAGGCCGAGGCGGGCGGATCACGAGGTCAGGAGATCGAGACCACGGTGAAACCCCATCTCTACTAAAAATACAAAAAAAATTAGCCGGGCATGGTGGCGGGCGCCTGTAGTCCCAGCTACTCGGAGAGGCTGAGACAGGAGAATGGCATGAACCCCGGGGGACGGAGCCTGCAGTGAGCCAAGATCGCGCCACTGCACTCCAGCCTGGGTGAAAGAGCGAGACTCCTTCTCAAAAAAAAAAAAAAAAAAAATTAAGTCAACTGATTTTATTTCATGTCTTGACAGGCACATATTCTACCAACATTCTACCTTCAGCCTACTGATGAGTTAGGAGGGACTTGAAAGAGAGCAAGGGGTTGCCTTATCTATTCTTTTCCTTTTATGCCATCATTTTTAATACAATTGGCTAATACAACAATGTAAGATAAAAAAGCATGTGATAGGGTTCCTTGGTCATTTTCTTCTTTCTGTGGAAGAAGTTCTGGTTCAAGCAGAACACGTGACCTTTTGGGGCTGCCAGTGTCCATACTTATTCTGACACAAACTTAACACACCTTGTACTCTCTTTGAGTGTTTCTGAACTCCCATGCATCATGGGTCCACTGGCATTCTGTGTTCCTGGGTCACTGCAAATGTAATATTCAAATGAAGTGGCAAAGAACAACGAAAATGCATGTTGTATATATCTCCTGCAATCGTGGGCACTCTCTCTTATTCCATAAGACTTTATGTACAAAACTTAAGGCCAAAGGTAAAATTATTAAGAATTTCAAGACAGTGACCACAGAGCATTAAACCAAGTTTGGAGGCCTTCTGATTAAGGAACCTTATGCAACTGCAAAGGTTGCAGGCCCCTGAACCTGGCCCTGGTCCTCAGAAAGAAATTTTCAAAGGAAATAGGGCCATAATTGGTAGAGAAAAAGGAGGGAATGAGTGAATACAGAGGACATATATATCCACAGATAGAATTAAAGTGAAATATTTAAATTGAGCAGTGAAATTCACAGGGAAGTAAGAGAGTAGAGTATACAGGTATTGCCCCAAGGGAAAGGAAAGAAGAAAGGGAAGAGGTGGTAAGTTGCACACATCTCTCAAACCACTGACCAAGCCAGTTTCTGTCTGAAGTAAATTATTATTGTGGTTGATGAGCCATAGATGAGTAAAACTCTAGTGTGTATAAGCAGTAAGAAAAACTGTCCTCAAGGTGGGCATGATGCCAGCAAACATGAGTGATGGGGCATGACTTCAGGGATGAGGCTTTTTCTGTGTTTCATGGCAAGATGTTTCACACTTTCAGCAATTCTAATGTATTACTAAGTTCTCATTCTGGGAAAAGATTCCTTCCTTAATATCAGTTAATCAGTAGCTGTGATTTTTTTTTGTCTGAATATCCGGCCCCACAGCAGAACAGTACTATAAAGCTAAATTTTAAAATGAGTACTTTGCATAGGCTGCCCTTTTAATATTCCAATTTTGAAGACATCTTTGACATTTCTAAAACATAATTTTAGATTAAAGAAGATAGGTTTAATTTTCATTGCCTAGAATATGTCGGTGTTGTATATTTTAAAATTCTCTGCATTATCTATCATTCAAGACTAATTTAGTCAAGTTGATAGTCATTTTATTTTAATAGCATTTATTATTCAATAAGTATATTGAATTATCATAGTGATACATTTAAACTACAAAATGAAAAATGAAGTATACAACTTAGTTTTATTCCTACAGCACTGTTAGACACTTTGACAGACATGTTATTACTCCGCTACTGACTTGTTTTTGTTCCCAGTGGTGATTAGTTGAGTTTATATCATAGACAAAACACTTCAATATGTTATTCAGATATTAAAATATGCTATCCATTTTTATGTAGTAGACATTCACTTCACCTAATTTTCCTGTTTTACTAGAGCTAATGATCTCATGACTTTTGATTTCTAGAATTAGGCCAAGACTGTGTCACAGATGTATGCAAGTCATCTCATTTCAATTTGCCTTGGCTATTGACACAGAAGCACTTCTTGGAGCCTAAATGATCCAGTTTTCTCAGCTTGTCTGTTAACCATGATCCCACACTTAGTTGAAATGATCCAATTTTTTATCTTTAATACTTTGTTTTTTTTTTCTTATAGGTTGAGTTTAACTGCTTTGGAATATCAGATAGCATTAAAATGATTTAGTTATTGTACCAAGAATCATTATTATTTTACATCCCCATTCCAGGAGGATGGAATCTGGTATATCCTTTAAAACACATTTGTGCTTGAGTAAAGTTTTCCTGTAACTAATTTGTACTGACTTCCTCTTCTTGATTTACTTTATGGTACATCTATATCAGGATATATAGATTGCATTACTTTGCTCACTCATCATGGGCAGTAATTCTGAAATCAGATATATGCTTTAGATTTTAATGTAATGGAGCATTTTCTTAATTTAAAATTCTTCTCTAGCAAGGTTTTGCTTTTTTCTTTTCCACAGGGAAACCATTCCTGATGGCACAAAACTTGAGTCATAATTTATAATCTTTGCAGTTATGAAATAAATGCCATCTTTGTTTTATGGTTTACTCACCTGTAAAAGCTGTTTATTGCCAAATAGGAGACACTATGAATCGAATTTCTTCTCTTGCTGAAGTGCTTCCCCCACTAAAAATCTCTATTAATAGGGCCCCCCCAAGATCAAAATGGTAGTTTGATCACTGTTAGCAAGGAGTTATGCGGAAATAAGAATTGTTACAGGGAGAATTAGAAAACTGGTTTTATAGGAGCAGAGGGGAGAGAATTTGCCACTACTGCTCTGGCTGCTCAACCTTTATTAAAGTATTAATATGGCACTTTTGGGCACTTAGCTTTGATGCCTTATCCTAGGCCATTGTGAATTTTATGGCTCAGTTAGAAAACTTTGCAAACAGAAAAAAAGTTTTTAAATAATATGTGACATTAATATTCTTGCTTATACAATCCTATGAAATCTGGGTTTGATTTCTTTTCTTTCCTTCCTTTCTTTTTTCTTCCAGGTGCCACCCACAGAATATTTATCTAGTGCCTTAACCCTGTACTATAAAGAATTAAAAAAAAAAAAAAACGAGTTGGGATGATACTTTAATTCTCTACCAGATCATGAATGTCCTCCCTTATCCCAAGTGAAGGAGTTAAGTAGATGGGTCGTCAAGTATGTCATCATAGTACTCTACTAGTCTAATGGGTGAGGGTTAACTTTACTGATGAAACAAACAACCTGACAACACTCTAATGCTAGCGAAATAATGGAGTAGTTTGTCAGAGTATATTGAGACATCTCTTTATCCAGAAGGCCTTAAGACAACGTTAGTTCAATTTTGCTCAGTATTCTGTTTGACTTAAGAGTTACAGGCATGCCTCAGCAGATGTCAGTCTCTATTAATATCAACACTTGGCCCTTCTCCTTCATTGCAATGCCAGCTTAGTGAACTGCTAAGAAGATGGCACCACGATCACAATGCAACGAATAGATGTGGGAGCAATGAGACAGTGAGTAGCCACGTGTCATTTACCTGCAGCTGCTACTGACATCTTGTTTATCACTCTAGGCCTGCCTCCTTTTGTGTCTGGAATTGGTGGGTTCTTGATTTTACTGACTTCAAGAATTAAGCCATGGACCCTCGCAGTGAGAGCTACAGTTCTTACAGGCTGCACGTCCAGGTGATGTTCGGATGTGTTTGGAGTTTCTTCCTTCTGGTGGGTTCCTGGTCTACGCTGGCTTCAGGAGTGAAGCTGCAGACCTTGCCGGTGAGTGTTACAGCTCTTAAGGTGGCACGTCTGGAGTTGTTCGTTCCTCCCAGTGGGCTCATGGTCTTCCTGGCTTCAGGAGTGAAGCTGCAGACCTTCCCCGTGAGTGTTACAGCTCATAAAAGCAGTGTGGACCCAAAGAGTGAGCAGCAACAAAATTTATTGCAAACAGCAAAAGAACACAGCTTCCACACTGCAGAAGGGGACCCCAGCGGGTTGCCACCACAGGCTCAGGCAGCCTGCTTTTATTCCCTTATCTGGCCCCACCCACATCCTGCTGATTGGTCCATTTTACAGAGAGCCGATTGGTCCATTTTGACAGGGTGCTGATTGGTGTGTTTGCAATCCCTGAGCTAGACACAAAAGTTCTCCAAGTCTCCACTAGATTAGCTAGATACAGAGTGCTGATTGGTGCATCCACAAACCTTGAGCTAGACACAGAGCACTGACTGGTGCATTTACAAACCTTTAGCTAGACACAGAGTGCTGATTGGTGTATTCACAATCCCTTTGTAGACATAAAGGTTCTCCAAGTCCCCACTAGACTCAGGAGCCCAGATGGCTTCACCTAGTGGATACTGCACTGGGACCACAGGTGGAGCTGCCTGCCAGTCCTGCCGTGTGCCCGCACTCCTCAGCCCTTGGGTGGTTGATGGGAGGGGGCTGCAGAGCAGGGGGCGGCGCTCGTCGGGGAGGCTCCGGCTACGCAGGAGCTCATGGCAGCAGCGGGAGGCTCAGGCATGGTGGGCTGCAGGTCCCCATCCCTGCCCCACAGGGAGGCAGCTGAGGCCTGGCGAGAATTTGAGTGCAGCGCCAGCAGGCTGGCACTGCTGGGGGACCCGGTGCACCCTCCACAGCTGCTGGCCCAGTTACTAAGCACCTCACTCCCTGAGGCACCCAGTGGCCACTCCGAGTGTGGGACCGCTGAATCCACGCCCACCCGGAACTCGCACTGGCCCACAAGCACAGTGCAGCCCCGGTTCCCGCCCACGCCTCTCCCTCCACACCTCCCTGCAAGCTGAGGGAGCCGGCTCTGGCCTCCGCCAGCCCAGAAAGCAGATCCCACAGTGCAGCGGCGGGCTGAAGGGCTCTTCAAGCGCGGCCAGAGTGGGCGCTGAGGCCGAGGAGGCGCCAAGAGCGAGGGCTGCCAGCACGCTGTCACCTCTCACTTTCTTCACTTCCAATTAACTTATTTCTATCATTTCTTTGGACATTCCTGTTTAGATATGTCACAATAATTTCAAACTCAATAATTTTCACTCCTAAACCAGCTTGCCTTCGTGGGTTTTCTTGTCCCTGTTAAAAATACCATTAAGGCCCAAAGCCTCTGGGTTTTTTTGTTTTTTTTCTACTTTGCCTATTACAACAACCCACCTGCAAAGCCCTACTGAGACTCCATTTGAAGTTATCATTTTTGTCCTCTTTCTTTCCATTCCAAAACTAACAGTAGTAATACAAATTTCAAATACCTCAAATCTTACCAGAGCTTCTTAACTTCCTTGTTCTCAGGTCCATTTTCCCCAAACATACCAGATTAAAATTTCAAGAACTCTAATCTCATCTCATTACTATTTAAAGGCACTTAATGAATTCTCCATGACCTGTGTGGGGAAGCATAAAGAGGTATGTTTCAGTTTCCCTAAAGATACCACAGAAGTGGTGGTTGTGTTGGGTACAGACTGTAGGCTGGCAGTTGGCCAGGGAGTGCCTCCTATAGGCCAAAGGAGGCACAAAAGGCAGCAGCAATTGGATTGGAAGCCCATGTCTATAACTTTCCATTTAATCAGGATCTTCTGGATAGGATCACGGTTCTATAGGGTGCAGTCAACCACTCTCTTCCACAAGCTTTCTCCAGTTCCTGTCTTAATAGGATCCTACACTCTTTAATTTAGACACATTAATCTACATGTTGTTTCTCGCACATTTCAGGGAGGATACCAGTAGGTTAGCAGTGCAAAAGAACACAAAAGTTTATTTCCTCTATTTTTTTCAACCATCATTATTCTTTCCCTTGCTGCAATTATTCACTTCACTTCTTCCTTTTTCTTCTCACTCTTCCTCTCACATCTCTCCATGTCTCATAATCTACAAAAAGCCCCTAAGTCTTTACCATGTAATCATTTCAATTAAAAAGTATCAAACCGCTGCACAGTGTTCTTAAATTTCTTTAGACTTTACCATAGATGTTGTCCATAGCAGTGACCTGAAAAATATTAATATGTTATGAATTACTTCTCCTTTCTTCATTCTCAATATTTTTTAATTCACATATACTTATTTAACTTTGTATTAAACAAGAAGTTTATCTTGCTCTTCCAATTATAGTCATTGAAAGCCTCTCTTCTTCTTTGACTTCTACAGCACAAAGAAAGTATGCAATAAATATCTACCGATTGGCTGCTCACAAATCAAGTCTCCTCATTGTGAGTTGTTGATATTGTCACTCCTCCTTGAGCAAACACATGGTTGTCTTTTAACATATTTTTAATGAGGTAAGTACATGGAATTTACTTAGGGCTTAGAGAGGCAAATCTAGGATTACTGAGCTTTCTTAGAGAGAGGGAGATAGATCTGTAACAAAAAGGCAACTATAGGGATGGAAAGAGTGGCATAGCTTAAGGATTAAAAAAAAGATAATGAATAGAAAGGTACAGATAAAAGAAATAAAAAAGAAGGGAAACAAACACAGAAAGGCTTTATCTAGGAGAAAGTGAAAGAAAGTGTGGAAGAATGGTTGGCGGTATGAGTTGTTAAATAAATCAAAATATTTTGTTTCCTGTCACAGGACCATTGTGTTTGGTCTTCTACTGGTTTATGGTGCATGATAGGAGTTTAGTATTCTTTGTTTCTGCCAGAATTTGAGAATGTCCTTGAGGCTAAGTTGTGGGAAAAGTAAGTTTGAGACAGCAGAGTTACTGTAGACCTCGATTTGGAACCTTGTAGTAGTCTTGGCCTCCTCCACTCTCTGTAAGGATACTGCTAGTCTCTAGACCTTAAGTGAACAGCCTAAACAGCCATTCCGCCATTCCTGTTTTTCATACCTTCTCACATTGGTGGTGCAAAGTGCTCCATTCTGAAATGTTCTAGAAGGACCATGCTCTAAGTTGTCTTTGTTCTACAACTTTTATTAATCAGCTAATCTCGAAATTATCCTTCCTTTTTTTTTTTTGGTGACTTCAAAACAAAATTTCTTTTTTTTCTTCTTCTTCTTTTTTTTTTTTAGATGGAGTTTCACTCTTGTGGCCCAGGCTGGAGTGCAATGGCACGATCTCAGCTCACTGCAACCTCCGCCTCCCGGGTTCAAGCGATTCTCCTGTCTCAGCCCCCCCCCCCAGTAGCTGGGATTACGGGCACCCACCACCACACCCAGCTAATTTTGTATTTTTAGTAGAGATGGGGTTTCACTATGTTGGCCAGGGTGGTCTTGAACTGCTAACATCAGGTGATCCACCCGCCTTTGCCTCCCGAAGTGCTGGGATTACAGGCATGAGCCACTGCACCCTGCCCAAAACCAAATTTCTATTAACCAATGAACAGGTAAATAAAATGTGGTATTTCCATACAATGTCAACCTGCTGATAATGGAGATCTAATGCCAGTCTTATTTTACTATGCCAGAGATATCACTGGGAATTTTCCCTTTGATTTTAGAAACATGAGTATGACCTTTACTTGTCACACTTTCAAGGAACTGAGGACTAGATACCTGAATTTCTTCAGCACTCTCTTTAATTTCAGAGATGTTCTCCTCATTTCATGTGCCCCTGACTGGATTGTCAATCAAGTCACTCCATTTATGTCCTATCTACAGGAGATACCCATACATTTAGCACAGTGATTATTGTAAAGCATGAGCACATAACACAAGCAAGTCCAGAGATCTTCCATAAGAGTGCTGTATGGACACTGGGAAAGAGTTGATCTATTCCTTTTATCTCACAAGCTGTAAAGGTATAATCTGAAGACTGCTGGAAGACATTTTTCCTAACTCAAGAAGAAAAGGTATCCGTAGTAGGATAGAGGCCAACACAGAGAAGCCTTGACACACAGAACTGATTATGATGGAGATAAAAACAGAGGTGGAGATGGAGATGGAAATAGAGAAATGAGATAGAGGATTATAATGATATTGTTTGGACTCTGAATCCAGCCATGCCTAACCTCAGATTTGTACTAAGTTTTGTGTCAGTAAACTCCTATAGTTTTGTTTGTTTTGTTTTTGCTTCAATTGCCATTAAATTAGATTTTTAACATTTAAAACCTAAAGAGTGTTCAATATTCAATCAGGTTGAGGAAATTTTGCTGATAGTACTTGTTTCTAGGCGTTTATCTACCCTGTTAAGTGTAATTTCCTGATTGTTGGCAAAAAAAAAATTCGTTTTTTTATAGTTCATGGATAAAATAAACATGATATGGATGGATAAATGGTCATGGATAGTTTAATATATAAGAATGATGTAATAGGCTGAAATTTAAAGTTGGTACTTTTTTTTTTTTTTTGAGAAGGAGTCTTGCTCTTTCACCCAGGCTGGAGTGCAGTGGCGCGATCTTGGCTCACTGCAGGCTCCGCCCCTCCGGAGTTCACGCCATTCTCCTGCCTCAGCCTCCGGAGTAGCTGGAACTACAGGTGCCCGCCACCTCGCCCTGCTGATTTTTTTGTATTTTTAGTAGAAACGGGGTTTCACCATGTTAGCCAGGATGGTCTCGATCACCTGACCTCGTGATCCGCCCGCCTCGGCCTCCCAGAGTGCTGGGATTACAGGCGTGAGCCACCGTGCCCGGCGGTTCTTTAGAAGTAAAAGGCTGCTCCCATATCTAATGCATCAATTCTGACATCTAAAACAAAAATTCTTAAGTAATGCAATGCACTATTCATTAATTTGAAGTACATTTTGCAGTCATCATTTGAAATATTTCTTAAGAACAAAGGATGAAAGATAAAATATGGAAGAAAATATTATTTTTTGTGTGTACAATCCACCATTTTCCTTCTTACAGAAAATTATTTACTGTGATTCTTTATTTCAAAAGAAATTATTACTTCCATTTCAAAAGGAATTATACATAAAGAAAAAAGTCACATGCCCCAAACCTAGTCAAACACATAATATAAACAATCAGTATAACTTGGGAAAGAGATGTATTTATTTTTGGATTAACTACATGGAATAATATATTTCCTAATATTTTTATTTGATATGCTCATTGATCACAATAATATTCTCCAGCTAGAAGTGACTGATAAACGTGCATACTTACTTTAAAATTATAAATAACTTTTTTCTGAACTTTTTTTTTTTTTTTTTGAGACGGAGTCTCGCTCTGTCGCCCAGGCTGGAGTGCAGTGGCGCGATCTCAGCTCACTGCAAGCTCCACCTCCCGGGTTCACGCCATTCTCCTGCCTCAGCCTCCCGAGTAGCTGGGACTACAGGCGCCCGCCACCACGCCCGGCTAATTCTTTGTATTTTTAGTAGAGACGGGGTGTTAGCCAGGATGGTCTTGATCTCCTGACCTCGTGATCCGCCCACCTCAGCCTCCCAAAGTGCTGGGATTACAGGCATGAGCCACCGCGCCCTGCCTGAACTCTTAAAATTAGCCATAATTGCCCTGTAAGGCTCAGGTTAAATTGTCTTTATCCCATAGAATTTATCTTTATCACTGTAAATAAGAGTAATCAATCTTCCTCTAAACTTCTAGCCACTTAAGACATATTCAAGAGGCATTTACTAAATGTCTCCTATAAGCTTATCATTCTGGTGGATACAAAGAAATATAAGCCATGGTTCCTACTGTTAAAGATTTTACAAACCTATTAGTGAGATTAGGAGTCCCCATATAAAGAAAGTTAAACATTATCCAAGAGATTAATGCAATTCTGTATTGCAAGGCGATTGATAACCTCCAAGTTCCAAAGTAATAGTTCACATGCATGTGAAGTCTTAAAGCATGTATCCACAACTGAGCTTTATGCTTATTTACTCAAGGGTAACAATGAGTTGTAAAACCAGAGTATAGTTGGATCATGCAAATTATACCTATTGGAATGTACTTGAAACAGTTTCAGAAAAAAAAGAACATGAAAATCAACATAGTTTATAGTTTCTCAAAGTATGTAGTGGGAAACTAGAAATAAAGCAAATGTGCATCGTTAATGAAAAAAGCTAAATAAATTATGTCATATTCATGCTATTGAATATAGAAACCCATTAAATAAAATATATGTTTATATGAGTTCATTTGGAGGGATTTCTACAATGTATTTTAAGTAAGAAAAGAATGATGCCTAAATTTAAAAATTGCCAGCCATCAGAATCAGGACAATTTGGCTGTCAATTTAAGTCATTAAATTTTGGGACAGCTATATGAAAACAGTAACTGATGTTTTTATTAGAAAAAACTGTATTACTTATTATACCATTGTTTCAGACAGATTTCTGTGAATATATTAATATAACTTTCAGAAAATATATAGATGAGTTAAATAACTGTCACAAGCAAAAAAAAAATGTAGGAATTTATTTAATGGTGAAAAGAGTCTCATCCCTCTTTCATATGATAATAAATCAGTTTGTATAAACCCATTATTGTAAAATACTACATATATAAAGAAAGTGCATATAACTCAGATATATGGCATAGCAAATTCTTATAAAGCAAACACCCGGGTAATAAAAACAGAATATTATCAACACCCCTTGTAGTGCTCTCATGTTAGAACTTTTACTTGTCCCTTTTAAATATAGCTTTATGATGGATTTTTCCTTCTTAAACATGATATTTTTTTTCTTAAACATGATAGTTTTGTTTGTATTCTGTGACTGATTTTTTTTGCTCAATGGTATGTTCTTAAAAATTCAACATTGGTATATATAGCTATATTTCATTATTTTTATTGCTGTATCACAGTTATGAATCTATTCTTTAATTATTAGACATCTGATTTGTTTCCAGTTTGGAATTGTTGCAAATAACTTGACTTTGAACAGTCTTGTCATTTTCACATGATACTGTTTCATGTATTTCTCTAGTGTATAAAATACAGGAGTGGAATTATTGGGTCATTGTATAGTTGTATTCTAAATGTATAAGATGATGCCAAACTCTTTATGAAATGAACAAATAATGGTACATCTTTAATTGATTTTGCACTCCTATTATTACTAATGAGATTGAACACATTTTCATGTTTTTGAGCCATTTGAATGTCCTCTTTTATTAAATGCCTGTTTAATTTTTCTGCCCCCTTTTTATTGTATCTGTCGTTATTTATTATTTGTTTGTAGGAGGTCTTCATATATTCCCTTTCCAAGGCCTATGTTTGCCATATGTGTTGCAAATAACTCTTTCCATTCTTTGTATTACCTTATTTTGCTACTAAATAATGCCCTTTGACGAACAGAAATTCTATTATTTTATAGTTAGAATATTCTATATTCTGTTTGAGAAAACTTTTTCCACCTTCAGGTCATATAGATATTCTCCTGTAATTCTAGATAATTAGTTTTTTGTCCTTCACATTTATACCTATACTTTAACTGTAATTGGTTTTATGTAGGAGATGAAGTAGGAATAAAGTTGTATTTTTTTTTCAGTATGGATACCCAATTTTTTCATTATCATTCTTACTGAAAATATTGTCCTTTCCCCCAATGCTGTGTAATGGTAATTTTCGCATAAACCAAGTACCATAATATATGTGGCCTTTTTATGAACTCTCTACCTATTCCATTGGTCTATTCTTTTATATGTGCAGCAGCAATGCACTATCTTAAGTAGCTTTATAATATAACTTAACACTCAGTAAAGGGAGTCTCCCTACCATATATCTCTTCTTAAAAAATATCTCAGCTCTTCTTGCCCCTTTGTATTTCTGTATAACTTTTAGAAACAGGTGTCAAGTTTCACTTCAAAAATTTAGTATTTTGACTGGGATTGTATTGCATTAAAGCAGCAATAATATACTTAACAACATAGAGTTTTCCAATTCTTAAACACTATGTATCCATCCTAATTATGTTGAGATTGCTTACATACTGTTTTATAGTATTCTGTATAGGGATCTGGCAAAATTTTTACTACATGCATCCCTATGTATTGATATTTTTTATGTGATTGTAAATTATATCTTTCTTAAGTATTTCATTTTCCAACAGTCGATGTTACATAAAAATGAAATAAAAGATTATCCACTGATTAAGTTGTCTCTAAAAAGTAAACAGTTTTACAAACCACTGTTCAACAAAATAAAAGAGGACACAAACAAATGGAAGAACATTCCATTCTCATGGATAGGAAGAATCAATATCATGAAAATGGCCATATCGCCCAAGGTAATTTATAGATTCAATGCCATCTGCATCAAGCTACCAATGACTTTCTTCACAGAATTGGAAAAAACTACTTTAAAGTTCATATGGAACCAAAAAAGAGCCTGCATTGCCAAGAAAATCCCAAGCCAAAAGAACAAAGCTGGAGGCATCATGCTACCTGACTTCAAACTATACTACAAGTTTACAGTAACCAAAACAGCATGGTACTGGTACCAAAACAGAGATATAGACAAATAGAACAGAACAGAGCCCTGAGAAATAATACCACATATCTACAACCATCTGATCTTTGACAAACCTGACAAAAACAAGAAATGGGGAAAGTATTCCCTATTTAATAGATGGTGCTGGGAAAACTGGCTAGCAATATGTAGAGGGCTGAAACTGGATCCCTTCCTTACACATTATACAAAAATTAATTCAAGATGGATTAAAGACTTAAACATTAGACCTAAAACCGTAAAAACACTAGAAGAAAACCTAGACAATACCATTCAGGACATAGGCATGGGCAAGGACTTCATGACTAAAACACCAAAAGCAATGGCAACAAATGCCAAAATTCACAAATGGGATCTAATTAAACTAAAGAGCTTCTTTACAGCAAAAGAAACTATCATCAGACTGAACAGGCAACCTACAGAATGGGAGAAAATTTTTACAATCTACCCATCTGACAAAGAGCTAATACCCAGAATCTACAAAGAACTTAAGCAAGTTTACAAGAAAAAATCAAACAACCCCATCAAAAAGTGGGTGAAGGATATGAACAGACACTTCTCAAAAGAAGACATTTATGCAGCCAAAAAACACATGAAAAAATGCTCATCATCACTGGCCATCAGAGAAATGCAAATTAAAACCACAATGAGATACCATCTCACACCATATAGAATGGCGGTCATTAAAAAGTCAGGAAACAACAGGTGCTGGAGAGGATGTGGAGAAATAGGAACACTTTTACACTGTTGGTGGGACTGTAAACTAGTTCAACCATTGTGGAAGTCAGTGTGGCGATTCCTCAGGGATCTTGAACTAGAAATACCATTTGACCCAGCAATCCCATTACTGGGTATATACCCAAAGGATTATAAATCATGCTGCTATAAAGACACATGCACACGTATGTTTATTGCGGCACTATTCACAATAGCAAGGACTTGGAACCAACCCACATGTCCAACAGTGGTAGACTGGATTAAGAAAATGTGGCACATATACATCGTGGAATACTATGCAGCCATAAAAAAGGATGAGTTCATGTCCTTTGTAGGGACATAGATGAAGCCAGAAACCATCATTCTGAGCAAACTATTGCAAGGATAGAAAACCAAACACCACGTGTTCTCACTCATAGGTGGGAATTGAACAATGAGAACACTTGGACACAGGGTGGGGAACATCACACACCGGGGCCTGTCGTGGGGTTAGGGGAGGGGGAGGGATAGCATTAGGAGAAATATCTAATGTAAATGATGAGTTAATGGGTGCAGCACACCCACATGGCACATGTATACATGCGTAACAAAACTGCACATTGTGCACATGTACCCTAGAAGTTAAAGTATAATAAAAAAAAGAGAGAGAGAAAAAAAAATAAAGGGAGATAAATTATTCTAAAAAAAAAAGTAAACAGTTTTATTTCTTCATTTATAATCCCTAGATATTTTGTTTATTTTCCTTTTTTTCCTTTATTTCACTGGCTAGGACCTCCACTATAATGTTGAACAACGGTGATCTCATTTTCAAATTCAACGTGAAAGCTTTGACTATTAAAACATTAAGTATAACATTTTCTTTATTTTTTTAATAAACACTGTCAGATTAAAAAAGTTTATATTTCTAGCTTGCCAAGTGGTTGTTGAATTTTATCACATTCTGTTCTGAAGCAAATGAGATAATCAACTTGTAAAATCTTCTTTTAATTTGCTGAATTACATTGATCTTCAAATGTTGAAACAACTCTGCATTCCCAGGTTAAACTTAACTTGTCAGAATCTAGTACAGTAGTGGTTTTTATATATTGTTGAATTTGATTTGAAAAATTGTTGAAGATTTATATATATTTATTAATGAGAGAAACTCATCTGTAATTTTCTTTTTCTGTAATAATGTCAGATGTTATAGTCAAGGTTAGGTGGCCTAATTCCTTATGTATATGGAAGAATTTACTGGTGAAGCTGTCTGATCCTCATGATTTTTCACCTATTTTAAAACATATTTGTTATGATTGTTTTAATGAGTAGGTTTAATATCTGAGTCACTTGTGAGCCTATTTATATTACCTTTTTTCATCTGTTTTCAGTCTTGGTTCTTAGCAACTCTGCTAACTCTTTATGGGATTGTAGAGTTTTTGTAATGCCAATTCATAAAATTTGAAAAGTTTTTGATTAAAAGAAAAAAAGCATAAAATCTCAGCTTTTGCAATCTCAGCACATAGTATGTTGCATTGTCTGTTTTTTCCAATGCTTTTAAAGTTCAACATGAGATTTTCTTGAAATATGCAAGGCCTGAAGCATCAAATATTTAGGTAAACAGGCAAAAGTAAAAATTAAAATAGGAACACATTAGTAAAAAGAGAATATCTATACATTTCAAAAGTAAAATACCCATAAAATTGAAATCCGTGCAGGTAAAATGAAATTATTTTGCAACTGATTTACCACACATTTGTGAACTGGTGCTGTTACAAAAAGAATAGAGTAGAATTAGCAAACTGTGCTTAAACTTTTAAAATTGAAATATGGCAGAAATACAGAATTAAAATTGTATTTATGTTCTCTGATGAGCCCAACTGTTCTTTTAGGAATATCTTATAAAATATTTCAAATAACTACAAAATAAGAAAGCCCTTTCAGAAATATCCTTAAACCAAAAGGATAGAACAAAAATACTTTCTCTCCAAATACCTCATGAGATCTATTCTACTTTTATATAAATTTTTTATGTTTATATAAATACCTTGTTATTTTAATCTGTATTTGACATGCATGGATACTTTCATTTCTCTGAGTGTATCGGGAGCAAGGGGGTCGCGACAGGATTCCATGTTAGACCAGAGACTTGTTTTGATGCCACTAAGGAGACTAAATTTTAAATTGCGCTCTTATTTTCTACACACTCCCCACAATCCTGATATGGTTCAGCTGTGTCCCCACCCAAGTCTCATCTTGAATTGTAGTTCCAATAATCCCCACGTGTGGTGGGAGGGAACAGGTGGAGATAAATGAATCATGAGGGCGGTTCCCCCATCCTGTTCTCGTGATAGTGAGTAAGCTCTCATGAGATCTGATGGTTTTATAAGGGGCTTTCCCCTTCTCTGGGAACTCATTCTTCTCTCTCCTGCTACCACGTGAAGAAGGATGTATTTGCTTCCCCTTCTGCCATGTTTGTAAGTTTCCTGAGGCCTCCACGGCCATTCGGAACTGTGAGTCAATTAAACCTCTTTCCTATATAAATTACCCAGTCTCCAGTATATCTTTATTAGCAGCATGAGAATGAACTGATACATTTCCCCACCAGAATAGTAGAAAGGGCTTATGCTCTTTCTGTTGCAAGCTTCATTTCCAGAATCTCACATTATATTTCTTAAAAATCCGTTTTGCTCAAGTAATAAAATATACTTACTAAGACATACCTAGAATTTTTTTTTTCAGAACAACACCTTCTACAGACAAATTCTCTTTATTTGTTGGAAACATGAAAAGTTCTGGCTTCTATGACTCTTTTTCTCTATACATATTTTTCATAGAAAATCAAAATGAAAAGTATTTTCCGATTAACAAAAATAATTTTTAAAGTTAGAAATGTGATTTCAAAACAAGAAAGTTGGTACACCCCACAGAAGCTGCTTAACTCATGGAAGATTAAGCAAATCATATTCTGTGGGGGGAAAAAATGAAAAAAAAAAAAAGTCAACCTGACAATTCCAAGGCAGTTAACCAGCATTATTTCAAAGGAAAAGCAAAGTTAAAAAAATAAAGTAAAATCAACATAAAGGGAGGAGAGGGGGAAAATATTGAATCATTCTGGGTTCCCTGTAAATAGTTTATCACTCTATTTATAAACAGACACAGAGAGCTTTTAGTGGAATTGCCAGATACTAATTTTTTAAAGAGATTTAATATTATTCTGGGAGGGAGTTATATCCAGTTGTATAGTTCTATTTTTTATTTGCCCCTACTCCTAGAGCATAGCTCCTTCAGCTTCTGAACAGGAAGCATGGGACATTCTTCTTTGGTTGGCCATGAATTTAAAATTCTGTTTTCCTGGTAACATCTAATTACAGTGTTCTCTGCTTAAAGGGTCAACCTTTTAGAAGCTACTTTCTGCTTGCTTTGTCAGACTTTCTCACCACACTTAAACCTGCTAGGAGTTAACAAATATATTGAGGGCAGATTACAAGCAGAAAATCAGGCTCACTTCTCTGCAGTCCTCTTTTTTTCTGGGATCTTGGTCCTTCAAGTCCTGAATGGTTGTTTTGGGAGCTCTGAACTCCAATTTCTGTCTCCCCAGCCCAAAGAGAAAAGTGCTGCAAGTTCTAGGCTGCTGCTTCATGTCCCCATTCAGCGAATCAGGAAATATTTTGAGAGGAGAAAGAATGATTAACTTCAAAAAACAATAGTGTATGCTTGCCAAAAACATCAGAAACAAGTTATGTCAGAAATGGTATCTCTACCTTAAATTTTGTTCATCCTTTCTATAGTGTACAGTTGTAGATGGAAGTAACAGCTCAGCTGGGGACTAAATTTCCTTATCCCATTTGCCACGAGATGTGGCCATATGACTTGTTTTTGCCAATGAAATATGAATGAAAGTAATTCATGCCACCTTCTAGGTCATGGCTTATAAAAGGCTAGTGTGTCTCTTCCATACTCCCTTCCTGCCCCTACCTGGGTGTGGACAATGATAAGGCCTGAGGGGAGAGAGAAGTCACAATATCAAAGGCATCTGGGCCCTAAAACCTCTTCATCAAATCATGCTATTATAAATGTAGTGCTCTTGTTGTTATAATAATGTACTAATACACAAGGCTCAAAAATTACAAATTGAAAATATAGTCAGAATATATGAATTATAATCTGAAAAGTTTCAAAATCAATTGATAAAAGAGGAATATTTTAATAATTATTAGGATAAAGGCAATTCTCAAAAGAACGTATTATTAAGATAAGGATGATGTTAAGAAAAGAATGGTGTTCAAAATAACTACTGATGTTCAAAGTAGCTACTGATTTAATATTACACATTAACAATGGTATATGATATATAACCTATGAGATTAGTAATAAAAAATTTTAATGGACATGTCCAGGGTTGATTGATGAGAGAAATGAACTGCTAATGGAACTCTAAGTCAATAAAACCTGTATGACAGTTTGGCAATATGTATCATAATTTTAAGTAATTATATACTTTGAGGCAGAGTATACTTTTCCCAAGCAGATACTTTTTCCAAGAAGAGAATGAGTCCAAAAGGATGTAAACATCAGAATATTTATTTCATAATTTTTAAAGAACCCAAAACAAAAACATCAATGAGAATAACCAGTGTACAAATTGTGTTCGTATCATAAAATTATGTTTATAACATTTTAAGTATTCTTTTTATGAATATTTATTCATATGTAAATATATACATTTAACTTATAAATACATGCAGTGTGTGTGTGTGTAGAAAGAGAGAGAGAGAGAGACACGCACACACACACACACACACACACAGAAGAATCAAGACAGATACTTACCAAATGGAAACAGTAATGATCAGTGATGATGGTATTCCTGCTTTCATGCTTATACCTCTTTGAACCAATTGATGTTTTTAAGAATTTTACAACAGGCCCGTATTAGCATTTTCATGGGGGAAAAGGGGAAAATAAAAATAGTTGTTTCTTCAAAATACGCAGATACAATTTGGTTGGAAAAATAGTTAGCAAGAGCAATTAATTCTCTGAAAGGATGGGGTACCCAAGACTCAACATTTTATATTATCCACTTCCATTGGCTCATTCATTCAGTCATCAAAAATTGCATTTTGGGGACTCCCTATGTGCCAGGAACAATATCCTTAGGAATCGTGTTATATACCTAAACTTGAGACTCACTGAGGGGGATTCTGGCTATCGCGTGCCCAGAGGATATTCTTGAACAATTAGGGGACACTTCAAAAAGTGTAATAATGTGGCATGGAATCTAAATGCGTGCTCCTCAATCCACTTCCATCAGCAATGCAGTGAGTAGATGTACTATCCAGAACTTTCACCTGTGGTTTTCTCTTCTCTTTAACATCCACTACTACTGATAGTTTCATCAAATCATTTTAGTCTCTATAGCTATTTTAAAATGTGAAAAAAGGACTTAATGCATATTTTATCTTCTAGTCATTTTAACTTAAAGATTTTGAATTCACTTTCATGGCTTTACTGAAAATTAATTTGTTCAATCAGTCCCCATTGGAAGAGTTGAGAGAGAAAATGGAGATGGTTTCCCTATGGTGGTCACTTTTATGCTTTTTAGAGGCAGATAATTCTTTGATTAAAGCAATGGTCCCCTTTTCCCAAAAAAAAAAATGAGTATGGAAAATGGACCTACCTGGAAACCTTTGCAAGTAACATCAGGAGTTCCAGGCTACCTAAGAACACCTTCGCTAGCACAGAGAATTGTGTTTAGACTCAGGGCAGCACTCCCTCATAGACACTTTCCAAGGGCAAAATAGACTAATTATCTTACGTACTAATGATGCTCATGGGTGTCTCTCAGGACATCTAGATGCCAGAAAGAAAAAAATTACTTCCATGTAACATTTGCTGATAATGATAAATTATCCTTTAAGAATTATCACATCAAATAGATAAAACTAGTTTGCCTGGGTAAGAAAAATAATGTGGAAGCCTTTATGTCTCCTACTAAAGCTTTCCATCTATTATTGTATCCTTCAGGAGCAGTGACCTTCCTTCTATTGACAGTTCTGGCAGAAATCTAGGAAACTTAAATATAACTTTAAGCATGCCCAGAAGTACATGAATTGTTATTACAAAGCAAAATAGTCACTTTAAAATTGAGGGTTGAATATGTATGCACATTACTTAGATGAAAAGTTTGGAGTATATTTGCTTTAATGATTCCAGAATTTTTTATTTTATTTTAAGTTCTGGGATACATGTGCTTAACGTGCAGGTTTGTCACATGGGTATACATGTGCCATGGTTATTTGCTGCACCTGTCAACTGGTCATCTAGGTTTTGGGCCCACATGCATTAGATATTTGTCCTAATGCTCTCCCTCCCCTTTCCCCTCACCTTCTCCCCCTCCACAGGCCCTTGTGTGTGATGTTCCCCTCCCTGTGTTCATGTGTTCTCATGTTCATTTCCCACTTATGAGTGAGAACATGCAGTTTTTGGTTTTCTGTTTCTGTGTTAGTTTGCTAAGAGTGATGGTTTCCAGTTTCATCCATGTCCCTAAAAAGGACATGAACTCATTCCTTTTTGTGGCTGCATAGTATTCCATGGTGTATATGTGCCACATTTTCTGTATCCAGTCTATCATTGATGGGCATTAAGGTTGGTTCCAAGTCTTTGCTATTGTTAATTGTGCTGGAATAAACATACCTGTGCGTATGTCTTTATAGTAGAATGATTTATAATCCTTTTGGTATATATCCAGTAATGGGCTTGCTGGGTCAAATGGTATTTCTGGTTCTACATCCTTAAGGAATCGCTACACTGTCTTCCACAATGGTTGAGCTAATTTACACTTCCACCAACAGTGTAAAAGCGTCCCTATTTCTTCTCATCCTCACCAGCATTTGTTGTTTCCAGACATTTAAATGATCGCCATTCTAACTGGTGTGAGATGGTATCTCATTGTGGTTTTGATTTGCATTTCTCTAATGACCAGTGATGAGTTTTTTTTCATGTTTGTTGGCTTCATAAATGTCTTCTTTTGGGAAGTGTCTGTTCATATCCTTTGCCCACTTTTTGATGGTTTTTTTTTATTTTGTCTTGTAAAATTGTTTAAGTTCCTTGTAGATTCTGATATTAAATCATTGTCAGATGGATAGATTGCAAAAACTTTGGTGGCTTTTTTTCCATTCATCTCTTCTGCCAAAATTATGACCTCATTTAATTTGTTTGTACATTTATTTCTTCTAGAGATCCCATCTCCAAATCACCATCCTCATCTTTTCTCAAACCTCAGGGAATACTGGCCTCTGTACGTCTTTTTAATTGCCTTGCTCTTGTCATTCCCTGGGTCTCTATGTATGTTGTTCATGGAACAGCACATGCTTGGAATATTCTTTCCCTTCTTTATACTGTGTTAAATTCATAACCTCTGTAGTAGGCAGAATACTCCAGTGATGTTCACATCTTAGTCTCCAGAGCCTGTGGAAGTGTACATGGTAAAAGATAATTACGGTTGCAGATAGTATTACAGTTGCCAATCAACTCACCTTAAAATAGGCAAAGTAGCCTGGATTATACAGCTGGGCCCAATTTAATCAGAAGGGTCCTTACAAATAGAAGAGGGAGGTAGAAGAGGAGAGTCACAGGATGGTGTGACTATGAGAACAAGGCACAGAGAGAGATAATGTTGCTGGTGTTGAAGACAGAGGAAGAGGACCATGAGCCAAGGAATGAGGGCAGCTCCTGGAAGCTAGAAAAGACAGGGAAACAGATTCTCACCTAGAACCTCCAGGAAGGAATGCAGTCCTGCTGACACCTTGATTTTAGTCCAGGCACGTCAATGTCAGAATTCAGTGCAGTGATCTTGATGTCAGAATTTGATGCTATGGAATTGTAAACTAAAACATTTGTGTTCTCAAGACCACTAAGTTTGTGCTCTTCACACAGCCACGATAGAAAACTATTACATCATCCTTCAGATTGCAAGTTAAAAATAACTTATTAATTTCTCCAGAAATCCATGTTTGGAGACCTTTCAGCACAATACTTTAAAAACTTTAAAGTATGTAAAATAGCCATAACTAATATTTAACTTAGGTGTTTATGGCTGTTTTTCCCTGCTAGTCTGTAAACTCCAAGAGTATAGTTCTTGTCTGTCTGTGCTTTCCACAGTGTCAATAAATGTTTATTCAGGGATTGACTCTCCCCTTTCTTTTCCTTACATACATATGCTTCCACAGGAAATCAGAGAAAATCGCCCAAACAAAATCCTCATAGGGCAAAGATCATCAGATTACATATAGTAACCCATTTAATTCTCATAGTGCTTAGCTTTCCTAGGTCATTAATTCTCAAGTGTAAGCCCCTGACCAACAGCATTAGTATCACCTGGGAACTGCTAAATTAGGGGTGGATCCTAGGATTTGTATTTTAATAAGCTGTCTCCGTGATCTGATGATGTACGCTGAAGTTCGAGAATTACTGCTTTAGTCCGGATTGTTGGGCCCCACGCACAGCATTTCTGAATTAGTAGGTGTGGAGTAGGGCCTAAGAATTTGCATTTCTAAAAATTCTAAGTGATTCTGATGCTGCTGTTCCTGGGACTTTACTTGGAGAATAACTGACCTAAACAACATGTAGGCCAGGGGTCTTCTAGTGGAATTTTGCCAACAAAATCTCACAGCTTACAAGTTTTTTATGACTTAGCACTTTGTGGTTTATGTGTCATCCTAAACCCGAAGTCTATATTTATTTTTAGAGCAAGATTATTATGGCCCTTTATGAAATCCAGCTTACATCTGTATAACAGCAAATGGCAGTTAGGTTGAGCAATCCAATTAATGTATCTAAGACTACCTAGTTTTTAATCGTACATATTTAAGATTGCATGATTTTCTGAAACAACAACAGTCTTTGCAAAAATGGATTAAAAGTGATTGTAAACCAGTTTGCTTCGCTCTACAACCTACTGTATGATTATTTTCCTAAAAAATGAATGTAAAATTCCCCGATGTTATTATATTTCTGACAAAGTGACAACAATTGCTTATAAAACATTTAATAGCGTGCTTTAAAAACTAGGAAATATAACATGCAGAACATAAATTACATTTTAAATAATGATTTGGTTTAATGCAAGATTGATGATGTATGGAGTTTATAAATCGTTTTGAAATCAGCCTTCACTCGACTGTTTCTGTAACTAAGAATGATTATGGCACCACTCTTGTGCAGGGAGGGTTCTTATGGAAAGTTAAGTTATTGTCTTAAATCAATATGCCCGGTGCTTGTGATGCTGATAAGGCAACATATTTCAACACACGCAGTGACAAATGGTGGCCTCTTAAGCTGATTTCAAGGTGCGAATAGAATCTGCTTTTTATCCATTTGCCTTCTGTAGAGAACAAATCCTTACATTTCACAGTTGAGAGATACAACACTTGAAGTATCAATGACCTGGGACAGGTATCACATTGCTTTCCATTCTCTTATAATAGATTCCATTATTAAAAGAAGAAAAGGATGAGAGCCAAAGAGGGAACACACCTCCAGGGGAAGCTGAAAGCCAGAAGACAGAAAGCAGATGGAGGGAGAATAAAAACATAACGAGGCATGAAAATGCTGGGGAGTGAGAGGACTTAGTTGACAAATTTGAGCATTTTGAAACAACTAGCAGTTGGTTTATGGTGACTGTAATGAGGTAATTAAGAAGGGAAATTAAGAATAGGTTTATTTAAAACCATGTAAGTTAAAATGGGGCAATTATTAACGTGAGAAAATATAAACACAATAAAACATCTGTCTCTAATGAACAATATATTTAACAAGTTACATTAATGTATAATGTGATTTTCTATAACTGAAATGATGATATAATTAGACTGGGTAGGAAGAGACAGGGAAATGGTCATGTGCAATGAGGCTGCATCTACCATAACAGGAAGTACACAGTTAGTATCCAAAAATTACAAATTTAGAAATAACAGCATAAACCATTTATTTAGAAATATGAAAATAAGTACAATGACATAACCAAGAACAACTACACAGCTAAACATATTAAAAGTGATTTCTTTGCAAAGCAGAAATAGTGTGGGAATGGGGCAGAGTTGAGGTGCTTTTTATAATAACCCCTTTTAACTATGTTCATGTATTACTGATAAAATGAAACAGGTAACACCTAAAAAGAAAGACTATGGTGATTTTTTTGACAACTTAAAAAGTGATTTACAAATTTGTTCCATTTTCATTTTGAAGAAGAATTTCATCTGTAATTTAAAATATATATATCATCAGCAAGAAGACTCAATCAGATATCTTTAACATTTGGGTGTTGAGTTCTAGTTCTGCCTCACAGAGTTGCATGAGCTTGGGCAGGTCATCTCATCTTCTGTGAACTTTAGTTTCCCCATCTATAAGAGTTACTGTGAGAACTTAATGAGATTATATCTTAAACCACTTGGGAGGTGCTTGCCACATTATTTCTTACACGACTTCTCAGCAACATTAGCCCCAACTTTATTCTTTTCTTCATGTTTATAGTGTCTGTTTTATCACAATCTTTGGCACTGGTTTCTATCACTATGACCACATCTTCTCAGTCTCTTTTGATGGTTTCTCCTCCTAGAAGCACTTTCCTAGAGACTCATCATTCTACAGCTTCACACCAGATGACTACAATTATTTTCCTGGTGTGAAGAGCCACACGCAAACAACTCCACATTTGTATTTCCAGCACAGATCATGCCTGTGACTTCCAGACCTGTATGTCTAACTGCCTTTTTGACATCTTTTTTGGGATTATTCAGGTGTGCTTCAAACTCAACCTATCTAAACCCAAACTCATAATCTATTTCCCCCCAATTTTTTCTTCCACTGTTTCTTAATTTCATGAATAGCACCTTCATCCTTCCAGTTGCACACCCAGAAATCTAAGAGTTCCTTGACATCTCCTGCATTGACAGTTAAATCCTGCTCACATCCAAAATGCAATCCATCAACATAGACTGTGGATTTTACATACTAAATATCTCTCGAATTGGCCTCTCCTCTCTTCCTCCACCACCACTACAAACATAGTCTAATTCATGCTATAATCATTTCACACCTACGCCATAAAAACTTTTCAACTATTCTTCGCCTATCCATTCTCACATCCTATAATCCATTTTCCATACAGAATCCTGAACTGTTGGCCTTTTATCACTGTCCCTTCCTCTGGCATATTACGAATTTTCAATGCATTTTTTAAAATAAATGCCTACTTGCCTGAGGTCTATTTAAGTAATTTTGAATGTCAAATAAACTAATGTAAGCACTGTAAATGAAATACTGTAAATGAAATATTGTGAAGCAGGATTTACAATGTTTGGGAATATTGACTTTGATACCTTAGAAGTAAATTCCATTAAGTGTAAAAAGCTCTACCACCTTTTAAGGGAAAATAAATTAGATTCAAACAGATAGAAAAGCAGGGAGAAAGATAAGATGTTTGAATAGAAGAAGGTCAACGTTTTGACCCTTGCTATTTGTATCAGTGTGTTTGTTTTTTGCTTTTTGTGGCATCTGTTTTTTCCTCTATTTCTATGGATTTCTGGGATAGCTAGTGATTTAAGACATTTGATGTCAAGGTAAAAAATTATCCTCTGTGATAAAAGAGAGAACATGTTTATTAGTTTCACTCTGGGGGAGATTACAATTCAACCACACATTAATGAGTTAGCAAAATGGTCAGAATACATAGTGTAAGGACCAATTTGAAAGCATAAGAAAAGAGAAAGAGACGCCACATATGAGAGAGGTCAGGGGGTGAGAACTGGCCATGTGAGACAAGGGCAAGGAAGAATCTCAGAGCCTGGTTGTACCATGTGACTGCAAACCACTGCACCATGTGGGGGAAGAGTCTGGGGGACCCACTTGAAAGCAGAGTTGTGGGGACTGTGAAACAATTATTTTGTTATGCTTTACACTGAGCAGACCTGTAATATTCTACTTTTCAAGGAAAGCAGGATGTGGGAAATGTGTGTGGAAGTTTGAAGGAAAGCCACAAACATGAGTAAATGCTGAGAACATTAAATCTGTGTGGACTATTTTCACACAAAAATCCTGAGAAAGTGTAGAAAAAAGAAGACCAAGTCTCTTGTAGCTAAACCCCCCTTTTGGTCGAAATGTAGAACTTCGGTTAGATTTCACAAGGAATGTCTAAAATCACATCTAAAATCCCTAAAGAAGCATTGCTTCCACGTCATAGTCTGGCAGATTGTATGGGTTGGTTCAGGCCTGTGGCTTTGCTGAGGGATTTCATGGAAGGATTGAACACTGCAACCCCTCACTGTGAATGAAGAGCTTCTATTACAGGTATAAGGCAGTTGTTCAGCATGGCACCTGTATATGAAGGGTCAGGAAGTTGATAATACAGAATGTGAGATTATCATTGTTCATTTTGCTAGTACAATTTGAAAGGCATGGCTAAGAAACTTAGTGTTTTGGTTAGTCATTCTGTGGATCCAGAGAACCCAAGAAAATATATTAGTTACAGAAAAAAGTTTTGGCCAGAATCTGACTTTTTATGATATCTCTCTTCATGTTAGTATATTATAGGGTGGGCTAGAGGGTGGAAAAGCTGAGACTTCCTTTGCAGGGCTACACAGGGAGCTTCTGAGCAGAGACATGGGATAACATGAAATAGATGAGAGACGGCATGATGTCTAATGCATGGTTGGTTATTCTATGAGGTGAGGCTCCTCATTTTTTTTAATTTTTAATCTCTACCTCAATAGTACTTTTCAATTTTTTACACTATGGCAGAATAAAATATGACTTCTTATTCAGATTTTGCAGCAATTCCTCTGTCTTCTCAGTTTTATTATTCTATTAAATTTCTGGTAAGTACAATCCAACCCATCCCCCATCTGCAGGACATTGTGATCCGTGATGTTACAGTAGGAATTTGAGAAAGCTATGCTATAACAGAAGGCCATGCTGTCCCGTAGGATATGTGGGGCAGAGAGCAAGAAGTATGACCCATCCCTGGGACCCAGATACTATTCTATGCTTTTCGGACCCCCCGTTTTCTTTCTTAGTAAAAGAAATGTCATGACAGCTTTTCTTACTAAACACATACTCATGTAGTATCTGTGAAATTAAAAGTTGACTAAGGTGTTAATTCATAGAGGTCTTCACAGTGCCCTAGATTTTGTTTGTTCCAGCTCATATTTCACATTTTGTCTTTCATTATACTTTGCAGAGGTTCTGTGTTATTCTTTTAGACATCTTGTAAGGAAGAGACTTACTGGATCTCTAATTACTATTTTGCGACCTAGAACTGCTACTTGAGAAGGAATGATCCTATATCATTCCTCTTGTAGCTTAAAGGTAGTTTTCATTGACTTATAGCTTTTAAAAGTCTTCAGTGCAGGCTGTGTTCATTACAGACTTAACCTTTCTACCATTTTGTTTCCTGACTCTCAGATAGGTCATTTGGCTATAGTATTGCCAACCTACGGTTCTCCAGGACTGGTTCAACTGGAAGGCCAATTATTCTAATCCTTTTTCATGGCTCTGTGTGATGCTCCCCAAAGCTGTCCATTTGGCCAACAAGGAAAATCTACCTATACAACAGACACCCTTTAGTATATAAGTAGAACCATCGATATATTATTTAACATAGACACACAGTCTGTATTAGTCAGGGTTCTCTTGGTTACAATTCAAATGAATTTAAGCAAAAAAGTAATTTATTGGTTCACTTAACTGGGAAGCCCAGAAATGATGCCTTCAGGCATGACTGAATCTGCATTCATATTCTCTCTTTAACAGTATCTCTTACTCCCCATGTTGTTTGTCTGTCTCTTTTCTCTGCATGATGGTCTTCTTGCTTCTGGCAGCTTTTTCCATGTGGCCAGAGAAGATGGCCACTTGTAACCCCAACTATACAACGTCTTACCTTGACAACAAGCAGAAAGAAAGCAGCACTATTCTCTGTAGCTCTGTATCAATCTGAGACAAGACTCTTATTGACATTACATGCAGCATGTGCTTATGTTTGCTCTACTCAGTATATTCAGGGGAATGGAGTACTGTGACTGACTAGGCCTAGGCCATCTGCTCAGCCCAGTTACAGAGATAAAGAAGCAAAACTGATATCCCATCAAAAGCATATAGAATGGAGGAAGTATTTTCTTTAAAAAATCCAGAGGATGGGAGAAGGGAAGTGTGCTACATAATAGAAATTACAATTGCTAGTTTGGCACATAAGTTGTTTCCTGTTAGTAACTCTTCTGAGGTTGAATACTGCTGTGGTCTAAATGTTTTTGTCCTCCCAAAATTCGTATGTTGAAATGTAATCCCCAATGTGATGTGTTAGAGTGCAGGGCCTTTGAGAGGTGATTAAGTCATCGGAGAAGAACCCTCATGAACAATATTAGCGCCATTATGAAAGAGACTGCAGAGAGCTAGCTAGCTCCTTTCATTATGGGTTATAATGGTTATAATGGAAAGGTGTTCATCTATGAAGAAGCAGGTCCTCTCTAGACACTGAATCAGCTGGTGCCTTGATCTTGGACTTCCCAGCCTCCAGAACTGTGAGAAATAAATATCTGTTATTTATAAGCTACTCAGCCTAAGGTATTTTGTAATAGCAGCCCAAATGAACCAAGACAAATGCTAAAATCTCATAAGCTATCTGACAACAATTATCCTATTGTAGTTTGATTGGGGATATTTGGATGGCAGAGAAGAGAAAGTGTATCTGGACTATAAAATCAAAGTTGATGTCTTATCATTTAGCTTCAGTTTTCTGTCACGGGATATTTTTTTCTGACCTTCAGATTTCAAAAGTTACTACGCTGTTATACTGTTACCTGCCATAAGATGATTATTAAATATTAAAGTGAGAGATTTTTGTTTTGTAAATTCATGCCTTCCAAATGTAATTTTAGATATTATACCAGGCAAAAGAATAAACTCCACCAAATAACATAAAATCTTAAAAAATTTTCATACATTTTATATGTTATGTTCTGATTAAAATTCATATTTCCTTTCATAAGAACTCAAGATAAACCCAGAGGAGAAAAATTCAGTGCATTAATATTCCATGAATACTGGGGATCAGTAAATCTAGCAATTTTCTTTCAACTACGTGCTAGGATTGGAATAATATCATGTAGAAAAGACAATTCTGGTTTATACTTATAACTCATGAAAATATGTACATTACAAGCTTGGCAAACTACATTTTCCAATTTCTCAAAAATATGTTTTGAAATGAATTCAAAAGGGCATCAGTGGAAAAATAGAGGAAATACTCTTACCTTGTGAAAAACAGGAGATAAATGACAATTCTAAAATGTCATAGTGCCATATTACCAAAATCTCTTTCATGCCTTTTATTCACATGCCCCAAT
Source organism: Nomascus leucogenys (assembly GCF_006542625.1). NCBI lineage: Eukaryota > Metazoa > Chordata > Mammalia > Primates > Hylobatidae > Nomascus > Nomascus leucogenys. The sequence continues at coordinate 24,546,760 of NC_044391.1, forward strand.
GAATGCATCTATATAAAGTTTCTTGGAAGCTGGAGATTTGAGGATCAGATGTAATGTCATTCTAAAATAATCCAGGAGCTGGCTGAGTCTGCTTAAATTTTGTTTTATTTTAGTTTGTTTTTCAGAGAGGATGACTTAATTTTTTTTTATTGCCTCCCTTTTAGGAGATAAAAACCAAGCATGCTTTTTGGATCAGCAGTAAGAAAATTAACCATATATCAGAAACATTAGGGTCTTAGATTTTCTGTTCCAATTCTTAGAACATGGCTGTGCAATGTAATAATTGTGATTTTAGTTCCTCACACTAATTACAATTTTTAGGTGTACGTTACATTGCAGTTCTAATTGATAGAATACTGGGTAGAACAGTTTTTAACCATACTAACTTTGGTCGTCACAGGAAGGGGAACATCACACACCAGGGCCTGTTGTGGGGTGGGGGGATAGCATTAGGAGATATACCTAATGTTAATGACGAGTTAATGGGTGTAGCACACCAACATGGCACATGTAGACATATGTAACTAACCTGCACATTGTGCACATGTACCCTAAAACTTAAAGTATTAAAAAAAAAGAGAGAAAAGGAAACAGGCAAACAAACTTCCTGAATGGTTATAGAAAGTGATATCTGAGTAATAAATGTCAGGTCAGGCTCTATTAGACCAAACAAATACATAAATTGGAGAATTATCTAAAAAATTCAAACTGGACTTTAATTATATAAATGGAATTTGGGGTTGGAATTTCTCAAATCAAAGTTGCACTCTAATCTGTACCACCTGACCTCATCAGATTGAGTTCATTCCACCCTGTGTTCTGTGGCCCTGACAGAAAGGGCACTCTGAGGGCACATATTCTCATTCAGTATTTCACACTCCATGATGATGGCCTCATCACTGTAAAAACCTTAATGGTAGCTGCAAGAAAAGGCACCATAAAATGCATGCCAGCCCGTTGGGTTGCTAAATTTACTGAATTTGGAATATAGAAAAAGGTTCTTCCCACTTCCATATAGGGAAAAAAAAAACAGAGAATTCCCAAATAAAAAAAGAAAAATAATAAGGTCAGGGAATATAAAAAGGGGAAAGTTCCTCCAGAATTATCTAAGACGAAAGCTGCCCTGACTGACTGAAGGATCCTGTGGTTGGGAAAGCGAGAATGGCATTCCACATGTTCAAGACCCAGCACAATAGTGATTGGTCTTCCATCAATTGATAGAGATCTTGAGCCCAAGACATCAAATCTATTAGACCAGGAACTCTATACTTCTCAAATGACTGTCTGCCCTTCTTTTCCCTCCTGCTACTTTACCAAATTTTGCAGTCCTATGTCAAAAATTAAATTCCCTTGGATCAACATGGAATAATCAGCTAACATTTTTTCAAGCAATTACTAAGATCATCAACTTTTTTTAAAGCATCAATTTTGCACGAAAATTTTGGAAAAAGTTAAGTAAGTACATAATATACAACATAATATATTGTGTGAATCTGTAAAGTTCAACCTTGAGGCTGGAAACATGGTTTCCATCTATAGGTGTGTTACTTCTGCTAAACCTCAGCATGCTCTGGAGTGCACCTTAATTCTCTGACCATAAGAGATATATTAATGAATAAATTGAGAAGCACTGGGAAAAAGACACCTAAAATCCTTCAGCTCTACTTTTACAGATAGTTACACACTTTTGTCTCTAATTCTCATAACAAAGGGGGCATTTCAGGTTTGAAAGACCCACTGGAAATCTATACTTGCATATCCTCACTTAGAAATAGATAAATTCTAATAATGCCTTATCTATCTGGCCAATTTCAGACGTTCTTATTTGAGATATTTCACATACATACTAAGATAAGATAAAAGCAAAGTAGTTTTCAACAATAACTAGGGATGGCTTATTCTTCAGTAGTTTTGTTTTGAAAAGATTTTAAATTTACATAAGAATTGCAAAAATAGAGCAGAGAGTTCCCATATACTCTTTTTGTCTGATTTCCCTAATGTTAGCATTTTCATATTCATGGTACATTTATCAAAACTAAGAAATTAACATTGCTATAATACTATTAAATTACAGACTTCATTCAGATTTCCCAAGTTATTTCAACCTTTTTTCTGTTCCTGGATCTAACTGCATTCTTGCATTTTTACTTTCCTCTTATTCTCTTCAAATACTACAATAGATATAGCATTACTATTTTTAAGAGTTTTGCTCTTTCAAGATCATCAAAGGCAACTAATAGCTTCACAGTTTTTTTAAAAAAAATAGTGTTAAACTTCTGCATTAAATCTGCTGGCTGCATTAAAGCAGTAGGAAATGTACTGTGTGGAATTTTAAGCTTGAGCATCAGGAAAATGGGTTAAAAACTACAACCATTTCTAGACACCTACAATCTCCTTCCTTCTAGCAAAATCCTTTTCAGCTAGGAACTGATTTTCTGATAGGCTAGATTTGATTGATTTCAGAAAAGCTCAGATTTGTTAGGAATTTTCCGGCTTACTTACAGCTCAAACTCCCACTCTCTTATGGCACAGATAAATTTTGAGTTGCTTTGAGGCAAGGACCTGTTCTTACTCACTTTTGTATCCTGAACATTGCCTTAAACTTGATAAATATTTGTTGAATTAATAAACATATGAAATTTCCTAGAATCTTCAAGCTGGAGTAAATTTGAGAAAACTTGACACTTCCAGGTTAATTAGACTCTGGAGCCTTCACCTCTGACTGCCTTTGGGATGTTTTGGTGTAGATAGTGTCAAAGAGGTTGATAGGTGATGTGTTACAGACAGCTTCATGGAAATGTCATGAACCTGTGTAGAATATTGCCAGAAAACTCGCCAACTTTTAAATATCGAATGTTTCTTTTCTAAGAGAACTAACAAAAGCCCTTTTCTTCTCATAAATATGCAATCAACAGATTATACAGAAATATGTCCATAGCACAATGACAACCATCAAATGAAGTATTGGTCATATCCTGCTTGGGTATAAGCAATTTTCTAATAATAAAGCTATCATTCAAAAAGCAATAATTCTAGGGCTCTAAATACTGACATGTGAAGTGGACCAGGGCAGGAATGTGCTCAGGGATTATGCTACTGGTCTCAACATGTTACTGTTTTGCCACAATTCAAATTTAAATCTCGATGGCCTGGGTTTTTTTGTCATCTTTCTGTCTGAGTTCTTGAACCCTTACTGATAGACTGGAATAAATGATAAAAGATCCTGAACTGCCTTCAGGATCTTTTCCCTCAGAATGAGATGCAAGTCAGGTATTTGTAGGTGGTCTCCTGACATACAAAAGCATACTGAATTTGAGAAAGGGGTCTATTTTGGCTCAGGACATAAGTAACTCCATAGCAATTATTTCCATTATAGACAGCTGATTTATGGTAATGATTAACTCAAATAATCTCATTTTATTTAAAAATTCACTTGGAAACTGTGAAAAGCCAAACTTCTATTTAGCTAAAAATTGAATATGAGAAATTGGCTTCTACTATATAAAATTTTTGCTAAATATGGGGTTAATCAGATACCCATTTATGTCTCATTTCTCACCTGTCTTAGTGAAATGCACCTTAGTTTGACTCAGAAAGCACAATCAAGTCAGCCTGTTGCACTCTTTGCCTACTTGCATTTCATTTCTTTCTTGCTTCAACATTTATTAGATGCCTATTTGAGGAGGAGGAAGAGGAGGTTAAAACTATGAAGCATATGCAAATCAGCCACCTTTAAGTGCAGTAATTAAAGATGATAGTTTATATATATATTAATATAGTCACTGGCCCTGTTCTTTCAAGTGCTGTGAAATGCGTGGGTTGGATAGAGTTGAGACTTCCTCACATAGATTCCAGCACCTTTCAGGCAACTGCTATTAGTAGGCAATTACTTGACGTTTCTGTTAATCAATCAGGTCAGGTTTAACTTGAAGTCGCTTGCTCTTATGCTGTGTCTCATAAGAGTCGGCATTTGGTATCAATTGCTAAAACGTCTTGTCTTCCTCTGGCAGCAGTTGAAATTAATTTGGTGTTCTTCCTGCTGGCTTATCCTTGTGAAACATTATTTCTTCTTAGTTCTTGACATGTTGGTTGCTTGATGCATAACTTGCACTTAAAGACTTCCTCTAGCAGGGCAGCCACCCTAATCCCCATGAAGAAAATGGCGCAGCAGGCAACCCAGGCTGTCACAGCAGCAGACACTGAACCCAAACCCAGGTCGGCTGCTCCTTTGCCCCCTTTCTCCTTCTCTATCTGCGTTTTCAGAGTGAGACTCTAAAGAGGCTTTTGTGCAAACTTCAACTTATATTAAGAGGATATACAGTGTGGTAGGAAAACGAGAGGCTTTGGATTTAGATAGCCCCCTTTTTACACTTTGATTCCACTCCTTACTTGTGTGACCCAGGACAAGCCATTTAATCTCTCGGTACCTAGTGACTTCATCTGTAAAACAAGAAACTCATTTCAACCCCATATATACATACATACATATGTATTACCCATCATATGCCAGACACGTAGTAAGTTAGTAAGTGCTTCAAAAATTCCTACTTGGAAGGAAATGTCCTTTCTACAGCCTTAACCCAAAATGAATGGTTGTGATTTTTTGGAGGTAAGTCTTTTTAAAGCTCCCCTGACTCAAATAGCCTAGCTGAGTGAAGGGACAGCCTTCTCAGGGCCCTGTGGGCCTGTCACAAGCAATGATTTATGGCTTGTGACAGCACGCGCTCATGTTTGAAACCACAGCTTGCTGAGGCTAGAGTGGGTTTCTGAGGCTTTTGTGTAATGGGCTTTGTTTCATGCTAATAAACACAAAAAGTTCTTCTCTATAAACATGTTCCTTATGGACCCCGGAGGCTATAGTGCTGATGAGATTATTTTTTTAATGAAAAATAAGATGAACTGCAACCACCCAATTAGACTCAGTCGGATCACTAGAAGCTTTCAGTCCTGGACACAATAGAAGAAGTTTTAAGGGGCTCATGCAGGAGAAACCATAATGAGAAAAGCGCGGAATTTGCTTTTATTCTTAGAAGCAGCTTTGTCTTCTCTCTAGGCTCAGAGCTGTGCTGCTGGGACTGAACTCATTTCCCAACAAACTATTTTTGTTTCTCACTTGTTATGTGAATAACCTCAGAAATGCAGGCATCTTAGTCCCTGCAAGTGCAAAGGGTTTGCCGACACAATGAGTAGCTGTGGACAATTTCCAACTCTCACCCAGAAGCCTGTACCTATTGGAAGAGACTCACCAAATCCTCGGATGGTTCTGATCCAGGAGCCTCCCTAGGGGAATGTTAACAAAGAGGATGAAACTCAAGAAGTAATTCTCTAGGCACTGCTTTTACCCATGGGCTATTGCCCAGACACTGCCACGTGTGCATTTTTTAAGATTATTTGTGGATGATGAGATCATGGGCAGCTGATGAAGAAAAACATCAGAATAAAAGTTCTAAAGCATAGTAAGCCTCCCACCTGCGGAGCCACCCTGATGTGCAGATATATTCTAAAGTTTGAGTCCAAGCTGTTCCGGATCAATGCCATTAAGATTATGGCTGCATCTCTTCACTGAGCTAGCCAGCTCTGAGATACCACAGCAGAGTTCTGATTACATACATCCCTTCCTTGTCTTCCTCTAATTTTTTTTCCTCTGTTGATGCCCCCATTGTTGGCATATCTCATCAAGGTTTGTTTTTCTTTAGGTCTTTATTAAAAATAAGAGAGAAAGATGTATTTGCCTACTCTTAAAGTGGATCTTAAAGCAGATGTGTTTGTTCCATCAACTCATCCTCCGTTCACAGTAGCATATTCAGTACAGATACATTTATTAAACACTAATACCAGCCATATCCTGTATCATGCACTAGTATTCAATAGTGAGCAAAACAGACAGAAACTTAAAACCATAACCAAAAAATCAAACAAATATAACACTGTAAACTTTAATCAGTGGCACAGAGGAGAAGTACAAGCTACAACCAGAACTTGTAGCTGGGGAGCTGATAAAGGCTGATGAGTCACAGCAGCTTTCCTGAAGGATGGTTTTTTTGGATCAAGACCTGATGAATAAGTAAAAGCAAAAGCAAGATAATTCTGGGCCACAGAAGCAGCAGGTGCAAAGGTCCTGAACCAAAAGGAATTTGGCATATTGGTGGAACTGAAAGCAAGAGAGTGGCCAGAAAGCCAAAGATAAGTGGAAGATGACAAAGGCAGGGTTGGGAAGCAGTGGCCACATCAAGTAGGACCAAAGACATTGGGTTTTTAATCTACAAACCAATGAAACACATTTAATGTTTAATAAAAAGAGATATATGATCAGATTTGTTTATAAAATATTAAAATAACTGCAGCATGTAGAAATGATTAAAGACAGGGTGTGGTGGTTTTAAAGTATGATCACAAATTCTTTTATATTCTTTGTTTCAATAGTTGGAGTATAATTCTTCTTCTCTTGAGTGTGGATGGGTTCAGTGATTTACTCCTAATAAAAACAGACAATGCAGCCTCTACCACATTCTCTTTAATCATTTGTTCTGAAGGAAGCTAGCTGCCCTGTGATGAGAAACTAAAAACTTCTAGCAAGAAGCTTGGAACTCCAACAGCCATGTGATCCAACTAGGGAGCAAATCCTCTAGCCACAGTCAAGCCTTCAGATGATGGTAGCCTCTGCCAACATCTTGACAGATTCCAAGTTAGAACAAACCAGCTTAATGGCTCCTGGCCTCCCGATGCTCAGAAACTGTATGAGAATATAATTATTTGTTATTTTAAGCAGCTAAATGTTGGAATGATTTGTTGCGCAGCAATAGATAATAAATATAGAAGGTAAAAACAGTTATTAGTAGGATGTTTCCACAGCAGCCCAAACAGATAATGATGCCTTAACCTAAAGTGATTGCTACTCAAGTACATCTTCACTTCATCTTTCTAAGGACACACTATGGGTATCAGATATGACCACTGGAAAGCAGTAGAGATAGCTTTGAATCCAGGGTTTGCTATTTAATTATAGATGATCTTGTAAACAACCCTACAGCAAGGGTTGTTTTATTCAAATGATGGAGACACTAATATTACTTCCCTCTTAGATTACATGAGAGATGCATGTAAAGTCCATAGTAAAGGTGTTAGAGCATAGTAACTGCCAGTTTTTATTATTATTATTTAGTGTATATCCATATAGATGATAATTTCTCTGTCTGAATCCTGTTCTTTGCTATGAGAATAATCGCCATTAAACACTACAGTATCACTTTCCTTATCAAATTACATTCGCAGATTCCCATTACTTTCAAAATACACTTGCAATTTTGGGGCCATACATTAGGGGTTTCTACCTTGAAGTGTCACCTTGCTACCTATGTGAACCTCTGCTCCCTGCAAATTCTTCTCAATTAGTTTCTTTTTTCATGGCTTGTGATGTTTGGTTGAGTCACTTAATTTCTATTATCCTTAGTTTTTGCACCAATATATTGTACATATTAATAAATTCCTATTCCTTCCCACTGTGCAGGGAAAGCATAAAAAAAGTTCAATTGTTCATTATGACAAACTCACCCTATTTACAAGAAGCCTGAGCCATGTATGTTGCACCTCCTGCATACACATACATAAAAATCAAAGAGCCACCAAAGAGCATTACTCTGGAGGTTTTACTAACTTTGAGGAGGCACTCCAGGCCTCAGGCCTCAGGTCTCAACTGGTTTTAACTCACTTTCAGCATACTGAGCCCATCTTCCTCATCTCTAGTTTCCCAACAGAAGTTTGAGATGTTGATTAATCACTGCTGATTCATTCTCAGTCATGTTACATTGCTTAATTAACTTCAGGCAGCCTCTTGCCATCCTCAGAACAATCCAAAGCCCTATTGCTCTACATTTAGATACAGAGGATGAAGAGGAAGCTTCCTTCATAGGCCCAGGCAATAGCACGTCTACTGACAGCTACTGAGATGATCTCGAATCTCCAAACTAGTCTGACCTCACTAACCAGAGGAGCTGGAGAAATGCAGATGTTTGACCCACTTTAAATGCATCTGTCATTTTAAATAGTGCATATTTTTGGTGACTTCTCATTTGTATAGCCCACAGATTGGCTCAAAAGTAGGAATGCATGATTTTTTACTCTCTGTGTTCCCAACCGAGATTATTACTCCTGGTAGAATGCCCTTCAGAGACCAGTGGTAGTACTTGAAAATTGTTTATGGGTCTCTTCCTCCCCTGTTCAAGCCTCCTTTAAAACAGAGAGAAGCTGCCCAATAGAGAGACTTTAATTTGCCAAGGACCAACCCAACCCAAAGTGTCTTGATCTTTTAATTTTTCTTGTTTGAAGTAGCATCAACACAAAGTCATTTTTATTAATCTAAAGTATGGCAGTGATTTTGCAATACAGTATATAATGAGGATTTTCTAGAAATCTTTGCAACTTTTTTAAATGTTCCTGTTTCCAATAGCCACACCCGAGATTTCTCAGCATGATTTTGCATATAAAACATAACTACCAATACAAGAGTAATTTAATAATTTCATTGCTCTTTCGCATGATCTATAGCCTTCTTATATCTACCCAAATATGTTTTCCAAGTTTCCTATATAATATTTTAGATATAGTTGATATTTAAGTGGCCCCTGAACAAAGATCTTATTTATCAACAAACTGAGATGCAGTCTCAGTTCCAACACTTAGAAATATTTTTAAATTTTTTATTGAATGAGACAAACAGAAAAGTACACAAATCTTAAGTATACATCTCCTTTGAATCATTATAAAATTAACACACCCACATTCAATTAATTGGTTATTTCTTTGTGAATCATCGAAAAAGCACCCAATATTAGCTTTCCCTGAAAAGGTTAGCTATATAAATTTTAAAATGCTAATCATGCCATTATGTATTACTTTTCTTCTTAATTGGATTTTTAATTTCCTTATTAATACACTATAATCTAGTCATTATTATTACTGATATAGATGTTTTATTTTAGCATGCATATGTGCATGTTTGGGGGTGCTGTATGTGCACATTTGTGTTAGGGCCAGGATGGGACTGATTTAATTTGGCCTGTAGAATCACCAACTCTATTAAATAAGATATTTTTAGATATTTATGATGAAAAAACTCAAAACATTAGGCCTTTGTTCTTAGTCCTTGACATAGTATCTGAAAAATTTAATTCCTTCAGAACTTACATGTTGAATAGACAGATTCTAGTTTTGAATATAAAAAGTTACAGCTGGAAGGTACCTAAAAGACCTCATTTTACATGTGAAGAAACTAAGTCTATGTATTTGAGTGAGTAGCCCAAGGTCACACACTAATTAGAGGCTCACCCAGGACTTTTCCATGCCCTACTTGATTACTCTTAACTCATGCAACCCAGATGTGCTATTATGACTGCTGTTTCTGCAACAAACAGTAAGGATCAGCACTAGTGTATTACAGAGAGCAGTCAAAAGAAAAAAAGATAAAAGACATAATGCCCACTAACAAGAGAACATCTCAGAAATTTCCCCTCTTCCAGCAAACCAATACTGACACCACTTTTAGGAACCTGACTGGGTTGCCCTTTATCTAAGTATATGTTGTAGGGAAAATGCCAGAAGAAATACTACAAAAACAAGGCAAATAACTGTTGTTTTGACTGTATTTTGAAAAATAGCTTGAAAACTATCTTGGTGTGATATACAATATGATAATTTTGAATTCAGGTTGAAACAAAATTGGTTTTCTTTCTTGGTTATCAGTGGGGGGCAGAAAACTCTGATTGTAGGTACTGTTTATGCACTGGACATAGGTGTAATGTGTGATCACAGGTTATTTGTTTCTAACCTCAGTTTAGAAACTCCAAGGCTTGGTCTCCACGAGGGAAATACATAACCGGGATATTCTGCCCCACTCCATATGAGGTTCCACCCATCTGGTTATGATGTTTACATAGATATACACTTGTACACACAGTTTCCTGGAAGGAACAGGAAAGTAATGGATTCTTTCAGATCAGTTCTCATGTGCACAAGCATACAACCAATTTGGGAGGATTTAAAGTTAGGTAATAATTAAAAGCTGAAGTAGGTGTCTCTGGAAGCATCTAACCAAGTCTGAGTCATCATCACCATGATGGAAGTGCCATGTGTTACCATATTCCTGAGCAATTTCCTCATTTAAGGGCTTCAACAGTACAAGTCAGGATCATTTGCTAAAATAATATTTGCATTTCCTTACAAATAAATTCTACCAGTGATGTTTCTAAAAACATCTTCTTATTCATATCTAAATGGCTATCTTGCATTTGTGCCTTTATTTTGAGATGCCTAAGATTGTTTTCAGAAGTAGGTGAAATAAAGAAGAGGGGAGAAAGATTTCTGTATAAATTGCTAAGGTGAAGGGGATAATCCCTTCTATTATTGGGTGGATAAGTGTGTACATGAGTTAGGCAATGTGAAAATTTTGTCTCAGTGATTTAAATCTGGTTGGGGAGAGGGTAGAGATCAAGAATCTTTTATGGAAGTTCTTAATTTCTAGTTGGCACATTAGACATTATTTTCTCAAAGAAATTACAGTGATATATCCTAAAAGTAGTCTATTAAATCTAAGTTAACTTTTTGGTAAAATAAGCTAGTCAAGGTCAATGTTGTTTATATAGGACAACGGATTCTGAATTTCTAAAAACTCAATTACATGGAAGCTTTTGGGAATAATGATCACCTAGGCTTATTTTGGTCTGTTAGTTTTTCTTTTGTAATAATCATTCTCTGTGATGATTGAAGTCAGTTGACTGTTCTCAAATAAGATTTTAATTAAATTGATAAATCCACAGGAAAATCTATGAAATGTTTATAAAGTTGCCCCTGAAATTTTTTTCTTTCAAAAGTCTGGAAATTAATGGTAATTAAAAATATAACTATCAAAATTTGACTTGTGTTGCTCAAAGACCATGTGAGCAAATTTATGGTTTCAGACATAATGAATAGCTAGTATTGTACTTACTTTCCCACCTTAAACTTTAAAACCTACAGAAAACATATAAAATCACTATTTGCAGTTATGAGACTGGAGCCCAGGCAGAGCTACAATCCTTAAGAGAAAGGGGGCACAGAAGGTGACCCTCACATTCACTAAGGTTTTGGTTTTTTTTTTTTTCTGGAAACAATTTCTGGGCTGTGGTGCAGGAAAATGGAACCCATGCAGACAGTGATAGATAAAAATGCCATGACCTTTTTGTAATTTTGACACACATTTTTATAAAACGATATGCTCTTCATTAAAAAAATAAAGTTCTACTTGGAAATTGAGGCCTGACAACTCACAAGCAAACTAAAACATTTGCTTCTTCTCTGTTGGAATAATATCTTACTACACGTTTTAGAAGAAAAAAATCTTTTCCTCTTCCACTTTTTTACCTTTGACTTCAGGAATTCTAACGCTAATTTCCAGGTGGATACGTTATAGTATATACCTTTTATTGTCTAATAAAATCAAACTTTTCCTAATTTCAGTCTCCATGGAGAACGTATTGCTTTGGGCTTCAAATCAAGTTAACTGAAGGGGCAACATCTGAGAGCAACAGCAGACAAAGTACTTTCAAAGATAGCTGAATGAACTAACCAGTTGAATCGGATGCTGAGCATGTCGACCAAAGTGAAGACTTCAGGTTGACGCAACTGAGGTGGCATTGTTTTACTCTTTACTCATTGGCTCAAAGTTTCAGCTCCAATTTGAGGTCACTTTTAGACTGGGATTGTAAATTTTCACTACATGTTAAAATGTAGTCAATCAGCAGCACAAGATGCAAGCTTCACCCCTGGATGACACACATCCCTAATCTACTAGAGGTCATCAATGCCAAGGGGCAGCCATGTTCATCTTCTGGGCTGCCATCTTACTTGAAGTTTGGAAGAAATAAGATTCCTTTTAGCTTCTGTCCCACACAGACATACTGTGAAGATGCAAAAGGATACATGAACTTAAAGATAAAATCAGAAACTTAAGAAAGGGAGCCCCTTTGGTGCATATTTCTGACATCCCACGGAGTCTGTGTTTATTCTTCCCTGACACTGGAGAGAAATAGTTTGAGAAGGAAGAGCACATGCTGTCACATCAGCCTGGGATTCAGACTCATCTCAGCCTCTCATCGACAGTGTCACTTGGGGGAAGTTGCCTAAACTGTCTGAGATTTACTCATATTTAAAAGGAGGAAACTAATATTTACCTCAAATATTGCCATAAATTAAAAAAGTGTGGTGGCAAAAACCTTCCTCTCCATGCCTGGCTAGATGGTACCCTCTCTTCATTGTTCCTATCACCTAAAATTCTGTCATAATCACTTAGATATAAGTTTAAAAAAGGAGGAGGAATAGGAGATACGCTCTCAGGTTTGCTGCTCAAGAGCTAACTTTTCCTCTAGTTCTTTCACAATGATGCTGTCATACAGGCTGGGAAGAAGTCTACACTGACAACACAGAGTACATCTCATATGTGGCTCTTGCCTGATGTACCAGACCTGGAAACTGCCTTAGATTGCTTCTGTTTTCTCTGCTGGGTGAAGCTGAGTAAAAAGTGTTAAATAAAAGTGCTATCCCAAAGTGCTAACTTGAGTAACTCTACAAAGAGTAGGGCAGGAGGGTGCATGAGGGGTCCAGTCAGGGGCTCCCAGGCATTGTGGTGGAGTAGAGCATTAAGAGACAAATAGGATGACTGCAGAAGAATCTCTGGAAATATGTGGAGACAACTGGGGCCAGGGACTTCATTGTTATCCTGTCATCTGTGTCTGTCTGGTATCTGAGGGTAATTGTAGCATGGAAGTGAAACAGGACAAAATGGTGGTGACAGGGAAGTGATCTCAAGAGCAGTGGTAATGGAAACTTCTTCCACTCAGGTGCTTCATAGATAAGGGCTTTTTGCAAGCTGGGAGTTTGTAATGTGGGGACTACTTAAAGAGCAATTTTTCAATGATATTTAAATTATTTGAAATTAATTTAAATTATTTGTGCAAATATGAAATTTAAATTATTTGTACAAATATGAAATTCTTCCATTAATGATTTTTTCCTGAGTGCCAAGCAAACCAAGAACACCAAAACAAGGCAAGACTCTAAAATTATCATTTATCTGTTCCTCATTCTTTCAGCAATACTTAATATGTCCCAGGCACTGAGAATATAAAATGAAAAGCCCAGTGTCTGCCCCCAGGAATATGTATTCTGCCTAAGACAGTATAAGGCATAGTCATTCACTTTTTAAAAGTATGTTTGAATAGGCAATGTTTGACTTTCTGTGCCTGGATTATTTCACTTAATATAATGAGGACATAGAGAGTAGAAGGATGGTGAGCAGAGGCTAGGAAGGGTAGTGGAGGACTGAGGGGAGAAGAGGGTATCATTAATGGGTACAATAAAATAGAGAGCAAGAATGAACAAGACATACTATTTGATATCACAACATGGTGACTATAGTCAATAATAATTGTACATTTTAAAATAAAAGAGTATAATTTGGATTGTTTGTAACACAAAGGATAAATGCTTGAGGTGGTGAATACCCCATTCTTCATGATGTGATTATTTCACCTCGAATGCGTGTATCAAAACATCTCATGTGCCCCACAAATGTATACACCTACTATGTACTCACAAAAAATTAAAAATAAGAAAGAATATGTGAAATTTATGTTCTAAGTATTCTTTCTCATTAATGTAAAAGCATATGTCACCCATTATTTTTCATCTTCTGATTTCTCAAAGCCCAAGGACATCTCTGGCAGTATTTTTAAGAAATTAATAATAATAATAAATATTTGGCTCAATTCTAAACTTATAGAACAAGAATTTCTGCTTTTGAGGCCCAGAAAGTTGCTTTTTTAGCAGACTCCCAATGTGATCTTTTGTAATTAAAATTGAGAACTATAGCTGACTTTCTCTTTCTTAACATTGCCCCTTATCGTAAGATAGACACTGAGAACTTCAAAAGCAAAAACAGAAAAGATCACATCTGCCATGAAATTTCCAAATACAATCTTTCTTAAGTATGTGTTGATGCATAAACTGATTTGTTTTGACTGATTTTATCTGTGAGGCCAATCCACAAAACAGTCATGTCAATCAAAAAGTCATTTCCTTTTGTTTGCGTTTTAACATTCACCAGCCTGGGGCTTGTCACAGACAAAGGTTACCTGATTACATTACCATGGCAGGCAGGTGGGTGACTTCTGTAGGAGCCACACTGGAGACATCCATCAAAGGAGAACTTTTCAGTGGGCAGGTCAGTACTTAATGAAAGTGTCAATGGCTTTCACAGACAAGTTTATCTGGACTCCACTTAACTCTCTTGATAATAAACATTACATCTTCTCTCAATAAATAGTCTTCCTTAATTTCGGCAAAGGTAATCAGGTCTAAGAGGACCAAGCACATTTTTTGAGGGGTGGGAAGGAGAGATACAGAGGCTTTGCTCCCTGGCATTTGAAAGGAGGAACAGGGAGGCTGGCAAGCACTGGGGCTTCCAATATGGCTCTCAGAACCATGCAGGTGCAGATTCGACTCTCTTGCTTACCATGCCACCTGGGGCATTCAGTGTAGCCAAGCCACAATTTCCTCATTCTGAAATTGAGGAAGTAAAAATAACTAACATTTATTGAGTGCCTGTCATGTGTTAGGTCCCCTCTCACTGAGTCCTCCCAATACTACTGCAATGGAGAGGACAGTATGCCCATTTAACAGACGATGAAATTGGGGGACAGAGAACCACTTCAGAAAGATTTTGACAGCACTAACTATGATAATGTTTGCAGTGCTTAACACAGACCTTAATACTTATAAATGCTGAAGACTCCTATTATGAATTTATTAAATTAGCCTTATTTTTCCTTTTTAAGCCCTTTCCAATAATCATTTCAAAATTCACAGCCTCTTTGGTGTGGGCCCTTGGGCCAGCTAATTCATTAAGATACATTGTCTGGGCACAGTGGCTCATGCCTGTAATCCCAGCACTTTGGGAGGCCAAGGCAGGTGGATCCTTTGAGGCCGCCAGGAGTTCAAGACCAGCCTCGGCAACATGATGAAACCCCATCTCTACTACAAATACAAAAATTAGCCAGGCACGGTGGCACACGCCTGTAATCCCAGCTACTCAGGAGGCTGAAGCATGAGAATTACTTGAACCTGGGAGGGTGAGGTTGCAGTGAGCCAAGATCTTGCCATTGCCCTCCAGCCTGGACAACACAGCGAGACTCTATCTCAAAAAAAAAATGCATTGTCCAAATGCAGACTGGGCTCACTCTTCATACTTCAAAGGAAGAATGCATGGAGCTTCTAAAGTTAGTTCCAGGAGATAGAACCTATTATCTCCACAGTATATGACTCTCATTACACTGGGCAGGACCAGAAAGCACCACAACCAAGAAGAAGTTTTTTTCTGAAAACAGTACTAATCAGTCATTTTGACTACTTCCAAGGGACACATAGTGGGTGCTTTGGTTGGTTTTGAGGTGCTTTGGGTAACTGATCTAAATATGAGTTCCATTGGTTGGTTGCTCCCAGAGAGGTAGAGCAAGAAGCGGTGTGGCATAGGAAAAGAGCCAAAGCTCTTTCAGGTGCTTGGGAGAGGAAACAGAGCTGGAACTTAATCCTGATCTCTTTCCCTCCACTTAAGAGTTGAGTGATCCTGGGAAAGCTACTTCAAGTGTTGAAGCTAGAAGTACTGCATATGGTTATTTTGGAAAACAAGAGGACCTATAGAAAGGTTCCAGCACACTGTCTGCCACACAACAGTTGCTCAGTAAATAAAAATGAATTATGATGATTAGTTTTATTATTAAGACTAGCTACCAATGAACATTGTAAACACCCTAGATAGGATAGTGTAATCCTACGACTCAGTGGCCAGCATGGAGAGAGGTTATAAAGGTATGAACTCTGGTCAGGCTACTGTGTAAGTGAGTAGCATGTAGAGCCAACTGGTTTGGGTGACCATAATCATTTATTTTTTCTTTCATTGAACCAATAAGTGTTGAGGCTTTTGGAAAGTACAAAGCAGGGGCTGCGTCTAAAGACAACCCTATTCCAGTTTTCTTTGAAAGTTTGGGCCCACAGATGTAGTTCCTATTAGGGGAGACTGTTTCTCTGGGCACCTACACAGAGAAAGAAATCCTTCTGAGTGAGAAGAGGATGGAAACTGTGATCCCCAAAATCCTGGAACCTGTTCTCAGCCTCCTGAAATCTCCTAACGGTATTGGCAAGACCTCAATAAGCATGCCTGCCTGGTATTTCTAGAGGAGACAGACTGTAGGAACAAAGGACCCTAATCTCAGCAATGGTATTGCATCCCAAGTCTGCCATAAAATAGTAAAATTGCCAGACCTAAATGAGCCTTGTTGGCTTACACAGTGGATTTCTCAGTGGTAACCAGTGTGAACTGAAAACCTAAGATGCCTTTCTGATACCCCCAAGCTTTGTAGACTTAACTTTCCCTTACAATCAAGGACCCACTTAAAACAGTGGGGAGGGGAGGCTCCATGATAGCCAATGATTGGATTCCTTGACAACTTGATGGGATGTGGAATGAACAAAAGATATATAATAATATTCTTTGCACACCGAAGTCTAGAGTAAGACTTATATTTGCAACATGTGTTAACCAGACAGTCATTGAAATTGCTTGTTGAATCAGACATTTAAGATAAATCAAAAGCTGCACTATTTGGGATTCCCTCTACCTTCCTGAGAAGCCCCACTGGGTCTCATCTAAGGGCAGGGAGTTTTGTGCTTCAACCATAAATCTAAGAAATGGAACTCAGTTTGTATCTCTAGCACAGTGCTTCTCACACTTGAGCATGCATCAGAGTCACCTGGAGGCTTTGTTAAAGCACAGATTGCTGGGATTTACTCCCGGCGTTTCTGGTCTAGTGAGTCTAGTGTTGCCAGAAAATTTGCGTTTCTAATTAGTTTCCAGGTGATGCTGATGCTGTTGGTACAGGAATTCCACTTTGATAACAAGAGCTGTAGAAGACAATTTTACAGAGACTTGGTATGAATTTTCATTCAATCTAATTTTTAGTGAAAATTTCTTACCCATGTGGCATGAATTTACATTCTTGTTTCAGAACTTTTGTCCCCTATACCCACCCTCCACATTCTCCTCTAAGCACAATTGTGCAAGCGGGTTTCAATAAAGTTCTCTTTTTACCACCCAATATTCACAATAGAAGTTGTGACATCACTAGA
The DNA here is from genome assembly GCF_006542625.1 of Nomascus leucogenys. Taxonomy (NCBI): domain Eukaryota; kingdom Metazoa; phylum Chordata; class Mammalia; order Primates; family Hylobatidae; genus Nomascus; species Nomascus leucogenys. The sequence continues at coordinate 24,563,971 of NC_044391.1, forward strand.
TAACAATTTGGCACTTTTGTTTCACTTTTTAATGCTAAATGTTTTTTATTTGTGTTTTTCTATTTTTACTGTTAAAGAGAACACTGAACTTGTCTCTCTAGTAGCCGTTAAGTATTATACAGTGAACTTGAGAGTTCTGCATTACTGATCAGGTTAAGAAAGCAGAGATTGGAATCTCTGAGATACATATTCCAATCATTTTATTTTCTTCAAATACAACCTACCCAAGTGTCTTATCTGAGTCGATTTTAGAAAGCTATTCTGTGTGACAAATTGTATCCAATTTCTTTCTTGTGCCTTGTAGATATTCTTTCATGGGCTGATAAACAGAGTATAAAATCTGTTTCAGAAATTAAATAGTACAGTGGTTAAAAGCATGGGCTTTGCTGACAGAGATACCTGTGTTCAAATTTCAGCCCTGTCCCTTCATAAATTAAGGGTAACTTCAGACAAGTTAATTTTTCCTTTGTGAGTCTCAGTTTCTTCACCCAAATAACAGAGATAATGCCTTCCTTTAAGTTCTTGCAAGGGCTGATTTAGAAGACATGAGTAATAATAAGCATTATAAAAGAAGTATTACTGTTTCTTAAAGATTATCTTTTTTCTAAAAGTTTTAGCACTCTCTGCAACCTCTTAATTTTTATAGTGGAAAATAAAAGCATCCATGGAAAGTTAGAGAAAATTTTCATACACTCAACATTAGGAGAAAGTGCCGTTATTGAAACAGGATTTTCACTTTTTACAATAAAGTAGGTGTGTTTGCTTAGTGTTTACTCTTATTTCAATGGTGTTTGTTTGAACCAGCATTAGCTAACAGAATTCACACAGTTCAAATAAATATCAGTGGACTGGAAAGGACTTTTCTTCAGCCAAGTAGGTCATGCTGGAATGCTAGGTTAACATCAATACACAAAAACCAATTTGGATAACATCTCTTGCTACTAACACAAAATATTCATGATATAAAAGTATTTGCAACTTAGATGAGGCAAACATGGAGATTATATATGTATATACACACACATACACATACAAACACCATATATATTCACTATATTATAGTGAAATTGTTTGTAACAATATTTATCTGCTTTTATCTTTTAAATGCAGTTCATAATGTTATACATACCCTCAGATCTTAGTTGCATATTCACGTGAACCCAAATGAATTTGTTCAGATGGGGTATTGAAAACAAAAGGAAGCGATTCTGGTTAACTTAACATAAAACCAGGTGTGTGTATGTGTTTGGAGGAGCAAAAAACAAAAACGAAGTTGATTGGCAAGGGTATGGGGAAGTCACCAAACTAAAAAAGGTAGGTGACCAGAACAGGAGGGAACAAGAAGTGGAACTGCTCAGGCATCCTGACCAGCAGTTGGACTATTCCCAGAGCTCCAATTGCTTTTCCATCTGTGAATCATTCTGCTAAAGAAGGAAGAGTCTAGCCATCTGGTCTAGAGTAGGTCAAGTGCTCACCTTTTGTTAAGGAGGTGAACTTTGATTGAAAGCTCCACGTAAGCCACTGCATATAATGTCTGGTAGTGGGGGGAAGAGAGCAGGAGGGGAAAATGACTTCTCAAAAGCTCAAAGAGAAAAAGCCTGCTGTTACCACACACAGAGAGAATGTATGCTTAAAAAAAAAAAAAAGTGTAACCTACTGGTAAAAATAGAATATACATGTATTTGAAATAGTTCATTTCACTTGGAAAAAAAGATGCCATTGTCTTAGAATAAGAGCAAAGAACATCTTTAAAATATAACCCCAGTCCTCATATTATCCAAGTTCATAGGCCACCATGCCATGCACATTGAGTTAGCTAAAAGTTAATATTTAATGCAAATATTCAAGATGGCAAGATAAAACTCATTAAATGGAATAATATTCATTCAAAAGGTTAATTATTCATACTCAATGCAATGGCTATTTTGGTGTCTACTTTTAATAGCTGCAGCAGCAATAAAAACTTTGGCAATATTGTTAATTTATTAAAGGCTATAGCTAGTAAATATTTAATACAGCCCCAGACATTTTAATATTCTTTCCATTAGTATTTTACCTAATAGTTTTTTCTCATATAATCAATTTAATATTTTAATCCTTAATATTTTAATTGATTTTCAATTTGGAGAGATAGAACAGGAATTTAAGTTAAATATAAAATTATCTCTACAAGCAAAAGAAAAAGTTAAAAATATGTAACCCCCTCAGGGTATGGAAAATTACTCTATTCTAAAACATATGCCATAAATTTTATATTAAATGAACACTGAATCACAGATGTTTCTTCTTTCAAATTTTTAATATTCACCAATTATGTCTCTCCTTAATATCTTTTGACATTAAACTTAATTGACCCTGGTTCTGTCAATTAGAAGTACTTATATTATTTATGGGTTTTATATGAATTGTCTTTATCAGGTCTTTAGAGCTTCGGGCCACTTGCTTATTCATCATCTTCTTTATCAAATCTGCAGTTTAAAATATTGGGATTTTTGAAATAATTTTTAATATAATAAAACATCTATTCTTGCGGGATGTTGATAATGGGGGAGACTATGCATATAGGGGGCAGGGGACATATGAGACGTCTTTGCACCTTTCTCAATTTTGCTGTGTTTTTACTTATATGTATGTATTTACGTGTATTGTAAAGACCATCGATACTATGAAGAAACCGCATCAACTAATGGGCAAAATAACCAGCTAGCATCATGACAGGATCAAATTCACAAATAACAATATCACCCTTAAATGTAAACAGGCTAAATGCCCCAAAAAAGACGCAGACTGGCACATTTGACAGACTCAAGACCCATTGGTGTGCTGTATTCAGGAGACCCATCTCACATGCAAAGACACACATAGGCTCAAAATAAAGGGATGGAGGAAGATTTGCCAAGCAAATGGAAAGCAAAGAAAAGCAGGGGTTCCAATCTTAGTCTCTGATAAAAGAGACTTTAAGCCAACAAAGATCAAGAAAAGACAAATAAGGGCATTACATAATGGTAAAGGGATCAATGCAACAAGAAGAGCTAACTATCCTAAATATATATATGCACCCAATGCAGGAGTGCCATTTATGGCCACAGAGCTGGATCAACTCTCTGAGGAAAAGAGGAGAAAAAAGTAGATGAAGAAAAGTTGAGGACTCAGAAGCAATCTCCCTGAAGTAATTTAACAACTAGAAGCTTAACAGAAGAAGAAGGGTCACACAGACAAATGGGCAAAACATGCTGAGTCATGTTACATAAAAACTCAGAGAGGTATGGGATCTTGGCGACTCACAGAAGAAAGGAAAGAGTGGTCAACTAAGGAGACCAGAAAGAAATAATCATCAACCAACATTTAAAGAAAAAAAAAAGAAAACTCCACAGAGTTTCAGCAAGCTGAACACATTGGCTTTGGCAAGTGCCCTTGATGACACTGATAATAGCTATTGTAGTGAAATGGTAATGATAACGGCCAAAAACCTGGTTGAAATAAGCTGAGAAAAACAGCAAATACACCCTTCACAGAAGTTTTCAGTGAAGGAAGCAGAGAAATAAGGTGATAGCTAACAGAGATTTTCTTCAAAATCAGTAAAATATTCAGTGAGCTTGAATATACTTCAAAAACAAAAAGACTCCTAGAAATGTCCTAGTGATATCACCCTAACTCTGTATCAGCTATCCAATGCTGCATAACAAATTACTCTAAAACTAACTTGTATAAAACAAGCATTTATTATGCTATTAGATTTTCAGAAATTTAGATGGGCACAGTGAGGAGAATGTGTCTACACTCTACAGCAGGTATTGGCAAACTTGTACAGGCCCAGATAGCAAGTATTCTTAGGCTTTGCAGGGCCAATGGTCACTGTCAAATTATTCAAATAGTCGATTATAGCACACCGCCATAGACCACGCATACAAGAAAAGAGCATGGCTGTGTTCCAGTAAAACTTTATTTACAAAAATAGGCAGTGAACCAGATTTGGCCTGCAGGCTGCAGTTTGCAAACTCCAGCTGGAGTTGCTGGAATGTCTGAGGCCTCATCTGGAAGACGTGAACACTGGGGAGACATGACAGCTAGAGGCTGGAATTCTGCAGCTCCTCAGGTATTTCTTTCTATTTCAATGGGATCTCTCCACATGATCACTCATGCACAGCAGCTTCGAGTTAGTCACCCTTTTAAAATGGCAGCTGAGGTCTTGAAAGTGAATTACCCAAGAGGAAATGACAAAATCTTCATGGCCTTTTGTAACCTACGTTTTGAAATCATTTGGCATCACATGTACCATATTCTATTTGTTGAAATCATCACAAATGTCCACCCAGATGCAAGGGGAGGGACAGGAAGAAAAGTTTGCCTCTTTCTTGGGGGGAAATGTTAAACAATTTATGGACATGTTCTAAAGCTACCATACTCTCTAAGAAATGAGCAAAAAGTCAAGAAACCATTTGTTGCAGTAAGGGATTTTTAAGTTTTATAAGAATTTGAGTGATTCCAAAAGTTTGGTCAAAAAAGAAAATAGTAGTCACACAATAATTTTTAAAAGTGTTTTGGGATGGTGCTGAAGAGAGAGAATGGCTCCTTATAAAATTCAATTATGACTGTGCTTAATTGCATTCAGACTGTTTTACTAAAAAGAAACATATTTGATATTTTGTGTTTTTGGTTTGTCTGATGAACATAAAAATGATTATCTGATTCTTAGAAATACTGTATAAATAAATGTCTTTGAGCATCTAGGTATGCTGAAGAATGGCCCCCAAAAATGTTCATATCCTGGAACCTGTGGATGTTATGTTAGTCTGGGTTCTCCAGAAAACAAGAACAAAGAGCAGATACAATCCGCCGCCCATGCTCCCCACCCCCCAACCCCCACTCCCCGCCACACACACACCACATATAGAAAGAGATTTTTTAGAAGGAATTGGTTTACACGGTTATGGAGACATGGAGCCCTGCACTCTATGTTTGGCAAGCTAGAAAGCTAGGAATGCTGATGGTATTGTTCCAGTCCAAATGCAAAGGCCTGAGAGAGGAGAGTCAGTGGTGTAAGTTCCAATCTGAGTCTGAAGGTAGGAAAAGACCAATGTCCCAGCTTGAAGACAGTCAGGCAAAGAGAGTGAATTCTCCCTTACTGCACCTTTTATTCTATTCAGGCTCTCAAGGGATTGGTTGAGACCCACTCACACTGGAGAGGGCAGTCTGCTTTACTTGGTCTACAAATTCATATGTTATTCTTATCTTGAAAAACCCTCATAGACATACCCAGGATAATGTTTAGCCAGATATCTTGGCAATCCATGGCCCAGTCAAGTTGACACAAAAACTAAGCATTACAATTGCCTTATATGGCAAAAGAGACTTCCAAGGTGTGCTTAAGTTAAGGATCTTGATGGGGTGTTAGCCTGAATTAGCCAGGTGGGCCCTAAAAGTAATCACAAGTTTCCTTAAAACAAGGAGGCAGAAGAAGATTTTACCACAGAAGAGGAAGGAGGGGATGTGACTATAAAAGCAAGATATATATTAAACAATAAAAGAGTGGTGAAAACAGAAGATTTAACAAGAAGGAAAAGGCATAAAGAAGTAGGGCTGAAGTAGAAAAGTCCCAAGGGAACAGAGAATGGAATCTCTTCAGGGAGACTAAGGAATGTATCTCAACGTCCACTGAAGGCGGGAAGGAGAAAATGTCTTCTCTCAGCACTTGAGTCAAGACCCCATCACCAGAAGGCAGGATAAGGTTTGGCATTCATTCATTCAACCTTGAAAGCCCACCATAACCCAAGCACATGCTACTCCTGGATACACATGAGCAAGCAATGGGCTGCCTCCATCCTCCAGTGCACAGTGAAGTAGAGTTGGTCCCAGCAAGTACACATGGAGGGTCGAGTCCTCTAAGGCATCCTCACTAATTGAAAATTGTTTCCATTTCTTTTTAAATAAGTGTAATGTTAGATGTCAAACTCCTAACTTTAATGCTTTAAAGATATTTTTACATGGGAAGCCAATAAAAACCTAAAAACCAAAGGAGAAAATATTCAGGTTCATACTACTTAGTATCCACTTTACTGAATTTTTGTTTACATCACATCTACACCAACTGTCTTCTGGAAGCAGTATAGCAGAATGCTCAAGAGCATGGAGTTTAGAGCAGAAATACCTGGATTTGAATCCTAGATTTGCCATAAATTGTATTTGTGACTTTGGGCAAAAATTACTAAATCTCTGTATGCCTCACCTCTGTCATCTACAAAATAGAGATGATAATAGTATTTTCCCCATCAAGTTTTCATGAAAATTGGATGAGTTAATAATTGTTAAGCACTAACACTGTCAGCCCATAGTAAGGGCTATATAAGTGTTTGTTGAGTAAAAGTATTAAACACTTCTTTAAGACCCGGGAGTTCTTAAGAAAGCACATTCATACTCTGTAAATTGCGTAACTTTTTCAGGTGACAACATTTTCCTGCATGATATTTTCCTTGCTCACTTTCCAAGGGTCCCCATGACAAATTTCCACCTACCAGTCAACAAATGCAGCCAGAGCTCCGTCAGTGAAAGCCCAGTGAACCCATATGTTGCAAATGAGTGTCAGTAATGACAGCAGCCGTAAGGGTTTCACAATCTGTGCGTGAGAAGAAAGTTCACAAATGCAATCGGAAATGAGGTACTCCTTCTTCCACTTCTAAATCACTTAAAACCCTTTCAGACTAAAATAAGTACTAGGGATGTGATTCACAGCTATCACCTCAGGATGGAGAAGTGAAAAACTTACTGGCTTTGCCAGTTTGACTGTCAGAGAGAGCTGCATTCAAATTCTGACCCCAATCCTTGCTATCTGCATAACAGACATGTTAATTAAACTTTCTTAATCTGACAGGGAAAACGTTGCCACTTTGGCTGGTTTTAAGTATATAATTTAGCAAATCATACTTATCTTTGACTAAGTAGCAGACTGTAGGTTGGGTATTTAGAAATTAGAGCACCTACGGATCAGATACGCCCATTTATATTTTTAGTGGGGAAAGACATGCAGTGGGATCCCAAGCCTGTCTTTTGTGAGCCTTTATTGAGTAAGCTTTCTGCCTTTTCCTTTCTAAAACCTTTTAGAAATTAAGAACATCCAGGCACTTCCTTTGGCAAGTCTGACACATACACAAGGGAGAGGACTTAAATAGTTTCCATACTCTTCAGTGAAAGTGGATGTGTAACATATAAAAGAATGGGCCGGGCGTGGTGGCTCACGCCTGTAATCACAGCACTTTGGGAAGCCGAAACAGGTGGATCACGAGGTTAGGAGTTTGAGACCAGCCTGGCCAGCATAGTGAGACCCCGTCTCTACTAAAAATACAAAAATTAGCCGGGCACAATGGTGGGTACCTGTAATCCCAGAAATTCGGGAGGCTGAGGCAGGAGAATTGCTTGAACCTGGGAGATGGAGGTTGCAGTGTGCTGGGACTGCGCCACTGCACTCCAGCCTGGGTAACAGAGCAAGACTCCATCTCCGGGGGGGCAGGGGGGAAAGAATCGTGGTTAGTCAAAGAGTCCTTTCCAGTAACAAGGTCTCAGGCACCCATCTCAGAAGATTTATTACATGCTGCCCCCACCATTGACCCCAAAGGAGAGACTGACTCTGCAAACAGCTCAAATCATAGTCATCCTCTTCATTTCCTGTGTGTCCCTCCCACTCCTCTCACTAACACGTAATACCATATCAGTCAGTGGTTAGGATGCTGGGTTAATTTTACTCCCAAGGAAAGTGATGCCTGAGAGAAAGAGCCATTTGTTTGTCTTTTTAATTTCAGCTTCTTCCTAAATAAGACAGCCTTTTAGAAAGACTTTCACAGTGTCAGGTTAGTTACCTAAATCTTAGGTAACTTTAGGTTAGTTACCTAAAGTCACTTTGTGACTTCATCCTGATACAAAGGAACAAGGAAGAGAGTTGGATTAGGATAACTCACTATGGTACATCTTATTTTTTATTTAGTTTATATATTTTGTGTTTTTAGACTAATTTTGCAGGTAGAGTGGGGCATAACTCACCATACTTTTTTCCTCACAAGCTGGATTAATTATTTTAGTACATGAGCTGTATTAAAGTGGTCATAGAAGTCAGGTTAGGGCAAGCACTATTATTTATGTTTTACAGATGGGGTAACACATAGAAAAGGCACGGAGAAGTTAAGTGATTTGCCTATGATCACAAAGCCTGTTAGCAGCAAACCCAGAACAAGAACCTAAGATTTACGACTGCCAGTTCCAGCTGTTTTTCTTTGTCATGCATCCTCAGCAATCACCATAATCAAAATCTGTTTGGAGGTAACTGGGTATGACAAATTATTGTTCCTTTTGTTGGGTGAATCCAGTTTGACCTGGATATTAAATTTGCACAAGTCTCACTGTCTCATTTAGTTATGTCTGTTCTTTTATTTTTTAAACTATGCTTATGACTTTCAGACTATTGATTTGTATAAAGGATGATAACATTGATCAACCAAACAGGAAGTAATCCAGTGAATCTGGGACAGTGGTGGAATTCAGAAGCAAGGCCAGGTAAGCACTTCAAATATGCGAAAAGAAAATGAGAGAGTTGAAGGGAGACCAAGCAATTTGATTTGCTCTTGGTTTACTCTGGAGGAAAAGGAATCCTTCTGAATTCTGAATTCCCAGAGCCAAGCCACTGTGTTCTTCCATTTCTTCTGAATGTCTTCCAGGGAAAGTGTGTCCTTGTCAGCACCACAATGACACTTTCCATCCTGTGACAGAAACTAAGTCTTGAAAGACAACATTGTTACACTGTTTGGGGAGATCATGCCTAGTGGTTGTTTCGTTTTGAAGTCAGTGGGGATGGTGAGGAGGGGTTTAGTGAAGGAATAAATGTGAATGATAATATCATAAATCCCCCTATGATTCTGATTATGAGAACTCTCCTCAGAGAATCTGAATTCCCTAGAGAACTTTGTCCAGGATCTCCCAATTCTTTTGAGACCTCATCCAAAAATGGTTACTTGGATAAAGAGAACTCAGGAACTGCATGCCACTCTTCATTTAACTCTGCATGCAGCTATGTTCACATTCTGCTAACTCTGGCTGATGTTCAAAAACTCAGCCCAATGATAAGGGTTTTAAAAGTGTATTATTTTCACTATTGATATAGATCTTGTGGAATAATCATTTCATAAATAGCCAGATCTTAACTAGTAGCAGACTACTCTAGTGTCTGCTGCTAGTCAGACACACTCTAGTTTGTGGTTGGTGAAGCCAGAGAATGATGTCATTTCCTAAGAAACAGTCAAGGAGAGAGAAAGCAATTGAAGGGTGAGGAGCAGAGAACTATGAAGATGATTCAGGAAGAGGCACATGGAGATTAGAGGTATAACAGACGTTCTGGGCAGTGAACGAACACATCTAATACAAGGAAAAGGGGGCCAGGGACTGAGGAGGAAGGAGTAGTTTAGATTTGATCTTATTTGCACCCACAGACCAGTTGCTAAGGGTCCAACTTTCTCAGGGATTAGATTTAACGAGATAGAAAGTTAGTTTTCGAAGAGAAATCTTATTTATTGGCTAAACTATGTCCAGTTTAATTATGTAATGAAGATGAGTATTTGTAACTTATTTATTTGAGTATATATTTTATAGATAACAATGTACCAGAGTGTAACAGAAAGTACCTTACAGTATAAACTGTAGTGATTTGAATGTCTTGTCTGAGAAGGATGTGGAAAAAGGTCCCATATCTCTCAATAGTAGTACCCAAGTCAGCCTAAAAAGAAACAGAACATTGTAAATCTCTTGGTTCCTAGTAAGAGAAGAGATTTTAAACACAGAGTCACCTAACTGAGTGGAATATTTTTAATTTAGTATCAGCACCCTTTCCTAAAGATGCTATAAATTAAGAACTCTCTGATTTTTTTTAAGCCATGAGTGTTAAAGAGCAATCTGCTACAAATCAAGTTCAGTCCCACTCTTGATAACATCGTGTTTTTAGACTACTTTTGCAGGTAGAGTGGGGCATAACTCACCATAGTTTTTTCCTCACAAGCTGGATTAATTATTTTAAAAATAGCAAAGATCATGAAAAATAGCCCAGCCAAATATTCATTTCTTTGCTTAATGTCTCATTGCTTGGCAATTTTCTTCACTGTCATTTTCAATGGAAAAATACCTGAAATTCATCTACTGAAATTCAACTGAACAGAGTGGTTTAAAAAGAATCAATAGGCATGCTAATAATAAGGAAAGCATTCAAATGCAATATAGCATATGTTTCTAATTACCACTTCATCAAGTCCCAGTTACAAATTAAGTCTCTTTTATTTCAATTAACAGTCTAATGGTGCTTCAGAGAGATAAAGAATGTTTTAAAAAGAAACCAAACCTCTGATTAAGAGCACCCAATTTTCTCTCCAAGGAAACATGATAAAGGTTTTAAGCTATGAGAAAAGTCTGGGATAGGTGATTTGGGAACTGTACTGTCCATCACAGCTAAGAGATGTAGATGATGTTTTTGGTTTTTGGGTTTTGTGCTCCCCTTCCTGGGACCTTCTCAGCCATTCTACTGCCCACTTCTCTTCTGATATCCTATCATGGGAGAGAAGTCATCCAGCTGGCCATGCATCTATACAACAAATATTTGCTAAGCACTTGCTTTGTACCAGCATTTAAGTACTTGGTCATGAGGATTCAGTGTTATATAAGATCTGGTCCCTTCTCTCACAAAGATTGTTGTTTAGTGGGATAGACAGACATATAAGCTAATAGTTATAGTGTAATGTGTCTACAACAATAACAGAGTGAAAACACCTATAATAAAGATTGATAAGTTAATTTACTCTAATGTGTTACCTCATTTTACCCAGAAGTTTTTAAATGAACAGAAGAATATATGTATATATATATATATATATCTCTTTCTTTCTCTCTGTGTCTCTTCTATGTACGGGTGAAATTTCTGGTATTTGTGATTAGGATGATGAGATGTCTGATACCCACAGAGGTGACCACAAACTCTGTCCATAAAGCTGAGCTTGTTATAAATTTTAACTTCAACTCAGGGCTGGATAAATTCATAGAATGTTAAGAGTTCAAGGAATTTCACAGTGTATCTTATGGATTCATTTTACAGATGAGGACCCTAAGACCTAGCGAAACTACGTCATTTGCTCAAGAAGACAAAGGTAATCATTAGAAATCAACATGAGATTTCAGCTCTCCTGATCCTTAGTACAACATGTGAAAGAAGATATGTTGTCTTTACTCACAGTGGAGGCATTTTTCTGTCTGTGTTTAATTTGGCCTCCCTATGGATTCAGGACCCATAACTCTTGTTCTCACTCATCTGCTATGCTGCTGATAAGGACTTCGAGGTCAACAGCTGTAACTGCTAAATGAAGTTAATACTCTGAAAAAAAAAAAAAAAAAAAAAACCAGAAGGAGCAGAAACCAAAAGATTGAAAGCCATTTGGAAATTTCTTGAGTGGTGTCTGGCAGGTCTTTTATGAAGCTTATCATAAACCAGGGGAAAAAAAAAAACAAAAAACAAAAAACGCCTGCTGACTGTGTTATCTGTAGTGCCTATTGCCTATTTTGGCTGATTCATTGATGGTGTAATGTAACAGATAACAGAATGAAAGGAAATGGTTTGGTTTCTATAGAGGAAAAAGAATGGTTTGTATAAGGAAACCATTAGTTTCCTGAGATTGCTATACCAAATTATCAAAACTTGGTGTCTTAAAACAATAGAAATTTTTTCTCCCACAGTTCTGGAGGCCAGAAACTCAAAATCAATATTTGGCGGCTGAAATCAAAGTGTTGGCAGCACCCTCTGGAGGCTCTCGGACAGAATCTGTCCCTTGTGTCTAACAGATTCTGGTGGCTGCTGGCATCCCTTGACTTGTGGTCGTATCATTCCCATCTCCTCCTCCATAGTCATATCGCTTTCTCCTCTTCTCTGGCATTTGCATCCCTTTTATAAGACACGTATGACTGCATTTAGGGCTCACCAGGATAATGCAGGATAATCTTCCTATTTCAGGATCCTTTGCCACATCTTCAAAGTCCTTTTTGGCCAATAACGTAATATTCACAGGCTCCAGGTTTTAGGATGTGGGTATTGGTGTTGGGGTGGGGGACGGATTTGGGGGTGAACAACCAGCTTGCTACTGGCAGGTGACTGGTTATCCATCATTCTTAAGTCAGAAACGATGACCCAAAATCTCTTTTTGCTTTTGCTTCACTCATTTTGCATTTAATTACTGGCTCTGCTTCTTCAGACACTGTTATTACATTTTAGTTTTTGCCACATCTCTCAAAAATGTCTTATTATTTTCACGGCCTGTCATTTAGTTATGTTTTCTTCTAAGTGTTTGGCTGTCTTGGTCAGTGCTCTAAAGGAATTAAAATCACTTGGTCAGTGCTCTGAAGTAATTGGTCATTGCTCTGAAGTAATTAAAATCACTGTGAAGCTGAATGAAAAATCAGAAGAAGACCTATGTTTTGCTTGTTAGGAGAACTGTGTATCCTTTATGTCTATTTTTGGAGTTGGTGGTAATTTCTGGTCAAAGAATCAAATGTTCTTATTCCTAACCATATAGTCAGATAAGATGGCTAAGGTGCTTTCATAATCACCATTGATTCACTGTCAGATGGGCCCGTGCTCTGTGACAACTTTTCAATATTATAGACTTTACCAAATAAAAAGGTATCTCTTCATTCTGTGCACAGAAAAAGAAAATGATGGATGAGTATATTAGCCAGAACCCTGTGGCAGAAAAATAAGCATGAGTGTGCCCTTTCATGCCTCCTGAGAACTCCTGTGCTAGACAGAGCCTGTTCAAGATGTCTTTTCTGACTTTCTGATTCCAGTTGACATCTAAGCACATAAGGCAACTTTGTAATGGGGCCAGAGAGCACCACACATTGTTATGTATGAAATGCTCTGTTTAGCAAACAAGCCATGCAGCAACAAGAACTAGTGTGGTCAAGGATGGTGGACTAAAAACCACTGTGAGAGCAGAGATGTAGCCACCTCTGAGAATGGTTTTCTAAGCAGGATGACTTGGTTCCGTCCTTACAGGCATCGTCTGGTCCAGTTCAGCACAGAGCTAGCTGCAAGTGACAACCTAAGAGAAAAGTCAGCGAGAACAGAGACCCATCTCTTTGTTGACTGCCTTAATCCCTAGAGCTGTGTTCTTCAATTTGCTATTATTTGCGACAATTTTTCTGCCTAATAAGCAAGTTCTACCCTGCCTAGGAGAGAAACTTTTAGTAAATTCATCTTCATTCACTACCATTCAGCTCATGCTTTAAAAACTTAGATAATGCGTCTGAAATACTTAACTCCTGGTCAAATGGAGCTGCTATTTCATTCAGTATAATCAAAGAATAGCCAAGGACTTTAGTTAATATTTCTTCAGATGATAGAGAATAAACAAATTATTTTGGATATATCTACCATGCCCTCCAAACATGATTGTTGATATCTTTTCTATATAAATTACTTTCCTACATAAATGGTACTTAGCTTTTTCTTGAAAGATATTCTCTTCTCTCCAGCTCAAAGATAAACCTCTTTCCCTCAAATTATAAGTAATTCATACTTAATAATCTTTCATACGAATTTTTAAAATTACAAATGGTAAGGTACCACTATTTTTTATTTTGTAACACCACAAACCATCAAATCTGAAGAGAAGAAAGGTTGAGTATGATCTCTGAAAAATGAACTCTAGTAGTGTGTATAGCAAAAATCATCTTAGAATGAATAGAAGCCGTGAATAACTGAATGACCACCAGGCTTATCTGCATCCACATTCTACTTGGTTAACTGTTAAATAATATCTAACTTGTTGCGTTGTGAAAACAACATGTGTCTGTAAACTAAAAAATAGATGTTATTATCCACCTGGTTTAGTTATAATGGAGAAATGTCCTTCAGTTGCATGATGCTCTTCCTATGAATGAGGAAACCAGATCAACATTTCCGTTCAAGTTCTAGCTCGCCTATAACATTTCTTAGCTCCTTTTGCAAACCAAAAGTGGCAGCAGTTGTAACTGAATTAGTCTAACTGCTCAGACACATGTATTTCTGTTTGGTTGCTCTGGTCTCTTCTTGAAGGCCAAGTGCTGTGATCATTTATCGTCATCAGAATTGGCTGTCATAACTCAGTGTTCCCCGGACCTGCAGTGGGCAGAGCACCAGCACAACCTGTAGAAAGCAGCTCCAAGGTCAGCACCCTCTCATAAACCTACCCAGCCAGGAACATCTTCCAGGCCCTCCACTCTCAGGAATTTCAAGGAGAAAACAAAATGCTGAGGACTGGGAATGAGGGGCTTCAGCCTTGCACAATCTCTACATTTTGCTTTACTCCCAAGAGGGACGAATGAAGAATGTTGTTATTGATGCTATGACCACTTCTCTCCCATATTGTGCCCAGTAAACATGGCCTTACTCATTATTGAAATACTAGCATTCTTCTATAATGGTTCATACATAGCTGCTGCCCAGAGCACTGAATAACATATACTACCAGGTGTCAAACCCAGACTTCCCCAGTCTCTCCTTAATTTCCAGCAATAAAAAGATTAGCCTGGCACAGCAGGTCTTCAGACCCTTTCTGATTTTGAATAGTGATTTGAACACCTCTCCTAGCTGTGTCCCCTTTGGGCTTAAGAATAAGATAGAAGATATATTGCTTTCCATTTTAAAATGTTTAACTTCTATTCAAGAATAAATATTGATGAAGGGCGTCTAGGTACTAGTGATTTTTCCTGATGTCCATTTTGTGAACTTCACAGAAGACTTTGATTTCACCTTAAACCAAAGAAAACATTCACAGATATCTTATAAATCTACTATTTTTCATGATTATAATAACCTGTCATCATGACAAGCCATGTTCATTAACAAAAGAAATCATAGGGGCAGCTTCTATTGGGCACTTAACTCCTTCATCCATGAAACTATACTTTATGTGAATTTATTTTTGGAAAGTTCAGGTAGTTTAAATTTTAAATATATGGACTAGAAAGAAATTGAGTCCTTAAAAACCATTTTACAGGAAAAATGTTTCTGCCTGTCCTCATATTTCCCTTTTTTTTTTAACAGTGTTAGATTTCTGCAGAACTAATACTCTTTAATACTCTTGTCACACTTCAGAGGACACTATGTGAATTCTCAGATGCCACACAATTTCCAGGTATATTGTGAGGCCTCTGATAAGATTTGTATACTGTTGACACCTACTTAATATAGTAAAATACAAAATAAATAGGATTTCTATCCACAAACAACAAGGTTGCAAGCACAAAAATGAAATCTGCACAGACAGAAAAAGAGCTCTGTCATGTTGAGTATTTGTTGACCTCACAGTGAGTCATAGATTTTCTTTTTGTTCTAAGACTGGAAAAACACCAGGAAAAGAAACATTTTGGAAAACTATAGAAAACAACTGGATCCAAGCTCAAGTCCTCAGAGATAACATCCTGTACTTAAAATCTTTAAGTTGTTATAGAGGGGAGTATATGTATGTGTGTGTGTGTATGTGTGTGTGTGTGTGAGAGAGAGAGAGAGAGAGAAAGGAGGAGGAGGAGGAGATGGGAGTGGAAGGTAAACAGCAGCAGAAAGAAAACATGTGCACTCATGTTTTCTTCAGATGCTTCTTCAGATGAGTCCATCAGGAGGAGGAGGAGGAGATGGAGATGATGATGGGAGGGGAAGGTAAACAGCGGCAGAAAGAAAACATGTGCACTCAGTGATGCTTCTTCAGATGAGTCCATCTTCCTAAGTGTTGGTGGGAACACTGATCATAGATTTAAAAAAACAGTTTGTGTTTCCACTTGCACTTTCATCAAGAAGTTACAAAACATCTTGGAATATTTGCATTTCTTTCTATTTGACTGCTCAGGATGTGTCTTCATGACATAAGTCATTTTCAGCCATGTTTACCGGATGTTCCTCTTCTCACAGAGAACACCATTCTTTCGCTTTACAGTTAACACAGTGTTTTCCCACCCCCTATTGCATATGCTCCCACCCCCTATTGCATACTGCTCATAGTAACCAGCAGATCTGTTTGGGCTGATGATGAAATTGCCAGAAGGCACAGGTGGCTTTTGGGCTCTGATCCTAATGGGACTGTGGAGCTCATCCTGGAGCTCAAGGCTAGAGCAAGACACAGCGGAAAAACATTGGAGGGTTTTGATAACCACAGCATCCTGGGTTGATTGGCCTGTTACTATAGTAGGAGCCTGCTGATTCAGACATATGACATCACTGTCCAAAGCCTCTCGAAGTGGGATATGACATCAAGTTTTTGCTTGAGAGCTAGGGCATGGCTATCATAGTAGAATTAAGGAATAGATACATTTATTACCTCAAAGTTCCATTCCAGAGGGACCCAGAAATGGTTATTATAAAATTGAGTTATGCCATAGGCTGTTCCCAAATACTCTATGCATCCAAGGCTTAGTTACCTCCATTATAAGCAGTGTGACTGCTCTCCTCACAGAGGACTATAAAAATTAAAGAATCATCAAGAATTTGCAAACACAAGCTCATGACAAACATCTAGCAGTTATGTTAGACATAAATGATCTTTTTCTGGTAGACAAATGGAAAAGAAGTATACTTTATTGGATTCTTATGACTACTAAGAGCCCAACCAGGTTGTGATTGTCTGGCTTCCATTCACTGAATCACAAATTCTCACAACTGGCAGTAGGTGCCTCAGAGAGCATCTGGTTCAAATATCTTACATGGTGGATGAGAAAATGGAGGTTCCAATATATTAACTTACTTGCCTGGGGTAATACAGCTTGTTTATGTCAGTGTCAGGACTAGATGCCCAGGTTTTATGATGCCATAACTAGTTTCTTTCCCAGAAGTCCAGATGAACCTATAACCTAAAATTGGTATCTAGGAGAAGGATGGTAAAGATGTCACTCTGAGTCCTGACTGATTGGTAGGAAACCCTAGGTGACTGGCAGAAAATCCTGATGCATGTGTTAAGAAGGATTTTGGAGTCATACTCAGGCTTATCAGAAAAGGGTACTCAGGGTCATGTACAATTTCTATAAGGGGAAAAAGAACAAAGGAAGAGAGGCCAGGTTTCACAGGTTCCTGATCTTAGAGCATCCAATTATTTTACAGCCACGATCTGATGTGTTTGAACAATAGATGATAGTAGTAGGAATTGATTTTGTAAGATTCATGAGACAGGACCAAAAAATAAGTAAATTTACATATGGTGATCAAATATTGCCAAGTCAATAAGCTCCTTCTATTTGCATAGGCTGGGAACCAAGAGTAGAAGACAGACACTTATTTCTCAGTAACCCATACTGTAGCAATGGGACAATTATTTAGCCATCCCTATGTGATCATGGTCATTTTATAGGAGCATACTGCTTTAACTTTTTGAAGTGCTTTTGAAATGGGAAAGGTTCCCTTGTCCCCCTCAGAGGGTGTGTGACAGGGGGAATGGCTTGCTTCTTCAGTGCCCCATTGCTCAAACCTCTAGGGGAGCCATATAGATGCCAGCTTGTGGGGTTCCAACCCCAGGGCGGTGTCTAGGGGTGGATGTTTACAGCTCCTGAAGTCCCACTGAGTGTGTGCTACTGTGTGCTCTTTTAGTTTTGCCATCTATAGGTGGCTTTTTGTTAACCAGCTCAATTAGACCCTCTACCTTGTCACAAAGACAGAGGGCTTTCTGTATCCCGAGCTCTTGCCTTGGTGTATCGGAAGAATCAAATCACACCTCGGCCTGGAGAATGAGTACAAAATTTTATTGAGTGGAGGTATCTCTGAGTAGATGGGGGAAGCCAGAGGGGGATGGAGCGGGAAGGTTTTCCTCTGGAGTCAGGACACTGAGCGGCCCGGGTTCTCCTCCAACTGTCCCTGCCCAACTCTGCCTCCTCTGCCAGGTCGATGGCCTGCAGACCTGCTGGTGCCTGTGGGTACATTCCTCTCGGCATCCAGCCACCCGTGTGTTCCTCCCCTGTTGCGCTCCTCTCAAAGTGTGTCTGCCTGTTAGGGTCTCAGGATTTTTATAGGCACAGGATGGGGGCATGGCAGGCCACGGTGGTCTTGGGAGATGCAATATTTGGGCAGGAAAATAAAAATGCCTGTCCTCACCTAGGTCCGCGGGCACAGGCCCGGGGTGGAGTCCTAGCCAGGGACCACACCCTTCTCTCCTTCTGTATCACTTTCAATGCTTTTTCTTATTTGATATCTAGAGAGCAAAGAAATACACTACCAAGTGCGAAATTTCATGGCACCCACTGTAGGTTAAAAAAAAAACAAAAAAACCCCAGCCCTTGAAGGAGAGAAATGGAGGAAGGGAATTTTGTTTAATTAGAAACTCTCTAGAAGTAAAGGCAATAAATACATAGTACTTCAAAAGATCTATTAATGAATGTTTCATTCAGATATTCAGATGGAAACTTCTCTATCAATAAGAAGTGACTAAATGGAATAGATAAGTTTTTGTTCACATTTCATTTTTCAAGAAAACCTGCTTTGAGATTCTCTTCATAATTCATGGTTAGTTGCTCGGCAGTCCAAGCTATGGAGTGGTACAATGGCTTTAGAGTTGACAGCGGGCCTAAATGAGAAACCAAAGTTCAAATCAAGACGTCTAAGTATTATCTGAATCATTAAAAACGTCTGCAATTAATTCTCTGCACTGCTGATGTCTGTCTTTCATCTAGTGAACAGAGAAAAAGGAAATTCAATAGGATCTACTCTTTATGTCAATTGGATGAGAAAATTTCCCACTGCCTGAAAAGCATGCTGATACTAAAATATACCACAGAATACATTTCATTAAGAGTTATTATCACTGTGATCACAATGACCAAGAACTCCACAAAGAATTAACGTCATTTGGCCGATACCTCCTCAAATGGGTCCACTGGATTCATGTTTTTCAAGGTATTGTTCCCAAGCATCTCTAGCAGAATGACCTGAAGTGCTTTTCCTGCTGAAAATGACAAAATTAAATTCACTGAATCAGAACATCTGAAGGTGGTTTCCGGGAATTTAATATACTCCTAGGTGATTCATATGTTCACTGAAGTCTGAGAACCATTATACTAATTTCTCCATGAATCAAACTGATATAGTTTGAGATACCAAAGATACAAGCCGGGATTCTTGTCTTTAATAATATGGTAAATCAGAAAAAAAAAGGCCCAGTTTTCTGTGTGTTTCAAGCATATGGATGTGAGGATGGACATCAGCTAACAGAACTAGAGATGTCATTTTTTTCTTTCCCAAGACCATCTCTTCAGGTGAGAAGAAGCTTGTCTTTACCCTGCAGCAAGTCACGATTAGCAAATCATGGTCTCTTACAACACCAGAAATCACAACTTTCTCTCTTTTCTTTGAACTCCTGGCTTCTAAACTATTTATTTATTGACAGAATCTTATTCTGTAGTGATCATAGCTCACTGCAGCCTCAAACTCCTGGACTCAAGCAATCCTTCTGCCTTAGCCTCTTGAATAGCTGGGACTACAGGTGCACATCAACATGCTTGGGTAATTTTTTTAAAATTTTATGGGCCAGGTGGCATAGCTCATACCTGTAATTCCAGCAATTTGGGAGGCCAAGGTGGGTGGATCACTTGAGCCTAGATGAGTTTGAGACCAACACAGCAAAACCCTGTCTCTGCAAAATTTTCAAAATTGCTTTAGCTTGGGAGGTGGAGGCTGCAGTAAGCCATGATCGCACTACTATACTCCAGCCTGCGTGATAGAGCAAGACCCCCTCTCAAAAAAATAAAAATTTTTTTACGGAGTCTTGCTCTGTTATCCAGGCTGGTAAACTTTCTTGAAACAATAGATATAGATAGATTAGATGATAGATAGATAGATAGATAGATAGATAGATAGATAGATAGATAGATACATAGATAGATAGACAGACAGACAGATACCGCATGAACACCAGCAATAATAAAACTTACTTAGCAACCCAAAAGCTTTTCATTAGCTTTGTTTTACGGGGTTCATTTGAATTGCCCACAATGTTAAAAGGGACGCAGTCACATCCTGAATACCCTCAATTGTAGAGTGGCTGCTTTCCTCAATTCTTTCTTCATTCTTCATTTTCATTGCTTTACTTTCACTTTTTATGAACTCCTATGCTCCTGAATACAATGGATCTCTCTAAAATCTCTTGGTCTCTTAGAAAATATCTCCTTCCCCTCTCATTAAAAAAAAAAACATCAGAAGTCTTGATTTTGTCTTGCTGACAAAAAATAAGCAATCTCTGCTCTTGATTCCACCAGCTATGGGTACACAGTTGGCTACTGTCAGACCCACTAAATCGTAACATCAAGCAAGCCCAGGAGAAAGCAATTGTAAGTTAGAAGTGGTACCTACTGAATTAGGCATGAGCTGGGCCAGAGGACACAGCATGCTTGTATCTCACCAGGAAGTAGCCCAGATCCCCAAAGTTCACCAGTATTGCACCCACACTTTTTTCCCCTCAGCTTACATAGAGCTTTAGCCACATAAAGGATTCTTTTCTTTTCTTTTCCTTTCTTTTCTTGTTTTCTTTTTTTTTTTTTTTTTTTGAGACTGAGTCTTGGTGTGTCACCCAGGCTGGAGTGCAGTGGCACAATCTCTGCTCACTGTAACCTTCACCTCCTGGGTTCAATTGAGTCTCCTGCCTCAGTCTCCCACGTAGCTGGGATTACAAGTGTGCACCACCACACCCAGCTAATTTTTGTATCTTTACTACAGATGAGGTTTCACTGTGTTGGCCAGGCTGATCTCGAACTCCTGACCTGAGGTGATCCTGAGTGCTGAGATTACAGGCATAAGCCACCACACCCAGTCCACATAAAGGATTATTTATGATCACAAAAAAATAGGATAAATCTTCAGTTTGGTTCATAGATGGGTCAGCTCAATATCTTTGTGAAAGATGACAATAAACTGCTGTTACACTACAGCTTCACTCATATGACACTTACAACCATGGTGAAAGGAAATCCTACCTAGGGGCAAAACTTTGAGTGGTACACCTGGTCATCCACTTTATGTAGAAAGAAAAATGACCCATGATGAGAATATGTGTGGACTGAAGAGCAGTGGCAAATGGCTTGCCTGATTGGTCAGGGCCCAGGAGAGAGATTAGAGGACTGTAGAGACAAGGCAGTCTGGAGAAGAGGCCAGCAGACAGACTTATGGGATTGGGCACCAAGCGTGAAGGTCTGTGTATTGAATGATAATGCCCATTACAGGGCATCCTACATTGAGGAAACACTAAAAACAAAGTAGACAGAGTACTCGGGCTGACAAAGCCAGGCTGCCACTGGCTACCCCAGGGCTGACACAAAGAGCACATGAACAGAGTAGTTATGGTGGCAGACACAGAGGCTATGCATACGTCCAACAGCATTAATGCATATTCACCAAGGCGTGTGTAGCTACTGCTGAATGCCCAACCTGCCAATAACAGAGACCAACACTGAATTCCCAATATAGTACCATGCTTTGAAGAGAACTATTAGTTATTGATAGCAAATTGATTACACTGGACCCCTTTCATCTAGGAAAGAGATTGGTTCATCTTACCTGTAATCGATTAATAATATTGATATGAGATTGTCTTTTCTGCTTGTACGGCCTCAGGCAGTACTATCACTATATAAGATTCTGAATAACATGGCTTCGAACCAAGAAGCCCACTTTGTAGCAAGGTGCACTTGTTAGGGTTCTCCAAAGAAACAGAATCAATAGGATATGTGTGTGTGTGTGTGTGCGTGCATGCGCGTGTGTGTGTGATTTATTATAATGAATTGGTTCATGCAATTATGATGACTGGCAAGTCCAAAATCTGCAGAGCCAGTGTCTAGCTTGAGTCCAAAGGCCAAAAGCTTCTGTAGAACCAGGAAGAGCTAATGTTCCAGTTTGAAGACTATCAGGCAGGGGAATTATCTCTTACTCAGGGGAGGGACATCCTTTTGTTCTCTTCATGCTTTCAACTGACTGGATAAGGCCCATCTACATAAGGGAGGGCAATATGCTTTACTCAGTCTACCAATCTAAATGTTAATCTCATCGAAAACACCTTCACAGAAACACCCAGAATAAAGTTTGACCAAACATCTAGGCACCCTGTGGTCCATTTAAGTTGACATATAAAATTAACAATCACAGAGGGTGTAGCAGTCATAGCAGTGGGCATGTGGTTATGCAAGTCACCTGCACACAGAAACTGCCAGTTGGATAGAGTAACAGATGGCCTTTTTAACAGCATAGATGAGGCACCAGCTTGAAACTGATACTCTGAGGTACACTTCAAATCAATGAAGTTTATATGGTGCTGTGTTTCCAATAGGTAAACTATGTGGGTGCAGAGACAAGTGGTAGAAGAGAGTGGCTCTGCTTCTACATACCCACTTGAAGAAGTTATGCTTCTCATATCTGCAATTCTGGGCATTTTTGGTTTAAAGGTCCTGACTCCTATAGGGGTAATGTGTCCACCAGGGACAGAGGAATTTCTGATTCCTATTAACTTTGAGTTGTGGCTGCCATCTGGTCATTTCAGACTTTTTTTTTCTTTTATGATAGAGTCTCGCTCTGTCACCAGGCTGGATCTTGCAGTGGCGAGATCTTGGCTCACTGCAACCTCCACCTCTCAGGTTCAAGCAATTCTCCCGCCTCAGCCTCTGGATTATCTGGGACTACAGGCACGTGCAACCACACCCGGCTAATTTTTGTATTTTTAGTAGAGACAGGGTTTCACCATGTTGGCCAGGATGGTCTTGGTCTCTTGACCTCATAATCCACCTGCCTCAGCCTCCCAAAGTGCTGGGATTACAGGCATGAGCCACCGCACCAGGCCCTATTTCAGACTTCTTATACCAAAAGATTGGCAAGCTACAGAAGGAATTACTATCCTGGCAGAAGTAATTGACCGTAGTGATCAGGCAGAAGCAGGTCTTCCACTGGGACAGGAAGCCTTACATGGAGGCAGGGAAGAATACATTTGACCACCTGGCAATCCATTGGGACATCTCTTGGTACTACCCTGTCCAAATTGGCAGTAAATTGATAAGTGCAACAGCCATCATCTGAAAAGGCACAGTGGCCAGGGGATCAGACGCTTTATGGATAAGTGTCTGAGTTGCCCCAATATTTAAGCCATCTAAGCCAGAAAAGGTAGTAACTAAGGGTGAGTTGGTGGAGGCGAGAAGTGATGAATGTCAGTTGAGCTCCTTAGGCTAAGTACAGAAACAGGGCTAGAGCTTATCTTAGTAATACTCTTATTTTAAATTTTCCCAGGGAAAGGGACTAACTAGAATCCTGAAGGAGCTCTCTTTGATGGGGTAAATCTTTTTTATATGAGTAAGTGGATTTGAGCAGCCCAAGGGGTTGACTATAGTGGATGCTGTGGTTTGAGGACCATATTCTCCCTTTAAGAATGGGACATCTATTTCCCTATGTCAGGACTGTAGCCTACTGTCAGCTCATAGCTGAATTGCTTTCCAGAAATTTCCCTTGCCAAGAGTTCTGTCTCATTCAAATATATGTTCCCCTCTCCCCAAGAACAGCCCTCCTCCAATGACTGCTCACCTGAGGAGAAAGGAAGTACAAAGGCCTGGGGCCCTTACCTTAATTCAGGACAAATCTGAAAGGCAATCACAGCTTCATAGCTGAGACCATAGTTGTGACTATATCACAGTTTAGTTTCTCCCTCTGCTTAATTTTGCTTCCTTCCAGTAAACTTTCTGTTCACAAATAACTGTCCCAGAATCTGTTTCCAAGGAACTTAACCTAAGACAAAAGGACATATTAGTGACCATCCAAAGAGGCCTTAATTTACTTTCACATGAAGTCATTTAAAATAAAAAAAAAAAATCCACTTCCATTATGGCACAACTTATTATGGTACATCTTTTCAGATATATGTGGGCCTCCCTGGCAGCATAAGCTGATGAAATAAATGAAACAGCTCTGTCAGTACCTGTAATTCACAGAGTTCTTGATGCAAATGTCATTTAAAATAACCAGCCTCTAAGTGGATTCCACATGATTCAGATATTTAAGTTTTCTCTCTAGGCCATTCTGAACTAAGAATTATCTTAGGTTCATCCAAAAGATGGATTTGGGAACTGTTGCTAGGTTCATTTTATGGGTCCAAAGTAGAGCAAGTTCCATTGTCAGAGCATTTAGAAATACGGATATGGTTTGCTTCTTTTCTACCTCATTACCAAAATATATAGGATTATTTGTAGCTTCAAAAAGCGAGATAGGTAAATCCCGCTGTGTTCTAAGTTTAACAGGTATCTCAAACTGTTTTTCACGTTGACTTGAAATATAAAGTCACAAAGCCTCAAGGCAAATGTAAGCAGAATCTTGCTGACTCTTTTTAAAATGTCCAGATACTGCTATTTTTTAAAATGTCCGGAACAACTGGTGATATTTCAAGAGGAAAAAATTGGAAATATTTTTTTCTTTAGGCAGAAGTGAGTTATTTCAAGTTCCAAGTGGTTCCAAAGTCCATTGAGCTCCAGAGGCTGGGTTTCCTGAGATTTCTAGCGGGCACAGTACTTGGCATAATAAACTCCTTCTCCTGCTCCATTCCCTCCACCTCAAATAGCCACGTGCCCTCTAACCAGCCCTGGAGACAGACCTCAGTGTTGAATGATGGATAATAGTCATTTTCACCAATTCGCTTTAAGAACTATGTTTAGTTTCCAAATACTAAAGGAACAGGAACCGCTCCCTTAGGAGAACAGTGAAAATAAAATCAAAACAGTTTAAATTTCGAAGTTCAAATTCATAATTCTATGCTGCAGTCTAGTTTCCTCCCCATAGGAAATGTGGTATTACATACAGTACAAAGGGCTGCACTCACGAGGAAGGGTTAGTCCAAGGCTGTCAGAGCTGAGAATGACCTTGGAGATTACCCATTTCTATGCCTTTCATTTATAGATGAGACAAAAGGCTCCAGGGAAGTGATAGCAGAATGGAGAGGAAAAGAGACACAAACTTAGACACATAAAGTTCTTAACTTTGTTCTTAGTTACTTTGTGACCAGCCTAGATATTAACAGCATTCCCTTATCCAGAGATTTCTTTAATTTCTTTCACTTGGGGTCTGCCTCTCAGCCACAGTTCCACTCCACTCTGCCTGCCCTCAACCTTGTCACCCCTCTTAGCAAGCTGACCTCATTGTTAAGGCTTCATATGTTAAAGAATATCTCTCAGAGAAGCTACCACGTGTGTTACGGTCTTTTATGTAAGCCTCTTTTAGGTAAAATGGATGAAAGTAAGGCCTGGCTGATGCTGATGGGGCATCATGCAGAAGCAGAAAGCTGTGTCTCCTCTTTGTTAATCTTGTATGCAGGGCCCAGCAACCAATGCCCTCCTTCTCTTGAACAGGACGGAAAGGTCCTGTCTTTGTTTTCTTACCTAAAGCAGCTCTAGAGACAGACCTCAGTGTCTCAAGCACTGTGATGCCTTGGTTTACTTACTCTAACATGTCATGCATCATGTCATGCGCTTCCAAAGGCTTCCTAAGATTTCAGTCTCTATTTCAATCCCCATCCCCTCTCTTTCTCTACTTTTTCAACTATACTCTTTTTTTCCATGACAAAGGTCATGTTTCTTTTCTTAATTCAGTAAAGTTTTATACAAAAGTCTCTTGTAATCCTACATCTATCTATATATAATATATATGTTATTTTATGTAATGCCTGGTCTATGATAATGTAAAGTCAGTAAATGATAGCAATTATCTTTAATTATCAAAATAAATTGTTAGAGATTCAAGTTAGCACACAAAATGGAAATACATTGACAATCTAAAAACTGTGCTAAAACATAAACTCAAGACTTTATTCCTCTTCCTGTTCTATCAAAATTGTGCCAAGTAAAAAAATAAAAATTGTTCTTTTTATTTCCACATTTTCTGCTGAAATACCTTTTATGGGTAAACAGTTTGGAAGAGAAGAGCTGAAGTCCAGAAAACTGATACATTAGATAATTAGGCAGTGAATAATTGAGAGGCAACTGAAATGAGTATGAATTTTTAAAATGGCATCACAGGCTAAGATCACTTCTCTCAATCAGATAATATTGTTAATTAAGACATCTGATTTCCACTAAAGTTTGAAAAATCTGCAGGCAGATGTTCTCATTCATTTTATAGATGATAAACCTGAGGCTCAACGAGACTGTATGATTTGTCCAAAGTAAAAAAACAAAACAAAACAAAAGCATGTTGATAACACGGCAAGATAGTAACAGGGTAGGAATTCACATTTTTTTTCAGTATTTTTTTTGAGCTAAATTATATCTGTGAAGAAGTGAGCAGATTTTAAGTGTACAGCTCAATAGGCTTTCACAAATTGAACATTCACATATATACCACCTAGATCAAGATGTAGAATATTAAGAGCAGCCAGAAGTTCCCTAATAAGGTGTATATAAAAGAAGCCAGATCTTTTGACTCTGGGCTCAATCTATAGAGGTCCTTAGCATGATTGGACTTTTTTTCCTGATATACACAGCAATGGAATGACAAGATCAGAGTGACAAGATCAGAGCAATGGAATGACAAGATCAGAGAAAAAACAGACTGAAAATCTTTATATGCTATTGGTGTGAAGCAGTATTGTACTATAAGTGCTATGGAAGACCACTCAACAGAGGTCCTGGAAACCTATTTAAAATACTGATCTGTTGTTTATTAGATGTGTCATCTTCCACAAGGCTTAGTGCCTTTGCAATTTTTATTCCCTCTTTCCAAATTGCTCCTCCCCCTTTTTTTTTTGTCCTGAGTAACTAACTCCTACCCATCTTTCAGGACTGAGCTTAATCCTCATGTCAGTGAAAGCCTTTCTAACATCCCCAATTCAGATTCCATTTTGCCATTACTTGTCTCACAGAAACTGGCACTTCTCCGTAAAAAAATTGCTTATCTAATTTTTCCATTTATAAGTGATTATTTTGTAAGTATTGTTTGTTGATAATAATATCTGCATTCTCAGCTGGTAAGTTCTGCAAGGGTAGAGTCATGTCTGTTTTGCTTGCTACACCTGTTTGGGGTTGCTGAGACTACCCTCAAGTTTGATAATTTGCTAAGAGAACTCCTAGGACTCAGCAGATATTTGTACTTACAGTTGTGATTGTTGGAGTGAAAGGATACTGTGCACAAACAGCAAAGGGAAATAGCACATGGGTGACGCTCAGGGAAATCGAGTGTCAACTTCCAAGCATCCTTTCCCAGTGCAAGTCACACAGAATGCACTTAATCTCTCCAGCAATGAGTTGTGACATGTAAAACGTTGCCAACCAGAGAAACTCAGAGACCCATTATCCAGTGTTTATACTGGGGCTAATCACATAGGGACCCTCTGCCAAGCACTTACCTAAATCCCAGACTCCCAGAAGGAAAGCAGGTGTTGAGCACACACCACATTGTCTATATAAATAGTTTTGGCACCATGAGCCACTCTTACTGGTTCTGGGAATGGAAGGAACCGTCCTAAAATTTCTGTTCACAGATGCGAGGACACCAATTCCATGAATGGTTCTCAAAATAAGGATTTAGTTTGGGAAACTATCAGGAGATATTGGTTAACAGGCTTAAATAATTTGCTGGTCTTTCTTGAATTGCAGGAGTTTCAGACATTTCAGTTTATATAAATCTCCAAGGTGGTAAGGGAAGGTAGAATATGCAGTGTTTCCTAGAATATGTTTTTACCCTCTCATTTTAAGAGATTAGTGTTCTGGGAGAACATGTTGACAAATGTTGCTCTAATTCCAGCCCCTTTTTTCAGACCAGTCACCTTCCCACCTCAGCATGTTGTGCTGTCAAGGTTTAGGATAGAGCAGTTCAATGAACACATTTCAGGTTGCATAGAACATGTTAGAACTACAATTGCTTAGTCTATTAATTCTTTTACTTCCTTCTAAGCCACTTGCAGTCATGATCATAACCCCCTAACACATAGCAGTGACCTGAATCACAGATAATGGGAGAGTAGAGGGGTTAAGCATATATTTTCACTGATAGCAAGAGACTATTTATTCAATATCCCACCTTATATGACCCAATTTCTGTTTCTTGGCAGAATTTTGCAAAGGCAATTCAGTTTTGCAAAGGTAACTTAATTGAAACTCATTAGCATGTTACTGACCATACAGCACAAATAGTGTAGAACAGAAGTAATTAACCACCGTTCCAGTTGAAAACCTACATTCAGCTCCTTTTCTATTTTCTTCATGGCTTCTGGGGTTGAGACTACTGAGGTGAAAGCTGTGTCAAGGAGGTCATGAATAAAACCATTGCTTTGAATAATTAATATATAGTACTATGATTTTTTTTGAGTCAAAACTATTAATTTTTGACAAAATACTATGTATATTCATACAGAAACTCATTTGGAATAATGGTTTTTATATAAACACTAGAGGAACACCTTATTTTTCTTCCTGGGTTTAATTGAACAATTTTAATACAAAGCAAATTAAGTAAAATAGGATCCAAGCCTCTCTGCAAAGTAATAGTTTACTAAGTTTAGCTAGATGTGTGCTTAATGAAAAACCATAAATTTTTCCATGGTTGGAGGAACTGAGACAATGGTTGTTTGTCAAATAATTCAGACCATATATTTAGACTCCTCAGCCACCTATGAAGGTATTGGTAAATTAGCTGGCATCAAGTCTCAACTATGGGGAATTAATGGAAACAATTACAGCCTCAAAGAGTGACAAATTTTCTTCTAATTCTAAAGACAGGGACCAAGGCTTTATATTTTCATAATGAGAATTTTTAAAACTATCCCAAAAATGATGCTTGGCTTCTGCAGTTGGATAGAGAATGTCCTATGACCATTAGGTCTGATCTGTTCTAGAGACAGAGCTATTAGCAACTCCCAGCCAGGAAGTGCAGATAACTCAGCGGACGGCTCCCTCCACATCAGAGGAAAAACATCTCAGAGTACCTTTGCTGCACTATCATTCTATGCCAAGGAAATACTGCTTGAGGGTTAATAATAAACTTCTATTCCTTGGTAGAAATATAATAAACTCAGTGTAGTAATACAAATGAGATAAATCAAAATAAAGTCCTTGAATTCCAGTACTTTGTGGTTTTCTGTCCTTTGTGCAGCATCACAGGGGTGTATCGATTTATTTCAAGGGTGTTAAATTCTATCATTCACTGCCACCATCTCATAAGAAAAAGCAACACTCTTAAGGCAACAAAATTGAAAGGCATCACGACAAGCTGTTTAGCAAAGGTCTGGAATGTCCTCAAGAAAGTCAATGTCGAGTGTAGAGTGTTTCCTCAAGGAGGTGGAGCTATTCCTCATGGCACCGTCTGCAGAGGGTTTGCTGAAAAATCATACAGAGACCCAGCAGCTGTGCCATACATCACATATCAGAGTCGTAGGAAAAGGAGATGCACTTTGGAATGAAGATGCTGGAATTAATGCATAGTTAAGAGGTATTTGGACTTTATCATTTTACTGACCAGTAGTAGCTGGTCATTTTTTTAAAATGGGGTCTGTTATAGAGGCAAATTTTTTAAGTAAAGATGTTTAAAAATACAGTCATTTAGTATTACTATTTCATGTGGAAAATAAAAAAAAGCATTTAATAGCAACCAAAAGGAAAAACGTAGTTCCCAAATAAAACACCATATTTAAATTTAAAAAGAAAAGTAAGAGCTTTGTGAAAAATGTATCCTATTGCCCTATTGCTTTTCTAGATAGAGTGGTGAAAATTTTATCAAGGGTCAAGACCACTCAGTGGACATGGATAAGAACCACCGATGTGCGTGATATTACTTAATGTTGTCCTTTTCACCTAGTAGATACCTTTACGGTGGGATTTGAGAATCTTTGATTTTGAAAAGATTACTACTTCAGCTGCCTGCTACTGTTCACAGAGCAAATGATGGTTGAACTCCTGGCAGGCAAAATTTCATTTATTTGTTCTGAAAATATTTAATGATGTCATTTTATCTCTTAAGATCCAAATCAAATAGAAAATGTAAAACAATAAACACAAGGTGTCAGGTGTCTGGCTTATACAATCCTTTTAAGAAATGGTCCACAAACAGTGCATCCAAATTAGTTGGTGATAGTTTTAAAAACAACGAAGGTTATGGAGCCACACCCAAGATCTGTATAAATCGGAAACGTTAGGAGTAAAGCCTAGGAATCTACATTTGTAATATGCTCTACAAGTGATTCTTAGACACACCAAACTTTGAAAATAACTTTTTTGGATGACCCCAGATAGACAAGATCATATCCTGTTCTGGGGGCCAAATTCAGTCATTTTTAGCTGCATTTTGAAGGATGGGTAGGACTTGAGGATTAGAATTGGAAGGAAGGGGCATTCTTTTTGGAAATAATGACATGAATGGAAACATAGAGGCAGGAGAACAAATTGTATTTAGCGAATGGTGAGGAGACCAGTGTTGGAGACAAGCTATAATGTAGGGGAAGAGCAAAAAGAAAAATGAAGAAGCACATAGGAGTGACATTGTGATTGACTGTCCCACTAGAAAGCATCTGCTTCCCATACAACAAATAAATAGAAGGTCCTCCAAGTATAGGTGACCTAAGCAAATATAGTAAACGTTACAGGTTCAAAGATGGTGGAGAGGTGAGAATGGGGGGTTCTGTAGAGCAGGCACTCCTCTATTTTCAATTATCTGTTTACTTATTAATATTCAGCTTTAATCCAAAAATTTAGGAACAAGCTCTGACAATCTAATTTCATTAACAGAATTAATAAGTGAGCTTTGTTGATGTGTCTGCATTGTAATATCCTCAGATAAAGCAGTGCAAATCAACTGCTGTGGTGGATAAAGATAAGCACACAAAGACTGTGATGTAGTTTCCCTCCCTTTTTATAATTAACTTTTGAATCTGTCATGCTTTTCAAGGTCTAAAATAAAATAGTAGGCAGTGAAAGTTTGATCATCAATTGCATTTAATAACACCAATGGATATTAGATCTTACTGTTCTATTTAATATTTTACTTACTTTTTATTTAAACTTCAGATTCTATCGGATTCTATATTTTCATGCTGTTTCATTCTTAAACTGCTTTCATTCCCAATTCCGGGATATTTGTAGATTCTTACTATTTGAGTGCATGAGTTAAACCTTCCATCCACTGGCTCACTAGGAGGCCTGTCCACCATGAGACCAATCCAGTGCTGAGCCACAAGCTGCAGCAACTGTCATGGTGGAAGAACCCTATGGCCACATTTTGATGTTTTTTTCTTCTTGGCCACTTCTTTCATCAGATATTATTCTACAGCTGCCAAAGTCCACACTGCCACCACTGTTCATGACACACAACTCTAGACCAGTTTGAAATTAGGTGTTCATGTTCAAATTCTGGCCTGATCACAGGTCATGGGCCTAGTGTGGAAGAATAATTCAATGTCCTGTGGTACAGAACATGGCCAGCTATATAAGCAATCACCTGTAAATAACTCTTGAACCCCTTTGGAAAGGAGTTGTGGTCATGACAGATTACATCACTAACCTTTCCACTACAGCATACTATTCAGTACAGGGACCTTTTGACACAGGCAACCAGTTTATAAAACCAACATACAATGTGCTTAAAAAGATATTCAATTCATCCATCCTCAAATGATGAAGGCTTGATTCTGGAAGCTTGACCATGAGTGACTGAACTCTGTTGTAGAGAAGTAGCACCTTTCTGATCTGAGTCATAAATAGTGGCATAGGATATGATTTCAAGTTCAAATTTTGCAGCATTGAATTCAAACTTATCAATAAAATATATAAACTCTTCAAGATGAAAAATCTGTGTGAAGTTCAACCAGTAGACCATAGCGAACACAAATTGAATATCCAAGCCTGAATGCAAAAGTGATTTCATAGCTCCAGAGCTGTATCCTGCAAACCAATAATAACAATAATAAAAACTATGCAGCTGGAGTGGTCAGGTCCTCTTCATCACTGCCAGGGATTCCTAGCTGGTCAAATTGCAATGCTGGGTTCTCATAACCACTGCCACTAAGAGTGGAGCTGGAGGCATAAGCAAAGGACAGACCAGTGTCTCCAACTCTCTTATACCTGGGCACTGAGCCTCCACAGCACCCATAAACAACCCAGTAGCCCCATGGGATAGGGCCAATGCCACAGCCCACAGGCTATGTGCTTTTTATGTTTTCTGTTTGCAATCGCACTGCAAATTACAGAGCCTTTGTTAATGTTGTCATGACTGAAACACTGATGAATGATTTGAAGCCATTTCCCAAGAAGCATGAAGAAGCTTGTCATTCTGGCTTAACACCCAAACTTGTTTGCAAAAACTACTTTAACCTTCTAGTTTTCTCTAGATTTTCTCTGTCCAGAACCCAACAATCAACTGCAGCAATCTCTCTCTCTGTCTCCCAACATATTTTTGTAATATTCCCCCACAAGGCATGGAACTTCTCCATTTCCACCCTCTTATTTTAGGGAAATGTGAGTTTAGAGAGTTGATAGAAGCCTCTCCAAAAGAGTGGTTTCTTCTTTGGTTCTGGTATATTTTCTTGTCCAAGAATGTCCTTGCCAGGCAGATCATTTCTCCCCCTTTCTCTATACAGAAGGAAGGCTAAATGGCTCGAGAGAAGGGTCATAGCATTTAAAGTCTGGCAGATGGTTGTGAGTGGTATGACTGGGGAAATGTTATTCAACTTCATTGTACTTCAGTTTTCTCTGTAAGGCTAAAAATGGGGATGAGAAATGGCTAATGTAGTGTTTGCCATGGAGCAGGTATTCCAGTGATGGATATATATTGATTAATATATATCAGTAATGAGGAGTTAATATATTGAATATATATATATATAGTCTCGTGATCGGTCTATCTGGTTAAAGCCATGCCATTGGATACCTCTTCTTGGATTCCTATGATAAACTAGATAGATAGGTAGATAGATAGATAGATAGATAGATAGATAGATGATAGATAGATAGATAGATAGATGATAGAGTAGATAGATGGGTTCAAGAAAGAAAAAGTTATTTTTAGAACAGATGGGAAACACCTGGAAGTCACTGAACCCCTGCCTTCCATGGGTCTATAAAATAAGCCATCTTAAGCCAGCTGCGGGATGGATAGAGCCATTGATTTGATCTGGCCCCTGAAGCTACCCAGAAATCAGAGTTGAGCTAAAAGAGATACTGAAGAGTTAGCAAACATTCCTTCTCCATCTTAAAATTTGACTGACTGTGGTCTGGCCAGTTAGAACCCAGCTGGAAAATGGAAATATCTCCTGGTAGATGAGGGAAATATTCTGCTTCTCCCTGCAATGACATATATTATAGATGATATATAGGCATCATATATATTATACCCCACCACACACGTTTACACATAGTTGAACAATAGTCGGAGTTTTTGTCATTTCTTTGCCAAACTATCTTCAAAGTGCCTTAGAAACTGAAAAATCACTGAAATGTAGTATTGGGAATCTGAACAGCTAGATTCTAACAGTAGCATACTGGTAAACCTACTCTCTTGAAAAAAAGAAAAAATGGTTTGTAGTGTTTGCTGATTTCTGTGGTGTAAATATTCCCACAGTGGCTGATTTCAAGCTATCAATCTGACATCATCAAACACAGAATTAGGAAGAGAAGAGCATAGCTCGCTCTTGTGAGCTGGTACAAGTCAATTCTAACACAGTAGTGGTTCTAAAATAAGATATGTGTTTTGTGAACCAAACATTACTGTCTGGGTTTCTGTTTTCTCATACGTACATCAAAGAAATTAAACAAGACTAAAGTTTTTCAATTTGGATGTTAATAATAATTATACACACACATATATATAAATATATTACACATGTATATGCACACAAATGTGTGTATGTGTGTGTATATACACACATATATATTCACATATGTTCTTTGCTCAAAGAAACTTGAGAAACTGTAGATTAAAGAAAATTAAGTAGATTTCTTTGTAGCGGGACCTCTTAGAGACTTTAATACAGTGATTATGTAAGAAGAAGCTATAGTATTTAGCTTTTCCTAAACATTTGTTTATGCCATAGCTGTTAACAACAACCAGACCTCTGTGTTTGATATTTTTGCAGCTTTGAAATCCAATTAAAAAAAAAAAAAAAAAAAAAAAAACAGAAAGAAAGAGGCCTCAAAAAGTTACCACCCTCTTCCCCATGCACACTTTCCAACTCCACTCCTCGCTTTTAAGTTAGGGGAGCTAACTTTTGTTGCGTACCTACTAAGTGCTGCATCTGAAACTCAGCTATAGCAAGGTTTTCTACCCTGAAAGACAGAAATTATCTCCTAATCAATTTCTATATTAGAAATCTGAGCTTCACTAGATAATTTAGCCAAAGCCATAGTTCGTTTGGAGTGAAGGAGGCAGCGAACACTGCCAGTCAAAAAGTACCTCTCCCAGGGAGCCTATTTAGAAACAAAAGTGAAATCTAATTCACATTCACATAACCGCAATCGATCCTGTAGGTGGAGAGCGATTTTAGCAATAGTGACACCTTGTGGCTTTATCTGCCATGGCTTATTAGCCAGGAAGGCTTAAAGAGATTCCTTTCCAGACAAGTCACCCACTGAGAGCAGTGGAACCAAAGTGAAAAGAGTGCTGAGAATTTTGCAGGGTTATCATTTTGTTTTTTCTGAAATAACCTGAGATAAAAGCAGCAGAGCTGTCTTTTGTTCCTCCTTTTCTCTTATCCTTAGTTCTTTTCTTGGATTCCTATGATAAACTAAGAAGCAAGTAAGTATACATTTATATCCTACTCCACCTATATCCAAAACAAAATAGTCCATTTTAAATGCAAAGGTGACTCTTTATTATACAAAACACTAATGGCCTTAATTTCCATGGGACTTGCAGTTTCTGGGAGGCTCTCTGTGTATTGTTTTCTTGTGTTTTCAGAGAGACTTCAGATGCTGCCTAATAAGATGAAAAAACACATTTTTCTAAAGCAGCCAAAGTGCTTTTAGGTTCTTAGAAGATAACAGGACTGCTGTCAAGTCATTTGAAGAGACATCTGGAAGGCAATTTTACAAAGATGAGGGAAAATAGGAAAGCCAAAACTGGACAATAGAGTAGAGAAAGAGGAAGTTAAAAAAAAAAAAAAAAAAAAAAAGGACTTTTACCAGCCTTTTATTATAAGACCATGGACATACACAGGATTCTCAGATTTCACAAGAACCCGGCCGGGCGCGGTGGCTCACGCCTTTAATCCCAGCACTTTAGGAGGCCGAGGTGGGCAGATCACGAGGTCAGGAGATCGAGACCACGGTGAAACCCCGTTTCTACTAAAAATACAAAAAATTAGTTGGGCATAGTGGCGGGCGCCTGCAGTCCCAGCTACTCGGGAGGCTGAGGCAGGAGAATGGCGTGAACCCGGCAGGCGGAGCTTGCAGTGAGCCGAGATTGTGCCACTGCACTCCAGCCTGGGCGACAGAGCGAGACTCCGTCTCAAAAGAAAAAAAAAAAAGAAGCCAAAACATTGTTTAAAACTTTCATTTGGAATTCTGGAGTGGAGAATTAAGGATGCATGTGAACTTGTTGTAGATTTTCAGGGTTTCAGGCAGTGGGGAGAGAAAAGGTTTAAATTATGCAAAGGCACCATGACTCAGAAGGCAAAATAAAGAAGTGGAAAATGAATGTTTGTGACTTCCGTTTATGTCATGCTGCAGGCACATCAACTCTCTGAGCTTCTGTTATGCTACCTACAGAAAAGAGATAAATACCTAGAGGGAGGCAGGACAGTCACACGAAAGACCAACTCTAAAGCCCTTTGTTTAGCTTGGTGACCTGGTAACTGCACCTGTGCCCTGCCTCCTTGGTTGACGGGGGATAAAGATGGTGATGGGAGCTCAGAACAAGGGAAAAAGAAAATAGGACTTAAGGGAGATGTAGAAAGTTTCGGAATGAAAGAATGGGATTAAGGGAAGGAAGCAAAAAAGCAAGGAGGGTTTGTGAGTACTGTCAGAAAGAGACTAACGAAGCTATTTTCTCCAAGTAAGTCTTGCTTCCAATTATCTGTAGAGAAATCTGTCCTCAACATCCCTGGATGAAGGGGCCGGGGGCAGTGAGCAGAGGAAGTTGAGCAGGGATTCCATGTTTCTGAACTGTTTCTCATATTCTTTTTTTCCACTAGAATATTCTTCCAACTCTCATCTCTGATTCAAAACCTTAACTTCTCTCTCTAGTAGCACCTCACATGACTAGTAAGCCCTTTCAAAGGGGTATGCACACCATTGGATACCCCTTCTCAATAACGGCTTGGCAAACACTGCAGAGCACCCACTGTGCACCAGACACACCAGCAGCACCTGGATGCAGAGGATGAAGTCACAATCCCCTCAGCCCTCCAATTAGCAGCTCACTCAAGAATGCTCTGAATCTCCTTCCCATTCTACATCACTGCATCTCTCTTGCTGTGCTTATATTGTTATTGGAAACAATTGCTTTCTTCCCAAGACGGGTCCTAAACTACACAGGGGTAGAGACAATGTTTCCATCTTTGCATCTCTCTCTGTACTGTCCCAAAGCCATTGCACACAGCAGATGCCTCCTGAATCTGCTGAATCTGATCACGTATTTGAGTTGAATGCCTGACTGACTGTGAGGTTAGGACTTGCTGTTGCTTCCATTCCCAAAGTGCTACGCTCCAACCTAGTGAGATAGAGGTAGTGATTTTCTGATTGGCTTCTGGCTAGGGAAGGCTAAGGTTCAGCCAGCAAAGAGATTTAGCAGGAGGGCCAGCCAAAAGAGTGCACCAGGGAAATGGAGGTCTGTGGGTAGATAACATCAGATTGGTTAGGAGGCAAGACAGAAAGCAAAGTGGACCCAACCATCCCACCACAAGAGTCCCGCCTGCCCTCGAGCTAGATCTGAACATTCCTTTATTCTTCCTATTCTTCCTGTCTCCAAACCTATCCCTCATGCCCTAGCCCCTCTGGGCAGCTCTTCTTGGTAGAGTTACAACAGCTGCTATTCTAAGTACAGGAAGCTGTCTTGTAAACAGTAATTTGTTCATATCAAATGTGTAGGACTAGAAACAAGGTAATACATGATAACTTTAATTAACACATTCTCAGATAAGACAGCCCTATTTTGAAACAACAAAAAGAAAAAAAAATCTTCATGATTCATCCTGAGGAAATAAAGCTCCTTATAACAAAACAACCAAGTTATCTATCAGAAGCTGCCAGGACACTGCCCCTCAATCAGCAGGAATGGGTGACCAAATGCCCTGTGTGGATGGACAGCAGCAGCCAGACCGGCTAATCAGTAGATCCCCGACGTCGCCTCACAATGCAACGTCTACTCACTGATGCTTCTCTGACCTCAATTCCCAATCTGGTCTCCTCACTTCTCTTTTCTGTCATTAGAAAAATCCAAGCCAATAAAGATATTTCATTTTCTTTTTTTAAAAGAAAGGCATTTCAGAGATTGATAGTAGAGAGACAGCAAACAGCAAAAGACCCTGATCTCCTGCTACACTTTCTGCTGTGCTTCTCTGAGCTATGAAGGCCAAACTCATTTAGTCGCTTTCAGGCAGGCCATTTCCCTCAGGATAGCGAACCTGGTATAAACGGGTCTGGAAGGCCAGTGTTCAGTGATCTCCAAGTACCTGAAGCAGTCCGAGTTGCCTCCACTGGTCCCCTCCGCCCTGTGCTGACTTGTCCAGCTGTTTCCTCCATGACTGAGTGCAGATGCATTGTTCCCTTTCCCCATTCCAAGGTTCTTAGAGGCATTGCCTGTTATTGACAGAACATTTTGTACCATTTTAATTGGTATTTAAGGATATTTTCAAGCTAGAGTTACATAGTTTTCCCTTTCTTTGCAGATGTCCTATAAGGCTATTTGTATTCATCTTATTCATTTTTTGTTTGTAAATTATTAATATGAATGATAAATGCCCACTTTAGAAAAATGTGAATCCTAAAAAATAATATAAACTGGTAATAAAACTCCCAAAATCTCACCATTCTAAGCTACTAATGTTTCTGTAATCCTACTTTGAGGCATCCATTCTGTCTCCCTTTCTCTCTCTTCCTGAATATAGCAAAATGGACAGATCTATTCAATCTCTATCTCATACAGATTTTCTCAACTGCATTGTATGGAGACAGAGGAATACAGAATTGAGCACCAGGAAAGTTTTAGGTCCCTTTTATTCCTAAGGCCTCCACCATGAACTGGGTTTATGGAGAAGCCACTCCTCAACACAAGTACCATTTAGGAACTTCTTTCCCTATTTAGGTCACCTTCCTACTGGCCTCTTGATATCAATATACAAGTTGTCAGAAAACAAAACTACCATGGCAGAAGAAAGTGACAGGCGCATAAAGTACCAAAATATCTCAAAGTTTATCAAAAATCCTGCCTCAAGTATGGAAAGTGCAATCCATTTTCCTTCCCAGGGAATTTGTGGCAAAAGGATTTTCTTCTCAAATATTCATTTTAAGATAAGATAAGGAGCAGGGAGACAGAGATCTATATGCATTTGATTTGGGATGGTTTCTTTGAAGGTTATTTTGGTGGAATTGTGACTTTAAAACTATGACGTCCTTTTATCAGAGCACAATGGATGAATGTAAATGGCAGGTAGTCATTGGCAGAGAAAAATTTCCAGTTGTCAGAAAAGGAAAAAATGTGCAGAGATACACCAGAAGAGCAAGTTGGGTAATAGTGGAGATGCTTCTCTTCCGGTTATCTCTAAAAGGAAGTTTGGTATAGTGAGGATTTGAATTTGTTCAGCCCTTTTTTATCAGAGTTTTTCACATTATCAAGGAGGAAAAGTGATAGAATAAGTCCTCTCCTGGCAGCCTTCCTATCCTGTGGCTTATTAGTGTGTATGTTTCACTAGTAGGGCATAGAATAAAGATTCTAGGGAGGGGACACAGGAATAAAGTGAAGGAAATATGCTTTCGGCATGTCTGCCTAGGGTTGAAGCCAGCTTCCCTGTATACTTTTTGAGTGACTTCACCAAGTTGACTGGTCTGGTCTCATCTGTATAAAGATAATAAAATGAGTTCTTACCTTATAGGGACACTATAAAGATAAAGCAATGTACTAAATATCTTGAACTGAGTGTGTACTAAAAATTTAGTTATATTCTAGAAGCTTTGCCAAAAAGTGAAGGCAGAAACTTAGGTGGTTTGACCTCTCCCCGATCTTCTTCAGCCCAAGGTATTGCTTTTAAGGCCAAGAACTCTCATGTATTTAGCAGGTACAAATTTTGGTCCACAAACTTGAGTGTGCATGAACTCTTCACCTTGTATCATCCTTCAGAGCAGTAGGAGTTTTTTTATCAGTTATGACAGGTTCTTTCCCCTTGGTTATGGCAGAATCGCAAAGATTTCTGTGGTACCTGGAGGGGATGAGCTGCTGATGTCCAGTATATCCCGGCTGCTACTGATTCCTGATGGCTGTTGCCTACTCTGGTCCTTTTGAAGTTCCCTGACTCGCTGTGTCCCTACCCATGTAAGTAAGAGAATCTTAAGCGAATGCTCTGAACCAAGGTACCAAGATCTCCCTCCTGAGATGCCCCTTGGCTCAGAGGAATGAGCCGTGTCTCGTACCCTTTGCCCCCTCAAAACCCCTCAAAGGCTTTCTCTCTCATCACCCTCCTAGCAAAATCTCAACTGATAAAACTTTTCCAACAATGTGCTTTGGGATTCTTCTGTCTTTCATCCTACTCAAATTCTGGCTGCAAGGACTACACGAACCACAAAGCCTGGTAACTTGCTTCAAAAAAAAAATGAAGGCAGGAAAATCTTAGGGCTAACAAGAACAAAGTAATATTTCAATTAATTATTCTGCCACAGACACAGGATACCATCAGTTTTCTTTAACGCCAGGGTAGTCAAATGGGAATTTTTTTCCTGCTGCATTCAGCCTTGAAAAAATATATTTTAAGAAATGCAGTATGAGAATTACTTGTAAGTGTAATTATTTAGCCACATTTCTGCCTTATGGGGCTCTTCTATCCATGAAATCCCCACATTCAGGGGCCATTCTTGGCCTCTGCTCACTCCTCCCTCAGCCACAAGTGCATTTGCCTCCACCTTCTAAGAGCTGTTTCTTAGCTCTCAACACCTGGAACAAATGCTTTCTCCTCCATGAAGTCCTTTGTGATTCTTCACACCCTCCTCTTTAATTCTAATGAATCACTTCTTTCTCTCACAGCACCATATTTATACCACTACTCAACAATTACTTCTTCTGCATTTTGGACTGGTATTTTCTGTTTCTGCTTTCACAGGATGATAAGCATCTTGAAAACAAGTTAGGGTAGTGACAAATAACTTATTCCTAAAAAGAATTTGAGTCAATTTTAATTAAAGTAATGATGTAAGAGAGAGATTAGGTTGCAATGAAAGTCTAGTAAGTTTCTTTATGTTTAAAGGAGAGAACACACGGGATTTTTTGTTTGTTTGCTTTGTTTATG
This sequence comes from Nomascus leucogenys, assembly GCF_006542625.1. Classification (NCBI taxonomy): domain Eukaryota; kingdom Metazoa; phylum Chordata; class Mammalia; order Primates; family Hylobatidae; genus Nomascus; species Nomascus leucogenys. The sequence goes on from NC_044391.1 coordinate 24,604,422, forward strand.
TTTTCAGGGGGTTTTTGTGTAAGACAATCATTCTTAATTCTTGTTGCATATTAGTATAAACTACGTGATTTTTTTTTTTTAAGTAGCAGTGCCAAGGCCCCACCCTCAGAATTCTGATATAGCTGCTCTGAGGTGGGGTTCAGGCATTGAAATTTTTTAAAAGCTTCCTATGTGATCCCAATGTGAAGCCAAGGCTGAGAAACTTTAGTATAGAGATGAACTCCATTGTCCTGCAATTTATGAAGGGTTTTTAATTGACGTTTCTTATTCTCCTGTCTCCTCAATTTCCTAATTTATTTATCATCCTCTTGTGTTACATATATTTTTGTGAACCACCTCAGATTCTTTTGAGAGTAGGTAGAGTTTAAATAAGCCACTAAAACGGTGAGCCAGCAATTCCCAATAATCTCTTCCCAGTATACTAAGATGTTCCCATCAAGTCTATAAAACTTATTTTAATAAGTTTTTATTCTATAAAACATATTTTTAAAGAACATTCATTGCATCCTCTCCCCACGACTAATACCTCAAATGCTTCCTTTAGCTAAAGAAAACAGCAAAAGAGATTTTATTTTTTTTAAAAAGACATATATCAAAACTTCAAAAACTTTGGGTATCTTATAAAACTTGCTTAGGTTTCCCAACGTTCTATTAGTCTAAAATTCTGAATGTAGAGCTGATTAAGAAAAAAGAGTTCCTTAAGAAAAAAGAGATTTTTACATCAGGACTGGATTATTGAAATAATAGAGCCACAATTCTTTTAGGACCTGAAATTGTGAGATTGAACCAAATAAAACTGAATCATGTGTTTTAAACTATATATTTGGTCAGAACTCTCTTTAGTGTAGCCAAGTCCTTTATTCATAATTAAATATTATGATAGAATCTACTATAGTTTTATCTTAGTTGAATATGAGCAGTTCTATTAAGCAATTTGGGCACTGAAATTTTTCTAAAATAAGTAGAAAAATTACATAAAATCTTCCATAATTGACCTCATTTAATTCCATAGTACCAAAATTTACCACAATAATTGTACCAGGTCATAGATGAAGAGACTGCCTTTTAATCATTTCAAAACAATAGTAAATATCCAAGATCAATATCCTGACATAGCAAAAGCAAAAACTGCTTTCACTGAAACTTCGAAGGGCACAAATACTCCACTTATTCCAGCTTATTTATAGAAATTTATTCTCTTCTCTACTTAGGTTTCACAGAAGTTCTAATACCTGATTTTTTGGCTTCCTTCTGGTTTCACCCTAAAAACCCACCAGAAAATAAATCTTTTATAAATTTAACAAATTATGTTTTTCAGGACAAAAAAATATAATGAGAAAAAAGGGAACCATTTTCCCACCAAATAGCTCTGAGGGATGTAGGAGCCAACTCGCTCATATTTCAGGCATGCTGGCAAATTATTAGGTTACATGAGCTGTTACAGTATCTTCGTGTTATGGTCTCTCCATTAATAAAATAGAAATGAGAGCATCTCCTACTTTTCTCTAGCCAAGACGGAAGTTATGAGATATTAAATTCTATTCTTTCTGTGAAGAGAAAAGGAAGAGCTGTCTATACCCATTAATCTATACAGTAGGAACTTCACAAATACCTAAATTATATATGTTAGAAATTAATAGAGATTTTTAAAGCTCATTAAAAGCTTCCTGAAGTACGGACCAATTTTTTACATATGTAAGACATTATTCGTTAAATTAAAGTAGCAAACTCAAAGATGAATTCATTTTCCCTCCTGCGTTCTATCTCATAACCTCTGGGATAAAACACATTTTTATTTCCCTGAATTGCTTTTTTTTTTTTTCTTAATTGGCCTCTCTGGGTAATTCCACGGGATAAAACAGAAAATAGTCTTTGGGATTAGTAACACTGAACAGGTGCAAAATGTACCATTGAAAAGCTAGTTAAACCTCAAAGGTGGCTGCTCCAACTATAATTTCAATGAGAGACACACAGCCTCATCAGTGCCCATATGTTGGCCAACTGGGGATGCTCTTATCAGAGCAATCTTTATAAATGTAACAAGCCTGTTTCAATGCTACCCACAGCATGAGGCTGCTTTCTATTTTGCATTGTAATAGATTATACAGCTTCAATTTTCAATGGACATGCCCTAACATATTGGGTCTCTCAGGAGACATAGCAGCAGCATTGACAAGGAGGGGCAGAGGGCTAAGCAACACCATGCAATATTTAAAATGGTTTTTTTTTTTGACAACTAGCAAACTGTGATTACCAAATAGGATGATTCACCACTTCCTGCTGTCAGATATAATAGCATCTTCTATTGTAGAAGCCTGTTACAGAATGACCAACTAAATATCTTCTGAAAGATATGTGTGTTCACATATTGATCATAAGATACAATGTTTAACTTGTTATATATGAAAAAATATTACCGTATAGCTTTTCTTTTTAAAGAGTGGAATAGGGTAAGGGAGAATGTGGAACCAAGGGAACAAGGCCAGCACTGTACCACAGATCACACTAATACCTGCTGAGGTTATGTGACCTTTGTCAGAATGGTCTCCAGGTAGTTACTGAACTAAGTGAGAAACTACAGTGATCAACAATTCGAGTTTGTCCTGGGACTCAGGACTTTCAGTGCTAAGATTGAGAAAGCCCCAGGCAAAGCAAGGCCATTTGGCAAACCTCCTGGAAACTTGTCTTTCACTTACCATCAGTGCACACTTTGATCTGAAATAGCATAAAACCATGTATTAACTACCCAAACACTGACAACTTTGCTGGGACACACGTGATGGTATTTAAAAGAAGACAGAATAATGATAGACTTTTCGAGATTACCTACACACACACACACACACACACACACACATATGTATATTTTGGTAGATGGAGTCTGGCTCTGTTACCAAGGCTGGAGCACAGTGGTGCGATCTTGGCTTACTGCAACCTTCCACCTCCCAGGTTCAAGCGATTCTCCTGCCTCAGCCTCCTGAGTAACTGGGACTACAGACAGGCACTGCCATGCCCAGCTAATTTCTGTATTTTTAGTAGAGACAGGGATTTCGCCATGTTGGCCAGGCTGGTCTTGAACTCCTGACCTCAGGTGATCCACCCGCCTCGGCCTCCCAAAGTTCTGGGATTACAGGCATGTGCCATCACACCCAGCCCCTAACCATTACACCTCGGCAAATAATTTCTTGACCGTTTTCTAAATGTTTGTATGAGAATTGGGCACTACGATCTTCAAGATGACTGGGAGGTCTTGCCAATATCTCATACCAGACGGAAGGAAAATCAAAACTGTATTGGGTTGGGTTTTACTAATCTCAGTCTTGATGGAATTGTTGATGTTACAATCTTAGCAGAATGTAAGACTAGATATCACAGATTTGAAAACTGTGCTGCATTGGACTAGGGTATTCCAATAGGATTTTCCTTTTGAGGCCATGAGGCAAGGTTACCCATTGTGAGTATCCAGTATCCTGAAGGAAGGGGGGATTCCCAGGGTCAGTCACCCTGAAAAGCAGCAGCTCCAGACAGAAAAGGAAGCAGGCAGGGAAACAGGTTGTGAGGCACCCTAAGGGCAGACATGATCTGAGTGAGACCACATTTAGCACTAATCCAGGATGCTCACCTTCTAAACCCCCAGAATCTTTAGTAAAATTTGTGAAACACCTACAGGTTAGTCTAAGCCAGACTACACAAAGTTAGGGGAAGGGGCTAGCACTGTTTCCACACTTGGAATCAAGGGTTAAAACCGTGTTTCTCAACTTTTTTTTTGTTACCAACCCTCTAAGAAGCCTTGTTAGGCAATTTTCCCCTAATTGCCTCCCTTTATGAAATTTTAATATTGCAGATAGACCGTATATCTCTGTTTACATACCCATATGCACTTCTGTGCTTTATACATAAAAAGAGTAAGATATTGTCACTCCCCAAGAACCAATTTTCACCCCTGTGGGTTTGCTGTCACCCCTATTGAGAATGCATGGGTTGGGGGAAAGGATAATTGCTCCAGAGACATTGCATTCTAAGAATATCAAGAGGTAACCTGCAGTGGAACAACTAACAACTCACTGGGCAGAGTAGAAAACAGAAGACTGATAAAACCCCAGAAGACAGCCTTGAGTTGTAAAGTACTTAAACATTCCCAGGCAGAACTTGGTGAGAGACTGCATTCCCTGTAGTCAAACTTGATGACAGTTCTAAGTTATCAATAATATGGTTATTAAAAGTAATGTATTTTCATTTTGTCTTTACAGGCTGGTAAGCCTAGGGAACATTTGGCTTACAAATGCAGATGGGATATATTTTTGGCAAAAATGGATGAAACTGGGACTCAAAGCTCTCAATGAAAATGAAACATCATATAAACTCAACTGTACCAACAAAAAGGCATATATGTAGAAAGGAATGAAATAATGGCATTCACAGCAACCTGGGTGGAATTGGAGATCATTATTCTAAGTAAAGTAACTCAGGAGTTGAAAACCAAACATCATGTGTTCATACTCATAAGTGGGAGCTAAGCTATGAGTATGCAAAGGTATAAGAGTTATACAATGAACTTTGGAAACTCAGGGAAAAGGGTGGGAGGGGAGTGAGGGATAAAAGACTACAAATTCAGTACAGTGTATACTGCTTAAGTGATGGGTGCACCAAAATCTCAGAAATCACCACTAAAGAACTTATTCATGTAATCGAACACCACCTGTTCCTCCCAAAACCTATGGAAATAAAAAACAAAACAAAACCAAAAAAAGGCATGTATGATGAAATGTAAACAGAATATAGTGATTAAGTGATTAGTACTTCTGAAAACAAAGCAAAAGTTGTCATAATTGACCAAGAGTAATCCTGTAGAGTGTTTCCAGTGCTAGGGCTTGACTAGTGTCATGGTAAAGATAGTCAGAAATAATAATATAAGAGTCAAAATGCCACAGCTAAGATTTGTGTATTACAAACTCTATCCACCTTCAGTCTTTTGCATTAGAAATCGTGTTGTCTGCTCCGTGGGAAATAGCCTGTTGCATAGTGGGAAATGGATTGTGCTGAGGAGATCTGAGTTCTCTTTCCAGCTGTGCGACTCTGGGCTCCTGGTTCTTCACTTGCTAGCTGTCAATTTGCTAATCTGTAAAGTGAGGGGACTAAAATAGATGGTCTCTAATATACTTCCACTTCTAACATTATTTAAAGATAGGAAATTACATACTTTGCTTTCCTTTCTTAAGCAGCTAATATTTGATGAGCCTTTAAGTAGTTACTAAGCATCTCCCACTTTCCACATTGTAGCAAGTACTGAGTCAGGGTTGGATTAACATAATTTATTCAATGTTATCTCCTTTTTCTACTAAAAAATATCACAATTTATTGTATTCAAAATAAAAGGTAAGACCTTAAAAGCAAGTAACCCAGAGAGAAGCATGCAGTAATGTAAATTTACACTAAAAAATATCAGATTTTTTCCTACTAGTAGGGTTGGCAAAGAGAAAGCTAAAAGACCAGGAGGCTCAGGACACCTAATCTGGAAGAAGGACATGTGAGTAAGAGAGCAACTCCCTGGGAAGCCAAGGCTGTTACTGATGGTACCCTTGACTTAACACACTTGGATATATCCTGAGCACCCCAATAGGCTAGTGTGACTTAATGCTTGGGCATGGGTTTTATGATATCAAATTACCTAAAGATAGAGTCAAACCCTTAGCCACTGTCTCAGTATGAAAAAAAAATGACAGGAATTGGCTTCAATTGTTTAAAACATGGGGCACCGAGTCTATGATTGACATGACCTTCAGGAAAATAAAATACATCCACAAGTTTTGTCACTTCAAGCTTTGCTTGTTCTTAAATAACACTAGTGAAAAATTTCTTATATAACACTAGTGAAAGTTATGTAGTTAGAGGAAAAACATTTTCTATTGGAAACCAGAAGTTCCAAGTAATAGAGATATTATTTTTTGACTTTGAGTATTTTTATTGGTAAATAACGCCACTGGTCAGATTTGAGTTAAAAACAAAAACAAAAACTTGATTTATTTGTTACAATAAAAGCAGCAAAAAAGTACTATAACTACTATCCTGCTTTTGTATAACTCTAGCAAATGTAACTGAAGAAAATATTTTCACTTTATTTTTTCTCTAAGGAATGAAGTCTGCAGCCCACCATTACAGCCCATGTTCTGAAACAACCTGCCACTGAGCTCTGTGACCTCCAGCCACACAGAGCTGCTTGCTGGTCCCTCCATCTATGGCCTATGTTCACATGGTACAGTACGCACCTCTTTGCACTTTATGCTGCCACTAGTCACTTAACTGTCTGTTCTCCCTTTGGACTGTGAAATCCCAAAGGCAGAAACCACAATTATTCATCTTAGTCTTCCTAGCATCTGGCACAACATCTGCATAATATATGTGCTTGATTAGTGTTAATTGAATGAAAGTAAACTACTTTTATTTTCAGTGGCCTTCTAATTATGTAAAGCAGTATAATTCTAATGAATGCTAGAGTCCTAAATGTAACATAACAGTGTATCTCTGTGTTTTAGACATTTTTAAAAAAGAAGTGAATTTTAGTGAATTACGTATTTTCTAATTATGTAAACATAAAATGTCTTCAAATTACTCCAATTTTCTCATGCTCTCTTTTATGTGAGTATGTAGGAAAATGGGGCCTCCTGTTATTATCTGTCCTGTTTGGTTTTAATTAGCGTTGTTAACATATAATAAAACATGCAAACATAGGAACATCTAGATGACTATAGCATTCATTTTTTATTCCCATATTTGGAGGCACATAGATGTAGTCACTTGGTACTTAAATATTTCTTTACAAAATATCAACAGACAGGAAAAAAATGTAAATAGAAATGCTAGTAATTTTAATCAGAGCTAGCCCTAAAAGTCCAAGATTAACTCCATCTCAAATACCATAAATAAATACTTATTTTTCTGGACCAATGCTTATCTGGAGCCAGCATCAAACGCAGAGCTATGATAAATGTCTTAGGACATTTTCCTGAGTAATAAATAAAAAATATATATAATGAAGGACAAATACTAACCCTATGATTCCTTTCTTCTGCCCTTCACTTGACCAGTTCTATGTAATATGTTATCTTCTGTAATATCCATGCACAGATTACACATGCTATTGAGAGGTGTCAGGGTGCTGGCAGCCCTTGCTCGCTCTGGGCACCTCCTCAGGCCACGGCACCACTCTGGCTGCGCTTGAGGAGCCCTTCAGCCCGCCGCTGCACTTGGGAGCCCCTCTCTGGGCTGGCCTAGGCCAGAGCTGGCTCCCTCTGCTTGTGGGGAGGTGCGGAACCAGAGGCACAGGCAGGAATCGGGGCTGTGCATGTGCTCACAGCCCAGTGTGAGTTCCAGGTGGGCATGGGCTTGGTGGGCCCCACACTCAGAGTGGCCAGCTGGTGCCGCTGGCCCGGGCAGTGAGGGGCTTAGCACTTGGGCCAGCAGGTGCAGAGGGGGTGCTGGGTCCCCCAGCACTGCCAGGCCACCCACTCCACACTCGAATTCTCATGGGGCCTCAGCTGCCCCCAGCAATGGGCTCCCGCCAGGCCCCCACCTCCCTGACGGGTGCCACTCCCTGCTCCACCAGCACCCAGTCCCGTCCACCGCCCAACGGCTGAGGAGTGTGGGCACGTGGTGCGGGACTGTTGGGCAGCTCCGCCCGTGGCCCCGGCACAGAATCCACTAGGCGAAGCCAGCTGGGCTCCTCAGTCAGGTGGAGACTCGGAGATATTTTATATCTAGCTGGAAGATTGTATAGGCACCAATCAGCACTCTGTGTCTAGCTCAGGGATTGTAAATGCACCAATCAGCACTCTGTGTCTAGCTCAAGGTTTGTAAATGCACCAATCAGCACTCTGTGTCTAGCTCAAGGTTTGTAAATGCACCAATCAGTGCTCTGTGTCTAGCTAATCTAGTGGGGACTTGGAGAACTTTTGTGTCTAGCTAAACGATTGTAAACGCACCAATCAGCCCTCTGTGTCTAGCCCAGGGATTGTAAATACACCAATCAACACCCTGTGTCTAGCTCAAGGTTTGTAAACACACCAATCAGCACCCTGTGTCTAGCTGAAGGTTTGTAAATGCACCAATCAGTGCTCTGTTCTAGTTAATCTAGTGGGCACGTGGAGAACTTTTACGTCTAGCTAGAGGATTGTAAATACACCAATCAGCACTCTGTGTCTAGCTCAGGGATTGTAAACGCACTAATCAGTACCCTGTCAAAACGGACCAATCAGCTCTCTGTAAAAAGGACCAATCAGCTCTCTGTAAAATGGGCCAATCAGCAGATTGTGGGTGGGGTCAGATACGGGAATAAAAGCAGGCTGGAGCCAGCGGTGGCAACCCCCTTGAGTCCCCTTCCACGTGGTGGGTGGTTTGTTGTTTTGCTCTTTGCAATAAATATTGCTGCTGCTTACGCTTTGGGTCTGCACTGGTTTTATGAGCTGTAACACTCAGCGCGAAAGTCTGCAGCTTCACTCTTGAGGCTAGCGAGACCAGGAACCTACCGGGAGGAATGAGTTGAATGAGCAACTCCGGACGCGATGCCTTAAGAGGTGTAACACTCACCGTGAAGGTCTGCAGCTTCATTCCTGAAGCCAGCGAGACCACGAACCCACCAGAAGGAAGAAACTCTGAACACGTCCAAACATGAGAAGGAACAAACTCCGAACACACCATCTTTAAAAACTGTAACACTCGCTGCGAGGGTCCGCGGCTTCATTCTTCAAGTCAGTGAGACCAAGAACCCACCAATTCCGGATATGCCATCATGTACTAAAGAACTATGATACATTTTTGAAGTATTGTTGATAATCCTAGCTAAATTTTTAGACAAGAAAACAAGCTCAGGATGGCAAGCAATTTCACAGATCTCAAAAACATCATGTTGAAGTGAAAAACTATTATTTTGGAATCTGTTGATTATTATATAAAGCCTCAGTCCATTTCTGAATATTAATGAATTTTTAATAGTTATAATTGTTTTTGTTCCAATATGTTTATAATTTACATCTCTACTTATATTAATGCTCATAGTAGTTTACAATTAAAATATTTATGTGAGACTGTTAACTATAAAGTGAGTGAGAAGAGATAATCATGTAATTCAGTGGTTCTCAACTTGGAGCAATTTTGCTATCCAGGGGACATTTGACAATGTCTAAAGACGTTTTTGGTTGTCACAGCTGGAGTTGAGGGAGCTGGATGGGTGGATTGTTACTGGTATATAGTGGATAGAGGCCAGGGTTGCTTGTAAATGTCCTACAATGCACAGGACAGCCATTCCTCCTACTTCAACGAAGAATAATGATGTAGAAAAAGGAACAATAATTCAACCAGAAACCAGGTGTAATTAACATTACTAAACATTAAAGTTATCTTTTGGTTTATTGCCTGGCAAATCACAATAAATAGAAGATACCTAATAATAATTTTGCAAAGATTATTGAAGTTTTCTGTTTGTTTTGTTATGTTTTTGGATCCTCTGCAAAACCAAAAACTCAAAAGTAGTTTGTCAGTTGTGACAATACTAGGGAGCCAAACTAAGGTATTTTAAGAGTAGAACTTAGAAGGGTATAGTGATAGTTCTCAAACTTTAATGTAAACAAGATTCTCCCAGGAAGCTTGCTTAAGATACAGTTCTAGGAATTCTTGTTAAGAGATTACTATTTAATAGACATCAGCTCAATTGACCACATTTTGAGAAATATTAATTTAGTAGGACAAATGATTAAGTAAGCCTTGCATCAGCATTTCTCAAACCTGGACCATCAGAATTACCTGGGGAATGTCTCCAGAATAGAATATATATAACTATTCCCAGACACTCCCAGAAATTGTGATTCAACAGGTCTTGACATGGGGCCCGCACAACTATGTATACTTTAAATCCCCCAGTTGATTATATTGATGAACCAGGGTTTAGATTAGCTACCATAGATTATTACTATAAAATATCATTTGTCCTAAATTCATTTTTGCTGGAAGCTAGATGAAAGTCTTTTCAAAGCTGGATTTTCTGGACAGGTCTTGGGCTAAGTGTAGGGCAGATTTTATGTTTAGGTTTTAGCCCCAATTACCCAGCTTACTAGCTACATAATCCTGAGTACTTGACATCAGCTCTCTGAGTTTCTTCTTTGGTTAAATGGGAATACTGCCCACTATGCAAAGGAATTTTACAGGTTGGTTAGAAAAGTGCCTGGCATAGTGTAAACACTCAATTAACAATTGTAAACTTTAAAGCGAGATAGATATCTATACACTTATAGCTTGTCAGCTATTCCAGAATCAATATTAATACTATGCATAAAAATTAAAGAGCTTAGAGTTATATCCTTGCCTAGAGAGTTATGCCCCTCTATTAAATAAGCTGGCTATCAGAAGCACTCCACAGAAATACTCCAATATATTTACAAGTCAATTTGTATACTTCAACTTCAGCAGACACTGTGGAGAAATAAGCAACAGGTAGGCTCTAAAATGGCCTTTATCCCTACCTCTTGGTCATCACAACCTTTTTATTATCTCCTCCCCTTGAGTGTTGGCTGAACTTATTGACTCACGTCATATGAATAGACTATGAAACAAGTGATAGGATGTCACCTCTGCAATTGGGTTACAAAAAGATTGTGGCTTCTGTCTCTAGTGCCCTCTCTTGCTCCCTCACTCACTTGCTCCAACAAAAGATAGCTGCCCTGTGGAGAGGCCCATGTGGCAAGGAACTGATGCCCCTGACCAAAAGACAAAGAGAATCTGAGGCCTGCTAATAGCCACATGAGTGAACCTGTAAGTAGATCATCCCCTAGGTTAGCCATTAGATGAAGGCAAACCACACTGACCATTTGATTGCAGCCTTATGAATCTGAGGTGAGGCACTTAGCTAAGCTATGCTTGAGTCCTGGCCCACAGAAATTGAGAAACAATGTTTGTTGTTTTAAGTTGCTAAGTATTAGGAAAATTTGTTACATAGCAATAAATAACCAAAACAAATGACATCAACATTCTGCTTATAAATTCAAGGATGTGATAAACATTTGAAAAAAGAAAGGTCACTATGAAAGAGAATGTATTTCAAAATATACTTGGATAAAGTCAAGGAACCATCATGGTAATTCATATCATTTGGCATATAAACTTTATTATTCACAAGCAAAAGGGCCTGTACTGTATTCAGCAGGTCTAGGCACAGCTGCAGATATAGCTAACATGGAAGTTTTCTGCAACAATGCTTGTGAGTGACCACAACACAAGAAAAGGGTTGGTTCTAAAAGTGGCATATAATTGGTTAAAATCACAGTGATTTCTTAGGAAGTGAATGGCCAAGTTGACATTAATATGAAAGTTTTGAGACCTTGTGATCACAGAAATTCCGAGGTCACGTAGTTTCAATAAATATCCTAAATCACAGAGGAACTGGCAATTTAAATAGGAAATTAGTTCACAACATTCAGAAATGGCTTCTATGAAATCCTTGACTAGGAATTCCTTTCACTATCCTAGAATTGGTTTTGTTAAGACCATAAAGACATGTGTCACTTATCAGGCCAGTTAGCATACTCTTTCAAATTGGGTCCTTTCCTGTGGAAAAGCGTACATTTTCCAGTGGTAATTTGACCCATATGGGCTACCATCCCCGAAAGTAAATTTGCACTTGCTTACAAGAATTTTAACTAGGCTATCCTTGAGAATGCCTCATTACCTTTATAGCAATAATCAACTGAAAGGATGATCGAGGCTGACCAAAAAGATCTGGCTGATTTGCTCCTGGGACTTTATCTTCCACAGAGAGGCCAATGTCAAGTGCTCAACTATAATTTCAAAATTAGACAAAGTCTTAAAAGACAGCAGGCACATACTCTGAACACTGCAGGACCACATGGATCATTTTACCCAATTTTAACATAAAATGTCTTTTTTTTTTAAACTACAGGTTTCTTCCAGAAAGTAGGAGTAGAGGTTTAAAAAAGTCAGGTTAATCAAACTACCCTTATGTGTTTCCCGACTCCATTATATAATTTCTATTTCCATTTCAATATTACCTCACTTCTCTAAGTGTTTGTTTTTCAACTATAAAATTGGATAACTAACAATATCTACTTTGTGTCATTGTAAACAATAAATGAAATAACCTAATGTATTTATTATAATTTTTCTAACAGAGAAACTGCTCTATAAATGCATGTTATGATAATAAAAGTAATAATTACTCTATGTCATCTCAGATCAAATAATATGTGGAATTTAGTGTCGTTTCCTTTTTGACCAATTGTGATATTGTTGTCAGAACATTGATGGAAAATCATTTGAAACCTAGAACTTCATGAGCTAAAGGATCATTCAACTGAGAAGGTGATGAAAGGCTTATTAGACATACAAAGACACTCAAAGTTAACATTGAAAGTCTCTTTCTGAAAGATATACTAGGTGATATACTCCAGTTAGAGAAAAATGAATTCAGGAGAAGAAGAGGAATGAAACAATGACATGCAAAAGCTAGTAAAACTTAATTCTAAATAAGTATTAGTTTTTAATCAGTGTGCTTAACAAGTGGATTCCCTGTCTCCTTTATTGTAATTTGATTATTTCATGCATGAAGATCAAAGATACAAGCCAATATAATTCATGAAGAAAAACTGAGTATTGATATTTTGGGGGATGTTTGAAACACAAAAACATAAAAAGGAAAGTTAACCAGAACCCTTGCCAATGATAGCCTTTAATATTTGTGACCATCTTTTTATGTTCTGTGTATTATTTTAAATAACTGGGATTTATTTCATACATTCTATGTAAAAATGAATTTCAGTAGCCTCTTGGGAAAAAAATAATCCAAAGAATATCTGGCATGAGAGGTAGGAGGAAGAGATGAAGGAAAGGAGAAGGAAATAAAAGCATATCAATCTCCCGTTGAGAAAGATGACTTAGGTGCTGGTTAAATATTGACATTGAATATAAAGTAAAAATTAAATTTTGTGTTCTTAAAAGTTAGATTTTCTACTATAAGAAAGATAGTAATCATCTATGATATAACTACACAAAAGATAGAGGCTTAAAAAGTAAAGATCATATGTGTAACATTAAACCAATAAAGTTAAAATGAAATGCACGATATACTGAGAAAGTTTAAATGATAAAAACTGTCACAACATAAGTAGAATACCTGAGTAGACCATAAGCAATCAAATATATTTAATATATTGTGATTTCAAATATATTGAAATCACAACTTAAAACTATGTCCTGGCCCTCAAAACTTACTAAGACTTAATTATTTCACAAATGATATGTACCAAACCTTCAAGGAACATGGAATTCCCAACTTACACAAATCATTACAGAGTATAGGAAAATATAGCAAGCTACTAAATTTATGTTATAATTCACATAAAACACTGGAGTCATATATAGCTAATGATAGCACATAATCATCTCAGACAGCAAACTATAAGATAAAATCATTTATGTACAAACATTGATAGCTTGTCTAGAGACTTGCATAATTAATTATAATATAATAAGAAAACCAATTATAATACAATAAGTATAATAAGAAAAAATATGTCATTTCCGATAGATACAAAACTGACAAAATAGCTAGAAATATAACCAGTTAATTTTTTTAAACCATGGGAAAATATAGAATGTTACTGAAGAACCTTTAAAAACCCTTTAACCCTTTAATATGTGAAAAGATATTCCATATTTATAGATGCATAAACTCAGTATTTTGGCTATCAATTCTTATCATATTAATATATCAATTCAATGAATTCCAAACAAAATCCCAATACAATTTTTCATGGGAGTTGAAAACATAATTCCAAAATTCACATATAGGAGTAAATGCATAACGATAGACAAGACAATATTTAAAAATAATATAAGATGGCTTTTCCCTGTTTGATATTAAAGTATATCATAAGGTATTGTGATTAAAACTGTGTGGAATTGGCTAAAGCATAAACAAATACATCAGAGGGATTAAAAAGATAATTCAGAAATTGACCCATACATATTTGGGAAATTAGACCGTGATAGATGCAGCATTTCATATTAATGTTGAAATGACAGATTATTCAATAAGTACTTCTCAGATGATTGCTTAGTTATTTCGAAAAAAAGCAGTTATATTATTCCATAGCAATTATAATATTAAGTTCTGAATGGATTAAAAATACCTAAATATAAAAGAAAATATAATAAAATAATGGAAGAAGGTATAAATGATTATGTTTATATCTTTGAAACAGGAAAGATCCTGGGACAAGACACTAAAAATTGATAAATTTGGCTGTATCAAGTGTTAGGATTTCTGATTGATAAAATACAATACTAATCAAATACATAGATGTGGACATTCTAGGAGAAAATAGTTGCAAGGTAATGACAAAAGATTTTCATCGATAATATATAAAGAATTCCTACAAATCAACAAGGAAAGGACAAATAGTGCAATAAAAAATTAGCAAAAGAAAGGAATGATCAATTCATAGAAGAGAAAATACATATGGCCAAGGCAGGTACAGAAATGTATTCAACTTCACTAATATTCAGGGAAGGAAAAATTCAAACAACATATTTGTCTACCAGATTGTCAAAATATTAAAACATTTAATGCTATCAATTGTTTGTGAGGGTGTAAGGAATGTGATAGTCTCATATGGTTTAAAATTTAAAATGTGCGTAGCACATTTCTAGTAGCAATTGAGCATGTACCCTAAAAAGGTACTGTGCCTGGGAATAAGGTGGCTTGAGTAAAAATGCTTGTTGCAAAAGATGGAAACAACCTATTTCTTAGGATTACCAGTATTATATCAATATAAGTATAAAGCATCAACTATTCGTATATCAATATTAAGCATTCAGTATTAGGAAGCAGTTAAAAAGGAGGATTTGGACTAACAGTTAAATGTGTAAAAACCCTTTACTGAGTTTTAAATGCATGTTTTAGAATGGTATATATATCAATACAATTTATATTTTGCAAAATCACTGAGCAACAGTATTTATTTTTCATAGATACATGTGTCTATGAGTACTTAAAATGGTCTGATGCAAGGAGAAGCAAACTATGGCTTGCCTGGTTTTGTGAGGTCTGCGTCCTAAGAATGGTTTTTACAATGTCAGTGTCCTAAGAATGGTTTTTACAATGTCAAATGGTTGGGGGAATAATCAGAGGAAGAGAATATTTTGAAGCACATGTATAAAATTCCAATTTTGTTGTGCATAAATAAAGTTTTACTAGAATACATCTACAATCATTTGTTTACATTTTGCTGATGGCTGCTTTCAGTCTCCAACGGAGGAGTTGACTAGTAGGTAACAGAGACTATAAATATACTTGTAAATATTTAATTAATTAAATTAGAATTTCGTTAACACTACATATATGCCTAAAATACCCCTTACAGAAAATGTTTGCTGAACCTGAGGGATAAGCACAAATTATAGCAGCCAAAGAGAGCTTTACCTTAGCAGTTGGTTTTAAAATAGAATGAATTCAGCCTGGGTGACAAAGCAAGACCCAATGCAGAAGAAGAAGAGGAAAGAAGAGGAAGAAAAGGAGAAGAAGAAGATGAAGAATAAGAGGAAGAGGAGGAGAAGGAGGAAGAAGAGGAGGAGGAGTAAGAAGGAGGAGGAGGAGCAGGAGGAGGAGGGGGAGGAGCAGGAGGAGGAGGAGAATGATGTTTTCTCATTTATTGGTTGGATTTCTGAAATAAACCAGTCTTTAAAAAGAGGGAAATCACTCAGATAAGCTGAAAATGTATAGGCCCAACGAAACTTTATTTGTGGCTTGATTCAAGTTATATTATCAACAAGATCACATCTCGGCTCCACTTCCCTGGGCTTTCTCCACTAACAGGTCCACATTTGTTCACAAGAGAACTGCCAACAATTCCTAGGGCCTTGGATTCTCCATTTGAATCCAGAAAAAGAAGCTAGCATCTTCATCCCAATAATCATACCCAGCACATTCCAAGTTGGGGAAAGACACAGATAGATTGGTAGGGAGGGGTATTTTCTCATTACCCTTGTTTAGAATTGCCAGCAGGTGGTGATTTAAAAAACAAAACAAAACAAAACAAAAACAAAAATGTGTAGTTTCATTATTGCTTTTAAATTTCTCCGCAAACAAAGCACTTCTTTGTTGTCTGCACCTGGGCTGACCTCTGCGGGCCTGTCTTTGGTGAGCCACTGATCCTAGAAGAAGCTTGAGACTCACTCTAGAGTACTGAGTAGTTAGGATCCCACAGGTCAACCAATGATTGAGGTGGGAAGATAGCAACACACCATCTTAGGCTTTGACCCCTGTAAGGCACCTGGACTGTGAAGCTAAAGCAGTCTTTTTGTTACCAGAAGAGGCAGCGAATACTCCTGCGGATTTCTACTTATGTAATTAAACACTCATGTTAAAAATAAAGAAAAGCATGTGCTTGAGTTTCAGATAACTCTGGATTTAAATCCTATTACTTATTAGGGGTGTTTTCTTTGATAAGTTCCCCTGTGCCTTCATTTTTTCTCTTTTAATAAGTTTGACATCAGAGAGTCATTTTAAAGATTAAATGAGATTAGTAATATAGTCTAGTACTTAGTAAATAATAGGTGCTTAATAAATGTTACCTAGTGTTATTTGTTATTGTGCTAGAAGTATGGCATAAAGCCAACAACATGGAAAGCTTCTGGTAATCACTAGATAATGCTAGTTAAAAGGAACGAGTAATGAAGGACAGGCTGTTCTGTGGTTCAGTGTTCACTTTTCGTTCTCTGCTGGGTTTTTTTTCTTTTTCTTTTTTTCCCAGCACAGGTCATTTTGTGGGGCAATGGTTTTGATGTTGCTAGCCTATAATAATTTGTCTGCAATGAAGTCTTGTTTCCCTTAAAGCTGCTTATCTCCTGTGAGAGAAACTGACTACATTAATGGCCCACATAATGGTCTCTCAAATGTCCCTTTGAAAACGTGACTTTGAAACTCTCCCCATCAAGAGATGGAGTCAATTTCCCCACCTCTTTCTTTTTTTTTTTTTTTTTTTTTTTTTGAGGAGTCTCACTCTGTCGCCCAGGCTGGAGTGCAGTGGCGCGATCTCGGCTCACTGCAAGCTCTGCCTCCCGGGTTCACACCATTCTCCTGCCTCAGCCTCCCGAGTAGCTGGGACTACAGGCGCCCGCCACCACGCCCAGCTAATTTTTTGTATTTTTAGTAGAGACGGGGTTTCACCGTGTTAGCCAGGATGGTCTCCATCTCCTGACCTTGTGATCCACCCGCCTCAGGCGCCCAAAGTGCTGGGATTACAGGCATGAGCCACCGCGCCCGGCCTCCCCACCTCTTGAATATGGGATGCCCTTCTGATCTGTTTGACCAACAGAATATGGGGAAAGCCACAGCACACCAGTTCCAAACCTAGGTTTTTAAGAGAGCTCACTTACCTCCACTGTCTCAACCCACTGCATTTGCCATTAAGAACAAGCCTGGGCTAGTCTGCTGCACAGTGAAGGACAATGTGGAGAAGAGCTGAAGCACCCCAGTCTCCAAGTGGGCTGGTGCCCGATTTTGCTAGAGAGCCCTACCTACATAGGCAGAGCTGCTACTCGACCTACAGCTGACCAGAAATACAGGAGTCCAGCTGAAACTAGAAGAATGCTCTCGATGCCACAGACATCTGAGCAATAAACAGTTTGCTATGCAAACCAATTCACCTTATCTATGTGATTTTTCTTAAAATAACATGTTTAGTTTTCACATTTCTCTCTTATAAGTCCTTAGTTAACAAGAAGTATTTGATTTCAGTGAGTATAGAAAAAGTCTAACAAAAAGCAGGTGAATAAATAGTCATCTCTAATTTTTGATAAAACTAGGCTCACCACTTTGGACCTACTTTTGGTTGGCCTTTTTGTATTCCTTAGAAAAGGTTTGTGCCTTTCTCTTGTGTGTTTTTTGTTGTTATTTTTGTTGTTCAGGGAGAATAGAAATGTACGAACAGCCAGACAAAATATGTATAATTTTTTTCTAATGTCAACCGTCAAAAAAACAAAAAGAAAGAAAATAAATAACGCTTTTACTTACTCTTGTTCATTTAGGAATTATTTTGTTTTCCGCCTGGGATGTTCTCGACAATTTCAATTGGAATTGGTTTTAGTTCTATTCTCAGAACTGTTAACTCTTAGATCAGTATGTGACTGAGCATCTTCCACTTTAATTGATCTAATTTGCACGCATAATTTTGATGGAATTATTCACTGTAAAGTGCACCTTTGGGCCTTACAAAAGCCCCCCTTTTTTTTCTGTGAATCCATTGCATTAATTTACCTGCAAATTCCTCCTTTCTCTAGGCGCTTCCCTTGGTTATGTGAATACTTTTATACAGATTTCCCATTACAAACTGTTCGGAAACACTGTGTTCTCTCATTTCTTTTCTGTTTAGATTGGGAATAGGTCTTGGAAACTTCAAAGTTGCAATTTTTAATGATTTTTTCCTGATAAATTGGAGATTTTTGTCATATCTCTGATTCATTAATAACATAAATGTGATAAACACTAAAATGATGATTACAGCATCCTAGTCCTGAAGATTCTAGTTTCACTTCCAACACAATTTAATCATAGTTTCCAGGGTGCATTAGTAATAAGATACAAGGTTTTAAATATCATTTAACGATTATTTATTCTACAATCCACTAATTGGAGTAGCAATTGAAGAGTGTCAATATAGGAAACAGTCGTGATGGCAATAAATTTCTTTATTCTAATTCTGTATGGCATCAGTATCCTGAGGTCACTAGTAGTGTTTCTAAGATGCTTGAATTGAGACCTAACAGCCTCTCAAATAGGCTAAAGTTTGTGGAGATCATCAAACATATTCAACCACTCAGTCAATATAGCTCACTATACTATTGCATTATTCTTTAATTATTTGTTCCCATGCTTCTGTTCCTCCTAGACTGTGTGCTCCCAGAGGTCATGGATCTGCCTGAAATACAATAGATATTTAATTAACATTTGAGAGAGGGAGAGCGGGAAGGAGGAAGAGAGGGAGGGAGGGAGAGAGGGAGGAGGAAGGAAGGAAGAAGGAAGGAAGGAAGGAAGGAAGGAAGGAAGGAAGGAAGGAAGGAAGGAAGGAAGGATTTAGCACATATGCATGCATATAATTGTGACTATAAGACTTACAAAACAGAGTAATCACACTGCAGATATTGCAGCTAGACTCAAGTACATAAGCACATATATATATTCAGTGCGGACCAGTCTTTGCTTTAGCACATCAAAGCAGCCAATCTGAGTTTTGTGCTGAGTCTTATAGGCTGACCCAGGCAAGAAGAAAGTAACGGGGTGGGAGAGAGGAGAGAAAACTTGTTGCTTTTAGCTGATACCAGCTACCTAGTAATATTACCCTTACTCAGACCTCAGTCTACCTTTTTGACCCTTGAGGTTTAACTCCTTTCTCCTTTTCTCCCGGCTGGTAGGGAAAGAAGGGTGAAGTTAATTCAATTGTTTCCTTCCTTCCTTCCTTCCTTCCTTCCTTCCTTCCTTCCTTCCTTCCTTCCTTCCTTTCTTTTTTCCTGCCTTCATTCCTATCTTCTTTCCTCTCTCCCTCATCTTTTTCCTTTCTTCCTTCCTACCTTTTTCTACAAAGACAAAACGTCTTGAAAAAGGCTCAGGATATATAGTTCTACCATGAATGTTAAATATACTACTACATGGTCAAAAATCCGGTAATTTTGTTCATATTACAGAATTACCCTGATTTTATATACAACTAATCAGACTTAAAGATTTATAACTGATTGATTCCAACAATTTCTTATCTAAGAAAACAACATCATGAGGCATTAGCTACACTTATTACAATGCACCTGTACTGAATAAATAAGAAACTGTAAATTGTTGAATTGCCCTCATAGTGCCTTCTGATCTATATCAGATTATATCTTGAAATATTAAGATTCTGGCTGACAATGTGGTATGACTCCTATAGGCTGAATTGAATATGGATGAGCTTTATTAAGGAGCTGAATGATTTACAGCAAATAAACAGCATCATAAATATTGGTGCTTATTCCTGAGATAGATGTAATCTTCATGAAGAGATTAAGCCAATGTATGTATTAGGAAGATGGTAGATTGAAGTATTGCTGGGTAGTGGCTATATTTAACTTAATGCTATAACATCATACTCTAAAATAAGGACAAATATATAAAAGAAAATCTTCATGACTCTAATCTTTACTGGTCTGAACATAACCTGCAAGTTAAAATGTGTTATCTTACTGTCAGTCATAAGGAAAACTCAAGATAATTCTTCCCATATGGTGCTGTGTGTTTAATTCTCTTTAACAGAGCCACCTGAGTATGTACAAAGTCAGTGATGGAAACAGAAGCTATTTACTTTGATGGCATTAATCTTGAATCATTTATCACTGCCAATACTCAACAAAACTGCTGGGTCCAGATCCTGTTGATACATCATTGCATTCTGAACCTGTCATCTTATTTCTTGTATGCAATAAAAATGAACTCACTATCATGACTTTTATACCAACTTTCTTCTTTTTTGGTAAATGGTCATCTTTAATTTTGATTATGTAGAAGGATGATTGCAATGAGCTTGAGGCAGTTGTTTTTCTTCCACCCCAAACTTTTTATCACCCATATGCCTTTGCTGCCCTTCAGCCTTGCTCCATCATCTGAGTACCTCAAAAATGCCAGAAGAGCATCTTCACTTTCTCAGATGTCAGCTTGCTTCCATCTTCATTCACACCCCAGACTGCCTCCCCTACCTCCTCTAGTAATCTAGCCAGAGTCTAGGTCTACCTTGACCACCTTCATCTATAACAATTACAACATAGATCCGATGGGAATAAGGCCAGTGGTCATACTCCCATGGTTTATTATTGGAATGAATGATTTATGTAGTGTTGTCTCAGATTATAATGCTAGTCCTAACCAAACATGTCATTAAAACTTGGTTTTGTCAACCTGTTTTTGATTTTTTTATTCCTCTACTCTGTTGTCCTCTCCTCTTTTCTTCTATTTTTGACATATAAAACGGAGAAATATTCCATTAAAAGAGTAATTTTTAATCCCCTCTTTCTTTAGCATCAGGTTGTTTCTCCAATTTAACATTCATAATTCTCTTAGCACTTAATTGTCCCTACAAGCCTGCCAACGTGAAAAAGCAGGTAATTAAGAAGGGTGAAAATTTAAGCCACAGAAAATATGCAAAAGGATTCTATTTCTGATAAGTAGGAGTCAGTGGGGTAGTTACTGTTGCCTGTAATTTAGTAATATAAGATGTCTATTTAAGTCATTAATTCTGACACAATATCCTGAATTTGAGGGAATGTTTTATTTTTGTTGAAGGTTAAAAATGCTGCCTAGTGGCATGCTAGGGCCTATAAGTTGTATATTGGATTTAAGCTATAATTTATTCCTTTAGGAGCTAACAAAATTTTAAAAATAGGAGTCTGCTGCAACTGTTGCACATTTTAAACACATGCTAATGGAAGCTGATGGTTACTAACTATCACAGAAAAATTTACTGTGTTTACCTACTTGTGAGAGTGCTGAGGGCAGCAAGCTGAGAATAAACTCTTAAGTCTGAAAGAAAGAGAAATAATTACTTGTTTGCCTCAAAAGTCTATGAAATAAATAGGCATGGAGTTATTATACTGTGTGTAAATAATTTGGTTTTCTGATTGGCAGGTGCATGATGAAGAAAGAATTAAAATCCAAGGGAGAACAGAAGACAAGTATACAGAAAAATGCTATTTCCCCAGGCTCACTACAGTGTGTTGTAAGGAAAGATGGATCCAGCTGCCAGCAACAATCATGAAAAAGAAAATCATCAAACAAGTGGGACTAAGGAAATGGCCTTCTCTCATAGACGCAAGGCTCTTAGATAATATGGGATGACTCAGGTAATGATTATGATGAATGCTCACTCCACACCAGGCACTACTAACTCACGCCATCCTCACAATAATTCTATTGAATGAGTTCATACTCACATTTGTTTATTGTGCAGAAATTGAGGCATATAGAATTGATCTAGGCCACTTGGAACTAGTATTTGAACCAGTCATTCTGAAGTCCAGGCCCATATTCTTCAATATTTGATACATTGCATCTATAGAAAGTAGTAACAAAAGTAACACACACAGACACACACACACACACACACACACAACTTTACATAAACAGGTAAATGAACTGCAGTTTCTCATTGAAATTAATATTCCTGACCTTAATCAACCACTTTATTTTGAGTGATTTTCAAAATCCAGATTCAATTTTTCACAATTAAGCATATCCTCAAAGAAGTTATGTAATCACTGAAGGAAATTCTGAAGGAGCAGTTCCAAAGGGGTTTTAAACATTTGCAGATATAACAGGTACCCCAACATGACAACTTTAGAGACAAATGTGCTGCGTTGAGTTTTTATACCTAATATATTGGTTTTTTAATTAGCTATATTATCTTAGAGTCATAATTTTTAGAGAAATTGTATTTACAAACACCAATGAAAAGTTATACAACATATTTAAAAGTAAACTCTAAATGTACTAAAATTGTAAGTATGAAAAGAGAAAGCGAAAAGAAAAAATATAGGTTAAAAGCTAATAGAATAAAACCTTTGAAATCTTTGTTTAGAGAATCATTGCTTCTAAAAGATTAAATTAAAAAAAACACAAACATATGAAGGCTGAGAATTGATAAGTTGAATTATATCAAAATTAATTAAATAGTACATGGACATCCTTAGATAATGTGGACAGACAAGTGACAGACTAGCAAAAGATATCTGCAATGCCTAAAACTTTCAAGGATTTCATATCTAGAATATTTGAGGAAGTCTTGCAAATCTAATAAAACACAAACAATCTAAAGAAAAAAGTATATACAAAGGACATAAATAGGCCTTTGAAAATAGGGGAAATCCAGATGGTTAACACATATATGAAGAGATTTTTTTCTTTTCTTTTTTGAGAGGGAGTCTAGTTCTGTCACCCAGGCTGGAGTACACTGGTGCGATCTCAGTTCACTGCAACCTCCACCTCCCAGGTTCACATCGTTCTCCTGCCTCAGCCTCCTGAGTAGCTGGGACCACAGGCACCCACCACCACGCCCAGCTAATTTTTGTATTTTTAGTAGAGACAGGGTTTCACCATGTTAGCCAGGATGGTCTCGATCTCCTGACCCCATGATCTGCCCGCCTTGGCCTCCCAAGGTGCTGGGATTACAGGCATGAGCCACCATGCCCGACATGAAGAGATTTTTTTGTAAGAAATTCAAAATGAAATAAGCTATGACATCACATTAAGAAAACTTAGAAAATGTGATAATATGACCAATGCTGTAGACAAGGATAAGAGGAAGAAAGAGCCCTTGTCCAGACCTATTGGAAGGATAAACTGGCACAGCCATTCTGGAAAGTAGTCCAGGTGTGCTTATCTCTATCAATCAGCCACGGCTGCATTGTAATTCACTACAGAACCCCAGGGGCCTACAACAGTAGACACTTATTCCTCATGCCACTGTGTGTCTGTGGGAGCAGTGTGCTGATCTCCATCAGGCTCTTTTTAATCTGCTGCTGCCAGTCAGCTCATTAAGGCTGGACAGGGCTTGGAGACTGCATCAAGCTGCAGGTTTGTCTAGTCTGGGCTCCTCACTATTGGTTGAGTTGATGTCTTCCCCAGATGTTTCTCATCCTTCTTGACTAGCAGGCCAGCTGGAGCATGTTCTCATCATGGCAATGGCAAGGGCACAAAAGGGCAAGTGGAAACATGGGAAGGGTCTTCAAACCTAGGCTTGGAACTGGCACACTGTTTCTTCTGCCTACACTCTACTGGCAAAGCAAGTTATGTGATGGGAAGAACACCCCACTTTAAGTAAGCAGAATTTTCAAGTTACGTGAAAAAGGGTGTGGACACAGGGAAGAGTGAATAATTGGAGTGATTTTTCCGTTTATCATAATTTCTTATGACTTAACCACCCCATTTCTTCATATATATTTGAGAGAAACTCCCCCACATGTCTACAAGGAAATAAGTATAAAAATACTGATTGCAGCACTGTTTGTAATAGTAAAGGTGGGGCAGCTCAAGAGAGGCTTACAAAAAAAATGAACACTGATACTAAATATGGTATCTAATATGACACTAAAATATGGTATCTGCCAGCAATAGAATACAATGCAGCAGTCAGAACTAATTCATTAGATATTCATATAGCATTATGAATAGATCTTCATAACTAAATGCTGATTTTGAAAAGCAATAAAGAGTATGAAAGCCATTGTACAATGTCAGGTATATATCCCCATCCTAACACTGTACATTTTTCAAAGGTACACACACCTGTCAAAGGCCCTTCATTAAATAAATAGGAATGGTTTCCAAAGAGCAAGCAAAAAATAGGATTGGGGATAGGAAATTAAGGCAGAAGAATAAAATAATAAAAACAGGAGCTTTGCAGTACAGTGAGAATTAAATCATATGAATTTTTGCCCCTGTGATTTTTAAACATAAAAATTTTTATAACAAACCCTAAAGAAAGAAGGGACTAAAATGAGCAGATTACATTCAGAACACTTTGTAAGGAAACAAACTTTTAAGCACAGCTTTGGAGTCACAGAGACTGGTTTGAGAAAAGATGAACTAGGAAAGAACACATCATGGCCAAGGCTTAGAAGCAGGGACAGGAGAAGGATGTGTAAGAATTATATAGGGCTTATTGTGACCGAAATTTAATGAAAGCCTGACAGGGTGTGACAATAGATGAAAGAATAAGGCAGAGTCTCTTGTAATCTCTGATTGGGGCTTTTATTAGGATCTTTCTATAGTTTGGGAGCCCTTTAAGTCTTGCTGGAGACATTTGAACAGAGTGTAAAATGAGTTCTGTGGAAGAGGAGCTGTTGAATGCCCATGTGTTGATCCACTGTCCTTCAGAAATCACATTGATCACAGTTTCTGTGACACTTTATTGATCTGAGAAACTAATATAAGTTTACTGAGAGTATTAGGAATTATTCTTCCTCTAAAGTACAAAACAAATGCCAAAAACTAAAGAAGAAAAGGAAAGAAAAGAAAGAAAGAAAGAACAAATGAATGAAATAGAAGAAAGAGAGAGAAAGAGAAAGAAAGAAGAAAGAAAGAGAAAGAAAGAAGAAAGAGAAAGAAAGAAAGAAAGAAAGAAAGAAAGAAAGAAAGAAAGAAAGGAAGAAAGCAAGCAAGCAAGCAATAAAAACAACTTTTGTTGGTGTTGCAGCTCATACTGAGAGAAATTACTGAAGGGGCAGGAATTGGAAATAGACTATACATGGTTTTCTGTTTTATCATCTCAGTGCCACCTGTCGCAGCCTCTGAAATTATTAACTCCTTTCTTTAACATCTTAAACACCTTTTATTTAAATCAAAAACTCTCTTTATTAGAAGAGCTGATTTATCCTGGTTAAAAAAAAACATATTTTAATCACCGTTGAAGAAACTGTAAATTTTCAGGGCAAATTACGAACGGCAATTTGACAGTGTATATGGTTTTAAAATGTTAATACTTTAATGCAATAATTTAACCCTCAGGAATTTTTCTAATTTGAATTTCTAAAGGAAAAATCAAATATGCACAAAAACATTCACCGTAATGTGACTGTAATAGCAAAACATGAGAAATAGCTAAATGAGTAATAACAAAGCATTAAAGAAATTATGGCAATTTTGTTTAATAGAATGTCATTTAGTCACAAAAGCACATGTTTAAAAATATTTAGTAACATGGGAGAAACACTACAAATATGTGAGGAAGCAAGTTATAAAAATATACCAAGATTGGGAAATACATTTAAATATAAACAGTTTTTATCACTGAGTGTGAAACTATATCAAAATAACTTCTGTTTCTTTCTCTTCCAATTTATCCTAAGTGATCATGTGCTGCTATTATAAAACAAAATAAATAATATATGTACTATATATAGTATTATAGAACTATAATACTATATTGAATAAATAAGTTAAATGTTGTTGAAACTGGCAACTTAAATAACTCATAATCACTCCTTTTATCTGTTAAAATGTATGTTTCGATTGCTCTAAGCAATCTTCAAGAATGGAAAATTTTGATATACATTCAACCATATTTTGGAAATTCTCCAGCAGTGTTTGAGGTACACATCCTACCTGGATATAGGGGATTTGATTAACAGAAACTAGGCAAATTAATAGAGGATTTCACACCCTGAGAGAATTAAAGGGTATTTAAAGGGCAACAAAAGCTATGTTTCTGCAAAACAAAGTCAAGTACCTTGTTCAAAAGGGCGTTTACTCTAATTCATACACCAAGCCTCAGGATGGATTCACATTCTCAAGAATTCACTGCTCCCAGTATCTAGGGCACTTTCCAAACACCAGGGGTGCCATGGTGGTGTGTGTAATAATAGATAGCGAAACGAAGATGCAGCTCACTCCGGAAATTATGAGGCGAATTCAGCAAAATAAATAAAGGCTATGAAGGCAATGACCATAACCTATTAAATGCTGGTCACCTTCTGTTTTCTCCTCCTATCTCTCCCCTGAGGTTCTTAACAAAGTACTCCCAACAACAGGTAATATTACATTCAGCCGTGTGACCACCTGCAGAATTTCTGATTAGCAGGGATCACAGTATATTTTCATTTGCAAGAACCAATGCTTTAATCCTCAACACAGAAAATGAGCCACACACTATGACAGACCCAGAACACAGAGTGTCAACTTTTCTTGCTTATAAATAAATAGCGGGGAAATTTAGCTTGATTTCAAGAGATCGTGCTTTGAGGTTCAACATTGCAACTGGACCATGAAGGTGCTGAGAAGAATGAACTCTGAATTCTTTCCCTCACTTTCAAGAGTGTTTCCCGGGTGAAATGTGTGGATTCCTGGTTGCTCAAAGAGTGTATGAATGAAAGAGAAACTATTCCCTATTGTTTGCTCCATCAGAACCATGGGCTTGCCTCTCCCAGGACTGGGATTAATCACTGTGCCCCTTTACAAGAAGCATGCTTCAGGAAATGAGCAGAGCATGAAATGGAGTAGCTGGAAAATGATCTAACCTCAAGGTACCAACAGATCAAATAAATATTCTCTGTCCCCAAACAAAAGGAACAATATTTTCCCTCACTCTTTCTTGGCCATTACCAGTCAGAAATCATGGGACTGGGGTTGGATTGCTTCGTGATCTGTTGAAAGAAACTAAATATAAAATCACTCCACATTACGGGAACACTTGAGTTGCATTTTCATACAACTTTCCCAAATTGCAAGACTTCTGCCACGGAAGAAACACTTACTAATTTACCAAGGCCTCAGAGGCCTGGAATGCATAATGGCCCATTCAAATCAGAAGTCAACATTTAGATTGGTAGTTCAAGTAAGTGCCAACTCAGACTAGAAGGCATAATATTTTCCATCATAAAGGCCATAAAAAGTCATATACATTGCTCATAAATATGAGATGGATCAAGATTGACTCTGAGGTCTAAAAGCTATGATCTCTTGCAATTTGTTTTTCACTTTTAGTAAATAAAAATACAATGTATACTAGGTGAACAGAGTATACATCCTCTAAAATGCCATCTTTATTTATTTCAACATTGTCTTGGCATACTTTTATAGTTCAGTTGGAACATCATCCAGTGTACAGAAACTGAAATGGATTAAGGTTTGACAAATAGGAAGCTAGAGGGGGAATAAAAGAATCGCCCTGAACAAGAAAAACAATCAAAGACACAGAGGGTGGGAAAAGGATCTGTTTTCTATCTCCAGTGGAATCAGATAAAGAGAAAAGAGTTTAACTGGCAAAAGAAAAGTTCAATTTAGACATCTTGAAGATCTTCCTGTTCTGTCAGCTGCCAGTAATATCCAATTTTTAATAAGAGCTAAATGCTTTAGATGCAACACAGGTATGAATTTCACCATCACAAATTTGTGTCAGCAGAAAATGTGATTTTCTTTATTGCCGTAATTGTCAGATCTCTGATCCGAGCTCCCAACCTACTTCAGGCAAGCAACTTAATAGTGTCATTTCTGATTACTTTTCATTCTAATGCAGTGATTTATTGGTCAGTTCATGCCTAGAGGGTCAGAAATCCTGTGGTTCAGTCTTCCTTTCAGGGTTTCTCTCTCTCTCCTGCCATCCAAAAGCCTACATGGACAAGAGCAGATGAAGTATCTCACATACTCTGCACGTTTCCTTTGGTCCAGACAACACCTCCGCTCCTTCCTCCGGGTCCTGGCTTGGTCTTCAGCCTCCTAGAATTTCTCCCTATCCACCTACAGTCCTCCCCTGAGCTCTCCACCCCATAGCCCATCTACAATGTCCCCGATCCAGAAAACAGCTGAAACACTGCTGAACTTTGAACATTCACTAACTTTTCTGAGTTCATGCCTTTTTTATTTCCAGCTATTTCCTACATCTAATATTTATTCAAACTCCATCCATTCCTCAAAGCCTCAAATACCTTCCTCTGATCCCTTTAATCACAAGGAACTTTTCTGAATTCACAGTGTCTCTCTCCCACAGCCTTTGTCACTTTCTGTGGGTGCAAACATCCAGCAGGCATATGACTGTGCAGGTAGAATCCCTGTTGACTGCTGGCATCCATATCTTTAGTACTGTATTTGTCCCAGTTGCCTCTTGGCTTTATCCCACTGGTTGTTTTACATTTTTAGTACCACCTCTGCCTTCTGCCCTAGGTTATAAGGATATAACCTTATATATAAGATAGATGCCTATCTCTCCTACTGTAAACTCCTTGAAGAAAGGCCAGTGCTTCTATTCGGTAGCTTATTCAGTGCCCTGCACATAGTAGACAATCAAAAATGTTATTAAATGAAGCTTCTGGTAAAACTAGGCAAAGGCCACAGCATTTCCAATGGTATGAGAATGAAATAGACAGGTTGTATCTTCATCGTGGGCATAGAAATACAACTATACTACAAGGCTACAGTAGCCAAAACAGCCTGGTACTGGTACCACAACAGAGACATAGATCAATGAAACAGAACAGAGCCCTCAGAAATAATGCCGCATATCTACAACTATCTGATCTTTGTCAAACCTGACAAAAACAAGCAATGGGGAAAGGATTCCCTATTTAATAAATGGTGCTGGGAAAACTGGCTAGCCATATGTAGAAAGCTGAAACTGGATCCCTTCCTTACACCTTATACAAAAATTAATTCAAGATGGATTAAAGACTTACATGTTAGACCTAAAACCATAAAAACCCTAGAAGAAAACCTAGGCAATACCATTCAGGACATAGGTGTGGGCAAGGACTTCATGTCTAAAACACCAAAAGCAATGGCAACAAAAGCCAAAATTGACGAATGGGATCTAATTAAACTAAAGAGCTTCTGCACAGCAAAAGAAACTACCATCAGAGTCAACAGGCAACCTACAGAATGGGAGAAAATTTTTGCAACCTACTCATCTGACAAAGGGCCAATATCCAGAATCTACAATGAACTCAAACATATTTACAAGAAAAAAACAAACAACCCCATCAAAAAGTGGGCAAAGGACATGAACAGACACTTCTCAAAAGAAGACATTTATGCAGCCAAAAAACACATGAAAAAATGCTCATCATCACTGGCCATCAGAGAAATGCAAATCAAAACCACAATGAGATACCATCTCACACCAGTTAGAATGGCCATCATTAAAAAGTCAAGAAACCACAGGTTCTGGAGAGGATGTGGAGAAATAGGAACACTTTTACACTGTTGGTGGGACTGTAAACTAGTTCAACCATTGTGGAAGTCAGTGTGGCGATTCCTCAGGGATCTAGAACTAGAAATACCATTTGACCCAGCCATCCCATTACTGGGTATATATCCAAAGGACTATAAATCATGCTGCTATAAAGACACATGCACACGTATGTTTATCGCGGCACTATTCACAATAGCAAAGACTTGGAACCAACCCAAATGTCCAACAACGATAGACTGGATTAGGAAAATGAGGCACATCTACACCATGGAATACTATGCAGCCATAAAAAATGATGAGTTCATGTCCTTTGTAGGGACATGGATGAAACTGAAAAACATCATTCTCAGTAAACTATCGCAAGGACAAAAAAACAAACACTGCATGTTATCACTCATAGGTGGGAATTGAACAATGAGAACTCATGGACACAGGAAGGGGAACATCACACTCCGGGGACTGTTGTGGGGTGGTGGGACGGGGGAGGGACAGCATTAGGAGATATACCTAATGCTAAATGACAAGTTAATGGGTGCAGCAAAACAACATGGCACATGGATACATATGTAACAAACCTGCACATTGTGCACATGTACCCTAAAACCTAAAGTACAATAAAAAAAAAAAAAAGAAATACAACGGACTTGCAAGTGTAACTCTGTTCTGTCTACTCCCTAATGCCCGCTCAAAGTCTCATAATTTTTAATTTGAAAAGAGAACCAGTGGGGTATTGTGGCTTTAATTTGTGGGGAAAAGGGAAAATAAAATTATTCAAATTTCGCTCTTCTGCCTCTGACAGTTAATAATATCACTGTCATCATGCAGTGCATATTTAAAAGACAGTTGAGCGATTCTATCCATCTTTTCCCCGATTTAACAATCCATTTTAATTTCTGTTCCCTCTCAGGAGGATTCTAACTCAGCAGCCACTTTGCCACTTTTGTGCTCCTCTGCTGCCCTGATATAAAAGTAGAAATAATAAATACAGTATATAAATAATGTAATTCACAAGGACCAAATCTGAAGAACTTCATAAAATCTGTTGCACAGTATGGTTACACAAAGAATTGACCTTTGTTTCAGAACCATTCCATGAAAACAAAATAAATGAAAAAATGAGCCACTCTCACCTTATTGTAGATACTGAAAAACCAAATTTTTATCCGTGTAGAAGACTGAGTTCGTGAAAACAGAGAACAGCAAAGTTTTTGAGATGTGGAAGTTGGTTGGTGGGCTTTTCTCCCCTCCTAGCTAAGAGACTGGTGTTTACACACTAGCTTCTCAGGTCATGGATTCAGTATTCTGTCTTCACAAAGTAACAAATAAATATTTGAAGTACTCATGAGATCATTGGCACACTGCTGAAACCATGAATGTTAAACTCACAAATGCCAGATGAGTGCTGTTCAGGCAGTCACCAATTTAACACTTAACTCTGGGGTTATCCATGTTTAAGTGGCTGTTCTGCTACTACCACCTGCATTCAAAGCTCCTAAAAGAGCTGCAACCCCCATGTCATCCTCAGTCTCCTGGATACTTAGGGCTCAGAGGAGTTTAGTGTTTGATAAGGTTCAGAAAGCTCAGTGTCTGGAAGAGACTGGATTCTGGATTCAAGTTTGTAACCATGATTCTGGGAATATGGGCCACAATCCCTGTGCATTGGAATCTCCTGGGTGCCTAATGAAAATGCAGATTCTTGTTAACAACACCTGACCTACTGAACTAGACTCTCTAGTGGGTCAGCTCAGGAATCAGCATTTTTAACTCACTACTCATGAATCATTTTAATTTTTTTAAAAAATACCGCATTAGAGATACCATGTAAATTTCAGATTACCTAAGATGCCTTACAATCCCAGAAAAATTAGCTTTCAGCATAAATAGTTCTACTGACAATTTCAGTCAAAAAACCAAGGCACTATTCCCAAGTAGTGCCTCAACCTGCGTAAAAGCTCATGACATTTTAAATCTGCAGAAAAATATTGAATTGAGTTAGATACACTAAAATTAAATTTCCAATGATCTCAATACAATTCGCTGATGTTTTTAAAGAATATTTGAATGACTCCTTTGTTTCCCCAAAATCCCAAGCAAGAAGCCCATTCAGCTATTGTTAAACTAGAAGCCTCCAAACCAGAGTAACCCAGGTGACAATTCAGTCATGATGAGGTCTGAGAAGGGGTTGGCTATCTCTGACTCTGACAGAACAATATTATTCAAGTAACTTTTATACAATTCACACGTCTGTAGTGACCATTCCAGACTTATTTTCAGAAGCCATGCATGGCAATTGCAATACAAAAATATACTCCCATCCAAAACTAGATAGAAGAAAGAGGCTACTGTTTTATTTAGAGCTGAAGGGTTCTATTTTAGAGAAGAATTGAATTTTTTTGTTTTTCAAATGGCACATTATAAACATCACTTAGAGCATTTCCTTATTCAGTTTTGGGCAACTAATAGTTTCTTCAAGTTAGTTAGGTGATTGCTAGCAATTAATTAGTAGGGTTAACATTGTTTTTATTGATCAGCCTGGCAGTAGTGATTGACAACATTAATATAATTGCTTTACTTCTCAGAAAACCTTTGTGTAAGAACCTAATAGTACTGAGGAAACAGTTGTGAGATAAAGAAAAATAGATTGTATGCTTTAGAGTAGGCCAATTGCGTTAACATGCTGCCAGGGCTTTGATAACTGAATTAACGGCTAAGGCTCCCTTTCCTTAAGTAGCTAAGAGCTTATTTTTCTGTTCTTCCCCTATACCTAGCCTGACCATGAATCTTCACAGACACCAGAAGAGAAGTGGTTTTGTGAGTTTAGGTACAACCTCTACCTCACAGTTTCAATTATACTCATGATCAGCCCATAAGGAAATCGTTTATAACCAAATTTGAAAATCCAAAGTTCAGTGGATAAGTTTAACATCTTTTGTGAGAAATCAGAGACCAAAAGGAAAGGGAGGACAGCCTACTCTGCTTTCTACCTCTCTAAAGTTCCAAGGAAATTGCATCTGTTCTCCTCTATTTGTCAGATGTGGAACTAATACTGGTGATGTCCCAGAACAATTCTGGGTCTGCCTACAGTGTTATTCCCAAAGATATCCCAAAGAGCTCTAGGAAATAAAGATAAAGCCTAAGGATCAGATACATCTTGAGACTGATAAGGAGTTCCAGAAGTTTCTCTCCTTCAGTACCTTATTGTAGTGGACCTATGCCTGCAAAATGACTCGTCCTTTGTTGTACCTAACCTACTCCTTCTAAATGACTAAGTTAACCCTTTAATAATTACCAAAGCTGGTGAAGTTTTTAAAACTAGCTTTTCTTCTAGTTCAAATAACAAAGGAAAAAGTACAAGTTTTGTTTGAATATTTACTCAAGATGATTTATAACTATTCTAATGTTCAAATAAATATTTCAAGCTACTTATAACAAACATATAATTGCAGATCACTTTCCAGTAAGGATAAGCATCATCACTTACTGAGTTCCAGATAGTTTTCAAGGTAGATTGAATATATTATCATCAATTCTTACAACAACTTGGGAAATTGTAGCCCAGTTTAATGGATGAGGAAACTAATCGATAGGATAAATTACTAGTACAAGATCGCGCTGGTAATAAGAGGCAAAACTCAGATCTCTCTTGTTCCAAATCCTGTGTCCTTTGTGCTACAGCAGACTTCCTCTTTGCAGAATTCCCCAGATTCCATTTAATCTTCCTGCTCAAAGGTGTCATTGTTCCCTTTACTATGATAACTGTTATGGATTTGGGGTTGCTGCTGGTGGTAGTGCTATCAAACAGAAAAGTAGTAAGGTGGTGAAGATCACAGATACCATGTCAGCCTTTCTGGGTCTGAATCTTGGCTCCACCCTTTGCTGACTGAGTGTCCTTATGTATGTAACTCAACTTAGTGCCTTTATTTCCCCCTCTTTAAAATGGAAATAATAATAGCACTACCTCAAATGGCTGTTGCAAGAATTAAATGAATGAATTCGGTGCTTCTCAAACATCAGTATGCATCTGAATGGCCTGGGAATCTGGTAAACCTGTGGATCCTGACTCCAAGAGCTAGAGTGGAGCCTGAGATTCTGCATGCAGGATACTTAGGACAGTGGCTGACATGGAATGAGTTTTCAATAAATGTCATGTATGATCATTTAATGATCAGATAAGGGAAGGTCTGTTGGAGAAAATATTAATTTCACACATTCAAATAAATTTTTGAGATAATGATGATTTAAGAGATCCTGTACTGTGCAAGCCAGCCCACCATGCCAGACCTTCTACAGGGTTTCACCTTTGCATGACTGAGGAGTCAAGTACGGGTCACTTTTTTTTACTGGAAATGGTATAATTTTCAAAATGCAGTTAGAAGGAATGTGGCTCACAGTGATGTAGCCCCCTAAAGAGCATTTTTTTAATTGAACAAATATTTATGGAGTATGTGTCAGGTATCAAACCAGGCACTGGGAATACTTGGCCATGCCATCATTTTAAGCTTTTCCTCCATAGAAAATGTAGCATATATCCCCTAAGACTAATTGGAAACTAACTAGTTGCAAAGTGGGTGTTACAGGGAATATCAGTCTTTCCCCTAAATCTGTGTTCCTTTTCACTTATCTATCATTTTCTATTTATTTCCCCACTTTCAATCTGTTTAAGTACAGCCCTCCTCTGGACAATTCTTGAGCATATTCACTGTCTTATCCACCGCACACATTTTACAGTATTGAGTTCATATATAATATACAGCTTTTAGCATTGTGTACTGGAAAAAATAATTAACAATTAACTATAATTTATTCACATGTTCTACATTGTTTTCAAAATTTTCCTATACTGCTACAAAAGAAAATTTTTCTTGTCCATGTAACTTACATATTTGTGAGGAGGACTTGTAGACACAATAATCTAAATTCAACCTTTAAAAAAGAGGACTATTTTATAACCATATTTAATTCTATGATATAAAGGCAGCGTTAGAATCTCAGCTGAAAGCAAAATCCCAGGACACTTGGCTTGACAGATGCCTTTTTTATGAAACATATCTATATTAACATAATTTGCACACTTGTACATGTCTATCTTATATCAGCTTAATCCTTATGGACATCATTCTCATATTATCCCTTAGGAGGTAGTAATAATGGTTTCACATGTTAGAAAACAACT
The DNA here is from genome assembly GCF_006542625.1 of Nomascus leucogenys. NCBI lineage: Eukaryota > Metazoa > Chordata > Mammalia > Primates > Hylobatidae > Nomascus > Nomascus leucogenys. The sequence continues at coordinate 24,639,357 of NC_044391.1, forward strand.
TGCTAACAGCATTCCTAGGATTTTCCATTTTGCCGTAAAGCTACAGATTTTTGGCATTTGTTCTGCTAAATGCTCAAAAGAATAAAACAGAAAGCAGTTGTTCCTAATTAAACCTATTTGAGTCACAGATCCCTTTGAGCATCTGATGAGTTTATGGATCCTTTCTCCAGAAAAATAACCACATGCACATACTTGGAGATTCCAGGTATAATTTCAGTAGTTTTATAGACTCCCCAAAGTACAGCCACCCAATGACCTTAGGTTGAGAGCGCCTATTGTAAGAGCTCTCCAGCCTGTCTATAAACATCAGCGTATATTACAGCAGAACCCTTTCCTCTGAGCCATTCACATTGAGAAGGTGGGAAGCAGTTAGGCACCCAGGTACTTTTGAATGAAGATGGAGTCTCATGTTACCTATCAAACACAAGCCCCAAAGCTGTAATTGACATAAGAACCTAACTTATATGATCTGACATCATGGTGCTGTGACCCATGGAACAGTTCTCAAGGAAAAAAACATAAGAGTGAGCCGGGCTCAGTGGCTCACACCTGTAATCCCAGCACTTTGGGAGGCCGAGGTGGGCGGATCACTTGAAGTCGGGAGTTCGAGACCAGCTGACCAACATGGAGAAACCCTGTTTCTACTAAAAATATAAAATTAGCCAGACATAGTGGCATATGCCTGTAATCCAGCTACTCAGGAGGCTGAAGCAGGAGAACTGCTTGAACCTAGGAGGCGGAGGTTGCGGTGAGCAGAGGTCGCACCATTGCACTCCAGCCTGGGCAAGGAGAGTGAAACTCCATCTCAAAAACAAAACAAAACAAAACAAAAACAAACATTAGAGTGAACAGTCAATGCTTATCAGGCTTCTACAAGGAAAGGCTCTGGGCACATGAGGATTTATTTATGCATGCACATAGGCTTATGGAGGTGACTTCCACCTTGATGCCACTAGCATATTCCTCTTCAGAGATGGAGATGTATGTACAGCTGTGATGGTAGATGATAGAAAAACACCTGTTTGTTATTACAGAAAGGATTCTGACTCAGAGCCAGGAAAGTCAGTTGTCTAATCCCAATTGCCATTAAATACGTGATCTTAAGCAAGTCATTTTATTTCCCTTGGCCTAAGTTTATTAATCTGTTAAAATTGTGCAATGGCATGTGACTTTCATACCTCAGAGTCTTCTCTGAGTATAAAATCAAATAACTTGTGGAAGGTATTTTGGAAAAAAACATATCTATAAATTCGCACAAAAGCACTATACATTATGAACATTTTCAAAAATACCATCAAAGATGTTGGAAGACCCTTTTCAAGTCTTACTATTGACTCGTTTTGCTATTACTACTCTTATCATTACTACCCCAATCGTATAGAGGCAGGAAATTTTCTTTATTTGCTTTGATGTTCCAATTTTTTTTTTTAAAACAACAGCAACTGATGGAACTCCTCTTACATGTATGTGGAGCCATAAAGTCATTGCAAGGAAGTCCTTGTGTTTTTAATCTCAATAATTCACTTTCTTACTAAAGCCCTAAAAGGCTTTCCAAATAGGTTAAACTAATTTAGAGAGAGTCTGAAGAAAATGTTGAATGTATAATTCATTCTGATTAACAAATAATCTTTAACCATAGTTAAAGAAAATTTCCTCTTTGATGAGAACCTTTGATTACTAAGAGTTTCAATCTTCGGATGCAAGTTTATCACTCTTTTTAGAAAAAGAAATATAGCAGAAACTTTTGCTTTTACTTCAAAGTAATGCTACACTAATGGACAAATAAGTTTTACATTGTTCATTCTCATGTATTTTTATTGGACCTTAATGGATGTAGAAAATTCTGATTGTGTTACCTTAATCTAACGAAAGACTCTTAAAAGGTAATGACTGTCACAGACCCTGTTTCTCCAATTGGGTATTCTCTGATACTTCATCTAGTTGGAATTCTCTGTAATTATATAGCATTTAGATTCTCTTCTCAATGCACTCATTGTTTTTATGTCAATTGCCAGAATTCTTCAGGGCAGAAGAAGCTGGGCCTTTATTTCCCTCTACTGCTTCCTTGGCAATTGTTTGAAGAGTACTATGAAGACTCTTTTTTAATTCCTCTCACTTTGAGGTAAGCCTTTATAAAGGCAGTCATAATGTGGAAAGCGGAGACTTGTGCTGAGAATGACATTGTTTCATAAAAATGTCAGTGATTATTAATTCATAGAAGATTTGTGAGGCGAGTGGAAAGACTGATATGCCTCATTTCCTTGACCATATTCATTTTTACCCTGGAATACACATTTTGCTAATTACTATTTAAAATTGCATTTGCCTTTTACTCAGTCACAATCATATTCATTTTAATTAGTTCAAGTTTGTGGGATGTAAAAATGTTTTCCTATTCATCAAGATGTTACTAGAATAATACTGTACAGTGTCTTGGGCATTCCTGAGAAGGAAGAGTTCTGCATAACAGATTACAGGACACTATCCCAAGTACATGTACCTAAGGAGTACAAAAATATATAGCCCAAGAAAAATACTTATTTCCAAGCCACTTATCACCAAGAATTCAGCAATTCCAAGGAGTAATTACATTAACCTACACTGCTCTCTAAATTTGCTCAAGTAAACTCGAGGAACACAGAGTGCTGTTTTAATACAGTACTGCATTAACCCCAAAGACTTCAACTGAAGTTATGTTTCTTTCCAGTATCAGATTTTTACAACTTGCTTTCAAATGCTTGGAATGTTCTCTGAGACTCCCATGTGCATCCAAAGGTCAAGGAATTGACATTTCAATATCAGCAACATGACTTCGGAAGCTAGCAGAAAGATAAACACAGTGAGTCACTTGTTCAATTTTGACAAGTAATATGGCTCATGCAATCTGAGGCATCCCAAGTGAAAACAACAGATGTTAGTATCTGCTTTGGGTAAGAGACCCCGGTAGGTCATAGCCAGTATAAAGAATGAGCATCTTAAACTCCCTAAAATAGAGCTATCAGGCTAAAAGGATCTAAATCCAGAAATTATAGCCACCCTCAGAATTCATATCACAAACTCTGAAAATGAACAAAATTAAATGCCAGTCTTTGGAGACATTTTGTGAGCGACAGATATTTTTGTGCCGTTAAGTGCTGCAATTGAGTTTTAAGTAGATTTGGACCAAGAATGGAGCTGAAGAATTTTTAATGAAGGCTTTAACAGGGTTTACATTTATAATGATGAAATTTTTTTCCCAACCCTTCCTGAAATGTTCATTTAATACACATACATCCACTCAAATACATCTTTCTAAAACAAGACTTCTGAAATAAATTCTGATGAATTTTAAGCTTTCTTAGAGCAAAGACTTTGACTTGTTTATCTGGTTTGATGGGTTACCCAGAGTAGGTGCTCAATTCCTATTTGTTGAATAAATTACACTTTCAATGTCATTTTCTTTAAAAAAAGAATAAAAAAAAAAGAGTCCCAACCCCATGCCTATCCTATTCATATCAAAACTCTCCTTTAGTCCTGTTTTCCACCACTCTCCCGCACTGTTCTGGGACTTATTTCCCTATGGCATTCTTACTACAAGGATTGCACTCCCTCTGTCCCTCTGTCTTCTCTGTCCTATTCACCATCAAGTTCCAATTCAAGTCCCAACTTGTCAATAAATTATTTTCCTACTGCTTGGCCCACAAAGCTGTTTGTATGGTTGTTTCACCCTCAGAGTCCAGCAATTCTCATGCAGCTCTTCTCTAGTTGTCAAACCTGCGTTCAGTTTGTGATACAATCAGAGGGTGGCTCCTTCAGAGAAAGTAAGGATCATGTCTCCGCTCCTATTCTCTGCAGGTTCCAGTCTAAAGAATGAATACAGGTGCTGGGCCAGGCATGGTGCCTCATGCCTGTAATCCCAGCACTTTGGAAAGCTGAGGCGGGTGGATCACCTGAGGTCAAGAGTTCGAGACCAGCCTGGCAAACATGGCAAAACCTTGTCTCTAGTAAAAAATACAAAAATTAGCCAGGAGTGGTGGCCTGTGCCTGTAGTCCCCAACTACTTCAGAGGCTGAGACAGAAGGATCGCTTGAACCTGGGAGGTGGAGGTTGCAGTGAGCCGAGATCGCGCCACTGCACTCCAACCTGGGTGACAGAGTGAGATCCCACCTCAAAATAAATAAATAAATATATATATATATTAAAAAATAATGAATATAGGATATGATGGGCTCCTAAAGCCTCAGCTGAGAGATTCTCATGGAGTCAGAACAGCCCAGTTAACCTGAGGATTTAGTTCACTGCTATTAATAAATATGGCTCAGTTTTAAGCTCAGATCATGAGAGCTATGCCAGACCCTTTCAAAATGGGCTAGGTGTGTGATTTTCTTGTAGAATTATTGCAAAATTTCAATAATACAGTTGGCCCTCCCTATCCGTGGGTTCGATATCTGTGGATTTAACCAACGGCAGATCAAACATATTCAGAAAACAAAATGGATGGTTGCATCTGTACTGAGCATGTATCGACTTTTTAAACTTGTCATTATTCCCTAAACAATACAGTAAAACAACTGTTTAGTATTTACATTGTATTAAGTTTTATAAGTAAGCTACAGATGATTTAAAGTATATAGGAGAATGTGTGTAGTTACATGCAAATGTTATACTATTTCATATAAGCACTTAAGTATTTGTGGATTTTGTATGGAAGGGGTGGTCCTGGAATCACTTCCCTACAGATACCAAGGGATGACTATTTATGACCCCAGACCCACAAAACTCAGTTTTTTGAGTATTACAAGTTCTGCATTGATATCGGTCTCTCCCTTTCATCTTAAATCAGATGTGCCAATCTTTGTATTGCGAGAGTGAGTTCAGACTGATGTGTAAATATATAATTTATAATTACTGGGAACTCTGTGCAATTCTTTTTAGAGAATGAGTTTTGCATTGTTGAGATCCCCACATTTTATTTCAAATTGTCCTCTGGAGTACCTGTGACCACAATATCGTAGCATGAAGAAGCAAGAATTACCTTATTCCTAGTTCTATTTTCCCACAGACTCACTAAAGCAAAATTTACACAGAGTTTAAAAAGTGAGCCAATTTCCCTAAAACCCAGAAGTTTCTGATAACAACATCTGTGAAAGACAGTCAACTAAGGAAAATAGATCACCATCCTTACAGCAGGGTAAGGGCTGATAATTTATAAACACTGGATCGAAAGGGCCGAGATCGCACCACTGCACTCCAGCCTGGGTGACAGAGCAAGACTCCGTCTCCAAAAAAAAAAAAAAAAAAAAAGCAAAGGAGAACCAGAAAGAAAGAAAGAAAGAGTGAGAGAAAAAAGGAAAAGGGAATAAAAGTCATCAAGAATCATGTATTATCTGAAATAGAAACTAGCTCTAACGTGACACTTATTATATAGAAGTCTACATGAAAGCTTCACATCTCTTCAGCTAATACAGAATGGGATCCAGTCTTCACTACAAGCGTGTTACAAAGCTCAAACTTGCCCAAAATGTTTCAAATACTTATTCATTCAAGATATATTTTTTTGAGCTACTACTATGCGTCCAGCACTCTTTAAAATGTCCATATATCAGTGAACAAGACAAAGTCTGTATTCTCAGGATATTTGTGTGTTCGTAAATGGCCAGGATCTAATTTATCAGACAAAATAGTAGTATGCATTAATTGAACAACTGCTAAGTTCCAGGCACTTTGTATGCTATATCTGATTTAATCTTCAAAATAACTCTAGGAGGTAGAAATAGTATTGTCCCTTTTTATAGTTGAAGAAACTGAAGTTAAGAGAGAGCTAAATAACTTCCATAGGGTCACACATCGAATAAGAATTTGAGCTTGGATTTGCACCCACATTTCCCTGACTGCTAAGCAGGACAGTCCAAACAGGCTTTAAATACTAGAGCACTAACAAAGTGGTCAAAAATATATTCCACCTCATAGATGTTCTGTGTTGTAGTAAACACTTGAAATTGGGAAAGATTTGATTCTTGAAATATTAAATTAATTTTACATTATGAGATTTATTTCGTGTAGAGCTATTAGGATAGCAAATTGCAGGATAATTTTTTTTCATATTAAACCCTTTACCTGTTAAACTTAATGTACCTTATGCAGCCTCCTGCAGTATCCTCAACTGTCTGTAAGAATGACATTTTGCTTGCCTACAAAATATAATTTTAAAACATTTCCCAAAATCTTCAAATGAAAAAGCATTTTACTGACTGACAAAGACAGCTCAGTATTTTCTTTCCTTTGAGCTCTCTGGCTTCTCTTTGGTTTGGTTCTCACCTTCCAGCTTTCCAAAGCATCTGAACCTTGGTCCAGGGAACCCAATGGCTCTGGCAAGTGAGACTCTCGGCAGTGCTAGGGTTCACCACCAAGCTGGCAGCTGTGGACGTCGTCATTTCAGAAGCTTCCAGAAATGAGTGTGGTTCTGCAGAATGATAGGATTCTTTTACATGAACAAGGGCTTTTCTGCCTCAGAAGTGTTAATGAGAATTTCGCAAGGGGGTGAGGGAGGCCGAACCGCAGCTCTTTTTAACTCTCAGCTCCCGGGACCTATTTAAAGTTCCTAGAAACCCTGTGGGAAAATGCAAGACACAGCAAGCCAGACAATAAGACCTGGTGTAGACCGCAGCATACAGAAAGTTGTACTCAGCATAAAGAAAACAATAAACATTGTCTCTGCCCCTGAGGACTTTATATTCTAAAGTGTGAAGGGAAATCATTTTGAAATACCCAAGTCAGTCAATAAACCATACACCTAATTAGAGCTAGGCAACTACAGGAGAAATCTACAATAACTGTGGCATTCTTCCTCCGCAAAGAGCATTTTCTTTCCAGAAGCAGTACAACACGGTGCTTGGAAAACAGCCTCTGGAAGCAGACTGCCTAGGTTAAAATTCTGACCCTGAAACTTTCCAGTCATATGACCTCAGCTGGGTCATATGAACTTTTGTGTCATGGTTGTCTTACGCGCAAGATGAGAAAAATAACAGTATTTCCCTCATAGCACTGTTGTGAGCATTAAATGAGTTAACATATATAAAGTACTTGTAATAAGTATTAAGTCAGTTAATAAATATAAAGTGCTTCTAACAAAGTTTGACTAACGGCAAGTGCTATAGAAAGTGCTGCTTCTGTCTGGTAGTATATTGTTCGTCTTTAAGACAGTTCTGAAGATTGAGTGAGTCATTTCCCTAGTCTAGTAGCAACGATAATAATTTTTCACCAACCTTATGAAGTAGCAACAATTTTAAACCTCATTTGAATATGAAGAAAATAAAACTTAGCAAGGTTTAAATAATTTCTCTAAGATTTAATTGCAGATCTGTTCGACTCTTCTGGAATTCATTTTCTATATGATCTCTTGCTTTGTCCCCTCAACCATGAAAGAAGATTAGGAAGAATGTTCTAGCATTTGAAATGAGACCCGAACTAAAAGAAAGTTGCCAAGTGAGCAGAGAAAGAAGTTAAGCAGATCTCTAAATTTCAAAAGCAAAGGCAATTGACGTACAGGTCTTAGCAGCAGAATTTTGTTGCCTCTAAAATTTCTTCAAGCATCTGAAGAACCACACATTGGAAGTTCACTCAGAATATGTTTTCTGTTCCTAAAGCCCCCTTCACTGATATTTATGACAAGAGAAGGCAAGATGAATTTGAAAGGCAGAGGTTCTGAGGCCAGAGTTACTAGGATCTGATGTGTTTATCACAAAAATCTAAAAGCTGAAGGAGTTATCAGAAGTCAGTTGAGATAGGTAAGAGGGAGAAGAGAGATCTATGTCCTGGGACAGACACCTTGAGCTGCCTAAAAGCAGCAGACAGCTCTTAAAATTGGTGCCTGCATCCTTCATCCTCAGCGCAATCTTGTCTTAAAATATCTAGATTGTGAAAAGAGCTAGTACTGCTCCAAGAAGCATCAAGAAAGTGCTGAAGTTTTATTCAGTCCTTGGGGGCAGACTGAAAAACTAATAAGTTTATTAAAATTGCCTATGTATCATGCTATGAAAACTTCTACAAGGATGCACAGATGGGCTTCAATTTGGACAACTTTGTTGCTGCACATTAAAGGCCTTTGATTTTAATATCCAGTAATGAATAAAACTACTGGTGGGTGTCCTCCTGAGTCATAATGTAATCAGAGGAGAATGGCTCAGTCTGCCTCTCATTTCTTTTCACTATCGAATATTTGCTCTCAGCCAGACGTACCTAAGCTGAGAACACAACAATGAATCATTGTATATGTGGTAAAGGAGACCAAAGGGATTTTGTCAGAAGGAAAGCAAGAACTAATTAGAGTCAAATAAAAGTGTGGCTTTGAAGTTATGGAAATTACTGGACTTTCTAGAAGCAATCAACCCTAGTATCCACAGTCTCCCAAATAAGCCAAAACTTTTCTGCAATAAAATGTAGTTTATTGAGAACTGTCATCTTTGTTCCCTACCTAATGGCCCAGCCCCACCCTGATCTCAGATCACTGTAAAGGCAGAACTTAACACTAGGTTTTAGCAACACCTAACTTCCCAGGTGCCTGAGTGCTAACTACTGATTACCTATGCTGACTAATGAATTAAAGCTTCTCTTCGTCTGAAGACCTAACTGGTGAGTAGGATTTATACGTGCCTTGTTGCCTGTACCTTTCTCACTTGGTACACTTCATTGCTTAGCTGAGTTAATTTGAAGTCAAATTCAGGTTACCTTACTTTCCTTCTTGTCCCCAAGTAAAACCATTGTGCGGCCACAATTTTTCACCCTTTCCTCTACCCACATTCTTTTCAATGTGATTTTGCAGCTCCTCCCATCAATTAGTAGAGTCTATTTCTCTACCCTATGACTTGATGTGAATACCCTTTGACCTCTTTTTGATATGTGGAAGAAGTAAATGTGTAAATGCCAGGCTAGTCCTGGCCATGGACACTTTGGCTTTCTACCTTAATCATGAGAACAAGAACAGACTATTATGTTGGAAGATGACAGACTACATGGAGCAGAGCTGAGTATGCTTAGTTGTCCCATTCAAGGTCTCAGAGAAGGTCTGTCCCATATCAGCAAAGCTGATCTGACATTGGCATGCTAGAGTGCCACTGACTGGGAGAATGACTAGCCATCCCAGTAACTCTTGGGGAAAAAATGATTACTGTTTTAAGCAACTAGATTTGAGGATGATTTGTAACATGGTGCTATCTAATAAATACAACCACCATGTTTTCTACCCAGTTCTCAGTTCTGACATGCATTCTGACATAATCCCTACCTGAATGTAAGCTGTAATCGTCAGCTCCTGGCATGGTCTGACACTCAGTACTTCTCATAATATAATTACTAAATAAATAATATAATTGAATTCATATTAGTGAGCATTTGGATTGCTTTCTAATTTGAAATCAGATTTAAGTTTTTCTTTTTCTTTTTCTCTTCTGGGTTGTGTCTCTTTTGTATTCTAAATTTGATGTCTTCTCTATCTCTTTTTCACTTTCATTTAGACAGAAATGAACAATAAATTTGAGATATTAATAAACTTTATACATTCCTTTGGTAGAAGAATTTGGACAGTAGAAGGAACCATACAAAGAGAAAGGCAAATAATCCCAAAGCAAGTGCGAATGGAAAGTCTGCCTTGATCTTACAAATATAATGAAATTCTAAATCAAAGCACAAAAACATTCTTAGAGGTATTATTGCATAATTTTTATATTTTTATGTGGTTTCCAGTAGATGTTACCTGTCCTACATTTTATACATTGTCATATTTTTTTAAATTTTTCTTGAAACTTCATTCAGAAGTCTAGACACTAAAGGTAACTGAATCTTTTTGATTTGGTGATTTAGTTCTTCTGCTTAGTAGAATTCAGAATATTACTGAATTTTCTTCTGCCTTCTAGCACTTTGAGATTTTCAGCTAAAGGAACTGCTTTTCTAAATAATTAGCAGCAGCATTGATTTACAAAAGTGGATAGACATTGCTCGTTGGGGCATAATGTTTTCAGGAGCAAGCATTCTACAAACGTGAGGGACTTAGGGCAGATAACCACTAATTTTTTTTTTTTGCATAATTCTCTTTATGGATAAAACTCATCAAATTTTATCAATGTTAGCTTTATGCAGCAAAGCAATGAGTGCTTTTAGATTACTATTTGCCCTTCTGTACATCTGAAGCAATAAGCACAATGTTGACATCAGAAAGCTGTTATATTCTATCGAGATGGTAGAGATGCTGTTTACTTGACACAATTGAGGACTCTACTTGTTTCCCCTTTCTATGGAGACAGGTGAATTTATTGTCATAACCAGCAGTTCAGGAAAGGCTGTATAAAAAGGAAATAGCCTATGTTCTCCTAATTAGCACATTAGATAGCAGTCATTTAATGCTTGGCACTTGATTGTGTTCCTTGTCTCTTGCAGTAAGCGAACATTTCCCATCGTGGACTGGCTGTTGATGCAAAGATGCTGTGAAAGCCTTGTTCTTGTCTCCTTCTTTCTCTGCCTCATTAACTGGTTCATTTAAATTGTGGCATCTTCATAAAGTCTAACATTTCAATATCAAATGTTCCATTATTAAATTAGGCATTAAAAAATAGGAAAGGGAGGGTTGATCGTCACATAATATGTCTCATTTATTTCAATACTTACAGTGATTCCACTTCATTATTTGGTGGTATGCTGGGGCCCATGTACCCCTGCATCCTTACCATCTATTGAAACAACTATACTTTTTAATTCATTTGTGTATTCAACACGCTCTTACTGAGCTCTTTCAATGTTCAAGGCCCTGAAGAGAGACTTTGATGGAAAGAAAGAGAAGTTTTGATCCCTCTTTAAAAAGAGCCTGTATCTCCTTCCCTAGGAGAGATCAACTTTAAGAAAATCTTAATAAAGAAAGGTAACACACTAACGTAAAGGATAAAAGACTTGAATAAATATCTGGAAGATTAGGAGTAGACACAGGAAAAGAAAAGTGTATTAGATTCACCATTGCTTGGCTTCAACAACTTAAGTTCTGTATTTGTGTTTTGTGTAGTTTTCTCTAGATTTATTATATCTGCAATTAAAATATCAATAAAGGAGAAGTATATTGATAATGCTGCAAAGGGAGAGACATGGAAGACAAAATGAATGGATGTTCTTAGAAAACTAAGGAGAGTTAATTTTTAGGATGACAATTAAACTGGTATCTCATTTCAGTATAAATTAGACTCACACAGAGTAGAAGATACTCAAGTATGATTTTATTCTTTTCCCCAGAGAATTAAAATCTGACCTCTGTCTAGTGTCATTAATTAGCTTTCTCTCATCTTCCTTTCTAAATGTAGTCTATCTACACTAACTTCTTTACATCAATCAAGTTAACAGATATGAAATGTTCGATCAATTTAAATATGCTAGTTTGTTTTACATGGGAATAAGTACATTTCTATTCTGTGTAATTGATTTTTGTTCATCTAAATCCAAGTCTTCACAATATCCATAAAACTTTTATCTGCATAATTCTAATCTATCAAGATTATTTTTTAAAATCTTGATTCTGTGTCAATTATTCATTCTTTCTATAAAGGTATTTTTATCACCACTTATTAAATCATTCAATAAATATTAACTGATTCCTTACTATGTGTTAGATGGATATAGCAATAAATGAGACAAACTTTCCTGGCTTCAAGAAACTTAATTTATAGGGGAGAAGACAGATAATAAAAAGTAGAAAGAGAAGTAGATAGTATGTCAAATGGTGATAAGAACCATGTGGACAAATAAAGTAGGATATAAGGGATAGGAAGCATAGAGACCTCTAGGCCCTAAGACCAATCTCAGATTTTGTAAGGCAGGGCAATGAGGTCAGTAGGAGTAGCAGAGTGACAGTGAGAGGTAGGAAATGAATATGAAGATATAGAGAGGAACCATGCCCTGTGGAGCCTTTTGGACCTGGAAAGACTTTGGCTTTGACTCTGTAAATGGTGGGAAGTCATTAGAAAATTTGAGTCAAATCGTGACATAACAGCCTACCTTTTAAAAGATCACTCTGGTTGCTGCGTTGAGAATAGATTGAAGAAGTACAAGAGTGGAAGTAATCAGATCTGTTGATTATTTCAGCAATCCAGGCCAAAGCTGGTATTAGCTTTGACCAGGTGGTAGCAGTGGAAGTGGTGAGAGAAGTGGTCAGATTCTGAATATATTTTGAAGGTAGAATCATATAACTTGCTAACTGATTGGACATGAGATATGAGAGAAAAAGAATTCTAAGTTGACTCCATGGTTTGAGGCCTGGGCAACCAGAAGGATGGAGTTAGCGTTTACTGAGATGGGCAACGCTGCAGGAAGGAAACTTCAGGATGGGAATCAGCAGCTGGGTAATGAACATGTTATATTTGAGATGTCTAACAGACATACACGTGAGGATGTTGAGTAGACAGTGGAATAAATGAGTCAAAGGGGAGTTAGGAGACGTTCAGGGTAGAAATAGAAATTGGAAAGTCATAAGCATATTGGCAGTTTTAAAACCAAGACACTGGAAAGAAGCACACAGGAACAAGTGTAGATAAAAAAGAGATGCTATCCCAGTTCAAAGCCCTGGAGAACACAAATGTTGAAAGATCCACGAGCTGAAAAAGAATCAATCAAAAAGACTAAAAAGGAGTAGCCAGTATAGTTGGAGGATATGAGTCTCGATCTTCTATACTTGAGCAGAGCAACTTCCTATACAAGTTGTTTTAATAAAATATTTAATTAGATGTACTTAAAATATAGAGAATAAACAATGAAAATTCATATAACCCTTCGTGCTTTATTGAATCTTTACTTTGTTTTATACATACAACATTGCAGCTAAAGTAAGAACCTCTGTATACCCTTCTAATTCCATTTCTCTCCATCCCCCTTTCTCTCAGAGGTCATCACTCTTTTAAGTTTATGTTTATTATTCTCATTCATGTTTTTCATTTTTTCAAATTTAAATATGTGTAAATACTTAATTTTTGTACTATATACTTATGTAAACATTATATATATATATATATATATATATATATATATATATTTTTATAGAAAAAGTCTCACTCTGTCGCCAGGCTGGTGTGCAGTGGCGCGGTCTCGGCTCACTGCAACCTCCGACTCCCAGCTTCAAGCAATTCTCCTGCTTCAGCCTCCCATGTAGCTGGGACTACAAGCGCATACCACCACACCCAGCTAATTTTTGTATTTTCAGTAGAGACAGGGTTTTACCATGTTGGCCAGGATGGTCTGAATCTCTTGAGCTCGTGATCTGCCTGCCTCAGCCTTCCAAAGTGCTGGGATTACAGGCGTGAGCCACCGCGCCTGGCCAGTATTATTTTTAATGTGTTATTTTCCAGGTTTTTAAATTTTACACACAAGCCGTATATTGCCTTTCATACTTTTGGGGTTTTATTTGCCTAGTAGTATATTTTTGATATAATGTGATGTCATTTTAGATAGCTTTTATAATGCTGCACCACATTCCATTATACAAATGTACCACAGAACAGTCTTCCGAACTTTTTATGCCGGACAGTGTGACTGTCTCCAAGTTTTACTGCTTCCAACAATGATGCTGCAAACATTCATGTACTGTCTTTATGTACCAATGTGTGTAGCTTTCTCTAGCATGCAATCCACAAGTGGAATTGCTGGTCTTAGGACACATGCATCTTTCATCTTATTAAATATCCCTAAATTGCTCTAAAATATGGTTGTGCCAATTTACACTGCTACCAGCAGTGTTGGATAATTCTTTTTGCTGGACTCGCAATTTTTAAATCTGATTGGACAAAAATTTTGGTCCCTTTTAAATCTAATGGTACCAAAGTGAGCTCTCATTGTTGTTTTAATATTTATTTTCCTGATTACGTATGAAGTTAATTCAACTTCTCCAACATCTATTGGTATTTTGGGTTTCTTCTTCTGTGGAGGACCTGATCATGTCTTCACCCATTTTGTGATTTTTGTTTGCTAATGTTTTGCAAATGGGAAAATTCACATTAAATCTTTCTTTTTTCTTGAAAAAGAAAATCTGGCAGTAGTCAGCAACATTTTCACAAGGCAAGAGTTGACAGAAACTCTTGAGCTAGAGCATACAATTTTCAGTTTGTCACAGTCCTGGCCACTGCTTATTGCATGACAACTAGCCAGATAACTTTTTTATTTATCTACCTGATCCCTAAACGAATTTGAATGGAGAATCCTTTTCTTAGCACCACCTGAACCCAGAATTCATCTGGGTTTCTCTCGAGAGTATTGCTTAACAAAGGCTAAACATTTGCTTAAATTGTTTAAATGGCACACAGGGGGATGTTATCCTAAAAAAAAAAATAAACCAAACATTAAAAACTTAGTTTATTTTATGGACATATCTCTGATTCAGGTAATTACGAGGCATGAAAATCCAAATTTTTTAACATAAGGGGGTGATTATTCTACCTTTTGCCACTAACTACTTCTGCGAATAGACTTTAAAATTTACCAAAACTTACGATGGAATTTCCTTTACAAAGCAAGCTTTCCCAATGCACTTAAAAGATGTATTATTATTCAGCCAACATATATTTAACAACCTGCTCTTACAACCCACTTTCTAAAAATATCTACTGCATAAAGGAAGTTACATGAATATTTTGTACAACATTTTCAGCTGATTAAAAAAATTAGTATGTTTATTAGTACCTGCCTCACTGGAAAATTAGAGTGATGGGAACCCTGGCAGAATAATTGAAAACCTAGAAACAAGATGGAGAGGGAAAGTGTGAGAGGTTTTGAGTGAAGATATTCTGGGGGCATTTCTTCACTGATGAGGATCTGGGATGCAAGGCTGATCCAAAGGAAGTGAATTATTTCCCCAGGGTACTATGTCTGCTCTTCTCGTAGCTGCTACCACATAAATATTAATGTCTGTTTCGGATAGCGTAGCCTCAACAACTATGCTCACTTCAGGCATGGATAATGCAGAAAAACAAGAATATAATACATTATTAATTTCCTAATGTTCTTTAAACAAACTTTAAAATGAAACTACCTAAACTGATTAATTCCTACTTTGATTGATGTTATATTACACAAAGTATGAAAACAAATTAACCTCCTAAGTTCAAATTAAACACTCTTATTACTAATGTTTTTATTCCTTCCACAAATATTTATTGAGCACCTACTATGTGCCAGGAACTATAAGTAAGTCCATCAAAAATCTCTGCTTTATAGACTGTACTATGCTCAATCTAGCCCATGCTTTATATAGCTCCCATCATGAAAGTGTACCCAGACCTATTTTTAGCTTATCACTTTCCTGGCTCATCCCCATTCCTCTTGGAGGCTTAATGTTCTGTCTTTTGTGGTCTATCATCACGTGGCCAGTTCCAAGAAGTGGCAGAATTAGCAGGCGGGAAAAGGGTGGTGAGTGATACCATTTCACAAAGATACACAAATAAAGGTAATATGTTGACATTGTACTTGCTAATAATATGATGAAAAGACATTAGAGGAAGCAGTATGCAAAAAGAGATCAGCATATTTGATTAAAATGAGAATGGCAGACCCATGGAGCAGGAAATGAATTTGGTCAAAAAGTGGTAACTTCTTCTTTGCTAGATCATTTCTAATCCAGCCTGTCTCTGACCTAGAGACCCAGATCTAGGCAACTACACTTATTGATCAAAAGGAGAACCCTTATTAAATGTACCTGCACTTACAAAGGTTCAGGTATTGGATGGTCAGTTTCTAAGCATTCCATTTACCTTTGAGAAACATGATTTTAGACATTTTCTCATTTCTATACATATCATAGATTTATCTAGAAACCCTACAGCATTCCTGGACATTTTAACAACCTATTATTTGTATCTCTACAGCAAAGTTTTTTGTTCACTTTTCAAAACAAATTTCTCTACTGAGTCATCTAACTTTGTTTAACGTTTAAACAACTCAGAAGATTTTCTTTTTGTTGGAAGACAAATATTTTTATGCACAACTATTTTGTACTGAGCATTATATTACGGTGCATAGAATATTTGGTATTAATGTTATAACTCTGAAGTTTTGTCAATGCCTGATTCACCAAAGTAAGGTTGTATAAAATATAAAAATGTCAAAACTGGCAAAAGAAATCAAGGCCTGTTTGAAGTTTCCAGAATCTTCCAACATTCTGGAATTGAGAATTATTTACCATTATGTCTCAAATAAACAACAGATTAGTGTTAGTTCCCACAAGACAGACAAACTTCTTTATATCCTATTAGTCCCTTAGATTATGGGATTTCATACCCTGGGTTGAGAGATTTCACTTTGGTGATTTTACACAAACTCTGCCTCTCCTCCAGAACCTGGATGTGGTCTATTCAAATGCCGGTAACCCCACAGAACCTGTCACAATACTCCTCTTGGAACCTGAGATACTTCTTCTTGGGTCTAGCTTCCTACACCAGACTTTTTCTTTCCTTGGGGTAGATTCCTCTACAGACAGGGTCTCCCCTCCCTACTCCCATCAACACCACTATTTTCCTTCAGCAGAAGATTCCTCAGCTTCAAGGTACTTTAGTCAATGTAAATAGCTACTGGTGAGGGGGGCCCAATGGTTTCACATACCCGGTCTTTACTCGAGCCCTGCAGGAATATGCCATTGTGACAAGGACATTACCTTTCTCCGTTATAGAGTGAAGGTCTATATTTTGATTTTTTGTATCAGATTGGAGATTTTCCAACATCTTTATTTGTCTTGACATTGGATTATTAATTCTTATATATTTTATCTCTTTATTCCAATATGTATCATTTTATGATTCTGATAGGGTTGTGATGGCCATGTCAAGTAGAATTAACCACCACTCCATGGCAGATGGTTGTAGAGAACATAGAAAAGACAGAAAGTTAAAAAAAATCCCAAACCTCTTGCTACCTCCTCAAAAAATATTAGTTATGCACAAGTTAGAAGCTTTCATTTGAATATGGATGATTTCCTCATCTGTGCCTCTACAATCCCTTTCACTCTTAAGATTTTCCTCTGTGGTCTGAAACCAAAATCACTTTGGTCTGCAATAATAAGTTAGTCTTGCTCCTTTTCCAATTTATAAAATGACATTTATCTTCTGAATGGCTCCCCTTGAACAGTAGTTTCCAGACTTTTCAGCTCACATCCCTATTTTTGGTTTGATGTAATCTCGTAGCTTTACAAAAAGTGCTGAATGCCACATAAATATTTAAAGAAAATAAAGAGAACTTTTGAGAATTTGAGGCGTAATTGTTTTTGTGTAGCTAAAAAAGAAAACAAGGTTAAAGATCACTGGCACAGTGTACAGAAAAGCACAAGAGTTGAATGCAGACACCTCCCAATTTTAGGATGTCACTGTCTGGATGTAGAATCTCCCAAAATGAACTGGGTTATACCTAACACTATCTTCAGTTTGGAAACACAAAGCCTGCAGGCTTACACTGATATCTTCCATTAAATAAGGAGTGGTCATTCTTTTAATTGTTATATTATTCATCAGTATCGTGCTCAATAACACTCACATTTCAGGAATGAAAAAGAAACTCAGCTATGATTTTTTTAAAAAACGTCTCTGCCTTCTGTTACATTTTCTATGTTCTTCAAAAAATTTGGTATTTTTCAAAATAAAGAGGAGTATCGGTTGTAGCATCCTCATTAGGGAGATATATCTGTTTACAATAAGTTTTTTTCAACAAATATAGGAAGTATATTAAAAATGCAAAATATGATCTCAGTATTTGCCTCTCATAGAAACTGATAAATAGCATCATCTATAATGCACAAGGGTTAGTAACTTTTTTCATATTTCCATTTTCTCATTACTTTCTTTCTCAAACTCAGGTAATTAGTTTGGCAAACTGAAATTTATCAAAGGTTTCAGGAGGTGATTTCTTGGTGTTTGAGCCATTGGTTTAATCAACATCAAGTAAACTACAGAAAGGGAAAAAGAAGGGGTTGGTTAACACGAATATAAACAACCATATATGTAAACTCAAATCCCCTCCTTTTTCCTTAATCTTTATCAAGCCTTAGATAGTTACTACGTTTCTTTTTCCACGTAGCTTCATTTATTGGTTTGAATCACTTTTGTTTTACCTTTAATTATAGAATAATTCTTGAATTATTTGAATATTTGGGAAATATTAATATAAGAACTTAAAGAAAAATATTAACACCTTGTGATTCTCTCACTTCCCAGAGATAAATAGATTTTGGTTTAACTCTTTATTTCGCTCTCTCTCTTTCTCTTTCTCTCTGTTGGATTTTGTTTTGCCTTGTTTTCAAAACAAAATCTGGGCTCTTTAATAATGTATTACCACAAAATTACCCTGTAATGTATTAATAAAAAGTTGATCTTTGTGTATGTTATCCGGCACATTGTTCTTCTTTTTGAATTTTAAAATTTGACTTTGCTGAGGGGAATTTCATTTTCTCTCATCTGAAATTACAAACATATCTTCTGTGCCTGGGTTAAGCGTGAAATTAAGGTAATTAAAGATGAGTAATGCTAAAAGTTCCCTGAGCAAAATCAAAGTAAAAAAAAAAAATTAGGCTGTCGTGACTGAAGCAACATTACTCATAAATCCTCTGGGATTTGTTCTTTTGTGTTTATTTTTTTCCCGTTTTCCTTTTCAGTGCAGGATTAGATCAGAACTTGAGACCAGAAACTGGTCAGAAAGAATTCTAAATGGGAGAATTACCGCAATGCAAATTTCTTCATTTCTCTAAATATTTGCTTGTTTTTCTAACAGATATTTATTGCACACCATGGTGTGCCTTTTGATAATACTAAAATGATAGTGCATCATGTATAGGCAGGTAGTTGCTAATTTATAAATTCCTAACTTACTATCAATGCCCTCAGCCAAAAACCACCAGGAACACACATGTAGTTGAACAAGTTGGGTTCATTATTTTTTGCAGTGAGGGAGAACACACAACATGGGAACCTGGGGGGTGTCTCAGAGAGAAGGTATTAGAAAGATGGTTTCACAGGATTTGAGATTGGGCTGGGTGATTTGGGAAAGGGCCTAAGAAAGTAGAATTTGGTCTAGATTGGATGTTCTTAGAAAAGAAGGGCAATTCTATGTTTGAGTATTTTGTGGGTGGAACAATAACTATGTTTTCATCTGTGCTTCGGCAGAACAGTAAAGCGGCTTTGCTCTGTTCCATTTTATCATTGTCTCAGTGTAAACTTGTCTGAGGTTAGAAATTGTTTATGTCCAAGGAAAATAAAATGGCCTGGCTCTGAATGTCAGGCCAGTTAATAGTAACACTGAGGTTGACCTGTGAATATTAGAACAGTTTCAGATGTCAGGAGCTGCGTGTGTGTGTGTACACACGCTACTCCCATCAGGGTCTTTCCCCCCTACTGGGCATGGGCCCCACCCCCAGAGCTGATCTCCTTCACCTTGTTTTGCTTGGGGCTGCTACTTTCCATCCCTGCCTCTGCTGGGCCTGCCTTGACAAGGGCTCTTTTCCTCCACTGTTGCCTGTACTCAAGAGGCAGCAAAACCAAGCCCCCTTCACTGTGTCTGAATCAGGTGGGGAGAGAGGTATACTATCGGCATTTGAGTCTGGAAGTCCCCTGCTCCTCCCCCTCCCTCATCCTCCATAGCTTATCAATTTCCAGTCATCATTCATTCTACCCGCTTGTTTCCATTCACTTCTCTCCAGTTCTACTGCCCATACCTCAGGCCTCACTGTCCACTTTCCCTGGGAGTATTAGCCACCTGGTCTCCCTGCTGTCACCCCTGGCCCCTACAACCCCTCCTCTACACTGCTTCCAGAGGGATCTTTCACGAATACAAATCTCAGAGTATCTCTGAACACTGTTAATTCTTCATGGTGTTCATGATAAAGACCAATCTCATTATAAATCTTGCCATGATCGGCCCTGCACCTATCTCCCCAGCTCTTAGCTTTCTTTCATTTTATTCTCAACATTCCAGCTACAGGCGGAATGCAATCTTTATGTATATTTCCTCTCATGTCTTCCTTCTACTTGGAACCCATTCTTCTCCCTTCTTCCCTCCAAGCTTCAGTCTACATCAGTCCCTTAAAACCTCAGCCTAATCCTACCTTATATTAAAAAGCTCCAGCTTAACAAAACTCCCATAGCACATCATATATAGCACATTGTATTTCCTCTTTATAATACTGACTTCCATTTATTGCAGTCAATGTCTTGTGTTTCCAAAAGACTGTGTTCCATGAGGAGACGGGGCTTATCTCTGTGGTTCACAGCTATGCCCCCAGTGCCTGGCATGTAGTGGGTGCTCATCAAAATATTTATTGAGTATATGAATGTGTTAATTAATTCAATTTTACATATGAATAAAATGTCACAATAAATACTATTAGCTTTTATATCACTGTTATTACTACAGATTATTTTAAATTTGATAAATCAGATCAGATAGTGTTCTGTGGGAAGGTGGAACCTGAATTCTGGACCAAAAACTCATACTTCTCTGTAACACACTCCACTTATAACAGGTGGGCTGTCCATGATTTCTGATGCATTCTTGTAATAAATGCTATTTTATATTGTACCACTTATTTTTTATATTTTTTGCTTCCTGTGTCTTCAAATAGATTACCAGGGCCTTAAAGGCTGGGAACCTAATTCTCATTTATTTGTAGTTTTCCACAATCCAAGCACTTTCTGACACATACCAGGACTGGGATAAATTTGGTCTATTAGATTTCTGTACTTAATAAGTTGGACATGTTTTAAATAAGATAATCAGTTTCCATGAAAAGAATAAATGACATCTGCCTCCTCTTTGTTTTTATGAATTATTGCTCTTTCACTATTCATTTGGTCACTCAGTGTTTATAAGACCCTTGCTATCTGTCTGATTCTATATTAAGTATTTGGTATACAACATGAATGAAACACAGATGCCTTCTTTTGAAGAGTTCATAAGGAAATAGATACTAGTAATGCGAGATAAATCCTGTAGTATAACCACAGGAAAAGCACTACTTCTGAGTAAGGGAGTATATGGGGTACATCTTAAAGGGTGGGAAGTGAATGTGCTTGGGTTATTGTTTTCAACAGCACAGAGACATACAAGAGCAGGGAAGATGACTGGTACTCAGGGTATAGGCAGGATAATAGCAGAGGATACATCTGGAAAGGTAGGTTGCATCTACGCTTGGATTACAAGCTATATTGAGTCAAGACTTCATCCTGTTGTGTAGTGTGTAGATGCCATGATACCCAATCCCCCTTCAAACATAAATGACCTACATCCCCAGTCTCTAGGAGTGCTGCCAGCAGAAAGTCAGTAGCCTTCAGCCTTCAATTGTGAGCCACCTAAGAAGCTTGCCTCTGCTGGAGAGAGCTATCACGTCTAAGGCCATGCCTCCTCCTTCCCATGGTAGTCTATGTTCAATGACTGATTGAAATGGGTGGATAAGGTCTGATTCCTTATCCCCAACTCAGGACAACACAGAAGGGTTATCTCAACCTCAGAACTCACCTTAGGGTCAACTGAAGCCCCATAAGAAAGCTTCTCAGTTTTACTTCTCCCTCTGCTCTGTTCTGCCATTATTTTCTTCCCCCCTCCTACTTCCCAACAAAATTTTTGCACAGTAACATCAGTTTCCAAGTCTGCTTGCTGAGGACCCCTTACTGGGGAACCCACCCTGCAACAGGTGGTATTGGGGAGTTATCAAGGGGACTTAAGCAAGAAGTGACATAATCAAACAAATATTTCTTCAATATGAGCTTTCCTGAACATGTGAAAATAATTAGGCTTTAAACAAAAATGCATATCAATTAATTTATTTCATCAGGGATTATTCCTATAGGGCTGAAAAAGCTGGTATGGCAGCTGCAAAGACATGCAGTGTTTATATTTTTGATAATGGATCATTTTTCTTCATTATTGACAGCATATTCATCTTTTAGGATTTTTTAAAACATTAGAATTCATTAAATTTTGTCTCAAAGCCAAGAAATTACAAAGTAAAATCTTTATTTTCAAAACTTGATAATCAGAAACTTATCCTGATTAAGAAGTAAAATATATTCCTAGTTTTTAAAACATCATATAGGTATAAAATGGATAAACAAGAAATTTTCCAAAACGTTTATATTAGTTTTTAATATCCTTTGACTCTATTATGGCAAAATTAATGTTTATTTTCTACAGGATGGGATACTTTTTTTCCACCATCAGATGATTGAAAAATGTACCTTTTAAATCTATCTTTCAAATGCTCAAATCCCAAAGACAGATTAGGTACACCAGTGGAGAATTGTATCAAATAAACGCTGCAGTTGACGTTTTGTCAATTTTCAATTTTTTCTTCCACATCTATTGAGTATTTTCAGATTGCCTTTACATCATTTATTCAATCTGCAGTTATTGAGAAACTATTACAAGGGACGCATCAAGAGTAGTCATAAACACTCATATCATTAGAAGACATGAGCTGGCACATGAACACCACACTGGATGCACACTTGCACATCCCTTTAGTGACCAAGGCTTTGTCAAACTTTTCACATCTGACTACTTCTTCCCTTCGAATGATATTCCTTCCTGAAGTCCTCTTGGTTCCTCATTCAAACAGGCTTACATGGGTCTATTCCATAGTTTGCTCAAACCTGCTAATGAAAGCCCCTGGCTTTTCCTTCTCATGTGTTACTGGGAGTGCCTCACATGAATTTCCACAATTCCAAATGTCATAAGGTTAGTCACCATGTTGAGGTTCCTGTTTCTTTCCTCTTCAGCTCTGGCATCCTAATGCTGAGCACCACCTCTTTTACTTCTATAGGATTTGTCTACACCCTGCAAGTACAACAATTTCCTCCAGGTACCACTGCACCCTAAAGAGTATGCAGGGAATATTCTCTCCTAACAGTCTCTACAGACTCTCCTCAACCCCAAATGGAAGCACCAGAGCCCTGCAGTTGCCAAATCTCTACAATGTTTATTTCAAGAAGAGGAAAACCTCTCCCCCTGTTTTGTTAATTATGGGTGTTCCCATTTTTACTCCTTCGGACAGCTGTCCTCATATCATTAGATGATATGAGCTGGGACAAAGACACCACACTGAGTACAGAGTGACCCTTCCCTTTAGTGACTAAGGCTTTGTCAACCTTTTCATATCTGACTCCTTCTTCCCCTGGAATGATTTTTCTTCCTGGAGTCCTCATTCACACAGGCTTACATGGGTCTATTCCATAGTTTGCTCAATATTTCTGGACCCTGTGGAGGTCACAATTTAGACCAGAGACACTACAAACAATAAGTGAATGTGCAATGTCTGCCTTAAGAGATTCTAGAATTTCTGTAATTGCTAGCACATCTCAAGATGACCTAAAGTCATCAAAAATTCGTAAATGGCAAAGAGAAGGGAATAAATTGTTGTTATTTCCAACTATTTTACTCTTCTTTCTCTCAAAAGATAAAGAATTCTAGTTTTCCATAAAACTCCTGAAAGAAAATATAGGAGTAAATCTCCATAACATTGGGTTAGGCAATCGATTCTACAATATGACAAAAAAATGCATAAATGAAGAGGAAACAGATAAATGGGACGTTATCAAATTAAAAGCTTTTGTGCTGCAGATGATACCATCAAGAAAGTGAAACGTCAGCCCATAGAATGGGAGAAAGTATTTGTAAATCATATACCTGATATGGAGCTTATATCTAGAATATATAAAGACCTTTTACACCGCAGTTATTAAAAGATAACCAGATTAAAAATGAGCAAAGGATTTGAACTAACCTTTCTCCAGAGAAAGTATACAAAAGGTTGATAAGCACATGAAAAAACTCAACATTATTTGTTATTAGGAAAATGAACATCAAAGGCACGAGATACCACTTCATGTCTATAAGATGGCTATAATAAAAAAGATAATAATAAGTGCCGACAAGCATGTAGAGAAATTGGAACCCTCATATGCAGCTGGTAGGAATGTAAAACTGTGCAGTTGCTTTGTAAAGTAGTTTAGCAGTTTCCCAGAATGCTAAACATAGAGTTACTATATGACCCAGCAATTTCACTGCTAGGTATATATGCAATATAAATACGAATATATGTCTACATAAGAATTTGTACTTTAAGGTTCATAGCAGCACTATTCTTAATAGCTAAAAAGTGGAAACAACTCAAAAGTCAGTCAACTGATGAATGGGTAAGTATAATTTGGATTAGCCATATAGCAACTTAACATTTGATAGTAAAAATAATTGAAATACTGATACATGCTACAACATAGATGAACATGAAAACATTCTGCTAAATGAAAGAAACCAGTCACAAAAGACCACATATTGTGGGATTTCATTTAGATAAAATGTCTAGAATAGGCAAATCTATGAAGACTGAAAGTAGATTAGTGGTCATGTAGGACTTGGGTAGAACTGGGGTGAGAGAATAGGGAGTGGCTGCTAATGAATATAGGGATTCTTTTTGGGGAAACAAAAATGTTCTCAAATTAGATTGCAAGTGATGACTGTAAAAATGTATGAATATATATACCAAAAACATTAAATTTTAAAATTTAAATGGTTGAATTATATGCTTTGTGAATATCTCAATAAAGCTGATAAAATTATTTTTAAAATTCTAGCTTTTGTTAGTGTAGTTTTTAAAAAGAATAACTAATTTAATACTGTTCAAATTTTGAGAATTATCTCATTACCTCACATAAACAAGACTTAAACATCTGTATGGAAAAGGGGGGCTTCCCGAGGAGCTATTTAGTACTTCAGAGTCTTTTTGACAACAGATTAAGGTGAATATTAAAATGGCTATCACTTTAAAAGTGGAAACAGAATTTGTGACACTTTAAGCCAGGCAGGAACATTTAAAAATTGTTATTGTAGAAAAAAATTGTTATTTTTCAACAGAAAAAAATTCCCTATTCATCATTCCATAAGTCATTTAATATGAAGGACAATAAAACACACTCATTAATTGCCTGAATAAATTTGCTTTTTAGAGTAATTTAATTTTCACTAATGTAATTTGGATGACTCAAGTGAAACATAAAGGAGTTAACTGAACAGATTGATTATTTCAGGTATAAATTTTACAGAAATCAACATCTATTACTAAATATAATACACATTTTTATTTCTAAAACAAATTTTGAGTACTTCAAAATGAAAATCATGTTGCAAAAATCATAAAGTTCCAACATATTGGAATGAATCAATTTCAATAAGACTTTCTTTCCTTTCTTTATAATCACAAGTTTAACTTGGGCCTGCCTCCAGAACTTTGTTTATAAAACCATTCAATTTCATTCAGGATTGTTTCTTTATACATTGACAATTTACTGAAGAGAATTAAGCAAGACATGTAGGATACGTTAGAGAAAAAAAAAAAACAGAAAAAGTTCAAATTATGTTTGAATAGTCTGCTCTCTGGATGTCCAATTCCAGACAATGAGGACCACTTGATTTTCAAAGACATACAAGGAAGATGTCTAGACCCTCTCTTTATCACCACTTCCATCAGCTAACAACCCATATTGCAGGAAGTTTGACATAAATGCTTGTGGTGACAGATGATTAACACCATGTTTTACTTCCAAAAAAAAGAGTCTGATGTTATCAACTTGTCTTTTCTTGAAGGACTAAGAGTTAAAGGCCTAGGAGAGAGAGAAGTTAAGGTCTAAAAGAAGTCAAGTTCTTTACAGAAAAGGAACAGAATGCAAAGAAACATTTTATTTGGCTTGAATTTGAAAGTGGTCTTAAAAGAGGTTAGAATGCCTAGAATACGATAATGCTTTAAAAACAAACTTGGAACAGCACAACCCTATTTGGAACAATTGGACTAATATTGTCATGAGCTGACTGGCATCTTACAACAAGTGGAGTTTGCAAAGCCTATGCTACTCGTAGATTTCTAGACAAGTCTATGTTACATTGTACCATCTGAATATATAGTCAAAACACAGCTCACTTTTATTTTCAGCACATACAGAAACAATTATAAATTCTAGACCAAAGTGACAAAAAATTAAATTATATACCCAAGAATTGTATCTTCCAGTGACTGCTAAGCTTAAAATGTGTAGGACTATTAAGGTATTGTTTGGAAGATGGGGGAAGGGTCTATAAAACATATGCATATGTATGCAACATGTATGTCTTTTGTCCTCCACTTTTGGAGAATAATTTTTGCAATGTGAGATGTATTGTGTTTTCCTTTTGATCTATATGATTTCAACATTAGGCTATGTATAAAAATTAATAGTGAGATCATTTATAAGGCTTCATGCTATTTTAATTCAATCATAACAGCTGAACTTATGAACATCTAGAGGTAAACAAGGCTCCCTTTTTTTCTCTTTAATTTACTATCAAAGCCAACAATTTTAAAAAAAGTTAGCAAAATTTGTTAACATAATTAAAATATATAGCAAAATTATTGAAAAATACTTCTATTTCATCAGCTAAACATTTTATAAATACTAAAATTTAAAGTTAGCTGAAAACTTGCTAACAGTTGAAACTTGCTAACATAGTTGAAATGCATTACAAGTATTACTGAAAAATACTTCTATTTTATCATGTAATTTTTTAAATATTTATGACTCTATGAATTAACCAAAAGTTTTCAGAATGCAGAAAAAATGCTAATAATCACTGTCCTTTGATTTACAAAGTACAGAAAATGTGCAAGAATTCAGTGGATGAGGCATTTCAAAACTGATTGTAAAATGTTTATCTAATATTAGTAATATTCCAATGTATGTCTGACTTCCAAGGCTACTCAACATATGCTGCAATGATGCTATTTGACACAATAACCTTTTTATTCATAACAAGTCCTGTATATATTTCAGATAATAGCATATATAACATCTTTCTTATTCTAGTCATGTTGAACATGTAGCATTACAAAAAATTAAAAATCACTTTACATTTTAAAATGTGACTAACATTGTTACAACAATGTTGACCAGTAGATAGTGATAAAAAAGTCTTTTCAAAGTGTGTTCACGTTTGCATTTTAAATAAAATATAACTAGCATTATTTGACGTGCCTGTACTTTTTGAATTGAAAGATATATTTGTGAGAAAATGATACTTCACATTTTCACTAATTTATCAATGATTATCTAAATTGATATTTATTATTCATTTAATATTAATATTTATAACATTTTATAATGTTTAGTATTAACATTAATTTATTAATAAATTCATTTAATTTGCTTTATTGCAGCATTTTAATGACCATCATTTCTGCAGTCTCCAATGGTGCATAATTTATATCATTTTGAATTTTGTAAGGACATTTTGTAAGAAGCATGTGCGAAGTTTTGTTCATTGTGTGGCCAGATTTATTTTTGTGGTACCCATATTTGCACACAATTCTGAGAGATCATTTTTAAACTAGACAGACAATTTTCATATATTTTATGTTGATTTCTAGAAATCCAGGAAGTTTAACCAGATTTCAGCACTTACTTCCTAAGAAAAAAAAATTACTAACATTTATTAGTAAGTTTACCAATTACCACAAATTTAATTTCTTAAAACACCTATTTATTATGTTTCAGAGTATTCTGGGTAGGAATTCCAGAGCATGGATCAGCTGAGTCATCTGCTCAGAGTCTCACATGGGGAAAATCCAGGTGTCAACAAAGCTGTGTTCCTTTCTGCAGATTCCTGGGATAAATCTACTTCTCAGCCCATTTAGGTTGTTAGCCAGGTTCATTTGCTTGCTATTATAGGACTGACTTTTCCATTTCCTTCTTGACTGTCATCCAGAGGTCAATCTTTGATCCTGCAGGCTGCTCTCATTTCTTCTCAAATTTTCCGTGTGTTACTCTCCAGCAATGGCAGGTTGAGTCCCCCTCACATTTTAAATTGCTCTCGCTTCTGCTACTACATCTATCTGACCTCAGACAGAGAAAGTCCTTTGCTTCTAAGGGCTCATGTGACAAGATTGGGCCCCTCCAGATAATCCAGACTAATCTCTATATTTAAGGCCCATGACTTTAATTACATCTGCAAAGTCTCTTTTGCCATATATGCAACATATTTACACATTCTGGGAATTGGGATGTGGATATCTTTGAGGGGCTATGAATCTGCCTACCAAAAGATTACATAAATTCATATAAAGTGCTTAGAAAATGGTTGGTGAAAAATGGTTCTTTTTTTACTGTAGTAACCTTTCATATATAAGAGTTAATATATACAGTGCACCATGACATCATCTGTATCCAACATTTTGTTCAAATCTATCGTTAGCCTCAGTATGATTGATTGTGATGTATTATTATCCTATAACCTTTTAAAAAATACATTGTTTTGCCACACTGTCATTTTTGTGGTATCAAATTAAAGTGATATTTTAAAATATATTTAAAAGCTAAAGTCAACTTATGATATATCTTTCTATTGTGAACTATCACTTTAGAAATAAAGTTTTGAATTTGAGTATTCAACAGAATTTGGCCCATTTTGGTCACTTTGACATTAGGAAGTCAACAGAAACTAGGCAATCTTATCAATGCAGTCAAAGAAAAACTCACTTTAGGTACCAGCTTGATCAAAAACTCAAATACAGACATGTTTGTAAGTCTGCAGCAGTTCTTGTTTACAGGAAAGTCAGCTGGATGTTCTCAAGTAGGACTCCACTAATCTTTTCAAATGATTTTAAAATTACAGTATAAAATATCTCATAGGAAATTTGTTTATCTTTGATAATACATGGAGAAATATTTAAGCTTGAGCAAAGTTTTTTGTAGAAATGTAATATTACAGTTGCTTTTGTGAAATCTTGTACTCTGGCTTAAGCTCTTTGAAGAAAAAAAAATCTGATTTTTCTACATTTTGCAGTCTCTTCATTCTACAAGATACTTGCCATATCAAGTTTGTGAAATGAAGTTTAACATGTTATTTAACACAGCAAAATAAAAGAAAAAATAGCTAAGCTTTAATATCCATAAATATGTTAGGATTTTCATTTTTGCTTACATATGAAGTATGATTACTTCTACAATTCCTCAGAGTAAAAACAAAAATGAAATAAACAAGTATTTTTCTGAGGTATTATTTCCCTGTCTCATCAAAAGATTAAAATCTGTATATCTAGAGTGTTACATACTTTCCACACGTTTTTTTTCAAACATTTAATCTTCTGTTTATTGCTCTAGAAGAATCTGTCATTATTTTGATATGGCAGATGAAGAGACCAAAAAGCTACTTAGCATGCTAAAAGCTAGTGGCAGAGCAAGTAGACAAAACAAAACAAAAAATATACACACAAAAAAAGCCCTCGTGATCAATATTGTCTTCATGAACTTTTAGATTGGCAGCTCTCAAATCCTTTTAGTAACAAGGTGGTTGATAAATAAATACATACCTTATTAAATACAATGGCAAATTGATTTGTTTTGCTAATAACTTCTAGGGCTGAGAAGAACTAAGGCTCCCCTGGTTCTGACTCAGAAATCTGTATTAAATTGAAAAGTTCAAATAGAAAAACAAAACTTCAATAAAGGCAGGGACAAAGGTGGGAGAAAACAAAAAGGAAACATTAAAAGAGAGAAACAAAAAGTAAATAAATAAATAAAACTGCTCAGAACATTCCTCTGAGCCATTTATAATTCCTAGGTATACTTCAGTATTTAAATTACTTGTCTCTTAATTATCTGGGCTGCAACTTATCACCTGGTCACATGTTTTAAGCAGAACACAAACTAGACAAGAACAAAGTAGTGATCAATGGGAATTAGTTCCACGATGTACTATTGATTGCATATAAAAAAGAAGGATTTAGGGTTTATCACATTGCTGAAAAGTGTTTGTTTTCTCCCACAGATGTAGCCATTAGTTAGGAGCATAGCATATGGCTGGAGGGTAATTAAGAAGCTGATGCCTCATAGAATGAGGATAAATAAACTAGAGGATGCAACCACATTACATCCCTCTGCCCCTACTTGTCTTTGTAATAGAACTTTGGCCCATGTGTAGTGATCCTATTTAATGACATGGAGCACTCTGAGAAAAAGCAAGTTTAGGAAAGAGAAAAGAAATCCAGAGTACAGTTTGACATGTTAACTTTAAGGTATCCACTAGACATTCATATGTAGGTATTAAATAAACAGATGTTCAAAAATATTTCAGTAAAGAAGGCTAGGGCTACAGACAGAAATTTGGAGGTGAAGCATGAAATTGATAACTAAAACTGTCACCAGAAAGGGGTCTCAATCCAGATCCCAAGAGAAGGTTCTTGGATTTCGTTCAAGAAAGAATTCAGGGTGAGCCCAAAGAGTAAAGTGAAAGCAAGTTTATTAAGAAAGTAAAAGAATAAAAGGGTGGCTACTCCATAGGCCGAGCAGCCCCTCAGGCTGTTGACTATTTTATGGTTATTTCTTGATCATATGATAAACAAAAGGTGGATGATTCATGAGTTTTCTGGGAAAGAGACAGGCAATTCCAAGAACTAAGGGTTTCTCCCATTTTTAGACTATATAGGATAACTTCCAGAAGTTGTCATTAAATCTGTAAACTGTCATGGCACTGGTGGGAATGTCTTTTATCATGCTAACGATTTATAATTAGCATAGAATGAGCAGTGAGGATGACCAGAGGTCACTTTCGTCACCATCTTGGTTTTGGTGGATTTTGGCCGGCTTCTTTACCGCATCCTGTTTTATCAGCAGGGTCTTTACAACCCGTATCTTGTGATACCAATCCCCCTGACCTATCTCATCCTGTGACTAAGAATGCCTAACTTCCTGGGGATGCAGCCCAGTAGGTCTCAGCCTTATTTTACCCAACCTCTATTCAAGATGGAGTCACTCTCGTTCGAATGTCTTTGACAAAACCATTGAGAAAGAATGAGATCACCCTGGGAGTAAGCCTAGAAAATAAAAGACAATTGAGCCCTATGGTTCTCTAGCATTAAGGACCAGGAAGAGGAGAAAAAACAAAATAGGAGACTGATAAGAAGCAGCAATTAAAGTAAGAATAAAAAAGATAGTGATGCCCTGCAGGATCAGTGCAAAGTTGTTTCGAAAAGGAGAGAAGGATCAATAGTGTCAAGTGACAGTGAAGGGCCACGTTAAATGAGGACTGAAAAGTGACCACAATGTTTGATAACACAGAGGTCACTGGTGACTTGAAAGAGAGTTTTAATGGAATGATGGGGACTGTAGTAGAATAGAGAATGTTAAATATGAAAATGGATATAGGCAGAAACATTGCTCTTTGAAGTTTTTTGTCGTAAAGAGGAACAGAGAAATGTGGCGGCAGCTGAAGGCAAATCTGCTGTCAAAAAACAGAAGAGTATTTTTGTTTTGGTTTTGGTTTTGTTTTTTTGTTTTTTAGTGGAGCCGTTATAGCATTTGTGTATGCTGCATTGGGATAGAAAAGTTGATTTTGCAGAGAGAGGGATAGCCATTTTAAGGGCGGAGCTCTCAAGCATGGTCCACGTGGAGGAATTAGCTTTAAATAAAAGCCAGGATTCACTGTGTATTGTAAGACAGCAGTTATTGATAAGAACAAGAACAAGATCTTAATCATTAGCGTTGGTAGCAACTGTAGTCCTTTTCAAAAGGAGAAAGGGAAACACTCACTCCCAGCTTTAAGTTTTGACCCTGAAGATGTAGCTCCCACTTTAGAATGACAGCGTGTTTTCTCCCTGAGGATATTACACTGTCAGAGGGGCTTGGTCCAGGTGCTTTGATTTCTTTTCCCCTCCAACTTTCAGAATCCAGCTATTATGTCAGACTCCGTTTTTCCTTGTTATAATTTTTTTCTTTGGGGCCCAGTTACTGAAATCATTCATGTTTTTCTTGTCAAAACATTATTTGACCCATGTAAATTAGTCTTTGCAAATACATAATGCAAGATATTACTAGTTTTACGCAAATATCAATTACAGCCCTGCTTGGAAAACCAATATGCTCATTCTATGAGACAATAAAAACAGTCAAAAACGTGGTAGCCTTAGGATACAATAGGAGAGCCTCGTGGTCAACAGTGGAATTTGTCCTCCTTGTGTAACCTTGCAGAACACTGATTGATGTGGCGATTACAGCTTTCATATTTTTTTTTTTTTTTTTTGAGACAGTCTCGCTCTGTCTCCCAGGCTGGAGTGCAGTCACATGGTCTCAGCTCACTGCAACCTCTGCCTCCCAAGTTCAAGCAATTCTCCTGCTTCAGCCTCCCGCGTAGCTGGGACTACAGGCACCCACCACCATGCCTGGCTAATTTTTGTATTTTTAGTAGAGACGGGGTTTCACTATATTGGCCAGGCTTGTCTCGAAATTCTGACCTTGTGATACACCCACCGAGGCCTCCCAAAGTGCTGGGATTACAGGCATGAGCCACCATACCCTTAATTTTTAAAGTATCCTCTTGCATATAGCAATAGTCTGCTCTTTGACCAAGGGCTCAGTTTTGATGGGAAGTATATGGAATGGTGAGAAAACTGGAAATACCTTAATTAGATAGATAATCTTCTGAATAATGAGTGACAGAAGCTAAAATTCAATTACTGTCACAAACAGGAGGCTAAATCCAATGGACAACCAATATGGGAAGGAAAGCAAAAGTTACAGCAAGGAAAGGCGTTTCAGCTCAAGTCTGCTAAGAATTTTTTGTCTCAGTCAGGACTGGGTTACAGGGACAAAGGTTGATAATATATGATCTTGATTTATTGTTAGTATTGCTGGTAGAGTCTTATAAGGCCACTGACTAGGGATGTCAAGAAAATAAGCAAATTAGCAACTAATCCAAAGTTTGAAATAAATTTTGATTATTGAAATGTGTAATTGATATTAGGATGATTTTCAATATAATCCTCCATCATGAAATCGGTAATCAAATAAATTGAAGTCACAGCTAAAAAGGTCAGAATTAACTAATTTTTTCTTTTTGAGGCAATAATCTTAGGCCTTTATAGTTCATAGAGACACCAGAATCTGGAATATATACTTCAATTAATATCAATTTATGAGACATTTTGCCTAAGGGGAAAACAGGTACCTGCTGAATGGGTATCTTTTTTCTTTTCCTTTCACCAGGAAAGTTTCAGCTAGCTTGAGAAAGAGAAGATCCAGAAGTCCACACTGCTTCTATAATTCACATGGTGACATTTAACTGTCAGCTATTATTTCTAAACTATTAACTTTCATGAAAGCTATTTAGACGATGATGTCGATGGCTAATAATACTGGCTTCAAAAATATCACTGGGTAAAGGAGAGAATCATCATGGCAGTTTCTGCAGTCTTTACATTTTTTTTTTAAAGAAAAAATTGCAGCAACAGTTTAGTGTTGTCTCATTTTCTCTCACTTATAAGTATTCTTTTC
Organism: Nomascus leucogenys; assembly: GCF_006542625.1. Taxonomy (NCBI): domain Eukaryota; kingdom Metazoa; phylum Chordata; class Mammalia; order Primates; family Hylobatidae; genus Nomascus; species Nomascus leucogenys. The sequence continues at coordinate 24,672,674 of NC_044391.1, forward strand.
TTTTTTCAAGATGAAACACCTTCAAGGATTGCCCCCTGAGGGTACTGTAAAAGGATTTGCAAACTTCAAATTAGAATGGTCGCTGCAGGTGGCTTCAGCACCATGTCCTTGGTGACTTATACACAGTGTCCAGCACACAGTAGGTACTCAAGAAGCAGATGCTGAATGAGTTATAGTAGTTGGAGCAGGAGTTTTATCTCAATTGAGAGTTGATTGTTAGCAATGCATCTATCAGGAAGGAAAGGCCAAAAGTAAAATCAAACTCTTATTGCATTAATTTTTTGGCTCTCTAGTTTCTTTCACAGTTTCTGCTTATAATGCTGCTCTGAACAGGTTCTAAAATCCCTAAGCCAAGCCAGTTATTAATTCCCTGAAAAAATTCAATTTTATTTTTTTTAAAAGCAAAAATTTCTCTAAATCTTATTAATGGTTTTTCACCTAATGAAGCTAACAATGTAAACTTAGGAATTTTTAAAGGTATTAACTAGAGATACTTTTAAGAATACTTATGGATTTTATGAACCATAAAAAGGAGTTGTTATACTCCAACATTTTTTGTTCATTTTTCAAATATCAGTCCAATAAGACACTTTATTTCTCTGACCTGATTTTCCCTGAGGCAACATATACATGTATTTGTTTATGTAAAGGATCAATAGAAAGGTGATTCTCAGAAAGAAAATCATTAAATTATTCTGGAAGTAAACAGGCCTCTGCACAATAATGAATGAAGTAATCTTATTTCTTATTAATAGTTCCATAGAAATGATTTTAATTTTTGAATGTACCTCTATCTCCAGGTCTAAGTTAAAATGCTCACCTTTCTGTTGAAATGCTCACCTCACTGTCTCTCAAAGCACAAAACAGAGTTTGGGTTTCTGTGCACGTTCACAAAGGAGCCCTAGAATATTCATTCAGGAGAGCAAATTTCTCTGCCCCTGCAAGAATAACAAACCCAAACTTCCAGAAGGGGTCAAGTCCAGAGGGCTGCACAAAGGCAACAAAACCATCCTTAATACTTTCTGTGTAATACAGAGCCAATTTCAAGGCATTGCCAATCAGCAGAAGTCAGCCAGAAATAACCAATCTCCATCATAAAAATAAGGTCCACCAGAGGCTGACTGAGTGGTCTCTGTTTAACCAGGACATCATTTTTCTTCTTCTTTTTTTTTTTATCAGTCTTTAACAGTAATTCAAAATTTGAAGCAATACTGCCTAGCACTCTTATAGCAACTTTAATTTTTTTTAATATTTTGATACTTATCATCTAAATGTTGTCTTAAAAACATCTGTAAGAGAGATTTTGTATATGAGGTGGCTGATACAGAGAATAATGAAATGATCGTTCTAAAATCCCATAGAAATTGAATGTCAGAGTCACATTCAAGTTTCACAATTCTCTGTGTATAGTTTAGTGCTGCCCTTTTGCAAGGAAAGAATTTAGACTTCTCGTCTCTGCCCTCATGACAGAGACATTTAGAAAACACAGACTCACTAATTATCTACATCCTAAAGCAAAATTTTAGTTAATATTCACCATTTATTTTCATGAGGAAACTTAGTCGAGTTATTATGAAAATTATTTCAAAGAACAGAATCTGTTGGCAATGATGGACTCTAATGAGCAAATATTAAGCTGCTACATTAGTTTCCCAAAATTAGTGCCCTTTATATTGCTTCCTTAAATGTAACCATTTCTGCCAGAATAATTAGATATTATTAGTCCTTGAAATCAAAAGCCATGGGGAACCAATTACATAAAGTTGAATGAATATCTTAACTTTGTTGTGTGGCAGGCCATGGCCAGCCTTGTTTATAAAAGGCCCCTAAGTAAACATAAGTGTAAGACACCTGGACCCTACAGACACAAAGAAGGAAGTGTGTACTGTGGCTGAGAATGGCTAGCCATCACAGAGCTCATTTCCTCTACCTTCTGTTACTCACTAATGCTGCAGGTGGCTACGTGACTTAATTCTAATCAATAGAATATAGAAACAGAAATGATAGGCACCAATTTCAGGCCTGTTTCACAAAAACTCCTCCAAGCCCTTTCCTCTTTGGCCAGCTTGAGACAACAGGCATGGTGGCCTTGGAACCCATGTGCTGAAGATGACAGAGCCATAGAATAGAACAAGCCCAGAACCTTGCTTGATTCACCACATGAGCAAAATTTGTCTACCAATTAGGAACAACAATTTTGGAAGTTGCAATGACTGAATTTCTGTCCTTCTTGAGCTACAAGGACAGAAAGAGTTAGTGTTTGTGACCGCAGGTGGTATCAATTTAACCAATGTCTAAAGTATAACCCCAGCTTATGCACAAAAAAAGAGGACTTTGCATTAGAATGGTTCCACACAATTTCAGGACTTGAAGGTATATGGACAGCTTGAGTTATGATTTTGCTAAGAAATGGAATGTCTTCCATGGAATCATGATAAAATGGGTGTTAGTGTGGCCCTTTCAGGAGGTGTGAAGCTTAATGCCTGGCTCTGTCCTAGTCCCTTAGACTAGAAATATTCCTCTCCCTGAGAAGAGCATGAACCATCTCCACCGCCCTGGTTTTATCTTCACAGGAATGAAAGGAGGATATAGGGAGGCCATGATCGCTAGATGTATCCATTATTGATATTCTTCTCATATTCCTTTGATAATTGATAAAGCATGTGAGTAGGACTACTTGCCATCGTCTATAAACGGAATCCCAGACTTCTCTGATTATTTATATGTGCAATCACTATAAACTTACTGGATGAAATATACAAAGATAGTAAGCAGAACGTATTGGATGATATGCAAAAGGAAACTTTACTTTTATTTTCATTGAACCTTTAAAAGCATGCCATGAGTCTTCTTTGTCCTCTGTTGGGAGCAGGCCCCCCAAAATCTGGCCATAAACTGTCCCCAAAACTGGCCATAAACAAAATCTCCGCAGCACTGTAACATGTTCATGATGATCTAACGCCCAAGCTGGAAGGTTGTGGGTTTACGGGAATGAGGGCAAGGGACACCTGGCCCTCCCAGGGTGGAAAAACCGCTTAAAGGCATTCTTAAGCCACAAACAATAGCATGAGCGATCTGTGCCTTAAGGACATGCTCCTGCTGTGGTTAACTAGCCCAACCTATTCCTTTAATTCGGCCCATCCCTTCGTTTCCCATAAGGGATACTTTTAGTTAATCGAATATCTATAGAAACAATGCTAGTGACTGGCTTGCTGTTAATAAATATGTGGGTAAATCTCTTTTCAGGGCTTTCAGCTCTGAAGGCTGTGAGACCCCTGATTTCCCACTTCACACCTCTATATTTCTGTGTGTGTGTCTTTAATTCCTCTAGCGCCGCTGGGTTAGGGTCTCCCTGACTAGGCTGGTCTCGGCAGTCCTCTGCCCCTGGATGAAATTTAGGGAATGTCCTACCATTTTTCTGAGCACCTTCATGTAAAATATAGGCTCAATTCATAACTACAGTGACTAATCCACTGCTGTAATTAAAACTTTAAAATTCTTTCAAAGATTCACCTTTGGTCCTCCCTAATTCTTCTGTAGGCAAGCCATATGCATGGAAGAGTGGAGTATTTCTCTTTCCCTTACTTGTAAAACTGGTTACAATTATTTAGACTTGAAGGAATAACAGATCTGTAAATATTATTATGAGAATATAATATCTGTTATCAATATCAGATTATTAGAATAATCCAAAGGTATAAAATTAACATGACTTACAAGTGAAAGTGTCTATACACTTAAAATTAAATCTAAGTTTTCCTCTCATAATGGTTATAATCATACCTTAACTATTGTTCATTAGAAAACATTGGACATCAGCCAGATAATAACTTTAAATTCTTAACCTTATATCCTAATTCCTTCAACAATGCTGGTGCTTAATTTAAGAAACAAATAATACATTTTTTTTACTGAATTGTAATTCAGAATGAGACTGTATTACCTCAGGCAACCATATGAGATGCTATTAAAAATGTAATTTATTCTACCACATAAAAAATAACTAAAAATGCTCTAAATCACAGAAGTGGTGTAAGCAATGAACTGAAATATATTTCAAATTTATTAAATTCCAAAATATGTTCATTCTACTTCTATGCACAATGTAGCACTCAAAAAAGCCAATGCCACTTTTTAAAATCTAAATTTTGTTATAAGAAAACATTTTGAAAAGCATTAATAATTGTTGAAGCTGGGTGAGGAACAAATGGATATTCATTATATATTCTCTCAATGTTTATGTATGCTTTAAAGTTTACATAATATACATTTTGTTATGGTAACTATTGTTTGAATAAAAAGAAACTTATATTTGAGCCAATTAATTTTACTACCCATAGGAAAACAGAGTGACTCTTTAAGTGGGACAGAAATATAGTTGTCAAGCGAAGGGGCACACCAGGTATTATTCCAGAGCTTTTCTTTTCTTTTTTTTTTTTTCTGAGACGGAGTCTTGCTCTGTCGCCCAGGCTGGAGTGCAGTGGCACGGTCTCGGCTCACTGCAAGTTCCGCTTCCCAGGTTCACGCCATTCTCCTGCCTCAGCCTCTCCGAGTAGCTGGGACTACAGGCGCCCGCCACCACGCCCTGCTAATTTTTTGTATTTTTAGTAGACATGGGGTTTCACCGTGGTCTCGATCTCCTGACCTCGTGATCCGCCCGCCTCGGCCTCCCAAAGTGCTGGGATTACAAGCGTGAGCCACCGCGCCTGGCCACACCAGGTATTATTCCAATACCAGGTTCAGGTGTGGCAAAAGAACCAGAAATATCTGAAGTTAACACATCAGACAACTTCAAGCAGACAATCTGCAGCACAATAAAATAGCCAAAGGTACAACTGATCCACTGTGCCAACCTGAATTTCAATGGATATTTGTATTTCAACCACTTCACAATGTGTAACCACATATATATTGTATATGTATATAAACACCTACATAACCATGTATAACCACAATCCTGACTTTTGTAATAAGTGCCTTGTTTCTTAGTAGTGTTACCATATATAGATACATCCCTAAATGACATATTACTTAGTTTTGTTTACTTCTGAACTTTATGTAAATGGAATAATATTATATGTACACTTTGTCGACCTGTTTATTTTATTTAAAAAAAATACTTAAGAGATTCATTCATGTTGATGATATACTTACCTACAGTTCATTTATTTTTGTTGGTATTCTTTGGTATAACAATATCAACAAGGTATTGTTGTTGATTATTTATCAATAATCTACTTTTGATGAATTTTGGAGTCATGCTTATTTTCTAGTTATTACAAACAAAACAACCTTATTAATTTTATGAGTATAAATTAATCTAGGGTAAATCTGAGATTGGAATTGCTGAGTGATAGGGTACCTGTTCTATATTTTTAGGTATTGTCAAACTTGTTCCCAAAGTTTTTGGTACCAATTGCCATTAACAATGTAGACAATTCCCATGGCTTTTCATCCTCACTAATACTTTCATTTCTTCATTTTTTGGCCAGTTATGCAGGCATATTTTTAGCTTTAAATGTAGCATGCCTATGATGGTAAATACTAGAAAAAGAGAAAAATGATGTAATTCTCTGACCTCAAGTTTATCTCTAGCCTTAAGAGTTCCACCTATTTTTCAGATTCTTGCCAATAATAACCTTAAATGATAAAAACAAGGGATATTCCTTGAGAGTGCAAGGCAGTCACTTCTAAAGTAAAGCAGAAATAATTAGCTGCTTGGAAAGACTAAAATTAAGGGAGACAGACCTTTTAAATGAATAACAATTAACACTGACATTTAAGTTTTACTACTTACACAGAGTATCTTTCATTTGCCCATTTAGACCCAACTTATCCTTCCCTATCATATATTAATAAGACATCCACAGGACCCATTGCCTCTGGCTTCTGATTGGATTCAGCTACTGGAGAGCTCCAACAGAAAGTAGGAAGAAGAAAACTACATCTTGCGGGAAACTAAAACCCGGCCTGTGTTCTGGAGGTGCCACTCCTCTCAAGGCATCCTCTACAGGATTCTCTCATTTTGGGTTCCAGTAACCTCTTAATCCCCTCATTCCTTCAGGCCTAGGGATGGTAATGATTTTGTCATTTCAAACTCTAGGGTAATGGAGCTTCCCTTACACTCTCGATAACTTTATAGTTTATTAGGCTTTCTTGAGTTATTCTAATTTGCAGATGGCATCTGTTTCCTGTTGGGACACTGACTGATATACAACTCTAGTGATCTCAAACTTTAGTGTGTATTAAAGTCACCTGGCAGACTTGTTAAAGCAGAGACTGCTGAATAACACCTCTGTAGTTTCCGAGTCAATAGGTCTGGATTGGGACCTGAGAATTTATGCCTGTAACAATTTTCCAGTTGATTCTCAGAGACTGCACTTTATGAATCACTCTACTACTACTCTATCATGTCTCAGGCTCAATGGGACTTAGCCATCATTGGTCTAGGAGAAAGACCAGTAGCTACTATAGTCCTGAGTTCCTTCGAGGAAAAAGTATTGGTGAGTGTGAGAATATGCCAGAAGCCCTTGAACCTTAAGATCAGGGGAGAAGATTATAAAGCATCTTAGTTGTTAACAGGAATACTCTGTCTCTGGTTTCAGTAAGTAGAAGAACATACAAGGCTATTTCTTTGATTTAACTTTTTTCTTCCTTAAAATACATGAAATCTAGTTTAGTTGGAAAATTTTTATATACAATTTTTCTTTGGAAGCATGAACAGTAGTATGTTAAACTACATAGCTTGAGAAATATTATTAATTTTCTTCTCTAAATGGCAAGTAGAATAAGGAGGATGTAAAAAGAAAAATGTCCAGGTTTTTAAAAAGGCTATATAGATCTCTTTAATCGATTATAAAATAGTGGGAGGGAGCCAATATTCCAATATTAATTGAGCACCTACTACTTGCCAGTCTCTTATAAAACTCCTTTTATCCTCTCATAGAAATCAAAGTAATAGATAGATGAGGACACAGAAAAACATGAGAAGTTAAATAGCTTGTCCAATTTTCACAGTTCATGATAAAGTTAGTATTGGAACTGAATGCCTATCTCCAATGGCTACAATTTCCCCACTAAGCCACACTGGTCCCAAAATAGAACACAAAGATTGTCATGGATGCTATACTGCCCTCAGGACTGAGCATGGCCCGCTGACAGCTCTCAGCCCTCAGTCACTGCCCTTGGCTGGAGAGGACTGCTTTCTTAGGCTACTTCTACTCACTAAAGAGTTTATTGAGGTTGCGTCAAGTTCTGCACCCACTGGCAGACTACAGCCCAACTATTCCCTCTGCCTACTTCTGCTTCCCTTCCATGATGGCTAATCCAGAGAACATTCCCTAATAAATTGTCTGTATGCTAATTTCCATCTCAGCGACTGTTTCTCAGAAAATCTAGCCTGTGGCAAAGATAGCCTCTTTTGGTCATTTAAATTGATAAGAAAACAAGGAATGGCTCATAGAATCATACATTTTCTTATATTGTAAGATGATCAATAATTCGAATGCTCAGAGCTCCATTTAAAAATGTGAACAGTGATTTAACTGGAAAGGTCAATAGCTCCTACACTCTCTTGAATATTGATGGATTTCTAACATAAAAAACAAACACAGAAAAATTTGGGACAAAGTGGGATCCTTAAGAATACATGAAAATGCATTTTCTTGCCTTATCTCTCTTGTTCTCCCCTCACACTTCCACCTTCCTCCTCCCTCTCTAATGCTATTCTCTTCTTTTTTTTCTCTCTCTCTCCACATCTTGAATCTGTCCCTCTCTTTCTAATCCTCTTTTTCTATAGTGATGTGCCTTGTGTTTCAGAGAAGGTAGTTTATTCTCCCCTATATCAGCTTTTAAATGGAGTCGCAGCATTTACCACAGTCACTTTGATTGAGGTTCTCTTCTTGCTCCAGCTTATTAAATTCTGAAAACAATCATTCTCTTTGTGTTGGGGTGGCAGCAACATTATTAGCTTTTCGTCCCCTGAGATTCCTAATCTCTTTTCCCAACTCTCTTAGACAACCTTACAAACCCGAGGAAGTGTTGTAAATTCCAAAGTTGCACTTGAGGAAAATTAATTTGAATCCATGTTTGTAAGTGCTTACTTCTCTAACATGATTGGGACCAATAGTTGTTCAGTTAATCAAAAACCCAGTTTATAGTTAGGACATACATCTTAAACATTTTAACTTAAAACTATGAATGTATGTTTATTTGCCACTACATATGTTCATCTTTTGTTGGGGAGCTAAGGTCTTTTTATTAAGTGAAGATCACATGATCAGAGTTCTACATCATCTTTCTTGAACAAAACCTGTAATGTTTCATCTTCAGTTTCCAGTTTCACTTTCTTTAATGTGGAGCAAAAACGTAATGACACTTGTGAAGCAACCTGAATAAGGAAATTCCCCTATGAACACACCACTTTTACAGTGTTCTTATCCAGAGCTAATATGACAAGAACTATTTTAAACAACCCATTTCTTTTTGGTATTTCCAAAGTATGCCACTTAGAGTCCATAGAAACAAGATCTCTTTAAACTTGTATGTTATTGGTTTGTTTATATCTAATTACATACCATAATTTCAATATTAGTTGAAATTATGTGCCATTACATAATTATGTACATATTATATACAATTAGTACAGTTGGCACTAACAGGTTTGTTAGCAAAACTAACTCTTTTTTAGTAAGCATACAACCCAACTGGAAGCCACAGAAGAATGTGGGCTGGCCGAAGAGTAGCCACTTAGCCATGAGCACCAAGTACGCCACAGACATCCATCTGTATGATTACAGAGAGAATGGAAAGTGAGAGTTAATCTAGCAAGGTGGCTAATTCAAAGAGCTCCTGCTCAATTTCCAAGCCCAAAGAGATGACTGAATTATTCTCAAGTTGTTAGTGTTCCCTGGCAATTAATTCATTTACTTTCTTTTTTTTTTTTTTTCTTTTTGAGACGGAGTCTCGCTCTGTTGCCCGGGCTGGAGTGCAGTGGCGCAATTTCGGCTCACTGCAAGCTCCGCCTCCCAGGTTCACGCCATTCTCCTGCCTCAGCCTCTCCGAGTAGCTGGGACTACAGGCGCCCGCCACCACGCCCGGCTAATTTTTTTTTGTATTTTTAGTAGAGACGGGGTTTCATCGTGGTCTCGATATCCTGACCTCGTGATCCGCCCGCCTCGGCCTCCCAAAGTGCTGGGATTACAAGCGTGAGCCACCGCGCCCGGCCAATTCATTTACTTTCTTAACAAGTGATTTAATTTTTATATTTTCCATCAAATGCCCTTTCTCCAATTTACCTGACAGTAGTATCTACTGCTTCTAAAATATTGTGGAAGAATCATGTTTTATGTGATCATCACCATATTATATATTTTCATAGAACGAATACTTAAAGAATTAAGTAGCGACACAACTTTGGGGAGCAGGAGGAGGGCGCAAGGTTTTTGGAGTGGCTTTGAGTTTCTGGACTGAGATTTTTAAATATTTCTTTCTCCAACTCATCAGCACAATTTAAAAAGTCACTGGATCCACAACAGCAACAAAAATTAAGCCAGAGTATGTATGTGTATTTGTGTGGTAGTGAGGGGATATGTTATGTTTGTGGGGCCAAATACAGAAGAAAAATGCAATCATTATACATAAAAAACAATCTCTGAATCCTTTCAATAAATGCCAGTGCATCCGAGTGGCTTGTTGGTCTTTGATATACCTCTCTTCACTTACCAGGAATTAGAGATGAACTCATAAACTAATTGTAGCTCACACAAGATTGCTCTATCACTAAATACAATTTTACCACAATCAAGTACCATCATTTTAGAAAATATTATTTTTTCCTCAAGAAATCAAGATAACCAGTTTCAAAACTATAAACACTAATCAAAATTTTTGATTTGGAATTAAGAATGAAAATATTTAAAAAGTTTTTGAAATGAAAATGAAAATATTTAAAGTACATTTTTGAAGTATTAATATAATTCTTCTCTGAAAGTAGAACTATACAGTAGCTATGAGACATGAATGTTGTCTTCAATTTATTCTGTCTTTTTACAGTGAAATAATAATAGAATCTCAATGTAAAGGTGTATTTGATATTATTTATCATTTGTAAGTAAAGGAGGAGGCTCAGAGAGGTGAAGAAACTCAGCAAAGGTTATGCACCAATGATAAACCAGAATTAAAACTCAAGTTTCTTGACATAGAATCCATATTTTACCAACAACTTGTATCCCTACCTATTACCACAACACAATATATCCATCAATACATTCTACTGAAAAATAAAAACCCTTAGAAGGTCTTGGTTTTAGATTTTTTTTTAATTTACAGCTAAATTATATTATATTTGACATCAATAAATGATTATAATGCTAAAAGAAGAAATAATTCTAGCTTCTCAGAGCTGAAGAAAGTAAAAAGAATTCTAATGTATGTATTAGTCAGTGCATTCTAGGTTTTTCTGTGCTAACAAACATCCTCATAATGTCAGTGGCTTAATATAACAAACATTAGTGCCAATTTTACACATAGTGGAGGCTGGTGGAAGCTTCACCATCTTGTAGCTGCACAATCTGCATGAATATGTGGGATCAGATGTTGTAAATAAAAATGTGTCACTCAGAGGATAAAAGACTGGAAATTGCACATAGGCTTTCAAAGTCTCACTTAGAAAGTGTCATGTTGTAATGCCTAGGTTTTCTTCTAGAGTTTTCATGGTTTTAGGTCTAACATGTAAGTCTTTAATCCATCTTGAATTAATTTTTGTATAAGGTGTAAGGAAGGGACCCAGTTTCAGCTTTCTACATATGGCTAGCCAGTTTTCCCAGCACCATTTATTAAATAGGGAATCCTTTCCCCATTTCTTGTTTTTGTCAGGTTTGTCAAAGATCAGATAGTTGTAGATATGCAGCGTTATTTCTGAGGGCTCCGTTCTGTTCCATTGATCTATATCTCTGTTTTGGTACCAGTACCATGATGTTTTGGTTACTGTAGCCTTGTAGTATAGTTTGAAGTCAGGTAGCATGATGCCTCCAGCTTTGTTCTTTTGACTTAGGATTGACTTGGTGATGTGGGCTCTTTTTTGATTCCATATGAACTTTAAAGTAGTTTTTTCCAATTCTGTGAAGAAAGTCATTGGTAGCTTGATGGGGATGGCATTGAATCTATAAATTACCTTGGGCAGTATGGCCATTTTCACAATATTGATTCTTCCAACCCATGAGCATGGAATGTTCTTCCATTTGTTTGTATTCTCTTTTATTTCATTGAGCAGTGGTTTGTAGTTCTCCTTGAAGAGGTCCTTCACATCCCTTGTAAGTTGGATTCCTAGGTATTTTATTCACTTTGAAGCAATTGTGAATGGGAGTTCACTCATGATTTGGCTCTCTGTTTGTCTGTTATTGGTGTATAAGAATGCTTGTGATTTTTGTACATTGATTTTGTATCCTGAGACTTTGCTGAAGTTGCTTATCAGCTTAAGGAGATTTTGGGCTGAGACAATGGGGTTTTCTAGATATACAATCATGTCATCTGCAAACAGGGACAATTTGACTTCCTCTTTTCCTAATTGAATACCCTTTATTTCCTTCTCCTGCCTAATTGCCCTGGCCAGAACTTCCAACACTATGTTGAATAGGAGTGGTGAGAGAGGGCATCCCTGTCTTGTGCCAGTTTTCAAAGGGAATGCTTCCAGTTTTTGCCCATTCAGTATGATATTGACCGTGGGTTTGTCATAGATAGCTCTTATTATTTTGAGATACATCCCATCAATATCTAATTCATTGAGAGTTTTTAGCATGAAGGGTTGTTGAATTTTGTCAAAGGCCTTTTCTGCATGGGCAAGGACTTCATGTGTAAAATACCAAAAGCAATGGCAACAAAAGCCAAAATTGACAAATGGGATCTAATTAAACTAAAGAGCTTCTGCACAGCAAAAGAAACTACCATCAGAGTCAACAGGCAACCTACAAAATGGGAGAAAATTTTCGCAACCTACTCATCTGAAAAAGGGCTAATATCCAGAATCTTACAAGAAAAAAAAAAAACAACCCCATCAAAAAGTGGGCAAAGGGCATGAACAGACACTTCTCAAAAGAAGACATTTATGCAGCCAAAAAACACATGAAAAAATGCTCATCATCACTGGCCATCAGAGAAATGCAAATCAAAACCACAATGAGATACCATCTCACACCAGTTAGAATGGCCATCATTAAAAAGTCAGGAAACAACAGGTGCTGGAGACGATGTGGAGAAATAGGAACACTTTTACACTGTTGGTGGGACTGTAAACTAGTTCAACCATTGTGGAAGTCAGTGTGGCGATTCCTCAGGGATCTAGAACTAGAAATACCATTTGACCCAGCCATCTCATTACTAGGTAAATACCCAAAGGACTATAAATCTTGCTGCTATAAAGACACATGCACATGTATGTTTATTGCGGCACTATTCACAATAGCAAAGACTTGGAACCAACCCAAATGTCCAACAATGATAGACTGGATTAAGAAAATGTGGCACATATACACCATGGAATACTATGCAGCCATAAGAAATGATGAGTTCATGTCCTTTGTAGGGACATGGATGAAACTGGAAATCATCATTCTCAGTAAACTATCACAAGGACAAAAAACCAAACACCGCATGTTCTCACTCACAGGTGGGAATTGAACAATGAAAACACATGGACACAGGGAGGGGAACATCACACTCCGGGGACTGTTGTGGGATGGGGGGAGGGGGGAGGGACAGCATGAGGAGATATACCTAATGCTAAATGACGAGTTAATGGGTGCAGCACACCAACCTGGCACATGTATACATATGTAACAAACCTGCACATTGTGCACATGTACCCTAAAATTTAAAGTATAATAATAATAAAATAAAAAAATTAAAAAAATTTTAAAAATAAAAAAAGAAAGTGCCATGTTGTGAGAGAGTCAGGAAGCATAAAGGAACAAGTAAAATATTTGATGAGCACTAATGTCTCTATCTCATTTTTAACTTCTTATGCATCTTCTACTTACAGAGTATAAGATGGTATTGCACAGATTCTGTTTTAACTAAGTCTTTTCCTAGTGTTTCAACCATATTCATGAGTTCATGAATATGGTCTTTTGACCCTGGTTACATTGCCTGCATTTTCCCGTGTTTTATGTATAATACACACCAAATACGAGTTCATCAATTTCTCTATTATCTGAAGACATTCTTAGTATTAAAAATTTGAAACATCTGATTAATTTTTATATTGATTACATGTTGAAATGATATTTTTGATATGTTGGGTTACATAAAGTACATTATTTTAATTAATTTTATCCCTTTACATTTTTCAATGTGACTCTTTAGAACTGTGAAGGTCTGAGTTTTTAATCCTACTTTCAGGCTAACAAGTTAACCTGCCACATTTTCATGGATGCTGACAGAAGACACGATTCTCCCGGGTCAGAAATAAAGGAATATATTACCCATGCTACCACCAACAACATGAGCTTCGTATTTGGAAACAATCAGTTCCCATTGTTACTCCAAGTCCTTTGGGAGCATTGCAGAGCAGCCCAAGTGGGCTGTGTATGTGCAGTTTGTTCATTTAACAGCTGAGGGAATTAAAATCTTTTATGATGAGCTAGAAGCAAACCTACCTGACTTCTGCATTGGAAAGAGACCTTACTATACCAGACAACAAACATCTACCCTTTCTTCCAGAGTGACACACTATCTCTATCTTCCAAAGTTCTTTTTTATACAAACATCCTTAAAAGACAGGCAAGAACAAAAGGACAATTACTGCCTTGCCCGTAAGAAACATGAGATATGATGGATAATTATCTCCCAGGAGAGGCTACTAGAAAATTAAAAATTACATGCGTGGCTTGCATTATGTTGCTTTTGGACAGAAGTGTTCTTAGTCTTCCTTCCAATTTTATGAGCTGCTTAAACTAAAAAAGTACCTTTGCAGTTATGTAAATAGCGATCTCTCACCCTGTCTTAAAGCCAGACCCTGTGGTATCCTTTTACCTGATTAAAGCAATTATGGTTTTAAAACATTGTCTCCTATGTGATTTATTAAACTTCAAATGTGATAGGTGAATTTGTTAATGAACCACAGAAATATTAGTAAAAAATTACTAATTTGTGGAATCTTGTCTCCTTATGTTATTCACTAGCACAGTAGTAGAGGTAAGCAACATCTTAATATTTAGCATATCTCCTCCCTTTTCTCAGTTTCTAGATCATCCCAAAATATAAAGTTAAGACAGAGCTTACAAGAATCCAGGGGAGAGCGAGCAGAGTCGCAATTTCTCCAAATACATGACTTTCAAGTAAGGCAAACTGACAACATAGTAAAAATAATCTCTCCCCAAATACAACCCACAGGAAAGCTCTAGAGAACACGCATGTATTGTCTGAAATTATGCACTGCTAAAGGAAATAGATTAAACTTGATGAAAGCAAGGAAAAGCAGGCTGTACATACAGAATTGCTCTGGAGATTTCCTGTTTGTTGGGTACTATAGCAGTTCCGCCATCCGTCCCTGGAGAGAGCAAATTCACAGAACCTGAAGGGGAGACTAAAAAGGGCTCTTTTTGACCTTGGATAGTATTTCATCCCTTAAAGACTTAAGAAAGACTTGACATTTGGGAAAAAGTCGTCAACAGTGAGGGGGCTGTCACATGCCTCTACCACAGGTAAAAGAATGAGGTTAATAAGCTTGTCTCATGACTGTCAAGTTCTGTCACAACTGTCCCTAGTCTTGAAAATATAGCCATAGCAGATTGCAATAAGTACATTGATATGGTTTGGCTCTGTGTTCCCACCCAAATGTCATGTCGAATTATAACCCCATAATCCCCAGGTGCTGAGGGCAGGACCTTGTGGGAGGTGATTGGATCATGGGAGCAGTTTCCCCCATGCTGTTCTCGTGATAGTGAGTTCTCACGAGATCTGATGGTTTTATAAGTGTTTGACAGTTTTTCCTATACACATTCTCTCTCACCTGCTGCCATGTAAGACATGCCTGCTTCTCCTTCTGCCATGATTGTAAATTTCCTGAGGCCTCCCAGCCATATGGAACTGTGAGTCAATTAAACCTCTTTCCTTTATAAATTGCCCAGTCTTGGGTATTTATAGCAGTGTGACAACCAACTAATATGTACATTTATAAAATTCTACAAGATACATTTAAGGAAACAATTGAAGTTAATTTTACTTATTCCTTTCACAGTTTCTGTGGATGTTGGAATTGTCTGAGGATTTGAGCAGGGCATTTGAGCCCTTAGCCAGGACTGTTATTCAATCCCATGAGAGCAGACCTAGCACTGTGAGAAACACATTTCCTCCTTTTAATAATGTATCTGATTTTTAAAAAGGGAAAAACAAAAAGTATTTTTTTTTACATAGTTAGAAGAGGAAAAGAGACATATTGGCAGGAAGTAAGCAATACAATATAGTTTTTTTTAACACCTGTTGTGGTTATTTATATGATAATCAAATTTACCAAATACCAAATTATATGATGACTAATTTAGTAAGGCCCAAATTACAGTGTCCAGTATGATAGGTATATTTGCAAATATGGCAATAATAAGACAGCTATATGAAATTTGGAACATGCCTGAGCAAATAACATTGACAAAGAACAAAACTTTATCATCCAAGCTTAGAGCAAATAACTTTCAGATATTTTCTAGAAAATTTATTTAGCATGTCTGCAAATTTTATATTGATCTACCAAACTTTTCAGAATCAGCATTCAAGAATTCTGTATTTTGGTACATAATTTCAGTCCTCTCAATAATTGACTCTTAGGCTCATATAATAGTAAGAGTTCTTGTATGACTGAACTGATTATAGCTCTGTTCATTACTAGCTTTTTGAAAATCTTAGGCAAACCTCTTAACCACTCTGCTTCAGTTTCTTTCCTTTGTGAAATGAACAATAATAATTCCTATCTATAAAGTTAGGGTGAGGATAAAACAAAATCTACAAAACTATTTGAAAAAGAATTAAGAGAAAAGAAACAAAGTATTATTTTCACACAGAAACCATTTGTTAAGGTGAGGATTAAGACTCACTCAAAGCCATCTCAGCCCATGGTGTGGTGCAGCTGGGAACATGACTGCATAAATACATCACCCATTACCATTTCTTTTTCTTCCTTTCTCTCAACAAAATACAGCTGGCTTTTCTGGCTTCTTCCATAGCTTCTTTGGTAATCCACATATTCCAAGTCCTCTTACTGACACACTGACACATTCTTCTCCTAACATTCTTTTCAGAGACACCCTTGTTTATCCTTTTTCTTCCACTTGATATAACCATGTCTTCCTGGTCTCTGATGCTGATCACACACTCTGATAAGTAAAATGACAAGAATACCTTCCAAAAATTTAAAAAATGGGGTTCACTGTTAACTGATTTCACATTAAGAAAAGTTATTCTGATGTTTTCAAAATTGCTTAGTTCTATTTCAAAATTCAAAACCAGCATAATTTTAGGTTAGCTGAATAGGGCATCTGGATCTGTAGGCATATTTATTTTTGAGCAGGGTTAAGGGCTTGATAACAGAGAAGGCAGAGTTCCTTTCTCAAATCTTAAGCAATAAATCTTCCACAATAATTTATGATAAGAACCTTAACAAGGGCAGTGACCACAGGAAGAAAGAGAAGATATGACAGGCAAAAAAAGTCCTATGGAAAATGGAGTCAACAATACTGATTGCAACCATAAAAATCGTTCACTCCATTTTCCACAGGACTTATTTTGCCTGCCATATCTTCTCTTTCTTCCTGTAGTCACTGCCCTTGTTAAGGTTCTTATCATAAATTATTGTGGAGGATTTATTAGAGGACGGGAAAGCCAGATGTTTCCTAGATAAATAATTCAATAGTGATGTTGTCAACCATGTAGAGAATGCTGACCCCTCAGCATCTAAGCTAGTAAACCATGGTTGTCCTTCAGATACCATTCTCTCTCTAGAACCTCCATACATTTGTATTTGCTAGGCCCTTTTGTAGTACGTATTACTTTTCTCTCTCCTTTTCTCCTTAGAAATCTCTTTCATAGTGATGTCAGAAGTTTTCATCTCTTTTGGGAAACCTTTTTGAACCATCCAGCAGCTACAGATTCCCTTCTGTTGCTTCTTGACCTGCTGCTTCTCATACTCCTGTTGTAGTACCTGTACTTTGTATTATAATTGTTTATAAGTTCATCTCCTGGTCCTGAAGGACAGGGCTGTGCTTTGCACATCTTAATGCCCTCAGCACAGCAAACAATTCCAGGCATATATTATAGATTCTATAGATTCTATAAATGTATACTAAAAACATGAATGGTAGGATAATGAGTTAGGCTTGTTTTCTTGAGCATGAATGGAGAGATACTAATTATGTCGTTTAAAACATGAATCAGGAACACAAGGGGAAAGGATATTGAGACAGGCACATAGACATGAATGTGGGATTGATTTAGGTCACTGAGAAAGAATGGGTGTCAGAAAAAAATAAAGATGAATACAGTCGTCTTACAGAAGCCAAGAGGAGAAAATGTGCCAGATGGAGGAAGTTGTTAATAGTGTCAAGCAAAGCTGCTTCCTTCTTTATAAAATGTGAAATATAACACTTAATATACAGGAATATGTTGAGAACTAGATGGGATAATATATGGAAAATCCTTAAAGCAATGCCAGGAACGAAATGGTTATGAATAATCATTTCAAAATAAAATAAAATAATAATTGAAATGACAAAACTAGATTTGGCAATTAGAAAATAAGTATATGGTAATGACCAGCATAGGAACAGCCTCATTAGAAAGGAAGGGGCAGAAGCTTAATTTCTGTGGGGTGAGCAATAAAAATGGAATGGAAAAATAAAACAGCAAGTGGATACTTTCCACTTAAAAACTACATTGATGAAGGATAGGAGAGAGCCTGGGAGCTTCTGGAGCAGACAATATTGTGTAAGAAATGTTAGGTTGTAGAAAATGAGACTTTTGAGCACATATATAGCAGAAGAGAATGAACCAATAGAGAGAAAGAAATATTAGATCAGGGGAGGACAGAAAAGAAGGAGCTATGGAGGGGTCCACACAGCTTGGCCTTCATGGAAAATTAAGGGAGGTTATGGGGATTCTCCCTTTTCCACAGGATGGGAGATGAGGTTTCCTGATAAACGAAGGGCTTAGGGGTAGTTCAGAAGTTTAAGAGAAGTCATAAATGTGTTGAGTAGTTATGAGAATGAGAACAGAAGCTGCTAAGTGAGAATGGAAGAAAAAGAGAGAAATTATTAAACTGCATTTGTGACTGTCAGTCCTTGCCTGCCTTGGTTTGCCCATCTGATCATAAAAACTGCCTGCTACCCACAAGTTTAGTCCCTCATCACTGAGAGTTCCTTTTTTCCTTACTGGGGAATAGAGGTGAGTCCAGAGATGAGCTGTTGTTGCCCAGAGCCAAAATCAGCAATGGGCAGAATGCTGGGCACTGAAAGGATTAATCCATTGCTGCCTACAGAAATGAGCCAAGTGGAAACATTTCCAGTGGGCCAAACAAAAACAAGGTTAACATTACCTCGATTCAAAGCATGGAATTAAAAAAAAACTTTAAGGTCATTTTAATTTAAATGTTATAACCTGGTATCTTGAATATGAAGTTCCAGGCCTCCAGAAGGTGATACAAGAAATCAACCTGAAGGCATCAAAAAATCATTTCTAACCATAATTACAGGAAAGTAACTTTCATGTCTTTTGCTGCTTTCAAGTCATTTTAGTTTTCAGCAAAAGCTCTGCCACCAGAGTTAAGGTCCTCAGCTCTTCTGCCTCCTTTCCATAATAACTTTCTCATGCTCCCACTACACCCCATCCAACCAACTTCAACCAGGGAAGATTAAGGAAGAGTCTTTCTCTAAGTCTCTCTCTGTCTCTCTTTTTTTTTTTTTTTTTTTTTTTTTGCTTGTTTTTTCAAGTTTCCAGTGTCCGTAGTACCTAACTAATTAAATTCAAGATAAGGTTTTCGAAAAATTCTTAAGAATTGATGAAATAAGATAGGTTTATAAGGAGACTGTGACCTGTGCAAGCAGTAATCTCCCTATCCAGACATTCAAAGGGCCCAGGATTCCTTCTCAGGTGCATCCAGACATTGGTTCACCACCACAGGCCCAGGAACTTAGCCCACTTCCGTCTCCTTTCTGGGGGACCAGTACCCTCTCTATGGCTTGGATTTCTGGGCCATCCCCCCATAACTGGATATAAAACAGGTCACATTCTTTTCAACTCTTCCCACCTTCATCTCTTCTACCCACTTTCCTCATCCTTTCTTTGCTCCCACTAAAGACTCACACCAGATATACTTACATGTAAGTGTCATACTGCTTAACATTAAGAGGCAAATAGACAGGAGGTGATCAACATAATGAACCAGGGGGTGACACATTTTAAGGTGTCTCACAAAGTTCTTACAATGTGTGTCCCTGCTCTGTAATTCATGACTCATGGGTTGAGGTAGTAACTGGAAGCATTTGGGCTACAGCTCTGTGCTTTGGCTCTCTCAAGCCTATGTAGATGCCTAAAATCACCCAACTAGAGTGCAGAGCAAGGCCTTGATCTCAGGTCTGCCAGGCCCCAAAGCCCATTTCATAACAGTTTTGCTATTTTGGTCCAAGGTAGAGATTGAAGACCTGCCAAGCTATATGACCTTCATTTACCTGATAAGCATTATCTAAATTTATCTGACAGTTTTTATTCTTGAGGATGGAATGTTATCATAACTTTCACATATTTTTCTTCTCCAGATTATTTGTTAAAATGGTTACTAGAAATCCAACTATATCCTGGTGTGGGTCTCCTAATAACCCTCACAGTAAAGTGCCTCTGACCTTACATGTTGAAGGTTGACCTTCCAGTGTCAAGGCATCTTGGTTCTAGAAAACTATAGAACACTCCCATGGGCCCTCACTTTTCTTTGGTCCAACTAAATGACCCATCTGTATGAAAATACACAAGTGGGCAGGGGTAGGGAGAGGCTGAAAGCTGTTCTATCTTTCCCATACTCAGAAGAACACTGGGTTGGCTTTATGCATTAGTTTAATATTTGCTACTGTAATAAATTACATAAATGTCGAATCTTAAAAGAATACAAATTATCTGACAGTTCTCTAGGTTATAAGTCCAACAAGAATCTCATTGGACTAAAATCAACATGGTGGCAGGGCCAGGTTCCTTTCTGGAGTCTCTACCACTTTCTTCCACTTCTAAGAACTCTTGTGATTACATTGGACCACCAGGATAATCCAGAATAATCTATCAAGGCCAGCTGATTAGCAACTTTAATTCCATCTGCAACCTTAAATCTCCTTTGCCTTGCAAGTTAACATAGGTACAGGTTCTGGGAATTAAGACACAAACATCTTTGGAGGCTATTATTGTGCTTACCACACTCTTGTTTAGGACTCACACACGAAGAATAAGGCTCATCATTTGAGAAGGGGCAAAGGCAATATGAGGCTGTCCAAAAGGGAGAATTCTTGGAGTAGAAGCTTGAAGCCAGAGCATCTCCACTCTCCCCTTCCCATGTCTCCTCCTCTCATGTAAGAATGTAAGGCAATATTTTAGCCAAGAGTATTCTTATAGAGGCAGAAACCCAGAGAAAAGAAAGGATGTCATTCAGTTGGAGGCAGGTAGAGTTCCGAGTAGCTACTTGAAATCAGGGCAGATCATTTAGAGAGCTAATCTTTCTCACCAGTTAATAGTCGTTGCTATTTATCTTTCAGGATTTTGTAGAGATCCAGTGAGATAGTGGATGCAAGGTGATTAGCATACTGCCTTATCCCTTTCTGGACTGCCCCATTTGTGCAGGTTTGTTATTGGTTTCAGACCTGTCCAAGGACAATCAATCAATCAATCAATAAAAGATGTTTCTCTAGTATTTGTTTCCCAGAATTTTAGTGATGGAAAAGAGAGAGCAAGATTTAAATCTCTGGTTCATAGGCAATAAACTATAAAAATTGTTAATTGATTACATTGACTCAGGACTTATTTATTTGGGCATCTTTATTGATATTCGAGAGGATACCAAAAAGAAAAAAAAGTTTTTCTATACACTTAAAGAAAGTTCCCTGGCAAAAGAAATGTGCATAATCTTTAGGAAAGGCTGCATGTCATGAAAACAGGTGTTTAATCATAATTCTTACTGGCAAGCATCTAAAATTAAATCATGCAGAGTTAGTAATGTTAGAAACCATAATATTCTTCAATCATTATAATAATATGTTACCTTAAGCAAATGTGCTACAAGTTCCAAAGCACTTCAATTTACATTAGTTCACCTTAAATGCAGGTATAGTTCTTGCCCCAACATCATTTCCAGTTGGCTCCTAAATTGGCTTATTTATGCTACTTAGCCCTTGGAATTAACCATTCTGTCTTGAATTTACCTAAACAAATAGAGCATTCCTGATGTAATTAGTCCAGATAGTATGGAGTAATATGGGATTAACATGAAAAATACATATTTTCCTAGGAAATGTCAGACTTTTCAGAATACACCTTCCACCTCTCCTCATTTAACATTTTATAATATATTCTACAGGCCAGGCATGGTGGCTTATGCCTGTAATCCCAGCACTTTGGGAGTCTGAGGCAGGCAGATCACTTGAGGTCAGGAGTTCCAAACCAGCCTGGCCAATGTGGTGAAACCCCGTCTCTACTAAAAATAGAAAAATGAGCCAGGCATAGTGGCTTATGCCTGTAACCCCAGCTACTCAGGAGGCTGAGGAAAGAGAATCACTTGAATCCAGGAGGCGGAGTTTGCAGTAACCTGAGATCGTGCAGCTGCACTCCAGCCTGGGTGACAGAGTGAGACTCTGTCTCAAAAAAATATATAGTAATAAATGCTACAATTCCTAATTAGATAAAACTTCTACACAACATCTGTGCTCACAGACTTAGAATTTTTGAAGGCAGGGTAAGAATTTGCTGTGATATTGCTAACTCCACTTGCTAGAATAGGAATCCTCTAACAGGGACTTTATAGACAATGAACCGTAAGGGATATTGGCTCTGCTGAACCAGCTTACCACTGACTGTGACTGCCTCTTTCAGCATGGAGCTGATGGAACAGACTCCTCTCTGTGAGTCACAGTTGAGCTGAGCTGGACACGGATCCTATGACCAACCTGTAACATGAGTTCAGCTTCTTTTCCCCTTACCCAAGAACAGTCAGTATGATGCTGCAGCTCTCTTACTCTCCATCATTAATGCTCTGTATATATTCACAAAATACACACATGGAATCTGTGTCACACACATTTTTCCGGTATGAGGAAAAATGACTGGATGTGAGGAAGACAGTTGGAGTGGGAATGGGGAACCAAGGTTTCCTGCTTCCTGTTGAATCTGAGCTCTTCTTTGAATTGTACCGGTGTACGGAATATTTTAAATCCATTTTGTCAGAAAGTATTCACTCTGTACTCAGAAGGAATATCTCAGAATGCCACTGTCTAACAGCGTCATACCCGGTCTTACAAGGGTGAAGTCTAGACAATCATACATTATAATTTAAAGGATTTAAATAATCACTTAAAATAATGTTTCACAAATGGCCAACATGAATGTTAAATTTACTAGCAAACTAGACATCTTATTTTTTAAATTACCTTAACATTCAAAATTCTGAATAGCTTATACAAAAGACACTTAGACTACTGGATAATGTTGCTAATTGTGTCTCTTGTCCTGTTGCAATAGCTGGATTCTTACAAATACTATGTGTCTAAGTTATGAGCACATTACAAACATGCATACACACATGGGAATGTGCACATACACAGTTTTTCATAATGGCATTTCCCTCAGCCATTAGTTTGTCATATGGACCAAAGTATTCAATTTTACATGAAGTGGGATCTATAGGTAACTATTCAGAAATTTTCTCATCAGTCCCTAGTATAATCTCCTTAAACAACATAAAAGATTACACCTAAAATACATTTATTTTTAGAATAACTATTTACCTCTAGACCGTTCAGATGTAGCCATTAACAATGTTTTTCTATCTCCCCTATTTAAACTTACTTCATAATGGAGTGTCATACTATAGTGTTGTTTTTAATTTTTTTTAATTAAAGCGAGAACTCTATTGTAGAGAGTTTTCTAAAAACACTTAAAGTCAATAAGCTGATACATCTTTTCCCAGGATCTACTCTGAAAATGTATAACAAACAGGAAAGTCAGCCTGAGAGACATAAACGAGTCACCAGCCTCACCCAGTGACCCTTCACAGGGCCAAGAATGGACCTCCGGCTCTGGGGTCCAGTCCTGCTCACCACTTGGTGCTGCCGCCCTCTGCCCTTTTGTTTCTGATAAAGTTTAAGACACTTCCTGTCTAAACCACATGTGGTTATAGTTCTATGATCCCCATAGTAACACTGAAAAAGAAAAGAAAGTGAGTAGACTGTGCTAAAAGTCAACCAGGATGTTAGAAATTCCTCTCCACTGACTAATCATCTTTCTGCTATTGAACCTTCCTGTCTTTAAGAAATCCTATTTGCGTCACACCATAAGTGAAATTCCAGACAGTGAGGCCTTTCATAATGAAACAAAAAAACTTAGCAGGGACAGAAGGCATTAATGTGAAGGTCTGCTGTTTATCAGTGTAATTCTGGAGTTGTGATTTTTTTGGTCAAATTCCCTAGCACCTAAATAGGCAATTTGAGAATAGCATTTGTTCTCACCAAACTACTATTTGCACACACAATCTTTGTACAAGGTATTTTTTAAAACTGTCTAAATCTAAGTTTGTTGAATAAAATATTGTTTGAAGTTGACAGAATTTCAGCTGAAGGCTGATTATCATTTTGTTACATTGGAAACTTTTTTCGTAACAGTTTTATTGTGATAAAGTTCATATACCACAAAATGTATACATTTAATGTGTACAATTCAATTGTTTTAGTATATTCACAGAATTGTGCAACTGTTACCACAATCAGTTTCAGCAAATTCTAATTACCCAAAAAGAAAACCTTGTACCCTATCACTCCACAATTGCCTCACAACAATCAACAACCTCCCCTGCCTCCACTCTAAACAATCACTCATCTACTTTCTGTCTCTAAAAAGTTGCCATTCTGGACATTTCATGTAAATAGACTAGTATAATACATGGCCTTTTCTGACTATATTATTTCCCTTTTTAAAATTTTTAAACGCTTTTATTTTAGGTTCAGAGTCCATGTGCAGTTTTGTTATATGGGTAAAATTGTGCCATGGGAGTTTGTGGTACAGATTATTTCATTACCCAGGTACTAAGTCTAGTACCCAATAGTAATTTTTTTTCTGTTCATCTCCTTCCTCAGATCCTGCACCCTCTGGTATGTCCCAGTGTCTCTTGTTCCATTCTTTGTGTCCATGGGTTCTCATCATTTAGCTGCCACTTATAAGTGAGAACATGTGATATTTGGTTTTTGTTCCCATAGTAGTTTGCTAAGGATAATGGCCTCCAGCTCCATTTATGTCCCTGCAGAGGACATGATCTCCTTCTTTCTTACGGCTTGAGAGTATTCCATGGTGTATATGTACCACATTTTCTTTATCCAGTCTACCAGTGGTGGCATTTAGATTGATTCCATGTGTTTGCTATTGTGAATAGTGCTGCAATGAACATACTTATGCATGTGGATCTTTATGACAGAATGATTTCTATTCCTTTGGATATATTCCCAGTAACGGGATAGCTGGATCAATTGGTAGTTCTGTTTTCAGCTTTTCAAGGAATTGCCACACTGTTTTCCATAATGGTTGAACTAATTTACACTCCCTTTTCTCGACAACCTCTCCAGCATCTGTTATTTTTTATTTTTAATAATAGCCATTCTGACTGGTATGAGATTCTATCTCATCATTGTTTTGATTTGCATTTCTCTAGTGATCAGTGATAATTGAGCTTTTTTCATATGCTTGTTAGCCTTCTGTGTCTTCTTTTGAAAAGTGTCTGTTCATGTCCTTTGCCCGCTTTCTAATGGGGTTGATGTTTTTCTTGTAAATTTGTTTAATTTCCCTACTGATGCTGGACATTAGGCTTGTCAGATGCATAGTTTGCAGGTATTTTCTTCCATTCTGTAGATTGACTGTTTACTCAGTTGATAGTTTCTTTTGCTGTGCAGAAGCTCTTTAGTTTAACTAGATCCCATTTATCAATTTTTACTTTTGTTGCAATTGCTTTTGGTGTCTTCGTCATGAAATCTATGTCCATTGCAGACTTATTTCTATGCTTTCTATTCTGTTCCGTTGGTCTGTGTGTCTGTGTTTGTACCTGTACCATGCAGTTTTGGTTACCATAGCCCTGTAGTATAGATTGAAGTCAGGTAGCGTGATGCCTCTGATTTGTTCTTTTTTATTAGTTGCCATTCCGGACATTTCCCTTGGCTATTCTGGCTCTTTTTTTGGTCCTATATGAATTTAAAAATATTTTTTCTAGTTCTGTGAAGAATGTCATTGCTAGTTTTATAGGAGTACCACTGAACCTGTAATTTGCTTTGGATAGTATGGCCATTTTAATGACATTGATTCTTCTGATCCATGAGCATGAAATGTTTTTCTATTTGTTGGTGTCATCTCTGATTTATTTGATCATTGTTTTGTAATTCTTATTGTAGAGACCTTTCACCTTCCTGGTTAACTGTATTCCTAGGTACTGGCAGCTGGGAATGGGATTGCATTCCTGATTTGGCTCTCTGTTTGACTGTTAGTGTGTAGGAATGCTCGTGATTTTTTACATTGATTTTGCATCCCAAAACTTTGCTGAAGTTGTTTATAAACTCAAGGAGCTTTTGGGCAGAGATTATGGGGTATTCTAGGTACAGGCTCATATCGTCTGCAAACAGGGATAGTTTGACGTCCTCTCTTCCTGTATGATGGCTTTCCTGTCTTGCCTGATTGCTCTGGCCAGGACTTCCAATACTATGTTGAATAGGAATGGTGAGGGAGGGCATCCTTGTCTTGTGCCAATTTTCAAGGAGAATGCTTCCAGCTTTAGCCCATTCAGTGTGATGTTAGCTGTGGTTTTGTCATAGACAGCTCTTATTATTTTGAGGTATGTTCCTTCTGTACCCAGTTTGTTGAGAGTTTTTAACATGGAGAGATGTTGAATTTCATCAAAACCCTTTCCAGCATCTATTGAGGTGATCATGAATCATGTTTATTGATTTGCATATGTTGAACCAGCCTTGCATCCCAGAGGTAAAGCCTATTTGATCATGATAGATTCACTTTTTGATGTGCTGCTGGATTTAGTTTGCTAGTATTTTGTTGATAATTTTTGCATCAATGTTTACCAAGGATACTAGCCTGAAGTTTTCATTTTTTGTTGTGTCTCTGCCAGGTTTTGGTAACATGATGATGCTAGCCTCATATATTTAGTTGTGGAGGACTCCCTTCTCAATTTTTTGTAATAGTTTCAATAGAAATGGTACCAGCTCTTTTTTGTACATCTGGTAGAATTTGACTGTGAATCCTTCTGGTCCTGGGCCTTTTTTGTTGGTAGACTATTTATTACTGATTCTATTCCAGAACTCATTATTGGTCTGTTCAGGGATTCAATTTCTCCCTGGTTCAGTCTTGGGAGAGTGTATGTTTCCAGGAGTTTGTTCATTTCTTCTAGATTTTCTGGTTTGTGTGCATAGAAGTGTTCCTTATATTCTCTGATGGTTATTTGTAGTTCTGTGGGGTCAGTGGTAATATCCTCTTTGTCATTTCTAATTGTGTTTATTTTTATCCCTTCTCTTTTTTTTTCTTTTTTTTCAAAAACCCAGCTCTTGGATTTATTGATCTTTTGAATGGTTCTTCATGTCTCAGTCTCCTTCAGTTCAGCTGATTTTGGTTATTTCTTGTCTTCTGTTAGCTTTGGGGTTGATTTGTTCTTGATTCTGTAGTTCTTTTAGTTGTGATGTTAGGTTGTTAAATTGATATCTTTCTAACTTTTTGATGTGGGCATTTAGTGCTATAAATTTCCCTCTTAACACTGCCTTAGCTGTGTCCCAGAGATTCTGGTATGTTGTGTCTTTATTCTCATTAGTTTCAAAGAACTTTGTGATTTCTGCCTTAATTTCATTACTTATCCAAAAGCCATTCAGGAGCAGGTTGTTTAATTTCCATTTAATTGCATGGTTTTGGGCAATTTTCTTAATCTTGATTAACAGTTTTATTGTGCTATCATCTGAGAGAGTGATTGTAATGATTTTGAGTCTTCTACATTTGCTGAGATTATTTTATGTCCAACTATGTGGTCGATTTTGGAGTATGTGTCATGTGGTAATGAGAAGAATGTATATTCTGTTGTTTTTGAGTGGAAAGTTCTGTAGATGTCTATCAGGTCCATTTGGTTCAGTGCTGAGTTCAGGTCCTGAATATCTTTGTTAATATTCTGCTTCAATGATCTGTCTAATATTGTCAATAAGGTGTTAAAGTCTCCCACTATTATTGTGTGGGAGTCTAAGTCTCTTTGAAGGTCTCTAAAAACTTGCTTTATGAATCTGGGTATTCCTGTGTTGGGTGCATATATATTTAGGATAGTTAGGTCTTCTTGTTGAATTGAGCCGTTTATCATTATGTAGGCCCTTCTTTGTCTTTTTTTATCTTTGTTAGTTTAAAATCTATTTTATCTGAAATTAGGATCGCAACCCATGCTTTTTTCTGTTTTCAATTTGCTTTTTCTCCATTCATTTATTTTGAGCCTATGGGTGTCACTGCATGTGAGATGGGTCTCTTAAAGGCAGTATACCATTAGTTCTTGCTACTTTATCCAGCTTGTCACTCTTTGCCTTTTAATTGGGGCATTTATCCTGTATTCAAGGTTAGTATTGATGTGTGTGAATATGATCCTGTCATGGTGTTGTTAGCTGGTTCTTATGCAGGCTTGTTCATGTGGTTGCTTTATAGTGTCACTGGTCTGTGTATTTAAGTTTGTTTTTGTAGTGGCTGGTAATGGTCTTTCATTTTCATATTTAGGGCTTCTTTCAGGAGCTCTTAGATGGCAGGTCTGGTGGTAATGAATTCTCTCAGCATTTGTTCTTCTAAAAAGGATCTTTTTTCTTTATCACTTATGAAGCTTAGTTTGGCTGGATATGAAATTCTTGGGTGGAATTTCTTTTCTTTAATAATGTTGAATATAGGCCCCCAATCTCTTCTGGCTTGTATAGTTTCTGCTGAGCCATCTGCTGTTAGTCTGATGAGCTTCCCTTTGTAGGTGACCT
This sequence comes from Nomascus leucogenys, assembly GCF_006542625.1. NCBI lineage: Eukaryota > Metazoa > Chordata > Mammalia > Primates > Hylobatidae > Nomascus > Nomascus leucogenys. The sequence continues at coordinate 24,700,927 of NC_044391.1, forward strand.
GTCCTTTCTCTGTAGCTGCTTTTAACAATTTCTCTTTCATTTCATCCTGGGAGAATCTGATGATTATGTGTCTTGGGGATGATCTTCTTGTGAAGCATTTTGCAAGGATTCTCTGCATTTCCTGAATTTGAATGTTGACCTCTCTTGTTACATCGAAGTTCTCATGGATGATATTTTGAAATATATTTTCCAAGTTTCTTTCATTCTCCCCATCTCTTTTAGGGATGCCAATGAGTCATAGATTAAGTCTCTTTACATAATCCCATATTTCACAGGAGTTTTGTTTTAGGATGCCAATGAGTCATAGATTAAGTCTCTTTACATAATCCCATATTTCATAGAGGTTTTCTTTCCTTTTTATTCTTTTTTCTTTATTCTTTTCTGACAGTCATATTTCAGAAAGTTAGTCTTCAGGCTCTGAGGTTCTTTCTTCAGCTTGGTCTACTCTGTTGTTAATGCTTGTGATCGCATTATGAAATTATTGTAGTGTATTTTTCAGCTCTATAAGTCAGTTACATTCTTTTCTATACTGGCTATTTTGTCTGTCAGCTCCCGTATCTTTTTATTGTGATTCTTGCTTTCTTAGATTTATTTTTAACATTCTCCTGGATCTCAATGATCTTTGTTCTTATCCATGTTCTGGATTTTATTTGTGTCATTCCAACCATCTCAGCCTGGTTAAGAACTCTTGCTGGATAGCTAGTGCTGTCATTTGGAGGAAAGAAGACATTCTGGGCTTTTGAGTTGTCAGAGATGTTGCACTGGCATTGCTTCTTTCCTCATCTTTGTGGGCTAATGTTCCTTCAGTCTTTTAAGTTGCTGTCCTTTAGATGAGTTTTTTTTTCCTTTATTCTATTTGATGACCTCGGAAGTTTGATTGTGGTATGAGTTGGGTTTAATTGACTGGCTTCATTTCTCCTTCATTTCTTGAGGATTTTAGGGGGCCAAGGCTCAGCTCAGCACTCCTGGATTGCATGCTCTAACTCTAGGGGACTGATATTCGGCCCCTGTTTTGCTCTCTGGCTCCTTAAGGTTAGGAACCTGCTGTGCTAGAAGGATCAAAGTGCTCCCAGACTGCTGGTCACAACACTCTGAAGGGTGAGTGATGCCAGCCAAAGTACATTGTAGGGTGGTGACAGTGGGGTACATCCTTGTTTGCACATGCCAAGAGCAACTGCAGCATGGCAAGGTGCATGCTCATCAGCTGTGGTAGGGTGCTAGCAGGTGCCAGGGTGCTGGCCTCCATGCAGGTTTTCACAACAGCAGCTGGCATTGATAACATAGCCTCCACAGACTACCAGGATTGGATGAGACCTTAATGGCCATTTCCTACTCAATGTGATACCATAGAAAAAAAAATCTAATGGGGGATTATAAAGAATGGTAGGTTTGTGAGTGTGAGCACAGAGCAGTCACTCTGGGTCCTACTTTCATCACACATGACGTACTGGATCTGAATTGGATAAGAAACTTCCTTTAGATCTTTTATTCTCTTCTACATATTCCTTACAAGGAAAGCTCTATGAAGCATTAAGACATATTCTAATTTCCCAAAGAAAATAAAAGTTCTTTGAGAACTTTGAGAATTCTTTTGAATCACAGACCCTTCATTTAGAAAAAGTCTTTCAAGAAGCATTAAATATCTACAAAGTGTCAAATTTTGTATAAGATCTTGAGACAGAAAAGTAAATGAATTCTAGTTCTTTTCCTCAAGAGTATCCAAACCATTTATCATGAATCCATCATTATAAGTGACAGGTGTCTATACAGAGGTAATAATGCTAAGAGGGGATCTCATTTATTGATCATTTACTATGCACCAGGAATTGTGCTAAGTGCCTTATACATTTGATAATTTAAGTCTCATAACAGTATAAGTTAGACATTTATTATTATTCTCAGGGGTCAGGTAACTTGTCAAAGATCAAAGAGGTGGTCTGGTTCTAATTTCAGAGGAAACAAAACAGGAAAAATACAATTATATTTGTGGGATGGTGGGGGTAGCCTTTTAATACATTTAGTCTTTTACTCTCCTAAGACCTCCTGGAGGAACTACACTGGAAGTATATAATCAGGATAGGTATATGATAATGGTATTCTACTATTGTGTAAAAGTTCCATGGCAGGGAACAGAAAACACTTAAGCTGCCATAAGTAGAAAAGAGTTTAATACAGGCAACCTAATATAGAAAATTCAAAAATAAATTAGTACAGGAAATTAGGTGTTTAGAAAATTGCTACAAGAACTATAGGAGCAGGCTCTGGGCTGGGGCTCCAGGAATGACTATAACAACCACACAGCTGAACTGGCCTGCCAAGGGAAAGTGACTTCTGGGAATTTAGCCGACTCCTGACTCAAGGATCACCCTTGCCTTTACTGTGATTTCAGACCGGAAGCCCACCACTGCCACTATGGGCTGCAGAGTCATGCAAATTCTGCCAGATTTGCACATGAAAAATCAATGTCTTACACCCTGTGGCTCAGCTTACTCCTCAGTTAGCTCAGTTCTGAATGCAAGTGTCATTTGAGAGTTTCTGATGGGCAAGACATAAAGCACATCTAGAATCCTAGGATGAAACCCATCTGGAATTTTTTTTCATCCTCTGCCTTGGAAGGAGATTAAAACAGATGTTTAAAAAGTCAATCCAGCATATCCACTATAACCAAGAATTCCTGGGCAAACACCACAGTATTTCAAGCTAACATTTTGAAAGTCCTTGTGGTTTCCTCGACCTTTACAGTAGGATCTTCCCACATTTCAAAAAGCGTTTATTTTTAAACATGTGCCTCAACATAATTTCAATTTTTTGTTCTTGCAGAAGGCAAGAAATAACTAAGATCAGAGCAGAACTGAAGGAGATAGAGACACAAAAAACCCTTCAAAAAATCAATGAATCCAGGAGCTGGTTTTTTGAAAAGATCAACAAAATTGATAGACTGCTAGCAAGACTAATAAGGAAAAAGAGAGAGAAGAATCAAATAGACGCAATAAAAAATGAGAAAGGGGATATCACCACCAATCCCACAGAAATACAAACGACCATCAGAGAATACTATAAACACCTCTATGCAAATAAACTAGAAAATCCAGACGAAATGGATAAATTCCCGGACACATATACTCTCCCAAGACTAAACCAGGAAGAAGTTGAATCCCTGAATAGACCAATAACAGGCTCTGAAATTAAGGCAATAATTAATTAGCCTACCAACCACAAAAAGTCCAGGACCAGATGGATTCACAGCTGAATTCTACCAGAGGTACAAAGAGGAGCTGGTACCATTCCTTCTGAAACTATTCCAATCAATAGAAAAAGAAGGAATCCTCCCTAACTCATTTTATGAGGCCAGCATCATCCTGATACCAAAGCCAGGCAGAGACACAACAAAAAGATTTTAGACCAATATCCCTGATGAACATTGATGCAAAAATCCTCAATAAAATACTGGTGAACAGAATCCAGCAGCACATCAAAAAGCTTATCCACCACAATCAAGTTGGCTTCATCCCTGGGATGCAAGGCTGGTTCAACATATGCAAATCAATAAACATAATCCAGCACGTAAACAGAACCAAAGACAAAAACCACATGATTATCTCAATAGATGCAGAAAAGGCCTTTGACAAAATTCAACAGCTCTTCATGCTGAAAACTCTCAATAAATTAGGTATTGATGGGATGTATCTCAAAAATACTAAGAGTTACTTATGATGAACCCACAGCCAATATCATACTGAATGGGCAAAAACTGGAAGCATTCCCTTTGAAAACTGGCACAAGACAGGGATGCCCTCTCTCACCACTCCTATTCAACATAGTGTTGGAATTTCTAGCCAGGACAATCAGGCAGGAGAAAGAAATAAACGGTATTCAATTAGGAAAAGAAGAAGTCAAATTGTCCCTGTTTGCAGATGACATGATTGTATATTTAGAAAACCCCATCGTCTCAGCCCAATATCTCCTCAAACTGGTAAGCAACTTCAGCAAAGTCTCAGGATACAAAATCAATGTGCAAAAATCACAAGCATTCCCATACACCAATAACAGACAAACAGAGAGCCAAATCATGAGTGAATTCCCATTCACAATTGCTTCAAAGAGAATGAAATACCTAGGAATCCAACTTACAAGGGATGTGAAGGAACTCTTCAAGGAGAACTACAAATCACTGCTCAACGAAATAAAAGAGGACACAAACAAATGGAAGAACACTCCATGCTCATGGATAGGAAGAATCACTATCATGAAAATGGCCATACTGCCCAAGGTAATTTATAGATTCAATGCCATCCCCATCAAGCTACCAATGACTTTCTTCACAGAATTGGAAAAAACTAAAGTTCATATGGAACCAAAAAAGAGCCTGCATTGCCAAGACAATCCTAATCCAAAAGAACAAAGCTGGAGGTATCATTCTACCTGACTTCAAACTATACTGCAAGGCTACAGTAACCAAAACAGCATGGTACTGGTACCACAACAGAGATATAGACCAATGAAACAGAACAGAGCCCTCAGAAATAATACCACACATCTACAACCATCTGGTCTTTGACAAATCTGACAAAAACAAGAAATGGGGAAAGGATTCCCTATTTAATAAATGGTGCTGGGAAAACTGGCTAGCCATATGTAGAGGGCTGAAACTGGATCCCTTCCTTACACACTATAAAAATTAATTCAAGATGGATTAAAGACTTACATGTTAGACCTAAAACCATAAAAACACTAAAAGAAAATCTAGGCAATACCATTCAGGACATAGGCATGGGCAAGGACTTCATGACTAAAACACCAAAAGCAATAGTAACAAAAGCCAAAATTGACAAATGGGATCTAATTAAACTAAAAAGCTTCTGCACAGCAAAAGAAACTATCATCAGAGTGAATAGACAACCTACAGAATGGGAGAAAATTTTTACAATCTGACAAAGGGCTAATATCCAGAATCTACAAAGAACTTAAACAAATTTACAAGAAAAAATCAAACAATCCCATCAAAAAGTGGGCAAAGGATATGAACAGACACTTCTCAAAAGAAGACATTTATGCAGCCAACAGACACATGAAAAAATGTTCATCATCACTGGCCATCAGAGAAATGCAAATCAAAACCACAATGAGATACCAACTCCTGACTCAAGGATCACCCTTGCCTTTGCTGTGATTTCAGACCAGAAGCCCACCACTGCCACTATGGGCTGCAGAGTCATGCAATTTCTGCCAGATTTGCACATGAAAAATCAATGTCTTACACCTTGTGGCTCAGCTTACTCCTCAGTTAGCCCAGTTCTGAATGCAAGTGTCATTTGAGAATTTCTGATGGGCAAGACATAAATCACATCTAGAGTCCTAGGATGAAACCCATCTGGAATTTTTTTTCATCCTCTGCCTTGGAATTATATATCCACTATATATAGTATATACCTTTGGGTATATACCCAGTAATGGGATGGCTGGGTCAAATGGTATTTCTAGTTCTAGATCCTTGAGGAATTGCCACATTTTCTTCCACAATGGTTGAACTAGTTTACAGTCCCACCAACAGTGTAAAAGTGTTCCTATTTCTCCACAACCTCTCCAGCACCTGTTGTTTCCTGACTGTTTAATGATTGCCATTCTAACTGGTGTGAGATGGTATCTCATTGTAATAATCCTCACGTCAGGGGCAGGACCAGGTGAAAAAAATTAAATCTTGGGGGCAGCTTCCCCACACTGTTCTCATGACAGTGAGTTCTCACGAGATTTAATGGTTTTATAAGGGACTTCCTCCCTGCACTCATTCTTTCTCACGCTGCCCTGTGAAGAGGTAACTTCTGCCATGATTGCAAGTTTCCTGAGGCCTCCCCAGACATGTGGAAATGCGAGTCAATTAAACCTCTTTTCTTTATAAATTACCCAGTCTTGGGTATTTCTTCATGAGAACAAAATAATACATTGTGATTTTCTAATTCTATTATTTCCTTTGTGATTATTAGCTGAATTTTTAAAAGAACTTTCCCTCATCCCTGACTTAATGATGGCTCAATTTAAGGTTTTTCAACTTTACCATAGTCCAAAGTGATACACATTCAGCAGAAACTGTAGTTTAAGTATCTATACACGTTCTGTTCTTTAACTTTCATTAGTCAATAAATTAAATGATATATTCAATACTTTATTACAAAATAGTCTTTGTGTTAGATGATTTAGCCCAATTGTAGGCTAGCGTGTTTCAAGCATGTTTAAGATAGGCTAACTTAAACTATGATGCTTCTTTAGTATGTTAGGTGTACTAAATGCATTTTTGACTTATGACATTTTCAACTTACATGGGTTTATTGGGACATAATCCCATTCCAAGTAGAGAAGCATTTGATTGGTTACACTGAAACAAATTTTTTAAAGGAAAGGCTGGATTCATTATTTCCTTTTGTCACTTTTTGAGAATAATGAGTCAGTTTCCAACAAGACTCTAATGGTGAACATCGAGGGTGTGTGTGGTTTCTATATCATTCTGAATCTATGGATTTCCATATACTTAATGTGTTTTGGTGTATTGCAGTCATTATTTTGTGCACAAATTACCTATCTTGGCCTAGGGGAAGCCTCTTCAAATTGACTCTGTCTTTTTTATATGAACCCAATCGTTTTTGAGAAGTGTCTCACCTTACTGCACATCTAAAGATCCTAGGCAAGGTCTGTACATTTCTTACCTCTAACCTAGATTCACTCATTATTTTCAAGGAGCTTTGGGGGTGTGTGTGTGAAATATCATTTAAAGATCAGAATCTGGCCACTGAAGATACTCAATCCTCCTGAATTGTCATTGCTGTTAGGGCATTTTAGGGGACACAGCTAAAGAGCTATGCATTTTTGGAAAGAATAAAGAAAATGTTGACATTTTCAATTTGAGCTAAGATTATAGGGCTTTACAACTTCTTTGATTTTAGACTTGCATTTCTTTTTCACTGAAAATAATGGTTCCTAACGATATTAACACAATTACTTATTTGCTTGGTTCTATAATTTGCTTCAATTAAAACACGTTCAAAATAACAAAACTATCATTACAACTGACAATATAGTTTATTTTATTTTACAATTCATTTTGTCCTTAGGTTCTATCCTACTAAGGACTTGTTGTCAAAATACTATGTATTGAAGTTACTTGAAATAATTCTTCTCTATATGGTTATGCAAATACTTTGGCATAGAGTTACATTTATTTGTTAAATTTCTTCTGATTTTTAAAATTATAATTTTTTTAATACAAAACATTTACATGGTTAGAAAGCCATATAAAGCCAGGTATATTGGGGAAAAAAGTCTAGATTCCATTCTATCTTCTCAATGCTGTTTTTTCGTACATCTATCTATAGGGAATCATTTATGTTAGGTTTTGGTTTGATCTATTAATTGCTTTACTTTGAAAATATCAATAATGTGTGTCTTTGTAAGTTTGTGTGTGTGTGTATCCTCCATACAGAAGACAGCATACTCTATACACTATTTTGAACCATTTACTTTTCACTTAATGGTATACCTAAATGTCATTTTACATAAATATGCTGTAATTTTCTCATTTATTTTTATGGCTGCATAGTATATTCTTATATGAATGTCCCATATTTCATTTAACTGATCCCTTGTTGTTCAAAAAATAATGCCATGATAAACAGCCTTATCGATATGCCCTTTTGTATTTTTCTAATTTATCTTTTAGATATGTTTCTAAAAGTGGGAATCCTGAGATAAAGATAAAATGGATTTATAATTTTCATAGATATGCCAAATTCCTTTTCATAGGGGTCATATAATTATGCATCAGCAGCAGCAATGTATGATTGTATCCCTTTATTTTTAATAGTAAACATTTAAAAAGCAAAAAAGCGAAAGCCTACTAAATATTTTATGTCTTCAATTTCAGACTGATTTTAAAAATCCATAATTTTTTGTATGTTGTGTTTTTATTTTTGCTCATTTCAAGGTATTTTAGGATTTCCTCTTTGATTTCTTCTTTAACTTTAGTTTTTCAGGTATGTGTTATTTAATTTTCATGTATTGGTGGATTTTCCAATTTTCCTTCTATTATTGTTTTCTAGTTTCATAGCACTGTGGTAGGAAGGATACTTGATATAATTCAATCTTTTTGAATTTGTTAAGACTTGTTTCATAACTTAATACATGATATATACTGGAGAATGTTCCACCTGCATGTGGGAAGATTGTGTACTCTGCTGCTGTTGGATGGAATGTTATGTATATGTCTGTTAGGTCCATTTAGTCTATGGTGTTATTCCAAATGCGCCCTTTCCTTGTTGTTTTTCCTGTCTGGATGATCTATCCACTATTGACAGTAAGGTTACTTGAAAATTTTAAATCCATTAAGACTTATTTGATGACTTCGAATATAGTACAAGTTGGTAATTATTTTGTGTACCTTTGAAAATGTGTATTCTGTTATTATTGAATGATGTTTTCTATAAATGTCAATTAGGGCAAGTTGGTGGATGGTGTTGTTTAAATTTTCTATATCCTTACTGATTTTCTGTCTACTTGTTCTATTGCTTGTTGAGAAAAAATGTATTAAATTATCCAACTATGATTGTAGATTTTTCTATTTCTCTTTGCAGATCTATCAGTTTCTCTTTTGTAGATTTTTGAAGCTCTGTTACTAGGTGTGTGAATGTTTAGAATTACTATGTCCTCTTTTGTATTGAGCATTCAAAGTATCCGAAGAGAAGATAGAATTTTCTGTTTCATACACAAATATACTGTCAACCATTTTATATACAAAACAGTTTTCTGTGATTCCACTTACATAAGTATATGCCTCTGCTGTTTAGTAGCTATATCACTTTGTGTGAGGTTTTAAACATCTTTAAGCCTCAGTTTCTTATTTTTTAAAACAGGAATAGTATGTTATTCAAGTTGCTATGAAGATTAAGTGAAATTATATAGTAAAATTACTGACAATAGTATTAAAATCATAATACATACTCCATAGCAGCAACTGAATTTGTTATTGTTGGCATTATTATATGCTTGGAAAACAGCAATTAATAGAAATTAGAAGAACTGTGTCCTGATTTTGCCTGAACTGGCAATTGAGTATACAATTTTGGAAGACTTACTTCATTCAAGACAAAGATGAAGATGAAGAAGAAGAAGAGGAGGAGGAAACTAAATAACATAATGAACCAATGTAATATATTGAACTTAGATCTTGATTCAAACAGATCAACTCTAAACAGACATTTTTGAGAAAATTGAGAAAATTTAAACAGTCTGGTTATTAAATAATATTAATAGCTTATTCTAGTTATTTTATATTTAAGTATTTGTTGAGGATACATAAATTCCAAAGTATTTGTGAAGTGTCTGTATTGTTTTGGGTTTGTTTCAACATACCCCACACCCAAATAAAAGTGCAAAGTCTCCCAAATAAAAGCACAGGGTGAGACAGATTAAACAAAATTAACAAAATGTTAGTTTGTTGAAACTGGGTGTTTCTGCTAATGGTTCATGAATTCTCTCTCTACTCTTGTATGTTTAAAACTTTTGTAATAAATTTAAACTAAAAGAAGAAATACAGCAACAGTAAACATTATTGTCCATAAATCGTTGTGATTGTGTATGTTTATTCACTTAGGATAATTGCTTAGATGTGTAATTGCATATTTCAAGTTTTGACATCTGTCTCTAATTTGCGTTCTGGAAAAACGTGTCAGTTTATACTCCCTTCAACAATACATAAGAAAGCCAGTTTCCATTCGCTTGCCAATCTGAGTTTGATGAGTTTTTAAATTTGCCAACCAGAAAGGCAGCAATATCTTATTGCATGTTTGCTTGAATTTGTTAGATTACTAATAAGGCTGAAACGTAGATAGATAGACAGACAGATGTATTTACATACTCACATGTACATACCCATATACTATACATATCAAAATAAATGGTTAGCAAATTATATAAAATATATAAATATATATTTATTATATAATCTATAAATATATAATATATTTTATTATATAATCTATAAATATATAATATATTTTATTATATAATCTATAAATATATAATATAATATATTTTATTATATAATCTATAAATATATTTTATTATATAATATATAAATATATAATATATTTTATTATATAACATATATTATATATAATAAATATTATATATAATATTATATATATATAATAAATATTATATATAATATTATATATATATATACTCATCAAACTCAGATTGGCAAGCGAATGGAAACTGGCTTTCGTATGTATTGTTGGAGGGAGTATAAACTGACACGTTTTTCCAGAATGCAAATTAGAAACAGATGTCATATATATATATATATATATATATATATATATATATATAATTTGCTGACCATTTATTTTTCTTCTTTGGTTAATTGATTTGATATCTTTTGTCTATTTTTTTCCGTAATAATGTATTTTTCTTTATAATTTTAATAATTCTTTATATACTACAAACACAAGCTCTATCATTAATTGCAGGTATTTAATTTTTATTAGCCTCGTGTATGGTGTTTTTTGCAGTGTAAAAGTTTCCAACTTTTATGTAGTCAACATTTAAAATGTTTACTTATTTATCTTTCTGGCTTTTATTTCAGGCTAAGAAAGGTCTTTACCATGTCAAGATTATAAAAGTATCTCTTTCTATCTTTTTCTGGTTCTGTAATAATTTTGACAATTATATACCTAGAAAATTACTTATCATTTCCATGTTTTGGTGTTTATTACCATAGAATAATGGAATTTATTTTTACTTTTGTTTTATGGATTGTCTTCCTGGTTGATACTAATGTTATATATGGTTCTTTTTTATAAAATTAATTGTTTTAGTTTGCTAGGGCTATTAAAATACTACAGACTGTCTGTAGTATTTTGCCTGTAGTTTAAGCCTACTACAGGCTTAAACAACAGAAATATATTTTCTCACAATTCTGGGGGTTAGAAATCTGAAATCAAAGTGTTGGCAGGGTTGGGTTTTTCTGAGACCTCTCTCTTTGGCTTATAGATGCCCATCTTCTCCTTGTGTAATCACATGGCCTTCTGTACATGCCTATATCCTAAGTTCCTCTTAAAAAGATGCTAGTCATAGTGGATCATGACTTACTGTAATCAAGTTACCTGTTTAAAGACCCTATCTCCAAAAACTGTCACATTTTGAGGTAGCGGGAGTTACGACTTCAACATATGAATTTTAGGGAAATGCAATTCAGCCCATAACATTAAGTTAGCTTGAGAGTTATATATTTTATTATACTGGAGTTTTTCCCTAAGTAGTAAGCTCTTGGCTTTCTCTAACCATTTTTTATTTGATTTGGTTTTTTGTTTTTTGAATTTTTTTCTATTTACCTTTAATGTATCTAGAATTCTTCACTACAATAAACTAATGTTTTTAGACACATGTCATTTTTCTTAAGCCTCAAATTCAATGTTTTTAGTATATTAGCACTTATATTTCCTTTCTAGTATATTGAATTTGCATGGTATATATTTTCCAATCTTTTTTACTTTTAGATTTTTAAGATCACTGTTTCAGGCGGGTTTCTTGTAGACTACATAGTTTGTTTTCTTAAACCCAAACTCCCAGTGTCCTTCTTTTTATTAAAGAGTTATCCCATTTATATTTGTTGTTATGACAAATATGTTTGGTTATACTTTTGTCATCTCATAAATTTTTAGATTTTTATTCGATTATTTTCTTTGTGTTCTTATCTTTTATCACATAATTGCTATGTTGTCATTGTTGTTTTTTAGCCCTACCTAAGCAATTTTGGAAGATATTTAAATAGTTTTTACTTCTATTTGTAGTTACTTTTTATTGAGCTAAAAACAATCTCTCAACTTTCTATACTGGAAATATCCTTCTTCACAGTAAACTTGTCATTGTTTAACTCTCCCTGTTTCTGTCTTCCACTGACCATAATCAAAGGCCTGAATTATATGCTTATTCTATTATTATTATAGTTTTTTGAACCATGCACTGGAATTTTTCTTTTAAGATCTTATATATGGTAGCAAATGACCATTCAAGAACATTTGGATATCTTTTGCCATTTTATTTTTTTTCCATCCTTAAAATAAAGACTTTTTTGCTCACAAGAAAGATTCAAGTTTCTTATTATTCCAAGGTGGTTATGATTGTCTTGAAATGAATAATAATCATCATGGGTCTGTCCCTACCTAGATATAAGGGTTATATTAAAAAGGGATATATTCTGTGAGGTTGCTACATGGACAAATATTTTTTATCAGTCATCTGCAATATGATGAATATGGCTCCTAATATCATTTATCTTAAGAAATTTCCTTCAGCAGATCCAGTTACTGTTTACTTACTGAGCAGAAGTGATGCTTTGGCTCAATACTCATACAGCTTTTGATTTCTGTACACACCTCTCACTTTCTAATCAGACTACTAATTTCCTGGCTCAATTCTCAGTCAGAATCTAACTTTCAATAAGAATATGTGTTGTTGGACAGTAGGGCTACAATCCCTTAAGCAGCGTCAGCAACTGTCCTCTAAGCTCCCAAAGGCAGAAGGAGAATGGAATATGGCAGAATTTGAGATTTAAATGTCAGCTTTTTAATCAAAAATAAGTTGACTAAGTAAGCAGTCTTTGAGAAAGTGTTCATTTGACAAAGTAGACATATTCCATCTTCTCTCTCATTTATTCTATGACTTAGAAAAGACATTTCTAATACAAGCCATTCTTTAGGCTATGCATCCAGATAAATAGATATCAGAAAGGGCCCTGAGATAAATAGATATCAGAGCTGGCTCCCTTTTTGCTTTACCAAGCTTTTATTTCCCACAGGCACATCAACAATGTGAGCTAAATGGTAGCATTACACAATTCACCTCTCAGTGCTGAAGTCAGGTGACGACAGGGCTGAGTTTAGCAACCTTGAATGATAGGCTGGAAAGATATACAAAGAGGACTTGAGAGCTGATAAATAGACTCAACTCTTCTATTTTTTAGATGGATTAACTCAAAACAAATCGGACTAATCTGAGACTTCACTTGAGAGCTGTATTAGTTTAGTTCTAAGTTAAAGCTGCCACTGAATAATGCTTAAATATCTTGTGGTCAACCCTCTAGGGTATGCCTCATTCAAATGTGCTGCCTCCATGATTTTTGTGCACTGTGATTAAATTGTGAATTTGTTCTCTTTGACCTCTAGAAACTTTGGGAATTGTCTAAAAAGATTTTTGTTAAAATCAAGATTACATTAATAATAATTTATTATTAAATAATTAATCATCAAGAGACATTACTCTATGTAGATTAATTCCATGGAAAGAAGTAATGAGCTGTAAATACACAGAGGAAAAGCAAGATTATAGAAAGAAATATTAAATGTAGTAAATGCAAAAGAAAAAATGTGAGTACAGAAAATCCTCTATGGAAAGGAAAGCTTGCACTGCGAGGGAAGACAAAAGGCAAAGAACTGAAGCACTTCTCCAAGCAAGGAATTACTATAAACACTTTTAGAACATCAGTGGAAACATACTCCAATTCTTGACTGATATTTGAAAGCTCCTAATTCAGGAAGGCAAATTTTTTTTTTCTGAGAAATTTCTCCAGGGATTGAAATTGCTCAATAAGAACATCTGTACATCCATTCTTGAAGTTTTGATTTCAAAAGTTAATATCTAGTCACCATATTGTGTAACTGTGAGGCATGGAAAGAATTAGCCTGTAATGCTAATTACTTTCCTCCGATACTAGTACAACATTAATCTGGCAACTGGAATTCTCTTAAAATTGGAAACTTTAAATTTTAAATTTCCAATTTAAAATTGGAAACCCCCCTATGTTTCTTGCAATTAAAATATTTCATATCATTTTGCTAATATTACTATGGAGTTATCAAAGTGATATCATTGTCAATGTTGCTCATTCCAAAGTGGAGTTACCAAACTATGCTTTCTAGAATCCTGCCAATATATTTGTGTGAAAACAGCTTTCCAAGGTGGGATTCCCTGAGTAGGATATATATAAGGAAGGAATTATGGTGAATGAGATGGGAAAAAGAAATACTTCAAATGTGGTCAGTATGATGTAAAATACTTTGTGCCAAGAAGAATTTGATACTAGAAAAGTCAGAATACTTGGGATTGAGAGCACCTCTGCTGTTTGTTTCTACAGAAATGGGAAATTTATTGGACCTCTCCAAATATCATCTTCTCTTTTTGTAAATGGATTAGCATTACTTATCTCACAGGGTTATTATGAAGATTAGGTAAAATAATGTAGTTTAAAATGTTTTATAAGCTGTAGAGCAGATGTTGTTATTGTTGCCACTGTGTTGTTATTTATATATACTTTATCAATAGTCCTCATCCAGGGCTATACATAAACATCCATTGTGAAATATCTTCATAAATGCACATGCCTGGATTCAGTTTAAGTGTTGAACGTGGGCTCAGTTATACCTATTTTGAAAAGCTATCCTGGCAATTTTGATCTTTGCTACGAACAATGGTGTTTATATTCTGTTCTCAAGCCTCAGAATTTCTGGTCCCTAATGTTTACTAGTACTGAGAACCAGAAGACCACAGGAAGGCATTCTTTCTCCTTCAGTCCCAGAACTCAATCAATGGTATTTCATATCTCCTAAGTTTCCAGTGAATTGCAGAAATAAGGAATTTACTGTATGTAATGAGAATTTTAAATTTGGGGAACTTACAATTCAATAGCTTAAAGAATGTCAGGATTTTGCTCTCCTTCAAATCTCTAGCTTAACACCCATTTCAATTCTGTTACCTACCTAAATTCTCAGAAAACCCAATCTTACAGTTTCTTTCTTTGGCAATGGTCTATCCTAGAATATTTGTCATCTTTTTCTCCATGTTTCTGTTGGAAGCATGGAAGCATCAGGTATGGGGTTCTATTTGCTGGTTACCCCATGTGTCCACATTTCTCAAAAAGAGTTGAAAGTTGCCCCTAAACACCTCTACACACACACATACACACACACACACACACACACACACACACACACACACACAATTGCCAACAAATTCATTCACCTCCATGTATCTCTAGGGTCCACATACAATATACCAGGCACTAAGCTCCACTCAGGCAATACGCATAATCAAATTTTTGCTGTTGAGGACTCCCGGTTGAGTAGAACCACCAGACAGAAAATATAAATGCCAGCAGTTGCAATTTTAGGTAGACATGCAATAAAAAGAAGATGAAAAGTATCTTTATCTTAATTTAAGGCAGGGATTCAATAGTGTACCAACCATAAACAAAACCTCACACCAAAAGCTTTGGTGATTAGTATCAGTGGTATCAACTGAGCACTCTAACCCCTTTCAGGATTTATCTCTGTTTATTTTAATACCATTTACTATTCTTTCCAGAAAGTAAATTTCCCAATTGGTATGATACTTCCCTACGAACCCCATTTGTGCCATTTATTCATATAGTAATCATTTGCCTGGCTAACTCCTATCTATCCAAGCTCACCTCAAGAGTCCCTTCTCCTCAACGTCTTCCGTAATCCACCACTGTTCCCTAAATTTAGGCAAAGCCCCCTCTCCTTTGCTCCTCCTTGCTAAACACATAGCATGCTAGGGAAAACTGCCTCCCAGATGAAGTTTTCAAGGTGCCTACTTAATTCACAAACATGGAAAAAATCTTAATTACTTTAACTTATATTTCCAGAACACTTTTTGCTTCCCTTCTGAAGAATTATCAAAGTTTCATATTTCTCATTGTTTGTCCCAGTTTTTAAGCACTTCAATCTTACAATTTATCTTTTAAACTGGCTCAGAGTTTACAAACTAATATGAGATATCACATACTTCCATATGGAGAAACACATGAATCAATATGTATTTCAGACCCAAAACATTCTTTTGCTGCAAAATGACGAAGAAGAAGAGACCTTAAAGATATGGAAATGTGAGTGTGTGTATGTGTGTGTGCATGTCACCTATAAAAGCACAACAAAAAATTTGTCCCTTTTTCAAAATTGTAACACCAAATCATGAAGTCTGAATCAGTGATTCCAATCTCAGATATGGGCTCATCATTTTAAAGGGTGACAAAAATATAATAAGATTATTTTAACATAAATATGTGTATCAATATGTAATATTTGGAAATATTTTATTATATAAAATTATTTGGTTGATGCAAAAAGCAAGCAGAAAAGTAAATGCCATATCCCCACTTTTTGTAATAATCACTATAAACACTTCAAACATTTCTAGACTCCTCCCTCTAAGCCTATAACAGACACACAGACACAAATCACAAATGCTTTTACTTAAGTGGCATAACATTAATTTGATAATCCACTTTTTTCATTTAACAATATATTGTAGATATATTTCCATCTATATCATAGATATAATATTTACATATATAATAGTGGCATAATATTCTTTTGACTATATTTAGATCTTCAGAAGAAATAATAATGATATAATACACTGAAATAAGAGGACATCGGAACTAGAGGGTAATCCCAGACCTTTCCATGGCAGAAAATGTGTGCATTGAGCCATCTGGAAAGCCAAGCCAAGATTCTGCCAGGTCATAGTTGTTCATGCCTTGGCTGTGGAGGCCTCAAGAAAAGTAAAACAGATGCAGGATTGCCCTGCTCAACTCTAAACTCCATTTTATTCATCTGGCCTCTTCATCATTCCTGCTTTGATTTAATCACCCATCCCCAGCATTTGTTTATGTATGTATTTAACAAGTGTCATTTTAAATTAACATGTAATAATTGTATGGGTATTATGATCTTTTGATACATATACACATTGTGTAATAATCAAATCGGAGTAATCAGCATATTTATCACCCCAAACATTTGTCATTTCTTTGTGGAAAGAATATTCAAAATCCCCTCTTCTAGCTATTTTAAAGCACACATACATTATTGTTGACTATAGACAGTCTACTGTGCAATAGAACACCAGAACTTATTCCTCCTATCTAATGGTAACTTTGTAGTCATTGACCAATCTCTCCTCATCCCCACTACCTGCTGCTCTCCCCAGCCTCTAGTACCACTATTCTATTCTGTACTTCTATGAGATCAATGTTTTTAGATTCCATATATGTGTGAGATCATGCTGTATTTGTCTTTCTGTGCCTGGCTAATTTCACTTAACATAATGTCCTCCGGGTTCATCCATACTTTTGCAAATGACAGAATTTTTTTCCCTTTTTATGGCTGAATAGTGTTCCATCATGTATAGGTACCATTTTTTTTAATCCATTCATTCACTGATGGACACTTACATTGTAACTTCTATTGATACCACATGGTCTTTAACTTCGGTTTTGGTTTTGCACACACAACAGATGATCATAAATTCAGCCCAAATGAGTGGGTACCGTAACATATTTTAAAGTCTCCACCAGAGGAAGAGACAATGAAAACATGACCAATTAACCCAGTCATACTAAATAGCCAATAAAGACAACAGTGGAGTCAGAGGAAAAAGAAGACATATACATACACACAATGAACAAGCTCAAATAAATATTACACCAAAGTCAATAAAAATTAAAAGTTTTTATTTAACAACGTCACATGTAAATATTCACCACAATTAATAGGAAGGCTTGTGTGTGTGTGTGTTGTTTTGATTTGAGACAGAGTCTCACTCTTGTCATGCAGGCTGGGGTGCAATGGTGTGATCTTGGCTCACTGCAACCTCTGCCTCCCGTGTTCAAGTGATTCTCCTGCCTCAGCTTCATGAGTAGCTGGGACTACAGGCGCGCGCCACCACGCCTGGCTAATTTTTGTATTTTTAGTAGAGATGGTGTTTCACTATGTTGGCCAGGCTGATCTCGAACTCCTGACCTCAGGGGATCCACCCACCTCGGCCTCCCAAAGTGCTGGGATTACAGGCATGAGCCACCATGCCCAACCAATAGGAAGTATTTTTAAAAAGGAATGAAAGAGGCCTTTCAGATCCTGTGCTGCGTTTGAAATCTGAAGTTCTGAGTCTGTCAACAGTCAGGAAAAGCATGTAGAATTTGTAGTTTCTGGTCCCATAATGAACTTTCCACTGTGAGAAAACTACCCCCATCCCCAACCCCAGCCACTGGGCCTAGGATTCACCCTCATCATGGGTTCTTTTGAGATTAAAGCCTTTTAAACTTTCAAAATAGAAGACCTCTAGTCTCAATCCTCCACATACCATAATCTCCATAATACTGTGCACTTTCTTGTCCCTGATCCAGCTCCTCTTGCTTTATCCCATCCTTCATACCCTCCCATTAGAACTTCTCTAATTATTATTCCAGAATTACCCAATTCTTCTATATCTTTGACCTTCTTTCTGAATGCTCTGTCTACCTTCTGCTGTATCTAAAACCTGGCTCTCAGCTTAGAAGGCTCTCAAGTTCTCGAGGGATAACTAACTTCAAATGATCTTCTCATATCACACATACTCTTAATCTAGGAACTAGGATTGGCATTCTTGTTCTCCATTGCTACTTTCAGATTGTTATTACCTTATTTTTTTATGAGGAAAAGGAAAGGAAAGAATAAAATGAGAAAAGAAAAAATACTCCTTTGAGGCTTACACCGTTCAATCGCATCAAACTCTCCATCTCTTAAATATCTCCATCTTCCAAAGTCAGGATCACTGTCTGTAGGTCACTAGGGGAATTGAGTCCTGGCTTGTAATCTTCTCCACCACTTCCAAGATACCATCCCTGTGTGTCATCCAAGTCCTCTCCAATTACCTGGCCCAATGTTTTGACCTCTTAGGTTCTCAGTCTCTGCATCTCCAATAAGCACAATCTTACTTCGGACTTCTCTATGTCCAAAGCAATAATTGAAATGTATTTATTCTAAACTTTGACCACTATCTCTCCTCCTTACAGCTTGGTATTTTTAATTGCTTCTGTTATAACAAGTCTCTGACTTTGTCATTGTCTCCAGGCTAATATTCCCTGTATTTCCTCCCAATATATCTCCCTCTTTCTTCTTTATTTTGCTCCTGAGATCATTTAGAGTACATGTTCCATTGTTTCAATATTCTTGACAATGCTATACATTTCATTGCCTTTCTGATTTATCCATTACTGCCTTCTAAGGAAACCTCAAAACTGAATGTGTGTGACTCTGCTTTTTTGATGCCTGCCTCTCAGCAGCTGAGTGCAGCCAGGCAAAATCACACAATAGGCCAGATTGGCTCCATTGTAAACCCATAATCACCAGCCTCAAGTGGTGCCTTCAGCATTGCCTAATAATTTCATCAACTTTCTCTGGCTCATTCACTGTCACACTCACCTCAATGACTATGTTAAAAGTTTTCCACTCTCTTCAAACCACTCTCTTCATCTCTCAAACACAGCAAATCGCCTTTTCATAAAGATATAGGAATTTTACAAGGAAAATAGAAACCATCAGATGGAATTTACATCACATCCTTGATATCAAACCAACACACATCTACATTTTCAATTATCTTAGTTCCTCTCACCTCTGAGAAAAATAAAAAAGCTGTTTCTTTTCCTAGCTAAATATACATTCTCCATTACTTGTGCTCTGGCTCAATGTTTTCCCAAATGGTTAAGAACCTTGTACTGCTGACTAGTTTTCCTCTCTTCCATATATACATCTCTCTTCCTCAGTTGGACTTTGTTATTCGTTTTACACAACCTAAGTTCTTGATATGAAAATCAAAAAATCCTCATCAATTATTTACTCTTCTCCAACTACTACCCCAATCTCTTCTTTCCTTCATGGCCAGACTTCTCAAGTTGTATGAACTTTGTTTTAGTTCTTCACTGCTCATTCACTGCTTCACAGCTTAATCCAATCTAATACATGGCCACATGACTACCCTGAAACAATTCTCAAGAAAGCAACAGATGTCCAAAATAATACTTAACTACCATTTCCCAGTTCTCACCTCATTTGATTTTTTTCAACAAGATCTGACACCACTGACCACTGTTTCCTTCATGAAATACTATGATCTCTTGATCGATGAAAAGAGGAGAAGGCCTAAGAATAAAACTCAAGAAGCTTCATTATCTAATAGCCCAGATGACAAAGATGGCTTTTTGAATATAGCTGGTTAATCCTAGACCTTATTGTCGTTTCACCCACTTAAACTCACATCCTGGTAAATTCAGCTACATCCACAGCCTCAATATCTAATACTCACATGACTCAAACTTGTACCTCAAGCCCATGTTTCCTCTGAGCTCAGAGTACCATATTCGACTACCTACACATCTCCTCTAGGATATTTCAAAGACCTTTCAATACATGTTCAAAACCAAACACAAAATATTCCCCCAAACATGGTGATTTTCCATTATTTTTAAATTCAAGACATGGTACCACTGTCCATGCAGCTCCTTAAACCAGAGGCCTATGTATTCTTATTGACATATCACTTTCCTTCCACCTTCATTCCAAATTCCTATCAAGTTCTGTTCATCTCATGTCCTAAACATCCCTCAGCATTGTCCACTTTTCTTAGTCTACACCATCACCACTCTAGGCTAAGCTACCAAAAACTCTTTTGGATTAGTACAGTGGTCTTCTACCTATTGAACTCCATTTACCCCGACTCTAATCTGTTCTTCATGCTAAAACTAGAGTGATCTTTTCAAATTATAGAGTTGATAATATTACCCCCCTTCCATGCATTCTACTTGAATTTCTCAATGTCTCCTCATTTACTCTGAAAATCAAGATGAAAATATGTGACTTGACCTAGGAGGCCTCACATGGCCTGCCTCCTACTTCTCTGGTTGTATTTCATACTTAGCTAAGCTTTTAAACACATGATTTCTCCATCTTCATTCTCATCTATCCTCTCCTTACCTAGTTGATGTCTATTGCTGTGGTCTGAATTTTACTGTCCCCCCAAAATTCACCTGTTTAAACCTAGTACCCAATATGATAGCATTAAGAGATGGGGTCTTTGGGAAGTAGCTACGTCATGAGGGTTCCATCATGATGAACGGGATTAGTGTCTCTTATGAAGGAAGCTCCAGTGGGCACCTTGGCCCCCTTTCACCACAAGACGCAGCAAGAAGGCACCATCTTGAAGCAAAGAGCAAGCCCATGCCAGACACTGAATCTGAATCTGTGGGTGCCTTGATCTAAGACTTTTCAGCTTCCAGAATCATGAGAAATAACTTTTTGTTGTTGTTTACAAGTCATTCAGTCTAAGGTATTTTGTTATAGCAGTCCAAGTGGACTAAGACACCTATATCTCTTTCTTTCTGTTCTCAACTCGAGTGACATGTTCTCAGCGAAGCTTTCCCTAATCTTCTCAGCAGTTTAAATCCCTTCATTATCTGTCTTGGCCCTCTCCACAGTTGCATTTATACCTTTGTTTGTGCAATGATGTGACGAATGTCTCCCCCTCCATGCTAGATCACAAGGACATAAGGAGAAAGACAAATCTGTTTTCTCTCACAGTTTTATCACTGCACCTAGAAGAGTTTTTAGGTAAACAGCAATCAGTCAGTAAACATTGGTAGAATCTGTGAATCGCCTGAAGAAAACAGAAATTATCCTAACTCTAGTACAGCATTGTTTTATCACAGAGAAGTATTTTAGATGGCTCCCAGAGTCAGTCCTACGTCCTACGATTCTATGCCATATGAGCCTATTCCTCCTTAGAAGCATGCATTTCCCCTCTCTACACTTTTGCATCTGAGACATATTATCGATAAGTTAGATAATGAGGAAGGAAAAGAGCAATAGAAGACATGCCCTTGACTGTTCTGTTAAAAATAAAAAGTTAAATTTTGTTGTGTACCTAACTCAATGCCGTCTACTCAAACTGTATTCTGAGGCATAACAAGGGACACTAGAGGCTGTGGATCTAAATTGGGCTATAGACAAGTTGTTCCTCAGTACTGGGCAATAATCTCATGAATATCCATGCATGGCATAGCTTCATCTATTATTCTAGGAAACAATAACTTGAAACAACTTGAGTACTGTTTGTTCGTATGATATGGTGTGGGACTCTCAGCTTTAACTGTTTATCCAACGTATTTGCAAACTTATATTGTGTGAATTTAAACTTTGCCAATCATCCCTCCTACTTCACTTGATTATTGACAGGTATGGTCTGCTTTAATCTATTAAACACATTATATTGGATGACATTTCAAAGGAGTAAATGTGCACTTTCTCTAAGCACACACAATAGATTACAGTCCCAGTAGCTTTCTAGGCACAAATGTTGACTATAGTAATTGAACCATGACCCTATCTGTGAATTTGATTATACAGCCTTTGTGCACTTTGGCACTAAGCAGCCAAAAAAAGGCAAACTGTGAAAACCATAACACTCCAGTCTTGGAAACAGTGATTTCTAGAAAAAATTTCATAGGAGGCCAGGCACAGTGGGTCGTGCCTGTAATCCCAGCACTTTGGGAGGCTGAGGTGACGGGCAGATCATCTGACCTCGGGAGATCGAGACTAGCCTGGAAAACATGGAGAAACCCCATCTCTACTAAAAATACAAAAAATTAGCTGGGCATGGTGGCAGGCTCCTATAATCCCAGCTACTCAGGAGGCTGAGGCAGTAGAATCACTTGAACCTAGGAGGCAGAGGTTGCAGTGAGCCAAGATCACACCACTGTACTCCAGCCTAGGCAACAGAGCCTTCTCCAAAAAAAAAAAAAAAAAAAAAAAAAAAAAAAAAAAAAAAGGCAGGTGCAATGGCTCATGTCTGTAATCCCAGCACTTTGGGAGACCAAGGCAAGAGGATCGCTTGAGTCTAAGAGTTTGAGCTCAGCCTGGACAACATACTGAGACCCCACCTTGTAAAAAAATAAAATAACACAAATAAACAGTTAAAACCTAAGTAACAATGGGTATGAAATGATGAACTAGCCTAACCACAGGCTGCTACAAATAGAGGTGGTGCGTGAGACAGGGCTGCATGTAGCAGTCTAGGTTTTATGCTTCTGTGCCATGGTGGTTCCTTTTTCATTTCAAATCCTAGCTACCAGCTAATCTTTACATGAAAGAAAGGTGCCCAGTCAGTGTAAATTGGTACAATCTCCCTGGGAATAAATTCAGCAGTTTGCATCTTCCTTAAAATATTCTTATTCTGTAACTCAGAATTTCCATTTCTAGGAATTTAATCCTAAGGAAGCATTGTAGGAGAAATATAGAGGTCTAAGTTCAGAAAGTCTGGTTAAAACATTATTTTCAACAGCAAAGAAAATAATTGGAATAGAGAGCGATTAAAAAAATTATGAAAATTCCTATGATAAAGTAAATATAAAATACCAGAGCCACTTATTTAAAACCCAATGATTTGAAGAATAATTGACAACCTAGGGAAATATTCTATGATATTAAATCAAAAAAAGTTATAAAATTATAATTCTAGTATTAGCTCAATTAAATATATCATAGAGTCCATAAGCACATAAGATAACAGAAATGAAAATTCTCAAAATAGCAAGCATTTATTTGTGAGCAGTGACATCATGGATCATGCTTCTTTTCTTCAATATGCTTTAGTATATTTTCAAAATACAATAAACAGTTATACTTACTTCCACAAACAGTATTGCTGTCCAATAGTATTACTTTTTAAATAAGCAAAACAAATTAAATTTGAAAAAAATATTTCCACCATTCCAACATCTCAGAATTAGCTGAGAAATAACATGCAGTCCAAGACAAAGCCCAAGGCTATAGCAATGGGGATGCCACCAGAAAGACAGTAAGGACCTTGAATCTAGCAAAGAACTGTGCTCACTCACTAGACTTGTTTATTGAAAACTTAACAAGTGCCAAAGATTGTGCTAGCTGCTCAAACTAAACAAACTGGTGCATATCCATGGAAGTACAATTCCACCGCCTGATAGAAGATGGTGAGGCAGATGAGTTAGGGAGAAAAACAGTAGATAAATTAGAAAGAAGACAGGAATGAGGACAATATGTTCTTTGGCCTTATCTGGTTATGTCTTCATGAATTCTTATTGAGAAATGACTGGAAGTCGCTATCAGAGTTCCACTGTTTATTATTTGTAGTCATGCTGTCCGCTAAATGTGTATCACTTGTATAGAGTCTATTGTTCAGTGCTATTTCAGCCAATCTCATTTAGTTATCTTGATGAAGTTCATAATAGAAGAACTCTTGGATCTTATTATAGATGGAATTCAAGCACCTGATTTCAATCATCACTGTAGTTACGATTCTAGTGCCTAAAATGAGCAAACCAGATAAACTGCCCTTCTTTGTTACTAAATAGCAAGTCCCTTCTGGGTGTGCCAAATATAGCAGCAATCGCATGCTGTAACAAAAGCATTTTAAAATCTATCTACTGCTTTTTTTTCTTTTTTAATCTGCTTACTGTTTAAATGCTGGATGAAGTTATGGCAGTGTTCCCTAGAGGAAATTGAGCTTGACAACCTTTTTAAAATCCCTAGAAAGTGCTCTTTCTAACTGAACTTTGGAAACTGAAAATATATTTATCTTTCCAAACCTAAAGAATATTAAAGTTAATAACCACATTTTTCCTAGAAAAAATTTCTAAGCAGGTACATCTTAAGTATTCTCACACCACACACATACACACACACACACACACACACGCACGCACACATGGTAACTATGTGAGGTGATGGATATTTTAAATAGGTTTATTGCAGAAATCATTTTACAATATATACGTATATCAAATAATCACATTGTACACTTTATATACAATTTTTGTCAATTATGCATCAATAAAGCTGGGGAATAAAAGAAAAATTAACCATTTCCTATAGAGCATGAAGTTATTAATGAAAATTGCCATCACCTGTTGAGTTTGCTCTCGTACCAAAGTCTAAATACGTATATAACTGGCAGGTTAATTACTTACTAAGCACACCACAGCAGTGCTGTTAGCTATAGGGAATAGTAATTTCACTGACTACAACCTAGTCCTAATGAGAGGAACTTTTGCCGTTTCAAATGAAATGTGTGCCATGGGGGTAGTCCATGGGCTGTAGTATTTTAGACACACAGGAGCGTCAGAGATTTCAAGGAATTGAAGGAAATTCTGAGACACAATTTGGGAAGAGATGTCATTCTGAGTTCTTTATATTCTATAAGCCCATCTCCAACTTTCGGTATGATCTATACTGAGTTCTCAGTCCCTTCTTTGGAAAGTGCAACACAAAACAGTGTGACTGTTCCAAAGCTTCAAGGTTGGATTGCCTTCTAAGTCTGGATGTACAGCTGCTGATCAGTAGATCATTTTGTCTCTTGATTCTTTCTGTAGGCAATTGAGTATTTATGACCAGTCTGTAATGAAACAGCTCTCCCTCCCTATTTTTAAAATGAAAGTGCTACCAGAATATAACAGGGACCATATTAGCTTCAGTGGATAGTCTAACTTTTAAAAATTGTGGAGATATTTATACAGTAGCATCTTCTACATGCTGTGGGTGGGAGGAGTGATTGTCATGATGGGGTGATGAGGGAAAGAGTTAAAGGCCTTTCGTAATCACTAGTTGCTCAAGATAATAAAAGCTTGAGTAGATCTTAACTCCCCTCCTTTTTTGGTGGGGGTGGTTGTAGACACTGAGTTTTACCTACCCCTACTGACTTCTTCAAGGGGTGGGAGTTTTCACCCAATTTTACAATCTTTCCTAGGTCAGAAATGAATTGCCCTGTTAACCTCCTACTATCTTGTACAGGATGGATGCAATAATTAAATCCCTCTTTTCACTAAAAACACTAAACAGCAAGCCACACTTAAAAGAAAAACTTCTCACTGGAAAATTTTAAGAATTAAATTGTTCATTGGTTATAAGATGTAAAATGTGTCTTCTGAGAAATATCACAATAAACTTTATATGACTAACTCTAGGGCCATAGCTGGAGATGGTATTTTTTAATTCTACTTGTGGTCAGGAGAGAAGAACATCATTAATGGGATGGCAAGTATTAGAAACTTTAGCCCTAAGAAGGAGCATTTTCTGCAAACACCTGGTTTAGATGGTATCTGGCTGGCCCTCCACTAGGAAGTTGGGTGGAGTAAGCAATAGTTTATTTGATAGGAGACAGAGGGACTAAAAATGGCTTTTCCCATTAGGACAATAGGGTATCTAAAATTCCCATCACTAGTCATTCCTGTGAGTAAAATGTTTTGTATCTTACATTATATTTAGTTTTCAATTACTTGTTTCCCACTGCATGGTTTTTTTTTCATTATACTTCAAATAATTTTTAGCATGATTATTAAGCCATCAGAAGATTCAAATTATAAATTCATTACTGATGACATAGGTGACTTACACTTTTGTGGTCTTCCTTTTAATACAGGGCTGATTAAAAGCATGTATTTTGCAGCCTGTCAGGCTGGGTTTGAATCATAGCTTCACCCCTAACTGGGTGATCCTGGGCCTCACATTCCTCATCTGTAAAATAAGAATTTAAAAAAAAAAAAGCTACATAGAATATTGTTCAAAGATATTAAACAAAATCATTCACTTAAAAACATAATTTGTCATAATATGTATGTATTAAATATGTCACACAGAAAAATATTTAAAAATTGATGCATTCTTGCTTCTCTACAATTTGCAGAAATATATTTTAAAAGTGCTTGTACAGTAAAAGAAACTATCATCAGAGTGAACAGGCAACCTACAGAATGGGAGAAAATCTTTGCAATCTACCATCTGACAAAGGGCTAATATCCAGAATCTACAAAGAACTTAAATTTACAAGAAATAAACAAACAATCCCATCAAAAAGTGAGCAAAGGATATGAACAGACATTCTCAAAAGAAGACATTTATGCAGCCAACAGACACATGAAAAACTACTCATCATCACTGGTCATCAGAGAAATGCAAATCAAAAACACAATGAGATACCATCTCACGCTAGTTAGAATGGCAATCATCAAAAAGTCAGGAAACAACAGATGCTGGAGAGGATGTGGAGAAACAGGAACGCTTTTACACTGTTGATGGGAGCATAAATTCGTTCAACCATTGTGGAAGACAGTATGGCAATTCCTTAAGGATCTAGAACTAGAAATACCATTTGACCCAGCAATCCCATTACTGGGTATATACCCAAAGGATTATAAATCATGCTACTATAAAGACACATGCACACGTATATTTATTGTGGCACTATTCACAATAGCAAAGACTTGGAACCAACCCAAATGTCCACCAATGATAGACTGGATTAAGAAAATGTGGCACATATACACCATGGAACACTATGCAGCCATAAAAAAGGATGAGTTCATGTCCTTTATAGGGACATGGATGAAGCTGGAAACCATTCTAAGCAAACTATCACAAGGACACAAAACCAAACACCGCATGTTCTCACTCATAGTTGGGAGTTGAACAACGAGAACACACGGACACAGGGCGGGGAACATCACACACTTGGGCCTGTCAGGGGATGGGGGGGCTGGGGGAAGGATAGCATTAGGAGAAATACCTAATGTAAATGATGAGTTGATGGGTGCAGCAAACCAACATGGCACACATATACCTATGTAACAAACCTGCACGTTGTGCACATGTACCCTAGAACTTAAAGTATAATAATAATTGTAAAAATCCTATACTCTATATAAGTACTCAGTTGTTTAACAAAATAAACAGAAATTCTGTTTCATGATTTACATTTTTAACTTAACATATTGACTCTCCATATTTATGTTTTGTAGCTATCGAGTGTGCTATTGTAAAATAATAACAATAATAAAAGTGCTTATAGCTTGGAATTTTTTACATATTCAAGATAAAGAACAGAAAATATCTACAAATTGTTTTCAGTTGATTCTTTGTCCCATGCCTTCTAGGGAGGGCACATCCCATCCAGTCAACAAGTTATATCATTTCTCAGCTCCTCAGTTTTCTCATCTATTAAATGAGATGTGTGGACTAAATATGAAGTTTTCAAAATTTTCAGTTATTCTAGTTGATGAGATACTTTTCATTCAAACGCAAATTTCTCAGGAGCTCAACTATTAAAAATGCATAAAATTGAAGCTACTCTATTTAAAGTGGGCCTGGGTAGGGAGTAAAACTTTACCTACCTCACTAGATCAGAATAAAATACAAGTTACTTGGTTAATATCTTATGATTCTACATAGAAACTTGTTTTTCAAAATCCATGTAAGCAAAAATGGAAGCCTTTGCTGATAATTACAGTGATAAAAGGGAAATTTTAATAGTATTATTTGTTTACTGGCTCCATTTCACTGGTTATTTTAAAGCTAGGTTTTTTAAAAATTGGCTTAAGTTTCCCATTGCAAAACTTTTCTACAAAGCCATATTTCATAAAAAAAAAAAAAAAAAAAAAAAAAAAAAAAAAAAGTGTGGTATTGTGAAAGGAGAGTAAGAATTTTTTTTTTTTTTTTTTTTTTTTTTGAGACGGAGTCTCACTCTGTCGCCCAGGCTGGAGTGCAGTGGCGCCATCTCGGCTCACTGCAGGCTCCGTCCCCCGGGGTTCACACCATTCTCCTGCCTCAGCCTCCCGAGTAGCTGGGACTACAGGTGCCCGCCACCTCGCCCGGCTAATTTTTTGTATTTTTAGTAGAGATGGGGTTTCACCGTGTTAGCAAGGATGGTCTCGATCTCCTCACCTCGTGATCCACCCGCCTCGGTCTCCCAAAGTGCTAGGATTACAGGCGTGAGCCACGGCGCCCAGCCGAGAGTAAGAATTTTTAAGTGCTGAACTGAGGAGGAGATAAAAATAATAGCTAATGAATACTGAGGACCTAGTTATGTACCAGTCCAATAGTTCTAAGCATTTTATATGGTTTAGCCCATTTAATTCCCATGACAATCACATGAAATCAAATAGCCATTTATAATATACTATTTTAAAGATGAAAAATACCAAAATCTTTAAGCAATTTGATCAAGGTCATATAGTTTAGTAAGCAAAGCCTCTGGGATTTGAACTTGGAGAGTCTGGAGCTCTGCTGATGTGGCCCTTAAATATTTCAAGGATTATATGATATTTTAATAAATAAAGAAAACTCCATAGAAGCATACATAAGTAATGTAAAATCATGTAGATATAAATAAAGTGCATTAAAATCTCTAGAGGCTAGAGAATATATTAGCTGATGATTAGGAAGTTAAAAAATATTAGTTCTTCTTTCATGGTGACTAGTATTTACTTCTAATTTTCACCAGTTTATTAATTTTTTAAAAGAAACAAAATATTTAACTGTACTTTTTTTTTTTACAATGCAGACTATTGCAAATTACAGAGAATATTTTGACCTTTTTGAAGAAAACCTACATACAGTGTTAGATGTAATCTTAATAATGCTTTATTTTCTACAATAAGTCTGTAAATAAGTTCAAGATCATCTGCTGTGTGATCCCTTCTCTTGCAGAAAAGGAGAAAAAAAAAAATGATAGTAGTCGCTGCAAGGTAAAGGCTTATCAATGTCCCTTTAGGAGGGCTACTCTACTTTCCTTTGAGAATATCCCCATCTTGTGGAATCTCCTATGCCCTGAGGGCACGTTATGGGCAATTCTCCTCTGCATTTCATCCAGGGGGCTGGAGATTCCTCAGATAAGTGTAATGCCTGATGATCTGGGCAAAAATCCAATTCCGAAGAGGTGTCTACACATTTTGAGTACATATGCCCCAAAGCGTGCCAATGAGAGTCCTAGAGTTGTTCAAATGGCTCCAGATTCTTTTTGAAGTCTCATCTCCTGTGTGTTCTGATTACTTTGGCTTACCAGCAGGATGACTGTTTTGCTAAATTAGTGCACAAGAGATATGAAGGAGATGAATGCTCTTGCTGTTGAGAGGCAGCAGGAAGGCTGGCTGCTGAGGCAGATGCTGTCTGTTTAAACACCTCCCGCTCACAGCCTAAGTGCCCAAACCCTGTGGAAGAATGCCTGATTCAGGAATCAAGGTTGTCAAAGGAGATCACATTACCCACTTTGGCAGCTTTTCTCTCTCTCCAACTCAATGCTATTTTGTGGTTTGCAGTGGGTGTTCTTTACCATGGCATTAAATTCACAACACAAGAGGCGTAATAGCTCCTGCTT
The DNA here is from genome assembly GCF_006542625.1 of Nomascus leucogenys. Classification (NCBI taxonomy): domain Eukaryota; kingdom Metazoa; phylum Chordata; class Mammalia; order Primates; family Hylobatidae; genus Nomascus; species Nomascus leucogenys. The sequence continues at coordinate 24,730,987 of NC_044391.1, forward strand.
TGAAAGAGATGAGGTTATCTATGGAATAATTAGCCCATATCTGAAAAGAGGAGAGATAAATCAAAACCTTCGGAGTGACGAGTTGTTTTCAATTGGTCAATTCACATTGTTTATAATATGAAGACAACCCATCCATTAAGCATCCACCATTTTAACGTTTAAGAATAAGGACAGTTGATATTCTTGTTTAGAATTTCTAGTGCACATGGACGAACGTTGCACCAGGTCAATTTTTTTTTAAAAGTAGCTTAAGACAAGAGCCATGAAATCAATTTTGTGAGAAGAAAAATCATCTGTTTTAAAAAATGAAAAAGAACAAAGAATTAAAACATTCTCAATCTGTATTTTATTTTATGGTCCACAAGAGATATTTATTTGATATAATAATAGTGTTCCATCCAACAACTAGAACAAAAAGAATAAAAATTTGAATATATACATAAAAACTCAAGATATTTAATGTGACAAGTATATATATTTAAAATAATGCTCTTAAAATTCCTTAGTTATTGAAAACAATATAAAAACAAAAAGATGTTCATGGAAACAGAATGCGTGAAACCAAATATCAAAGTTTGAGCAAATTAATATGTGAGGCAACTTAGCTAACAATGCATGATTTTGTTTACAATCTACTAAAAATATCTTTATATCAACTGATTGGCAAAATAGGTTTAATAAACTCAGACACCTACTGATAGAGCATTACTTTCTTTTGAGCTGGTAGTGACTACAGAAATGTCAGATCATTTCTCTGAATAAAGCATTTTATTCAAGTAACACAAAACTTCCAGACACATTTTCATAATATATGTAATCATTTCTTCACATGATATTTATAGATAATTTGAATTTTCTGGTGTAGTTACGTGGATATATTGTATAGTAGTGAAGTCTGAGCTTTTAGTGTAACCATCACCTGGATAATGTACATTGTACCCATTAGGTAATTTTTCTTCCCTCAGGATCCTCCCTCCTCCCACCCTTGAGAGTATCCAATGTCTGTTACTCCACAACCTGTCCATGTGTACACATATTTAGCTCCCAACTGTGAGAACATGCGATATTTCACTGTTTCTGAGTTATTTCACTTACGTATTATGTAATATATAACACACCTCATACATGTAACATACATGGAAGGTGTGAAACAAAGTAAAATCATGATCCCCTACCCCATTTACCTAAATATTACCTACCCTATATACCAAGGTACCTGTGCAGTCCTCTAGTACTTCTCTTACCTCCTTATCACCAATTATTCTGAAATATGTTTCTCTTTTTAAATTTATTTTTAATTCACAAATAAAAATTGTCTATATTTATCATATACAAAACAATGTTTTGAAGTACGTGTACATTGCAGAATGACTAAATCCAGCTAACAGATACATAACAATGCATGTGTTTCTCATTCTTAATGTTAATATTCAGGTCCACAATCCATTATTAAAAACCCTCAGGACCAGATGTATTTCAGATTCAGATTGTTTTTATCAATTTCAGAAAGATTATATAGGGCATATCTTATATATTATGATTATTCCCAACAGAGTCTAGAGAGAATTCAGTAGTCAAACTCAGCAATATATCCCAGGGCACAATGGGTGAACATTTACATCTGCTATAAATAAACACTATGAATAGCCTTATGTTGTCTATTTTTGCCACCAAACAAGGTTGCAGATAAAAACAAACTTTCACATTTCATGGCCTTATGGATTTTGGAATTCCAGCTAAAGAGCTTAGATCTGCTGTTCAGCTTATCAAACTTTTCTCATTTAGTCTTTTTTGTATTTTGTTTAAGAAACCTCTCTACTCTGAAATAATAAAGGTATTCATTTAAATTTTTTCTTACTTGTAAAGTTTTACCTTTCCTAATATATTTAATTTATCCAGAAATCATTTTTGTATATAAGAATGAATTCTATTTTCTTTTCTCCTCTATGGATAAATAACTATCACTGTAAAAGTTATAAAACTCCATCTCAGTTATATATCTTATTTCTGTATATGAAGAGGTCTATTTCTGGACTCACTGTTGCACTGATCAATTTTTACCTTTGCACTAAGATCACACTATTTTAATTAGCTTAGCTTGATAACAGGCCTGGTAGCTGGTAGGGCTATTCTCTTAACCTTATTTTTATTCATCAGGAGTACCCTGGCTCTTCTTGACCCCTTGATCTTCTATTCAAATATTATCATAAACTAGTCAGGTTCCTCAAAAACCCCTTTTGGGAGTAGAATTGGATTTTCCCTGAAACTCTCATTTAATTTAAAGAAAACCGACATCTTAGCAATATTGATTTTTCTTAACTGTGAATATGGGCAACTCTCTGCATTTATTTTTTAATGTATTTCAATAAAATTTTATAATTTTCTCTATACTGGCATTGCACATATTTTGTTACACTTATTCCTGAGTACATTATCATTTTTGTTTATGCTGAAAATGGTGGGTTTAAACTTTTGCTTTCTATGTATTGCTGGTGTTTAGAAATACAAATGACTTTGTTTTTGATCTCGTATCTAGTCACTTTCCTAATAAACCTACTTTTATTCTAAGAAACTATCTCTATATTCTTTGGATTTTCCATATAAACAATACCATTTGTAGATAACAGTTTTGTTTCTTCTCTTCCAAAACATATTCATTTATTTTACTTATATTTCATTGACTAGAAACTTCAGTGTAATATTGAAAAGAGCAATAGAAGGAATTATTGCCTTATTCTTAATTTTAAAATGAATATTTCCAAAATTCATCATTAAGAATGGTGTTTGCTGTGAAGTTTTGATAAATACTTATATTGCTAAGTTAGAAAGGTAGTAATCATGAATGGAAGTTTAATTATACGAAATGATTTTCTGCTTTCAGTGAGATGAGCAAATGATATTTTTCCTTTATAAATGTGGGGAAACATATTCATTGATTTTATTATGTTAAAATACCTTTACATTTCTGGGATAAATGCAACTTGATCATAATGTATTATCATTTTTATACACTGCTAGATTTGGTTTGTTAGTACTGTGTTTTTCATTTTGGCATTGATGTCTGTGAATAAGATCAGACCATAATTTTTTTTCACAGGTAGTCCTTAACTGTGTTTTGGTATTAGAATATAAGTTGTGTAGAATTTCCTCTTTGTCCATTACCTAAAAGAATTTGTATGAGGTTAGAATGATCTGTTTTGCTTAAAAATTTAAAGAATTCATTGATAAAATTTAGCTTACTATTTTTAATATGGGGAGGTTTAAAATTACTAATCTGAATTTCTATTTCTTATTGAGTCAGTTTTAATAGGTTTTAATTTTTCTACAAATCTATACATTTTCTCTGTTTCACATTTTTTGTTAAAAATTATGCATAATATTATTTTACTTTGGCTTTGTTTTTGTGATTTAGTAAATTCTGCCACAGGATTATATGTATTACTTGTCTCTTCTTTCTTTCTTCTCTTCATTGTATGTTTTCTATTTCATTAATTTATCCTATTTATTATCTTTTATTCTATTTTCCTTGAATTTATTTTACTAATTCTTTGTGTAAAATCTTAAGTTGAATGACCAGCAAATTAATTTTCAGACTTTTTGTATTTTAAGCATTAAAGGACACACACATACCCCTTCAAAAGATTCAATATTCTAGATTTTATGTTAATTTTATTATTAGTCAGCTCTAAATATTTGTTATCCATTACCAAATGGATAAAGACTGTGAAATTCATTGCTCAATTTATTTCTATCTTAATAATACTGAGATCTGTATAACATTCTTTGAAATAAATAAAACTCTAGTATTTAAAGCTTCAGATATAGTAGAAAATAATGTGTATCCTCTGATTGTTGGAAATACAGTTCTATGTGTGCCCATGAAATCAAGCTTGTTGATAGGTTGTTCAAATTCTTCATATTATTATATTGTTCTTCTGATGTTCTAAAAATAAAAATATAGGGAGTTTGTGAAACTGTTAATTTTTTCTAGTAGTCAATTTCTCCTGCAGTTCTGTCATATTTTGCTTCATATATTTTGGTGTTTAGCTAGACCCATACAGGTTTAGTACAGTTATTCTTCTGGTGAATTGAAACTCTCACTGTTTATAAATATTTATTTTATGTTTAAAAATGCTCTGTGTTTTAAGTTTTATTTTATTCAATTTAATACAGCTACCACAGCATGCTCGCTTGCTCGCTGGCTTTGCTTACCTTGCTGCTTTTTCTATGTTTAAATTCACCAAACTGAGCAATGGAATCATTCCAGCTCCCCAGGAACCCCGTGGTGTTCCCTACCTATCACTACCCCCTGCACCATTCCAGAAGGTTAACATTCACAACTTCTTTATTTTGTTTTGTATGTTCCCGGTTATCTCTTTTTCCATTCTTTTATGATCAGTCTCCCTAAGTTTCTGTATTTCCCTTCAATCCAGTCTGACAATTTCTATCTTTAACTTTTAGCAGTTATAGTTAAATTGCTATTATTAGGGGATTTATTACATTTATATTTATTTATGGTATAAATAACTGGTGAATTTAATCACATTTATTGTTCTTTGCATAAGATTATTGTTTATAAATATTTATGTCTTTAACCTCATATCATGGAAGCAGTCTTAGGACTGGCCATAGGACTTGCTTTAGAAAATAATATTTTAGCAGATGTAACACAGCATAAGGACTGAATTATGCTTGTATGTGTCTCTGCTGTAGCCATTAGAAAAATATCCCTAGGTTAGCCAGCTGGTCCTACAAGGAGGATAAAAGATACGTGGAGCAGATCCAAACCACCTTAGCTCAGCAGACCCCTCAGCAAACCCAAAGATTCATAAACACAGATGCTTATTGTGTTAATCCACTGAGTTGTAGAATGATTTGTACTAATTTTGTGGCAATAACTAAATGATACTTCCTTATTAACATATGTTTGTTTTTACTCTTTTGACTTGTGTGCTTCTTAGCTGTCTCACTATTGTTTCGTTTTCCCTTATGGAAGAAGAAATAATTGAATTCTCTGTCAGTTTATCTGTTTTTGTCTCATTGCAATTCTTCCGTTTGTTTAGAAACTGTAAGTTCTATTTCTATTTTTGAAAGACACCCTTAAAATTTTACCATGCATATTAAACAAAGCCTAAAGTCAATCATTTTTCCTAAAAACACAAGAGCTTCACAATAATTTCATTTCAATCACTACTTCCCAATATACATACTATTGTTTTCTAGTAGGTTAGTTGTATATTTTTAACTCCCAAATTGGGTATTATTTAAATTAATATCTTATACGGGTTATTTTTGTCTAGATTTCTTAAAATAGCTCTGCTTTCTTTGCTTGCCACTTTTTCTTGCAGATCTTCCATCTTTTTTAAAAAATATATATATAGCCTTTATAAATGAAGGTCTTTTAATCATAAATTCTGCCAGTTTTTATTTACATTAAGTATCTTTATTTCATTCTTGTTCTTAAAATCTAATTTTGAAGAGTACATAGTTTTTCCCAACATATTGAATATATTATTCTACTATATTTTGGCATCTATTATTGAGGTTGAAAAGTCTGCTGTTAGACTATTTGCTACTCCTTTATGGGTAATAAGTATTCCCTCTCTCTCTGGTTGTTATCCAGAACTTTTCTTTGTCACTAAAAGTTTGCTAAAACTTTACACAACATGAATTTATTTTTTATTCTGCTTGGGATATATTCTGATTCCCACATGGGTGGACTTCTGTATTTTATCAAGTCTGAAATTTTTTTTTGGCCATTGTGCCTTTAGGTATTTCCTCAAATAAATGCACATTAGTTCTTTCATTCTATAATGTCTCCCATGACTTTGAAACTTTCTTTCATATTTTTTATCTTCTTCTATGCTACTTTTAGTGGAGCTTCTTTAGGTCTGTATTTCAATTCAGTCATTCTCTCTTTATGGCATTAACTCTGTGGTTAACATATCCATTATGCTTTTAATTTTGACTTGTTTTATATTTAGAGATTCTATGTGGATGATTTTCAAATATGCCTAGCCATTTTGACATATTCTTGTTTCAATTTTTTATTTTAAATTTGCTTTTAAAAATTTTTATATAGGTATTTATATTCCACATATGCAAATTCTGATATTTGAAGTCCTAGTTGACAGTTATCTGTTGTTTGCTGTCCTTTCAACTTTCACTCACAGTGGCTAGTTTCCTTGGGTATTTTTACTACAAACTTATTTTGTTGAACTTACTCTGTAGAAATCCTAAGATTCTAAAATAGGAATACTGATCTCCAGGGATAGGTATGACAGCCAGAAGGTACCACTGAGCTAGGATACTTTATCCCACTTTGAGCATCTTAAATTAATATGAGAATCTCAAGTTCATCTCTTTCACCTTTCTGCTAACCCAGGGCTTATTCTCTACTCCAAAAACTGATAAGAGATTTTTGACTGGAACAATCCTAACTTTTACCTCTGGGTTTTTTTCTGTTTCATATTTTGTTTTAATTTTTAATTGACATTTCGAGTTTTTTGATTTGCCATAGAGATTTCCCTTACACCTTAAGAAGAGCAGCAATCCACTAAAAATTCTGTTTGTATAATTATTGCAGAATCAACGCATTTAAATGGTTGAGAGTTCAACTACATAGTAACCAATATTGCCCCCAAATATTTTCATGACGTACTCTTTTTAAGGATTCAAAACAACTTTATGGAGGATGGTGTAATATTATCATCAGTATCAAATAAGAAAGCTGAATCTTAAGTAAGTTATTACTCTAAAGATACAGAATGCCAAAAGTAAACATTTGTCAAAGCTGAAAACTTGATGACAAAATAAAACAAATTTATCCTGGAGCTCTGACCCAAAGAATCTTTCAATGTAATGTGACATTCTTATTATATCAATATTTTGTTTATATGAAACAAACTTTATTACAATAATATTTTATATATTTTTAAATTTGTATATCTACAAGCCTTAAAAATTAAAGGTTTCCTAACTTGCCATTTACAATTTTCTCAAATTTTGCAAAGTTTGACCAAATGCATCAACAGGCATTAGGATTTATGAAAGTTTAACTTTAAAAATTATTTTTAACTATAACTTCACAGAGACTGAGATAACAAAAAGATGATTTTTTTTTCTGAGTAAGCCAATGCTCAAGAGTGAATAATTTTGAAGCCAAATAGGGATTTCAGTTTCTATATGGAGCCTTAACCATAACTTCCCTGGGGAATTTTCCAAGACTGCAAAATAATACCTTAAAATAAATACTTGAAAATCCATAGCACTAATTCATGTGAGCCTAAGCATCGTTAAGCCTTAGATGACATATTCCATCTTGCAGACAGTGATATAGAAACACAGAAGCATTAAGTGACTTTGGTAATGCCACAGAAGGTCAACCAAAGCTGAGTCAGTAACAATATATCTTGGAAGTATCTAAAAAGAGAATCAGTTCTAGGGGATTTTCAGGTTTAGAAGATTCTGAAATATCTTAGGAGGGTGGTTCTCCACAAAAACCATCACCAGGGAACTTGATAGAAATGCAAATTCTCAGGTTCCTCTCAGACCAACTGGAACAGAAACTCAAAATGGTACTGTGTTTTGACAAACCCTTCAGGTGATCTAGTACACCCAAAAGTTTGCGAGCTACTGCTATAGGCAACGTAGATAAGACATGATCTTCTTTGCATCTCCCTGGACCAGTTGCAAGCTGCAATAACTATCAGAGAGGAGATGAGAAGCAGGAATCACAGACTGCAGTGTCCACAGATGCTACCAGCATGATTCATTATGGAGATTCTTTATAGAACTAGTCCTAGACCTTGCCAGCCTGCCATTATTCATAAAATAAGTAATTTGCTACTAATAATAAAACAATGACTTTACTATTGACATTTATGTAAACAGCAATGAGTTGAAGGATTTCCTTACAATAATGTCACATCGGTCATATACATTATGGCATATTTCCCTAAATTCCAAAGAAATACATTAAGTTATAGCTGGAGTGCTAACCACTTAAAAACATTATCAGGTTGTCTTTTACATGCTGTAGCCAATAGTGAGAAACTATTAACAAAGCATGTGCTAATAGTTTTGGAAATTAGAGATGGCTTTAGTACCATACTTTTCCCAAATTCAGCATACATCTATAGAATTGTCTTATGTGAATACAATTGTATGTACTCAGCTAACAACCTCCCACAATCTTCTATTGCGAAGTAATCTGAGTTGACAGTGCAAAGCAACAAGATGTAGGGAAGCAAGCAAGCAAGCAAGTAGTAAGCTGGAAGAAACCAAATTACACTCTATTTAGCAAGAGGAATAGAGAGCAGGGACATAGGGGAAAAAAAAACTGATACAGCCACACAGACTGCGCCAGAAAATGCATGTGACATTAACAAGTTTAGCTGCATTTCAGAAATTGGGCAGTATCATCTTAGGTGGTACAACCTCATAGGCAAGTATAGTCAAGGAAGAGAAATGACATTGACAAACACTGGGAGGGTAAGTCAGGAATCAGGAGTATAGGGGAACATACATGAGCACAGAATCACTCCCAGCGCAGCATTACTAGGGCCTGAAAGATTGTTTAAGCTTAATTATGCAAGAAAATTTGGGGTTTCCTGGCCAGAGATCAAATGCCAAAATAGTAAAAATTCAAAGATGTCAATGTTCAAAAAGAAAATTCGTCCAAACCAGTATGTGAAATAAGATTCTATGGAAGGTATTGTGGAAGAAAAGAGATATCAGCAGAGGACCCAGCTGAATGCTATCAAAAAGAACTTTTTGTAGGGGAAAGGAGAGAAATGAGTGATTACAAGCAAAAGAATTAAGTTTCTGTTATACACTCTCACATCTCTTTTTTGACTTCTCATTCCCATCTACAAAGATGGTTCTTGTAACCATCAGCCTCTCCCAGATTGTACATTTGCTATAAAGTACATAATCAAAATCTGAGAGGAGGCTCCTGATTCCTGAAATTTGCATGTCGAAGTAATAACTTTCAAATATAACAGGGAGATGTCTGCTTTTGGCCATGAGTAATTGGTTTTAGACTTACCCTCCCATCACAAACAACTATAAAACTAGTCACTTTTATCAGATATCAGATAACAGTCAATGTAAGGGATGATCTTGGGCCTTCCTGCTTGTGAGAAGTCCCCTGGCCTCAGTAAAGAATACTAGAACCCAGCTAAAGAGCACTGGTCTCCATTGCTCAGGAGCTAAGGAGACAGAAATAAAAGTTCAGGGTTGCTGAGTTGGCTTTAATTTGCAAGGCAAAGTATTAGAGAAGAGGAAGCTGCACAGAGGACAGAAACAGCAGAAGTTTCCATGAGTTTCTCCATAGGCTGATGGCTGAGAACTAGGATGTCTTGCACAGTAAGAACTACTAAGAAGCAAAGCAGAAAATGGCTGCAGTGGGGCTGAAAGCTGAGCAAAAATATTGGAGGCTATGCAGTTCTAGATGCTGCTAGAATTCTGGCCCTGCAACAGTAAATGGACCTCATTCAGCATTTCAGGCATTCACATGGCTCTCAGAAAGACTGTGCCCTATAGGAAGAGTCATATCCTCGGACACTAAGGGCAGAACAGAAATAGACCCACCCTAATAGAGCATAAAAAACAAAGCCTGAGAGTGTTAATAAGATATACCTGTAATTTGACTATCTGCCACAACAAAACAATAATCTCTTAAGGAAAATAACATCATCCAGACTCTTTACTACATAAAATCTACAGTGTCCAACATATAATAAAAATTACTAGATATGTAAAGAAGCAGATAATTTAACACGTAAGAGTTTACAGCAATCAATAGAAAGAGACCTAAAAATGATCCAGATGTTAGAAATAGCAAAGACTTTTAAAAAACAATTATAAATATGTTTAGAGGACTTGAGGGATGAACATGAGAATGCAGACAGAATCTCAGAAGAAAGGAAGAGGACACTTTAGACCTGAAATGTACAATTTCTGAAATAAAAGACTTACTGAATGTGCTGAATAGCAGATTGTACACAACAAAAAGGATCAGTGAACTTGATGCTAGGTCAACAAAAATTCTCCAGACTGTAGAACACATGGAAAAAAAGATGGAAAAAATTATCTGTGATTTGCAGTACATATGAACTGATCTCAGAAGGGGAGAATACAGAGCAGCACAAAAAGTATTTGAAGAAATAATGCAAACATTTTCCCAAATTTGAGAAATATGTCAGCTTCAGGGAGCTCAAAAAATCCTTACACAGGATAAGTACAAAGAAAATCATTCCTAAGCATATCAAACTGCTGAGGAACAAAGGCATTGAATTTAACATACAGATAAAGAATGATGAGAAAGAGTATCTTAGGGAGAAAAAGTGAGATTGACTGGGACTAAAGTGAAATGATGCATCAGAATTCCAGAAACTGTCATTGGGCTTAACATACATTTCATATCCTCACACATGAAAAAAATCATAAAATCCCCTGTGGTGACTGGGTTTACAGACTGAGGTCACCCATAATTGCTTCCTGTTTTTATGAAATTTGGTACCAGAGTGTTACACATTTGAAACTAGTGTCTAAATATTCCAGCCCAAAGAGCAAATCATGTTCTACACCAATATTCCCAGAGCATATCAAACTAGTTTAATAACCTCAATCCCTATCACCATGTCACAATGTAACTAAAAACTCTCAAGGACAGGAATTTGGGGATTTAAAGGGCCACTCTTGTAGTTTTCCTCCTTGTGGCTGGAGCTATACATCAGATTAACTGCCTTGAGCTGGAAGGAGATTCCCAAATAGTACAAAAAAAGGAGGCCAGAGATTCCTTGTGGTGCTAATGAGGAAACCCATTATAGCTGCTAGTGATGGAACTTGTCCTTGTGAATCAGGTCTTAGGGGTGGGATAATACTGCTGCAGTAAATGATATTGACATTGATACAGAGTCCTGCCAACGTACGGCAATTCTTCCTGGCGCCCTCTATTTCTTTCTTTCTTTCATTTTTTTTAGACAGAGTCTTCCTCTGTTGCCCAGGCTGGAGTGCTGTGGCGTGATCTCGGCTCACTGCAACCTCCGCCTCCCAGGTTCAAGAGATTCTCCTGCCTCAGCCTCTGGAATAGCTGGGACTACAGGCGCATGCCACCATACCTGGCTAATTTTTGTATTGTTAGTAGAGACGGGGTTTCACTATGTTGGCCAGGCTGGTCTCAAACTCCTGACCTCATGATCCGCCTGCCTTGGCCTCCCAAAGTGCTGGGATGGTGCCCTCTATTTCAACAAAGGGGATATCACTTCACTGAATTGGGCTCCAGTGTTTTCATCTTTTAATTTGATTCTACAGCTACCTCTCCACAGCGTAAGGCTGGTGAAGCACAAATGCCAGTGTTTGTAGCAGTGCCACAGGAAGCCTTTTTGTACCCTGAGGCAAAAGGAAAAATGTACACCTATATAGACACGTATCAGCATATCTTTTCATATTTTGAACCAAGGGGAACATAGTAATAAAATTCATACAATCAAAAAAATATAAGAATATCTAAAGCCCCACATTGCCCAGTCCATTGGCACACTATTGTTAACCCTCAGCTGTGGGCTGATGGAAGTGACTGGCCCCTTCACATATTAATGTAAGGCCATAAAGCAAGCAAATAACAGCCCGCCTTTAGTTAAAAGTTTGATATGTTTACCATATATTTTCTACATATATTTTGATTTTTTAAATATTGCTTTAAAATATTATTAATTTTGATTACTGAGTTTTGGTGTCCTCTTAGATTTTGCACTTTGGAAAAATACCTCACTTACCTCACCCTAATCCCATCCCTGGAGATTGTTGTCTCAGAGACCAAGTGCTTGCATCTCTGCCTAATAACCAACTGTAGCCCTTGATTCCAATGGTAGATAGAATAACGGTCCCACAAAGATATCCACACTCTAATATTAAAACCTATGAATTTGAATACTTTATGTAACTAAAAAAAGACTCTGCAGATGTGATTAAGGTGAAGGACCTAAGATGGGGAGAGTATCTTAGAGTATTCAGGTGGACCCAATCTAGTCAAATGAGTCCTTTAAGGAAGAGAGCTCTTTCTAGCTGCAGGGAACCAGAGAGATAGTAGAAGAACTCAATTTGCCTTTGTAGGCTTTAAAGATGGAAGTAGGGGGCTTTGCCTCAAGAAGTGCAGGAGGCCTTGAGAATCTGTAAAAGGGAGATAAATCTCCAGAAAGGAACACAGCCCTATGCCTTGATTTTAGCCTAGTAAGAACCACATTGAACTTCTGCCCTACGGAGCTGTAACATAATAATTCTGTGGACTTTTAAGCCACTAAATGTGTGGTACTTTGTTACAGCAGCAATGGAAAACAGATACACCCCTTCTCTCTATATGAATTGCTCATCTCTGTCTCTGGGACTCAGGACCACCTGGATTTGTTCCCCAACAGGTTTTTATGTATCGAAATAGCTAATTTCAAGGAAAAGAACTTGGCATGTTGGTACCTTTTTAATTCCCAAAAGAGGTTCACTTCAAATTTTCCAAACCCTTCTTCCTCCAGAAACCTTCAAATTCCTCACAGCAATAGCTTCCCTGCAAGGAAAACAACACCACAAAAAATATTCACATTTTGGAGATCCTGCTATATAGCATTTTCTCTAACAGAAACATTCTCAGAGTTTCTTTGAATTATATTCCTTTAAGTTAACTACTAGATGGGTTTATGAGTTAGTGAACTGGAATGCTATAGAAGGCACACAGTGGGCAAGGAATGGGGGCAGTGGGCATAGGATTCATGTGTGACTCACATTAATTCCCAGAGACAAGGTTCGTTTTATGACTGCATCCCCATATGAACAACCTGGTCTTTTCCTTTAAAATTAAAATATTACCTTTCTTACAGAATCAGTTTAAACCCTGACACTTCATCTCACAGACAAGATCAACTTAGAGACTGCTCAGAAACACACCTGAAGTGGTCAGGCTTGGGTGGACTCAATAGAGAATGGTTAGAGAAGGGAGAAAAGACAAAGGAATTAAGAGAGTTGACACAGCAGGAGACGGGGTGGACGGCAGGAGGCAGGTTACATCATTAATAACTTAGAACGTCACTCCTACAGCTCAACCCTTCACGCCTAAAAGATCTGAATTAAAAAGTGGGCTCTGCAAAAGTCAGACTGCTCATATAGTCTTTTAACCTAACAGGAGGGGGAAACTTTAAAAGTCCAAATGTTATCTATTGCCATATTTAATATTAAGTTCATTCATGAATCGCTCAGGTCACTGTTAGAATGACATTTTAAAACATAAAATGTGTTAAATCAAACTAAAATTTTGCCCGAGAAAGCCTCCATACTCACATACTTGAGTTCTTAACATATGAACTACAACCTACGTTAGTACATAGACAAACTGGAAACCTAACTTCAGAGTATGCTTTTGTAACAATAGCTGAGTCTCAGCCAATCACAGAAGTCGTATTGAACCACTCACAGGCAGCCAACCATGCAAACCTTGTTCAAATAAGGCAAACCCAGAGCTTTAACTAACCCAGCGTTTCTGTACCTCACTTCTGTTTTCTGTACATCACTCTCCTTTTTCTGTCCATAAATCTTATCTGGCCATGCCACAGCCCTGGAGTCTCTCCAAATCTGTTTTAATTCTTAGGGCAGCCCAAATCATAAACTGTTTCCTTTTCCTTGCTTATGTGTCCGGAATTGGTGGGTTCTTGGTCTCACTGACTTCAAGAATGAAGCCACAGACCCTGGCGGTGAGTGTTACAGTTCTAAAGGCGGCGTGTTCGGAGTTTTTTCCTTCTGATGTTCGGATGTGTTCAGAGTTTCTTCCTTCTGGTGGGTTCGTGGTCTCGTTGGCTCAGAAGTGAAGCTGCAGACTTTCGCACTGAGTGTTACAGCTCTTAAGGCAGCATGTCTGGAGTTGTTCGTTCCTCCGGGTGGGCTCGTGGTATCGCTGGCTTCAGGAGTGAAGCTGCAGACCTTCGCGGTGAGTGTTACAGCTCATAAAAGCAGTGTGGACCCAAAGAGTGAGCAGCAGCAAGCTTTATTACAAACAGCGAAAGAACAAAGCTTCCACAGTGTAAAAGGGGACCCGAGCGGGTTGTCACTGCTGGTTCGGGCAGCCTGCTTTTATTCTTTTATCTGGCCCCACCCACGTCCTGCTGATTGGTAGAGCCCAGTGGTCTGTTTTGACAGGGCGCTGATTGGTGTGTTTACCATCCCTGAGCTAGACATAAAGGTTCTCCACGTCTCCACCTGACTCAGGAGCCCAGCTGGCTTCACCCAGTGGATCCCGCACGGGGCTACATCTGGAGCTGCCTGCCAGTCCCGCGCCGCGCGCTCGCACTCCTCAGCCCTTGGGTGGTCGATGGGACTGGGTGCCGTGGAGCAGGGGGCGGCGCTCGTCGGGGAGGCTCGCCGCACAGGAGCCCATGGAGGGGGTGGGAGGCTCAGGCATGGTGGGCTGCAGGTCCCGAGCCCTGCCCCGCGGGAAGGCAGCTAAGGCCCGGCGAGAAGTCAAGCCCAGTGCCAGTGGGCTGGCACTGCTGGGGGACCCAGTACACCCTCCGCAGCCGCTGGCCCGGGTGCTAAGTTCCTCACTTCCCCGGGGAGGGGCAGGGCCGGCCGGCTGCTCCGAGTGCCGGGCCCGCCAAGCCCACACCCACCCGGAACTCCAGCTGGCCCGCAAGCGCCGTGCGCAGCCCCGGTTCCCGCTCACGCCTCTCCCTCCACACCTCCCTGCAAGCTGAGGGAGATAGCTCCCACCTTGGCCCACCCAGAAAGGGGCTCCCACAGTGCAGCGGTGGGCTCAAGGGTTCCTCAAGTGCCGCCAAAGTGGGAGCCCAGGCAGAGGAGGTGCCGAGAGCAAGTGAGGGCTGTGAGGACTGCCAGCAAGCTGTCACCTCTCACTTAGATAAACTGTTAAATTCAATTTGTCTAAAGTTTTTATTTTAACCAATGCCTCCACAAAATCAATATTCCGTCTGCATGTCTAGGTAGAAAATCGAAAGAACAGAAATAGTTTTAACCAGAAATCATTTGATTTTTAAAAAGGTCTAATAAACATGGCCATAGAACAGTATTTATAAATTATAAGGGATGGTTTTACATAACAGAAAATTATATAATGTTGGCTTGATGCAAGCAATTTAGCAGATTGGTTCAAATTTGTCATCTGCACTTTCTAGTCTTAGTGATTCTCAAATGTATATTCTCATATCCGCATGCAAATAAATATTAAGGGTCATCAACAGCTTCTTTGTAATCTACAGTATTTTTTCTTTAGCTTAAGAACAGGGTCTGAAGATTTAGCAAAATCCTAACTATTAACTAACCGATACCATATCAATATCTCACCGCTCTTTTACTCAAGTGACAATCTTTTCATTTCAGTTCAATACCTAGAGTCTGAAATAATATCTACGAAAACCCAGAAATGGTGTGTCCAAAAATTAAACAATACTTTTTAAAAGCTCTCAGGTTAAAAGGAAATTAATTCATTGCACTTTTTATGGAGTTTGAATCCACGTTCCCAAGAAAGGGCAGGGATTCCTTTGGAGTCCTCAGCAAATACATTTCTTCCAGCTTCTGGCTATAGAGAGCAGTTGTGATTCCCAAGGCAACTCAGCATTGCCAAGAAAAACCTGTGCCTCTCACAAACATACGAGCCCTCACTCGCAACTCAATAATAAATAAGCAACTTTGCCTTGGCTGGGAGAAAACAAGGCTAATATAGGTGGAATTGAATATCAGAAACAAAAGCTATAAATCTTCATTGTTCTTATTTAAATTATTCAACAATTGATCTTCTTCCACACACAATAGAAAAACTATGTTGATAAGGTATAAAACAAAAACTGTTTAAACTTAATACAATCTTACCAAACATATAAACTATTACCAGGTATTTTTTCACACTCAATGTGTCACACTCCCCCAAGTTTGTTTGAAGAAACTATGTGGCAACAAAGCACTTTTTTTTCTTTTGACAAATCAATAAAAACAATATAACCCAACAATTATAATGTACATGTATATGTTGGATATAAAAGGTTCATGCATATTTTTATTGGCTTTTTTCTTGTCTTTGTCTTTTTTTTTTAATTCATTCTATTTCTTTTAAATTCTATTAACAGGACTGGAGCTCCATTCAACTGGAACCTTGGACCTGGGGTTCCATTTAATTGGGCACCAGCTCTGCACCAAAACACATATGGAACAAATTATTCTACCTTTTAAATCACAGCAATGTATAAATCTGGAAGAAAATGCTGCATTTGCTGACCTAGGAATCCCTTCCCAGAGTTTAAAAAAAAAAAAAAAAAAAAAAAGCTGCTTTTAAAAAAATTATTATTGAAAAAATGATCTAATATGTCTTCAGAATTTTTGAAAACTTATTTCCATGGAATGACAGCTCAATCACATATGGAGATTTCATTAAACTGGTTTAACAAGAATTCCTGTTCAGAAGAGTTTAGTACTGAGCAAGCTGGTCACCAACCTCAAGAGTCTTACACTTTAAAGATACAATAAAATATATTCAAACATATATTCTCTTTTCTGAAATGTGTTGGTAGTATATTAATACAACCAGTTATATCTCTAGGATGCCAAGTAATGTCAAGAAAAAATTGCTCCGGACAAAGTTAAATGAGCAAGGAAGACTTTATTCAAGCTATTTTAATAGGGGACAGAGACAATTGTCAAGAAGACAATAACTCTTCTTGGAAGTCTAAAATGTAGCAAAGCTGAGGGGAACTTTAAGCCTGTCTTGGTCGATAAACAAGAAAAGGGAAACCCTAACACTGTAAAACTTACTTTTGAGCAATATTTTAATAAAAGAAAAGCACACAACTTCCTTAAAAGGAAGGGGAAGCTGTCTGAGGCTGAGGTGGTGCTCTGCCAGGAGCAAGCTGACAAGTCTCACTCAACTGCTGGCAAACAGAGCTTGGGGGCCGGAGCAGGAGCCTGAGCTGGGAGGAGGCTGGCCATTCATTCCAGGAAACTAGTGGGTGGAGGGCCTTGATGCCTGTGATTAAGAGTGTTAATTTGGCTTGAGAGGTAATTGGGCATTGGCACAGGACTCAGAAAGGGGAAATAATGCAATCAAAGAGAGGCCTGAGGAAGATGATTGTGACACCTGTGAGAGAACTAAGGCTACAGAGGCTGAGGCGGGAAGACCAATAAGGAGGTCATTATCCTGCTGCCTGGACTGTTAAGAGTGCTCCATCTCTGCACTAATCCCCACTTTGTCCCTTTTTCTTCAGTGAAGCACTTCTCCTGTCTCTCTCCTTAATTATCTTTTCACAATACAGTCCCTATGACCACCTTTTAAAAAATCAAACTGTCCTTCTTATTTCTTTGAAATCTCTCCAGAAAGTACACTTGAACCATAAGATTTAAGATGTAATTAAATCATCAGATCTTCGAGGCAGAAGATATGAAGCGATAATTAAGACAGTTTCCTAAGTTTGCCTGATCATAAGACCCAAGTAGGGATGTTTAAAACATGTGTTTAATTTTTTTTTTTTTGAGACAGAGTTTTGCTCTTTGTTGTCCAGGCTGGAGTGCAATGGCATGATCTCAGCTCATTGCAACCTCTGCCTCCTGGGTTCAAGCAATTCTCCTGCCTCAGCCTCCCGAGTAGCTGGGATTACAGGCATGTGCCACCACGCCCAGCTAATTTTGTATTTTTAGTAGAGTTGGGGTTCAAGACCATGTTGGTCAGGCTGGTCTTGAACTCCTGACCTCAGATGATCCACCCGCCTCAGCCTCCCAAAGTGCTGAGATTACAGGCATGAGCCCCCGCGCCCAGCCTGGGGTTTCCTTTAAGCATAACTTCCTAGGTTCCATTTCACACTCACTGAAACAGTATTGTCCACTGGAAGGGTATAGCAACTTGTCTTTTCAGGAGAGTACCCCAAATGATAGCTATGATCTGACAGTTAGGCAATGAGTTACGAGGGACAGTTAGTAGCTGGCAATGTCATGAGACTTCACGAACAAGATGAGTTTTTAATGAGTTGATTTTAAATTACTTTGCTCTCCATTTTGGTTCCTGATGACACTAGCATATCAGGCTAATGGTGAGTGCCTAATGAATGACGTTGCCTGGAAAACTGGTAAAACCAGATTAAAGTATGCTCCTGCCAACTACCGGCTTAGTTAAATGAATGTAATCAGAGAAGAGGAATCCGCAGAATTGTGAGAAAACTACACAAAACAATCACATTGGGGGATGAGCCAGAAGCTGACTGTGAAAATTAGGCTCTAGATACACAGTCACTCAAGTGCTTTTTCAAAACTGAACTTCCATATCTCTTTGGCCCTATCCCAGTATGGAAGGACTATAGTAGATAAACATCTGAATGAGAAAATGAATATTATGCCATACTGATTCTACCAGGTTTATACAGCTGTGGACCAAGTGAGTCAACAGTGATGTGCCTTTAAAAATTGAACAAATGTGAAATAAAGTGTCTTCAGGAAATAAGATTTAACCTGCAGGTTTAACTAGCCACATTTTCCCCAAGAAAAAGAGCCATTAAAATATGTATCTGGAACCTTCATGGAAGCGAGTCAAAGGAATTTGAAGGAAAAGCTGAAGCAATCACATGGAGTCATGCATGAAACGATGGGACCACCTAGTGTCATCTGAACTTTTCCACTAAAGGGCTTATCATCACCCAGTTTCCTCTTGCCTATGGTGTACGACTAGTGACTAAGCAGAGGGCTGGGTAGGAAAAAAACATCCATTTCTATTTGGGATTTGGAGTTTGGGTGGAAGTAGAACAAGATAACAACTGTCACCAGGACCTGTTATCTTCTGGTAAACTCTGAAAGGACCTGGTGCTCATCTGACTGTTCATAGATCCTTTTTATCAAGACTGTTATTCAGCTAATCCAGATGTCCTGCTGAAATTGATTATTTTTTTCAACCTAGTATCTTCTTTTGGTCAAAACCCTTACCTAATTTTCAAACAGAACCAAAATAATAACCAGTCTCTGCAAAACTTTTTGTGTCAAAAGTTCTTATTCTCCAAGCACTTGGGGGAATTATTTATGCAAGGCTCATGTACCGATCTACATGCCCTAGGCTAACAACAGCTAGAGAGCCTTTAGGATATTTAATTTGCTTTTCAAATGCAATGAAAATAAAGTTTTTTTAACAGATTTTCTTCTTTCGTTGAAAGTATTATTCTGAAAAGAAGACAAAGGAGACTTATAGGTAGAAAAAGCAAATAGTACAGAAAAAAAGAAATGCTAGAGAAGACAGGGTTTCAGTACTACAGTCCAGTTAAGACAGTTTGAATTTGGACACACCAGAAAGAGAAAGAAACAATAGAATTAGCAAGAATGGTGAAAGAAGAAAAAAATGTGTCTTTTGCATAATATGCTAATTTATCACAATAACTTCTGATCCCTTGTAAGGATTCCATGTCCTCTTTCTTCAATGCCTTGATGCTAATAAATCCTAAATACTAACCTAGAAGAATGACTTTATTCAAACCTTTCCTTTTGCTAGTATAATTCTCTATTAAAGAAAATGTAATGTTTGATTATATTTTTAATAAGCCACTATATACCTTGATTTTGAAACATAAAAATGTCACAAGCAAAATTAAAATGCAAGTAACAAACTTGAAAAAGTATCTTTTAAATTAATAAATACAGATATCCTTAATATAGAAAGAGTTGACACAAATTGCTAAGAAATATTATTAAGATTCTGGTCAAAATACGGACATGAGCAGATAATACTCAGAAGAAAACTACCAGTGGCTTGTTCAATCTCATAGTAATTTGCAAATGAAAAAATGAAATACAATTCTTTAGTGATAATGCTCAAGACTGGTCATAATATTCAAGGTGCAGAGATAGGCTTTCTATTTCATACCTAGTAAAAGTTTAAATAAGTATAACTTTTGTGAAAAGTTATTTGTAATATGCCCTGAAATGTAGAGCTTTCAGCTTAGTAGTTAAACTACTACTAGAATAATATTAAGATCAATAAGGGATATGAAATAATACACTCACAAGTGTAGTTATTAAAGAATTATTTGTAATAATGAAAAACAGAAATAATCTATTTTTCATGAGGAAAGTTTTTAAAATGAGTTTGTAGAAGATTTAATAAAATGAGGAAATACATGATATTGTTTACATAAGTAAATACAATTTTAAATATATGCCCCCATATGGCTATGAATCTAATTATGTGTTTTAAACTGTATTTATCAGGGTCTGTTTCCTTGTGAACATGTACTTTGGAAATCGCCAAGTGTTGGAATATTTCAATGGCATTTAATTTTCCCCCAAATTCAGTTTTTACAGTGCCTGGAACTTATTATGCTGATGTCTGCATAATGTGTGTCTTTGTTTTTGTATTTTTTTTAACTCATTTAATCACAGGGCCAAGTCACTGCCAGATTCCCTGATCTATTTTTAATTGGCCTAAAACTTTGATTTTCAAATAAACAAGCATTACTTTATCATACCCTTTGAGACAGACAGGTGGGAGGGGGCCTCGGAAAACCTCCAACCAGCCTGGGCACTGGGGTAGAGCCTCGGGAAGTTCACACCATTTTTAGCCAGGAGGAGTCAGGCCTCTCCTCTGTCTATGTGGAACTGGGATTCGAACAGCCAGGCAGGAAGCGCTCTACCAGCACTCTGGCCTAGCAAGAATCCCTGTTTCCCCTTTTTCTTCCTTTTCGCCCAATAAAACCCTGTCTTACTCACCATTCAAATTCTCTGCGAGCCTGAATTTTCGTCAGAGTGAGATAAAGAACCCCATCTTTAATTGAACTAAGGAGAAGTCCTTCAACACCTTCACAATCCCTTCATCTTCCTAGCACCAGATGCTGGTTTTCTTTTCAGGATGACTTTTACAAATAAACTGAAGTGTTTGTTACTTTATAAGAGTAAGAGATTTGGAGAAAAAAACAGAAAAAAACTTCTCTCACATGCAGCAAACTTTAAATTATTCCAGAAAAGTGAAATCCTGAGTCTTAAATCAAATGCAGAAGGTCTTCTGAATAGAAATATTCATCAAAAGGGGCTGGGAGGTGCAAATTATGCAGTGGTTATCTGTGTCAAAGGAGTACTAAAGATTTAATTATTTATACATTTTTTAAATTTGATAAACATATGTTGTATTTATAATTATAATGTAATTAAATTAATTATAATCATAAACCGACCTTTGTTTCTGATTCTAGAGGCAGTAGAGCTTAATGGTCAGAGCACTCATTCTAAAGCCCAGTGGGCTGGTTCATATCCTGCCTCCGTTGTGACTTCTTGAACAAGTTATTTATCCTCTCTGTACCTCAATTTTCTCATCTGTAAAATAGGGATAATCACATTACCTACCTCACTGGGTTGTTGTGACAATTACATGAGTAAGTTATGTGAAGCACACAGAACAGTGCTTGCCAAATAACACTGTATAACCAAGTGTGTGCTATAATTATTTTGTCCTAAACAAATGTGTTCTAGAATGTTCTAAAAACTAAATGATCTAACATTTTAAAGTTAGAACTAATTTTGGAAGATAGAGGTTTTCAAGGATTGGTTAAAACTTGTACTACTGTCATTTACGTGGATTTTACATTGTGCTAGAGACTACCCTAATCATTTTATGGACATTTGTTCATTTAATTCTCACAGAAAATTTTGAGTTATATTTTATCACCATCATTTTATAGACAAGGAAACTGGATAAACAGAGGTTTAGAAATCTGCCTAACTAGGTCACAGAAGATGGAAGAAGAACACCAGAATTCAAACCCTGGTCTTCCTGCCCCCAAGATTAATGTTCCTAATTATTCTGGGCAATTAAGATTTGTGATAAGTGTACTAAACTAGTCCTAGCTATAACTAAAATGTGTATTCTTCAAAATTTTGTCTGAATATTAGTAATTAGAGATCAATTGATATTCATGCTTTGTTATTTCAGTAAAGAGGTCATCTATTATAATCACTGAATGTGAGTCATGCCTATGAAAAATCTAGTTGTTTACACAATACTGCATAATCCTATCACCACTATTTCCACGGCAACTTTTACCAAAAGGCAATGCCAGGAGAAAATAAACAGTGTCTCATGGCTTAGTTTCACAAGCTTAAACCTATAAAATCATGAGAGGATATAAAAATTCCAATGATAGAGTTGCTGCTGCAGATGTGCAAGTTTGTTGTTGTTCCTCCTATATTCTGATGTAACATTTGAAGTAAGTACAGACAATAAACTTGGTTCAGTGTCTTGAATACTTAGGCAGTCTGACTCTAGTAAACTGAATGTCTATTGAGTGAGCCCACTGAAAAGTGTTCAAGATGAAAAATATTTGAGGGCCTGTTTCTTATTCTGGCAACTGATGAATGGGAAGCTCCACTCCCCATCCCCAATTATGTATGGATTGATGGGGCTTCAGAATTAAGACATAGAGAAGGAAAAGTCGCCATATACTACTTTAAAGGGTTAATGAGCAGTCTGGGAAAAGATGCTCACCTTAGATGTCAGCAGCACCTCTCAAGGATGTGCCCTGTATTCTAACGAAGATGTTCTTGGAAAACTCTTTCCTAAGAAAAGAACTAGCAAAGAATTGACAAAGCCTTGAAATTATCTTGTCCCTCCTACAAATCGCAAGCTCTTCATTAAAGGCATCAGAACACATTCTAACAAGGACTTTTCAGCTCAGAGTGGTTGTTCTGCCATTCTGCCACTCTCCATGTTAAGGCCATTCCAGGGAGGGTAGATTCTATGATTAAGGTGATTAAGGTAATCAGCCAGGCTGACTCAGACACTCAATCTAGCTGCTGCCAGTGGACCTGCTGGTAATCACCAGAAGAGTATGCGTTGGAGGAGAATTTCTCTCTACAAGTACTCTTGTGTTTGTTAAAGTTGAAACTAAGTTGGACAAAGAACTGTGCTTGAAAGTTTCCAGCTCTATAAATTGTAACTTCCATAAAATGTATCCCTGACTAACAGTCCCCTGACCACATACCAGGGGTTATGCTTCTGGAGTCTGTACCCCTTTCTAATAAACTGCTCTGGATGCAATGAACCCTGAATTAATTGTTGTAACAGGTTGATGGATAAGGTAACAAAAAAAACTCCATCTTTAACTAATGAAGTTTACTTAAATCTTATTTTTCTATCACCAAGGCCACCATCTTGGTGATATGATTCTAGGGTCGATTAAAGCTACCACCCCTTGAATTTTTTTTTTTTTTTTTTGGTACCAAGTACTGTGCTATTCACTAGCCATATTGAAAAGGTCCCTCTTGCTCAAAATTGTTAGTTCTTGTACCCTGCTCTTTTCCTGTCTACCCAGACATTCCCACCTGTGGGAATCTTACAGGTTTGATTTTTAAGTTTTAGAGCTGGAAAAAACCTGAGAAATAATTTGATAATTTAGTATTTAGGTATTATATAATTTACAGGTCAAAGTTCTTGTTTCATAGATATTATTGCTTAGGATAAGGATTGAAGTTTAAAATGAGAGTTGGTTCAAAGAAAAATCTGCCAGGGCTACTAAGATATGACAAAATTGTGAAGGTGGCAGTTGAACGAATGAGGCTTGAGAAACTGGAGGTTTGATTTTTAAAATAAAAATGGGGAAGAATGAGTAGAGCTTCCAGAAGGCCACAAGTGTTATCCTGGAACATTTATTTCCTAACAAGGATTATGAAAAAGTGATGAACACTTAGACAAAGAAGGGATTCAGAGGGGTTGGGGCAGAGGAATGCACACAGGGAGAGTAGCCTAAATAAGCTGCGAGGGCCAGGCAGCATGAGGGCAAGGAGTCAGAAAGGCCAAGTGCAGGCATGTCAGGCACTGAGGAAAGCACACACAAAGAGAGACAGTGCACCTCTCCAGCTGGGAAAGTCCAGAGTCTCAGGAAATTATCATATTTATTTACAGAGTTTGAGTAGTCATGTGTATAGTGAATTTCCAGCAAGAACACATTTCAAAAACTCTTGAAACTGTAATCTTCGTCTCTATTTTCACTGGCTGCAGTAGAAATTTTATTAGAGAAGATTTGGGTGGAAAAGTAGAAGCAGTCACAATAAAAGATTATTTAATCTTCTAAGTAAATTTTCAAGCCTACTGAACCTTGAGTTATTCCGATAAGATGTTCTCATCTTGCCAATACAAGTTGGGAAGCTACAGGTGCTGATGGTGCTGCTCCAGTGATCTTTCAAGCAATCACAAGTGTTCATTACAAGGTCAGCATGGTGATAGGAGAGGCTGGAACTCATTCGTTTTATTTCACTTTCCAAATCTAACATCCCTGGTAGAATATTCAGTACTTTTTTAGCCGGATTCAAGAGTCCAAAGAGCCCAAGGATCAAACTGATAATGTATACCTAGAGGCAGAAACAGCATCTTCACACAGCAGAAGAGAGCCAAAGTGGCAGAGGGGGAGGCATCATCCTGGGGAACAGCCAAATGCCAAAAGCAAGGTAGTCCATGCAGAAGACGCTGGCAAAGCTGTTTTGAGCGCTGAGAGGACTCCCTGAGAATTTTAGAAATACTTGGGTGGATTATGGGAGGAGAGAAAGTGAAATGTGAGGTATAGCAGTTGTAAAGAAGGAGGTAGATGGCCAGTGAAATCTGGTTATATATGCTAATATGACCTCACTTGTCACCAAAGACTATACATTCTTGAGTTGCTTAAGTTGCACTTGACATACATATCTGCTGTTAATCTCACACAAACCCTATGCAAATATTATTGCCTGGGAGATACTGTTGCTGTTTCACACTGGAGAATCTGGATATTCAGAGGGAGTATATTATTTGATTTGGTCCACTCCAAAGATCTTCCTCACAGATCCAAGTGATTCTGAAGCCCATATCCTGTCCACTGGATTGCACTGCTACTTAAGAAGATGAGCTAGAACTTTCAGTTTCAGGAAGAATATGGAAAGTAAGTTAGCCAGCACAGTAGGTAAAAAACCTTTGGTGTTGGGCTTAGGGAGCACTGAGATTGCCTTTTACCTAGAATTGGTTCTGCTTTCTGTGTGCAAGCACACGAAGGCCCCTCTAGGTCTGAGGATTGGTATGAAAGGGCAAACATCCAAAGAACTGGAAGATCTTAATGCCTGCTTCTCCCCTCTGATACTTCCAGGAAATCCTAATCCCTACAAATCTACATAAGCTGAGCTCCTTCAAAGTTGATAGTACCTATTTTAAAGGGACATCAAGCAAGTAGAAGGGCATTCTGTAATATAATCCAAGGGCTTCCCAAAGTTCCAACTTATATCTGTCTAGAAATATTTCCAGACTTGATTAAGGAAAGGTGTAACCTTGACACCAGAAGGAAACCATTCCTCTTGAGGTAACTTTCTCTTTAAAAAAATAAAATAAAGGATTTTGGCTACCAACCACCCATTTCCCCTCTCTAACATTCCCAGACCCCAGATCTCTTTGGGGAATTACTTTCACCCACTATGGAAACCAAAGAGCCCCCTCCTGCCAAAACTTGATCTCACCATCATACTGCCATTCCTTGCAGCCAAAGAGTAGGCATGTGACCCAAGCTTGGCTATTGAACTTGAGTTGTTTAAGGATGAAAGAAATAGAGTCCATTCTTCCCAGCTGCAGTGCCTGGAAAGGACTCTCGAGCAGTTCTAATCACTGGGATCTTTCAAAAACTACCTTGTACCTTTTCAATGAATTCCATTTTTCACTTATGTTGAGGTTTCTCCAATTTGTAACTATAATGGGTTGAATTATGACCTTCCCCTAAATTCTTATGTTGATATTGTAGACCTCAGAATGTGACTTATTTGAAAATAGAATTGTTGCAGATATCATGATTTAAGTTAAGAGGAAGTCATACTACAATAGAGTGAGCCTGTAATCCAGTATGTCTGGGATCTTTATGATCAAAGGAATTTTGGGCACAGACACACACAGAACAGCACGTGAAAATGAAGGCAGAGATTGAAGTGATGCTCCTACAAGCCACAGAATGCCAAAGACTGCCAGCAAACCACTAGAAGCTAGGAGAGGGGCAGGGAACAGATTCTCCCTCACAGCCCGTAGATGGGAACCAACCCCGCTGACACCTTAATCTTTAAACTTTTAGCCTCCAGAACAGTGATACAAATTTCTGTTGTTTAAAGCACGCAGTTTGTGAAGCTTTGTTACAGCAGCCCTAGCTAATTAACACAGCAACCAAAACACCCAATCTTACTTTTTTTTTAAGAGTGGATCCTCTTGGTGAGCTTAAGGGAGCAAATTCTCATAAAGTGATTGTGGTAAGAAAGGTCTGAGCAGCCTGAGCAGAGGAGGAAATCTGTACAGAAAGTTCACAAGCTGGCTTCTCGATATAGAGTATTAGTCTGTTCTCATACAGCTATGAAGAAATACCCGAGACTGGGTAATTTATCAAGGAAAGAAGCTTAATTGACTCACAGTTCCACATGGCTGGGGAGGCCTCAGGAAACTTACAATCATGGTAGATGGCAAAGGAGAAGCAGGCACCTTCTTCATAGCACAGCAGGATGGAGTAGGTGCAAGCAGGGGAAATGCCAGATGCTTATAAAACCATCAGATCTCCTGAGAACTCAGTCACTATCACGAGAACAGCATGGGGGAAATTGCCCCCATGATCCAATTACCTCCACCTGGCCCCACCCTTGACACCTGGGGCTTATGGGGATTACAGTTTGAGGTGAGATTTAGGTGGGAACACAGCTAATCCATATTAGTATATCTGAATACTCCACAATTTTGCCTAAGTCTTCCTTAGGTTCACACACACAAAAAAAATTGATTAGACCAAGAAGATGATTTTTCAGGTAGCAGACCAAGAAAAGGCTGGGATAAACAATACATAGTTTGGGCAGTTTGAGACTAAGAGAAAGTGTGTGATTCATGGTCATTAGAATAAACTCTGCTGTAAGCACCAATTTTTTTTTTTTTTTGCCTCTGCTTGTTGTCTAAAAAATGATTGATTATATTCACTATAAGGTTAGCATCTGGTCTGAGTCAGAAGTTAATATGGTGTGGGCAGAGGGCCCAGTTTTGATCTCTTTAAGGTAACTAATTTGATCTTTTTAGTGCCCAAGGATTAAATGGTCTCTAATTAACTCTTATTCTTTCAGCAAATATCTATTAAGTATGTAATCTGGGCCAGAAGAGTGCCGTGAGTAAGACAGGCAGGTTTTCACCCCCACACTGGAGGGAGCAGCAAATGTTACAGGAACTAATGGTCAGGTGTATCGTGGGAAGCAACATTTAATCTGCTAAATAAAGGTCAAGTGAGAACTAGCAGGTCCAAAGCAGGCGGGAGGTAAAGGGGACAGTGTTTGAGGAAAGAGCATTCCTAGCAGAGTAGAAGATACTATGAGATCTTAGAAATCAAAGAGAACACTTTGGCAAGGCAGAAGCATTGAAAGAAGCTCATTATGGTCAAGAGATGAGGCTAGAAAGACCAAGAAAGCAGAATTAAAGAGTCTGAATTATCCTGAAGGTAACATGCAGAACTATCCAAGAGTTTTAATCTGCGAAGTGAGATGGCCAGATTCGCCCTCCTTAAGATCATTCTAGTGGCTGTTTGGAGAATGGCTGGGGGAAAACCAGGCTAGACACACAGAAAGCAGTTAAAAATCTATTGGCATGGTAACAGAGATGAAGACAGATCAAACTAGGATAGTGGCCATGTAAAAGGAGAGAATATCATGTCTGGAAGAGGGGAAATGCCATGTCTTCTCACTGGGGAGGCTGCCTTTCCTTACCAGTTGGGCCAAGACTACCATTCTTGCTTGTTGTCTGTGGTTCAGTGAAAATGTGTGGCAGGTCCAACATGCCCCATGGCAGAAGAGCAGTGAGCCCCCAACAGATTTCCCAGGCAGGATCCATACCCTTGAGATTTGGATGAGAACCCTGTGACTTCTGGCAGATGCCCAACAGATTGCCCATGATCCGTACCTTTCACTGCTTGTGACACAGCAGGTCTTGCAAGACTACAGCACCTCATCTCATCTACTTATTCCAGACAACTCTGGGAACCAAGAAAAGTTGGATTGGGAACAACTAGGGTGTGTGCCTCAGCCCCAGCCATCCCTTTACCTGGAAGGTTTGTCACCTCTCTCTTAAATTGCCTTTTCCTTTTCAGTAGTACAGGGGCATGTGGCAAGTCCACTGTCTAAGCAGATATCCAACTGGAAAACAAAATGTATGTGGCATGTAGCCATATTCAGTAACACGAACTCCCCAAAATGGAACTCTTTTTCTCTCCCCCAAAGTCCTCTCCTATTGATTGGGAGGGAAAGGACTGTATTTGCAGGGCTTACTTTCTGCAGAAAGTTATTTGGTCCTAGCAACTATTAGTTCACTGCATTTAGAATTCTAGATACCTAGCACTTTTCTACCACAGATTTGGGACTTACAACTCAGAGAAAAAAAATAAAATCCTGCTCCACTTCTTATTACAGGAACCTAAACATTTTTATCCTCAAATTCTTTGGGGCACCTGAATATGGGAAAACAAAATTTTAGCAGAATATTTTTTAAATGGAAGAATGAGTTAACAATCTACATTTGGAAGCATTTGACCGAGCCATGTATTCTTAAGTATTGAAATGCTTATTGGTATGGACTTGGTAAGAAGGCACTGTTTTAGGTACTGTATTTACAGATTCAGTGATTATTACAGGTACTATATAGATTCTTTTTTTTTTAATTTTATTTTTATTTTTTTTATTATACTTTAGGTTTTAGGGTACATGTACACAACGTGCAGGTTTGTTACATATGTATCCATGTGCCTAAAATATGTATTTAGAGCTTTCTTGGTAAGATTGACAAAGCAGCAGCAAAATTAATTGAAAGAATTTTTTTAAAACAATTTCTAATGTCATTTAGGGTACAATCAGGCAGAAAAAAAAATATTTGGTTGCTGTTTCAACCCCCAAATCATCAATCTTAGTATTTTTTAATTGAATTGCTTGTAAGACTAAGTCAGCCTGTAGAAAGACAAATTTTAAAGCAATTTTCTAGCTATTCCACACATGATGGCCTTAAATTCACTGAACTTTAAGTTCCAAAACTTTCCACCAGTCAAAGGTAGTTTTTCATTTGTGTGGACACTGAATTCTTAATACAATCAAGGCTGATGCTTCTGGCTGTCTTTCTGAGGTCACCATCCTTACGTGGCTGATTAAATTCCACTCCTGAGAATGGATGCTGAACACATTTCCAGTGACAGCAATTACTTTAAACTCCTTAAAGCCTTCAAAATAGAGAATGTTTAATTTAGAGCTCTTAGTAAAAATAATTAGCAACTAAGACTCAAGGAAATTACATTTAAATCTCTCCTGTAGAATCCTTAAAAACTTAAACACCAATTCAAATTTCCTACATGACAAAAGAGTAGATTGCTCATTGTACCACCTTTTCTTCTACCTTTTTCTTTATATATATATATATATATATATATATATATATATGTATTTTATTATACTTTAAGTTCTAGGGTACATGTGCACAACGTGCAGGTTTGTTACATATGTATAAATGTGCCATGTTGGTGTGCTGCACCCATTAACTCATTTACGTTAGGTATTTCTCCTAATGCTATCCCTCCCCCTCCCCCCACCCCACAACAGGCCCCAGGGTGTGATGTTCCCCTTCCTGTGTCCATGTGTTCTTATTGTTCAGTTCCCACTTATGAGTGAGAACATGTGGTGTTTGGTTTTTTGTCCTTGCTTCCTCTACCTTTTTCATATAACCCTAACATAACTTTAACAGAGGCACAAGGCTTAGGGTAGTTAGGATCCTGTAGTTACAGGATTGCTGAAGTGATGAAGGATCACACCTGCTGGGGAATTTCCTTTGGCAGTTTGACAGATACCCCCTCTTCGATTTCAGCCTAAGATTAGAATACCATCCCTATCACAGATCCAAGGATTTTAAAATATCGTTTCTAATTACAGAAAAAACATCTAGACTCCTTCTGTGTCCAGGCAACTGCTTCATTAACTGAAATGTAAGAGGTGACTCTGGGAGCTGTCCTCATGGAGTGGTGCAGTGCTTGCTTGTCTTTGTTTTTGCACCATATCCCTCTCCACACCCTTTCTCCCTATTCAGGATCCATATTTCCAAGCACACAGTACCCTATGTATCTTTCTAAATGGCGAGGACCCCACTAAGGCAATGCTTTCCTCTTTCTAACCCCTTCCTACCTCACCTTCTGACCAAAACACACCTTTCCTATTTCACATAATCGTTCAAGAAGCATGCTGCTAATCTGACCTGCTTATTTCAAAATCCATTTCTGCCAAGACATTAATGAACAATAATGGCGTATCTTTCTCAGAAAACATTGGCTTTCAAATTTCAGCCTTCATTACCTTAATCCAAAAACAGTGACACTCTGGCAAAGACAGAGGAAGAGATATTGTGAGACTGAGGAGCCCTTTGGCTCCTCCTCAATCCAGATATTTCAGTTGCACTTAGTTTTATGACTGACTTCACCTACACACTTTATAAAATTACAAAACCTGAGATCTGGAAAGGATTCAGAGATAAGTCAACATTTCCATTTTAAAGATAAAGGAACTGCAACACTGAAGAGTTCAGAAAACAGTCATGCCATTAGTAAATAGAGAGAGAAGCCAGGACTCCTGGCTCTAATAACCTCACCAACTCCCTGTTAATGAACTTTTCAAAAAAACGTATGTGTACTACTAATTTTTTGTATCTGTGATTCCTAACTGGCTGGAGAGATGAGGTTGGAGGGAGCATATATAGGCATCTCCAAATAACCCATTCAATTTAAAGAAACATAATTAATATAAAAATATATTTCAAATTGGGGAAATGAAAATCCCATTGTTTTGATAACAAAAACCACAAGTAGTAAATTGCAACAAAACACCGGCAGATAACAATTCCTTCCTATGCATATCAGTAATTCTCAAAGAGGGCAGACATTGGAGACTGGAGACGTATTCAAACCTCCACAGGAAGAATGAGGTTCTTAGCTTCATCTGAAACATACAAAACATCTTGGCCATTTAACTTTTTAAATTTTTGGTTGCAATTATAACATTTCAAACAAATAGAAAAATACAGAAATAATACCCCCCTTACATATCTGCCATATTCAAAACCTACTATGTCATTGTTTTACCACATTTGCTTAATATGCCTCTTTGTTGTTTTAATTTTTACAAGAAACAAAAAGTACAGGCACAGGTAAAGCTCCACCAGAAACATGCTTTCCTTCCCCTCCTTGAGTGACAAGCACCCTGATCGAGTATGAATTATCTTTGCCTTTTAAGCTATTCTATTTTATCACTTAACCCATGTGTCCATAAATAATGTATGTTATTGGTTGCTGTGTTTTTACATTTTATACAAATGATACAATTATTGCATGTATCTTTTTACAACTTGCTTTTTTCATTAAACATACTCTGTGAGATTTATTCATACTGATATATGTAGATTTAGTGAATTCATTTTAACTGCTGTACAACACTCATTGTATAAATAAACCCAGCTTGTCTCTCCAGTTCCCTACCAAGAAGCAGTTAACAGTGTCTTCACTTTTTTTATTTTTGTAAACAGTGCTGCAGTGAAAATCCCAGTGGATGACCCCTTGTGCACATGTGTGAGAGTTTTTCTAAGAAGTGTAACTAGAAATAGAATTTTAGAACTTTAGGATGCATGCATTTCCATCATTACTAATTGATGAAATATTGTTTTCCAAAGTGGTTGTACCAATTTATCCTCTGCTAGCTTTACCTGCGTTCTGTTTACTTACATTTTTACCATTATTTGATGATAATAGACTCATCGTCTTTCTTATCTCTTGGGATGAAATGGTATTTTGTATTATTCTAATATATATTCTCTATGTATCAGTGCAGTTGAATGTCTTTTCATATATTTATGAAATCTTCTAGTTTCCCCTTCTGCAAATTGCTTTTTCATATCCTTTTCTCATTTTTAAATGGGTTGTTTTCTGTTCCTTACTGATATATGAAAGCTTTTATGTATTCTGAATACCATTCCTTTGCCAATTATATAGATAGAAAATATCTTCTTTCTGTGTAGATTGCTTTTTTGCTCCATTTATGGAATATTTTGTCATGCACTGGTTTTTAATTTAATGAAGCCAAATTTATCACTATTTCTTTAATAGTTGTCTGTTGTTTAAGAAATATCTCTTACCTGAAGTCATAAAATATGGTTCTTTATCTTTTCTTGAAAATGTCAAAGGTTTACTTTTTACATTTAGTGTTTAATCTAGCTGCAGTTTATTTTCGTGTATGGTATGAAAGAGAAATCTAGCATTCTTTTCTCTGTGGATAGCCGGTTGTTGTAGCACTGCTTACTGATGAGTGGATTTATAAGGCCACTCTACACAAAGTTCTCATAGGGAGATGAGTCTGTTCCTAGGCTCCAGATTCTTCTCCATTGATCTATTTCTCTCCCCATATCAATAACACCATCTCATTTAATATGACTGTAAAATAAGTTTTACCCAGAGTGGGGTGAATCTCTTCTTTTTCTTCTCCTTCTCCTCCTACACCTCATTTTCTATTTCTTTCTATGAAAATATTTTAAACCATTCTCAACCATCTTTACTTTCGTATAACACTTTGCATTTTCTTATGAAGTCTGTAAAATTAAATTTACTTCATAAATTAATTGGAGAATTGTCACCCTCCAATACTAAGTAAATGTTAGTACATTTACTAAATTTTAGGGAGGATGTAAAGATATAGTAATGATTTCGTATGTTGCTCTTGCATCCAGGAATTTAGCTTAACTATTGCTGGTATGAACAGTTTATAAATTTTCTTATTAATACATTTTTCCATGTAGACAATTATATCATCAATAATAATGATTATTTTATTTTTTCCTTTCTGATCTTTTCACATTAAAATTTTTTAATTAACTGATTTGTCTTATTGCACTTACTAAAATCTCCAGTACAATATTTAAATGAAATGGTAATTGCAGGCATCATTAACAAGAGACTTAGATGAAGCTTCTAATGTTTCTCTACTAGGTGTAATATTTATGAGAGTTTTGGGTTGATACTCTATATCAGGTTAACGAAGTTTTCTCATTTTTCAATTTTATTATAAACTTACAGATTTCTTTGTTTTTTTACCCTGAGTGAGTACTAAACTTTATCAAGTAATTTTTCTGAATCTGTTGAGATAATTGATTTGCATCTTCAATCTGTTTATATGGTAAACAAAATTAATAAATGTTAGTCTAATGTTGAATCATTTTGTCATTTCTAAAATGAACCCCATTTGGTCATGCTATATATTTTAATAAATTGTTGGGCTTGTTTTGTTAATATTTTATTTATGATTGATTTTGCATCATTTTCATAAATGAAATCAGCTAGCAGTTTTCCTCTGTGATACTACAGTTCCGACAAATTGTTCCTTTGTGGTACTAGAGCTCTGAAAACCT
Source organism: Nomascus leucogenys (assembly GCF_006542625.1). Classification (NCBI taxonomy): domain Eukaryota; kingdom Metazoa; phylum Chordata; class Mammalia; order Primates; family Hylobatidae; genus Nomascus; species Nomascus leucogenys. The sequence continues at coordinate 24,764,435 of NC_044391.1, forward strand.
CGGTTTCACATTTTTATCAACCTCATGGAACAAGTTGTGGAGCATTTCTTTTTTTCTATTATCTAGAGGAGTTTATATGAAAAAGAAATTACCTATTTCTCAAATTTGTAGCACTTGCTTGTTTAGCCCTTGGAGTCTGATA